>NC_040916.2:11168129-12462852 GCF_004126475.2 Phyllostomus discolor | reverse complement strand
AGCAGGACCCAGCACCCCCGAGCGTGCACTGCAGTGCGGGGGGGAGGACCGGGGTGCATCCTCTCGAGCGGAGAGCGACTGCCTGGAGCACAACGAAGTGAGTCACTCTGGGCTTCCCGGACACTCCGCCTTGGGCACATCCACCCGCGGCCACCCCTTCGCCTCGAGTGCCCTTGTTTTCCAGGGCCTGATTTCCTCCATGCTGGCCAGGGCCTCGAGACCCGTGGTTCCCCTGGGACGGTGACACTCACTGCCTCCCTATCTGTCGCTCCCTGCGCCGTGTGGAGGTCCACAGCACCGTGTGGAGGTCCACAGCGTACAGGAGAGGAGATCGGAGTATGAGATAGGAGCCGTTTAGAAAGTCCCATCTTAGTCAACGTCTCCTTCCAGAAGTCCACCGTGTTTTGTAGACAGTCTGGTTTTATTGTGGGGAATTTCCCCTGGCGGGTTATTCGGCCGCGTGTAGTTCAGATGTGTCTGGCGCATCGGAGACGTGTTTTGGCCTGGATCCTGTGTGGAATGTGTGGAGTGTAAAACTGGCTGTTGTTCTTCAGAGGGGGTTTCTCGCAAGGGGTTGTTGTCGTCAGCTCTTGTCTAGGCCTGCGGCGGCGTGGACACGCACAGTGGGGTCGACCGTCTGCACGCCTTTGCCGAGGTCGCGCCCAGCTCTTCTCCCCAGAGAAGGGGCCGCGGCTGGACTGGCGGCACGGTGCATGGGTCCCCCTTCTTGCAGCAGATCAGGGAGGTACTCTGAGGGGCTTGGGAGTTCCTCAGGATGAAGCACGCGGAAGTCAAGGCTAAAGAGCATCTGCCTTGGGCTGTCCCTGTTTTTTTTCACTTGGGGTCCTCACAGCAGCCGCGTGTAGGGACTGGGTGCATGTCCGTTCCCCTGCTCTGCAGGCGGGAAACGGAGGCCCAGAAACTGGCTAGGGACTCGTCCAGTGCCACCTGGCTCCGAAGCAGCGGTGCCTCAGAGAGAAACGAGATCCCCTACCCCTGGCCCCCAGTTACTGCCAGTCTGCACTCCACCTCCAGACCCCGATGAGTGTCCTTCAGTCCTTGCTCATTGTCTACGTTACACAGCTTGGCGAATCCAGGAAACTTTTGAAGCGGTTCGGTAGTTTTTAGGGAGTGTTACAACACATATTCTGTGAAGGGATTTATACGATAATATGTGCACTTACTCAATAGCATCAGTGGTTCAGAAATTGGATTAATCATTGCCCCATGAAATTCATTATATTGCAGTTTCCAGGAAAACAATAAATGCTACGTTTAGATGTGTTCAAAGGATTTTTAAACTCCCTGCTTGTAAAGAGTTAATCTTGGAAACTTTCAGTCTGTACAGATGAACGTTTGTGCAGCCGGAACACAGGACAGGTGTTTGGTATAATGTGGCCTGTAGTTGAAAAACAAACAAACAGTCGAGACGATGTAAGGGAGATTCCGTCATCTTCTAGGAGTTTTCACCCTTCTGTCCCCCATATGACTTCTCGCTCATTTGCTTCCCTGTCACCATTAGAAGTCTCCGTAAGTCTCCAGCGAAGTGAATAGCTTGCCGCTCAGTCCCAGATGCGCGCCATACTGGGAGATGGGATGAGACGCAGTGGACCGGGGGACCTGTGACTCGAGCATACCCTGGGCGCCCTGGGGGTACTGTGGGATCCAGGGAGGAAGAAGGGCCTTGTCACCCCCTCCCCCTCACATGTCACTGCTTCCCCCCTCGTATCACTTTCTTCATCAAATTCTTCTTTTCTCCATTCCCTGTGCACGCCCCCTCTCCCCCTCCCCTCCTCGATTTCACCTTAAGAAGCTGTTCTCTCTCATCTGACATGAAGGATGGCTCTCTTGAGCTCTTTGGAGACCCATCAAAGACCTGGCCTCCGTCATGCGATGACGTGAAGGCTCACTGGTCACCAGATGTCACTGGCCCAGTAGAACATAAACGGCCCACGTCAGAGCCAGCCCGGCGCGGAGTGAGGGGTCCGGCCCCTGGGGCCTTGCACGGACTTGACCAGGGCTCGGGCGGTCACCTCTCCCTAGCGTGTCCAAACATAGCGGATTTCCTCAATGCCCAGTTGCATGCCAGAACATTCTTTGTCGCAAAGTGGTCGGTCCAGAAAGGACTTCTGTTCCCATTGATATTCAAAGATAGCTGGATGACTCATATTTTTCACTTCCCTTCCCCAGCACAAATATAGCCGGCCTCGCCGGGCCCGTTTCCCACGACGGCTGTCGGTAGATGGTAAAGGAGAGAAAAGTTCTGTGCTTTGCCCTGCTCCAGGCCTGGCGAGGGAGCTTCAAACCCGTATTTTGGGAGAGGAGCGGGACATGCTTAGTGTGTTCATGCGTTTTTTCAGCAAAGATTTTGACAAATCACTGAACTTTCCTGCCTTCGTGTCATGGCTTCCGTGTTAACCCACTTTATGTTTCATTCTGTCACCCGTGCAGTTTCCGTGTTGTGGCCCACCGTTGTTGGTCGCTGAGTGTCCCCTGTCACATTTTAACGCCCATGCATTTTCTTCAGAAAGCACGAGTTTACGGTTTGCAGTGCTCTCTCTCGACTCCCTGGATTTAGCCATGTGTCCCACCCAGGTTAGCTAATGACAGAGGACCAGGTTCTCACTGGCCAAGCAGCACAGTGTCTCGATCCGGCTGCTTTTCTGGATCAGTTGTCCCTCCTTCATAGAGCGGGGAGGAGGAGATGCCCTCTGGGCAACACTGAGCGAGCGTCACCTGCCTCGGGATTCCTCGGGTTAGGGACAGTCGGCATCAGGGCCCATGGGCGTGAGTCCTCAAGGCAGCTGGGACTCTTCCCTCGGGGACAAGGAGAACCTTCTTTGTCTTGTCTCCAAACCTGATCAGAACATCCCGTCTGTCCTTGGGGCTGAGTCATGCAGGCTCGTGGTGGTGGTGGTGGTGGTGGCGGTGGTGACAATGGAAACAGGAGTAGAGGTGGTGGGGGTGGGGGAGGAGAGGGGGTGGTGAGGGGGGGGAGGGGAGGAGGGGGTGGGGGTGGGGGAGGTGGTAGTGATGATGATGACAAAAATGGAAATATTACAGTAACAACAGCTAACCCGTATTTAGTGTTCACCATGTGCCAGGACTATTGTAGGAGCCGTATAGCTCGGGGAGCCTTCACTGTTAACCCTGTGAGGAGGGTCTTACCAGTTCCCTTGTACAGCCCAGGGAAACTGAGGCACAGGTGGATGAGGGAGGGCGTCCACACCCCACGCCCACAGAGCGGCAGAGCGGAGGGGCAGCAGCTGCTTGTCCTCATTAACACGCATAAAATAATAAGGAGTGCTCTTTAGGGAGAACTCAGTGTGTGCCGGACACTGTGCTGAGAGCTGCACATGCACTTCTTTATGTGATCCTGGGAGGTGGGCACTAGCCACGCCCCACGCCATTGCTCAGGGAATGGCACTGACTTGGGCGGGGCCACGCTGCCATTGGAGGAAAGCACCGTTGTCCTTATTTACCAGTGAACTGAGGCCAAGGGATCCTGTCATTGGGCCATGACAGAGTTGAGAGGACCGGTCGGGTTTAATTCCAGCCTCCAGGATTCCCCTCATGCACTGGCCTGTATTGAAACTAGGACATCCGGGATACATGCCGCCCAGGTTCTCCAGCTGCTGGTGTCAAGTCCTCGACCGGGGAAACTCACAATGGTGGGGGGGAGGGGGCAAGTCCTCAGCCGTCTCCTGTCCCTGCCCGTGGACAGTGAGCAGCCACTCCTTGGATGGGGGAACGAGGAACAACCCACGGGAGCTCCCCGACTCAGCACCTGTGCTTCTTCTCTTCTCTTGCAGAAGGTGGAGGTGCCCATGATGCTGAGGCTCCTCAGGGAGCAGAGGATGTTCATGATCCAGACCATCGCTCAGTACAAGTTTGTCTACCAAGTCCTCATTCAGTTCCTCCAAAACTCCAGGCTCATTTGAGCCCCAGACCCAGCTCCTGGAAGAGGGACCCGGCGCCACCTTGCAGCTGGGGAGGCACCTCCAGACAGCCTCTGCGCCCCCCGCAGGGCGCGGACGGCGGGGGGCCGACAGGACACGCGCTCCCTGAGGATGGGAGCCGAGATCATTCGTACACACCATGTATTATTTTATATGAGATAATTTATTTTTTTCCCCTTTGGAATAACTTTTGTGAATCATTGTAATGCCGTACTTTCATTTGAACCACATTTTGACCGATCTGCATTGTAACTCGTTGGTGGGGAAGGTGGTCTGGTAGGCCATCTGGGGGACAGGGGCACAAGGGAATGCATCTCTGGGGAAGTTGCAGCCAGACAGGTAACCAGCCCTGCAGTTCATCAGCTTAACTTCTCATGTCCGAATCAAAGATGGCAAGAAAACGAATTCCTCCTTAAAATATAAAGATCAGGGACAAGACCCTTTTCTGAAGGAAAAACACTACAGTTCCCTTGCATTTCGGGCTGATGAGCCTTGACGGCAGATTCCTCCCTTCTTCCTTTCTGTCCTCACCCTCAGTGGTCTTTTCCCAGCCCCCACCTCCAGCCTGGAGTGACAGGTGCTGCAGCCGGCGGAAACCCCGCCCTTCCGGTGCAGCAGTGCCATTGCCAGGCTGACCACGGAGCTCTGTTTGTGTCCCCATCAACCATCCCGTAATTGGGACCCGGAGCCCGTGTTTCCTTGCCGGGGGCTGCACCCTCCGTATTTTCGGCTTCTCCTCATTTGCTCGGTGGGCGCCAGGCTGGTGGCCTTTGAGGCGCTGGGCCAGGCCATCTGTGCAGCTGGGCCTCTTGCCTGACTGAGAGAAGGTGATGGACCAGAGTGAGAAGAGAGGGGAGACAGGAGGCCCTGGATGCTGTGTTGGTTTATGATGCATGTGCTGCATGGGGGCCTGAAGGTCAAGGTGCCGGGGCTCTTCTGTCTGTCCATCAGTCGCCAGGTCAGGGAATGGGGTATACAAGAAGCAGCTGGGGAAGATGATTCACAGGAGCTGCTTGGCACCCAGCAGGGGCCTGGCCAGCAGCCACCCCGGAGGGGACCCCACTGTGCTGGTACCATCTCCAGGCTTTGGTCTGTGAGAGCAGCACTAAACCCACTCGGGCCCTGGAGTCGAAACCTAACCCGCGTGATGAAAGATGGGGGTCTCCCACGAAGTCCCGCGGGGGTCTCCTTCTCTCCATGCAGCCCACTCTGGGCATCTGTGCCATTAACACCGCCTCCAGTGACGCCCGGTTCTCACCTTGCTCCTTCCTGGGCCTTCATCGGTCGCCGACCTTCGGAACATCTCGGGTTAGGGTGCAGATACCCCTCGCATCTTCCATCTTGCTGAATTTTGGGGGATTGCCCCCTCCTCTCTAGTTCTTCTTGAACACAGCTTTTAAGTCGTGGTTTTGCTGTCCGAGTGGACCCCTGTGGTATGGCACCGTGCCTTCTCCCACGGTTGCCTGGTTTCCTTTCTCTTTTTGTCTTCTCCTGAGCTGAAAGCACAAACATCCAGAGAAAGAGTGCCATCAAATCAACCAGCAAGAAGAGAAGAGTGTGCCTTTGTGACTTCCGGTTGCCAGAGATCGACAGGTAGGGGTGGACACAGGTGCCTGTGAATAGCTTTGGCCTGAGAATCAACTCAGTGTCCCGTCTGGCCGGATGGTGGTACGGTGATCTTTCCCTTGTGTAGACTCAGAGTGTCTGGTGACGGAGGGCGGAGCGTAAGTGTCTGTCTTACACTCCAAGGCCTAAAGAGTCAGTCAAGGAGTGTCACAACTCCAGCTGAGCTCTGTACATTCTGGCATTCGGGTGCGTATTCTGAAAAAGAAAACCGTTAGCATGCCATGTACTTCCAGTGGAACGGAGCTCACAGCCCGCCCTCTGAGACGCTCAGAACTTGGGACCACACGCAGAGAGGCACTTGTTTCCTCTCCTCGGAGACTTCCGTCCTCGGGGTAGTCGGCTGCGCGGGGTGGCCGGTCAGGCGGTCCGCGGCTCACTGCCTGAGTGTCTGATGAGGGGTACCGGCACTCCGCCTCCCTCTCGTGGGCCCCAGCGTGGGCCCCAGCGTGGGCCCTGTGGATGTGTCTTCCCAGGACGGCATGTAGGTCTGCTGTCTCTGAGCTCATCACTGATGGGCCGCCCTCCTCCCACCCAGGGTTGCCACCTGGTGCTGCAGGAGCACTCCTGAATGCACGGTACGCAGGAAAGAACTGGGTTTAACATCCGACTTCCCAGCCAAAGTCTATATGGAAACCCAAAAGGGAAAAAAAAAACACTCAAAAGTTATTCCACACCTTTCCGTTTGAAAAGCAAATGCTTTGGGTCCCTCAGCACGTTTTGCATTCCGTTTCCCACCCCCAGCGCACGCCAGCCTCTGTCCTGTTCAATGAGCAGTGCCATTTCAAGTTCGTCCAGTGGCATCTGCATAATAATTGCCCAGGGATGCTTCATATCTGGGAAGCCGGCCAAGGCATAAACCTTGGAGCAAACTGCATTAAATTAGTTATCTGGTCAGCGCTCTTGGCATGAGTTCCTGATGGTGGACCAGGTCCGAAGCTGGAGCTGTTGGGCTCGGTTGCTGTGGTTTGAGTTGGAAAGGAGAGGATTAAAAATGGAGGGGGGGGATCCCCACCCCACAACAAAGACTCCAAACATTTTCAGGCTTTTGGTTTCGAAGCCATCCGGTTGAAACATTTTCTTCCTCTCATCTGCTCTCATTGGGGTGCGTGGACCCCGTGTCCGGCCTTGTTGAGTCTGGTCACTGGACCGCGGAGTGGGGTGTGACGTCTTCATCCTGGAGCGGGGCGGAGCCTGTGAGCTTGGCGGTCTGCTTGGGCCCTAAGGAGGCACCGCCTCTGAGTAGGAGCGTCTGGTGACATTTCCGTTGGCACCCGCGATTGTCTTTCCCTGCATGGGAGGCACAGGACGGTCTGGCTGCATTCGAGAGGGACCTCAGCTGTCAGTTTCTTACCGGAGAGCAAAGAGGAATGAGCTCCAGTCCTCGGTTGGAGGGGAACAGAAGGATCAGGGCAGGGGAACGCTTCTCCGGGTGGAAGACTTGGAGTGATAGACTTTCAGGAGCCTGCACACAGAGGACTTCACTTCTAGAACCTTTGTGGTCCTAAGATTGAGAAGAGAAACAGATTTTTTAACTGTAATCAATGCCGTGGTTTGCTTGCGTGTCTGTCCCTTGGCCACCTCGGGCCCTTCCTCCATCAGCCTGGGCAGAGCGGCGGTGTGGGCTGTGCTGCGGGCCTCAACCACTGGCCTGCCCAGCACCCCCTGCACCTCTGTCCTGGCTGCTCTCAGCCTTTGCAGCTCCGTCATCAACTCCAGTGGGTACAGTGGGGCAGCGTTTCCATCCTGCTGCCTGTCTTTCTTATCTTTCCCAGCGTAATAGAGTTGACCCGTACGAAATTTGTGAGAGTTGGACCGTATTTCACTAACAATAACAGAAAAATCCACGTGGAGCGACCTTATACACAGAGTGTGTTTCTTCCCCCGACGCAGTGTAGATCCCAGCACACCGGGGCACGTTGTTTCTCCAGGCGAGAGCTGAGGGACGGACTTGGAGGCCCGTGCCGGCGGGCAGCGTGGCTCTCTGTGTGCGCTGCCTGCCTGGCTGCAGTGAGGCCTGCCTCATGTGGGGGTGGGGGGGTGGGGGGGCCGTTCAAGGGCCTGGAGGTCACTCTGCAGAGGCGTTAGCGCGCTGTTGAGTCTGCTAGGGGGGGTTGGCCACCAGGCACAGCACTGTGGGGCGTCTAGCTGCCGTCCTTGCTGGATGTGCCATCTGTATGAGCTGACCTCAGCCGGTGGTCAGGGGACAAGGTGTGTGGTCCCTGAAGGTGTCCTTCCAGAGAGCAGAAGGTGCTTTCTACTCTCTCTCCAACTCCCAGTGCGCGTTTGATGGGGAAGTGGGCACACCTACTTTCTTTTCTTTTGTGGGAGACGTGTCAGTCACTTGGGGTGGGGGGCAGGTGCAGGGGCCTTCCTGGGTGTATGCTGGGTGGGGGAGGTTGGACACAAGAATAGGACTGGGTCAGACCCAGGTTCGTGGTCCTCTGCCCTTCACTCCACCTCCGTGTCAGGAATAGTTGGAATCCTGGTGTCAGAAATCCCCAGAAACACCGAATAACCCCGGGTGGGCTCTTAAGCGGCCCTTTGTGGGAACTCAGCTCTCTCTGGTCTCACCAAAGGTTCATCTGCTGCTATGCTAAGTTGTTGCCTCTGGTTTTTATCAGACATTGCTCATGTTCTTACGCAGTGATTTCTTTTTATGAGCAAAATAACAGCCCATCTAGCACTACTTCCAAATGCAGAAGTTTGGGTTTTCTTTGGACACTGCACACATTTTCCAGTGGCCCACAGCCTCGTAGGGGACACACCAGTTGGCCCGTAGGGTGGAAATCTCTAAGGTGCTGAGTTGTGTTGGACACTTCCCTTGAGCTCTGGGCGATAAAGCAGGATGGTTCTGGTCTTTGCCTCAGTTTCTAAGACTTTCCAGGGCAAAAGACTTCAGTGATGCATCTGTTGCAAGTAGCAGCAGCATGCCTAGGAGAAATGAGAGGTGTATCCAGTGAAATTCAGCTAGCCCGTAAACTTGGGTGGGTGAGCATTTTTTTTTCAGATAAGACCGCTTTGCTTATCTTTTCTAGCTTAACACATCTGCATCTGTTCCTCAAGGCCAAACTCAAAGGCTCTCCGCTAAAATGTCCGTGACCTTGACATTGAGAGTCTGGTGTCAGTTGATTTCATAGGACTGGATGGTTTTCTGTCGTCTGGTGCCATCGAGGGGAGGGTGTGCATCAGTTCCTGCTGTTCAGAGCTCCGGCCAGGCCTCCGATCTCAGCAGTAAGTCCAAGGACATTTCACTGTAGGACAGGAGGGCTAGAGCTGATGTGCAGCCTGAACATGGCAAGGGTCGGCAGGGACATCTCTGTTTCTTCTGCCACACTCCGGGCCATCAGGATCGTTCTTTCCAGAAAGTTCCACAGGCTTGTCCAGGGAGGACCTATGGGGGGGGAGAGGAGGAGGAGGGTTTTAGAATCAACCCTGCAGTTGCTATGAAGATTCATGGATTCACAAATAATTTCCTGGACCCTAGAATGTCTCTTGCGCTCCTCCGTCCTTTGCTGTGAGGCTGGAAGCTAGGCGGTGACACCCCGAGAGAGACCGCACTGCCGTGTGGGGGTCTGTTTCACCCTCGCTCCCGGTGTTAACCCGTGTCCTCGCTGTGGCAGAGAGCTCGATGACGCCGTGGCTTCTGGGGGCCGCCTGGGTTTGTTGCTCATAAGTGCTGTCTCCTGCCGCTTGCTGGTGGCCCTCCCTTTTTCAGCAGCAGGTTCCTCTCGTCCATCCCCGTGGCTCCCGGTCGGAATCACAGCTCCCCTGCACCTTGGTTCTTCTTTCCTGCTGTCCCAGAGGCCTGCAGGGCATTCTCCCCTTATGGCAAGTCACGTTTATAATCAGGGCCCCAGAACTGGGAGGACGTCAGGACAGCAACTGCAGTTGTTGCTTGTCTCGCTAGGGGGCGCAGTGGGGCTGTTCTGCGAGGTCCCCCTCTTCACCCAGGACATCTCATCTGCCAAGGGCTGAGCCGACCTCTCCTTGTTTTCTGCTTGCGTGAGGGGCCGGCCCTCACCAGCCCACCTTCTTTTCTCTCCCTACCTTGTCAGGGAAACCCCTACACAATAGTTTAATCTGCGACCAGATTAGTAACCTCTATTCAACTCTTGAACCTCTCCAAACTGTGTAATCAGGAAATATGGTTTTAATTTTTAAAAGCTATTTAGTTTTGAGGAATAAGATGTGGCAAATGGAAATAAGCAGAATAGAAAGAGCCAGGAAGCTGCCCCGGCCCACCCACTCCTCCCCTCGGGGACTGCCCCTCGCTCAGCACCAGCCGAGAGGGGGAGCACGGGTGGGTTTGATGAACCACCCTCCTGACGATGATGACTGACAGCAGCAGCACCTGCTGTTTGTTCCAAGGTGAACACACACGGATCCCCAGCGGCTGCACTTGGCAGAGTGGGGTCTGCGGTCAGGTTAATTTGTTCCTGGCTTCCCTCTGAACCAGTTTCCCTCGTCACAGCCGATCTGGTGAAACAGAAAAAGCTCTGGACTCCCCAGGAACTTTTGACAATTCGCGTTATGGTTAGTTCTGTCATCTGGTGAAGGGGGCAGGGGCAGGGTGAACTGTTTATCCACTCTGTGACTTTCCCTGTTCCTCCTTCCCCATCTCCTGCTCCCGGGAAAGGCAGATGCCTCCTCACAGAAGGTTTCAGGGGGAAAGCCCAAAGGATTGGACCTGGGCTTTGTGTGCCCTGGGGTGGAACTGCTTTGCTAAAATCTCAGGAATCCTGCTTCCAGTTTAGCATCAGTGGGGCTCAGCAGGGGTGCCTCGTGTTCTAGGCGTTTCTCAGGGGCCTCCGACCCCTCTCCACTGCAGTGTTAGCTAGTAAATAACCTTCAGCCTGGGGCTGAAAGCCGTACTTCAGAGCCATTTTGTGTTCGACTTGAACATTGTAAAATGTTACTGCAGTTCCCTTTCACGGAGCCTTCTTGCCACTCTTTGGAGTCTTAAACATGAACCTTGTCCTTTCATTACGAAGGTTCCTCTTCATCAGAGATGCTTCCCTGGCTATGTCCTTTGTGCCTTTAACGGTCAACTAACTTGTTTGAGGAGTCAGAAATGGGGAAAAAAAAGTTTTACATATGCAGATGACTATTAACTATGTAACCTTATGTGTAACCTGTGTTACATCAAATAACAGGTGTAACTAGTTTGTTTCACTGGACGACTGTTATGCTACTTTATTCAGTATTCTGATGCTTTCCTTAGTCTGTGTTTTATAAAATGTTGCAAATGGTATCATTCAAAACAATTGACATTATTAGCTTTCATTTCTAAACGATACATAGACAAGCTCCCAATTTAGAAACCAGTTTGTTCTCGAAGTTCTTGGATTAGCCCACAGAAACCTCCTGACTCCCAGCAGAGCTGAAATTTCGGGTTATGTCAGCGAGAGCCAGTTGGCTGCTGCTGTGGGCTGACCTGGGTGAGAAATGCATTCCAGGTTGGGGCTGGGGCTCCCGAGTTGCCTCCTTGCAAAGGGAAGTCTACCCTCTTTACTACCGACTTGTGAGGGGAGAGAGGGAGCGAGGAGTTTGTAAGACATCCCCTAGGTTGGGAAGTGTTTACCGAAACCCATGCCAACTCTACTGTGTCATAGGCTCCCTCTAAATTTAATAATATTAAAAGCCTTAAATAAAACTATGCATGCTATTCTATATGCTTTTTTATATCAGTTAATAAGCTTATGCTTGGCAGCTTTATACACAGTGATGAGGTGTATAAAACTGACTTCCGACAGTATTTTTTGCACTGTTTCCTTTCTGTTTTTATAACGTCTTATTTAGATCCTGTTACAGAGTTGCGTATTGTTTGTTCTCACTGCCGCGACTGGGCTGTGAGATGTTTCATATGTGCCTTTACAAAGGTGAGATCTCTATTCTAACCTTTTTTTATAAAAGATATCTATTGATTTAACATATGCAATAAACCTTTTTTTTTTCCCAGAAAAAAAAAACGTTGAATTTTCTGTTTTCTGTACTATGTGTGTCTACATTGGTTGAAAGCATTGCATGGAACCTCTTTTAGGATTATTTTCACAGGCACAAGTGCCTGGTTTTTTAAAGCCCGTGTATCTCTACCCACTTTGTATTCCTGCCTGACTTGATCATACTAAATGCTCAGGGGGACATTGCAGAGTTGCCACTGTTAGAACAGTGTCTGAGTGTGGCGCACACCAGGCAGATGGAGCACAGACTCTGCAGAAGCGGGTCCTTCTCACAGGTGCGGCGAAGACCCTCGAGACGGACGCATCAAGTCCCTTCCCCCAGTGTCGTCCACTCAGATCCCACACTGTCCACCTGGAAAAAGCCAGGCACCGGGCTACTAGAGAAGACCCGAATTTTAGTTCTTGTCTTTCAACTTTTATCCACAGCCCAACTCGTCCACAGTGCTGGACCTGGCTGCCCGGCCCCGTATTCCTCGCAGCCCATCCATGGCCAGCGACACACGCGCTGGGCCCCTGGTGAGGACGGCGGACGCTGTGTCGTGGCCGAGTGGCAGGGCAATAGCACTGCATCTTCAAGGGGCCTCTCTCTGCCCCTGTCACCAGACCAGGAGTCGTCCACCCCCTGCAGGGCCCAGCGTGGTTCCCGTCGTGAAAGTGAGAGCACCGTACGCCTGGTGCCAGGAGGTGGCGGGTGTCTCACTAGACATACAGACAAGTCTGTGTGTGTGTTGACTGTGACAACAGGACAGGTACAGATCTTGGAAGAAAAGCCACATAGTGTTTTTTAAAAGATGAGATAAAATGCTAATGAAAATGGAGGGAAGTCCAGTCCTATGGCGAGAGAAGAGGTACGGATATACTAATTTGTTTTTATCTTCATGGACTGAGTAAATAGACCCATTTTGTTTTCTTTGGTAGATAAAGAGTAAACGTGGTTTTATTTAATCGGAAGATATAACACTAACAGCCACTAGTAGATGGAGGTGGGGTAGAAACTTCTAATGTAAGAGAACAAAAGATGAACATTTAAAATATATATAAGTAAATATGCAGTAAAATGACAAAAATAGGGTCAAACATGTCTATTCTGTGATTTTACATTTTATTTTCTTTCATAAAAATAAACGGGGAGAACTCATCAGACTTAACCGGCCAAGGAACACTGGAAGGGAAACTCGTTCACAGTAGCTGCAGAGACATCCAAGCCGTGAGTTGGGGCGAGTGTGCAGGACCAGTGGAAACATAACCCAGCCCTTTCGAGGCAAAACGTAGACAAGCCGAAAAACCACTTTCTTGGACAGAAAAACTCGTTACTATGAAGAGTTCGGCTCTCTGTGTAGCCCTGACTCCAAGACAATTCTCGTAGATATCACAACAGTATTTATGTGGTGGCGGGGGGTGGGGGTAAGGAGAGGTCAGGAGAGGACTCGGCCAACTGACTCTCAGGTACTTTGGAGGGTTAACCTTGGGAGAATGGTCAGACAAATTCAAAAGAACACAGCACATTAGCTCTCACGGATACTAAAAGTTTTGCAGTGCAACAATAATTAAAGGAGGATTTTCCTGGCAAATCAATGAAAGGAAATAGTGCAGAAATAGACCTAAGTCTTACGGGAATGGGAATGGGAACATTTCAGACCGGCAGAGGGAAATAAATCATTTAACAAATGATGCTGGCATGAGGGGCTAGCAATGGTGAAAATTAAAGTTTAAGATACAACCAGATCTATTTTTCTTAAATAAAACAACTCCAGACAGACCAAGGACTTCCATAAAAAATGGTTTTATTTCTTTTCTTCATTTTAAGAGGAAAACAATCTGCTTGGGGACAGGAAGTGTCAGGAAAAATAAAGTTAATGGACAACCAGGGCAAACATATTTCCCGTACAGGACAAAGAGCTAATATCCCAATATACATGGAGCTCTTAGAAATTATTATGAAAGGCACAAATTGCAAAATGGCGAAAACTGCTCTGGATAACAACTCAGAGAAGAAACACAGTTCCTAGGTATATGAAAAAAGTACCCAGTCTCGTTAATAAATGCATATAAAACAAAGTGCCCAGTCTCATTAATAAATGCATATTTCACACAGATAGGCAAAACAAAAATTTTTTAAATAGTACTGTTACGAGGGTAGAGGGAAACAGATACTGTAGATATTATTATATCCTACTGGTTCCTGATACCATTTTTTAAAAAGGAAATGTGGCCATATTTATTCATATTAAAAATGTGTCCACTGTTTGATCCTGGAATTTCACTTCTAGGGATCCATCCCCCCAAATGCTACCACGTATCAGCAAAGGTGCTGGTCTAGGATTGTCCGTGAGGCTTTGCTGATAACAGGAGCAAACTGGAAAACCGCAGGTGCATCATGAGAACAGCCGAGTCGGTCACAGCACTCGGGGTGACTGATGTTTCTGCCTCCAAAGAGAAGGAGGCAAATCCGTGAGGACTGACGTGGAAAGAGGCTCTTAAGCCAGAGACGGTCACAAAATGTGTCGGCACCATTCTGCCTCTGTGTCCCTAAGTCTCTTTATCTAGATCTGGAAAAACTGGGGTCCCACGTGCCAACAGTTCCAGTGGCTTCCTCTGGGGAGCGGGACTAGCGGAGAAGAGCTCCCTTTTTTCTGATGTTTGTGTCGTTTTAAATTTATTGAAAAAAATTTACTTTTATAACTTCCGTAAAATGCAGACAGTTGGTGGGCTAAGCTTATTTGAGGCTTAGCTACTGCATAAATGAGCTTCACGACACACGGAGCTCCCCAGAGCCAGGACCCTGCCTTGCTCCTCTCTCTGCCCTGGGAGAGCTATACAGACTGTTTCGCATAGTAGGTGTTCAGTGAAGGTTTTATCGCACGTGACCGGACGAGAGAAGGCATCCATCCTACCTGCCGGGGCCAGCTGTGCTCGGTGATGTGTGGGTGTGTGGGGATGAGGAAGGAGAGATAACATAGCAGATGCACGGCCCTCCAAGCTGTTTGCGTATCAGGCATAGAAGAGCTTGGCCATGAACTCCGTCAGGCTTTGAGTATTACCTAATGGGGAAGTTCCTGTCTTCGGATTACGAGAAACGTCCCTGCGCCAGGAGCGCACCCGGTCCTGGGCCTTCTGTCTCCGTGGCCGTTGCTAACAAACAGTCCCCGGGGCGCTCCCTGCCAGGCTGCGGGGAAGCTGGATTCCCGCACCCCGCCTGCCTGCCTGCCGCGTGGGGAGAGACCGGTGTTTGCTCCACAACACAGAGTTGGTAAGGGCGGTTTTTTCCTCCTTCTTGAGCTTCGCCTGCAGGGTTTCCAGACAAGGAGAGGACTGCACAGGCCCGTCAGCAGAAGGAGGGATGGAAAGACTGCTTTCAGATGGAGGAGGAGATGGCCCAGAAAGCAAGGCCTGGGTGAAGCACGCACGCACACTGAAGGGAGACCGGACGACAGACGGGAGAATCGAAAGGGACACGTGCTCCTGCCGGGCGTGCGGGGCACCTGGGGCGCTCACTTGTTCTCCCCCACACGTAAATTCCCACTTTTTAATTTAATCTATTTTTAATCTTACCCTTTTTTTTCAATTACAGTTGGCATCCAATATTATATACGAGTTTCAGGTGCACAGCATAGTGGTTAGACATCGACCCGGCATCCCCACACACAGAGTTATCTCAAAATCATCGACTATATTCCCTGGGCTGCACTGGGACTGTTATGGGCTGTTTTGCATGGTAGATGCTCAATAAATGTCTCGTCGCGCTTGACCGGACGAGAGAAGGCATCCTACCTGCCGGGTCCAACCGTGTGCTGCGAACTGTGTGTGCGAGGCGTGTGGGTGTGTGGCCGTGAGGAAGGAAGGGCAGCCCAGCAGCAAAGGGAGGAGCTTTACCTCCCAGGGACTGTTTAGTAACCGCCAATGTGTGTCTCTTCACCCCGTCACCTTTTTCACGGGTGTGTTTTTTTCCCGTCTCGCATCTTCTTTCTTCCTCCATACGCACTGTATTCCAAAAGCAGCTTCAGCCTAAAGCGGCCACCTGAGCCCCTTCTGGGGGAGGGCTGGGCTCACTGCCTGACACAGGGGACCCGTCCTCCACTTCGAGATGGGGCTCCCGCTGCCTCCTCCTCGAAGTCCTCCCCACAGACAAAAGGAAACACAAACTTCAACCACTGTTACCTTTTTTATTCTCTTTCATCATTCAGGTTTGTTCAGAACGTTATAATAATAAGCATGAAGGGAAAAATAGTAACATTTTTTTCAAACTCAACCTGTCCGAAGTATAGTACATGAAACCATGCCATTCTCTCTTAGGGAAAAAAAGCATTCAAAAATGAATGTGACCTTAAGGTTCAAGATTAAAACCAATGCCAAGTGAGCTGTGTTTAAGGCTTGAGTGCAGATGGTGTTCTCCCTGCAATTAGTTTGCAGAAACGGCGGAGTGATACGCAAAATTGGAAACACTCAAATCCCGGAGGGCTTCTGCGCATGCGCGTAACACTGCCACGTTGGCACCGGCTCAGCAGCGCTCGATTTCCTGTTTGATCTCGGAGATGTACGGGTGATCTTTGCCGTGGGCCACTTCCATGATCGCCATGGCCTAGGAGAGAGCGAGACGCACCAAGGGTGAGGAGCCGGAAGCCAGTGCCCGCGCACCTCCACCTGGGCTGCTGTGCGTGCCAGGCGGACTCCCTGCTCTAACGCGCAGGACGCAAACTGGCTTTCAGAGCCTGTGCTCTCCTCCTCCTCCTCCAGAGTCTGGCTTCATGAGAGGAAAAAAAAAGGGTAAGATTATCTAGGAACCGAAGAGTCACCCAGTTTCTCCCACTGAGTGGAATATTCTGCAAGAGCTGAAGACGTGATACAGAGAAATTGATTGCATGATATTTTTGCCCCACTATTCTCGAGGTTTCAGTAAAAACTGAACTCTGCTTTAGGGACGGAATTCCTCGGCTGTGCTCAATCAAGTACACAGGCAAGGCTGGAACGGGGAAGTCCACATCAAACCTGTTTTGATTTGAAGGTTACGTTACTAACCTATGAGATACAACTGAACTGTTTTTCCCTTTTAAAAAGTGCATGCTTTCCTCTTCATACCCACTCTTAAAAGAAACAAGGCTAAAAAATCAAGGTGCAGGATTCACTTGAGGCTGCTCCAGAGAGAACATATTTAATAAGAGTTCTTTACAGTGAGGGGATATAATGTGAGCGCGTTTCCAGTAGCTCCGTCGCGTCCTAGCTGGGTGACCTTGGGCAATTTACTTCACCACTCCGTGCCTCGATGTCCTCATCTGTAAAATGGGAAGGATGCCAACCTCTCAGAATTGTTAATGCACATAAAGTGTTTAGAATAGTGCCCGGCACATAGCAAGTATATACCAAATGTCATCCATGAGAATTGATTTTGCTCCTTTGTATTCAACGATTATTACTGACAGAAATTACTCCTGTCTTCCCCAAGAGGGGATTTTTGATGTGACTGTGACAGCGTTCCTTTCCGTTATACCATTCTCTCCCCAGATCTCAGGCCAGGAGGAGGCCGGCCAAGGGGCGGTGCCGGCCTTCAAGAGCCACCTGTTCAGTCGTTTCCCAGGAATCACCTGTTAAATGCCTCCCGTACCCTCTGCATTCATTTCATGACTCATGTTCCTTGCTTGGATCTACTCTACCCTCCTTCTTTTTCTCTTTTCTTAGCATGCTTATTGTTTTTACAGAGAGAGGGAGGGAGGGCGGGAGAAAGAGAGACGGAGAGAGAAAAACATCCATGTGAGAAAGAAACATCAACTGACTGCCTCCCATACACGCCCCAGTGGGGAATCAAACCTGCAGCCTGGGTATGTGCCCAGACTGGGGATTGAACCTCCAACCTTTCAGTGTACTGGACGACGAACGCTCCAACAAGCTGAATTGAACCACACCAGCCAGGGCTCTCTCCCCTTCCTTGGTCCTGTATTTCATTACCTCCCAGCACTTTGCAGTTGTGACCTAACTGGTTAATTTCCCCCCAAACCCCTAAGGCAATGACTATGTTACCTTGGAAGACAAATGCGCTGGTTTAAAAATGGAAAATGTTACGCTTCACTCATGCTCCTAGCCTGGCGGCGAGGCTATGAGCCTTCCGTGTGGGATGCAGGACCTCGCTCCCATCTTCCTGAGTAGGGAAGATTTGTGGAATCAGGAGGATTAGGCATCCAGGCTAGCCAGTGGCCCCAATGTTTACAGACATTCTCTTGTAGGATTGAAGAGATTGTCCCAAAGATTACCCCTTATCAACGTTAATTTATACCTAAAGGACAACGAGAGTCTGTCGGCACAATCCAGCTGCTGTAAGGTGAGGGTTGGGGCCTGGCCCTGGGTCCACGGGCAGCACTGGGCAGCTGTCAAACACGGGGTGACGGGGGGCAGATGCTGCCTAGGGTCCTGGTTTCCCCTGCGTGTCAGTCACAGCACGAGTGGGAGTGGGGAGCTGAAGCGTTTGACTCAGAAAGATCCCAATTTCAATCAAGAGCCTCCTGTGTACCCGAGGCCAATTCCTTAACCTGTGTGCATCTCCATTTCCTCACCAGGAAGCTCTATCTCAGTTTTCTAAGAATTAAAAACCATGCGTCGGGGTCTTGGCCACGTGATTGGTACTTGGCGAACAGTGACGCCGATGATTAAGTGCACTTTATAAACGCTCCGCGTCTCACTGCCCTGACCTCCCCACAACAGGGCATCGTGAACCTGTAGGCCTAAAGGGCAGACAGATGGCAGGTGGCCTCACCACGGGCTCCCGGCGCCCCCAGTGGCCTCTGTCCACAAGCACAGCTTTGCCTGGGCCAGGCAGTGTGGTCCCGCGGCTGTGGGCTGAGCCTGCAGTCAGCCGGCCCCTCGCAACCTGCACGCCCCTCTCCTTGCAGGAGGGCCTGGACGCCAACTTAGTAAAGGCTTGATGACGCCACCCCCACCTGCCAACCCACCCCCCCGACTCGTATGGACGGAGCGGGTCAAGAGTGGGCCTTCGCCACCCCCTTGTTACTCAGGCTCCCGTGGGAAGAAGAAACGATGGCAAGGAGGCCACCCAAGCACTGAAAAGCCTGCGTCCCCCGCGCCACATACATACCTTCCGCAGGGCTTTCTCCCCGGCCGCTCTGTTCTCCAGGCCCATGTACAGTCTTCCCAGCTTCAGCCACATGGAGGCCACGTTGAGGGAGTACAGTGGGTAATGCTTGCTGGGAGAAGAGAGAAGACAGCGGCCACCTGGTCAATGCCTGCGGCGCAGCCCATAGGCCCGGGGTGGGAAGCCACAGTCTCCATGGTAACCAGGCTTCTCCCAACCCTGGCGGGTCTGGCCAGAGAGCGGGGATGGGTCGATCCTGTTTAAGCGCCACGGATGCACCCCATTTTGTGCACGGCGTGTGTTGCCGAAAAGCCCCATAAACACTGCAGGGTTCTCCCTACTCAAAAGCATTTACCAACACGGCATTCGACCCAGTCCCAGACTTTTGTTTCAGGTGCCCCCCAAGGCAGAGCACTGGGAAACCGTCTTTTCCGGTAAACTCCCTATTACGAGGACATGGGGCCTCTCCCCTCATTTTAAAAAGACAGTTACTCAAAAATATACGCAGACTAATAAGTCTCAAGACCCACGCTTCCTATCACACTCTGTGATACCAGTTGGTTCAGCAACACAGTCAGCTCCCCGGAGCCGGGAGAACGCCTCCTGTTTCTTCCAGACATTCTTCCCGTATTGATCAGTAGTGAGCTCCACACACAGTACGGCAGGCACCGGCTGCCTGGTGTCAACTGACGGCTGACAGACGGGTGGGGGTCGCCTGGGAAGGGGACCTTTCCCCGGGGACAGAGACCAGGAGGTGGCTCCTGGGCTAGGATGTGTGCATTGGTGGGGGTGGGGGGGCGGGGAGGTGTGTAGGAGGTGTTTATTTACAGCCTGGTTTGTGCTGCTCGACCCTCAAAGTCCGTCCAGAAGAGACACATTCTGGTTGTACCTCTGGGCGGGGGCCGGCCCTGGGGGCAGTGCCAACCCCCACCCCGGAAGGCCAGAGCTGGGGCTTACTTAGCACAGGAAGGTCCTGCAGAGCAAGTTCCCACTGGGAGAGGAACCACAAGACAGAGAGGATCTCATTCGTTCTCATCTTCCCTCCCTCCTTCCCTCCCTCCAGATCTCACAGAGGAAGGTGTGCAGGAGACCCCAGGGCTTTCTTACCCCCCCCCCCCCCCCCCCCCCCCCCCCCCGGGAAGAGGGATAGGCTTTAAGATGATCCTCAAATTCTAAGAGCAAATTTTAGGAGCTGCTTCCCCTTGAGCTCCCCCTGCTGGCTGATCAAGGCACTGTGGGGTAGGCAGAGGGCCAACTTGGCAGTGGGCATTCAAACCAGACATAAATTGAACAGTCCCTGATCTTAGAAGGTAAACAGAGGGCTTCTGAAATTCCTGAGAAACACCTGGGGTGCTTCTGGAACACAGGGCTTTCAGGTCCGACGCCCAGATTCCGACCCCCTCGGTCTGGAGTAGATCCTGTCCGCGCATAATGTGGATGTGCTCAGCCAGCACCCCAGCAATCCCATAGGCCGTCCCAACCCTGAGGTGCCTACGCAGAGCCCGAGGGCCATGCCATGACCTCCACCTGCAACCCACTTGCAGGGTGAACAACCCTCTCAACGGGAAACTTCCCCACGGCCTCCAGTCACCGCGACTATACTGTAACCCAGCTTGTTTCGGTCAGACCTAGGCGGGACATGGAATAACCATGGCCAGCGGACCCAGTGGTCCCGGAGTTTCCTCATTTACAGACTGGGCTGCAGTTTAGAGAACCACAAGGGGGCGGTGTGAACAATGATGGAAAAGAAACCATCGGGCAGCTTTTTAGCGCTGGTCTGAATTAACGACAGTGGCTACAGCACCTGGGCAGGTCCCGGGGCAGATCTGGCCCTGGCAACTCCTGCACAACCTCAACCTGCCAACCCAGGTGTCTCTTCTAGGTGGTGGAGGGAGGAGGCAGGGCCCACTGGGGCAGCGCCCTGCACCTGTACCTCCGGATGCGGGTGCAGAGCAGAGAGAGCTGGTCTAGGCACCTTGCAACATGGGACAAGGCTGCCTAGGTGCACATTCCCAATCACCAGGTGCCATTCTGGGCTAAGACGAGCAGGGGGGCCATGGCAATCACCTGTAAGGCTTAATGATTTTCTGTCCGTAGCGCAGGGCTCCTTCCCAGTCCTGCATGTACAAGCAGACGCCCATGGCCTGGTACATCATGTGCAACATGTACACGTTACTGTCCTCAAACACGGAGCTCATCTTCTCCTGGCTGAGCTCGCAGATCTCCAGCAGCTCGCTAGGGGGTGCCCTGGAGTCAAGGAAATGACCGGCCAGCCCAAAGGGCTTGGAGACTTCCCAAGGCAAGCAGGGTTCGAGGAGTTATTTTGTCTGCTCCACCCATACCCTCGCCCTCTGAAAAAGTGAATTACAGAAGGCCAGCCAAAAGAAAAAGGAATCACATTTTTCTTGAAGAAACAAATAGGGAAATCTGAAGACCTCAACTGGTAAGTAAACACAACGAAAGAATTTTAGCCACAGGCCACAGATCCTCAGTTCAGCTGTAAACAACGCCGATTAGAAACAAGGTACGTTTAAACCCTCACCTAAGGTGAGCTGCAGTGTTGTTAAGGATGAAGTCCCCACCGTGGGTAAGTTCCTTCCTGTACTGAGAAGTCAGTGTGCCTTTCTCCAGTTTCCAAGCCTTTCCAACACCCAAGAAGGTGCTTCATTGCAGTTGTTAGGAGTGTGGACAGTGGTGGCCAGAGCTGTGGGCCTCTGGGTCTGCCACAGGGGCAGGCACTGTGTCCTTTGGGCAGATTATCTGACATCTAAGACCCTGTTTCCATCTCCTGTGGGGCGATGGCCTGAGGCATGTCCTTGTAAGAACCAGGGGAGACAATATAAGCAAAGCCCTTGGACACTGTGCCCAAAGTAAAAGACCCCCCAAAATGAGCGCTTTCCGGGAACTGTTCTCCATAGTTTTAGACGGTAGAACTCTTCCACCACATTACACTCTTGACCAAACTCGCCAAACAAGGAGAAAGGGATCAACGTTATAAATGGATGCAGTTGACTCCAAGTCAGGGGTGGTCAGTACGGCTTCCCCCATTTACCAGGAGGCCTTCTTCCTCCGCCGCCCAGCAGCTGAAGCCCGCCCTTCCGCTCCCTCTGCCCGGCTCCCCACCAGCCCCTCGCGGAGGGAGACGGCCCGCCGGCGGCAAAGGATATACTTGTAGTGCTTGGCCCTCCGGAACTCCTCGATGACGTTGCGGGCGTACCTGACCATGTCACGGACGGCGTCTGCCTTTGGGGGCTCGTTGAGCTTCCGGATTTTCACCTTGGCCTTATCCTGCGGGAAATGTGCACAAGTGCACGGCGTTACCTCCCGTGGAAACCCCACGGATGCGGAAGCCTCTCACACAGTTCCTTCTGCCGGGCAGGGGGGCCGCCCACCCACTCTAAAGTTACCAAAGGACGAAAGGAAGTCAGGGGAAGGATCGAAGAGAAATTCAATACACCCTTACCTCTCTACAAACAAAACAAAACAAAACAAAACTTCCTAGACAATCTGCATCTAGGCTGGGCACCCAGAATGTGTCTGCTGTGGACAGACACGTGTGTTCAGAGACCTTGAATCAAAGGAATAGAATAAGGAGGGACGGCATTGACGGAGAACTCTGGGAGAGGCCCCAGGGAATTCTGCTCGTTCTGAACGGGGTGGGAAGCCTGAGGGTTGTGCTCCCGTGCTTCTCCCCTTCCCTCTCTCCGGGGCAGTCGTTTCTCTTCAAGAAATAGCAACTGGGCAAACGCTTCTGTGTGTGGCACGGCGACATGGAAACGTTTTCATCAGGTGTGAACAGAGGCCTGGCCTCCCCGGGCCCGTCTCAGCAAGGTGGACCGAGTGGGTCAGAAACACGGGGGGTGGAGACGCCCCGAGTCACACGGGGATGCTGGTCTGGTGGAGAGGGCCGGAGACACAGCGGATGGCCGGCGCCTTTGCCATAAAGGCCCTCTCCGGGAGCTTACCTTGTCCTTGGTGGTACACTCCTGGCACTCGCAGGTGAAGAAATAAGAATCTCTCAGCCGGTCATTCCTATCTTCTGTGGGATACAGGAGATCGATGTAGCTGGTAAAAACCTGGGGGGCCCAAAGAGTGGACGTTGCAGCCTGCTGCAGGTCAGCTCGCTGCTTACCCTCCCTGTGGCTCTGCGCACACCTGCGGTGGGTGGTGTCCTTGCAGGGCAGACTCAGAGGACGCCGCAGGGCGGGATTAGCACGCTGACACGCAGCGACCCCCTGGTGGTGTCCTCCTCCTTGTGGCAGGGACAGGGCTTCTCATCCTACCCCCTGCAGAACCAGGGAGTCCCTGGCACAGGAAACTGGAGCACCGGAAGCAGCTCCACCCCTCCCTCCCCACAGAGACCAAGCTGGGATTCATCTCCTGGACGGAAGCAGAGACCCTGGGGCAAAGGCCCTGCTCATCCGTGCACCGGCCCCCAGCTGGCTCTGCCTGGCCGCTCCTGCTGCACACGCGAGCGGGGACGGCTCAGATGCATCACTGATGGGCTTCCCCTTCTCCCTCCGCCTGCTGGCAGTGTAGTGAGAAGCTCGGCTGGGCAGGCTGGGGCGTATCGCAGAGGGAGGGTGCAGCTCTGAGGACACCGAGGACGCGGGCGTGCTGCTGCCTAACCCAGCTGGGCCGGAAGACTGGGAAAAGTCTTCCCTGTGGGGCTCATCAGGGTCTCCCATCCTTGCTCCTCTGCTTTTTCTAACCAGGTCTGTAACTGAGACTTGGAGCATGTGGACCAGCCCGACATTGAACTGTCCATTATCCACTCACTGGGACGGCTTCGCTGCTCGTCCCACACCGTCGGGCAACTGTCTGACTGCACAGACGGATGTCACAAAGCCGACAGCGTATCAGGGCACGGCAGGCAGGCAGGCAGGGGCACCTGCAGGGGCCACCGAGCTCTCTGCACCCCAGAGGGCAGTAGCGGAGGCCTCGCGGCTCCTCGATGCCCTGGGCCGTGGGCTTCTTCCTCTTTGAAGGCCAAGTCTCTCCCAAAGCAGCGCCTCCCCCCAAATGAGGCTGCTGCGTTTCCGGCACATGAGGGCACGCCCACAGGAGCAAGCCCTGCCAGGGACAGGGCAGTGGCAGGAGCCTCCTGCCTCCCTTCTTTGAAACCACGGACGGTCACATCGTGCAACAAGCAGAAGAGCCCAGAAGGTGGCGACAAAGGCCGCTCAGTGTCCCTGCTGCAGGCCCAGACAGCTCGAGGCTGGAGCCTCCCGTCAGCCGAGGGAGCACGGGGCCTGGTCACTCGCATTCTCTGCACGCGTGTGCTTTCACCAGAAAGGCACCTGGGCGGTCCCCACCAGACATTCTGAAACCGAGACGCCCGGGCCTTGAGCACCATCCCATCACTGAGGTTAAGTGTAGCAAAGAGGAGGATGTCTCGGTCCAGCAGAGGGTCAGCGGACAGCCTCGGAGAGGCCGGGGCCTCCCTCGCTTACGGCGCCGACCACTGCATTTCACGTTGAAAACCAGACACGCGCCTTAGTGTGGTAGTAAAGATTCCTGAACTGCAGTGTAATCGAAAGTGTGTAATTACAATCTCCGAGAATGCATTCCTTTTATTTTGTGTTACTTACGTAAGAACAGAGCCTACGTCCAGCGATCTGCTAGGCCGGCCCTTTTAAGGTGAGCCGTCTATGAGGCGGTCACGGAATCACAGCTCGGGCACTGAGCAGTGACGGAGCACACGGTTCTCTCCGCATCCCTGTGTCGGGAGGGGAGCTACCGGGGCCTCCTGGTCACAGGGGGCTGCTCCTGGCCCTGGCAGTGCGTATGCTACCGGCCGCCTGAACTGCGTCCCTGGAAAGCAAACTCTCCCGAGTTCAGACGCGGACTTCGGAAGCCTGGAGGCGCTGACTCGGCATTTGCAGCCATAACTCCACAGCTGCCGCTGGGCTGCTTTTCTGCTTTTCAGTAACGGGCTTTTGACCTTTTGGGGAGGGGGGAGCAAAACAGGCCAAAATTCACCAATTAAAAAAAAAGCCCAAAGCCCTGGCTGGCGTAGCTCAGTGGATTGAGCGCGGGCTGAGAACCAAAGTGTCGCAGGTTCCATTCCTAGTCAGGGTACATGCCTGGGTTGCAGGCCATGGCCCCCAGCAACCGCACATTGATGTTTCTCTCCCTCTCTCTCTCTCTCTCTCTCTCTCTCTCTCTCTCTCTCTCTCTCTCTCTCTCCTTCCCTTCCCTCTCTAAAAGTAAATAAATAAAATCTTTTTTTTTTAAAAAAAAGCCCAAACTCCATCGCTTGGCAATAGGAATACACAGACTGTAACAGCAATCCAAAATTTCGCCCTGGCCGCATTGGCCGACCCCTTCCTCTGTAAATCTCCGAGAGGAGTTTTGCTCCCATTCATTCTGTCCTGTTTTTCCTGGGATGGAAGTGGTGAGCCTGAAACGGAAGCCAAACGCATGGGACCCACAGTTGTACGTCACGAATGTGGACAACAGCCCGGGGAGGCCCGAGGATGGACACGGCGTGATTGCCCGGCCTCCCCCAGCCCGTGCTGCCATGTCCGGCGACTTTTCGCCCTGCCTTTGAAACAGCCGTCTGAAGCCCACGGCCCCAGCCACCCCAGCCACACACTCACCTCTTCTCCCGGGCTGATTGCCTGCACGGCTCTGACCTCTGCCAGGGTCCCCTTGTAGGTCACGATGACATTGGGGCAACAGCTGTGATTCATCAAGGCGACGCTGTCAAGCAGAAGAGAAGAGCCCATTTACTCGGTGACACAGTCTGGGCAAATGCTTGGCTGCTCCCTTGCTAGCTCACAGCCACGTTGCAGGACGTGAGCGAAACCACCGAACAGTCCGCCATCGCATTCTACGAGGTTTCTCCGCATGCACCGGTCATCTTAAACGCTCCCAATACTGAACAGTGAAATGCGCCATGCAAAACAGTGACACCTCAGCCGGAAAACAAACAACACCCCACAACAGGCATGGCAGCAACAAATCCCACAGGAACCCCTGCCTGTTCGGTGGAGGGCTTACACCCCGACACCCCCGGGAAACCGCCGCCCACGGGACGCTGCGCAAGGCGCACGGCTGGTCCCTTCCAAGCCGCTTTTTTATGTTAGTAGATTATTTCTAACACGTTTTCTTCAGAAGTGGAGAAGCCGCCCCTGGGGGGAGGTGCCAGCTGCCTACGTGAGTGAGGGCCTGTGATCCCCCGAGAGCCCTGGAGGAGCCCGTTGGGGTCTCGGCACCTCAATTTGCTCATCTGGGAAATTGGGACGCGGCTGCACCTGCTGCTCGCTGTCTGCTTTTCAGGGGCGGCGGGGACAGAGAGACGCGCCTGTGCGAGGGGCTTTGAGCTTTCTGATTCTATCAAGGTCAGAGTTCTGAGAACAGAAATTTCTAAACTACAGGGGAAAAATGCTTGATCTCTGAAAATGCTGCCTTTGAAATCACAATGCCGAACTGATTTCAGTCCAAAGGGATTTTTTTTCCCCCAATTAAATCTGCCTGGAAACTGGGGCTCAGGTGGGCACCCACGCCCATACGCACCATTGCTCTGGTGGCCGCTGGCACTTGCCTGAACCCTCGGCCACCAAAGCCCCTCTCCTGTTTGCCCCCAAACTTAAAAAAGGCACAGGGGTTGCGAAGCCCGCCCAGGATGAGCTGCCTGAGGTTTTGTCTCGGACCAGGTGGGGGTGGGGGCAGCCCTCCCCCACTGCCCAGTTGCTCAGAAGGCTGAGTGAAGTCTGGGGCTGGCCTTGAACCTGGGACAGCATGCAGCATCTTCCCTGTCTCGGCCTTGGGGAGGGCCCCCTGCACCACGAATTACAGCCCATCCGGCTGGTGGCCAAGTGCCGCTCAGGGGACAGGGGCCCAGGAGATCCAATCGACAGGTGCACTGAAAGTCATTAGTGAAGGCAGAGCAGACTTCTAGAACCATCCTGCAGAGGAGGTATGAAGTGTTCCTACTCGAGCCAGACTCCTCGACATCTTTTTAAGGAAGGTGGGGGGATGCCCTGAAGGCCAAGAACCTAAAGCCACTCCTGCTCTTGCTGTCGTCCTTTTCTGGGCAGTCGCTGAAAACGCTGAAACCTCAGACAATACCGCTCTGCACCTGCTTCTAGTCTTATCCAAGGAGCTGAGAGAACAGCCATTCAAGTTCATTGCAGGTCTGACGGAGTCAGTGCCAGCCCCTCCATGAGGGCCTTTCTCTCCTCCTCCTTCCTCTCCCCCAGGGCAGAAGTCCAAAAGAGCTTCTTCCCAAAACACTTCTTTCCTCCCTGTCGGATGGACTTCAGAAACCCGCAGGCGACACTGTTTATTCATTCCCCTGGGAATAAACACTGTGTTTCTGGGGTTCAGGGAAGCCCGTGGCAACTGCTTAGGAGACTCGGACTAGTGCAGATTCTTTGTCCTTCAGACCTGCGTGCAGCACAGAGCTGGGTGACACCGGCCAGACACCCCAGGAGCCCACGTGTCACCCAGGCACACATGGGGGAGTCGGGTGTCCCACAACTGCTCCAACCCAAAGTAAATAAATACTAAGCAATGTCGCTCTGGACAGAATAATCCACCGCGTGGATGAACTCAGACAGGGGGTGCAGGAAGGCTCCCTCGCCCCCCTCTGTGAAGCCAGGGCTCGACTTCGGGGGACTGAAGCACTCTGAGAAGACTCATCGCGTAGAAAAGACAATGGCAAAGCCATTCTTGGCGACCCATTCAAGTCGGAGCTGTCAAGATCTCCATTTGTCAGCTGGCCAGCCTTTCTGGAGTTACTGCAGTATTCCTGAAGTAGGGAGACCCACCGGGCTTGGAAACTGCCTCCTGGCTCACTGCTTCAGCGCACCGTCTCCCTGGACCATGTCTACCCTGGCATTTCCCCGGACTGTGTCTACCCTGGCATTTCCACCCAGGACGGGTGGAGAGGCAGCTCCTGCGTTCTTCACCTAAGCCTATGGGCAATTGTTGGTTGGCAATTAATGTTTCATTCTGAGTGCAAGAAACCCAGAGATTTCCATAACCACAGGTATGCAAAAAAGCACATTTCCCAGCAGGGCACATTATAAAATATTCTTTAATAACAGCTCTCAACCTAGCAGGACTTAACAAGTAACTGTTCTCTTAACAACTACCTTTGAATCCTTAAACGTAGGGGAAGCATTTTGAAATCTGGCGGAATTAAAAAGGGGGTCTTAATTCACTTAGAGTTTCATGTCTGACACACGCAGTTAGGTAGGTTATTTTTTTTTTAAATCAAATGAGTGTGAAGTAAGTAAAAAGAAAAGAAACGAAGTCAAACCCAGCCTACTCAGGAAATATTGCTGATCCCAAATGAGAAAGTTCTTCATCTTCAATGGTGAAGCCATTGCAGTTAACCTATGGTGAGAAGGGGGGAGAAGAAAAATGAGTGTAATCTTGTCTGGATAGAAATCATTTTGTTAATTTCTGACTTTTAACAAGTTAACAAAAAAGAACTTCTGGTTTAGCGACTTTAAATCCTTTCTTTTGGCCAAGTATCTTTTGTTCAAACAAAACTTACCCATCAGCCTCTTGTATAAGCAAATAAAAGCAGGACTGTCAGGGGCAACCCCCTTAGCCTGGCACCCTACCCACCTACACACGGCCGCCACCCAACCACAGACCACCATGAGCCAAGGACTAAAGCCCGCACATGTGAACGGGAGTTACAATCCCATTATCTGCAGTGTGATCCGGAGTCCATCTCTGAGTCCCGTGTCCTCGACTTTCTCCCGTTAAAAACGAAGTCACGTAGCACATCACCCATCTCCTCAGGGGAAGTGGTAAATAGCAAAGCCCTTAATACGGTCGATGTAACTGTGCACCCCTGGAGAGGCAGAGGGGCCTGGCGCTAAGGAGCTGAGACCTCCCTTCACGGCCAGCCCAACCAACCACTGGCCGCTTGCCCATCCTTGAAACAAGACGTTACACTGGAAAAGACCAAGGGCAGCCCTCGCCATTCCGGAAGTCTTCCCCAGTGCTTTCAGGAATACACACCCCCGATTTCATGTTGCTCCATAAATGCGGTTTTTTTTTGCAAACACTCATGGAGAACTTTTATGGGGTGGGCGCTGCGCACAAAGGCTGAACCCGCCCCAGTCTGTGCCCTCAGGAAACAGCCAGTCTGTCGGGAGACAGTTCGGGGGTGCTTTCATTTGTATCTAAAGTTTCAGAGCAGGAAGGGGGCTCAGACTCTGCTTTTCAGACGGCGAGACTGCGGTCAGGGAGGAGCAGCGACTGGCCCAAAGCCAGCACCTAAAGTGCTGAGCTGTGCTCCTTCCAAGCCACTAGCAAGGCTGTCTGGGAGGGGCGCCTGCGGAAGGATTTCACCCGGGGGGGCGGGGCCCGGGCTCCCCGACACGGGAGACACCGCACTGGTACATCTCAGGCCAACGAATGGGCTCTTGAGAACTGGCACCCGCGGAGAACTTACTCTGGGCCAGGCCCTGTGCTGGGTGCTGCATATTTACCCCCCTCACGTCTGCAGTGCTACTCTGGCATAACCCATTTCACGGATGTGGAAACTGAGGCTCAGGGTGGTCAGTGATTCTCTAACTTGTCAAAGCCACATAAGTAAAAAGTGGGAAAACAAGGAGTCGGAATTCCAACTAGACATTCTGACTGCAAAGTTGTCGGAAACACATGCGTTTCTTTACACTACACCAAGTTTCTCTGAAAATCGTTGTGATCCATGAAGGCTAACATGGTGACTTTACTTAAAAAATTATAAAGGGCCAATGTCAAAGACTAATCTTGGTACACAGAGAAGTAAAGGCTCTGATGGCTTTGACTTACAGTTTTTACAATTCAACATATTTACAATCAGGACTTAACCAATTTCAATACAAATTGAGATTACCGAGGGTCAGTAGAACAACACGGTCTTCCACACCTGAGGTGCCGGGCATTTCCACACGGATGACTTGGCATACCATTGTTTTCTGTGCCAACTTCAATACCCTAACCTATTCTGTCATCGGGGATTAACCAACCACCGTTCAGCAGTGACCATCAATCAACATTAGGTAAGAGTTTAGTTAGGATTTTCATTCATTCAACAAGTGTCCTGGAGCATGGACTGCATACAGGACACAGAGCACCACAGTAAGTACTGAATGATCTATTGATACATACAGCCTCCGACCGGACACTCACATGCCTCGGCAGCGTCTGGTACCCACAAGACGACAGTAAATGTTTGCAGAATGAATGAGACAATTTAGCGACAGTTTTCAAAACTGATCTAGTGACAGATAACTTTGAGGGCTGGGAAATTTGTTCCTTTGCTTCTTAGTCTGTTCCTCTGCGTGGAGCTCAACTGGACCAGTCCACGCCTCCAAACACCTGCAGGCTGGAAGGCTCTCTGACCAAGGGGTGCTTCACTCCCCCGGCCCTCCCCCGCTCACTGTGACAGAGTGTTTCTTCCTGTGCGAAGGCTCCTGGAAGCACAGTCCTCACCGCTCCTTCCTTGGAGGCGGTGATGGTGTTTAAGCCAAATTGCTCAGCGATTTTCCTGTCAGCTTTCCCTGCCTTCTGAAAGATCCCAGGGGGAGAATCACGAATTTGGGTGTTAAGAGAGATGCATGGGCCACAGTCCCTTTTTTCAAGTCAAATCAGGCGTAAATGCCTTGCCGAAGCTGTTCTCGTAATCAGCACTCAGACTGGATGGAGGCCGCACACCGGAAATACACTTCCCGGCCGTGCAGGGGTTCCCAGTGAGCAGAACGCACCTCCGGCCGTGGTGGGAGGGCAGCACCTCCCGCTGCCAGCTGCGGCTGGGCCGCAGGGTAACCCGCGCCACCCTCCCGTGACCCGTGACCTGGAGAGGAACGAGGGCTCAGGGGCTGAGGGGCGGGGCCGGAGCGTGGTGGGAGGCTGGGGCAGCGCCTGTCATTTTTGCTTCAGAGTTTTCTTTGGGGCTACTGAATATCCCTTTCCAAATTTACATATGAAAAAGATATGTGTGGGTATTTGTGTGTGCACACAGTCTCAGGGTGGATATTATGATTTGATGAATATGAAGTCTATGAAGGAAGGAATTATGTATGGTTATGTGTGTCAGAGTGAATATATGTGTGTGTGATCTGTCTCCTCGATTTTTCTGAGTCAGTTCAAAATTCAAAGACTCTGAGTCATTTTCACCACGAATATACTTTTGCTTATGGGATCAAGTGCCTTGGTTTTTTTATTATGAAAATATGGCCCCATACCTATTATATCACCACTGAGAAGTCCCATCAGCAGGCACTGCTGTCTTGGGGGGAAAATTATCTTTTTTTTTCACAGCTAGAAGTGAGGAGAAGATGCTTATATTTATTTCACCTCTTCTGCTTTCTCCCATAACCATGCTTCATCTAACCCAGAGAAAAAGTCACTTCCCTCGTGTTTGAAAAAAAAGTAAGAGAAGTCAATACCTCAACTTCCCATTAGTACCAAAATCCACTGTTTTAGGATGCTTAGAAAAGTATCTTGTAAACCATGATAACATAAAAAACAGGAAGGTTTTCATTATTACTGCTTTAATAGTCATAACTTGGACCCATTTTGCTCTGAATGAGCAACAGCGCTGTTTTCTAGTGGACAGTCACACAATAGCGACACATCTGTTCGCCAGGGAAGCCCTCCCAGGGTTAATGATCGTACTCCTGGGGCTTAAAGACTCCCTTCTGCCTTCCTGTATGTAATTTTACAGTGGGAGAATTGTGGGTGCTTTTTCATCTTTTTCTTCTTTTCAGTATTTTCTTAAGTGGCACATGCACATTGTAGGAAATCTAGAAAATCATCCAGCAAAAAAAGCACAGATTTTCCACAGCTCAGCAGACGACCAACTGTGAACTTCCACTTACTTGTTATTCACATACGCATGGGTATTCTCATACCGGACACATTTTTATCTTGCTTTTGCACTTAATGTTTCATCATCAATGGTTGTCCATGTCTTCAGACATTTTTTAAACTATAACTTACAGTATATGCCATAATTTGTTTACCAGACTCTTACCGGCGGCCATTTATAATATTTCCTTTTTCTTTCCTTCTATTTTTTTGGCTTTAAAGAGAACCCCACAAGAAAAAATGGCAGGCCCGCCTGTGCCCATCATCTCTGACTGCTTCCTGGGGGTGCATGCCTGGAAATGTAACCAATGGGCCAAGGGGTACACAGGCGATGCTTATTCCGGTCTAAGAACAATGTGTGACTTTCCTCCCGAGCTCTCTCACGTGTCTAGACAGGAAGGTTCGGGCAGGGGAATGTAGCTCCTTGTACCCGGGGGCAGTATCCCGGTGTTTCTCTCTCTGGGAAGGTCCCCTTCAGTGACATGTGCAGCTCGCAGGGGAAACACAACTGTATTGGGGAGAGAAGTCCCACGTGGCAGGTGTGCCAGGAAGGGCCACCCTCGCAGTCTCACGAAGGCTCGAGTGCCAGCTGCACTTTCTCCTCTGCTCTAAATGAACCCAGCCGTAGCCTTCCCCATGGCTGCCTGGCAGCTCTCCGATTGCTTGGAAGTTGGTCTTGTGTAGAAACTTATCTAATTCTGTATTAAATTAGCTTTCGGTAAACCTAGGCTTCTCCAGAGACTTCTGACAAGGCTCCCGGTGCCCAGGCCCCCCAGGGCTCCTCCCTGTGGACGGTCCCTCCCAGGGCCGTCAGAGAGAGCCTCTGCCGTGAGGGCATCTGTGTTGGCCTCTGCTTTACCAGGACAGTGTCGGCCGGAATAGAAAACACTGCTCTCAGAGTGGAAGGTTTAAGAGGAGAAAAGTAAAGATTCATGTAGGACCCGCAAGTGGTCTTTTCAAGGGGCCTACTGTGTGCTGTGGTGCTGGGGCACGGCCACACGTCTGTTCTTACCATGACTAGAGGCAGAGGGAGGGTGAACCTCCTGAGCTCCCCCCATCAACTTGAGGGCCCATCCAGAGCCAACCCTGACATGCTCAAGGTCACCTAGCAAGGTCGTGAGAAACAGGGTCCAGCAGGTCCAGAACCTTGTCTTCACAGAGGCACTGAGTGTGCGTGGGGACCAGGCGCGTGGGCGGGGAAAAGCTACACCCGGCGTCACCTGAGGCTGCGTCCTCACCTGTGCGAAGAGTGTCACCAGGCTCTGGTTGTCGGGGAACTCGAGGTGCTTGGAGTAAAAGCGATGGAGAGCAGAAATGTCACTCTGAATCAAATCCTTCTTCTCGTTGTCTAGTTTATCCAGATCTGTGGAGAGACACGCCGTTGTTCACCAGGGAGAAAACTCTGGATTTTGGCTATACCCTTCTCTGACTATAAATGGCAGGGAGGAGAGGGGAAAAATATGTGGAGCCCCCCGCAATATTCTTGCCCATCACCTGGTCTAACTGATGACCCCGAGGGGAAGAGAAGCATGCCACTTCTTCCTTCTCTTCCTCTGACAACCGGAAGTCACGCAGGACGTGAAATTAGCCACGAGGTTGGAGATGCGTGGCGATGTCTGAGAAGCAGCCTCAGAGCACTCTAGCTGCCCCCACCCCCACCCACGCTGGCCCTGCAATCTGTGTCACGGTCAAGAAGCTGGAGAGCTCCTGATTTAAAGTCTTTCATCAAGGACGTCAGCTGTTTGCAGGGCTGCAATTCAGCCGAGATCCAGAAATACTCTGCGTGCCAGGAGGGCACACAGGAGAGAGCTCGGGGTGCGATCGTTCATTCCTCGAGCTCCTCCTTCCCCTTAATTACTTCTGAATAATCCTGTCCGCTCAGACAAAAAAAGTTAATCATTTTCCAAACGAGCACAGAAGCCCAAATAAAAGCGACTGATTATAAAGCCACCAGCAGCACTAAGACAGACTGTCCCTTCCTGTCTCCCGTCCTGCCTCGTCCGCGTTAGAGGTGGAGGTAAAATGCTCCTCAGCCGGTCCCAGACACTTACGGGATTCGAACTCCGTCACGGCCAGCAGTTTCTCGGAAGGCGTCCTCTCCGGGTGGCTTTTCTAGTAATTGGGGAAGAAATCACACAGGTACAGGTTTTAGCGACCAGGGCAAAAGGCGCTGTCGCTTTTACACCGACATGAAGAAAAAGCAACAGTTCTCCGTGAAGCAGAGCGAGCCCTCCAAGAATCCGCCGCTGGGGCTCTGAGAGCGTGGGCCCGAGGTCCGAATCCCAAAGACTCCTTTGAAAAGCTTGTTAAAGCGTCTGCTGTGTTCCCAACACCCCGATAATGCTATGCACACAGTAGGCTCAGAAATGCTTGTTATGGGAAAGAGCTGCGGCTAGAAAACAACTTTTTAGGGCCCAGACTTGAAAAGGACTGAGTCTACAGATGAACCGGCCGATTGATTATTTCTCCTTCTGAAAAGGAACAAAATCAAACCCCCCATCCATTTTACACTTTCTTTAAGCATAAGCTAAAATGATCTCCAATTCCGTGTTTCAAAGGGAACACTTTGGGTTGCGTCTGTGAGCCCAGATCCGCTTTAAATGTGTTGCTGCCTTTGTTCTAGACATCCCGAGAGGAGCTAACAATAGTAAACCCGCCAGGCTTTGAGGACATGAATAAACTTGGTGTTGACAAGAGTTCAAACGCAGAGCTCAAGAGCTGGCCCGAGGCACGTCTTTGTCATCTGGCTATTCAATTTGGGGATACAGGTGGTCTACCAGGGCGCTCTCACCTCTCTAGTTAACATGTTAAGCTTCCCCCTGGAAGTTGGGTGGCCTGTCTCCCCTAATCCTTTGCAAGCTACTGGAATACAAATGGTCTGTTTTTTTAATCACCGCGTCCTAGGGAGATGAAAATGTGGCCAGGTAACTTTTCATTTAATGGACTATTAGGAGTGGCAGTAATTATAATAACAGTTGAATGAAACGGGTATAAACTCATCATAGCACGCGGAGGAGCCTCCTGGTGCGGAAACGTTTCAACAGTTCCTTTGGGGAGCAGAAATCTTCCATTCACGGGGCACGTTTCTGTAAGATTAGTAGTTCACTTTGCCTGGGAAAGCTTTTCATTCAGGAAAGTGCACCAGCTTCTTCGGCATTCTTAACCACAACGCTATAAATAACATCGCTGAGTGGGGGGTGGGGGAGCGAGCAGCTTGGTCAGCCAGCCCTCCCTGGGTGCTCACGGATCTAGTTCGATGGCTCGTTTACCCGGATGCCTCCCCAAGTCACACCAGCTCCCCCTACCCTTCCCTTCTGACCAAGTGCTCTGCCTGTGCTTAAAGATGACTGCTAGAATCCAAGAATTCACCTCCTCCAGGGAAAACTGGTCTGATGACTCCACCTCCTTCTGCAGGCACCCTGAATGCCTCTGGCTCCCCTGGGCAGGCGCAGTGGCATTTCGGCAAGCACCTGACCCCGGCTGAGCATAACGGAATGGTGAGCTCAGAGTTCGGAAATGACCTACTTCTGTTTACACGGCCCGGGATCCCAACTTAGTCTGGGGTCAGGTATGTGGTAATCGTTAAGATCACATTTGGCTTAGATTAAAAAAAAAAACGTTTTAAAAGGGGGGATGCATAAAGAAGAGGTGGATGAAATTTCAGCTTTAAAAGATTTAGCTCTGGCTGGTGTGGTTCAGTGGATTGAGCACTGGTCTGTGAACTGAAAGGTCACCGGTTCGATTCCCAGTCAGGACACATGCCTGGGTTGCAGGCCAGATCCCCGGTTGGGGGTGTGTGATGGGCATCGATCGATGTATCTCTCACACATTGATGTTTCTCTCCCTTTCTCCCTCCCTTTCCCTCTTTCTAAAGATAAATTAAAAATAAAAAAGATTTACAGTACACAGGCTCTGCCACCAACTGCTTACTAGCAGGCAGCTCCATGGACAAAAATACCTTGTAAGTCTCCCGTGGCCTATTTCACTGTGTCTCAAGGACAGGTCCCAGGTGGCTCCCTGCCCCCTTTTTAGCTCAGTCCTTTGGAGATCAGGCGTCTCACTAACCGGTGATCAGTAAGGACCGAGCGAACAAGGAGGAACAGCCGGGCTGTTCCACCATCATCTTTGGAGGAACCGGTTGTCAACCGCCATGTTCCCTCAGCTTCTCCTTGCCCACTGCTTTCTCTTCTCCTTTGCCCGCCTGCTCCCCCCCACCCCTGTTGCTCCATCCCACCCCTCCCCTGCCTAGACAGACAGGGCTCATAGGGAGACAAGAAGGGCAGGACACTGTACGGGCCAGGGGGCACAGGGTGCCCTCTTGGAGTCGGGGAGGAGAGGGGAACCTCAGTGCTCCGCAGGCCGGTCTGGTTCCCTACGATGCACTCACTGTTTTCAATCCGTTGTTCATGCCTTGAAAAGCCGTGTTTTTCTATGTGATCCTATCTCATTAAAAAGGTGTACAGTGTAATAGCTGGGGCCCTGCTCCTGGCCTGGGGTGAGCGACACCCTGTTGCAGAGGGCGAGTGGCAAACCAGCTTGCAGCTGGAGCTCTGTTCCCAGCCCCGCCCACATGGATGCGACGGGGAATGGAGTCCAGGAAGGATTAACAAGAAATGCTCACCATCGGCCAGTTACTCGTCCCTCTGACCTTTAAGGAAAACAACAAACACAAAATGAAATGCACTTGAACGGCATCCCGCGCCCTCACCTGTTTGGCCAGGATCCTTGCCGTGAGCCTCACGGTCTCGGAGGGACTCCAGCTCTCCCCGAAAACAACCATGGGAGAGCATTCCAGCTTGTGCATGGGCCAGTCTTCTTTCTGGGAAGGTTAAAAAAAGTTTCTGAACACACACATACTGGAACGAAGTTTGAGAAGAGAGGATGCAACAAGTCCCCCCGGCTGAGGTCAAGTGAAATGTGTTTCCTTTTGGAAAACAGGATGATGCTCACAACGGCTGGAGATAAAAAACATCCTTTAAGGTAGATATGGTTGCATAACATGCACTCAGGCCTGGCCAAGGTCGCCAGGATGCGAAAATTCGCTTTGTGTTTATTCACGAGCGTCTTGCATCCTTCTGCAGCCTCTGGTCATCCCAGACGACACGCCCGCCCGCCCGCCTCTCTGTACCCGGGAAGCTGTGGAGGCACCTTGGCGAGGGCTTTGGGTACGAGCCGTGGATGTGGCCCTCTGTTCTGGCTCTGGTCTCACTTCAGGGCACACAACCGGGCTGGTGCCCAGAAACTCGTCCCCTCTGATAGGGACAGAAACAAGACACGGGGCGGGGGGGGGGGGGGGGCCTCGTGAAGGGCCCGCAGGGAGTCTGCTGGGGGCCCCTACGGACTGCCTGAAGACTCAATAAAACGGGAAAGGTTTTCCTTTCTCTGCCATGTCTTGAAGCTTCTATGTCCTGGGTGAGGGTGTAGGACACACACACTCAGGATGGGAAGGGTGGAGAGGCCATGGGGTCCGGGAAGACTGGGGGAGGTCAAGGGCACGAGATGCTGTGGACGCCATGGGAGAAAGCGAGGAGTGGGGAGGGAGTGCCCAGGGCAGCGCTGGTGACAGGGTCGGTGTGGGGTGACTGAGAGGTGACACCGTGGAGGTCATCGCCGACTCTGACAAACACCAGGTGTGGCAGCGTGAGGGGTGACAGGCTGCTGGCAGTGGACTCAGAGAGAGGGAGGGAGGGAGACACGGGAACGGGGAGGCATGGGGGCTTTGCGGGGTGCAGGGGGGAGGGGCCCATATTTTATCTGGGGAACATCAGAGCACGTTTGTACACGGATGGCAGTCTCCAGGCACTCTTCCTCCCGGTGGAGGTGGGTGCTGTCCGTTCTTCCCTCGGGCTTTCCTCAGACACGGCAAGTGCTTTCTTTCGGATGCTCAGACCAGGCACCTGGAGTCCTCCCTGCCAGCTCAGTCTCCCTCGCACCCCGCATTCACCGCTCTGTTGAACCACCGCCTCTCCCTGCAGCACTAACCTCGCCTTCGACCCCAGACCCCCACCGACAGTGGCCAGCAGCGCAGCCGGCCCCACCCACCTGCTCAACGAAACTCAGCTCGTGCCACCTCTGGGTGCAGAGCCTTCTGATGGCGTCTCAGCTCAGAGCAAAAGGCAAAGTCTGAGAGGACCTGGGAGGCCACAGGTGAAGGGAGCCACCCCCCCACAACCCCCACCGGCTCCTGAGCACATGGGCCCCACACTCTCCTTGTGGTCCCTCAAGCAAACAAACGTGGTCCTGCCTCAAGACCTCTCTCACGTGCTGCATTTCCCGGCTGGAGCCTTCTTCTCCTAGATACCTGTATCCCGCCCCCCACTCCATGTCTCTGCTCCAAGGGCACCTGTTCAAGACACCTGCCATGAACACCCGGCCCAAAACAGCACTTCCTGTTTCCTCTTAGAACTTCCCACCACCTGATAAATTACATATGTGTTAGTTTCTGGCTTAGTATTCCTCCCCCACGGAAGTAAAGGAACTTTGTCTCTTTTGTTCCCACCTATAACCCTGGGACCTAGAACAGCGCCTGACTTTCCCTAGGCACGCAATAAAGCTGCTGAATGAATGGAGACATCTCCCTACCTCCTCCCCTCCACCTGCCTCCCACGAAGGAAGGACACAGTGTCACTCAATGATTTAATGCAGTACGTGACACAGACCCTTGGCTCAAGGTCTGTGCCTACATGATCTGCAGAGTTAAATAACACCATGCCAAATATACCTAACAGCAGGCAGACAAAGAAATGGCAAGATTATACACAAGGGAGAAGGGGATCTGTTTATAGCGAAAGCCTAAAATAAAGAGCACAGTGATGAGGTCAAGAGGTAGGAACAGGTAGGCCCGGCTCCCTGCAGGCAAACCAGCTCCCTCCTCAGATGCAAAGCAGAGAGAGAGGGAGAGAGAGGGGAGGAGAGAGAGAGAGAGAAAAGAGGGCTTCCAGCCCGAGGATACTGAGGAATAGGGAGAACACACCTGCTGGGGACAGATGTGTAATCAACACCTGCGAAGCAGTGTCCATATGACCCCGGGATCTCTAAGCAAAGGCCTTCTTAACAGGGCCTTTAAGATGCTGGTTTTCTGCCCTGGCTGGTGTGGCTCAGTGGATTGAGCACGTACCTGAGAACCAAAAGGCCGCTGGTTTGATTCCCAGTCAGGGCACATGCCTGTGTTGTGGGCCAGGTCCCCAATAGGGGCCATATGAGAGGCAACTGCCCCCTTCTCTCCTCTTTCTCCCTCCCTTCCCCTCTCTCTAAAAATAAATAAGAGGAAAAAAAAAGATGTTGGTTTTCTGAACTGTAGGTGAGGTCTCTATTGTTTAACAGCAACGACCCCCTGGGAGAAAAAAGTTTAATATTAACATTTCTTAATGTGATTTATTCATTATATATCAACACACTTAGCACAAAGTAAGTGTTGCTATACAGAACACACCATGTTGACCTTTACTGATGTAAACGCCCTCAAACAGAGGGCACCCTAACTGCAAGGAGCGCTCTAGGAGCAGAGGGTTGTCGGGCAGGCGGGATGCTGGTCCAGGGTCCGGAAGCCTGCGTTCCCGTGCCTGCCCTGCAGGGCAGCAGCTCTGGGGCACAGGTCAGGCCTCTCAGTACCTTTGCTGCCGCGGCCGCGGCTGCAAATAACATGATCCCTAAGTTACTTAACAGGTCCAGAGTTCTGAGCCTGTGATCTTACACCTTCCAGCGGCGATAATCAGATGCAAAGCTTGAAGACTACCGAGAAACATGGGACCTTCAAAGGATAATCAGGCCTTCCTGTCACTGCACAGGGACGTGTGAGGATCGAATCTGCTCACCCACAAGGAGCACTCAGGACAGTGCCTGGCACACACGGCGCCCCCTCAGGGGGACGGTGGTAACTGCTGGGTGACGGGTCCGTTCACTCATTCATTCATTCATTCACACATTCCTTCAATAAGCTCTGCCACTGACCCTTGAGGCAAGGACGGGAGATGAAATCTTTGACTTTCTGCAGTTTGTGCTTTCCTGAGACCACGAGGTAGAAGCAGGAGCACCCAGGATGTGATGCAATCCCACCGAGCAGTTAAAGCAGGGCGCTGGGCAACTTCCGGGGAGGGCAGCACCCCGAGAATAAGTTTCTTCAAGGGAACTGATCAGAATAATGGTAAGTTTTCACTCTCCGTTGAAAGGTGATGGCCCACATTATCTTGGAGAACCTGACAGAGGGAATGTGCCCCAGTTTTACACATAAGATACTATAAACAATCAGCTTGGACAAAATAGGAAAAATTAGACTAGCCTTCATATATATAATACTATATATATATATACCATATATACCGTATAGTATACCATATAATATGGTGTATATATAATATATACCATATATGATATATATACCATATAATATGGTGTACCATATATGGTATATATTATATATACACCATATTATATGGTATACTATATATACCATATAATACTATATATATAGTATTAGCACTTGCTTTGTACACAGAGTGATTTTGCAACCCTTTCTGCTTTTTAAAACATTTGTCAGTTTTTCTAAAACCTTTAATCCTATTTTTCTTCAAAATTCAAGCTATTACTCCTGCCCTGATTGCAATCTTTATAACATTTTATGTAAACTCGAATCCAATTTTCCAGAAAAATAATATACAAATAAGTGCACAGGAAAGATTCAGAGAGCTTTATACCAAAGCTTTACCTGTGACTTTCTCTGGAAAGGCTAGATTACGGGTACTCTTCCTGCTTTCGCAGTCCAGACTTTCTGAGTCTTCTATAAGAAGCACAGATTATTCGTGCACTAAACTTAAACAAGTAAATTTATGTAAAAGTAAGATATGGATTCTTTTTGTACCTTTAAACTTCTAATTCGTTTTCAGCCAATGGACTAACGGCTCTGCATGACTTTCCTTTCTGTGCATGGACACAAAAGCTTAGAGATGCATAAAGAGTTGCAAAATTGTCTCGCGGTGCACCAAATCTCCAGCCCTGGAAGAGAAGAGGGGTTGTTAGGTCATCCAGTTGCCTGCAGAGCGAAGGACACATTGTCTTTCTGGCTCAGGCCACTGGGCTTTTCCTGCCAAGTCCCCTTCTCTAATTGTCGCATTTGATATCTCTCTAGTTCTCATGGGGCCTTCAAACCAGACTCAGCCCACTGGTCCTCAGGTCTACGGGCTTCCCTCACATGTGGACGAGGGAGACAATGCCATCCGATTTCTGCTTCCCACTGCCATTGCCTTCGAGAGGAGGAGAGCAAACGGAAGCAGGTGCGCACTGACCGGCTCCCACCATGATGACCAACGCCGCTGGACCCTCCTCACGAGGACACGTGCTTTGTCTCGTGGTCCCCGTAAGAGTGATGGGGTGCACTCAGTCATTCATACACTTTTTCCTACTCTAAGACACGCAAAAATGCTTCTAAACATTATATAAAAATGAATGGCTGCGTTTAAGATGCTTCTTGTGTTTGCCAGACCAAAGTGAATTGAACCCAGACGGAACCTAGGACTCTGGCCCCATTCACTCGTCACCCATGACCACGACAGGGTCACATGACCATGTCTGAGACATCTTCTACACTTCCATTTTTTTTCTGGGTGATGCAAGTCAAGGACATTCTCACATCTTTAGCCACATGCGCCTCACTTGTGCTTTTTTTTTTTTTTAAATCCCAGCCATGGCATGCCCCTTCCTACTCTCAAAAACACTCACAACCCCATCACCTCATTAATAAAACACAACCAGTTTTTTCTATTTGTTAATGTTAAGAAATAACACCCTAGAAAGCTCTACTCCCCAGTGATTCCTCTAAAACTACTGACTTTCTAAAACTACCCTCCTAAATATGTCATGGCGCAATTTAATGAAGTCTAAGTGAGTTAACAACACACTTAGCTTTCTAGGCATACCTATACAAGTAAATAGAGTTCATTAAACACACACACAGATCACAAAACAAGCCTAACTAAAAAGGGATTTCTATTTCATTCATATTTCCCTCCCATTACCCTTTTATGCATCATCAATTAAAACCCTTCCTCTGGCAGGATCACGCTGAGTGAAGTGAATGAAGAGGAGAAAGGAAATGGGACAAGACACGGCCAAACTGTATAAAATGCAGCAAGATCCTAAAGCACTGAGGTTCACGAGAAGGGTCTGGGGAGAGTGAACAGCGTGCCTGGGACCCCCTGAGACCCCGCACTCCCCGGAAAGCGGAATTCCTCCCTGGGGAGGAATGTGTGGCTGGCACTCTCGGGGAGATTTCTGGCAAAGCAAACACTGTCAGGGGCTCCTCCACTAAAGGCCGCTTCTCTCTCGCTGACCCACTCCCACGGAGCCTCTCCTCTGAGGGGGCCCAAGGGGACCCGCACAGTGTTGGGAAGTGGTGACAGGGCTCCTTGGGCAGTCCAAGGCTGGTCCCAGTTCCACCACTGTGTGGCCTTAAGCAGGTCCCCCAGCCACGGTGGACACGGTTTTCTTATCTACGGACATGCTGGACCAGAGAATCTTCATTCCTGTCCCACCCTCTGCTGGGAGGTGCTGAGCCCGGGAGGACTGCAGGGGGGTGGGGCCTCCCTGTGACAAAGGCCCAGGTAAGGGACTAGGGACCAGGGCCAGGCTTTCTTAGGCAGAGAATCACTCAATCACTTAAGCACCTTCCTCAAGGTGGTAGCCGCTCTGGTCTCCCTTAGTCTTATCTTTGTCCTGCTGCAGAGCCCCCACTTTGACCCCACCCAAGCATTCCCTCAGGCGGAATCCCGGAGAGTTTCTTAATCCAGAGCAAATGCCTCAGATTCCTCCCTAAGGCCTGTACCTACCCAGCAAAGAAGCAAAGCCCTTTCGGGCCAGTGCCCTTTCCAGGCACTTCCCATTACTTAATCCTTAGGACACTCTGTCTCCTCACACCACACTGCCCCGCACGTGCTCAGTTCTTCGGCACTAAAGGGTGGAAAAGGTTAGAGACCACCAGCCTCCTCCTTCAACCACGGGAGACAATTGAAGCCGAAATGAAACTTACAGGTCGAGTCCAGCCTAGCACCCCTAGAAACGAGGGGTTTCAGGAGCTGTGTTATCACTGGCCCTCTAAGAGGGTGGGTCCTCTGGGCACTAGACACCTAACAGAAGCACAGAAGAACTGAAGTGCACGAGTACTCTGCAGCGCTGAGGGTGCCCGGGCCCAGGAACTGGGCGAGGGGAGGAGCAGGGAAGACTCCACCTGCCCTGAGGCTGAACCCAGCAAGCTGATGTCCCGGCCTAAGGCCTCTGGATGCCATTTACAGTCACCAGACTGTATCCTCCATCTGGGGGTCCCTTGCTCGCCAAGCAATCTCACTATGATTTAACCACCTGTACAATTTGACTACAGGAAGAAAACTGTACAGACTGTCATTTGCCTGTTGTCAAGTAATAAGCAGGCACACGGATTGGAGTGCTTGGTCCCCAAGAGAGGGCGCCCCTCACTGTGTGCTCTTTCGTGAGGTTCTGAGTCTGCAAACCTGGGAGACCAGGTCCTGCCTCCCAGGCAGGGGAAACCACGTGGCCACCTCAAAACCCCAGCATGCTCCGTAGTGACTCATTAGAATAATGCCACCGAGTGAGGCGTTATTAAATTCACCGAGGGAGGAGGGAGAGAGCTTAGCAGCAGGCTCAAGACACCCAGAGGGAGGAAGCTCAGCACCTCACGCATCCTAATGTTCCTTATTAATGCAGGGCTTACAGCTAGAGAAGTGAAGACTCATTTTGTACTGTGATAAGCAGCAGCCGTACAGTGCACACCATTAGTGTTCCCGAGGTCTTACAATCCATGCTTTCTCTTAGCTTAAGAAAAAGCCCCCTTACCTCTAAAGTATGCCATACACTTTATCCTTTGCATAAACCTCAGCTTTGGTCCCGCCTGAATTATTGCAACATTATTTTCCACAAGCCCTCACACCTGTACACAGTGTGAGTTTATACAGAACATTCACATTTATCATATCACTTGGTCCTTACAATTCTTAATGATGGGCACTGCTGTCCTTGTTTACGTTTGAAGGAACTGGGACACAGGGACATCCTTGGCATTGCCAAATTCACAGAGTTCGTGAATGCAGAGCGGGGCTCACGTCCTCCTGCTAGTCTGTGTCATATCATCTGAGCTGCATGTGATTTACTACCTCGCTTCTCTAAAGAACCAGAACGTAATGAGGTAACTTTTCTAGAAGTGTTTAACTTAAATATAGAAACTGCTAACTTGTCAGGCCTGGAACCACACCGTGGAAGTCCCGGGGCTCGCGATGCCCCCACCATGGCAGCAGTCCAACCACAGGGTATTCTAGCCACACTTGGAGGGAGCCAAGTACGATCTCTCCTCCTCAGAAGAAGGCACACTCCCCCAAAACTCAACGACAAGCCCATTTACATTCTCACTGTCACCCGGGCCGACCACCCCTAGAAGCCTGCCGTGGGACACCCAGGGAGGCAGGCTGTGCGTGCGGCCTTCGGGGCCAAGGAAGCCACTCCCTTGCCAATGGCACAGCCTGTGCTGCATTCTGGCAAGGGCCCACTGCGACCGGAGTGCCACAGTCAGATGACATAAGGGCTTAGCAACCTCTCCCAGTGCCACCTAATGCTCTATGGGGACATTCGGAGGCCAGCTGCTCGGGGAGAGAAGAAGGGATCAGATAAAATAGTGGGTAATCAGGGTAGATGGGGGGGGGAGTGAATGCCTCCAAGTCACTCCCTGTCAGCTGGAGACACTGTGTAACAGCACCAGCATTTCCCAAGGTGTATTAATAGGTTTCCATTTTTTAAAAAAATAGACTGGAGAAAGTGTACAGAGGTCAAAGGTCATAGTCTCCCCAAAATCAGGTCATCAGAACTTGGAACGCTTTTTCTGTGGAATACCTATGAACACTTGGGAAACCGGTATCTAGCAGGGACATTTGGAAGACACCACTGCTAGTCCCTTGATGAGCCTGCAAGACTTCCTCCGAGCTCCTCCTTAAGCTCCCCATTCCCGTGGCACAGGGGCCCCTCGAGACTTAGCCACCCAACCAGACGGGCTGTGCTCCACACGTAGCCAGCCTCCTGACCCTGCTCAGCCCCAGCTCCCAGTCCGAGTTTGTAGCAGCCGCCCTCTGGCTGGTCAAAGGCGGTGCCGGGGCTCACCTAAGCCTAGCTAGAACCAGGCTGGGCTCAAACAGACCCAAGGGTGACGTGTGGCCTGCTAGAGGGGTTTATAAAAATACAGGCCCACAAGGTCAAAACTCAAAAAATTTAAAGACAGCGTTTTCACACTGCTCATCGGTCACCTCTGCACATTCCATCTGTTGCCAGCAGCCTTGTGGGCGGACTGTCGACCTTGGGGACACACCTGCCCGTGCCCAACGTGGTTCTCCTCGTGTCTTTCCCCCTTCGCCTCCTGCTCCTCTTTTCGGTCCTACACGTGGGCCCCCAAGTGTTACTGCCCTGGTCCTGGGCCAGCACCCAGGGGTGTCCAGCCATGTCCTCCACCACAGCGGAGCTTTCCGGCCCGGGCTGCAGGAGGACATGGGGGAAGCCGTGACAAGAAAGAGAAGGATGCGGGGGTGGGGGGGGTCCTGATTTTCACAGGCAACGGGGCCCTCCCTGCCAGTTGGCCCGGCACCTACCTGACACTCCACATCGCAGTAAAATGCCTGCTTGCATCTTCCACATTTGGACAATCCTTCTTTCCTTAAAAACAGAAAGGGCACTGTAGTGGCGGGAGGCACAGACTCGCGAAGCTGCACATTTTTATCACGCGATAATCAGAGCCATCTGGTCGGGAAGCGGAGCCAAGGTCCCTCTTACCTTCCTCTCCCGCTGGTGAGTGGCATTTTCCCAAAGGAGCTTTTGACCAGATTCGGCCCTTGAGGAGGAGCGAGCCGGTCAAACAGCGCACACTCCGCCATCCCCCCACCCCCCGACCCTGACAGCGTGAAGGGCGCTCTCCCAACCGGCGAGCGACACGCTCTTGGACTCGTGTGCCTGGCTTGGGACACACAGCTGTCCACATCACCTGCGCTATTCCTCAGGGGTTTGGGGCACGTCAAAGGCCCTTAGGTCCTGGTTCCCTCACCTGCTAAAGAGGGACAGACATCAGACCATTTCGGAGGCTTCACTTGACAAAGACGGGGGACAGGGGGTACATTGCAAACTGCAGCGTGAGTGGCAGCTTTATTATTCGGAGACACCAGTGAAACAGGAGGTAAAATTGAGTATGTCAGTAATTCAAATGTCCAGAGAGCCGAGTTTGAGACTAATGCGACCCAGCGGTGGAGACATGCCCTTGAATAAAACATGATTGGATGTGACTGGTCCATACGCCCCCTTTCTCAGTGTGCTGCTGGGCAACTCTTCTGCCTCTTCCCAGCTAGGGCAACGCTGCCTGTCCGCCGCCATATCATTCGCTTCCCATCAAGGACAGGGATAGCGTAGCTTTCCGACTGCTACCTGTGCGTGTGTTTGTGGTGTTGGCTGAGCCACGGCTTTTTAAAAAATGGCGAAGCTGCTGAATTAAACCACACATGACAGGGCCCTTAAAAGATTGCTTGGAGGTGGGGAACAACCACATCGTTTCAATCAGACCGTGGTATGTGGAGTGCCCTGTCTAATTCTCAGGCACGGCCCTCAGGCCGGCTTGCTGACCTGTGGCTCTGCCAATATACTGTGCAGGCCTTCTGCCACCGCCAGGGGAGCCTCGCTGAGCACAGGCGCCTCGTCGCCCCCTCCCTGCAGCCCCCGGGGGAGCTGGTGTTTCAGGGTGTGCACAGAATCACACTGCAGAAGCTTCCTTTGGTCCTTGTCAGCCAGTGGTAGTCCCCACACCACGCCCACGGAATCCAGAACGCGTGCCAAAAATGCTACTGTTGGCAGGGAACGGGCCGCCTCGCCGTTTTCGTGACAGCACTTGGATTCCGAGGAGCTGCCCGAGGAACGGGTGGGAGGAAAGCACATCTTGCAGCCGAGGCATAAATAAACGTTCCAGGTTTGCACGTCTCAACAGTTCCCAAAGGAACCCACCCACGGATGCAGCCGGGTGTATTCATTCTCTGGCCTGAAATACCCCCGAGGCGCTAACTGAAGAGCTCCAACCTCTGACTTTGCTCCTGGGAGTGTAAAACCAAGGAGACGCGTGTTCCTTGCTCACCTGCACTTTCTAACTAGGGACAGAGGACAGAGGTGCCCTTAGAAACAGCCCCAAAGGGGCAGGTAAGCAAGTGCTTGGTGACGAGGGCCCTGAAGAAATGCCGAGGGGAGGGAGAGGAAAGACGGGCAAGGCCAGGGAGGGAACTTCCAAAGTTCTTCCCCTAAAGAAGTGTGTTTGCAAATGGAGAAGGGGCAGGTCAATGCTACCCCGTAAAAATGTCGAAAGTGATTTGTTAACGTTCGTTTATGCGAGGGTGGGGCCCCAGGATCTCTGTAAGTTTGACTGGAGCTGCTCACTTTTCCCACCAACCCACCTTCTGCCCACCCCCAGGAAACAACGGAAAATTCTGCCAAATTTCAAGGGCTCCTGAACCCAAAAGCCGAAGAGCCTCTGAAAATGCCCTGAAAGGAAAGATTAGGAAATTATCACAAAAATATCTTTATGAACTCTACACTGTACAAAAATCAAGGATTCCATAGGTTTTACGGAGCCGGCAGTAACGTTAACATGAAACAAGCCTTGTCTGCAGGCTAGAAGAGCTGCAGTCTCTGACTTTGAGCTTCTTGCAGCTTCAAGGTACCATCCCCAGGAGGGAAAAGCCAGTGGGGCTCTGGTGACCTAGGGAAGAACTCCACGAGGTGCCATTGACATCATAACTCCCCCAAAGGCCAGGCTTCTCAGCACAGCCAGTCACCACGTCCACAGCCACAAATCACAAAGAAAAAGGCTAACTTTTATGTGTTGGCACTAAGTTACATCACTTCCACTAAGGATCCCAGCGGCCCTCCAACTGTGGTCTGCAGACCACTGGGGGCCCGAACACCCTTTCAGGGAGCTGGGGAGGTCAAAACCATTTTTGAAATAATACTACGGCCTTCACCTGTGTCTCAGTACAAATCAAATCAGTGGCACCAAACTGCCCCAGGGTCATTGTCGTCTCCACTTCCACACTCTCAGAGCAAAGGGGACAAAGCCAGCTTCCCTCAGGATGTCCCTGGAGGAATCAGTAACAATATTAATTTTATCACATCTTGACTCTCCACTATGTATCTTTGAGATATGCTGTGAGGGGACCAGCAGAATGCACAGCATGATGGCTGCCTCCGGGAAAAGCCTTTGGGACCCCTGCAGTTGCAAACGGGATGGGCTGCTTTCTCTTGCATTTTTTCTTGAAAGAACAACTTTAGACCAACTGTGGTTACTCAGACTTGAGTATCTGGAAGATCTGCTGCTTAAATGAATGGAGTGAGCCTGTCACTTCTAGGAAGACAATTGGCAATCTTTGTTGCTGGTGATAAAAATGGGGCTTTCCAGCAGAAACCAGAATTTTGGAAAATATGTGTCTGCCATCCTGAGCTTGACGGCCTCTGACCTGAGGAGATTACAGCTGTGATTGCTTCCATCTGCTTTCATGAAGTGAGTCAGCTTTTAGGAGGGCTGTCTACTTTCGTGAACCAATATTTTCTGAATGTCCAGCGTCTGATGTTTAGGCACACCCCAGAGTCATTCAAAGTGCCAGACAGACCAGGGGATTTTACTGTGGCAGAGTACGTACAGTTCACAGACACGGCTTCAGGATGCACATGGCAACTGACCCTTAAGATAATACCACCTGCCGAGTTTTGGTGCTGAATCAAGGAATATCCACAATTAACTGATAAGGCTATTAAAATACCTCTGCCTTGCCAAGGATATATCTAACTGAGGGCGGACTCTCTCCGTACACTTCGGCCCAAACTACCTAATGCCCCAGACTGCATTCGGAAGCATATTTGTGAATCCAGCTGTCTTCTGGAAATCTAGACATTAAAGAGATTTGCAAAATTGTAAAACAACACCACTATTCGCTAATTCTTTTGTTTTGGAAAATAGTTCTCAAAAAAATGTCAACAGTAGTGGTTGTTGTCTAAATGAAGGACATAATTTTCTCAGTTTTCATTTCAAATATGGTAAATATTGATAAATATAACCCATGTGAGCAAAAGCTCTTTGGCACTCTCAAATTTTAAGAGTACAGAGAGGGATCCAAGACCAAAAAGTCTGAAAATGGCTGATCTATCTTAATGATTCCATCAGCTCCATAAAGAAGATTCCTATTTTTCAAATGAAGATAAGGAGGATCCCAAAGGTGAAGAAACATCTACCCCAATGCGGTCATTCACGAGTAGGCAGCAGAATCCAAATTTACACATCTAGGTGCACATTTTGTCTTCATCGTGCACAGATACCGTTCCTTGAGTAGTCTGACAATTATTCAGGAGCACATACTACATAAAGCAAGATCAACCCATGTGTTTGGATGAGCCAACAGCAGTAACAAAGCATGAGTAAAGGCATTCTTTCCTCTGGTCTGCATTATGTCCCAGCTCCAATGGTATCCCACTGATGTTACTTCGAAGATGCAAAGGGAAGAATCCAGGATCATTTTGCAAAATGAGATTTGGGGAGGGAGCACTTTCACAAAGAGGGTCCCTCGACCGTGACACGGGAATTGATTTCACTTGGCATGGGCTGGAATTAAATAAGGACTGATTCTGTAGTTAGTGCAAAGAAGGTCCCTGCCTGTCACTCAGTGCCTGTCACTCAGTATGTGTGGTGTGTCTAAGTGTTCCTCAGACAGCCACTGGGTGAGTCCACACCAGCTCAGGTCCTCTGAGAACTGGGTGACGGAACACTGACGCTGTCCGGCTGACTTCACTGTATGTTTGCTTCTGCCGTCGACTACCTGGTTATCTGTGAATGTGCTTAGATCCCTGGGAGCCAGGCTGCCTCCGGAGTGCAGAAGGAGAAAAAGTAACCAGTTACCGTTAGTGGACAGCAAAAGAGTCTACTCTGATCTGCTTCGGGATGCACAATTCCAGGTGAAGTGAGGTGGGGTTGGTGGGGGTTGAAATTATCCCGACGTATCGCATGCTTTGGTTCTGTTCACAGCCAGCGAAAGATGTCAACTTTTCATAAGTCCACTGGTTGAGACTCAAACTAAAATTTGCTGAGATGGTACCTGCATTGTATGTGCAGGTGCCGGGGAGAGAAAGAAGGAGAGAGAAAGAGACCCAGTGTTTGACTATTGCTGACTGAGAAGTTTAGCCAGAGAGAAACTCCATACGGGGTATCTACTTTCAGCGGAGGCGTATGCAAGGCATTTGGCATACACTCTGTTCCTACAGAAGACACAGCCGTAAATCTTTCATTTGCCATGTAACGTGATCAGAATTGTCTAGGTTTGGGGGAAGGCTGCAAAACAAAGAAAATAAAATTCTCCTCGGAGAAAGATCCCTAAAGGTCACTGGCAGGAATGAACTGAAATGTCAACTGATGAAACAACCCCAAAGGAGTGGAACTCAAAGAGAGTGAAGGGTGAGTCTCGAGTAACCTCTCCGAGTGTCTCACCCTTGGGGGCCCTTGCCCCTCGGGCCTGGGGTAGGGCCCAGCTGTTCCCATGTGATCGATCTGTGTGGGGATCTTTAGAAAGCTCCCCCACGAGATTCTAATGTGCTTCCAGAGTGCCTAGGCCCACAGTCATCCATTGGGCTGAAGTGCTTTTCGAGGGCAGAATTTGTTGACATGTTGAAGCATCCTTCCCTGCAATGCAGATTTTTTTGTTTCTACAATGTAACCTGTCTTAGCAATGAATGGCACACACCGGGTGGAGTATTGGGTGGTTTGGCTCCCTTGATGACGGCTGCTCAGGAGAATAAGGTGGCAGACACTGTGTTTTTGAACCACGGCAAGACAGTATTCTAGAAGCCAGAAAGGAGTTTGGAAAAGACAGCCTCGGCTTTCTGTCCACCTCCCTCTGCCACCCACTTCACAATTTAGGCCGAATCCCACCTTTTTGCCTCTGGCGTCAGCTACCTGGTTACCTGTGAACGTGCTTAGATCCCCAGGAGCCAGGCTACCCCCTGAGTGCAGAAGGAGAAAAAGCAACCAGTTACTGAGAGTGGACAGCAAATCCCTTCCCCTTCTTCGGGTGCTCCATGCTCCAGGTGAGCTTGGGAAAATTGCTAATCCTTTCTAAACCTGTTTTCTCCACTGTAAAGACAGAGCCCCTGCCTCACAGGTTTGTTATGAAAATTAGATGAGAAAATACAAGTTGACATTGACCGGGACTATACTTTTAATGAGCCTTCCCTTTTTTTCTTTTTTTAAAGTGAAGTCAACCACGAAAATATCTTCAGTGTGCCCTCACTCAGACTCATATTTAGAGGATTTATGTTTCTCAAGCCTTTGTTTTATGGGCAAACATTTACCCTGCTGCGAACGGAAGGGCTCTTTGAACTTAAGAAATGGCTCCACCATTCACAAAGGGAAGAAAGAAATGCTACGGGAAAAATGCAAGGATTTGATTATTAGTGACGGGAACAGAACTATGAAGACACGCGCCTGTCATTTCTTACGGGAGGAGACACACGCAGTGATTAATTTTCTTGCTTTTAAAATTCGGAAGCCACGAAGATCAACAAGTTAGAGATGTAATTAACAACTCCTGCTAGTTAATGCGTCGCCGGGGGTGCTGTTGGGCTAGATAAAAAGGGTTTGATCCTGTGAGCTCCCTGCTTTCTCTGCTACTGAAGCGAGCGCTTGGTGGGTTTCACCATGAAAGAAAATGATTCCGGCACGGAGGGGGTTTGCAATAACAATTACTTTTAACTAACGCCGACAGAAGAAGTGGCAAGTGTGTGCCGCCTAACAGAGACAGCCCCGGCCAGGCGGAAAAGAGAAAAGGAAAAAAGTCCAGCGGCGCAATATCACTTCGCCGTGGGTTGAAACAAGACAATCAGACACAAAGTTAGCCTCCCACCCAGAGAGAGTGGTTACACCAGCAAATTTTTATTTGAGGGAAATAAAAATTGGAGGAATTGTCATGGAACCCTATTATAACCCTAGTCAGGGGACAAGGATAATACGAAGGCTCTGGGTTTTTGTGTAACAGTGAAAGATGCTCCATATCACTTTAATCCACAATGTAGCAGTGAACCGGGACCCATGGGCAGGGGGGAACTTCTTCCCAGAGCCTGGCTGCACCCTCCCCTTCGCACCTGCCTTTGTTCTCAGGCTTGTTAAACGTTGGAGCCCTGGGGCCTCCAGGGGAGGCAGGAAATATTTAGGGCAGCCAGGGAGCAAATAATAGGTTTCTCCAACTATCGGAACAGAAGCTAGATTTACAAGGAGAAAGCTGGCCTTGGTGGTCCCGGCAATGAATGGTTGGCTTTGCCACAAAATGATAAAACCGGGGGTGGGGGCAGGGGTGCTGGAGGGATGTAGGTCAAAGGTACACATTTTTCGTTATAAATCCTGATGTTTTAACGTTCAGCATGGTGACTAGAGTGAATAATAAAGTATTGTGTATTTGACAGGTGCTGGGGGTGGATCTTAAGCATTCTCACCATACACACGGAAAAGTTAACTCTGCGTGGTGCTGTGTTAATTATCTGGATCTCAGTCATCATTCCACGGTGCATTTGTATACAAAACCACCACATTCTGCACTGTAAATGGGCACAGTGGTGTTTGTCAATTACTCCTCCACCCACATAAAAAATATTACATGTGTGACTCCACATCTCACTAGTTGAGTCAAGCTCAGAAAGGGGAAAAGAATGACGACCCTGATTTAGGATTTGTTTTAATGCAGGCTCTAGTCGACGCGGAATTCACCTTCGCCTTACAGAGAAAATGCACGGAGCCTACACGTAGAGGAGAAAAACGGAAGGCCTCCAGGGACCGCTGAATGACGCTCTCAGCCACCGGACGACACCTGCATCCACGCCTCGTCTTGTGGGACCCGTACAACCTGAACGTCTCAAGCCTGCCCGAAGATCGGGTGTGTGCTCTTTAAAGTTTAACATTTGCCTCTGGAAACACTTTCTTCCTTAACTTTTGTGCGAAATCAGAAGGACATTTCCTCGCTACTTTATTGTCTACTTCTCTGATGCCTACCGATTGGAAAGTCGAAAGGAGAGAAACAACGAATGCCTTTCTCCTGAACCCAGTTCTCTCGTACAGGAACATTGCTTCTAAAGGGGCCACGCATGGAGACGTTGTCACTTGTGCTTTGTGACGAATACCAATAACATTAGGTTCCCCCGGTGATTCAATAACAAGGAAAAGGACGAAACCAAAGTCACGTAAATTGAACTATTTAAAAACTTAAAATGCCCCTAATAGTACTCCTCACTTCAACACTCTGAACACAAAGTGGGAAAAAACTATGTAAAAATGCCTTTTAAAACCCAATGTGAAGTGTGAGTTCCAGAATACGGTCAGGCCTTCCGCAGCCAAACATGCGTATTAACTCTTTGCCCAAGGAACGGGCGATCTGTCCTGAATAACGGTCTCAGAATTCTTTGACAGATTTTTGGTCAGGCTGTTTTCATTAAAAAGTACTGATTTTACCAACTAATAACTTATAAACTGCCACGCACACAAAAAACCCCAAACGGTCCACAGAACTCTCTTCTCTCCTTCTGAAGCTTTAACAATGCATTGTCATCATTCACCAGTGTTTTACTCTTAAACTTAAATGGCCAGTCGAGACAAACAGTTCTGAGACTCTTCTTCCACCACTGATTAAGGTTGGGGTGTCAGGTGTTGGGGCTAATATCCATTTAGCCTTCTGAGCTTTCTGGGCCGACTCGGTGACTTTGCCAGCTCCAGCTGCCTTCTTGTCCGCTGCTTTGATGTCACCCACGGCAACTGTCTGCCTCCTGTCACGAACAGCAAGGCGACCCAGGAGGACAGTCAGGGGAGCTCTGAACACACACCGGCTTGCCAGGAACCACACTGACATGGTGGCACTGTGGGTTTTAGACCCTCGGGGTCATCTCCCAGCTTTTCCCCAGAACAACGACCAATCGTCTGCTTCGTCTCAGCCAATCTGCAGCAACATGAGCTGTGTGACAACCCGGCACGGGTGCGTGGCCAGCACTGACGTGGCCTGGATGGCTCGGGATAACCACCTGAGCTGTGAAGCCAGCTGCTTCCACTGGTGGGGCATTTTTGCTGTCCCAGCCACACTGCCATGACAAACATCTTCGAGAGACGTTCTTGACATTGAAGCCCATGCTGTCCACAGGAAGGGCTTCACTCAAAGCTGCATGGTGCATGCAACAGACTTGACTTCAGTTGTACTGTCATCTGGAGCGAAGGTGACCACCACGCCTGGTCTGAGAACACCTGTCTCTGCTCGGCCCACAGGGACAGTACGGATACCACCACTTCTACAGCCGGGAGGGGCAGACGCAGGGGCTTGCCAGTTGCACGTATTGGTGGCAGGATGCAGTCCAGAGCTTCAAGTAGCGTGGTCCCACTGGCATCGCCATCTTTCTGAGCGACTTTCCATCCCTTGAACCAAGGCACGTCAGCGCTCAGCTTCAGCACGTCGCCGCCACTCCAGCCCGGAACTGGCACAAATGCTACTGTGTCAGGGCTGTAGCCGCTTTTCTTACTGTAGGTGCTGACTTCATTAACAATTTCCTTGTATCTCGTCGGGCTGTAGGGTGGCTCAGTGGAATCCACAGCACCAACAATCAGCTGTTTCACACCCAGTGTGTCAGCCAGAAGAGCAGGCACGTGGGTCTACCCATTCCTGGTGATGCCTACTTCAAACTCACCAGCACCGGCAGCAACAATCAGGACAGCACAGTCATCCTGAGATGTGCCTGTCATCGTGTTTTTGCCTAAGTCTCTGTGTTCTGGGGCATCAATGATGGTCACATAATACTTGCTGGTCTCAAATGTCCACAGGGAGGTATCAATGGAGACACCACACTCATGTCCGGCTTCCAGCTTATCCGAGCCCCAGGCACATGTGCAGGAGCGCTCCCCCACCTCAGCAGCCTCCTCGAATTTTCCAATGGTTCTTTTGTTGATCCTACCACACTGGTAGACCAGATGGCCAGGGTGGGAGACTTGGCACAATCTAATCATCTGATGATAATGATGTTGATATGAGTCTTTGCTTTCCCACTTTGGCTTTGAGCTGGTGGGTTTCACGACACCTGTGTTCCGGTGGCCAACCCATTGTGAAAAAGCAGACATTTGTCTTTCAATCCCTAATGATTTCATTTGCATTTCTGAATACAGATCACTTTTTATACTTGCACACGAGGCAGGGAAGAAGTAGGTTAATCTACCTGAGTCAAGAAGTTTCTATCCCAAGAGTATCATTTTCTATGTGTGAAGTATTGTGTCAAGCTCGGGAGGAATGATATTTTTATCAAAATTAGGCTTTCTAAGGAAATAAGCCCTGCCTTCACGACAGTGATTAACATACATATCGGACAAGATGCCTCCGCTCCCAGATGACACTGAACTGAGAGAAGGAAGCTGCTCCCGGGACTGAGCTCGTTCAAGACACAGACAGAGGGCACGTCCAGGGAACGTTGTCCCAGTGACCTCTGGACCCCCAGGCTGGAGTGCAGTGCCTGGGGCAGCGGGGTGTTCGGTAAACCCAAATACAACAGTAAACTGCCACCGATGTGTGCAGATAGAACTTAGCAGCTGAGTAAAGTGAGGAGATGTGTGGGCTGAAACACTTAAGGGGAAGCTTCAGGATAGAGATGGAAGTTGAGTTGGGCGTCTCTTGAGGATGAACAGACTTGGGGTATCAGGCCTTCCCCGGGATGGGGCTGGGGAAGGGAATAATGGAGAGGAAAGCCGTGTAGGCTACGGGTGGACAAGAGGAATGAAGAATGGCAGAGCAGCTTTGTGGGACACTGCAAGGACCACCCGGGTTACATTCGGGGTCTAAGTAAACAGCAGGGAGGGGTCACGCTGGGTAGGACGGGGAGAGCACTGAACAGGGAGGACTTGAGCAATCAAGATTCCATCCTACAGAAAACAGGAATCAGTGAAAGGCTCCGCACGTATCCACGAGGATTCGATTCCAAGAATGAACAGAGTTGTCTATGCAGGTAGATGACGAGGCCTGTGCAGAGAGCCGCTGGTAAGATAAGTTACACAAATGAGACTATTCGTTTAATCAATATTTACTCAGGTCAGAGAGTGCCAGGCCGCGGGCTAAGTGCCCGGGCTACAAAGATGAGGTCAGAGCGGTTCCTGTACTCCAGGAGCAAGTGTGAGGAAGGCCGGGTGCACAAGGAGCTATGGGGGCAAAGGCGAAGGGAGTCGATCCAGCCTGCAGAAATCAGGATGGACTTCTCAGCACCCGAGAGCCATCTGGGCAAAGAGGGATAAAGCGGGGACTTGGCCAGATGCATGTGTGTGCACATGTGTGTGCGTGTGCAACTCGGGACTGCTGGAGCGAAACCAACTCTGCAGAGCACGTTGGACTGCAACATCACCGCCCAGTCCTGGGGGCCCCCGTCAGGCAGCCCCGCCCCCACAGTTCCGTCAGGGTCGCCTCTGGAGGTTCACAGGAAGAGAAGGGGGAGCTGGACTTCCTTCTCCCCCTCCTATACCGAGAAAAGATCTAGTAGCGAGGTGTCTTAGGAGGTCTGCACACGTGCCCGAATCAAAGAAAGAGTGCAGGAAACAAGCAGAATGTTTCTAAATCCCCACTACCTTGTGAACTTTAAAGTTTCTAAGGTGCAAAAACCCTAAAGGTCTTTAAAGGTGACATTTAGAAATATTTTCTCAGGTGTACGTGGAGAGCAAATTTCATTAACTCCTAAAAAATGTCTACCTCAAACTGTTGGTCTTTTACTACAATGCGGGGCGGTTGCAGGTTCAGGAGACCTAAATATTACCTGGTCAAAGTTCTCCCTTTCTTTGCCAGTCACGAACTGGAGTGCATGGTGAAACATTTTGGTTGATCAAATTTTCTTGATGGCATGCCTGGATCACCGGGTTTCAACAAAATAGAAGAAAATACTCAACCCCAAACCTTACCGCCTTCAACACACCATTTGCTGAAACCATACCAAGTTCAAGGCACTGCGGGCAAAATAAAGGCGAAGGAAACCTCCTCGGATATTAGCTCTGCAGTGTTCCGGATTTGTGTCCTTTCTTCACAGTTGTCCCCCAGGGATTCAGAACCCTGGGATTCAGAACCCTGCAAGTGCTCCGCCAAATAAACACTGGTTGCATACATTAAACACACACACACACACACACACACACACACACACAATCTCTACTCTCAGGAAGCTGACCATCGGCTCGTAAGTAAACGCCTTACTGTTGAGGTTTGGGGAACATCTGAGGCCACCGCTGTGAACAGCAGTCGGCACTCCGTCACCGAAACAAAGTGTGTGTGCCCGGCACTCCGAAAGGCCGAAACTCAGAACGTCAGGGTTTGGAGTAAGGAAAGTTTATTGGCCGAGAAGGTGCCAACCGAGAAGATGGGTGACATAAAGGAGCCTCAGATCCGTCTTGCTCGCTGGACTAGGTTTAGGGGCTCTAAGGGGTGGGGGACAGGTATACAGAAGTGCTGGCAGGGCAAGTTTTCATGGGAGACCTTGGAACTTGGCTATTGGTGGTAAAGGGGCATTTGCACCAGATTTTTCTGGCTTCTGAAAGCATTCCGATGCTCAAGTTCTGGTTATGTCCCAGTCCTTTGGTCCTGGGGGCAAGGGCTAGACTTTGGTACCAGCTGGGTACAGCTGGAGGTCAAAGTTCCCTCCTCTCATGCATGCTGTCACTGAATGACCTGTTGTATCTGAAAAGCGGTTAAGTGTCTCCTCAAACAGGATAGGACAGGAGTCCCCAACTTTTTTGGTGCCACAGACAGGTGTCGTGGAAGACAATTTTTCCATGGACCAGGGGTGGGGGGATGTTTTCCAGATGATTCAAATGCATCACATTCAAGCCCCCTGCCATTCAGCCAGGTTCCTAACCTGGAGAAGTTCAAGGCACTGCGGGCAAAATAAAGGCGAAGAAAACCTCCTCGGATATTCTGGGACCAGAACCGGCACTGTTCCGAGGCCCGGCGGTTGGGGACCCCTGGGACAGGATGGTTTTGAGCTGGTTCTACGGTTCCAACTCTAGCATGTATTTGTGTGACTGGTGGGAAGAGGTTCTGCACGTGCTACAGGGCACGTGTTTCCTACACAGACATCACCGTGGTGAGGGAAACCAACAGAATGTGAGCCCGGGGCCCTGAAGAGCACTTTCTGGTACCCACACAGACTGAAGGGAAAAAGCCCAAGTTCTTTTCACTTTGTCACAGATTGCAATACAGCTTCTCTCAAGAGCCAGCACATCAAATCCTTGAGATTTTTACTGGGCTAAGACGAAAAACTGCATCTCGTTGGTCAGCCAGATTTCCTCGCCACCTCCCTCCCCCTGGTGTGAAATTGGCTTCTTGGGTGAGTGGTCGGTCCTTCTTTCTTCTGGGCGGGCATTCTGAATCCTGTGGGCACTGACACCCCTGCACACCCTAGTGCCCATGTGGACACCCACCAGTGTCTCAGCCACTATGGAGCGCTTCGGCTTCTAGGGACTACAGATGTACCAAGGATAATGCATCCTCAGATCCACTCCTTCCTGTAAAAGCTAACCGAATCCATTTTAATAATATCCATCAATATTGCCACTTAATCACTTAAACCTTCCACTTCGTGTATAAGAAGAGTCACCAGATGTTATGCTAATAAATTGGCACACACTAAGGAGCTCCATACTATTTTTAAATTTCTGATTGAAGAAGAATCTGAGAGACGTGGCTGGATTCTCAGCAAATGCATGAACTAGAAAGATAAGCTGTTTTCTGAGCTCTCAAGACTTTTGGCATTATTTCCCTGCTAAATTGCATATTTCTGTCCTTCAGAGAAGACTTGAAGAGGCCGGATTCCCTTCTATCCTATTGTGTTGGAGGGAACACCTATGCCATTGAAAAGGGCTGCTGAGGGTGGGAGGAGCAGAGTCCGCAGAAGTTACACAAAGTGAGGTGAGTGGCTTTGTGGCTGGTCAGCGCACAAGTGCTAATGAGGCCAAGGTCATGGGTTCGACCCCTGAAAAGGCAGTTATTTCAGTCAGTTCCTTGCTGGGGGACTGCACCCTAAACTACCACAGATCTGCTAGAGGTCCAAAGATGAGAGGCTGGTTGACAGTGTGGGTTGGAGAGGTGATGGTGAGGTACAGAGACTGACAATGCAAGGCCCTTGAGAGGGGAGAGGGGCCTCTGGTCCTGGAATAGGCCACTCTCCAGGGTTAAGGGGTCAGGGGCAGAGTGGCTTCCTTTCTAGGAGCTACTAAAGAGCTGCCGGGCTGACCAGAAGAAGGCTCTAAGTTTGAATCTGGTCAAGTACAACCAAGGTACCCTGGTCCAGGTCTGCCCAGTTCCCTGGAGATGACTGGGCCATACACTCCCGTTTGGAGACATGCAGGCGAGCCCAGCGCGGGGCTGTCTGTGAGAGGGGCAGGAGATGGCAATAAGGGATCAGCAACAGGAGAAAGTCTCTCCAATCAAACTGGCCTTGCACAGACCAGGTGAGAGCATGCCCTGAACTGAAAAATATGACCACCTCCCTCACTCTGCACCTGAGGTCCACAAAAAAGGTGTGTGTGTGTGTGTGTGTGTGTGTGTGTATGCATATGTGCGCTCACGTGGTAGGGGGAGTGACTTCAGTTATTGACTCCAGGAATATAAATAGTTATCATTACTGACTGCCTTCTTGGGAAGCAGAAATCAAGTGGCATGAAATTGTGATGATTTCATATTGTCTTCATATTGACAAGGAAAAGAAATGAGAGATTAACCTAAGGCAAAACAGGTAAGCCTACAACACCGAAGCAAATAGAAACTGTCTCCGCGATTCTCTGTTTGAAGTTCTAAAACAGACAACTTTGCTGCCCCGGGTCCTCCCCAGTTCTGAGCTCTCCCGAAACCCAGTCGCTGCTAAACTACAGCACTGAACCCCAGACCTTCCCAAAGACATTTAAGACATTTCTTAGCATTTTTAAAGAACCTCCCGGGAGATAGTGTGCAATCTGCTTTTCCGGCAGAAACACCAGCCGGGGAGCTCCTATAACAGCTGCATCATAAACTCTATTTCCCAACCTCGCTGATGAACTCTGCACAGAGCAAGCTTCTGGAGAACGGCTGTGTTTAAGAAAAGGAAGGTTCCCCTTCTGATGCTGCCCCCGCAGAGCACAGAAGCAAACTCAGCATGTGGGTCTGAAAACTAAGACGACAGACACAAAAGGACCACGGCCTGGTGTTCTTGTTGTGTTTTATTACATAATAATCAGCACATGCAAAAGAATCTATGTAGCTCTTAGGCACATTCCAAAGCACTGTAATCCAAATATCTCTGAACCCAAAACAGCATCAGATACAAGATGTCTTGAAGGTCCAAGACCGCTGAATCAATTGATTTGTTAAACTTCTAAAAATAATGCGCTCGTTTGTTGAATCACCTATTGAGGGAGCGGGGAGCAAAAGAAAGGAAGTGGTAACCACTGCATTTCATTCAAGGAGAAACCGGAGGCGGATGAAATCCTGGTGGCCCGGTGTGAAATGCACAGGAGATTCAGGCCAAAGCGGGCGGAGGGAGGCAGCTCGTGCTCAGAGTGAGGAGACAGGGCTTCATCCACTGGTGCTCTTAGAAGGAGCATTGGAAGGCTCCTGAGAAGGCGCGTGACAATACGTGACAAAAGACAAGTGAGATTCAAGGACACAGCTTCACCTGCCCAACACTCAGTTTCTTCCTGCATAAAACGAGATGAGGCCCCCTCCCTCCCAGCCATCCTTGAGAGAATCGCAATAAGAATGGGTCTGGAAATACTTTACGGAGCTGCAAAGAGCAATGTGATTTAAAGGAATGTCATTGTATATGGATCCTCAGATTTTTTTTGATTGTGAGGATTCTGTGCAATTGCTTTGGGGAGGGAAAGGTGTTAGATGGTGGTTTTAACTCACCAGGGTTTGAATTTCACTTCAAGATACCCCGCTGTTGCTCTGTCCCTTTCATCTCAACTCGTTTCCAAACGGGCAGCTTGGCCACTGAGCCCCCCTATACGCTGTAACAGAAACGATGTTCCCTGCATGTGAAAGCTACGCGTGTAACAGCGCTGGGCACTCTGAAGTCTCAGAGGAGACAGCAGAGAGGAGCCTTGGTACCTCTGCTGTGGAGAAAATTCTGTTTTCCTCCACGTATCTTTTCAAATATTTGTCTAATGTCATAGTAAAAGAGTACTAAAGTACCTAAGCCCTTTGAAGCTAGAAAAGGCTCTTTAAAAAAAAAAGTTTTACCTGTATAGGTTTATTATATCATTCCTATTAGGTTTTGAAAAATACTGAAAACCGACCCCAGACACCCATCATTTTTCTGGGGGGACCCAAGGAGGAGAGCTTTTAGCTCTGGGCCAGTGGACCACCTGGACGGAGACTCCGCTGGCCAGCCATTCCCGGTATTTCCTCCCCAGTACCCCCACCCCAGTCCCAGCACCCTAACAGAGTCCCTGGCATTGCCATGTGTTATCACACTAGTTAACATTTAGCAGCAGAGAGCATCCAACCAGTACAAGCCAGACACCGGGCCAACTGTGACAGCTTCCTACGGGTGAGGGCTGTGCTGGGCGCTCGACTTCCACAGTCTGAGGACCAGCTCAGTGGGTGGGTGTTAACGTGCAGGTCGTACAGATGGAGGAACCTGGGAGTTCACAGAGGTTAACTAGGTTGCTAGGAGCCAAACCAAGCTGCCAGGAAGGGACGAAGCCAGGATTCAAACCGAAGGCCCTTCTTCGCAGTCTCGAAATGAAAGGAAAACTTGAAATAGCGACATGTTGAAAGTGACAACACAATATCTCACCTGACACACAGATGGCTGGATTGTGCATGCATTAATGGTAAATTTTAGAAGAAATCTGATGTCTGTATTTTTTGGTCTGATTTTTTAATCGTGCTATGTTTATAGAAACACATGTAAGAAGAAGCGGGGATTTCTCTGTGAGAGCCAGTGTCCAGTTTTCATTCAGAAAGCAAGATCATCTGAGAACATGGGAAGCCATTTCTCCCCTTTGAGACTCTCCCACTCTCAGAAAATGTTCCCAGAACAAGCAGAACCACAGCAGCCCCTGGGGTCCAGGCCCCTCCTGATGGGCGGAGCAGCTGAGATGGCTCTGGCAGTTTGGTCAATCAGTGAGGAAGAGGAGATGGATACTGCCACCAGATCAATCTGGGGGACCTTACGTCTTTATAACTGCTGAAATAAGACATCTCCGTCAGAATGTGTTAGCCATGCAAACATTTTAAGCTAAAAGCACCACTCTGAGTGAGCTGGCCATAATATACACTCCTTGAAACTGGGCTCCAACAACTCTATTTCAAGGAAGCTAAGTGGGCCTTCCTACTTTCCCTCCATACTCTGAACAAACCGACAAACCAGACAATATTCTTGCCCTGGCTGGTGTGGCTCAGTGGACTGGGCACCAGCCTGCGAACCAACGGGCCACTGGTTCGATTCCCAGTCAGGACACATGCCTGGGTTGTGGGCCACCGGGTCCCCAGTAGGGGGCATGTGCAAGGCAACCACACATTGATGTTTCTCCCCGTCTCTTTCTCCCTCCCTTCCTCTCTCTAAAAATAAATAAATAAGCTCTATCAATGACAACAAAAAGACAATATTCTTGCCCTGAAGTGCCCCATGAGCCAAAGAATAAAAGATCAAGAGGGGAGCAGCCACCCACCTGAGGAGCTGCTCACAGAATGAATATTCAGATGGAACACTCCATTACAGTGAATTTTTCCTTCTGAGACAGACAATGCCAAGTGTTAAAGTGCATCAAATACTAAGTTTGAACCATGACGTAAACCAACCTGCACAAAAAGTTGGCCTAAGGCCAAGAACACGTGTTTGCGCCTGAGTGCGTCCGTACATAAAATGTGTCTGAGAGGTCAGATGAGGAGAGCTGCCGATCCGGAGACACATTTTTAGAAGCTGCCTTCCAGCTGCTGAGGCAAGGCACACATCTTTGCAAGTGTCACCTACCGAGTCTGAGGAAATGTGATACAAATTTAAAATTGTCTGAATCATCCTGACAGTAACAACTCCATTGCATGGTGACCTGCGAAACTTCCCTTTTTTTTTTTCAGCCATAAAACATCATTATTCCTGAAAAAATCACTTATTTTCCTTCAAAACAAGTTAAACCCTCATACAATTAATACGACAGGGGATATCGCTAGTGGCTCATTTACCGAAGCGATATGGTTGACGTTAAACTTCTGGCACAAGAAAGGACAAGGAGTAGTTTTCGGGGGAGAGAGGGAGGGGTGGATCTTGCCCTGTATGCTTCCATGTTTGAGAACTCGGCTCCTACCCCTGGGAGGCACCGTGAAGACGTAACACACGCTCCTCTAGGACAGGCGCACAGACTGGCTTGTCCTCAGTCGCATACGAACAGTTGACAGGGGAAACGGCGTTAAATCTACGAGAAGGGTCTAATCACTCACTCTAAACTAACCAGACTTAACGGAACTCATGGAGTGGATTACCAAGGTATTCCTAGTGTCGTCGGTGTCACGGTATCATGATTTCTTGAGTGTTATTTTAGCTGACTTCAAATGAGAGGACGTGACCTGTGGGTGTTGACAGTTCCCCTAAGTCAACAGAGCAGGTGGGGGAGGTGCCTAGAACCACCCTAATGCGTGTGGCAGCCCTGGTGACACCGACAGGCATCATTCTGAAAATGGGGGTGGGGGAAGCAAGCTTTGTCACATATGCAAAGTTGCCATTGAATGTACACGACTGTTCTAAAGGTTGGGGGTGTGTGGAGTAGATACAGTTAGGAGACTCACAAATAAAGAAAAGCAGCTCTCAGCTCAGCTTCTCCCTTCTGAACCCAGACGGATTTGATCTTTAATTCATTTGAGGAGTGGACTGGTAACTGCTAGCTGAGTACCTACTATGTGCCTGGCACTCCGGTCTTCACTTACACCGAGGACCACCAGGATCCCTGATGAAGGCAAGGGGGGCTCCTCCTGTGGTGGATGACCATGCTTTGCTCCTGCCACTCCAGACGCCCACCCTGCATCAGACTCTGAGCCACAGCAAGGCTCAGAAGATCAAGGGGACCAGTCACAGCAGCCTTTTTAACTTTGGGAAAACCCAGTGCTCACTTCACTCAAACGTCGCAAAGTGGTACCATGACCCTTTAGCTCTTGGCTCACCAATTCAAAGAGACACATCACATACAGCCCTTAAGCTGCCCACGGCATGATTCTGCGTCTAGTTCTTTCCAGGTTCCCCCAAGCGGAAGACAGCTCTGGTAGGGAGTCTGGCCAAGATTATTATAGTGTTTAGCTTTTGTCCCTTCTTTTACTATGTCTTAATGTGGAATAAGGTGCGCAGGTCTCAGAGATTGAGTACTTCAGTAAATGTTGGACTTGAGACCTGAACTCGAAGGGGACCCGCAGTAACTCAGGTTCGCTTAATCTCTCCCAAGAATCACCATTTCAAAGATGAAGAGCCCTCGCTGGTGCAGCTCAGTGGATTGAGTGCTGGTGTGCGCAATGAAAGGTCGCCTGTTCGATTCCCAGTCAGGGCACACGCCTGGGTTGCAGCAGCCAGGCCGCCAGTTGGGAGCACACGAGAGGTAACTGGTAGATGTGTCTCCCTCTCACACATTGATGTTTCTCTACCTCCTTTCCCCATTCCTTAAAAGTAAATAAATAAAATCTTTAAAAAAAAAGATGAAGAAACTGAGGTTCAAAGAAAGGACAGCAGGGCCCATTTCTCAGAGAGCAGTGGAAGGCCAGGCACAGACTCGACTCCTAGCCACTTCCTGTCTCGCTAATTTTCCTGAGCACCAACCAGGGCGGGGATGGGCAGGACTGAAGAGAACAGATTTCATCCCCTTAAGCACAGGTGTGACAATCTGCACACAGCCGCACTTCCTCTGTGGGCAGTAGTTCCCTTGCCTGTAAAACGGTGAGAGAAGGTGTTGTATGGGTGATTTCTAAGGTGCCCTTCTGGCCTGAGACTGGCTTGAGGATATAACGATGAGCGGGTGTATGTGAATATGTGTGCATATGACATGCTACAATTAAATGCCATTTTCAACCACACGTTTTGCCTAATCCCCCCAGCGACAGTGTCTTCTTCCCAGTCCCAAACCAGGGCTACATGTGTCCCCCATCAGTGCAGTCCCTCGGAATCCCAGGGGCGCGATCAGTGCCCCTCTAGCTTCTCCCCAAAGACCAAGTGCAGAGATTGAGAAGGAAGAGGGACCGTGTACTTGACATGAGATAGTGTCATTAAGTTCCGTGGAGGAAATGGCAAGTCTGTGGCAGGGCCGGGCTGTGGGGAACAGAACACACGGCAAGAAGCACAAGTTAAAGATGACAGACTATGGCTGCCCGGACCTGGGGCCCCGCTGGCAGTGCACCTAGAGGGCAGCGCATGACCATACGTGGAACAAGGCTGGCTCCGAGCCCACGTTGGAGGGCAGTGCCCTGCCCTCCCAGCTTGGCACATCCCGCGTAAGCAACTCTGAAAACGTGCGGTAAAGGGCGTGCGGCGCCAACGTGGCCCCGGCTTCCTACTGCACGTGGCGTGGCCCAGAGTGGGATTAAAACGACTTTGCCCGCCCGCAGCACCCGCCGCTGGGGCCACCGCCGAAGTGGCCGGCGCTAGGACCCCGCGCGCCGCGCGCACTTCCTGCCGCCGCGGTCCCGGCCGCCGCGCGGCGCCCCCCGCTCCCGCCCGCCCCCCGCCTACCTGGCGAGGCAGTGCTCGCAGTGGTTGCCCCGCTCGTTGACCGTGAGCACGAAGGCGTAGGCCGGGCAGGAGAAGAGCAGGTCGCCCACCTGGAAGGGCCGCAGGGCCCGCAGCCCCCGGCCCTTGCCCGGGCTGGAGAAGCGCTCCAGGCCGCCGTCCCCCTCAGCCCTCATGGTGGCGGCGGCGGGGCGGCCGGGCTGTCAGGAGGGGTGCCCGGCGCCGGCTGAGCTCGGGCTGCGGCTCCCCGCGAGCTGTTATTGGAGCAGCGTCACCCGGAGCTGCGGGGGGCGGGGTGGGAAGCCGCCCGGCAGACGCGGCGGTGGCCACCGCTCCCCGGAAGGGACGGCGGCCCCGCCCGGTCCTCACGCGCTCCCGTGGGGAGGAGGACGGGCCCCGCGGCCCCGCCCCGAGCGTGGGACCCTCGGCCGGCGCCCCACGATCGATCGGGGCGGTTTCGGTTTCCGGTGTGGCCGTGACAAAGAGCTGCAGCCCTGGCGGCTCCTGGAAGGAGGGCGCGAGACGTCTGCGCCTCCGCGGCGTCTCCGCGGAGAGAGCCGGAGGCTGTCCCCTCGTGGGCGGGATGCGGTCGCCTACGGGGACGAGCATCCAAGGCCACCCCTGGACCTTCGGCTAGTCCCAGGGAGAGGATGACCCGCCCTTGCTAACTTGAAGGGAGCAAAGCTGTTTCTCAGCCTCACACGGTTAGACCCTAGAAGGAGTGAGTCATCGGGGAAGACGGAAGAGAAATTACAGTAGGAAAGTTTGATGTGCTGAGGTTTGTGAGGCTTTAAGTCTCCCAGGGAGTCTCGGGGAGTGTTGGGTGTGCACTTAGTCTTCCCTGTGCCCCCCCCCCCAAGGGGGCAGGTAAATGCGTGCACCGAGGCGGAAGTGCCCTGGGCCGCAGAGCTCACGGAGACTGCGGGCACAGTGATGCGGAGGAAGTGGGCGATAACCTCGCCTTCCAGGAATTAGGCTCCTGTTAGGGGCAACGCCGCGGCGTGGCCAGCGCCCTAAGCGATGGCTTTAACCAATCAGGTTACGAGCCGCCCAGAGGACTTGAAACACCTAAGGCACATAGGACAGTGGTTAGCGTTAGTCCTGCGCACACGCAGCTACTGGCCTCACTCACATGAGAAAGAAGGATGTGACCTGCGTGCGGGTGGGCTTATGTAAAGGCCGGAACGGATGTGCTTACAGTGGAGGCTAAAAGTGTGAAGAGAGAATGAGAATTTTGCAGAAAACGCTAATCCTTAAAACTCAAGTTTGTTCCCAAACTGTGATACCCATGTAAGTGCAAGGCTAGTTCAGCAAAAGGAAAGATAAATGTGATTTGGAATCTGTCATGAGATCAGTAGCATTTCTGACGCTTCAATGAAATTCCCTAAATGAATAAGCCTCTAGCCTTCCTGCAAAGAAATACATCAGGAATACTATCTCAATCATGCATTTGAAGAAACATTCACTGAGAGCATCCATGATGTGCCCGACACTGGGGTAGAAGGGCGGACATAGATCTGGGTCTTTGCAATCAATACATTTACAAGCCAATAACAATTACCGTGAGTTATTGAGCATTATTGGCCAGGCATTATCCTAAATGCATTAATCACAGTATCTCATTTGATCCACAATTACAACAGCCCAATGAGTTAGGTGTAATGTCTCCCCGTTCCAATATTAGGCAACTAACACTCAGAATAATTTCCAAGTCCACACAGTAAGTTTTGGATGTGGGTTTCAACCTCAGGTCTGTCTGCAATTGAGGCCCACGCTGTTAACCCAAGTATCTCTGTGCAAAGAAATACAGCTCATTTAGTGTTATAGAAATGGCTTGGACAAAGTGTTCTGTAGGAACACAGGCAGTAAGTAAGTGACAAATTCAGCCAGAAAAGTGGGGGTTTGGTTGAGGCAGGTGCCACCTTCAAATGATGTTTGAGCTGAGCCTAAAGGATGCATGGGACTTGGCAAGTACAGGAGTGGAGAACAGTTTTCCAGGCCAAGAGAACTACTGCAAAGACAGGGGACTTGAAAGAACAGTGTGCAGTTGGGCCCCCTGAACGGTTCTGAGTGGAGTGTAAGTTCTCAAGGAGAGGGCTGGCAGTGATGCAGAAACGGGAAGGGCAGCTTTGCAAGAGGAGAGTTTTGTCCCAGGCATGGTGTGGGGGTCTCTGGAAGTGTTCAAGCAGAGGGGTGCCATCACCAGGCCAGCGTCGCAGGCCCAGTTCTACTGGCAGCTTTGCAGGCAGACTAGGAGGGGAGGGGGCTGAACACAAAACCACCAACCAGTTAAGGGACCCTTGGCAGTATTTTAAATGGCAGGCGAAGGAAGCCAGAAGGAGACAGCGGCATTAGGGAAAGAAGCAAAGATATGTAAGGGTAATTCCAGTTTCTTCCTTGGCGTAAGATTTCTTCACGTGGGGAGATACATGGCAAGCAGATAACAGATAGTGTTGGCTTTCTAGCTGTAGTCTAATCAATCTTACAGGCTGAAGACAGGAATCATAAATATCCTAGAATTTGGGGACTGGAAGAGGCATTTTTTTTTTATCAAGGAAAGTAAGGCCTGTGAAGTTAAGTAACTTGCCTAGTAATCCAGCGACAGGTAGAGCTAGCAGGAGATACTACTGCATATTCATTGAACATTTAAATATTCACCACGTGCTTACTGTGTTCCAGCAACAGTGATGTGGGCTGGTAATATAGTGGTACCAAAAGCTGACTTACCCCTGCCCTCACAGAGCTTTGTATGTTCTGGTGGAGGAAGCAGGCTTCAATCACATGATCACACAAATGCAATGAAAACTGCCAGTGGTGTCAAGTGCTTAGGTGAATCTAACCTAGTCTGGGGAAGCTTTCCAGAGAGAGCAATACCCAAACTAAATACAAAGGATGAATAGAATTTAATCAAGAAGAGGAGTGACAAGCATTCTACACAGAGGGAACAGGATGTACAAAGTTCCATGGGTAGGAAGAAGTATGACCTGTATGAAAGACCACAACTCGAGCAGCACTGGAGGGAGGGCGCTGCTCCAGGTGATTTTAGGAGGTGAGTGGCTTTGTCGGACAGGCTACAGGAGTCCAGCCAGCCTCTGGCAGGTGCCAGGCTACGATGTCAGCTGAGCTTCAGGCCAGCCCCACTACCTGAACTGATTCTAACAATTGTGTTTTATTACAGATGGATTCATATGTTAATGAGAGAAATTCCTCAAACCCTAGAAGTTTCAGAATACATGCGTACATTGGCAAACCTTGGGTGAATTTGGGGGCTCTGTAGTTGTTTAACTCTGATTGCTGGGGGCTCTAACCAGCACAAAGGTGATAAGATCACATAGAAGTAAGCAGTTATAAACAGCAAACAGTTTACCATTTGAATGATTAATTGTGCAAAGTAATCTACTTGTTTATTTTTTGTATTGCAAGTATGTATTTTTTTTCCTCTTTCACTGAGAAAGGTTTCCAATAGCTGAAAAAAACAGTAGCATAGCTACCGGGTTGTCTTTCCAGGTAAGTGGTGGCTGGAGCAACTTCCTCTGGTAATGAAGGGGACTGTGACTTAAGAACACTGGAAAAGAAACAAGACTCCTCTCAGAGAAATGCCTGTGTTGACTACCAAGTGACTCAAGATGGGAAAATAGTTAAGCAACAGCCATGAATTTAGGAATTTAAGGCACGAAGGAAACTGTTTAAAATACATGGTCAAGGAATGGCAACAAACCAGCTCGGGCAAACCGATGACAGCACTCTTATTGCAGTTCACGCTTGTCACTTCACCACTCGGCATTCGCACATTCCGTGAAAGTCACCCTGCAGCTGCCAGCGCTCCTCCACCTTTTCCACCGCCTCTGCCCCACATTTGGAAAGAACAGAGTTCTCGGTCACATCGCCTCACTCTAGCTCAGAGGAGGCGGCACAAAGATGAAGGTCCCCTTGGCTCAATATCTCTGACCTAGAAATCGATCCAAGTGATAAGTGAAACTTCCTTCCTACCACAAATTAGCACGCAAAGAGATAGCTCTGGCCCAGGGCAATCAAGCCTTAGCAAAGACGGAACGCAGATGCATGTGGGCAATGGTGGAGCTGTACCCCGTGCTGGTGTACCTCTGCATGAATTTCAGGTTTCGATTAGTCGTTATGTGCTTACACGGAGGTAGGCAGACCCTTGCCATTCAAAGGTGAAAAGACCAACCTACATGCAAAGAGCTATGCAGTAGCTGAAAAGTGTCACCCAGAGACACCCAGCGCTAACCCCTAGGACCTGTAAATGTCACTTTATATGGTTTCCAAGGGTCTTGCGGACGTGTCAAGTTGAGGAACTGGAGGTGGCATGAGGATCTTGGATTATCAGGTTGGGCCCTCAGTACAATCACAAGTGTCTTTATGAGAGACGTGGCACAGGCAGAGGAGGAGGCAGCAGCGTTATCACAGAGACAGAGATTAGAGTGCTTTGCTACAAACCCAGGAATGTGATGGCTGGCGGAAGCCGGAAGAGGCAAGGAACAGGCTTTCCCCTGAGAGCCTCTGGAAGGGGGGCAGGCCTTGGGTCCAGCCCTGTGATCCCGATTTCAGACGTCTAGCCTCCAGCTGCGTGAGATGGCACATTTCTGTGGTTTTAAGCCACCCAGGCTGCGGTCACTTGTCACAGCAGCCATAGGAAACTGATACAAATGATAACACAATGAAGTTTGAATAGGGGAAAGAGCACAGTCTAGTAGAAAGGCTTCACAGAGGACCTGACAATTTAGCCACACCCAGAAGGAAGAAGAATGATTGACCAAGGGAAAGAGCCCCCCACCACCCCCAAAAAGGATTTAAGAACCTGAAGGTATAAATTCATGTGGCAATCCAGAGAATTATTTTTTTCTTATATTTAATAAACACCGACATAGCTCTTACTATGTACTGGCTGCACTTTAAATATATTCTCACTTTATCCTCCTAACATTGTATAGATGAATATGCCGAATCGCTGTAGTTAAATCACTTGTCCAGGAGAACTGTGGGGGGAGGCCTGGAAGCAGGCTGTGGGGCTGAGTTCAGGCCCTGGACCGCTGCCCCTTGCTGCCTGCACTGCAGCCCTGGATGAGGGATCTCGGGGGAGGCCGGAGCAGCAGAAGTGGCCCCGTGAGGAAGGGCTCCGACCGGCTCTGGGCACAGGGTTAGGTGCCGTGTGTGGGCACAACAGAGCCAGAGGATAAATTTGGCTGATGTGATCCAATTGTTGTCCCAGAAAGGTCATTTTCACAAGTGGAGGACACGTTACAGGAGGGTGGATGCAGGGATGGGGAAACAAGGAATCAAAAGCATCGGACAGTCCGGATGAGGGGGGTATTGCTGGCGTGGACAGGGGCAGCGACAGTGGTAACGGAGAGGGGGGGTGTGGATTTGAGGACCTGCGGTGATCAAGCTCTGGGATTAGCGTGCGTACAGAGAAAGGAGAAGGGGGAAGGTGAGCCATAAAAACACAGCCTGTGACCGCTGACATCACCTCCTTCCAATTCTGCAAGTTCATTCCTGCCCACCTTTCATCCTGTGAGTACTCCACACGCAAGATCCGTGTCATTCTTTCCATCTCTGTGTTTCTAGTTTTACCTCCCTCCATGTCAGGTCCTGGGCCCCTCTGCCCCTGTGGCGTCGCTGCGGGGCTGCTGCACTCACAAGGGTATTCAGAGAGAGCCAAGGGTCATCCATCCAGCTCTGTGTTTCCTTTCAGGCTCCTTACCGTTACCTCCCATGCAGTGGCATTGGCTTGAGGAGAAACGATATTTATGTCTTTGCTTCTCAAACATTTTCTGAGCGACTGAATTCTGAAAGGGCTGATGAAGTTCTGACGGGTGATGACACTCTGATGTTAAGAGTATGTTATACGGGTCACGTGTGTGACCCAGCTCCTAGACTTTGTTGCCCCATAACCCAGGAGCGAAGAAACAATACCAGGGCGTGGGTCTGTGAGGAGTTTGAGATCAGAATCTTTATTCAGAAATAGTTTAAAAGTATTATAAAAGGGATGAGCGTTGTTGTTGTTTCAAGGGGGTGTATATTGTTACTTTCCTGATCACGGAATCACAGGTGCCGGCTTACAGTGCCGATGACTCCAGATGGCCACGGCACTGTGGGAATCTCCACCCTCTCGCTGGCGAGCCGAGGTGTGGACTTGGACAGGAATAAACCTCTGCTTTCCAGCTGAAGTGCAGCAAGGGCGTCCCTAACGCATGATTTACAGGCTTGACACGAGCCCCTCAGCCGCACTGCAGTGTTTTCACCAGAGGCAGAGTTAGCATAGAAGAAGAGACCATTTTCATCGGTGGGAGGACCACGAAAGCCAGAGAAGGTGCATAAATAGCTGTTTGAGAGTCACGTCGATCAATTCTTAAACCACCAGCAGCGTTCTCTTGTACTTAGAGGAAAGGAGAGAGAAGGACAGATTAAGAAACAAAACTTAAGCTGGGTTTGTCCTTAGCATTCAGGAAAGAGTAGTTCTAACTAGATGCTAAACATTGCATTAAAAGCTATCACAAACAGAAGGCCCCATTACTGGCATACTCGGTTCTCATTTAGACTTGCCAGCTTTTTTTTTTTTTAAATTTCTGAGAAGTCTTACTGTCTTTTCCTCCATTAAAAAAAAGGTACTAAATGTCACAAAGTGTAGAAGTTGTGCTTATTTTTATTTTGCTGAGAACTGTGAACAACTTTCTTTTTTGGCGGAGGCAGTGTTAGGAACTGGCTGGGTGAGGGAGGATGGGAGCCGAATTTGAGAGTGTCACCAAAGGCTCGTGACTTGAGCCACTCACCAGAGCCAGATTCTTGGTGTTTTATGCTCCTCCTAAAACCCCCTCTGACGTTTAGTGAAAGCAGAAGAGTTCCATAAAAAAAAGAGATGAAGCGTGACATTTAAAGCGGCAAAGCCATATGTAGTCCACCTGTTTTGTAGGTTTAATCTTTACATAAAATGTGACTGTATCACTGTAATTTATTTCTTTTATAAGAAGGAAGAAAGACACGGGAGGGAAAAAAACAATAGAAGGAGAATTTATGCAAAAGCTGAAAGTGGTCAACTGTCACCATTGTAACTGTGAGTTACTGCAACGCTTAAAATAAATCTTAGGTTTGGGTTTTTTTTTCCTAATAAGAGTTAAAGATTAGTAACATTAAATGTTTGTTTTGGGGGAACTCACTAAAATTTAAGGTAAATGCAATATCTTTTCTTAAGCTGGGAAAAGAGAAGTTGTTACTTTGCTTGATAACAAATAATTTTTTACAAGATGTTATCTTTAAATACAGCTAACTGAAGACCCAAACAATTATTTTGAGCTATTTTGGGAAATGCACGCAGGTCGAAGCTGGGGAGCAGGAGCCCCTAGACCCAGATTTGGTCCTCCCGGAAATGAGCATGTGCTAGAAGAAACATGACATGTACTTAGAAATCCATAAAAATGTCCATGAGGCTTCTTACACCTTCATGAAGTGTAAGAAGCCTCATGAAGGCAAGGATTTGTCTGTTTTGCTCCAGGCGATGCCTGAAGCAGGGTAGCTACTCAATGAATAGTTGGTTGTTCAGTGAACAACAGCACAAGGTAGAGTGATGAACCATATGAGAATTGTAAAAAAAAATTGATAATAGGAAACAAGGGTAACTTCAGCTTCTTTGAAGTTTTATATGTAACATAGATAACTAAGCAGATAATCAGGCCATGAACAGGATCTCTTTTGCATTTCGATTGTTTTTCAAATACATCAATTGCTCTGTCATTGCTCATGCTCCCCAACTTGGGACTAAACTGCAACCTGGGTATGTGTCCTGACGGAATCGAACTCGCAACCTTTTGGTTACTGGACGATGCTCCAAGCAACTGAGTCACACCAGCCAGGGCAAAGTCTTTTACATTTTTTTTTAAATTTAAGTTTTCCCTAACTTTTATTCTATTGTTATTTTTGGTCATGGAAATCTCCCTTCCTCTTTTTGAAATAGAGTATCTGCTAGTATTGCATTCGTCTTACTCGGAACGGAATTTAGAAAATGCTACTCTAGTATCAGCCTTATTGAAAACTACTAATTACATGCCTACATGTACCTGTTACTTTATAGGAACTCTGGAAAAATCCTGGGAATTATTTAGAGGGAAGATATATTTTAGACATTTCAGAAGAATACATCTTTGATCTAAATTGCCAGATTAACTTCCAGAGTAGGTAGACTTTTGGTATGAACATTTTGATGGGACATTGGAATTTTATTTATTTATTTATTTTTAAATAGTATTCATATTATTAGAACAAAATGGGTTCTTGGATGTAAAAGGAGAATGTAGGATAGAGGTTTTAGCTCTTTTGTGGATTTGCTGGGGGAGAGGAGTGGATTTGCACGGGGAGACAGAATACACTGAGGAGGCGAAAATTAAAAAGAGAGAGATGAGATTGTCAAAAGGAATTAAGGAAGGAGTTTATGAAGATTATATAGCAATGAGTGAAATAATTAAGACAAACTATTTGGTAGAAAAAGAAGGCTATCAAATCCCATTCATAATAGGTAAAAACCAGTAAGAAAAAAATTGGGTGGGATGGGGGACCCAATAAAGCCAATCAAATAATAGTGTCTGGGTTTGGGTTTTTTTTTTTCTCTCCTCTCTAATTGTGGCTTTCATTTTTATTTTTAAAATATATAATAAAATTGAAAAAAGAGAAATACTAAAGGACCAGACACAATTAGGAGAAGAAAGGCTTATGGAGGAGGAGGAAGATTGCGGTGGCGTCGAACAAAGGCCGCACGCAGATTAAAGTGAGCGCGGGCAGAAGAGAGAGCGCCCCGCGTGTCCTGGAGGGGATCGTTAATGGCACGAGCGCTGTGAAGTGGACAAAAGCCAGTCTGAAGTGGGGTCAGATGAGAGAGCCGGAGAAGAATAAATTTTTTTTAGGACCTAGGAGCATAATAATTCACTTAGAGGTTCCCCTCGGCCACTGCTACTTGCATGTTGGGATTCTGCCTGCACCAGTTTTTTTCCAGGAGGCGATAAATGAAAACCTTAAAAAAAAAAAAAAAAAAAAGAAATCCTGTAAGTTTCTTTGCCCTTATATTTGAACTGAATGATAAAGAAGTGGCAGATTCTCTTTCTGAGCTGTGCTGGAAATGCTGCCACATAGAAATCTTAATAATATACTCTGTGCGTGGAATTTAAAAACAGGAGGACTTGGTCGTCCAAGGTCACTGCAGACGCCTTTTTTCCTCAGTGATTTGTATATATTTTATCCATAAAAGACAAATTATTATGAAAGGATATGAAATATAGGTTTAAGAAACTCAAGAGAACAAAGTGTATTTTTGCTCTTTGAATTTCTTAAAATTACGTTCTTAAGACTCCTGCTGCTTCCCTTCAAGCAAGCCTTGGAAGTACTCCATGACACCTGGCTAAAGGACAAACGGAAGAGTTTTCATGTGTATAGGAAATATATATACATGTATAAATCACATGGGAGAGAGAACATTCAAGTCTCCCAGTATCCATACTTATTAACTGAATCAAATGCCCGTGGTGGGTCTGATGGGAGCACACAGTAGCAGCCTCTTTGTATTGCAGCCCAGCCAGAAGCATTTATCCCCTTGTAAGTAAGGCCGCGGGTGCCAACAGCGATGCGAAAGGCAGCAATTATGTGGATTATTCAGTTCCCTCAACTCTTCTCCGGGGTTTGTATGTGAGTGGGTGTATATTTGTTTGAAGCCCCCGTGGATTTCTCTCGGTCCACCTTGGCTCTGTAGGTCAGATCTCAGGTAAGAGTGACAGCTGATACGCATACAGCACTTCCTATATGCCAGGCACTGTTTTAGGTGCTCGGGCTGTGTTGTCTTCGTCCAGTTTTTTCAAAATTCATGGTGGTTAAATGGGAAGTCATAGGTCCCTAGAAGCCAAATGCTGAACTGAGATTCAAACACAAGGGGCTTATTTCTGAGGTGGTCCTAGGGGAGACCCACATGGAGTAGGAGAAGCAGGCCAGGGGCGCATCTAGGGCCAAATCCCGCTATCCGTCCCACAGGGCAGCCCTGGGCTATAGGCTAGGAGAAGGGGCTTGACCTCCATCTAGCTGCAGAGTCATTGGTTAACAAAACAGGGGTAGCAAGGTGTGTGGGGGTGGGGTGGAGAGGTGGGGGGAATCCACGAAAGAAGAGTACCTGGTGCTAACTGAAGAACGTGGCACAGAAACACCTATGTTGTCTGCTACAGGTAAGTACAGTCATCTCCATGGGATGGTTGAGGCCACCGAGTCTCGCCCGAGATCTCAGAGCTGGTAAGCACAGCACAAACTGTTTTAATGTGACTGGGTTTCCAAAAATGCCGAAAGTAGTCAGATGAACAGTCCGTTAATTCTCGGTTAAACTAAGCTTCAGCCACTCAAGCCCCCAAGGTAAGCTCACAGAACTGACCAAAACGTTAGACGATTGGTGTGCTTTGTAGAACCTACGTCCCCCAACCACCCAACCAATGGGAACTGCCCACTTCCCGGAGAACCATGTGAAAAACAAGCCTGCAAATCGTTCTCAACAAGACGTATTCACGCAGATCCTGTTTTTGCATTATGATACTGTCAGTGTAGAACACCAACCTGGCTTTCTATATACTCATCCTCCTCCTAATCTCCTATTTTTCAAGCAGAGATTATTTTTCTCTCCGAGTCACTACATGATTTTCTTGGTTTAGTTTTGGGGTAACACCATGTGTTTTCTGAAACATTTTAAAAATTCTTATTTTAAACTTTACAGGAGTTCGCTCAATTTTTTCTAAATGGATTCTCTTTATGTTTCTGTTTTATTTTTTTATTTTTTAAAGATTTTGTTTATTTATTTTTAGAGAGGGAAAGGAGGGAGAAAGAGAGAGAGAGAGAAACATCAATGTGCGGTTGCTGGGGGTTATGGCCTGCAACCTAGGCATGTACCCTGACTGGGAATGGAACCTGCGACACTTTGGTTCGCAGCCTGAGCTCAATCCACTGAGCTATGCCAGCCAGGGCTATGTTTCTGTTTTAAAATGGGGAGAATATAGATAATACTTGTCTATCCCTTCCCACTTGGTAAGAACAAGAAATGTGTGTGGAGGGCGGTGGGCGACCCGTGAAGTGACCTCAAGAGTTTAAGAATGGCTGTGCTAGAGCAGGCAACCAGGACAGAAACAGGCACCAGCCCAACCTGCATCAGGAGAATTAGCTGGAGCCTTGCAGGTCCAGGGAAGATGCTGCAAAGGCAGAGAAAAGGACTAGGCAGAGCAAGGGCACTTGCACGGAGGCCTGGGGGACGAAGGAGCTGTACAGCTGTCATCCATGTGCTTTGGGTGAAGGGGAGAATGCTCTGGTTTTTTTTTCAGCTACCTAGCAAGGGTGACGCTGTCTAGGTGTGTTGAATCCTAGTCTCTGCTATGCCCTGAGGACTGTCTCAGAGGGGAGAAGGATGGGAAGGCTGGACTGCCTGCGAAAGATTCGGAGATTCCAGGTGATAAAAACGAACACTTCTGTGGCGCTTATCAAATGCAAGGGACTGTTCTGAAAATGTACATCTATTAACTTCTTAAATTCTCCTACTAACCCTATTGGGCAGGCCTGGTATTATCTCCATTTCACAGCAGAGGAAGTGGAGGCACAGAAAGATGACATAACTTGTTCACTGTCACACAGCCAGGTGGCTGTGGAGCTGGGATTGGGGTTCAGGGTTCCTGCTTTCCGACTCCATGCTTCTACCCATTACTTGCTCCTTCCCATAGAAAATATGGAGAAGGTGCTCATTGCGTTATTACCAATTATTTATTTGTAGTTTAATCTATTTCTGAGTGCTTTGCAATTTTTGGAGACATCTATTTCCACGCCGCATAGTAGCTAAGCTATAGGAGATGCCTTGACTTCGGAAAGCTGGAAGCACCAAAAAGGTCTTCAAGTTGATACAAGGTAGAGAAATCCACACACGGTCGGAAACTTGAAGCAAGGCGGCCGCAGGGCATTTGCGAGCTCCCTTCGCTTGGAGAAGATGGTGTTCTCAGCGTGTGGAGCTGCCTCCCGCAGCAGTGATATCGCAAAGTCACTCTCAACACTCAGCTCTGGCTAAGAAATGGACTGCTGGAACCAGGTCTAGTGAGCTTCATGTTACCATGGTTTGGAGGAGGTGTGCAGTTACTGTGATATATTTAGTCTTCAAAAACACTTAAATTTAAGATGAGCTCTCTTACCAAAATATAATGTATGTCGGTATTACTTGTGTTGTTCGCTTTATGTTCCCAAAGAAACAATCACACACCTATTTATTCTGTTGAGTAAAGCCAACGTCCTACCCAGTTTATGGTTTGTGGACTGGACTAAGGGTGGGGTGAGTGGGTGGGCGGGCGGGCGGAGTAAAGGCCCTTGCAAAGGAGCCAGGAGAGCAGCTAGTGCCTCTGCTGCCCTCTAGAGGCGTTCCAGACAAAGGCAGCTCGTCTCTGAACCTTCCCTGTGGAGAGCCTGGAGATGCCCCCCTTACTCTCCATTTTGAATCTGCAATAAATGACATTTGTCAAAAGGCGAAGAGGTGAAAACACTCCGAACTTCCAACGCTAATAATGGGGCTTAGTTAAAATTCTAAGCCAGGCCTTTGGTAGTTACTCTGTACTCAGGGAAGATACAAAGCTTCTGTCCTGTGTTTCTTGCCCCTCCCCTTAATTTCAGACAATAGACAGACATTAGTCAAGGTTGTTGTAAAACTATAGATAGAGCTACCACAGAGCACCCTCCACAATCCATATACTAATCTATTTAATGTAAATAACAGCCCTGCCCCGACTTGTGGCTCAGTTGGTTGGACATCATCCCGCAAAGCTAAAGGTCGTGGGTTCAGTTCCCTGTCAGGGAGCATGCCTGAGTTGCAGGTTTTGTCCCCCGGGGGTTGGCACATAGGAGAGGCAACTAATTGATGTTTCTTTCCCTCTCTTTTTCCCTCCTTTCTCCTCCCTCTACAAATAAATAAATAAAATCCTTAAATTGAATAAATAAATGACAGCCCTGTGAGATACGTAGCACAATCATCTCCATCTTACAAACAGGGTAGCTGAGGCAAAAAATGATTAAATGCTTCTCACAGTGTATGAGTTTACAGAGTTGGATTTGAGCCTGGGTACGCCTGGCTGCACGGACTAGATCTGTAACCACTTCACTGAACTGGGCCTTTTATAGCTATTAAAGTGTGCATCAGAAGTCTAATTTTAAGGTAGAAGTTTTGCTAAAAAAATTTTAACCTGAATCTAGAGGAAATAATTGGCCTGGACACTGTACATGAAGAGACAGAAAGACAGATTTTCATGTCTGTCTGACATGACAGACAGAAAAGGAGGAAGAGGGGAGGAAAAGGGGGAGGAGGAAGAAGTAGAAGGAGAGAGGAAGAAGGAGCTATTTTAGAGGCAGGGCAACAAAATGGGATGCACGGCCCATGGGTGTAGCTCCATGTAAAAACCATGACTATAAACAATGTTATTGGGAAATTGAGGAAATTTGAATATGGGCTATATTGGATAATAACATTAATGTTAAATTTCTTGAGTATGATCCTTTTATTGAGGTGATATAAGAGTATATCATCCTTAAGTGATACTTGATGGAATATTATGGGGTGAAATGTCAAGGTATCAGCAATATAGTATCAGGAAAAGACAGAATACATACATGAAAAAAAAGAAAGGAGGTATGGCAAAATGTTAAAGACTGGCGACACAAGATGCAGTTATATGCTGTTCATTATACCATTTCACCAACTTTTTGCAGGGTTGAAATTCTTAGAGTAAAAATTAGAGGGGAAATAAACTCCTTCTCAAAGTGAGAGCCAGACAAGGATGTAGCCAATGTACCTGCCTGGACTGCCCGGGGAGGGACCACGGAGGGAGGGGTGCTGGGGCTGGAGGCCATAGGCAAGATGTGAAACCTGTAGACACGTGTGCTCTGTAGGTATGTGAGATGTTGAAGCCTATTTATTAATGCGTTTCCATTAGTAATAGGTGTTACATGCATCAGTGTGGATTTTCAAAAAATATCCATACTTCCATCCAATGGAAAATACATAAAGCAAATTATAAAGCCCTTTGTAAAACTAAAACCAGTTTAATTTCGGTCTTAGAGTTATTCCATTTTGTCTTCAACAAATAAGGCATATAGAGCAGTCTACTTTTCCTATGTGTTGATTGAGGAAATAAATGTCCCAGGCATGAATCAAGGTGTGTGAGATACACAAGTAAACACACCAAGAGCCCTGAAGGCAGGGTGCTTATCTTCTGGTGGGAGAGGAGACAGTAAATGCGACAAGGGCAGAGAATGTCAGAAAGTGGTCATTGCCAAGGAAAAGTAGAAAAACAGAGCAGCATGGCAGGGGATTGGGCAGGTGGTTATGGAGGAGAGGGTTGTGATTTTAAATAGGATCCCTATAGGCTTTATTCAAATGTGACGTCATGACACCTGGAAGGTAAGTGGAAGTGGGCAGTGGGGGAAGTCCCTGAGGTGAGCGCATGCCCAGTGTGGCTGGAGCCGGGTGATCGATGGGGAAGGAGTGGAGGGTATGAAGTCAGAGGGAACACAGAGGACCAGTTCATAGAGGTTATTACAAAGGTGTTGGTTTTTATGTTGAGTGAAAATAGGAAGCCATTGATGATTTTGAGTAGAAGAATGATGTGATCTGACAATATTTAAAAAGATCGATATTTTAGGGGGGAAAGCTGGGAGCAGGATCCCTGGTTAGGCTATTGCGATAATTCAAGCAAGAGATGACAGCGACTGAGCAAGCATCAGTAGAATTGTTGGCAGAGAGATGTGGTATCAGGTTCTGGAAGTGTTTTGATAGGAGAGCCAGTAGGAGGGACTTACTGATCAATTAGTTGTGCTTGAGAAAAAGAGATGCATCCATGGTGACTTGATGTTTTGTCCCAAGCAACTGGGAAATTGAAGTTGTCTTCCGTTCAGGTAGGGAAAATTGGGGAAAGCGGATTGTGAGGGGGAATGCCATGAGATGAGTTTGGACATGCTGAGTCTGAACGCTCTATTAGACATTCAGAAGGAGATGTCATAAGGGTGGTTTGATATGGAAGTCAAGATTAAAGAGAGGTCAGGTCTGGATATTTAAAACTGGTGATAACTGGTATATGGGTGATATTTAAAACCCTGAACCTGGGTAGGATCACCAAGACAGTGAGTGTGGACAGAGAAAAAAGACCATAGAACTGTGCCCTTGGCATTACTCTGTTTTATATTTATTATATTTATATTTCTCATTTTGTTTTGAAAACTGTTACACTGTATAAAATAAAACTTGACAATGATCTGAAGATTATCTATTAAATAAATTTGCAAAGTGCATTAGTTTTTCTCAATTATCTGGTTTGATTGTTCTACAAATGTCTGCATTATTTAGACACTAGAACAGCTACAATTTTAGCTGCTTCCTCCAAGTGTTATTTAATACATTGACCTTTAGGACAGTAAAGTTCAAAAAGCTTTTGAGTAATTCTCTAGGTGGGGCAACCCTTATCTGTATTTATTTTCAGAATTAAAGTAATGTTCTGCTGGAATATGATTATTCTTTCCTTTTTTCCTCGACAGTTCTCACTTTGGTGTTATAGTGAATGGTTTTAAAAGTTGTGCCCGCAGAACTACCAATCAGGGGGAGAGAAAGGAGAGGGTGCTGTCTCTAGGCAGAGATATGTAAATATATTTGTTATTTTACCTAATACAGACAATTGGTAAAGATAAGGAGTTCATTCAACAGCAAATAATACCATGTCGTAAATGCATTTTATCAATAAGATTTGAATGTTAATGTCAGATCCATTTTAACGTTCTTTTATAGTGAATTGGGTAAATGTGGACAAGTTCAGGAGCATTTTTTCATAATGAATTATATAATTGTGATAGGCAGTCTAGATAATGTAGCCATGCGATGAGATTTGTCAGTAACGAAAAGCCCAATCTGATCCAGCTTTAAAAATAAAGGAGTTCCTTGACTCACATAATGGACAATACAGAGGGAGTCAGGCCTCTGGGTTTGTTTAGCAGGAATCTTGTGTTGTTTTTGCTGTGTCTCTGCTCTGACATCCAATGCATAGTCTTCAACCCGAAGCTGGCTTTCTTCATAGGCTGAGAGGGGCTGCCCAAAGTAGGACCAGGTGGTCCCACATTCACCAGCAGATAAGCCAGGCGAAACTGGGGAGCAAGACAGAATGTGCAACCCAGGGTCCCAGCACTGGGAAATAAAGCCTCAAAACACCAATTGAAAACACCTGTGGGGATTGAGGTGCTGGGAGAAACTCCCAGCCTCACAAGAGAGTTTGTTGGAGAGACCCACAGGGTCCTAGAATGTACACAAGCCCACCCACCTGGGGATCAGCACCAGAAGGACCCAGTTTGCTTGTGGGAAGCAGGGGAAGTGACTGAAATCCAGCAGAAAGTGGAGCAAGTGCCATTGTTCCCTCTCAGACCCTTCCTCCCCATACAGTGTCACAATGCAGCAATTGGGTTGTCCTGCCCTGGAGAACACCTAAGGCTCCACCCCTCACTATGTAACAGGCACACTGAGACAAAAAAAAAAAAAAAAAAGGCCCAAATGAAAGAATAGATCAAAGCTCCAGAAAAAATACAACTAAGCGATGAAGAGATAGCCAACCTATCAGATGGACAGTTCAAAACACTGGGAATCAGGATGCTCACAGAATTGGTTGAATCTGGTTGTAAATTAGATAAAAAAATAAAGGCTACGCTAAGTGAAATAAAGGAAAATGTATAGGGAACCAATAGTGATGGGAAGGAAACTGGGACTCAGATCAATGGAGTAGACCAGAAGGAAGAAAGAAACATCCAATCAGAAAAGAATGAAGAAATAAGAATTCAAAAAAAATGAGGAGAGGCTTAGGAACCTCCAGGACATCTTCGAATGTTTCAACGTCTGAATCATGGGGGGTACCAGAAGGAGAAAAAGAAGAGCAACAAATTGAAAACTTATTTGAACAAATAATAAAGGAGAACTTCCCCAATTTGGCAAAGGAAATAGACTTCCAGGAAGTCCAGGAAGCTCCGAGAGTCTCAAAGCAGTTGGGCCCAAGGAGGAATACACCAAGGCACATCATAATTACATTACCCAAGATTAAAGATAAGGAGAGAATCTGAGAAGCAGCAAGAGAAAAGGAGACAATTATCCACAAAGGAGTTCCCATCAGACTGTCAGCTGATTTCTCAAAAGAGATCTTGCAGGCAAGAAGGGGCTGGAAAGAAGTATTCCAAGGCATGAAAGGCAAGGACCTACATCCAAGATTACTCCATCCAGCAAAGTTTTCATTTAGAATGGAAGGGCAGATAATGAGCTTCTCAGATAAGGTCAGGCTAAAGGAGTTCATCGTCACCAAGCCCTTATTATATGAAATGTTAAAGGGATTTATCTGAGGAAAAGAAGATAAAAAATGTGAACAGTAAAATGACAGGAAACTCACAGTTATTAACAACCACACCTAAAACAAAACCAAAAACAAACTAAGCAAACAACTAGAACAGGAAGAGAATCACAGAAATGGAGATCACATGGAGGGTTATCAGCAGGGGAGTGGGAGGAGCAGAGAGGGGGAAGGTATACTGAGTAAGTAGCATAAATGGTAGGTAGAAGATAGACAGGGGGAGGTTAAGAATAGTATGGGAAATGCAGAAGCCAAAGAACTTATATGTATGACTCATGGACATGAACTAAAGGGGGTGAATGTGGGTGGGAAGGGGTGTGCAGGATGGAAGGGAATAAAGAGGGGGTAAATGGGACAACTGTAATAGCATAATCAATAAAATATATTAAATAAAAAAAGTGAAACTTAATAAAATTCTGAGGGTAAATGATTTCCAACCTGGAATTTTATATCCTGCCAAACTATCATTCAGAGTAAAGATATTTTCTGGCATGCGAGGTATCAAAAAATATGACTGTTATGAACCCTTCACCAGAACTAACTAGGGGATGTTGTAGGTCAAAACAAGAAAATCAATCAAGGGGAATAACATGGTGTCTAGGACACATACCCAGGAAGAAAGAAATTTCCTAGGATACTAATGAAGGAAGATCATAGGATATAAAATGTAAATAGAAGCACAACATATTACATCCACATTATGTTGACTTTAAGATGCTATCAATGATAAAATAAGCCATTACTTTACGTACAACTAAGAAAGAAAAGTCTCTGCAATCACGTGATGACACATTTACTTGATGTGAGATCTATGTGATGTATGAGTCAATCACATCAATCCCTGTTGCTCTGAAATTTCCTGCTTTTTAATGAGGGATTTGGTATATTTTCTGGTCTTCAGTTGCATTGCTGTGATAAGGAATCCTTTCCATAATCTCAGTATCCAATGTAAGGTAGTTTCCCTACTCCTGGGTCTTTTTTCTTAGATCTCAAAACAAGCACTTGGTTATGTTTTGCAAGAAAATATTGAATTGCTGTCATTCCTTCAATGACAAATATTTGCTTTACTAGTAATAAATTTCTGTGCCACTACTCTAGGTTTTTTTGTCTTTCTATATACATGATAACTATTTGTTTTAATGCCAATTCATAGTGTAATCTTTCTGGAGATATTTTGTATGGCAGTCACACTCAACATGTATGGTGCTTATCACGTATGAATTCAACTGAAGTGGTGACATCCCCAACAGCTTTAACCAAACTTATGCACATACAATGACAACAATATTGCAACAGCTGTCTGGACAACCACAGTCAAAAAACACATCCAGATTCAAGAGATGTTAAAATGTGAGAAAAAATAATTACTTAATAAACTAGTTCATCTATGACTAGCATAAACATAGTAATAATAATATAAACACTAAATATGAATGAATCACAAGTTAAGATAGAACTATATTAAAGGAATGGAGAGGGAAAATATATATATATATATATATATATATATTAATATCACAATAAGCCCTGGCTTGTGTGGCTCAGTGGATTGAGTGCTGGCCTGCCACCCAAGGGGTTGCTGGTTTGATTCCTAATCAGGGCACATGCCTGGGTTGTGGGCCAGGTGTCCGGTGGGTGGTGTGTGAGAGACGATACACATTGATGTTTCTCTCCCTCTCATTCTCCCACCCTTCCCCTCTGTCTAAAAATAAATAAATAAAATCTTTAAAAATATATATATGACAATATGTATGATGGTGCTGGGCACAGCAGTGTTGAAGAAAAGCTAAATCCTTTTTGTGGTGAGAGGGCAATTGTTAATGCCTAATTTTGAAAATTCATGAGTTACAAGTAACCAAGTTATTGGAAGATAACATTAGCATACATGTATATTAAACACCTAAAAGAATTGAGAGAGGTCGTCTCTGGATAACAGTTCTAAAGCCAGAGAACTCTCTCTTTTCTAAAATAAGGTTTTGAGCTATTTGAAATTTTAGGCTATGCAAGCACAACTTAGATAAATATAAAATGTAAATTTGAAAGAGGTCAATGGCAACACAAAAGTTCACATAATTATCCATTCCCGGTAAACTATATTGTAGTTTACAAGACTTAGCTGACATTTTAAAAGCCGCAGGAATCACTGTCTACCAGGAGACATAACACAGCTGACGTGACGTCAAGTCCGTCATAGGTCTGTGGCTCTCACGGAGTCAGCAGTTGCACAGAACTAAGAGATCTGTGCTGTTACTGAAAGTGAATTTTTATATTTTCGTTCAGATGTCGTCTTACCCAAATATGTAGTCACAAAAAACTTTCTCCCTCTAAATATCTCATTAATGTTGGCATTTCTAGTCATTATCCTTCCCACTTCTCCGCACGTTGGCAATCGCGCCCTGCCGGGCCTTCTGCCGGCCCCGGTGTCTCCTTCACCAAGTGCGCCAGTCGACCTCACATCTGAGGTTGGCTGTAAGCTGGCGGGTCAGATTTCCTAGTCAAGAGGCGGTATCTCTCATTTCTTAGTTAATCTGAACCCTCTGACTCGTCCATCTGGGAGACAGGATTTCCTGTGGAGCGCCCTGGAGCAGGAGTCAGGAGACTGGATTCTTACCCGGGCTGGGTTACCTGAGAGTCTCACCCCGTGTACCTTGTTAATGGAAAGGTCCAGGACAGGAGCTCTCTTGGGCATCTTACACTTACACTTTTTATATGCATTTACCTACATGTCTCATTACCAGATTGAACCACAGGATAAACTAATTGTGGTCTTTTGATGAAGCTCTGAACATCAGTGTGTGCAGTAGGCTGACAAACAAGGCCTTAAAAAGAAAAAGAGGGACCTAAGGTACTGGACAAAGAAAAGAGCTGGGTGAAGAGCATGCACAACTTTTTATAGTAACAAACAGTATTAATGTGACTTTCCATACTGGTAATGAACATGCGGGTGATGTTCTGGGGACAAAGGCTCCTGAGCTAGGCGAAGCACACTCCTGAGTGAATGGGGCCCATATTCCATTTGTTTAAATATTGCTTCTAGGCCAGTTCACTACTTTAAGTATTAATCCATTGGATGTTGTCCTGTTTCAACTATCGCTGTTTGTTTTATGCCCCCGTCATGTCATCGGCTAAGGTAGAAGCGGACTTAGCAAAATCGGATGAATAACTACTTTGAAAACGTGTCATGTAAGCACCGTTCATTAAAACATTAGAAACTGTCCTGAAAACAATATCAGACTGTAACTAAAAATACTCAGTAGATGCACATTATGCACCATCCAGAAAAATGCCCTCAGCTCAGTTTCTGTGCTTAATGGAAACAGCAGGAAGCAATAAGAGTTCTGTGAGACCGAGGAGGCCTTAAACGACAAAGCGTGCTCACGGTGCTCGTTTGTTTGTTAGTCCAGGCAGTGTGATCTTCGCGCTACCGGGGAAGCTGACCTCCAGTGAGAGGACAACTAGCTTTTGCTTTCTCACTTCCACCGCCTCTGGCACACGTGCCGCAAGGGGGAACCAGATAAACAAGAGTTTCATTCCTGTCACCAGGAAAACTCACACGGAATGTCAACTCTGTATCAGGCAATTGCACATTATTCATTATTTAAAGCCTGCAAGTTGTACAAGTCACTACTTCAATGGTTTTCAATGATCTGAGGGTTTTTTTTTTTCCAGATTCACGTATCTGGACCTCACCCTTTGAAATTTGGCTCAATCCGTCTATAATCTATATATTTTTGAAAACTACACTAATTGCTGGTTCTAATATCAAAGGTGGTTAAAAAAACTTGTCATTATGACAATTAAACCCTTTAATAAAACATTTCTGACACAACCCATTTATCTTAAAATCTGCCTGAAGTTTAGACCATTACTTTATGGTCTTTGGGATGGAGATCTTAGTGATACTCCCTGTCAGCTGGGCATGCCGTCTACTTGTTTCTACACTATTTCATTCAAGGAGAATAACCAGTACAGTCTACTGTAATCATCTTTATTAGTTTTCTTTTTAAGGAGGCTTTACTGAATTATTTATTCCATATCCCTCAAAATATGAGGAGCAGGGGGACCTATAAGTCTTAAAACATGACATTTGAAAAAAATGGGTAATAAATTATTTTACCACCACTTTTCAATATCTCCTTTCCCTCCTTGACTTTCCCTCATTAGTAGGATCAATAGCCATAATATGTATCCATTTCCCAAAGATAATGCAGTTTCAGAACCTCACAATATTTTGTAGATAAAAGATAAAAATTTCTCTTTTTAGATCCCCTCACCTCAGTTCCTTCCGGTTCTTACCTAGTACAGGAGGTAAAAAAGTCCAAAGGGAATACAAGTCACAAATAGATTTCTTCTTCTTTGCTCGCCCTCTGGTTTTGTTTTCTATTATTATTGACAAAAGATAATAGAGGTCTGAGTGATGGGAGTGAGGACAGTGGAGTGAAGATCGGGATGCTCTGACCCACCTGGTTCAGCGGGACATGTTCTCAACAAAATCGACCCCTTTGGGTCACAGTGAGTCACACAGGGTTGACACCGATGGGAGGCTACAGATGAAACCAGCTCCACACGCAGTGAGGAACCGCGAGGGGACTTAGAAGCAGGGCTGGCTGACTCGGGAGTGCTGCCTTCATGGTGGAGCTACTCAGCAGGGCCCTCGGGAGTCCTCCGATGGACGATGGACGTCCTGCAAGGCTTCTTGCTGTTTGCGCTTCCCGGCCTGCACAGAGCCCCAGACGCCCCGGCCCCACACCACCCTCGCAGGCTTCAGAAACCAAAGTCTTTCTTGGGTTAGATTTTATCCCGTCTTTTCCTGGATTCATTCTTTAATGCGCACACACACGCACATACTTTACTTTGCAACGAACGTGATGAAGGGGAGAGAAAGATAGGTGAAGGCTCCAAAAGAACAGACAGATCCTGTCTTTTATCTCAAGTCTCTTTGCTTCTATAGTTCATGGGACTTTGGTTTTGGAGTCTCAGCCCAATTTGAACATTCGAGCTGCCTATTACTGGTGGAAAAGGGGGGGAAAAAAGAGCCGCTTCCCTGTCTCTTTGCCTTAATCTACTGTTCACGTGGAAGAGTGTGCGGCTGACCCACACCTCGCTGACATGTCAGCGTGCAGCCGCAGGGCGAGGGACGTTTGATTTATAAATGGAATGTATAATAGGCACGATGCCTTCTGAGCCGAACGTTCATGGAAAATCACATGCCGCTCACATGAGGGACCAAGATCTTTTTTTATTATTTTAATGAATTGAGTTTTGTCAGTGCACCAGGGAGATAAGAAGATACCTGCCAATAACCCTCTGATTGTGTCCTCGGCCAATTGGTGGTACTCCTCTCGTCAATTGAGTTTGTGTGTTAAGTCAAGGTTTAGCTTTGGATTTGAAGCTCTCGCTCAAACAGCCACAGACGCTCCGACGGTGGAAACCATCACATAATTCTCTTTGTTTCTTTAAAGAGCACGGGGTTGGTAAAAAAAAATCCATTTTGGGAAGACTCGGTCTGAAGATAATGATAGTGAAGATGAGAAAAGACAGCAGGTTGTAAGTTCTGGCCTAAGTTTGGAAAGAGGGGGAAAAAAAGGTTGAAAAGGTAATAAACTACAGCAAGGCCAACAGATCAACCAACACGAGAAAAACCAACAGGTAATAAGGGGCCTCTGGAGCTTCTGAAGAATAGAGATCAGTAGGAAAGCATTTTGAATGAGAAATAAAATGCTCCTTCCTGTCAGGGAGAAAGCGGGGGTGTTCAGTGCTTGAGAAATGGGGAAAAAATGCAATTAAAACCCAGAGATGAATAAAGATCAGGTGAGAGAGGATGTCACCCCGTGGCCTTTGGAACTGTGACTCTGCTGCCTCCCCAGATCATTTCTTTCCTGGAACAAAGGGACAATGTTGTGGAGAAGTGGGTGCCAGATACTTCAGGAAAATGAGACACAGCGAAGCGGATAGAGGAGACAAAACAACGGCAGTCATAGGCAGCTAACCGAAGGCAGCTGAGGCCCGAGACAAAAGGCGAAAATCCAGAGCCAGCAAGATGACTGAACCATGGGAAGGAAGGAGGGGAAGATGATTCACAATAACATTTGAAAGACATCGGTTTGAATATTTATTGGCGTGTTGCACACTGCGTGGCCCAGGGGGGAACTGCCTTTGTTCAGTGAGCCGTCTCCCAGTTTTAAGGCGATAAACAGGAAAAGAGCTTGAAAGATGGCCCCGGATGCGTGGTCCATGCTGTTGGAGAGTGGCTCTGAGATAAGACCGTGGCCCCGAGAGGCTGGTGGAATGGAGGGAGGCGTTGTTGGGGAGGAAGATCGCCTCTCTCCGCAGTCAGCCTCCGAGAGGAAACACATGACTGAAACGCTGTGAAAAGGACTCCTTGTCATGAGACTGAAGTTCCCACCACATCCCAGCCTGGGCCCGTTTCATTTATGTTTAGCTCATCCCGGAGGCAGACAGGAGTAAAGGAAGGGGGAAGGTCAACTGGAGGATAAGGGGGCCTCGGCGCAGCCTCACGTCTGTATTTGCATCTATGTTCTCTCACATAAACAGCCACATCGGAAGCGATTTTAAGTGAGATGTATGGTCCGTCCATCTCAGGAATTTTCCCAGAAATTAGGACAGAAGGATGAGTTCTTGAAGAGGATGATGATCATCCTTTAGGATTCTAGGCCGTTCTCGAAACATTAGTGATACACTCCGACTATGGTATCCCTAATGCTTCATTACTGAGCATTATAGCTCAGCCAACATTGAGCATGTTCCTTCTATCATTTGTTCTTAATAATAAAATGCATTTTCCCCAAGCTGTTCAAGGATCTGCTTGTATAACCAGTTAGTCCATGTTCATTCTGGCGATGAGAAATCACTCGTAATGGTGGAACTGCTCTTTAAGCATTTGTTAGTAAAATTCTGCCCCACATGGGAAACAAGAGAATCTAAATGTAAATTAAAAAAACTCAAAAGTTAGTTTCCTACGGAGCTGAGACACCATGCCAAATGGAAGAAAAGACGGAGAAGCAAACCAGAACAGAACTGCCTGAGGCGCCCGCGAGCCCTGAGTTGGCTGGCAGCTTTTGTGTGTGGGTAGTGGGAAATGGGCGCCTTCCTAACCTCGCAGAGCACTCGGTCACGGAGTAAATGGCCCGCACTGGTGTGGGAATGGAAAAGGAAGTCGGCGCCGTCTACTTCAACACCCAGGGCAGCGCAGGTTCCGCTGCAGAGCCTGGGTCACCGGCAGAAGTCGGGGTTCGTCGAAATGGGCAGTCGAGAAACAGCACTCACCCAGGGCATCGCCTTGTTGTTGGGAAGGAAACGCACATTGAGGGTATCAGCACACAAAGGTGGTTGTTACCTTGTGCCTGCTGCAGGTGGGGCAGGGTGGTCTGGGGAGGTAGAGGCCCACACTCTCCCCATGTGCCCTCCTGTACCTTACGGAGCGAGCACACAGACCATGGTCCGCTGAGGGAGGACAGCGGTGCGTGCTGGAGGGTCAGTTCGGCCGGTGTGCACCAGTTATGTCTCGGTCTTCCCCCAGCCGATGGCGTGGGTTCCTCAGGCCGCTCCTGCACATGTGAAGACACTTCCCACAATTTGCTGAACAGAAAAAGCAGTGTAAGGGGGTTTATTTTAAACAGAATACCGGGGTCCAAATGCAGAGATGTCCTAATTTAATTACATGTTCTATCGCTATAACATTCATAGTTTGCCAATGCTGTTAATAGGTGTTAACTCACTTAGTTCTCAGAGGATGATCACCGTTTTGATTCGGGAAGACGACTGAGGGCAAAGTTCACGTCTCGTTTGTCTTGAATCATTGCCTAACACAGAGCAGAGCCCGTGATCGGTGTGTGCTGAATAAGAAAAACATTTATTTAGTTTCAAAAGAGATTTAAATGTCTCGGTAATTTTTTTAATTTCTCTGTTTCTCATGTAAGAAATAAGGTGTTTGGACTAGATTTGTCCACGTTAGTTGGATAGCAAAACCACTCTGGGCTTTTTAAAGGAACAGGTGCTCAGGCTCCTGCCCAGTCTACGTAAGCAGAATCTCTAGCTGTGGGTCCAGCAACAGCAAGCTGAGGACATACACACTAGATGCTCTCTGGAGACCCTTCTGCCTTTCGGGCTCTTTGAAATAAAAGGCTCCTGAGTATTTGAAGTGTGTATTTCTCATTAACTCGCTGACAAATACCTAAGTAAGGACAGGGGGCTTCAAGACTTTGCTTGTAAGAAGTAAAGACGATGCCTCTTGAAATGGTCATGTAAGGCACGAAGACAAAAAGCATGCTTACTATACAATACTGACTTACACACTTTCCAGGGAAGCTCTGTCTATTGTTGCAAACCCTTGTGTTTATGTAGTGTGTTGTCGATGACTTCATCTCATTACCTTGTGTGGTTTCCGACAACAGTTATCGTCGCCCCTCTGCCCCCCGCCCCCACCGCCACCACCATTCTGTTTGTCTTCAGAGACCCACACTGACAGGTCAGAGAGGAGAGAATGGAGGGAGTAAGCACATGGAGAGCGAAGAGCAATAGGAGGGAGCATGTCTGACACTGTTAGTCATTATGGGATATTTGCATTGTTAGTCAACTAGCTAATGGCAATTTAGGAAGCCGTGGTTGTCTGTCTTACTTGGATGAGCCACGCTTACACGGTTTCTCCCTTGCCACGACTGGTAATTTCATGGTGACTTCTGTCCTTCTTAAACAGGCAGATTTGGAGTCACCTCAGGTTGTCTGCAGCACAGGAACACTGCTGGGCCTTCGGGGCAGTTGTGACAGCTGTAGGGCAGGACTCGGGACAGGATCCATCTGCTAAAGCCACACGGGAGGGGACTGATTAATGAGAAACTTCAGTGAATCTAAAATGGAAATGTTAGTGTTTCCTTCCTTTTTTCAAATGAATGTAATGTGGCCTGTTTTGGATTTAAGACCACATTAAATAAAAAATAAAGACTAGAAAGGAGTCCCAGCTGAAAAGACAAGAAGCTTAGTTTTTATGTCACTGATGGCAAGGTCAAGGTGAGAATGTTTTTGTGGGAAAGATGGAGACTTGAGGGGGTATTCACGGACCTTGCCTTAGTCAACAAAGGTGTGTGAGTGTGCATATCTGGGGGGCAGGAGGTGGGTTGAGGAGTGAGGACAATCACACTTGCTTAGCTTCAAAGGAGGAGGAAAGGGCTATGAAAGCATTTTGGCTGAATGCACCCAAGAAAAACTCAGTCAGGAAGCCCCACAGCAACTGAGATAAGCTTTTTTCATTCTTGGAGATGTGGTTTTCATTGATAAGACTCCTCAGAGCCATGAGCTGTGGGAGGGAGACGAGCCTGCTAGAAGCGAGAGAGGCAGCCGTGACTGCACAGGGGGAACGTTCTTCCTGGAAGAACTTTGTTGGAGGAGATACTCATTCACGACACAACTTTTGAGTTGTAATTAGCACATACGCAATTACAACCATATAAAAATATCTACATCTATACTAACAAAATGGGGGAAATTTAGGGTGGTATAAAATTTGCAAATTTCTTTTGTGTGTGTGTGTGTGTGTGTGCATGTATTTAAACATGTTACATTCTTAAAAAAAAAAAAAAAAAGAATGTACGCCTTGGCCAGGTAGCTCAGTTGGTTAGAGCCTGGTCCCCATGTGCCCGGGTTGTAGGTTCGATCCCCGGTCAGGGCATATGCTGGAATCAATCAATGACAGAAAATCAATGTCTCTTTCCTTCTCTTCCTTCCTCTCTTTTCTCTAAAAAAAATCAATAAATAAAAAATAAAAAGAACATTAACAACCAATGTGTCAGGAGTTACGTAATTTCCTTAACAAATACCAATTGAGAACCTATTGTGCACCAGCCAAGAAGCTCCCTTGTCCTCTCCCACCTGGGCAGTAACAGGACCGGCTTCTCCCCAGTAAGACTCCAGCCCTGACCCCTCAAAGCCTCAGGACAGACGCTGCTGCCACAGCGCTGAGGCCCAAAGACGTGTGCACAGCCCGCTCCCTGCACTCTTCCTCGTGGGGCATAGGAGTCGGCCTGCCTGACCTGAAGGAACCCAGCAAGTGGTTTCTGCAGAAACATTTTTCTCCCATGCTGTCCTCAGAAAAACCCATCTTTCTGAATGCAAATTGTCAGCTTGCTTACCTTCAGGAAACAAAAATAGTCACAATCCTTCCCCTGGGACATCTCATGGAATCACTGTCAGGTTCCATTCCTGGGCGTCAGTGGTCCGCTTCCCCGCACACGGAGCTGTTGCCTCGGGAAGGGTGTTTTCCTTTCCATGACACCAGAGGCAGACAGAGGTCAGTCCCAATTCGAAGTCACGTGAGACTCCAAGATGAAGGGACTCCGAACAGTTCATCTGCACAAGTCTCTGCAAACACACACACACACACACGCACACACACACACTCCTTGCAATCGATGTGAGGCTTTAGTGTCTGTGGTAGAGAATTCGATTTCTAGGGTTCAGTTTCACAGGATGCGGCAAATGCTAAGACATGCCACGGCATTAAAAAATATGCTGGGGCTGCACCTGCAATGTTTCTCCAAGTGCTTAGACCCCCTGCAGCAAACTCACCCAGAAGAGTTGACCTCAGACCCAGTTCCTATTTAAAATTATTTGAGTCCATCTAAGAGAGTTTAGAGGTATAAAACGAGATTTCAGAAGGTATGGGGTTGCAATTACACCACAGAACCCTCACTTTGAGTAAGCCGGCTGACACTGGCACCCAGACACGGGAAGGTGACCTGTGTAGCTGACCACGTCTGTTCATCCACTCTCAGAAATCCGCTGATCCGAACTCAGAGCACATCCTTCCAAGTTTCCTTCCATACTCTGCCTCGCCCCGCCTCCCATTGGCCTGCCCTAGGAGTCTCTTGATCACATTACCTGATTCTGATTTAAAAATTCTCTTCTAACGTTTTATATGTTTCCTACTTTCCCCTCGCCTCCCAGGCTTTTACCGATTTTCCAAGAAGAGCTTTAGAGGACATTCCTATACACCATGGAGAAGAGGCCTGACCTTGGGGCTGTTTTCTTCTGCATGACCTTCTCACCCTTCTTCCTCCCTGAGCAGAGGAGCACAGGTGGACGCAGCAGCCCTGCGTGTCACCGTGGAGGAGGCCATCCAGGGAGTTCTCGGTTCGCTATGCTTAGTGGGCGATGATGTTAATGATGATGGTGACGATGGTTAAGTGTTTATTTGTAGCTAATGTTATAGATTGGGCTCAGTTCTTTGGCACTGGTCCTCTACTGTCCAAAGCAGCTGAATCAAGTCAGTGATGGTTATTCCTCTGTCAATGTGCAGAACATCATTGCATTACAGATGGAAGGAAGTGATACAGTAAGTGTAAGATAATATAGTCCTTGCTGATTTTAACCTTATGGTATAACTAATAGGTAATTGTGTGTGTATGTATGTGTGAGACTATATATATTTATATGAGTATATAATATATACACTATATTTTATATTTAATAATACTATATATACCACATACTATATACATGAATATATGTAATTCACCTTTACATTTTTGGACAGCTTGATAGGAAGCTGGAGTAGAAATGCACTGAAAAGTATCTATGAATGAATGAGTATAAATGCAATCTCTGTAAATAATGATGGTCTGGAGGAAAACACAAAGAAATAATTCACACCATTTAGACTCAAGGGACTAGCTGTGTTGAATGATTTAGCCTATTAATATTATAGCGTCATAAAACAGAAAGTACTCAATAAATATTGATGACTAACTGAAAGTTTGTTTGTGTTTTCCTCATTAAAGTGTGTGATAAACAAAGCTAAAAATATGTGGCTTTCCATGTGGGGAAGCCACAATCACTAAAAATTAATCTGCTTCAAATTCCCACAAGTTACCAGCTATTCTTTAAGGACTCAAGGGATTGTTGACATTAACCAGGATTTCCAGGAAATCGAGATTTGGTTCAAATTGAGAGATGTAAGATTTTATGAACCCAAAGATTTAAAAGGCATTAAAATAAATGTTGACTAATCCCTTCAGGAAATCAGTCTAGGATTAGATTTATTCCTATGACAAATTAAAACTTCTCAAGAAAATGAATAAAATACCAACAGAAAAAACATCTGTTGAGATATATATAATATATCATTAAATATAATATAAAATATAATATAAAAATATATAATATATATATTATCTGGAAAGTATAAAGGACAATACATTTTGTTGATACTTTACTTGTAATTCTTACTTGCAGAATTTACTCAGTTGTATTTAAATATAGTACCATAGGATAATGCCATGAATACATTGGATATTCTATTGTTTTTTCAGGGTGGAAATAATGCTTACATCCGAAAATACTTCATCACAGAAGGACACGGTTACCATGAGCTTCATAAACTCTGTAGACAAACCCCTTCCCTTCTTGAGAGCAGGAGGAAACCAGGCTCGGAGGGAGCTGGGCTCTGCCGCTCAGGACACTCCAGGGCTCTCAGCAGAGATGGCCTCGGTGCAAGGTCCTCCGTCTTCTCCACAGTCACTGTCTTGATAGGCGATCTTCAAAAAGGAGCAAACAGCTGAGTTGTGTCTTGAAGTTTTTCCTGATTATTTGAAGGTACCTGGTTGCTAAAAATGTGGTAGAAGAACCACTGTTCACTGAAGCCTGAGTGGAGTTTAGGGGGGAAGATCACACTGAGGGGTCTGGAAAGCTACCAAAGAACCCCCCAATGATAGTTGTGATCATGGAAACGTTTGTTTGCTAAGTGCTAAGTACTTTAAATGTTTTTTATTTCATTTACTTTCAAAAAGCATGATCTCATTTAGTCCTCCCAGTAACCTTATAACATACATTATTAAAATAATATGTTGTAGATCAGGAAACGGGCTCAGACTGGGGGAGTATAACTTACCTACAGTTTTACGGTGGGTAAGCCAGAACTTGAAACTGGGCAGTCTGCTCCGGATCCCTAACCGGACTTGGAGGGATCCAAGTGTTATAGTAGGTCCCATGGAGGAGGGAGATTTGCTATTTGACATCAAGGAGACGCCCCAGGTAACAGAGCTCATGAGGGCAGCTCCTGCAGAGGTCTCCAGGACTCAAGGAAAATCTGCCCTGAAACTACATCTGGGAACCAAACTGCCATTTCTCTTCAGTCTTAGAGTGAAAAGTCCCCACCCCATGAAACACCACAAAAGCTCTTGTGGTTTTGTTTGTTTGTTTGTTTGTTTGTTTTGGGGGGTGCTTTTTTTAAAAAATAAGACTTCCTTTGTTCGATCATCTTTTTTTCACTGGGCTTTCTGGGGAAGGTGGTATAATAACGGGCTTTGTTTCTCAGACTCTGGCATCAGAACTGCTTTACACACCTTTAAAAGATGTTGAGGACCCAGAAGACCTTTTGCTTATGTGGGTTAGTTCTACAAATGAGTGTCCTAAATTAAAATTCCTGAACGGTTTAAAGACGAGAATGCACACACCCACATGCTGTTGCCCCCAGTGCTGCCGTCAGCACACATCGTGCGGCTTCTGGAACACTCGACCGCACACGAGCGAGAGAGTGAAGGCGAAGGAAGCCGTGCGTCACGGAGGCAGTCCTGGCCTCGGACGTGCCCACTGCTGCTGCTCCTGCAGCGAGAACCTCTGCTGCTGAGGTGCACATTGTGGCTCGGTCACTGACGACTGATTGGCCAAGCTACGGAGTGTCACCAGGATTCAGTTTTGTCACCTTGAAATGTGTATAACAGTGTCTTTGTAGGCTTAGTGTTAGTATTCAATGGAATGATGTATATCCATTCCGTTGCATACTTCCAGGTAAGCCTTCAGTACCCGGGGCTGTTACCAAATGGGGCTGTGTCTGACCGAGAAGCCCTCGCTCATTAGCATGACTCCACAGTGCAGGGGAGATCATCTGTAGCCAGATACCGATCCGTCGTAATGGGGCCCTGTCAGCCTGTCCTTCCGTCCCCACGGTGGCCACCCATTTCTGAATAAAGTAATACTGTTTTAATAAAAATGCCAGTGTTCTAAGATGACTGTGACTGAGCAGAGAAAGACGATAACAGAATAGTTATTTAATACTTTTGTAATATCTGAGCATTTTATTGGTTAAACAGGAAGAATGATGTATTTCATTGACATTGCTTAATTTTCATCCACCAAGAAAATATATTTTCACAGAATGATCTATTCCATGAAGATAGTATTTGTACAGAGAAAAAACTCAGCTCAAGAGCTATAAATATGATTAAAGTTAGTATCTCTGAACTCCAAAACAGATTTTCAAGAGTAATGTAACTTATTTCAGGCTTCTTTTATATGCTCACATTCTGATGAAATAGAGTTAGGAATTTGCTAAGATTTGATTCAATAATTTATGAATGGCCATTGTTTGTGGTATAGTGTCCATTTTGTAAGGAAATGCCTTGAAATATATGGAAGAGATATGTAGCCATAAAATTTATCTTGGTTCTATGTATAATTAAGCATAATACAATAATATTTGTAATTGGCCCTGGCTGGTGTTGCTCAGTGGATCGAGTGCTGGCCTGTGAAGCAAAGGGTCACCAGTTCAATTCCCAGGCAGTGCACATGCCTGGGTTGCGGGCCAGTTCCCTAGTAGGGGGTGTGTAAGAGGCAACCACACATTGATGTTTCTCTCCCTGTCTTTCTCCCTCCCTTCTCCTCTAAAAATAAATAAATAATCTTAAAAAAATAATATTTGCAACTGAAATCTCCATGAACTCATTTATCTTATTCTTGCCATTAATAAGGTGTCCACTTCATTAATTTGGTCACCAGAGAGCTATTGTTTGTATATATTAGGATTGACATATTAGAACTGACATGTCCATAGAAACTGAATTGAAGGGAAGAGACAAGGGTCACAAAAGCATCTAAATTTTTCCTTTGCGAGAAAGGTAAAATAAACAAACAAAGACAATAGGTTGCTGGAGGCCTTCCTGGACTTCAAAGACATCTGGAACTTTTTCTCCACAGCAGTATCTGCAGTGCGTCAACTACTCACTTCTGCGGGGTGTCTCCATGGAAACTGAGGCTTAGCATTGGAGCCTGATACTCTGCAAGACTTGGGAACACCTGCCAGCTCAGAGGTCCACCCGTGTGCAGAAGGCTTCACTATGGAGTGAATTCTACTGATTGGAACACCCATATTCCAAGTCACATGGATGAACCTGGGATGAGGACATTTTGCTCAGTGAAATGCACCAGTTGTAGATGGTGTATTGCACCATCATGATTGGATTCACCATCATGACTGGGACCCATCACACAGGATTCTACTTAGATGAGCAGCCTAAAATAGTTACACTCATAGAGTCAAAGGGAGGAATGACGGGGGCCAAGGGCTGGAGTGAGGGAAATCAGGAAATTGCTAATCCACAGGCATACAATTTTAGGTAAGCAAGAACCATACATTCCAGAAATCTGCTGTAAAACACTGTATCTGTAGTTCACAACACATACTGTACATGTAAACATTTGATAAGAAGGAAAAGTGTTCTTACCACCATAAAATACATGTTTTTAAAAACTACTCCTTTCAGCGAACATTCCAGATATCTGTACTGCCTCCTGAAAATGAAAGGCATGCAGCCTGCTCAGCCCGAGGCCCATAGCTGAGGGCTTGCCTGGACCCGTGACCAGGTCTGAAGGACTCAAGGAGATCCTGACCAGTTTCCCTGGAATGCATCAGGAGCCGTTTTTGTAAAACCCACCACTAGCTATGAATTGTGGAAGTCGAACACTCATGCGTGATTTGAGAGGACATCATGTTAGCCTTAAAAGCAAATGGCGGTGTTTTCTATCCCTCCTACTTGTTTTTGAGAGAAATCTGCAATGGCAGGAAAAACCAGACTGTGACCTGTAGTGAAGAAGGGTCAACAGGGAGCTACTTCAGGCGAAGAGCCTGAAAGGACCCCTGCCAGGTGCTCCAGATGTTTCCTCTCGCCTCGCCTCGTCTCTTCATTTTTATCTGTCTTGCACTCTTGCCAATTTCTTCTACCTAACTGCACACTTCCCCCTCCCCTGACCAGTGCTCTCCGCCACATCTTTAAATAAGCCAGATGCTCAGAACTGAGAAAGGGCCTGTTGACAGAAGGGTTCAATATACTCCAAGCAGCGTCTACTTATCCACAAGTGTGAAAACGCATCCTTATCTATTCTCAGCTCACTGCGTGATATTCCCATGCCATCTGCAGGAGGTGTTTGTGTGCCCGTGCCAATGGGCTTTCTGAAGCCTCGGAGTAAAGACTTTTCCCCAGAGGATGGAAGATTAGGGATGTTGGAGCCAACCAGACGTTTCCCAGGCTCCGGGGTTGTCGCGTTAGCCAGCGATGAGCGGATGTGAGCTTCTTCTGATCGCAAGGAAGAGCAGCGCAGTGTTCCCATCTTCCTGATGTCATCTCCGATTGTTATTTTTGCTGCACTTCTAAATAATAGGGCTTCTGGCAGAAAGACTTATCTCAGGATTCAGCAGAGCACTGTTCTGAGATCCCCGGGCCCCCGCAATGATGGATTTATGCAGGTTGTGATTCTCTGACTAATTGGCTTTGAATGAGGTGAACACTTGGGAAAACCAAAATGTTATTTCCAAGATTTTTACATCCTAACTGGAAATACACCAGGAAACAGAGAGCAAAAACAAAATTATTTTTCACCTTTGAATGTCAAAATGGGCTTTGCATTTGTCATTTAAATTGATGGAAAAAATAGATGACTCAGTTGCACTTCTTCCTTCTTTACACGAAATGGCAAGACCTTGCAGTACCATTTGCCCCCTATTTTTGCTAATGTAAGTGATTTTAAACATTGCCTATGTGGCCCCAAGTGGAATAATTTCGTGGCTCCCCGCTCCCTGCCATGAGAACACGCAGGCGGTTGCTTTTGCCCCCGACGTCAGGGGAGGCGGAGGTTTCCCTGGCTTCTCTGCACACTTCTGTTAAGAAGCCCAGAACTGACCCTCTTCCAAAGGAGGTCACAAGGTGGAAGGTCGCCTGGAACACCAGTCCCAGAAGTGGTGACGCCATTGCCTGTCTCCTTTACTCCCGAACAGCAACACCCCGTCCCCCAAGGAGGACCTGGGATCCTGACTTAGCAGACAGGGGAACTTAGGCTTGGGGCTCGGGGGCAGTTCAGTAATCTGTCCAGTGAACAGAACCAATTAGTGCGGAAACGGGCAGGAGAACCCACGTCTGACCGACTGCAAGAACCGTTCGTTGCTGCTTCGGGCACTTCATCGTAGCCCGGGGGAGAGGCGCCGTGGAGAGTCCTGAGGACGGGCGGTGGGATTACATGAGATGAGACCCGTTGAAGGCCTTGGATGGCTTGCTGCAAGAAAATGACCTTTTTCTAATTTCTCAGCCTCCAAAGTTCCTCAAACAGATCCTCCTTCAAGGGGCTTGCTCCCCCACCCCTGCTTGTTCAGGGACTCAGTGGGGAGCCCCTCCATGAGAGGAGGGCTGGCTCCCCGGCACTGACTGACACCCCAGGGGTCCATACATCCCTGGCACTGGGCCAGCCGCCTGCTCACGCACCGCCCCCCTCAGCCTGCTCTCTTGGAGGCTTCCTTCTCCAGGTCAGCCAGGCCGCGCCCTCCCCCGCAGACCCCAGCCGCCCCGCCATATCTGTGTGTTGGTGAAAAGGAAGAAAAAGACATGATTAAAAACTGGGTCACGTTTCCCATTCAGCATGCTTGAGGCACTTAAAGGAAGTTAATATGGTTTTTTCAGAATTTCATTAGGTCTGTACTTGGTAACTACCCTTTAGTTACTCTAGTCCCTTAAAAAATAGAATTTTTTGCACGAGCAAGTCACACAAACTCTCCAGGCCTCCGAGTCCCCTCAACTTTGAAATGAAGAGGATGAAGTTTGAAATGGAGTTTGAAAAACTAACTTCACATCTTTAAAATAAGGGGTCTGCAGAATACAAATTGGACGAATATGTATATAGTTTAAGGCAAGCATGCAGAAGGAACTCGATGGTGCAGACCACAAGCTCTTCAAGGGCAGGGATCCCCCTTTTCAATTTCTTCTGAGTCCTCTAATGCTTGGTGCTTAGCGCCGGGCAGGTGTTCGGCAAGCGTTGCTGGACGCGAGGCCAAGTGCTAAGCGGCAGAAGCTTTATTTGTCCACACGCATCTCTGCTGGGGGCCTCCCCGGCCAAACGGAGGGAGGGAGTTCAAGGTTCCATAATTAGACACACGGTGTTTGCACCAGGCACTCTGTGTCCCTGCTTGTCAGTGCGTCCCAGCGATGACACAGTGACAGTTGCCAGTCTCTCTGGGGCCCTTGTTCAGCTGATGGGAATGTTCATTTTACTTCATTTTTCTTCTTGACAGAGGAAAAGCTCGTGATTCATGCCCCTTGCTGGAAGAAGGGCTGTCATTTTATAACTCCAGAAAGGAATCGTGCCTGCCTTAGACTGCAAGGAATGGGTTTGGGGGTGTAGATGGGAACCCTGAGAAAAGACCAGTCTGTTTGCAAATATCAAACAGATGTAGTATACGTAATTGGGAAAGCAAAATGCATATATACTTTAGTCCCATTTATTGAGTACTTATTACACGTGCCACCGGTTTTGTGTAGGATATGTTATTATTCCACTTTATCTTCGCTAATCCCCTGTGACAAAGCTAGTGCATTATTGGCCCATTTTAGAGATTGGAGAGTAGGTTCAGAGAGATAAAATAGCGTTCCCAAGGTCAAGTCAGTGGGAACTGGTGAGCTGCCTTTTCTATGATCCCTGAGTTGCTCTCCTCTCCCCTCTCCGCCCTCCCCCTCCGGGGTGTACACAGGGAGGGAGCAGACGCCAGTGTGTTTTAGCTGTTGCATTTCTCCTGCCTTCTCCCTGTCCACAGTTTGTGCTGAACAGATAAATGAGTACTTTTCTGAAAAACATGTTCTGATTGTTTTTCTTTATAGGGATCTAGAAGCTGGACATATTTTGTAATTTTTTTCAAGTGATTTTCTCTTCCATCCCTATTATTTTAGTTAAAGAAGGAAAAGGAGCTGGGATTAGGAATGACAGCAGCCACAAAGACATCTCCATGTCTACAGTTGGGAGTTACTGTTGAACTTGACCCTCACATCATAGCCTGGGAGGCAAGTCGGGCAGTATGGTTGTTCCCAACATATACACGAGGAAGGGAACCCTGGGTTCTAAAGGGCATGTTCAAGGTCACTCAGATGGTGAAGAAAACACCAAATGCAAATCCAGATGATTGACCCTGTTTGGGATTCTGAAAATACAGAGGGGTGTGGTTTCAACACTCAGTTCCCAGAGATTTCTAGGGCACTTGGGCCCGATGGCCTCGTGACTTTATCCCACGTCCCCACCATCCCCGACTCTAAGCTTGGTTGTCTGTCCTGACCCAGGTGACTCTGGGGCTGGCAGGCCGCTCAGAGCAAGTGAGGCCTTAGGCTCCATGGGAATTCCAACACCTGGGAGAGGCTCCAAAGAGGACAGAATGAAGGATAATGTGTGTAAGGGCACCCTCAGCCAAATAGGCGAAGGTCAAACAGAACAGTCAAGCGGAGAAACCTGGGAGATATTTGCTGACTACTTAAGGGAATTCATGGGTGATTAAAAAAATAAATAAAAGACTTTCCAATGAAAAACTGTGATTTGTAAACTAAAATACTCAGTACACAGTTTGAAGGAGGGAATGAACACTGCTGAGATTCTAATTAATAATTTGAAAGACCAAGTAGAAGAAAAAATCTTAAAGCAAAAAAGGAAAAAAACAACCCAACTCACCACCACCCTCCCCCACCCAAAGAGAAAGAAAATTTTGAGGGAAAAGATAAGAGACTTGAAGAATAGACCCTGGATGGTCAACATGCGCTCAGGGGGGTAGAAGAAGGAGGAAATAGATGAGATAGGGGAGAAATATAATGAAACAAAGAACAGGAGAGATTTTGGCTGAGTTGAGGCTGCTAGAGAAATCTAAGAGGGGACCATGGGTGACAGGCAGCTTACTTAGTGCATGGGATTCAGGCTCTGCCATATCAGTAATGAGGAAGAGGTTATTATGTATATATATTTATAGTCTAAGGTAAAAGGGACACATTGGGGAGATATATATATATATATATATATATATGCACATGCACACACAGTTTGTCTTGATATATGTGAATGTATGTGCATATATAATGTTCCTGCCCTGGCTGGTAGCTCACTTGGTCAGAGCACCATCTGTGTCTCTTTCTGTCTTAAATTGTAACTTTAAAGGTAGGATCTATATGTTTGTGTTCTGTGGTGGCTAGAGGTATTTAATTTTGGTGACTGATTAACTTTGGTTCTTTAGTTTTTTTCTTTCTTGTTGCATTCTGGCCAGAACTTTAGGTCCTGGACAAGTATCTGTTGCATGTGGGCTGCTCCGGGAGGAAAAGACACAATGAGAAATGATCTTGGGGGACAGGAGTGGCTAGAATTTCTCCTTAAAAACCACAGTTCTGCTGCCTCCAGGCAAAGTGCTGACGTGCCCCTTGGTTCCGCATGCAGCCGCTCGTCCACCCTCCCCTCGGGACCAGGGACCCCCTTCCTCATCCTGCTCTGCTTGTCAACAGAGTCCCCGGTCCAGTGGGCACTCATCATTGCTTTCCAAGGTGAACAGCTGTCTGTGCTCGTTCTTTTGGTTCAAATCCAGCGGGAAAAAAACCCCTAAAAGAACTACTTCTAAAAAGGTGAAATTTTAGGGAATTATCAGGCTATGAAAGAAAGCATTTAGGGTCAGCAGAACCTCTCACGAGCTCCTCAGAAGACAGGGACTGGCCCCTAGAAGAATGATCAAATATGAAACAGTAACAAGTTGGAAAGGCAGACCCACTCAGCCCACGTGACACAGGGGCTGAGCCCCGCTGCCGCAGTTCTGGTGGCGTCTGCTATCAGGGCTGAAAGAGTGCACCCCCGGGGTTGGCAGAGCCAAACGCTGAACAGCAAGAATTGCAATGGAGTCAGATTGGCTATTTCATTATAAACGGTGCCACCCAGGAAATGGCAAGCTAAGGCCCAAAAGCCTGATCTCCCAGATGGCACGTAGGTTACAGATTACACAGGGGGAACCACTGTGGGTCAGAGGTTAGGGTTCATGATGGGAGCTAATTGGCTGGAGGCAAGGTGAGGGTAAGAAATCATTTTTCCTGGTCTTGCGCACAGCTCTGAGGTCTGTTCCTGGTGTCCCCCTGTCCTGATCTCATGGGGAGGCAGCCAGGCGTCATTCCCCCTTAGGGCACAGGAACTGAAACAGAACTTAGGTCAAGATGCGACCTTTTGCCTGGAGAGGTCCGACCTTGTGAGCATGACTCAGGTCTGGGCTACTGTCTTCGGCTGCCTCGGGGGTTGCTGGTTATCTGGGGGAAAGGCTGGTCTCTGAAGGGGCGTGGAGACGAAGAGAGAGATAATTTCTAGAGCAAAGATTTAACACTAAATTTAATCAAAGTCACAAGGGCCCTGGGTTTCACATCCAGATGGCTGATCAGTCAGATTTTGGTGCCATTTCCTTTCCTACTCCCCCACCCCCCACCCCGACTTATGCAGTTCTGGAGCAGCAGGCCCTGTGTAAGGCGCTCAGGCCTCTCTAAAGTGCATCCCAGGAAGGGCTCTCCAATGAGTGCACAGCCCCGATGGAGGGACACTCAGCTGGGAGAGACAGCTGACAGCGGGGGCTTCCCATTAGTATTAATTTCGGCATCAAAGGGAAACCTGACGACACCACGAAGGCAGCAAAGACCTTGATTGGAAGAACAGAGGATAATAAGGAGAAATTAAAGAGCTATAAAACTCACCGTGCCGGTGCCTCCCTGGAGCCAGGCGTAGCCAGGAGGATGAGGAGGAGGGTGAGCAGGCAGGGAGAGGGAGCAAGCGATGGGGCCCGCAGAGAGGCCTGTATCTGAGAACATGCTGAATTGCGTTTGTCTGCAGGCTTCCTTTACTCCATGTCCACATGAGACACTTGGGGAGGCTGAAGGGGCGAGGGGCCTACGGGTGGGGTCCCATCGCCTGCCCTGGACAGGCCATGGTTCCTTTCTCTTTTCACTTGCCTCCCAGACGTTAGGTTATCTGGCCCAAAGAGAGTAGTGAACGTGTGTGCATGCCGGTTGTTTGTCGGAAGTTAAGACCACACTTACAGTTGAGTCTTAACGGATGGTCCTTTCTCGGCTTCCTTCTTCTCAAGACACAGTCTGAAGTTGGGAAGTGACAGTCTCGGCTTGACCGAACTTGAATCACTGCCTGAATTCTCTTCGCAGCAAGGCCTCAACTTCTGGACTCTCCCATCTGTCCTTGCGGCACTTAGCTTTAGCAAGAATTCTGTCAAGTTGGTTGAGCAGAATTCTCCCGTGCTTGCTATCTGAGCACCCTCAACATCCGCCCCAGTTCCTCACCCCCCACTCCCCACCCCAGTGATATGCGATCACGCTGGTCTGCCTTCAGCAAGAGTCTCATTAGGCTGACTTAGCCAGAATCCTCCCTGTCCCTGATGTTTCCTCTTTGTAATTTTCTACCCACAGATCGTTAGCCCCTCATCTCCTACCACTCACACCCTTCTTACTGGCTATAACATCCCCACTTTTTCTTGTTGCATTCAGAGTGAAAACAGTCTCTGTCCTACTGCAAAACCCTAGTGCAAAACCTACTGCAAAATCCTAATATCGATCCCAGCTGTTCCCTGATGAAATCTGCCTGTTTAAATATCATAATAATTTTTTCTTTGGCAGAATAATTTTATCTCCTGGTAATCTGGGAAAGGAGCAAAAGCACTCCCCACCCCCAAATCACTGGGCATGCAGAGTTCAAATCCAAGGGTGAGCTTTACTCCATGGCACTGCAAATTCCTCTTTTGTCTCTCCATTTCTCCCCTGATCAATCCTCTCTCCCTGAGTCCCCCAATTTGGATAATCAATAAATGCAAAATTTTGAAGATGAAGGCAGACTTCTGAGGCGTAGTTTAGGCCTTCATTCCTTCTCCATCAATGCTCCCCCACCTTAATGGGCAGTCAGGTTGCATGGAGACCTTGTTGAATGCAGATTCTAATGGAGTGGGTTTGGGGTGGGACCCCACGTGATGCCAGTGCTGCTGCTGAACCATGGTCCCCTGTGAGTCACTTGGTGAGGTCTGAAAGGATGCTGACGCCTGGGTCCCAGCACCGGGGGTTCTGATTTAAGTGGTCTGGGTGTGACCTGGGTGTGGAGAGTTTTAAAATCTCCCCCAGGTGATTTCCATGTGCCAGCCAGGGTTGGGAACAGCTAACAAGGAAGGTGGAGTGGTGGTGTGGGGTGCATGGGCTTTGAACCTGGTTCTGCCATTGACCGGCAGGTAACCTTGAGTGTGGTCCTCACTATCGAAGCCTGTTTTCTCATGTATTAGAAAAAGAGGCAATAATACCTTCTTCTCAGGATTGTGGGGCTTAATTCACAGTCATTCTGTTCGGTACTTAAAAAAATAAGTGCTTTCCTTTTGCTTTCTTTCCTCATGTTACTTTCCAGCTCAGAAGCATCTAGAGCCAGACTAAATCTCATGGTTTATGGCCCACATTTGGTCAGTAAATGAGTTTTGATTGACTTGAGTACTAGCTATATTTTTTAATTTAAGCTGTTGTTTCAACATCTGGAGAGTTACACAGAAATCCAGATTTTGGCTTTTGTGGGTGAAGACCAAGATCTGGTCACCACAAGTGCCCTCTGGCCTGCTTACAGCTCCTTCAGACACACCAGGGCTCCTCTTCCTTAGTTCCGGGCCGTGCTCGAGGGCCTCTGACCTGTTCCAACCTGGGCTGCGCTGAGCTGCCATCCTGGATTTTTTTTTTCACCAACATCATGGGGATTCCCGTCGTCTCTTGAGTTGAAGTCCCGTTTTTGTGGATCCATTGTCTTTCCTTTCCTTGATCTAGAAATTTCTTAAGAGTGCATGGAAAGAAAAGTTTGAGGCCCAGAATATCTACATATGTCTTTATTTTACCTTCCTATCTGTTTGATAGTCTCACTAGGTAGAGAATTTTGCATTAGAATAATTCCCCCACACCCTGAATTGGGAAGCATGAAAATCTATTGACTTGCAATGTTAGTCTGTTTCTTGATCCTTTTAAAATAAGTCCATGCTCTGACTTGCCTTACCTCTAGAAGCTTTTAGGATCTTCTCTTAGTCCCAGGATTCTAAATTTTCCCAGGACGTGCCTTCTGTTGGTTCAGTTCCTTCCATGGCCCTGAGTACCTTATGGGCTCTCCATGTGGAAAACTCATGTCCTTCAATTGTGGGAAATTTTCTAAATTATTCTTATGATAATTTCCCCTGTGAGAGAATGTTTCTGAGAACAGTGGGCTGGAGGCTCTCAGTTACCATAGGGTAAAAATAAAATCATGTTTGTTTAAATCCGTCGTCACATTGCCAGCATCTGAGCAGTAACACTGGGCATTTGGTTTGCTCAAATGGTGCTCAATGATTGTTAGTAAGCTGAACGCAACTGAGGTGAGCTTCTTGCAAAGTGTGTGTAAGGATTTAAATTTATGACCGCACTTCTCACATTGCTCAGCAGAGGCATGAGAATATTGACTGACTGGCTCCCCTGCTGACCCCTCCTTCCTTCTGAAGGGTCAGTCAAGGCAGATTTCGGAATGACTGGCTAACTGTTAGTACGAGCACTCCCGAACTTTCCACGGCTTTCCCTTGAAGTGTTTCTCGGCTAACTCATCCTTATCTCTTCCCACAATGAGGCTGGATTTTCCATGCTGGGGGATGGGGGGAGAGGGTGGTCAAAGAAGGAGGTGGGATGTGAGTCTATCAGTTTCCTGCAGAGGTGATGGAAGCTTTTCCTGCCTGGCCTGCCCTTAGAAAGAACTGCGTGCTAAGGCACTTACTGGTGGCTGGGAGACCCTGGGGCTGAGGCGGGGCCGGAAAAGATGTGCAAACTTGTCATAAAAGTGCAAAGGAATGAAGGGTAAGTGCAGGAATTGTTGAATGCAACTGGAAATCCTTTGGAATGCTTTTTTTTTTTTAATGGTAGTTTATCTTTTCACTCAAGACTGAAGTTTGCAAGGTCACAGAGAAGAAGAATATTCAAATATCTTCTCTAAAAATAAAAAGAAATATTATTTGCACCCTCCACGTTCTGCACTTAATTTTAGAATTAGTAAGACATCTGGATGGAGCTGAACAGAAGTGTTTCTAGAGAATTTGGGGAGTTGGGCATACGTTTCTGCCAATGAACAGCAGGTTCTGATTGAAAAAGTCTTCTTGACTGTCTAACAAGCCAGCCACGGGCGTGTCTCCCATTCTCTTCTCCCTGGGTGACCTTCCCCAACCACAAACTTAAAAAAAATTATTTCTTTAGAGCAGTTTTAAGTTTATATCACAATTAAACAGAAGGTGTGGAGAGTTCCCACGTACCTCCTTGTCCCCCACGCACAGCCTCCCCCATTACGCACATTGCTCCCCGGAGAGGGCGTTTGTTAAAACTGGAGAGCCCACGGCGACACACCGTTCTCCCCTGAAGCCCACAGTTTGCATTAGGGTTCACTTGGTGGTGTACATGCTATGGGCTTGGGCACATGTATAACGACACGGGTCCGTCATTACGGTATCACCCAGAGCAGTTTCCCTGCCCCAAAGATCCCGTGCTCAGCCTCTCATCTCTCGCTCCCCCTGCCTGAGAACCGCTGGCTGCTTCACTGTTCTCTAGTCTTGCCTTTTCCAGAATGGACTCATAGGGTATGTAGCTTTTTTGACTTCGTTCTCTTAGTGTTGTACATTTAGATTTTCTCTATGTGTTTTCATGGATTGATAGCTCATTTCTTTTTAGTGCTGAGTAATATTTCACTGTCTGAATGTACCACAATTTATCTTCTTACCCCCTGAAGGACAACTTTGTTGCTTCCAGGTTTTGGCAATTATGAATAGAGTTTCTATAAACATCCATCTGTAGGTTTTTGTGTGGACATAAGTTTTTTTGGCAAATATCAAGGAGTGTGATTGGGTAAATATCAAGGAGGGTGATTGCTGGATCACATGGTGGAATAGGCTCAGTTTTGGGAGAAACTGTCAAGCTGGCCTCCAAATGGCTGTACCCCCAGGAGTGAGTGAGAGTTCCGGTTGGTCCACATTCTCGCCGGCACTGGGCGGCATCAGCGTCCTGGTGTGGGGCCGTTCTAATCAGTGTGTTATGGTGTCTCACTGTTTTGTTAATTTGCATTTCCTGATGACATATGATGCGGAGCATTTTTTCACACACTTATTTGCCACCTATATGTTTTCTTTGGTGAAGGTAAACACCAAATCAATGGCAATCTGTTAATCAGGTGCTTTATTTTCTTATAGTTGAGTTTTAAGCAAGCACAAACCTTTTACCCACTGTCCTTTGGGGCAACTCCTCATATGAGGTGATACGGACTTAGATTAATCACTTAGATTCAGCTCCTAAAAAAGAGGGTGAAGATTTAAAGCAAAACCAACTTTTTGTGAGATCTGGTTCGCTTTAAACCAAAGGTAGAAAGGATATGCCGTAAGGAGCAGCAGCTGATAGGATTATATTAGCCCCGAAGAGCCATCAGAAATGGACAACCCAGCAGCAACTTGTTGTGGTCTGCCTCCTGCTTTGGCAGAAGCCATGCCAGAATCACGGGTCTCAGCGGCCTTCCTAGTTTCACTCAGTTCCCTTCCACGAATACTAGCAGCACGGCAGCCCCGCTGCCGGTGTGTCCTCCGTTTTTTGCCTTTCCTGAGCACAAACTCATGTGGAGGAAATATGGAGCAGAGCTCTAAAATTGTGTTGTTCAGGGGAGCTCTACAGAATTTTGTTCAAGCCCATTTGTTTTGTTCCCCAAACCTACAGACGGCTTTGGGGGCATTCACTCTGGGCCTGGCACTGGACTGGCTTCCCGTGAAAGGAATAGAGAAGGTGAACGGCAGTGACCTACAGAAAACATTGCAGCATAATTGATGGAGGCCCACACGACAAACCCAGGTAAGTGGACAATTATGGACAGGTAGGATGTCCATGTGGACAGAACTCTTGCAGGGAGAGTCCTCCAAGCCTGGACCGGGGACGCTGCTTAGGGAGGGAGATTGTGTTGAAACTGTGTCCCAGCCTGCCTTCTCCCATTTACGCTTCCTCCTTTGGCTGCTGCTGCAGTAGATTCTGGTCCAGCAGGGCCCACGGAACCTTGCCTCTCATACACGAGTGTCTATTTTACTTGTGGAGATCCCTTCCTTAGGTCACGGGGTCTTGGCAACAAAAGTGTGGACCTCTCCTTAGAGCCCTTGCGGTCGCCACCTCTGCTACATGAGAGGTGCAGGAAAACTGCTGACTTGTGGGCCATGTTATTTCATGCACATCACCCTTCTGGGATAGTCCTGTATCGGGACCATTCTCACACCATTTTATTGCTCAAAAAGTACTTGTGGGGCTTGTTAGTTTTCCAGACTTAGAGATAATCATGATGTTTGTATCCCTTTACATGTTTAATTATAGACAGAAAGAGCACTGCAGGTAAGTCCGCTACCTGAATGGCCAGGTTGCCCAGAGTCCTGAGAACTGCCAGTTCACGCCACTTGCCCATCTTACTGGTTTTAGAAGAGTTACTGATATATAAACTTGGTTAATTTGTCAGAGATCTTAGTGTCTTTGTATTTAAGAATATTAGTCCTTCGTCATTATGTTTTGCAATTTTCACTTTTGTTTTCAAAGTGCTTTTTGCAGTTCAGAAAACTAAAATGTCATGAAATTTGATCATACATGATCCTTTATTGGTTCTGAGTTTTCTTTAATACTTTGAAAGATCTTTTATAATCCAACAGGACAATCAGATGCTCTCAGGGGATTTTCGGTAATTCTTTTTACAAAGAATTTACCGCTGGTTTCTTCTATTTTCATGGGAGAGCTACTCAGGAAATGAATCCACAGAACCAACTTCTTTCCTAGCTCAGCTGGCAGCCGCGAGCTGCTGGGAAACCAGGAGCGGATAACAGCAGGTCCATAAGGTTTTGGTGGAGCCCAGCCTGGCACACAATAGGTGCTTCACACACCTTTTGTGGAAAGCATATATTGCTGGCTTTTGTCTTAACTCATTAGGGGCAGAGGTCTTCCGACTCTGCCAAGTACTTTCCAGGCATTATCTGCACAGGCCCAAGGTTTCCTGCAGTAGAAAGAGAGGCTGGGGAGGGGCGGGTGGCTTGGCCGGCACTGGCCAGGGCCTGATGAGAGTTTTATAGAGGAAACGAGGTGCAGACACAGCTGGGGCTGGTCCTCCGCACGGTACTAGGGCTTGGTGACTGGAGAATTTCAAACAATGACAGTTTCTACTTGGAGCTAGCTTGCTTCGAGAAAGGACTTGTTCCTTTAAACAAACCATATTGGATGCAAACTGCATTTTGTCCCGCACACTGGGAGCAGGCTGGGTGCCCTGCTGTGGTTCCCAGACCTTTCCTTGTCGCTTTCTGCCATCTACCGGCCACGGCGCAAATTACTCCTGAGTTACTTGAGATAATTTCTGTGGGTAAGGATTCCTGTACCTTCTCAATCTGAAATACAATTTCCCAGAGAGGCGGTGCTGTGATTCATCAGGATACAAAATTGATTTCTCCCAAGATCACAGTTCTGAAGGGACTGAATTATCTGAATAATCACTGTATTATTCTTGTGCTTTTGTCTGAGAAGCAGGATTTGAATCCTGATCATTGAGTATAAATCTTGGCTCTACGATTGACGGAGCGACTGTGGGCAAGAAGCTCAGCTCCTTGGAGTTTCCATCTCCTCATTTGGACCAGGGGGATAACACTAGATCTCGCCTCATAGGGTTTAGGCTCAGATGATGTGGATTCTCAAATGTAAAGGTACGGTCTCTGGCCCCTCCCAAGCACTGGATAAAAGGTTATCTCTCACTTGCTTGAAGTCTGCCTAAGAGTTTAGGCAAGCATTAGTTAAGAACACACTTCATTTCATAAATTAGTTATTGTTTATAACCTACATGCAACATTTGTATAGTAATTTTGTTTCTAAACTGCTTTCATTTTCACTCTCAAGACCCAGCTCAAAAGCAGCAGCTTCTGTTCTAGAGTCTTCCTTCATATGTCTTTCTGGAACAATCCATCTTCCCTCCGAGCTCCACATAGGCCTCCTTTGGACTACTGATCTTCACCTTGGGGCCTAGCCCTGCCTTGCTGTGCACATTGCCCACGGACCTGAGGGAAAGAGCCGGTCTCACTCATCATCACGTCTCTCACAGTCTTTCTCGCAATGTGACGTTATTTAGCAACTACCCAACAAATATTTGTTGAAAGGAAGAATGAATAATCCATTTGGTTCCCCCCCAGGAATCCCGAGTCAGGCAGAGCGGACGTGAGTAGCACCCACCCCACAGATGAAGAAGTGAGAGACCTGCTCACGTGAGGTGGGATGGGAGACCCGGGGACTTGGCCACGCCAAGAATGTACGTGAAGGTGGATAAAGGGGAGAGAGGCTCACCCTCAGCCCACGTGTGACGAGAAAGGTTCTTGTCTGAAGTTGGTCTCCTGGCTTCCATGCCTCATCGTGTCCACCGAGCTGCACCCTTACGGTTCCTTGTTTCTGCTGTCCCTCCACGGGTTGTCAGTCTCACCTGTGCTCAGGAGATGAGTGCGTTGGGTCTAGATGTTAAAATAGTTATTTCCAAAATTCACGTGTCATTGTCAAAGAGCCAGAGGGCCCTACCAGAACAACCACGTTACTGTGTATTTATGTGGTGCAGAGGCCCTAGCTCCACGGAAAGCCGGGGACCCCGTGGCATCCCTGGGCTGCTTTCCTCCATCACTGTTTTATAACCGGACTCCCGCGGGCCAAACGGGCCTCTCTGGTGACTTTCAATAGTCATTCAACAAAGGCTTATTGAGCACCTACTCTGGGCCATACAGACTGCTGGGAACACGGGGAAGATGTGGCCCCCGTCCTCTGGCTTATAAATGAGCGGAAAGCCAACCACACATGCATATGTGACAGTCAGGCCGTGCGGGGTTGGTTTAAACTCGGTTGGTGATTTCAGTGTACTCCAGGAAGGCCCCTGGAGAACGCAGCTAAAACATTTTCCAGGTAGACCTTTAGGTGATTTTCAGACATAAGCTCTTAGGTGATTTTTGACCAAGGAATCTATCTCTCTTTCAGTTCTTTCTTGTATTCTTCCAAACAGTGTGCCCAAGTACCAGGGAAAGGGAACCCTTTCCCACACCCCCAGCCGCGGGCTGTTCGTGACCCCAAGAAGAAGACCCCTGCTGAGAGTAAAAATGGTACCTCTTTACAGTCTGAGTTCAAAGAAACGTTCTTCCCTTTAGCCAGACGCCCTACCGCAGGCTTGTAAAGAAGCGGAACGCGGCAGCCTGGAGAGGCGGTGGGTTTTGCTGGAACACCCTAACCCCAGAAGCGCAGGCAGCACAGGCAGTATCAGGACACAGGGAGGCTCTAGCAGCCGTGTCCAGCCTTCTGGCATCCCTGGGCCACACTGGAAGAAGAAGAGTTGTCCTGGACCACACATTAAATACATTGCAACATGTAAGCACAAAAAAATCTCATAATGTTTTAAGTAGATTTACGATTTTGTGTTGGGCCGAATTCATAGCCATCCTAGGCTGCATGGGGCCCACGGGCTGCAGGTTGGGCCCCCCTGCATGCTTCTGGAAGCTGGGGTTGCTAGAGAAAGGGGCCTGGCGCCCCCAAGGACATCGCAGCCACGGATGCTACATGGGACGCTGCTGGCTGGGCCAGCAGACGCTGTGAATGTTAGCAGTGATGCGGCGCCAGCCCTGAGGTATGGCGTAGGTGGGGCAGGGAAAGTGGAGCATTGCCTCCTCTGTCGAGTCCTCTCACATAACAGACTCTGACCCCCGATCTGACCCCCCTGCTGACTTTCTGTAACCTGTCCAAGCACCTGAGGTGAGACAGAGAACCAGAAGAGACAAGCGGTATGACGTCCCTGCTACTCTCTTTGCCACTTCTCCAAGAGTTCCCTGATTTGGGGGAGGCAGGCAAGGAGCTGGAGCTATGAAAGAAGGGGACCCAAGGTAATGATATAACACCCAAACGTCCTGAGTCAAGGTGAATGTCAAGACCTGGAGAACGTCGGTAGCCTGCTCTCAGCAGGGCGGAGTTAAAAGCTAGAAGTGATTCTTATTTTGCATACATCTGAAGGTGAATACATGATTCATGTTTGCTACAAGTATTGAGTTCTAGGTCACCGTAAGGACACACAGGGGACAGAGGTGGCCATGGGTCAGCGTGGAGACTGCACTGACTTTGGAGGCAGACGGAGGGGGTTTGAGGATCCTGCTGCTGGCTCCGTGGCCGACGCTCACCTCTGCACTTGCTTCCTCCTCCAGAGAACAGGGAGAATAACGAGTCCCTTTCAGAGTGATTGTAAGGGTTAAGCGTGTATGTCAAGCACAGTACGGTACCTATTAATATTATGAAGAATCTGTTCTCTTGCCCTCAAGGTACTTGTGGTTCACTTGGGAGTGCTAAGACTATCATAATAATAGTCACAGTTATGTTTTGCAACAAATAACGCCTTTGCAAGTCACACAGGTGTCTGAAGTGGGGAAAGGAGCACCCCTTGAAATTCTATTGCATCTCAGATTGTTCAATACGAACTTATTAACCACGCAGTAGGCTCTATTATCAGAGTAGGATGTTCCACTCACGGGACCTGGAAGCAGAAGGACCTGGGTCTCAGCCCTCCCTGTCTCTGCCACTGACTGGGGGCGTGACTTGGAGGGGTTACCTAACAGACACCTTGAGTCTGTTACCGAGTCTTCTCACTCATCGAATAAGGTTTTTAGTACTACCTGCCCCATAAGTTGCTGTGAGGAATAGATGAATTGATGCACATAAAAGATTTAGCAACCTCCCTGGCACGTTGCAAGCGCTGAGTAAGTGAGGACTGCTGTCATCACATCACCTTCATCATCATTATCATCACTACCACCACCCACTAGTCCCTATGCCTAGGATTAGGGACTTTTTTTAAAAGATTCTCTTTTTTGGGGCCTTTTACCTCTCAGTTCATTAGATCCTGAGACCATTTCTGATTTTTGAAGCCTTTCATAGGTATCTAGGCAGACTATAACCTATTTTTCTAAAACCAAAAAACTTTTGTCTGGGAAATTTGCAATGAGTTGACCTAGAGAAGGCCGGCTACCCTCACGTAGCTCCGCCCACTTTGGGAGGGTGCTTCCTGAGAGTGCCCCATGATGCGGGCGTAGAGGTTACAGTCTTTACTAGGTCTGCTGGTTTTTACAGGACCGAAACTTACCTCGCTCAGGCTTTATAATGATGCGATGGCCAGCTTTAGCGATTAGGGGTCCCCACTTGCCGAATCCTTGGACATATATTTATGCACGGCTGTGGTTGGTGTATTCCAGGATGTTCTAAAGTTCCGTAGCAGGAAGAGTGACTGGGCTGCCAGTAGGCTGCATAGGAACCGCCTCATTAGGGAAGGAGCACTTCTAGCATCCGAGTGGCCCAGATTCATGAAGCGGGCTCCAGAGGAAAGAGTTCCTAGTGTCTGAGTAAGGGTTTACTGCTGGTTTATGAGAAAGAAAAGACAAACAAAAACAAACAAAACAGGACAGCTTATTAATCACGTCCAATCTAAGAATCTTGAATGGTGAAGTGTAACTCAGCTCAGAGGCAGGGGTAGGCCAGCTGGCCTCAAAGTTCCTTTTGCTTTATGCTGTTGTGCTCATTGGGTGGAAGGTGGAACAGAACCCAGAACAGTTCACTGGGAACTCCCACCATTGCAGGCCACACAGAGTTCTCTCCAGCATTTTTCAAAGCCATTCGCTATCTATATAACAAGTCAGCCTCCGTGAAGGAGAAGGACATCTGTGTATTTTTAGACAGAAAAGTGCTGTCTCCTTGTCATTGGGTAGAAAATGCTTCTCTCTCCGCTTCCCTTTGTGAGGCCTCCTGGTCTCTCGCAAGAGAAAGGAGCTACCTGGTAAATAAAGATAAGCTGTGCTTATTAGCAGAGATTTGCAAGGGAAGAGGCTGTTTAAAAATGGATAAGGAGGTAATTGTGTTCTGGCTCTGAAGCAGGGCCCGGTGTCCCTGCGTCTGGGGCGGGCAGCCGGCGAGGAGCTGAATGTGCCTGCCACCCCGGTGTGACCCAGAGTTCGCAGGGACAAAGCTGCGCTCAGTGGAAGGAACCTCGGGCCTTTGATGGGGCCGAGCCGTCCTGACAGCAGATCTCCTCGCAGCGGGCTGACGCTCAGCCAGGAAGCGAAGCACTCTTGCTTTTAGACGGCCCTTCGGAAGAAAAGAGACCGTCGTGCAGGGCAGCCGAGTGCCAGGCTCAGGTCGGGAGGAGCCACCACGGTGCGTCTCACCTCCTCACACTCCTCCGGTGACCAAGGACTCTCTCGGACAGAGCCTCTCGAAAGGATCAGGTGAACGGTTGGAGGCAGAAATGCAGGATGGTGGTGGAGGCCGTGTCCACGTCATGTCCGACATCTGATTCAGAACAGACCCAGCCAGCTCTCCAGGTGTTTCCACACACACAGACGTTTGCCAATGGGAGGGCAAAGCGATCTCTTGACTGAATGTCGCATTTACCGTCTGATTGCTCTGGAGAAAGCCGTCTGTTCTTCTACCCCTTGTGCATTTGGGTGGGAAGAACTGATAGAGGCCAAAAGACAAAGGCACCCAAGTTTGCTGTCGAATGCTCATCTCCCGGCTTCCCCCACCACCCCTGTCCGGGGTGCAGAAAGAGACGGGAAGCCTTGCATGGAGTGGAGTGCACAGGTTGGCTCTTTGTGCCCACGCGAGCTCAGCTTACCCCGACTGTACCAACTCTGTCGGATGCCCGGCAGTAAAAGCCAGGGACAAAATCACCAGGACAAGGACCTGGTCCCTGTGTGCCTGGCCCCCTTCCCACATCCCTGCTGTCTGTGAGCGACCTGGAGTGAGGGAAGGCAGGCTAGGAAAGAAGTTTTGCTGAGAAATGTGGGTATCTTTGCAGGCCTGACATTTTCTTTTCAGGCTAATTCGTGAGCATGGTAAATGTGTGTGTGTGTGTGTGTGTGTGTGATACCTCAGTGTCATAAATAACAGAACACTAAGGCTGCTTGCTAGTAGTTGGGGATCAGCTGTCAACCCTCCACCACCACCCCAACAAATTGTTTGCTTAAGGCAAAAAAGAAACAAAACCCTGGTTATTTGGATATTTCTGAGGCATAAAGAATAGCTGTGAACAGAATGTTATTGAAACATTCCTTTTCGGCTGTGATTTAATTGCTTGGAAGTGTGGAAATTCAGTTTCTAAATTTCCAGACACTGTCTTTTCCTGGCATGTTCTCTTCAGCTGTCTTTGCAGAAACAGGCAGACTGCAAATGCTTCTGCAGCAGACCTGCAACTCAAGCGTGCCCACGGTCAGGGGTGGATTCACCAGGAGCGGATCATGCTTAAGCTTCGGGCTCCTCACTTTCATAGGCTGCTTTCAAGGCCCCGACAAGGGGCCTGCCGTGTGTTCACGTGGTCGCGTAGTTTTGTTAAATTTGCAAAAGTGAGATCTTTTAAAAATACAGTTTTTCTTCAAGAAGTCCACCCCCGTGGTTTAAGTTCCTGAGCAAACTCTTCGAGTGAGGTGATCATGTATTATAAATCTCCCAGCTTAATAAAGGACTGTAATTAGGCTAACTTAGAACCATTTAGAAGAGGGATTTTTTGGCAATCGCCATTGTCCTCTCAATGTACCCAACACGAATTTTTATAGTTTGATCCATCTCGAGGATCGTGGCTACGGAGGATAGAAGAGGGTTCTATCCTGGAGGGTTTCACAATGCCAATGACTCGGCAGAAAACCGTAGCTCCTGGTTCACTACAGGAAGGGGCTGCCTCCTTGCCTGGGGTGACGTTCGCTATTGGCAAAAGGACTGCACGCTGGGTGCGTCCTCTGGGTCCTTTCTTCAGGACTTCCTCACGGTGGAAATGATGAGGGGCCCTCGAGTTGCGTTTGCCCCTTTCATCTCCCAGTTGTCGGGGGGCAAAGCTGGGGCTTCGGTGTTTCCTCTGGTTGGCTTCCAGAGGAGCAGGAAGCGAAGGGCTACCTCAGGGCCCACTGTGGGGTCGGGAGAGGGTTCACGACATCCCGGAGGCTCTGTGTCATCTGAACCCCAGCTCTGGTCCTCCTGACCACGCAGAGCAGGGAGGCTGCTGAAGTGGAGAAAGCGGCAGGGCAAGTGAACTTCGTGGAGCCCGGGGTTCGTCAGTATGGTCCCAGACCTTCATTTGCCCCCTCTCTTTTCTCCTTGCTTCTTCTCCCTGTGCATTTTAAGTCATTTCAACAGACTACATGGTTGGCACATCTCAGCTTGCTCCGTGGGCCTTCTGCTCTCTGACCTCTGAGGTGCTATGCCTGGAAATATACTTGGAGGCTACCACTGCATCGAAGTAATCTGCCACATGATAACATTAATCAGGGTTATTTACTCCGGTAATAATTGGCAACAATAATCCAATATGGATGCTTCTTGTCAGGCAGCTTTCCTGGGTAGCTCTTCTCAAAGCTGACCCCGGGGACACAGGAACGTTCGATCTTATGACCGCACCTCCTTGAAGACTCTGGAATCTTCTCCATTAAACAGGCAGATGGGCAGGGTGGAAAATTACATGTGGGAGAATTGCATAGGCCAGAACTCAAAGTGGCACACGTTACTCTCACCCACATCCTATTGGCCAAAACTAAGTCACATGGCTGTGCCCAATTGCAAGGTAGGCTGGGAAACGTAGGAAAAGGGAGAAGGGATTGCGAAGAATCAGCCAGTGTGGGAATGTGGCTATAAACTAATACCAACCATGAAGAGAGGGTGTGTAATCTTCATTCCTAAAAATTACTATTGCAAGATTATTCCGTTTCTATTTCTTGGGGCAAGGTGGTTGAAGCTGGTGGCTTCTTCAGCCAATTAAAAATGACACAAATAACTAATACCCACTTTGGAAAAATTAGGAAATACTGATTCAAGTGACTACTTGATATACATTTTAATCAATGGTATGCTATATTGGTACAATTCTGATGAATAGTAGGAAGGGTGCAGCTGGACCTATTAAGACTACATTGAATCACAGAATAATTTAAAGCAAAGAATTAAATAGAATAATAGAATTTTAGAGCTAGAAGAAACCTTAGGAATTATGTAACTCAAAGCCCTCATAGGTGATGAAGTTGAAAGCAAAGGAGAGGAAAGTCCATTTCCTGAGCTCTGACGATGCTCTGAGGTCGAAACTCTCTCCAGCCCACGGGGAAGCGTGACTTGACTTACCAAAGTCACACAGGCACGGTGAGAGCAGGACCCAGCACTTCTAATCATGAGTCAGTGTGCCCTCCACATGTATTTAATTAGCACTTCTCCCCTCCCCGTCTCGTGTGTACACTGAGACATTTATGCTCTTCTTCCCAGGCACTGATGTGAGTTTAATCTACAGTCTGCTGAGTTGGAAGAAAGACTGTATTCGCAAAATGTGAGGCTGGCACGTCTGTGGTGTTACATCTGTAATAGCATCATTTTCATGGCTTGTGTGATCTTTTGCATATAGCGTCAAAGTATTTTGCGTGCTAGTCACCAAGTTCCAAGAGAAATGGGATATTCTTTTCACTGGTCTGGAAAAGAGCAAGTTGCAGTGGCTGACTTCAGAGGGACCCATTGTCTGGGGCCTAACAGGTGCAGGTTTCGACAGTAAGGGTCAGATCCCATTACCACTTGAGCTGCATGGATCACTGACCTTGAAAGGGGTCTGCACACACATCAGTGTGGGGCCCGGCGTTTAGGAGCCCCGGCCACTAATCTGAGCAGCTATTTGGAGCTGTGAGCGGCATTTAGCAGGCGTCCCTGCATTCTTCCAGGCTCATTGAAGAGTCTCAGTCCTTCTCCTCCTGCTCATTAGAACTGACACTTCCCAGGCCAGAGGGATGACCAGGGTGAACCAGAGAAGTGAGGTCTTCATCCTGAAGGACGGGGTACAGTTTGGGGCCAGCTGCGGATGAAAGGAGTCACTACTGGCTTTTGGGACTTGGAGTTTATGGTGGTGTCTTCATTACAACAAACAGTCAGGTGGAATATCTCAAAGATACCTCAGTTTAAAAGTTAGGTGATCCAATCAAGTCATTTTCTAAGTAGCCCACTAACAAGAGTAAATCCTCTGCTTTTATGCATATACCAGCTGGCCACTCTTGATTTCTCAGATAAACAGGCTTTTTCCCTCTGAAGCTGGTTTAATGTTCTGTTTTCATTTTATTTACTTCGTCTAGTGTGTAGTTTGCTTTTGTTGACATGGAGGTCATATTGGTCACTCTGGCTAATTTTTTCAAATCAAATGAAAGGAAAAGATACTATAAGTGTTTCAGTAACTGAACTGAATTCTGAGGGTCTGTGGCCCCTGCATGGCTATTTAATGGGCAGATTGGTTTGCTACTGGGTGCGAATAAGGCAGGTACCGAATTTCTTCTCAAGCTGAAATCAGGTACACGTTTAGAATATAGCATGTCGCGTGCAAAGATAATTGAAAGAAAAAAAATGAACTAATCATTTTAAATTTGATTGAGATGTAATTGACATGTACCATTTTACAGGTTTCAAATGCACATGTTGATTTGATATACACATTTATATATTGCAATCTGACTGCCATCTTAGCATTAGCTAACGCCTCTGTCATGACACAGGATTGTGATTCTTTTTGTGATGAGAACAATTAAGGTGCAGTCTCTTAGCAACTCAGAAGTTCATAGTACAGCACTGCTGACTATAATCGCCGTGCTGTGCATTGGAACTCGAGCATTTACTTGCCTACGAGCTGCAAGTTTGTACACGACATGACATCTGCCATCCCATTGTTCTCCAGGGTTGATTCAGGTTGTTAGGGTGGCTGCGTGGGTGTCCCCTTCTTCCCTCGCTGCTCCAGGTGCCCTGCTGGGACCTACAAACACACTTTCAAGGTCTTAGTTCCCTCTGTTTTGCATATGGGGGATGGTGGGGTTGTGTACATTTCTCAAGGTCATTAGGTAAGAAAATGGCAGATCTCTCATTAGAATCCACTTGGCTTAAAAACCCAGGTTATTTCAAGAAATATTCTTGCTCCCCAGGGACATGGTAGGACAGTGTATTAAGTGGATGAATCAGTGAAGAGTTCAGTTAACAAAACAGCAGAGGAGCAAAAGCTTAGCCCTAAGGATGTGGCATAGCTCGTTGGCTGGGGTCCCCTTTGCTTTCCGGTGGCCGTTGTCATCTATTCCATGGTTATTACTGCCTAGCCCTTTTTCTTTTCATATATTTTATTGATTATGCTATTACAGTTGTCCCACTTTTCTCCCCTTCCCCCCTCTGCCTTGTACCTCCCTCTCCTCCCTCCCCTCAGTTCATGTCCATGGGTTGTGCATATCAGTTCTTTGGCTTCTCCATTTGCTATACTGTTCCTGACCTCCCCCTGTCTGTTTTGTACCTACCAATTCTGCTTTTTTAATCCCTGCTCCTTTTCCTAGCTTTTCAGCTTTCTTTCAGTGCCATTTGGGAACCAGGCCTGAACACAACTTAACATAGTCATCTGTATTTCTCCTACACAAATATAATTCTTTACTAAGCGATCAGGTTTTTAACCCACCCCTCCCTATTTCTCCCTACTTATTTATAATAATCAGTTTGCAAATAATTAAATAATAATTAATTTCAGCATATTTTTTGCACCAGTAAAGACAGAAAACTAAGCTCCTCCATGCAAATAAAGTACTTATTTTCTTTTTTTTTTTTAAGATTTTATTTATTTATTTTTAGAGAGGGAAGGGGGGAGAGAGAGAGAGAGAGAGAGAGAGAGAGAGAGAGAGAGAGAAACAGAGAGACATCAATGTGCGGTTGCTGGGGGTTATGGCCTGCAACCCAGGCATGTGCCCTGGCTGGGAATCGAACCTGGGACACTTTGGTTCCCAGCCCGCGCTCAATCCACTGAGCTACGCCAGCCAGCTTATTTTCTTTACTTGCTACTGCCCCACTAGTACCCTGAGTGGGGTTCATATAACTTTTGCTCTCCTCCTAGACTTCCCAGGAAGATCATTATCCATCTCTTTTGATGGCAGTTACCAGTGTTACTCAGATAAAAGTTGTCAATTAATTCCTGAACTGTGACCATTCATTTTCTTGCTTTCTGCCTGTCATTGTGTAGGCCATACGAACACCCATGCTCACATTCTCCATTTTTCTTTCTTAAGAGGAAGGTGGACACCATCCCTTCTTCAAAACTTGCTGCTGGGTAATGGACTTGCTCAGAGATCACCCTCCACTATTTACTAAGTGATTTCTGATTGGAGAAACCAGAGAATCCGAAAATATTCAAAACATGATCGTGCCTCCGCTGGTTATTGCGTGTTTACTTTCCCCAGTCAGCCAGGCCTAGCAGAGCCCCCGGCGCAGCTCAGTAAAGGCGACTCCAATCTGGTCTTCGTGTGTTCAAGTAAGCCAGGTACGTTTACTCCCCACTGTTGCAATGCACATGTCCTCGTCATGCGTCAGGTGCCCAGAGGTCCAGGATTCTGATTGGAGAAAAATTCCTAATGAGTTCCCCCGCCTTCTTCTGCCGTTGGAGTCCTTCATGCACCGCCCTCCCATCCTCCACAGGATAGCGAGCTTTTCTTTGATGTCTTGCAATCTCCACATTTGTTTCATTTCCTCTTCCAGAGCCACGCACTTATTTATCTTCCCTGTGTGTGTGTTGGGTGTGTATCTACTTAGTGAAAGAACATTTTTAATAACCTCTTCTGCTTCTATGATGTTTCTATTAGCCTTCCTCCTTTATTACACAAGCCGACCTGGGCCCCATCAAAGAAGGAAAGGGGCCTTTAACGTACAGGAGGCCGTGAGAGCAGAGTAGAGACACATAGTGTTGGAAGCAAAATTTAAAATAGAGGGTCGTGCAGTTAGAAAGGCGGCGGAAGCGTGACTAGCTGGAACAGTCGTGAAGGTGAACGGTGAGTGTGCAGGGTCGGTGTCTCAGGAGGAGTGTGTGTTTGAGGGTGGAGGAGAAAGGGGCAGGGCTGTAGAGCTCAGCCGTGAATACGGTGGCTCCTGTGAAGGAGCTGGGCTTGAGAACAATACAAACACTGGCTTTTCAAGCCTCGGATGGGTTCGCCCGGCTTGTTTAGGTTTGGCTTTTAGTAAAATCTATTATGATTGCTAGTCTTTGCTTTTATCTCTTTAGAAGCTCTCCCCATTGTTCTGATATTATGTTAGAATGAATTTGGATGGTGGGGGGATGGCTTTAAACATTGGATGACCAGACAGGAGGTTGTTTTGAAAGCTTCATGGTTAGAGGGGGAGAGGCAAAGGGAAATGTGCCGACGTTCCCACGTTGGGAAAGGACTATTTGGAAGGAAAGAGATTTCAGGAACTGCTCGAATAAAGGGAACATTCTAACTCGCAGAGCGTGCAGAGGGAGAGGAGCTGGGGGCAGGAACAGAGGCACTGAACGGAGAAGCTGGGCAGCGCTGTGAAATAATTATGAACCTGATGCTGATTTTGTGGAAGCTGCGGCCCTGAATTTGCCCATAGCTGACACCCCTGCTGTTCTCTCCACTGTTCCAGCATCGATTTGGGATGAAGGCCTTTCTTCCCTTTTGTCCCGACCCACCACCGTTTCCTTGTCGGGGAATGAGGTCTGGGTCAGGTGGAATAGCCAGCTGAGATGGCAGACAGAAAAATACGACGGAGGGGGAAAGTAACAAAATTGGGATATGGAGGCGGCTTCTCTCCTACGATAGATAAACATCCACAAATAGTGCCACTTCACTCTCCTGAATTCCCATCTCCGTGAAATTCCAGCCCGGGTCCATTAACCTGTCCTGTAGGAAAACCCTCCCTTGTCCCCAGGCAGGTGTGACAATCTCCTGCCTTTCACTGCAAGAACAGGTGCCTTCAGTCTTTCTTGTCCTGCCGTGGACAGAGACCACGCCCTACCTCTCCTTCACGTGCCTACACCAAGCGCCTAACGCACACATTTGAATCAAATACAGATGAAAATGCAGGGAAGATACTGAAGTGAGGGCTCTATTCGGACTGAACTGGTAAACTGCTCTCAGTGTGCACTGATCACGGGGATATTCTGTGTGCACATGCACGTGCTTTAACATCTACACGGGAGTGCATTACTGAAGGCAATGGAAGGGTTGAGGTTTGGCATTCAGGCTCTGGATAGATTGAGGTTTATTCTTCTCCAGCTGTCTGGTGTTGGCCAAGGTCTTAAAACTACCTTATTCAAGTCTTCTGTGGTGTGGCTGGGGATGAAACTAGCATCTATCTTGTAAGTTTTCAGAACAAGGTGATATCATACACATAAAGTCTTAGACCAGTTTCTTTTACTAGTGAATATGTGATAAATATTATCTACTGATAGTATTATTATTATTGTCTGGCTTACAAATTCTCTCCTCTGTGTAAGTCTTGTCTCCAATTCCAGATTGTAAACTTCTTGTGAGTAGAGACTCTCTCTCTTCTCTATTTCCTAGCTCCATCTTAAGTATAGAAAAAACATCTAATAAGTTTGTATTTCTTAGTTGTTGGGAGTAGGAGACACTGCAGAGCTTGGAGAGCACCTGCTGCCTCACATTCCCTGACAGCGCTCTGGGTGGAAAAAGTGTAAGGTAAACTCTAGCTCTGAACCCAGAAGGATCCCATATTTGGTCCGAAAGGCCACCAGCCTCTGGGAGTTCGAGAGTTCTGCAACATCCTTTGCTGCAATTGCCATCATCTACCCCGCTGTATTTTCCGGAATCTCTTCGACAGTCTGAAATCTCTTCCCTTTCAAAGGAGATTTTAGTTTTGGGAAAAGCCAGAAATTGCAGGGCACCAAATCTGGGTGGTAGGGGGGTCGAGTCACCTGGGTCACTGATCTTTGTTGATCGCAACCTGTACGCATTCAACGTTCTCAGGTGTTCCGCTTGTTGCAGGTCTTCCAAGATGTGGATCACTTTCAACAGATACCTGACCATCTTTGAAGTGTTTGTGCCACATTTTTATTTGCGCTGCACTCATTGCATTGTCCCGGAAAGCCTTCTGAATCATCTGAATAGTTTCCACAGAGGAATGCTCAAGCTTAACACAAAATTTTATGCAGATTTGTTGCTCTACTAGCTCAGTCACATTGAATGCAACAGTCACACACTACACATGCCCACACGATGTCGTCTACTGCCCCCCTGACTAGCACAGTGAAGTCATTACTGTTCACACATGTGCATTCGGTCCACTCTCCTTGGCTGCCAGGTTATGTTGATGTCGCGCAAACCACTCTTTTTATATTAACATTGGCTGGACTTTTTCCCTGACAGACCTTGTACAGCTAGAGGCAAAACCTTTTTCAACAAATAGCATTAAAAAGGAATTATACTTATTCTAACTACTAATGAGGCCCATGTTTTAGGGGGCTAAATTCCAGCACAGCTAATGATTTTGTGTAATTTTAATTTTTCCTTGTGTGACTTTTTTAAGTAATAAGATTTGAACTTAAGTTTTGATTCCTTGCTGTGTCTTAAATAAATCTTATCTAGGATAGTGTTGGTTTCTAGAAATGTTTAGTGCGAGTTTTCAGACTCTATGCAGGAAGGAAGAGGAGGAGAGGACCCAGCTGGATTGTGGCATTGGGGAAATATCTTCATTTCTTTTTCAAACATTTTGAGACGAGTGAGGCTCCACATACCTATTGCTAAATAAATGTCCCTTCACCAAGAAGCCATCAGATATTTCAAGAGAAATTAAATCCTTTAGACTCCGATTCTTTTACACTTGACTCAACAGAATCTTTTGTAAGGGCAACCTGATAGCTAAGAAACCCCAGGAGCCTTTATTCTTGAACCAGGAGGTCACATTTTTGCCAGTGCTCATTGCAACTTGAACCGAGAGTAGCTCAAGTACAGCTTCAAATTTGGAACCCACAACCTTGAGGGAGTTAGAATGTCCGGTAAAATCCATTCTCCTGCAACCTCACTCAGAGGACACACTGGGCATAGGGTGGGCATCCTAGGGAATCATGTGTTCTGTGGAAGGAAAGAACTGTTAGGGCCAGTGCAGATATGTCCAAGGGTCTGGTCAGGGGCAGGAGTGGGTCCATGCAGTGGCCAGGAGTGGAATTCTGAAGTTGTGTACCCATGTGCCAACATGGGACTGGTGTGGCTCTTCGGGGCTTGTGGATGAGGCAAGCACGTGTTGTAGACTGAGCTCTCAAGGAAGGCTCCGCAGTGAAAACGACACTAAGTGTTCATTCATTCCTTTAACAAATACCCATGGAGCAGGGGCTATGAACAAGCATTGCACAAACACTGGAAACACAGAGGAGGCAAGGCAGAAGCGTCCCTTCTGTCAAAAATAAACAAAGCTGGACACCAGTTAAAAGGGGAAGGACAGATTTTAATTGGCAATAATTATTGCCATAAGGGAAAGAGTCCATTCTGAACTGAAATTGGCTTAGACCTTAAAGAGGTGCCGGGTGTTTGAAAAGGAGAATGAGGGGGAGAGAGGAGAGTGAGCGGGGATGCAGTAAGTCACCGAAGTAAAAGATGACACAGGTTGGCCCAAGTGAAACCCTTCTGGGCGTGCTACGTGGTGTTCATCGAAATTACGCTCCTGCCCTCCCACAGAGGCTGGGGGACAAGGCCCTGTCTCCGGGGGCTGGCTGGAACAAATGGTACATTCTTTGGGTGGACTTGAGTTTTTCAGGCAGACACGCTGAGGGGGTCCAGGTTCATCCTAGGGATGCGCCCCTGAGCTGTTAGAAGCAATAGCAGTGTTCCTTCCCATCTTCCTAGGGCAAGGTCGAGGCCTCATTGGAAGAGGGTTCTGAAGAGCCTGGCTGGAATTTGGTCAGAATCTTTATCACGTCCCTTGTGGAAGTTTGTTCTGTCAGGAGATCAGAGAATAACACTTTAATTAAATTCTTTAACGTGGCTTTGCAGTAAGAGTGCTTGTTCTATACTCCAGGTATTCCTCGCAGGATTAGTGAAGAGGCAATCTGCTAATCTTCTATGACATTAGTTAACATGGGACATTCGTGCAAGAATGACCCTGAGTCAGGGGTCATGTGTGAACCAGATCATCCTGTTTTGACGTGTTCCTTTTGTCATCCTCAGAAAGTCGATCGAGACGTCCGAGCAGTTCGCCTCTCCCTTTGGCACTGAGCAATCGATGGACCGGATAGGTCGTTTCAAACACACGCACGTGTCTTCCTTTCTCTATTTGGATTTTGACACGATGATTTGGACACTTTCAGAGCCAACTAAGTCTCCAAGTAACTTCTTATCTCAATCGCCCCCTCAGCCCCTCCTTCTCGCCACCTGTGTGTCTTCAGAGTGGGAAGCTCACAGTCTCAGGCACAATACACACCTGAGCAAAAGCAGAACCCGAGTTCCAGCTCCGTCTCCGGCGCTCACCCTCTGTGGTGCCGGCCCAGTCACCCCTCCCCCTGGGGCTTCCGTCTCCTGCTACAGGCTCAGCAGGACACCGTGAGACGTGCCCTCGGGGGACAGTGCTCTGAAGATCAGGATCTGCTATGCACGAGCTAGTTTCCATGAATTTCATAAGGCTGGGGACACGGAGCCTGGCTTGGGTTCTCGGGGGGAAGTAAACACGTAGAAGATGTGGTTCCTACCCTTAAGAATCTGACAATCAATCCAAGATGATATAAGGAATTAAACATGGAACATGACAAAACACGGGCTGTGATTTGTGTTGTTCTGGTTTTGTGCTTTTGGGGGGAAGGAGTTGAAAGGAGCATGAATACATTTCCCCCCCGCTCTGTCTCAAGCCCTATAAAGGAGTGGCTAGAAGACACATTACACTTACTGTGCTATTGTGGCTTATTGGAATACGGGATGCAAAGTCAGGCAGTGTGATCTGGCCGCATAAGCAAGGAGGCCAGCCACCTGCTTCTCTGGTGCAGTGCGTGAGGATCAGGACCTCGGGCCACGCGGTGTCCCCGCCTCCCCACGTGGCCTTTGCCAGCTTGACGACTGACAGCCCCTGACGGGGAAACAGGACTCTTCAGAAGAGCCTTTTCTCCTGAGACACATTATGTGTCCAAAATGGATCAACATCTCACTACTTCTCTCCATCTTCAACTGAAAGGTTCACCCGAGTTATCTGTAAATTTAACAGTGACTGAGGTTCGAAGTCCTGTTAATGTGCAGGCCTTGACTTCTTGTCTATTCTGACTCCTGAGCAATACTCCAGATTCGGGGCTTGCAGCAATAACAGCGAACAAGGAGTTATCGTCTGCATCTCGGCAAGGTCCTTGGCATTCTAGACCTGGGGGTGCCAGGCTGCCCCTTTCTGTAACCCGGTGCCTCCAGATGAAGGGACAGCTCAGAACGGAGTCTGCAGCAAGGACAGGACAGCCGCGGGGACAGGACACTCAGGGCTCCTCTGGCCCCCTCTCCTCTGCTGTGAAAATTATGATGCTGGGAGAAGCACTCACAGCCTAGTAGGGGCATCAATAACAAAAACTTTCCCTGGAAAACCCACAAGGATGGAAATCCCAGGCTTGATTTTCTTTTGGTTCGAAATGCACATTGTTGCAAAGGCAAGTGACCGTCCTCTATTGATGAAATACCTTGGACATTTCTTTCACAGCCTGTGGCTGCCGTGCCTGACCGAGCAAATCCCGCTCTCCTGCTCCGCTCCCTGGAGGGACGCCGCAGGGCCACAGTGGAAAAAGCAAATGATCGATTAATGATGAAATCGGCCAGCTTGCCAATAACGAGAAATTGCTTTGTCCTTCCCACTGCAAGGATGCCAGCTCAGCGTGTAGCCTGTGCTGGAGACAGCGGAGAGGAGCTCTGGTCAAAATGAATACAGACGAACTCCCTTGAGCGTTTTTGTACGGACACACGGACGATAAGAATGACGCAGGCGTCTGTCTTGTTTTTGACCCACCCACAGTGTTTCACCTAGTCTCGTGGTCCGATATTTATATTACACGGCCTTATGGTCAGATATATATATTTGCAGAAGAAATGCAGTGGCAGTCATCAAGTTTTGGTCAGAGCAGGCTTCTCTCCCCCTTGCTGGGGTAGAAGAGAGCGTCCTGGGTGAACATGACAATTTTAGTGCGCATCAAACCCTCCAAAGCAGCAAGATGACTAGAAGGCCCACTAGGAATCTGCTGTCCCCATGAAGAAACAAAATACGCACGTGAAATGACATGAAAGTAAATACAAACCTCATCAAAAAAGAGAAGTTCATAAGCACAATCACTTTTTATGTAGTATTTTTGAGATCCTACAATTATGTATTTTTATTTTAAGAGAAATACTAATTTTCCTACAAACATTTAGGAAATGCATAAAATAACACAGATAAAATCACTGTTAACTGCAATCCAAAAAAAAAAAGCAATTGCTTCACATTTTAATGTAATTATTTTTTTAAAAAGCTTATAGACTTTATTGTAGAAGAGCACTTCATCCACACTCTATTTACTCATTTAAAAGATTGTTGGGTGCATTACACTGTTGTGCAGCCTATTCTGATATTCTTACAAAGACATGGATACATGGATACATAGGTACAATAGGTTCCTTTATTAAATAGATTAGAAAGAAACAGATTATTTTCTTTCATGTAATGTTTTGTCCTAGTATCATGAATCATGCATGATCAATACAGAAAACTTAAAAAGTACCCATTATTCTAATACTAAGAAGTAATAATTGTTCAGTTTTACTGTTTATCTTCCCAGCATTTTTTGATGTAAGTAATGTATATGTATATGTGTAGTTATATGTGAATATATCATTAATATTTTAACTTGGAAAGGCAGAAATTATATCAAAGGTATGAATGTCTTGTTCTTTAGGATTATTTTATGAACTATCTCATGAAAAATATCTGAATAGACAATTTTGTTCCTTGATTTTTATATATTTTTATTTTCACATTGTAGCATGGACATTTTGTGGTTAGTCCCCCTGAAAAAGCCAGAGTGATTTAAGGTAAGAAAGGAATTTCACTTGTCAGGGACCACTTCCTGGAGGAGGTGAGAGTGAAGATCAGGGAGAACTCTCTGAAGGAGGTGAGAGTGAAGATCAGGGAGGACTCCCTGGAGGAGGTGAGAGTGAAGACCAGGGAGGACTCCCTGGAGGAGGTGAGAGTGAAGACCAGGGAGGACTCTCTGGAGGAGGTGAGAGTGAAGACCAGGGAGGACTCTCTGGAGGAGGTGAGAGTGAAGATCAGGGGTGGGTAAAAAGCTTCAGCCTCACACCCACCTCACCCACTGCCAGCCTGTTGGCTGCCTCCCAGGGGACTCTGGCCTCTGAGGCATTGCAGGTGGCAGGCCAAGGTCAGTGTCTCCCATGGGCGAAAGACAAGGGAACGTTCTGGGGGTGCAGTGGAGTGGGCCAGCCCCACTGTCAGGAATCAGGCTTCCTGCTGCTTCTTTGCTGACCAACAGGCCCTCTCTCCAGATGGCAAGGCCTGGATGCAAGAGGAGAGCGTGCCGGCTGGCAAATACTTACCTGCTGTCTCTAATATTATGTTTCAAGATACACACAGGAATTTAAAAGTATTCCATAAAAGATAAAAAATAAAATTCAAACATGTCGAGCAATTAGTAACAAGTAGCAAGCAGGCCAGATCCTAGAGAATTTGAACTGTGTCCTCGGGCTTGACAAAGTGAGACCCTGGGTTCATAGTAGGCCTCTTTAATCAGTGATTCATATCAGTTGATACACATCACTAATCATTTTATTTAACAATCACACAGGCTGCAGACAAGCCGAGAGATTCGCTATTTGGTCACTGGGGTAGAAATCGTGCGTGTGACAGAGGTCATAAAAATGCATTTACTATGAAAAACTCTAAATGTGCAAATTTCTCAGTGGAAAGAGATCTGGGCACTAGACTCAGTTTTGTTTTTGTTTCTGTATTTTGTTCTACCTGATTGGCTGAGTGGCCTCAGACAATCACTCAGCTTCCTCTGTGGCTTGGGTTCCTTTTCAGTGCCTCAGGCTTCGTAATTTCCAGTCACCCACTGCGGGTCTCATAAGGCTTTACTTGGCTAATAGACATGGAAAACACTTCAAAATTAAAAATGCAGTGTAGAGATGTTATTGCCTGGGGACCTTTGTTACAACAATCCCTTAAAATTCATCAGAAAGTGCCCTGGCTGGTGTGGCTCAGTGGACTGAGCGCCGGCTGCGAACCAAAGGGTCGCCGATTCAAATCCCAGTCAGGGCACATGCCTGGGTTGCGGGCCAGGTGCCCAGTGGGAAGCACGCAACAGGCAACCACACACTGATGTTTCTTTCCCTTTCTTTCTCCTTCCCTTCCCCTCTGTCCAAAAATAAATAAATAAATAAAATTCATTGGTAAGTGAATTAAGATTCACTGATTCCAAACTGGTTTTCTCTATGGACCGAAGTAGGCGACTACTATGTTTGGAAGTATGGAAGAAAAACTTTCTTTGTTTGCCTGAACTTCTTATAAAAAAAATTGAGCATCTTTGAAGCAATACACTCCTGAGGGCGCACATTATTCAAAAGTCGATAGTTATTCTGTATACAGCATGGTTTCGTCTTTTTATAGCCATGTTTAAATTTGCATTAAGGCATCTGGCTGCTGCTTGGGGCAAGGACGGTACATTAGCCACGGCCCTGTCCCCGGTGCCTGCGTCGGGGTCTGGCACATGGCAGGCATTCGGTGCTGATTGAATGAATGAGTGAGTGAAGAGCGACGGCAGATACGGTGTCTAGGTGTTCGGGAGGTAACGCGGCAGGTTACGGACAACCATCAGAGAAGTTACTGTGTGCCAGCTGGACTGCCAGGGCTTCTGCTCCGTACGCTACAATATTTATCGAAAATCCTTGGTAAAATATTCTGTGAGTGATTGCAGGACAGTGACTGTGCTCCCAAAGACACAGACGGTGGAGGAAGGGGGAAGACCATAAACTTCTTCTGTAGGGTTTACTGAAGCTATGGGCCACCCACCCACCCACCTATGCAGCCACCCCGTGAGTCCATGTCTGTGAAATGAGTACGCACACACATGCACTGAACCACACCCCCACATATATTCTCACTGCCTGGTTTGATTGTCAAAACCCATAAATGAATTTGGAAAGAAGAGAGTTTCTTCTTTTGCGATTGAAGAAAGGTGTGAGCGGTGGCTTGAGGCCACACAGCAGATGAGGGGTGTCCGACTCGCCCCATTGGCTGCATGGGGCCCAGGCTCTGATGGGAGCCGGAGTCCAGCAGCCTGGAGTGGGTGGGTGAGTGGGCAGAAGTGACAATAGACTGTGGGTGTGACGTCTGAGTCCAGGCAGGGGTGGTCCAAAGGGTGAAGTGTAAGAGACAGGGAGGGTTAGGAGAGGGGGGTCTAAGAGGCGGATTTCGGAGGCGTTCCCCCTACAACACCACAGGGAGATTGAAGAGGGTGGGGGCCCTGCCACCCAGTCCCTTGGAGGTGCTCAGCTAGTTCAGGCGGTGCAGAATCGTACCTAGAACTTGGGTGTTCCAACTCCCAGGTGACTTCTGAAGGCCAGCGCAGAAATCAACACATGCTGCCCGCAGGACAACGAGCTGGGCATATTCCAGAAGTAAACAACTGAGAGCAAAAGGTCAGTGTGGTGGACGTTGTGATGGGCACCACCCAAGCCCCCTCAGGAACAGAGGACACAGTTGCCCGGCTGGAAGACCCCAGGCTGCCAGCTGCTTCCCTGCTGAAGACAACCCCTTCCCAGCAGCCGGAATGCAATGACTGCTCGAGTAAGGAGAATAAGCCGTGGCCCCTCACGCCAACTGGGGGCAACTCCGAAGGGTCAGCCCAGCTGCAGAGCCCCAGTGGGACTGGGTGAGGATGGCCCTGAGACGGCATCGGCATCACCTCGTCCCTCTGCCTGTCGCTGCCTCCCTCCCGCTCCTTCCCCAGGTGTTGAGCCCGAGGGCACTGCTAATACACACCTGCCAGCGAACCTCCATCGCAGAGTCTGCCTTCCGGACCTGACCTGCTTCCCGGCTGACAAGTCAGTTTGTCTTTCCGGAGTCTGGCGGTGACAACAAGGTGTGAACTAAAGGACCTGAACACTAGATCCTACTGTCAGGATCTAAAGAAGAGGTGGGAAGAGCAGGCGAGGTCCTGATAGGTGAGCAGTGTGCTCTCTGATAATCCTGTCAGCTGACTTCACATTTTCAGAGCCTTTCATCTCCACCACCTGCTGACACAGGCAGGGCGAGCATGTTTCTTTTTGCCCATTTTACCGATTTGGAAACCAACGGCTGACCGAGGGTTAGCGACATGGACAGGACTAGTAAGTAGCAGAACAGGGACTTTGAACTCAACTCTTTAGATCTCACGTTTGCTATCCTTATAAAATACATGGACATGGGAATATCCTAAAGAAATGGGGATTTATGGAGACACTGCAAGCAGGGAGGCAGAAGAGTCATGTGTGACCACAAAGGACTGCGACAACAGCGCTGTCGGGGGGGGGGGGGGACTCTCGGGGACCGTGGGGTGGGTGGGTGGGTGGAGGATGCTCCCCCTCTCTGTCCTGAAGAGTGAGAAGTGAGAGACCTGGGGACCCTTCCTGGGACTGGTACCTCTAGCCCCAACCTGAAAAGCCCCTTTTCTGTGCCGGGTTCCATGGCTCCATAGGAATCACACCATCGCTGTCGAGATACTAATTTTTTGACAGCGAAGGATAATTTTCTCTGTGGTCACACAAATTACACATATATATTGACTGGCATATATAATTTTATATTTTATATACATATGTAACTTTAAACCATGTATGTGTGATTTCCACCCCGCTCCCGCCCCCTGCTCCCCTGCCCCCCTGCCACCGGCTACTTTCTGTGGCTGTTGTTTCTCAAACTGTTTTCCAAGCCACCCTGGTTTGGGCGGTATGGAGGGTTTCCAGCATGGTCTCGGGTTACATTGATTCCTCAGGTTGATCTGTGCGCTGTAAACATGCACACCGGTGCACGCACGGCAAGGCGAGCCCAAGTTTTCTCACGGTTTCTTTCCTCCAGAGGCCTCCTTCTTTGTGTCCCCGAGGCGTAACAGGTGGTATCCAAGGCAGTGTTCTCTGGAGTGGGCCGAGTGCCCCGCCCCTCCCCACCCGACAGAGAGCAAACGAGCCGCTTTCTGGTGTCTGTGACCCAAAGGCGTCCCCTGAGCAGAGCGTGGCACCGGCTGCACGTTCCCGTTAGGCAATTAGCTGATTGCTGTCGCCGGCAGCCCTGCACCGCACGTGGGGGCTTCTGCGCCTGCCCACCTCTACTGCAAACACAGGCACGTCCCCCGACTTTGACAGCTCCCTGGGCTCCGGTGCAAAACAGCCACGGCGTTTCCAGAGCGGATTTCCCAACTACCAGCATCAGGGGAGCACCGAGTTACAGCAACTGTAACGAGGTACTCTTTCCAAATAGAGATGCAGAGAAGTAATCCAAACACCATTAAATAATCGTCCTCATTAAAACCAAACCAAAGCAAACAGTCATTCTTAAAGGGTATTAAAGGGGGGAAAAAACCCAAAATGTTTTAAGAGATGAATAATTAGCTCGTTAATTTTATTGGATAATTACACATCATTGGTTTTTCCAGAGTAGTGCATTTTTTTTTTTTAAATTAAAAACGACTTTTAGATTTCTCCCCTCGATGGGCACATCAGGAGTGCAGAGAGCTTTTTAGCATGCAAAAGAAATGAATCGCAATATTCGAGAGTGGGCTATTTTTTAATAAGAAGGCAGCCTTTCCTATCACGTTAATCTGCTCCAAAAAGATGCTCCTAATTTAGGAGAAATTAGAGGCAGAGTCTACACTGCAAACACCTCCGCTAATGCTTCATTAGTATGTATTTTCACATAATTCAATTAGCCAAAAACACATATGCGTGCGCCGCTCCCCTGTTCTGGGAGTGTCAGCAAGACTTGGAGCAGATCTGAAACAAAATGGCATAAATGGCATGTACAGCTCTGTGCATACAAAGATACCTTCAGGGTTCTAATAAATTCATGAAACTTTTTAAAGGATGATTTCCTAGCAGGCAATCACTTTTAATTAACAGGATCACCTACAGCAACACATGTCCTTCAAAAACTTACATTATTTTTTCTTTTTGAATTTCAAAGTTTCTGTAGTAAAAGTTGAATAGCTGAGTAGCTTAACCTCAAAAGGATTCCAGGCTTTTATGACAGTTATAAATCACTGTGGTGCCTTCTTTATAAGAAGAAAAGATTCTTAACACAACAGAGAAAGAAGGAAATCTCTTTTTAGTCATAGCTAGAAGCAAGCATTTCCTCCAAAGGTCAAAAAACTTTTCCTCAGTTAAAGAATAATTTTAAGGACATTGCAGCTACTTGTACAAGTAATCTCTTCTAATTTACTTTATGAATTAAACATTCAATTTCCAGGGCTGTGGTTTGACACAGGATGGACTCACCTCTTTCTGCAGCTGGCTTTGGCGAGGTTTTCCTCTTCGGTTTTTAGTAAACATGGGCCTTGGCTGAATGTGGGGTCTTAATTTAATGAGCCCTTCTGCATGGGGAGAATGAGGCTGTACCCACTCGCCGAAGGGTTCCGTTGGGTGGTTCTTGCCATCGCTTTTCAGGCCTTTGTTTGGAAGACAGGGATGTGCTTCTAGGCTGACTGGGGCTAATGGTAAGACAGGGAAAATCTGAAAGAGACTCGGATGATTCTGAAACACGGGAGGAGGAAGGGACGCCCAAAAGAAACCTGTTCACCTTCCCCGCCTTTGTGCTTAAGGCACTGGGGCCGTTGGATAAGAAGATGCCAGGCTGCAACAATCCCACCTGGTGAGGGCTTCCCCCCACCCCACTTTCCTGCACCCCAGTCCCAATCCCCCTCCCCCAAGGCTCTTCTCTAAAATAGGAGGCTGCCTTGGTTTTGTGATTTCCCCAAATGGGAGGAGATAATCCTTGGGAATTTGGGGAGGGGGGATTGGGATGCTGGCCTCTGCTCTTCTGCAAAGGCGGTGAAATGCCTGCAGGGTGGGGAGCGCACTGTGAGGACCACTGGGGCGAGCAGCCACGTACCCAGGCACTGCCCTCAACTGCATGGCCCTTCCTGAGGCCACCGTGGGTTCTCGCCTGGGGGGCTGCAGCAGCAGCAGCTCCCCGCTGGTGCTCCTGCCTCTAGGGATGCTCCTCCCAGACCCGGTCTCCACACAGAGTCCACGCCCCGTGTTCAAGGAGCTGCCCTGGTCACAGACTCTGTTAGGAGTTAGGACCACAAGAACTCTCAAAACGTCAATCTGATCATTTATTTCCAAGCTTAATTCTTTCAATAGTTTCCTAGCATCCTTAAGAAAAAAAAAAGACAACCAAAAACCTCCATTCCTTAATTTGGCACTGAAAGCTTCTCTGTTTTCTCCTCTGCTTCTATTCCCAGGCCCCTTTTCCCTGTCAATCTGATTCTCAGCTCTGGCGGCCTATTTACAGGCCCTTCCCCTGAACTCCAACCAAAGGGCTGTTTTCCTTCTCAGATTTCTTTTTCTAAACATGACTTTTTAGTCCAAATCTTTGGAGGATTTCTTACCCCCCCTTTTTTTTCAGTTTCAGTAAAAGCCCCCTGCTAGTTAATACCTCCTCATTTGTCAAGTTCCCACTTAAAATTCACCCTTTCCCATCCCTTTGGAAGACTTCTTCACATTCCCCGAACTGTAGACCCTTCTAGGGTCTCTCAATGCACATTCTGTTCCTTTCAGGGACCCCCTCCTTCACTCAGTGAGTACGTATTGAGCACTTACTATGTGCCAGGTACTCTTCTGAGCATATAATGAACAGACAGGTCTATGTTGCAATCGAGCTTGTATTTTAGCGGAGGAAAATAAACACAACATAACACACCAATAAATAAGTAAATACATAAATTAGCGATTGGGCCCATCGTGGTGGGGGGAGCGTGGCCGACTTGTAAAATCAGGCGCTGAGGCCAGGGTCTCTGTGAGGAGAGCACATGTGAGCTGAGGTATGAAGAACGAGAAGAAAGAAGCCAGCCTGAGAATGTGTAGCTCAAGGTCATTCCGTAGGCAAACGAGGAAAAACGAGCACAGAGTCTCTGAGGCGGGAAGCAGCTCGGGAGGTTCAAAGACGAGAAAGAAGGCCGTGTTGCTGCTGCGTGCCGTGCGTCTTCCACCTTTCGGCAGCCCGTCTTACCCGGGGCTCACGTCTTAACCTGGGCCTGTGAGCCGGCCCGTTTGGCTTTCACACCGATCAGTGTATTACGACTAAGTCTTTGTCAGAAGTAAAGATATTTTGGCCTCCACAGGCCATTCCTTTGCTTTATTTCTCAACCTGTTGAGAACTAAGCGTGGTGGAGGACCGCCGTGTATGGAGCCCCTCGAAAACCCCAACATCAGTGAGTATGTGATGTATGTGTTTCTGTCCATCAAAGTCCATTTCTTTGTGAGGTTCTTGGTGTTTCTTTTCCACGTAGGACTTTTTAGTTTTGTATGCTCACATTTATTGTTATTCTTTTCTTTTCTTGGTTTTTAGGTTTGGTTCATAATTAAACGTTTCTCATTTGGAAATTAAAAATAATATTTATTGTTTCTTTTTATAAGACTATAATTTAACAGAGCAATGGTGGGTTCATGGCAAAACTGAGGTGTACAGATTGCCCATGTACTCCCCCCACACACATGTGTATAGTCCCGCCCCGCACTATCAGCAGCCCCCACCAGGGCGGCGCACCTGTTGCAAACAATGGACCTGCCCTGAGACAACAGTATCACCCGAAGTCCAGAGTTCACTTTAGGGTTCACACGTGGTGTTCTACATTCTGTGAGTTTGGACACACTTTTAATGACTTGTATCCATCTTCATAATACCATGAAGAGTATTTTCAGTGCCCTAAACATCCTGTTTTTTTCTAGTACTTTTAATATTGCTTTGCTTTTGCATTTAGGTCTTTGATATATCTGGGCTTTATATTTGCTGTAAAATGGTAGAGATTCACCTTAACTCCCGTTTTTCTCATCATTATGAGGGTGACATTGACAAATAGAATCGTAAGCTATTTGAAGTGTACAACATGATGGTTTGATGTGTGTATACATTCTTAAAGGGATTCCCACCATCAAATTCATTAACACATCCATCACCTCACAGGTACCTTTATTACTATTGTTTGGGTGAGAATGCTTGGGGTCTACTCATAGCAAACTGCAATTATACAATACAATGTTATCAGCTGTAGTCTGCATACTGCACATTGGATCTTCTTAGCTTGTTCATCTTATAAGTGAAATTTGTACCCTTTTGCTTCCAACCTCTCCCCATTTCTCCTACTCCCCAGCCTCTGCTAATCACAATTCTACTCTGTTTCTACAAGTTCAACTTTTTTTTTTAGATTTCACTTCATGTAATAACATGAAGTAACATCATGTAGTATTTGTCTTTCTCTGTCTGGCTTATTTCTTTCAGCATAATTCCCTCGAGGTTCATCCATGTTGTTGCAAACAGCAGGATTTTGTTCTTTTTAAAGGCCGAATGATATTTCAGTGTAAATATACGCCACATTTTCTTGAGCCGTTCATCTGCTGATGGACATTTAGGTTGTGTCCATGTCTTGGCTGTCGTGAATAATGCTGCAGAGAACGTGAGAGCAGAGATCTCTGTGTGAGACGGTGATTTCGTTTCCTTTGGATATATACTCAGAAGCAGGATTGTTGGATCATAGGGTAGTTACATTTTTTTGGAGGCATCTCCATACTGTTTTCCAAAATGCCTCGAGTTGACATTCCCACCAACAGTGTACAAGAGTTCCCTTTTCTCTACATCCTCGCCAGCATTTGTTATCTCTTGTCTTTGTGATAATAGGCATCCTAACAGGTGTGCAGTGACCTCGTTGTGGTTTTGACTTGCATTTCCCTGATGATTAGTGATGCTGAGAACCTTGGATGTGCTGGTTGGCCATTGTATGTCTTCTCAGGAAATATGGCTATTTGTGCCCTTTGTCCATTAAAAAAATGGGTTGTTATTATTATTTTTGCTATCGTGTTGTGTGAGCTCCTTGTATATTTTGAATATTAACCTCTTATAGAATATGTGGTTTGCAAATATTTTCTCCCATTAAGTCACACCTCTCTTATTGCTTTCAAAATCCTCTCTTTGCCTTTAATTTTTGGCAGTTTTGACAGCTGTCTCCATACGAGTCTCTTTGGCACTGTCTGGGCTTCCTGGATCTGGATGTTTGTTTCTCTCCTCAGGGTTGGAAACTTTGCAGCCGTCTCTCTTTGAATAAGTTTTCTGCCTCTTTCTCTTTCTTTCCTCCTTCTGGGATGCCTGTGATGTGCGTGCTGGTCCTCGGAGTGGTATCCCACAGGTGCCTTAAGCTAACTTCATTCATTTTTCAGTCTTTTTCTTTCGACTCCTCTGACTGGGTGATTTCCACTGTCCTGTCTTTACATTCACTGATACTCTCTTCCACCTGATCTAGTCCACTGTTGCACCCCTCTATCCGAATGTTTAGTTCAATTATTGTGTTCTTCCACTCTTTGATTTCCATTTGGTACTTTTAAATATTTTCTATCTCTTTATTGAAAATTTCACTTGTTCATGCATCACTCTTCCTAAATTTGGTGAACATTTTTTAGTACTATTTTGAACTTTCTGTTGAGTAAATTACTTGTCCATGTTTTGTTAAGGTCAGTGGCTGGTGATTTATCTTGTTTTTCTGTTTGGAGCATATTCCTTTGTTTCTTCAATGTTTTTGACTCTCTATGTTGGTTTCTGCACATTAGATGTATAGCTACCTCTCCCAGTCTCACCGAGTGGCTTCCTAGAAAAGATGAACCTTGTCAGTCATCTGGCCTAAGTGTCTGGTTGCCTCTTAAACCTTTGTGATTTTCCAAGCCATCATCTTTGTTCTTAGTGGCTCCCTTTAGCTTAGGGTGTGCCAAGTTATGTCGGGGTCCCAAAGATGTAGGAAACACCCACACCTATTTAGGTTCCCAAATGACCCCTAATTTCTGTCCCTTTGACTCCCGGCTGCAGGCTAATCGAGAGCCAGACCTTCATGCAGCTACTGGGAAATTCAGGACATTGGATATGCGGTGGAGCCACTGGCCCGGAGAAACCAGGAGCTGGGTGTTTCTGCCTACTCATTCTGTGCTGAGCCAACGTCACTGGGAGTGCTTGTGCACCCAAATAGAACTGCTTGTTGGTTTTGTGTGGTCCTGGGGGATTCGTGAATGTTGAACCCTGTCAGCTACCAGAGCTAGGTGATTTGGGAGCCAGTCCCACAGATGGCAGCCATGAGTTGGGGTGGTGGATGTGTGGACAAGCTCCTTTCTGGGAGAAGCAAGAGACAATTTTACCATCAGAGTGATCCAAGAGGAAGAGGTGGGCAACATGCCCACCAATTCTTTTATGCTCCCAGGAGATGTCAGTAGCTCTCGGATGCAAGCTGATTAGAGGCTGGATCCTCTGGCAGCAGCTGGGAAAGCATTCAGTCAAGCCTCTTCCAGGGGAAAACTGGGTGATGGGTGTTTTTGCTGATTTCCTCTGTACTGCGCCTGGGAGATGGGGAATAGCTGCAGAAAGTATTTAGTTAACAACTGCTTCTTTGTTTTTTTAAGGTTTCATGGGACTTGTGAATGCCCAGCCCCTTTGGCTATCAGGGGTAGGGGACTGAGGGCCTGTCCCTTGGGTGGCAGCTCTAGGAGTCAGGGCACTAGATGTGTGGACAACCTCCTTCCAGGGAGAAGATGGTGACTTGATTTTATTGTTGAAGCGAGAGGGAGGAAGAAGGCAGAGACATGGCCCCTGGCTCAAGGCTCCCAGGAGGATCCCAGTCTGCAACGAGATGCAGGCTGATCAGCAGCTGGGAAAGCACTCAGTGAAACCCCTCCCAGGGGCGGGCTGGGAGACAGGCGCTTGTGTCTGTTCCCTCTATGCAGAGCCCAGGGGGTGGCTGTGGAGAGTCCTCGATTGCTCATTAATAAACTGCTTCTTTGTTTGCTATAGTCCTGTGGGACTTGTGAAAGAAATCTCCACAGGCTCTCAGAGCAACACGACTGGGGGCCCTACCTTGTGTGGCATCCTTAAAAGTTAGGGCTCTAGTTACGTGGTCTAAGCCCTTTGCTACTCAAGGAGAAGCTGGGAGTCGCATGTTCCCTCCCAATTTTAAGTCTCTGTGCCAGAGATGGGGTGAGTGGCAAGAGTGTGTCTCAGTCTTTCCTGTCCATTCTGGTGCGTGTATTTTCCCAGACACTGGATATGTAGGAATCCTTCAACTAATATCTGGATTTCTCTCAGAAGAAATGATCCATTTGTAGGTGTATATTCATATTTCAATTTTCTAGAACATAATTGACTGCTTGTACCAGAAATAAAAATGACCCCGTGATGCATGTGCATCTGTGGGAGGAAGGAAAGTCAGGAGCCTCCTCCTCACCCCCTTGGTGATGTCACTCCCACAACTTAGTTCGTTTTCAGAATTTCTATCCTGCTGTCCTGACAGTTTACCAAGTAATCTGTCTCTTAGCCAGTGGATGTCATGGCCAACTTCATGTGGGATTGCATTCCTCCATGTGTTTCTGGCACTATTTTCTGCTCTGTTTGTGTGTATGCTTAATCTTGTGCCATTACCCAGACTTCTAATTGCTATTTTATATTTGGCAATGGTAGTCACTCTTAATTATTTTTTATTTGCAGACTTTTCTTGGACATTTATATTTGTTTACTTTGTCTGGAAATGTCTTTATTTTATGCCTTAAGGTTTCCCCAGTGTTAACCCATCCAGACAGTGTTAACCAGCCTGTCTTCAAATATCTTTCCACTTCATGCACAACATAAACCCTTCCAACAGTGTACCTCCATGTCATCCTTTCTTTCTTTATTGTAATATTTGGACATATATTTTATTTCTACATAACATATATTTTATATGTGATAAACCCCACAACACATTTATATTTTTGTTATAAGCAGCCAATTATGTTCTAGAAAATTAAGTATTTTAGATGCACCCACATACTTATCATTTTCAATGCTCTTTCATCTTCCACTCTGAAATGATTCTTTTTGTAAAGTCCTTATTTCACTTTACTTTCTGATGGTTTTCCCACTGGATATAAAATTATAGGTTGGTAGTATTTTCCTTTCTGCACTCTGAAGATGCCATTACATTGTCTTCTAGCTTTCGTTGGTTTTGTTATGAAGCATGAAGTCACTTTTATCTTTGCTTCTCTGTTTAGGACATGTATTTTTCCACCGGCTCCTTTTTAAGATTCTTTTTCACTGGTTTTTAGCTCTGTGTGTGATGTTGTGACATGATTTTTTTTTGTTCAGAATGCTTGAAGTTTGTTGAATTTCTTAGATCATTGGATTTAGTACTTTCATCAAGTTTGAAAATTTCTAATATTATTTCTTCATATGTTTCTCTGCCCTTCCTCGGCACTTCAGTGCACATGTTACGCTGCTTGTTATAGTGTCACAGTTACTAAAATTCTGTTTACCTTTCTTTGTCTTTCTTTTTTGATGTTCCACATTGGATAGTTTATAATGCTCTGCTCTCAAGCTCACTGACTTTATTCTGCAATATTTAATCTGCTGATCACTCTATCTACTGAATTTTCCATTTCGAATGGCTATTTCAGTGAGAGAAGTTTTATTTAAAAATTTCATTTATCTGTTTGTTATATATCTTCTTTTAAATTCTTGGCATTTTATAATAGCTGTTTTAATGTCTTTTTTGGCTAATTTATTACTTCTGCCACTCCTGCATTTATTTGTATTGACATTTTTTTCTGTTATCATTCTTTTTTGGTTCTTGGTATGTCTTGTATATTTTGATTGAGTGCTAAACATTTAGAATTTTACATTGTTGAGCATTTTTGTTTGTTTTTCTTTAAATATATAGTATAGCATTCTGGTCTGGCAATTAGTTATGCTAAATAAAGATCATATTGGGGTTTTTTTTTTGAGCTGATGTTTAAACTTTTAAAGGGCTGGTCTAGAGTACTCTAGAGTAAAAGGAAGCACTTTTTACCCTAAGGTTATTTTAGCTCTATACTTAGGTGAGACATTTCTGGAATCTATACTACATGAACTAAGTCTTCAATAAGGTCCTTCCATTTTAGCTCGTCAGACATTGAACTTCTTCCAACACTGTGTGAAAGCTAGAAATCATTCAGCAGACAGCTCCCAGGTTTTCCGTGTCTGGCCGTGTGCATTGTCACCGATGTGTAAGCAGTATATCCTTCAGGAGCAGATTCAAGGGATTCCCTATGCAGACACCTGCACTCCTTTTCTAATTGTTCCCTCCTCTCTGGTACCGTGCTCTTTACATTCCAGCTGCTTCTGCTTCCCTGACCTTTTATTTCTGCCTCCTCCATTCACTGTGACCACTGTTTTCCTTTGGAGCTTGCCTCTTGTTCTGTAGTCCGGAACATTACTGTAGGAAGCTATCTGGGATTTTTTTCCCAAACACTCAAGATCACACACTTGGGGTGTAGCAGAGCGTCCATTCAGGCCAAGGTCTGTGTGTCTAGAGCCCATGCTCTTTTTTCTAACCACATCACAGGGCAAGGCATGCTGGTCTTCCAGACTTTAAGACTCAGAGGCCATGTGAATGGAATGCCTTGTAATCTGAATACAGTGAGAGTGCAAATTATTAAGGGCTCTCTAGCCACGGCAGATGGAAGAACTGAGCTTATAGACAAGGCCTCAGAGAAAAGATAATAGCGGGAAGGAGTGGGAATATACATGATAGGTGGGGTTGACACATTACCTTTCAACACCTCAACTAATAGACAACAGGGTATATTCAGGTGGCAGGGTGATAAAAATGATGCTGTAGATATTTTCTAGGTAGATCAAATATTTGCATCATATTCTGCTTCTTCCCAAAGAGTTTAAGACAATGATGCCTTTTTGATGGTTACTGGCAATATGCAGATTGCACTAGGAGCAAAATACTATTATTTCTCTACAGGTTTTTTTTGTTCTCTGCTTTAGACTGGCTGACTAAAATAGTCATAAGTGGAATAAGTCAAGCACACCAAATGGGAAAATTCTGACGATAGCAAAAATGTTTACTTCTGTTCTGTTAAAAAGTATTTGTTGAGCAGGTAGAAATACCCATTCCCTCAGCTATTTTTAAATGATGCTTATCTATTTATTAAGGACATTACTCAAACTACTGACACTTGGCAATCTCATTCAGCAAAAAAATAAGCAAAGTATCATTTGTTAAAAATATCCTGACATGAAGACTGTTCACTAGATCATCCTAGCCTTCCTCCCTTATCAGACCACACCCTGGTGCTATGCTCTGGGTGGGTCTGCAGAAGTGATTTGAATTTGCATTGTAACAGCTTTTCTCTGAATGCTGTCACCTCCCAGTTAAAAGTCCATTCTGACGGGGAGAGCTGGATTCTGAAAGCGTACCATGGACTTTCAGAGTTAGGCGTTCTTTGCTTTGTCTGGGAGCATGGGGACAGGCAGGAGTCCCAGGGTCTCCCAGCTCAGCAGTGGTGATTCTCTGTTGCGGTTGCTCACCTGCCACAGTCACCTTATTGAAAGTCATGACCCTCCAGCAAGACTCACCTGCTGTGTTGCTGAATGGGCAAGTTTTGCAGGACTTTGCTGCTGAGAATTTCAAAGAGCTCTAGAAATGAGAGATTTGTATGACTTTTCAAACTACTCAACAACTCAGATGCCAAGTTTGCAAACAGATACCTGAGGATCCAAAGGTGTTCCAGTTTTAAGAAACATTTGGTCAAGATATTGGGAAAAAAAGAGTAGAAAGAGAAGTCAATGAAAACACAAGCACAATGATCTCTCTTTTCAACTCCAAAGAAATCATTGAGGATCACCTTCTAATTGCAGCTGCTTGTGTTCAAGGTCATGTGATTTGCACATCTGGCAACTGTTCCTATGTTTTTACATAATCCGAGTTTTACTTCAGTAAGGACCTTGAAATTGTGCTGAAATTGCATATGGAGTTTTTTATGGACTAATACTATTTTAAGTGGGACTGTGTGTGGATGGTGAACTACATTACCTATAAAGTGGGTGGCCAGTTTTCTATGGCTATGAAACAAACCATTCCAAAAGGTAGTGTCTTAGGAGAATAATTTATTACTCCTAATGATTCCGCACTTGAGCATGGTGGTTCTTCTGTTCCACAAGGTCTTGTCTGGAAATCACTCATGTGTCTGCAGCCTTCAGGGCTTGGGCTTCTGTGAGTGTGGCTACTGAGTTCCAAAACAGTGAAAGTCAGCAGGTGCCACACTGAAGCTAGACCTGGAAATGGCGTCACTTCCACTTGAATTCCATTGGTTAAGGAAGCCATGAGGCTGGCCTCGGATTCAAGGGGAGGGGGGAAATAGACTCCACCTCTTCATGAGAGAAGCAGCATGAGCATAGACTATGGAGGGAGACATTGGAGCGGGTCTTTGGAGACCATCTAACATATAAACACCTTGTGAGTCTTTCTGGTTTGCTTAGGATTACCCTGGTCTATACCCATGGTGCTGCAGTAATTAATAGCACTCCTCTGTACTCTCAAAATTGTCTTGGTTTAGATGATCCATTTTGTGGCCACACTCTCCATAAGATACTTTTTAGACCTAAAATTTTACAATACAGCTTCTAACTAATAAGGCTGTTCGACCATGGAGTGAATTTTGAGACCAGGTTCTACTCTTGGTTTAATATCTAGCAAGGTTTTCCCTCAAATCAGGGCAGGAATGGTTTAGCAAGGCAGTCTTTGTGTTTCTGGGTCAACTGCTCAATCAATGGCGTTTGTGAAGAGGACTTTGAACCTGTGAGTGCCCATCAGAGAATATAATGATCATCACTTCTCTGTCTCTCTGAGGTATTTTAGGTTACTTATATTGAACATTTCCCAGCAAAGAAGAATGGAAACGGCAGAACTCAGATCTCACATAGTTGGGGATTGCCTCTGTTTTAGCGATGCCTTGCTCAAATCACCTGCAACACACTAAAAGGGTAAAACTTTTAAAGACATCTCCGGGGCTGGGTGAATGCAAAACTCTAAGGTTAGCCAAACATGCATTAACATCCCAGCTCTCCACATCCGTGTTCGGTGTCTTCCGGGCCCTTTGGCTACATCCAGGTTCACAGCGTTCTCGTGTCGTGCCTCATCCATCAGGGCCCTCGGAGCAGAGAACATCAGGCAGGGTCCTTTCTCCAGGCCTTTGATCGTGCCTCCTGTTCTCCCAATACATGGCAACATTAGCTTACCATGGCCCTCATTCTAAATCTGGGAAATGAGGAGCCACTGAACATTAGGATGGAAGTGGCTCTGATGTGCTTGATCTCTTAGGAAAATCATTCACGTTGTGGTCACAGCCTCTGCTGAGTAGGCCTACTAGTTTCCATTACCCTTTCACCCAGAAGGAAATGTCTCACTGTGATCCACACCTTCCTAAAGCTCCTAAAATTCTGTAGGCACTCAGATTCTCCTCTTGTCCCTGGGTATCTGGCACTCTCACCCACTCTCTCTCTCCATGCCTGTTTCCCTTTCCTTCAGCCCAGACACCCCTGCACATGCCAGTCCTAGGTGAACACCTTTAATGGGAAGCTATATCCTCACCGGCAGAAAGGGTCTGGAATTAATCTTGGCGCCCAAATCCAGATAGCTGCTGTTAACCCATAAATGTACCCTCACCCCCCTTCTGCCATGTTCTGTTGCAGACCATGCAGTCTACGGGCTGGTATGAGTCTGTAAAATGTCCATAGCTGGTGCACGAGGAGGGAAGCACAGAAACCGAAAGCAAGTGGGTCTACACTGGCCTTCTCCAGACTCTGCAGTTCGTCCTCTCTCCCCATCAGGATCCAGCCTTTCCTGCCTGCTCCAAACACTAAGGAAGTAATAGATTAGTAAATTATATATGTACACACAAAAATGGAACAAATGGCTATTAGTTAACTGGAGATTTCAACATGACAAATTTATTAATTTGATAGGTGTGATAGATTACATTATTTGTTTCTCTTTCTCCCCAACCCTTGCCAGCTTTCTTACAGGCAGGGTATGTATATTCCCTACCCCAATGACTTGGAGTTCAGCCATGTGACTCCCCTTGGACATGACCTGTACAGAGTCTAAGCTGAAGCTTTGAATGCGCTTGTGTGGTTTGGTTCTGCCTGCCCTTTGATCCTCTGCCTGCACCAGAGAAAAGCACGCCCCAGATGGTGAGTGAGGCTTCATCCTGGGTCCCAGATGGAGAAGACATTAGAGCTGATCAGACCCCATGGAGCCCAGCAGAGCTCACAGAACTGCATCTAACCCACAGCCCTTAAACAACATGAGCAAGAAAACAGTGTTCGGGGTTGCAAGCAACAGATATTTTTGTACCTGTTGCATCAATAAAAGCTGATAAGTACAGAAATTGGTACCATGGCTGGGGTTCTGCCATCATAAAACCTTAAAACGTGAGCTGTTGCTTCAGGCACTGAGGAGGCTGCAACAGGAATCTGGGGAATGGCAACCCATGTGTTGTACATTGGTGAAATGCTCGGTTTAACTCTATGGGCAAGTGTAGTGTTGAATGAGAGGCTTTGAGACAGAATGTTTAGCCTGGCTTGGTTGTTATTTGCTGCATTTGATAAGAGACTATATGCAAGAGAAGAGCTGGGGAAACAATTGGCCTCTTTACAATGAAGGGAAGAGTGAGAATCCATAAATTCTGGAGTTTGCTGATTTGACATAGGCTTTGGTTTCCCACTTCCTTCTGATGAAAAGTTTTCATTTTAACATACAACCTGAGGGCAAGGGCTAGTTGAGGAGGGCTGCCATTAAGACACAGCTTGGGGACAAGACCAAACCAAGCTGGTGGCTCACACATCTTTCTTTGAGATGTCTGATTAGATGAGTCATGTATCCCCCAGTAAATTATTTCAATTGTACAAAATAGCTCCGACCATAAATAAATAAATAAATAAATAGGGATATGGTTTCTTAAAGCCTGATAAGCTTAAAGTGTTTGTAATTAAGAGAGAGAGAAAGTGTTGAAAAGAATTGGGAGTGTGGCTGTTAGCGTATGAAGTTGCCTGGAAGCAAACAGATACAAACAAAAGACAACAAAAGGGCCACACAAGAGTTAAAAAAATATATCCCTGTGCTACCCAGAGTGCTTTGGCATGAATTAGCAGAGACCGTGACTGAGACGGAAAATCACCTGACTTTACAGGGGTAGGAGGCAGGCCCAGGAACCGCTTGGCCACCAGGGGAACATACGTCCTGATGCTCCATTCAAATATGGCCGAGGACGGTCATGAAAGAGGACAGAAGTCCTGGAAAGTGGAAGCAAGAGGTGTGAAACTAATAGACTGGTGTAGACCCCCAGGGAATGGAAGAGAGTCCTGCTCAAGGGACACTGCCCATTCTTGGGATGGGGGACCTGCAGTATTAGCTCCATGGGATTTCGGGATGAATTGGTGTCTCCCCTGCCTCCCCTATCTGCACTGAAGTATTTCCCCATGGTGTGTTGACTGTGTGTGTGGAGCGGGTGGGTAGACGATTAGTCTTTTGAGATCATAGGTCCCTGGATCAAGAGGAGCTACACTGCACTTGAGAAAATTATGAGGCCTTAGGCTTTAAGCCTAAAGACTTGACTGAATGACACTTTAGGTCTCAGGAAGGAAGTAAACATTTGTGATCAAGGAAGCGGGCTTGATGGATAATGCTATTTGTTTACAAGTTTTCACTCTGCCCCGGCCCTGGCCATCCTTCCCCTTGGTGTGGTGCACTTTCCCGCCCTTTTGATTTCTGGCTTTGCTTGTGATTCTCCTTGTTAAGGGGACGTGAGCGGATGTGGCGTGTGCCACACCATGCAGAAGCTTTAAATGCGCTGGGATGGACTGGCTCTGTCTCCACCTACCCTTGATGTTCTCCCTGTGAAAGCTTTATGCCTGGAAAATGGATGTGCCTTATCCCGGTACGAGAGTAGGAAGACCCCTGGGACCAAACTGAGCGCAGAGGAGGCCAGGACCCTTCGGAGAGGCCTCGCAGGGCCACAGCCCTGTCCAGACCTCCTCCAGCAAAAGTGAGTGTTTGCTCTTGGAAGGCACTGAGACTTGGGGTTATTTGTTGCTGCAGCAAATGCTGACTACTACAAAGGATTTTAGAATGAGAGAAGTCACTCATGAAACAGGAAAAGGAAATGCTATGTGAATCAACTAAATTGTGTAAGCGACCAAAATCATGTTGAAATCTAACCTTCATTACCTGTAATTGTTGAACTACCAAGAAGGAAAATTAAAAAATCAAAAGGAGAATTTCACTGATTTGGCATCTGAGACACAGGTTTAATTGGAGACCTGGAGGAAATAGCTTTCACTGTTAGGCACTGATTGAAAAGATTGCCAAGGAGAAGCCAACAATCATGGAATGAACACGGTTGGTTAGAGAAAGGTGTACAAGAAATACAAGCCTGTATTTCTGAAAACCCACACTCTTTCTGTGTGTCATGTGGCACGTGTAATGTGAATTTGTCACTAGGAGACATGCATCAGCTGATAGTAACGGCACACTTTGGAACACCGCAAAGATCATGCATTGTATTTTCTAGATCTGTCTGAAGATGGAACAGCTTGGTAGCAAATATAAAATTTGACCTTAGATCTGCTCTTAGACTCACAAAGGGAATGTTAGCTAAATGCTGTTAAAATAACTAGATTTAATTTAGACAAGATACGAATGTTAGGCAAAATAATAAAACATTCTCAAGTAAAAAGCAAATTGTAAACTTCTCATAATATTTTCTGCAATGAAGATAATTTGCACATATGACTTCATTATAAGAAGGCATAAACTTCATGGTGCAATTGTGTATCTAAGTATTGCTTTAAGCAATTTTTCTTACGCACAATTGCACTCACTACTTTTAAAATTAATTTACAAAGTTACTTGACCATTGGATGTACCAGAAAATTTTGGTCCAGGCTTTTAGGTAAATTAATCAGAACTTAGGCACTCAAGTAAAATCCCCCCTAAGTAGTTTTCATAGCATTGCATATCTTTATTTCTTACTTAACTTTATTTAAATAATGTTTCTTTGGGGAAAATGACTGTGGAATTCTCCTGGTATTGGAGTCAGGATTTTCATGATTTGGTGTTGTTGTGTTTTTATGTTTTTGTGCTGGTGCTCGAGAAACTCGAGGAAAATCGGCTACTAGTTCAGCCCCATTCCCTCTCTTGCCCACAACTGTCTGGACTAATGGCACCGTCGTTGAGTGCTCGGCTTCTGGCTTGGCGGCAGGGGCACTGTGCCAGTGCTGGTGTGCTCCTTGAGGGCAATCAAGAACATTCCTTCAAGCCCTGGCTGGCGTAGCTCAGTGGATTGAGCACAGGCTACAAACCAAAGCATCGCAGGTTCAATTCCCAGTCAGGGCACATGCCTGGGTTGCAGGCCATGACCCCCAGCAACCGCACATTGATGTTTCTCTCTCTCTCTTTCTCCTTCCCTTCCCTTTCTAAAAAGAAATAAATAAAATCTTTTTTAAAAAAAGAACATTTTTTTACAGCAGCACCCACAGGCTGGGCTCTGATGGGAGGCTCACAGGGCATTGCATGAGAAAAGGGCTCATATTCAAACAAAACTGGCCCGCTTAAGAAACCCTAATGTGTAAATCCTTCTATGCCGTGGGACTTCCCAGGACATTTAGTATGTTAATGTGCACTGTGATCTCAGCAAAGGGTTACCCAGAGCATCCAGCTGATGAAGGCTTTGCGGGGCACACTTTGAGGAGGGGTGCTTTGCCGTAATACTTCGTCCCTCAGAATCAGGGCCGCCTAAATGAACCCAGTTGTTTGAGAAAACTCGGAGTGTAAGTATGAAGGCGGCCCCTGAACACGGAAGGGGTGAAGCAGAAAGCACGGAGTCCCACCGCCTGTCCCTGTTCCCTTCTCAAACGTAGGAGCACGAACGGCTCCCTTCCTCCAGCCACTTTCTCCCCCACCCCGGCCCCCAGCCTTTAAGAACAAGGAACAGGGCCCTTGGAACAAACAAAACTACTTTTGCAAAGAATCAGACACGGCGTTCCGGAGTGGCTCCCAGGCTTCTGCCTGAATTAAAGGCGAGGCCACATAAGAGGAAATGAAAGGGTCTGCTCAGAGATCAAATGGCACATTTGTATAGAACCTTATTCAAAATGGATACAAATGCATCAATTCTTCAGAATTATAGGTGAATCAAAGGAAAATTACATCCAAGGAGATAAAGCAGCAGCCCGCAGTCGAACCACGTACAGTGCAGAGAGGCAACTTTGAAGCTTCTGGCCGGCGCGCCCGAGAGCCAGATGTGGCAGGTGGAATCACAGCGGCTCCGGCTCCGCATCTGGAGTGGATAAATCTGCCCCACGGAAAATTAAGGGGTGCACAAGGAGGTGGTGAGAGTGACCAGTTGAAAATACATTTTTTAAAGAAAAATCACTTTGAAGAATGTTGAACATTCTTTTTCTTAAAAAAAATAAAAATTAGGTCTAGGCTCAATATTATTCTATTTATTGATGGTGGTGTGAAAGAGTCATAGAGAAGGATTCTTTAATCTCCAAAACACCTAAACCCCTAAGACTCCATTCTTCTCCATTCTTCTCTATAGGCCCAAATATGGCTTTTTGTGTGGTTACATTCCTCAAGCCTTCCTTCTACTGGTGGGAGAATCGTGCCTTTGTTTTATTACCATAAATACGTGGATATAAATATGTACCAGCTGTGGCAGACATGAACAGTTTCATAAAGACTATGGCAACACTGCAGCTACGCACACCCATTTATCTAGACGCAGAATCTCCTGGCTTGACGATCACCTCCACCTCGTCATGTTGTAGAAGCCACGAGTGAGGAATGCCTGTGTGAGGAGACTTCAGTTAGTGGTGCAGTCTGGGTGGGCGTCAGGGGTCCTGACTCCTGGTACAGGGGTCTGCTCTTTGCCATGCCTCCTGGGTTGCTTCAAGGCCTCAAAATGCTTCCCTAACGTGGAGCCCTTCCACACCACCACATAGTGAGAGGTGGCGTGAATGTAGACACTTGTGTCTTCAAGTCCAAGAAGTTGTCCTCTGCAGTGGGAGTGACTGTCCGAGGGTTCCGTTTTCTGAGAAGGTGGGGAAGGGGCTTAAAGCAGAGTGCTGGGGGAGGGTTAGGGTAACTACGAGGAGATACTTTCTTAGGGAGGTTTTCCTGGGGGGGGACAGGGGCTCTTCCTCTGGCCACAGCTATCATTGGGTGGAGTCTAAATGCAGAGAGTGGACCGTCGGCTGACTTGACAGCGTGTCCTGGGTCATCATCCACCTTGTACTTAGTGGAAAAAAAAGATGGGACCTCCAGTCTACGAATTACAATCTCAGCCGATAATCTCATCTGAGCCAGCTCTGCCTTCGGCACCCACCGCTGACACCTCGGAGTCCGGGCACCACCAGGATCTTCTAATCCTCACAGCTGGCCCCCGAAGTGAGGTAGACAGGCAGGACAGGGGTCAGGGGGCCTATTTGCCAGCAAGGAAATGGAGCATCTGAGAAGTTACTTGCCTTGCCTTGAGGCAGGATGCAAACGTGGCAACCCGCCTCCCCAGTCTGTGCTTTGGCCTGTGCCCGCAAACAGCTCCCGGGTGGCAGTGTGACGAAGCGTGGCTGTGGGCGCCAGGAGGGCACTTTCCCCGCGTGATGCCCGCTGTGAACAGGGGGCGGGTGAAGAACTCAACCCCTGCTTCTGGACGGGACGTCCCAGGTGAAAGAGGTGACAGAAGGGGCGGCAACAATGGCGTGGCAAAGTGGTGGAGGGCTCTTGAGAACAGCTGAGAGGTTGAGGTGCGTTGTGACAGGTGACGGAGATGGCTGGAGGGGTCTCGCCAGTGTGATGGACGGGGTGGCCCTCGAGGAAGATGAGTCTCTCAGATAACAGCAGCAACGCCACCTGCAATAACCTCGGCATCCTTCCTGTGTCTCATTGCCGGGGCTTCCGGACGCTGCTTGTCACCATGAGAAAGATAAAACACCTTCTCAGCTGGACCCTGGCCAAGTAATCTCGGAGCTCCAGTTCAAGGAGCAGGCCAGATGTGTCCCAGCAAGGAAACACTACGTGTTTGGACAAAGGCTTGTTCAGGTATAAAATACAGCTCTGGGGAGGTGACAATTCCTACCACATGTTAGGAAGAGAGATGCACGAGCTGGTTAACGTCCCTGCTGCCTTTTCTCCCTATGGGAACAATATGCTCCCCGCTCCGCACATCCCCGAAGCACTGTGTGCGCGCCGTGTTCCCAGCGTCCGCGGATTAGCACGTTTTTATTTGGGATCAGCGCCCTCTTCTTAACTTCCAGTTAAACCTTATCAACTAGCAGGTACCTTTGGGCTTCCTTGATGTTATCGCAGAGGGCACGTGGTGCTAAGGAGAGAGCACTGAGTTTGGAACCAGATATTCCATGTCCTGCCTGTAAGATTATCCCCATCTGTAAGCAAGAGTGTTTATGAGACAGCGAATGTTCAAGAGATGCATGCTTTCTAAGAACCGGCTCGGGAGCTTTTTTCCCCCTCTTTTTTAAGCCTACAAACTCATCTTTTTCCTGTCCTTCCACAAATGTTGTAGTGGAGGATGTTTGGAGTGAGATGGGGCTTCTGTATCGTGAAAATACCCTGGGTCCTTCCAATGAACCATTCTGGTAAAAGCCACGACAAAAATATGGTTGTGGTTGCTTTAGATTGTTTATGAAGAACTGAGCTGAGGACTTGGTACTTAGTAATTACCTGCATACAAATCATGTAGCCTGAGCTATTCACTAAAGCAGAGCCTCTACTTGGAAATGATTTCATATTTAGTTTCCTGCAAACATTAATATTTAAAAAATATTGACATCTCATTCCACTTGAAAAAGGATTTTTTCCTACATAAAACTTGTTCTAATTCAGATGGATCTTCATACCTAATGAGTTTGGATGAAGGAAGTTTTACCATTTTTGAGTATTAATGTTTGTCCTGAAGTTCAGTTCTCTGAACCTGCTCCCTCTCTTAATTCCTCTCCAAGGACAGGTATGGCAGAAATGGTGAATTGTAATGGATCTTGGTGTCACCTTAATGAAAAATAAATAAGTAAAACCCAGAAACCTCTAGTGGAGGCTGTTTCAGATTCCATCCAAGGCTGCGGCTAAGGAGTGGAGAGTAAGCCAGTGGAGGCTGCAAACGGGGATGCTGATGAGTCAGTATCGTGTCAATTTCCCATCCTCTGTCACTGCTTGATTTTCTCAGGGGCCACAGGTCCACCAAATGTTCGCCTTTTCAATCTCAGTAGTAGAATAGGCTGCCAGGTAAAACCACAATCCCGGGTTCCCACCTCCCTTCTTTTCCTGAAATATCATTTTGGAAAGGAGGAGGAAACGGAATTACTGCATACTGAGCACTAAGTATTCTAGGGGTTATATTAGTTTATATCTTCATAAAGACATTAAAGAGCTATTTGAAGAGAAGTAATACAATGAAATGGACCATGTTAAAGTTACAAAATGTAACTTAAACACATAAAACCCTCATATGAGTACATAAAATTGCAAATAATACTTGGGACTCAGTAGAGTGTGGCCTTGACCACAAGCACAAAAATGAGCTGTTATTATTATTACAGTTTTTTGCACACAGTGTTTCTCCCTTAAATTGGAGGAATGAGGTTCAATTTTAAATTCAACTTTAAAAAGAATTGCAATGCTTTCAATATTTTAATTTGCATATCCACTAAAATTTTATGAGTCCATGGCTCCTTTCCAATAGTCACTTGATTCTTTATTTCTTTCTTATGAATTATAAGATATTTGTGAATGGCTTGCAAGATTTATTCTGCCTTTCTTTCCCAGATCCCAAATGTCTGATATTTTATTGACGTTTAAATTTTTTCCAAATGGCTTTTTGATGAATAAAGAAGGGTTGTTGAAAGGAACATTTCTTTTTAGATTAGGTTCAACTGATTTATTTATAGTCTCAGTGTCCTTCTAAGTTTTGTCTTCTTGCGTTGTATAATTACGTAGCAAACCAAATGAGCCTTTTTCTGTGTAATGTTTCTCTCATCAACACTGTTTTAAAAGTAGAAATCACTGTCCAGCCATATCTCCAGTGTCCAGCCACACCCACTAACACCCATCCCCCCCTTTCTGCAGAGAGAATTCCAGAGGCAGAAGGCACAGCCAAACACTCAACCCCTCTCTGACAAGGAGTAGCTTCTGTTCTTAAAATCTTAAAAGTGACAAATTAATAATCACCTATGACTACCTGTTCTAACTAATCACATTTATAATGAAAAAATTTAACATAATTTTTGGCCAATTTATATACATTGTTTTTTCAATCTAGATTGGTGTTTTTCTAATGCAAGTTGCCCTTAATGGGTGGTAAAATCCATTAATTGAATCATGGTTGGCATTGAAGTAAAAGAAATAGAATAGAATGAAACAGACTACGAAATGTGAAATTGTCTCGAGAACTTTGTTTCGGGTGTGTGCGCTCACATGTGGTATACAGGGAGGAGGAGGTATGATTCCATGTTTCATGGCAAAAAATATTTGACAAACACTCATTTAAATGACTTGTTTAAGAATTGTGTTCCTCAGACTCCAGGGTTCCAGAAAAAGTGCTTGAGATGGTGGGAAGGTTGGGGATCCCCATCACTACGCCAACCATCAAAAACCTCTTTTGTTGTTTTGTGTAACATATTCAGGTTGCTAAACAAGATTGGGAGAAACTATCCTGCTTCTCAATTCAAAATATTTGAAAATCATTGGTCTGGATCACGAATATGTTGATCATCCCTTTATTTAGAATTGCACTGCTTCCCCTAAGAAACAATTATGCAATGGCCCTCAGCCTTCTTCTAGGCTAAACATTCCCTTTTCTTTTCATGTTTCCTTACTGGCTATATTTTGCAACCTTTCCGTAAATTGTTAGTAAACCTGTGTGGCTCCTTTCTTATATCTCTCTGCTTCTCTAACTTTGGAGAACAAGTGGAACCAAGCTATCACTGTGCTGTTGTTTAGGTCTTTATACTCCAACATGAGTTTCCACCTACCCTGAGGTCGTAACCTTTTATTTCATCTTCCAAATCAGAGTAAGAGCATCTTTATCCAAGTAGCAGCCAAGTAAAGCTGAGCCACACCCACCCAGCTTTCTCTGCATCTCTCTCTTCCCCAGCCTGTGACCCACAGAACCTCCAGTCCTTCTGGCTGTTCAGATTCTACCAATGATAAGGAATGTTGACTTGAATCATAATGGAATCTTAGACTTGAAAGGGATATAAGTATCCTTTACTCAAACTGTCATTTCACATATTAGGAAATTAGGTCCTTCAAATTGCTTTTCTCCTGGTTGTTTTGTTCTCTGACTTTATTTTCGATGATTTTCTCAAGTGTCTGGTGACTCTGGGCTGTCTGTTCACATTCTAGAATGGGCCTGTCCAGCCCTACTTGGAAACTGTCCATGGAGGTCTTCCCTGTAGGGTGAGCTGGTGGGGCCTTTTCTTTGGGGGCACCCAAATGTCAGTATCTGTCCGTCCTTTCCCTGCCCTAGACAAGAGTCTCCCAGTCTCCTGCTGCCAGAAATCTGCGAGCCAAGTGGGGAAGAGGGAAGGAGGGGTGAGGAGGCAGAGCAAGGGGGTCTCAACATTGATAATATGAACCTTCTCTTACTCTGTCTGTTGTCCCTATAGTACCCCCAACTTCCAATGTGCTTGTTGTCCCCAGTCCAGGGGTCTTCTCGCGAGAAAAAGCCTTCATCTTCTGCTGGTTGGGGTGGAGAAAAGGCAGTTGCCTGGCTTAGCAGAGTATGGAGGAGACATGTGCTTCTTATGTAGACTTGCAAACAATCCCCCTCTTCTGCCCGTACCTTCAACTCTGCTTCCAGAGGTACCTGGTTCCCCAAGTCTTGATTTAAATCAGGATACGTCTGTGGCTTTCATTACTTTGGGGGCAACAATGCAGTTTTCTTGAATCTGATGTCAGTTATTACTTGGACATCTGCTTTACAGATTCCAAAATATTACTTTGTCTTTTCCCCCTATTGTAATTGTCTTTGTGGGTGTATTTTTTAAAAAAAAGCACACCTTGTTTGTTTGGGTTTTTTAACATTCCTGGAAATTCTGAAAGAAGCATAGATTTAATACATGCATTCAGTCGCTATGTATAACTGCTATAATTTAGGCCTCACTAATTATTTTAAACAAATAGCTTTAACCCTTTCTTTACTTTTCCTCTCCATAATTCTTCAACAATTATTAAGTAGTACAGTTGTCTAATTTACACTGTCATTCCTACGATGGTATCTTTTTTCCTTTAGTAGAAAGGCTTTGAACTTTAACAGCTGCTGTGTAAATAGGAGAGGAGAGGAGGGAGAAAATGAATGGGAAATAATGAATCCTCACACCAGGTTATTATCTCTGGAAATACGGAAAGGTGATTGTACCTAACATTTTAGAGGATGAAAAGATAACCTGAATATTGAAATGTGTATAGCCTGTGCAGATTTATTTTTTTTTCTTTTGTTGCTGGCACTATAAAATATGTAGGGGAAGAAAACTGGCAACTCTGCTCTTCAAAGTGCCTGACTTTGGTTATTGGTTCTGAAAATATGTGAACAGAAAAGTTGCTGTGTGGTCCCTGGGCCTGACAGAAAACCTGGCAGGGGATGCGTGGCTTTTCTCCTTACTCAGAAGAAGAGATAGGCAACTTCGGATGAAGTGGCACCCACACTCCAGTATTCACTCTCTCACCGAAGCGTCCCAAAGAAACGTCATTGCCCTCATCATTGTTTTCTAGCCAAGAGAGGCAGCAGGGGATGGGGTGGGATTGAAAAGTGTGTGAAATCTGGCCTCCAGCAGACCTAGAAGGCCTTGATTCAAGTCCTGGCTTCCTCATTGTATAGCTGCGTGAATTTGTACCAGTAACCTAGCGACTCCAAGCTTAGTGCCCCATCTGTAATTTCAGGCTGATAACATATTCTTCGAAAGTTTAGAGACAATGCTGGAAATCTCCCAGCACCATGCCCAACACTTTGTGAGTGTCCAGGGACAGGTGCATATTGCTGTGGACTAAAACTTGGAGGTGTCTCACCAGATGTGAGTAGATTTCCTCCTGGTGGGCGAGAGAAACAGACAGACCAGCTAGGGGACAGGGATAAGGAGAAAAACAAAAGGGAAGAGAAGAGAAGAGAGGAGAAGAGAAGAGAAGAGAAGAGAAGAGAAGAGAAGAGAAGAGAAGAGAAGAGAAGAGAGAGGAGAGGAAAGAGAAAAGAGAAGAGAAAAGAAAAAAGAAAAGAAAAGAAAAGAAAAGAAAAGAAAAGAAAAGAAAAGAAAAGAAAAGAAAAGAAAAGAAAAGAAAAGAAAAAAGTAAGAGAGAGGGAGAGAGGGAAAAGACGCCTCCATTGAAAAGACGCCTCCTCCCTTCTGGGTAAATGGCCCCGTGTGAACGATCCAGATCAGTGAAGCAGGGAGGTGAAGTAGGGCGGATAATTCACGTTGCAGTGCATTAGGATGGGTAGGCTCCCCTGCCTCACAGGCGCTCCTCTCGTGAGCCCCATCTAAACGCTGTGCTGAGCCCTGGTGCAGGCGAACAATCGTGTCCCTAGTCACTGCCAGCAAATAACCCTTTTTCCATCATTCAGCTCCAGAGCCTCCAGAAATTAACATGCAGTTAATTTTAGCAGAGACATAACAAATGAGGCCGCCTGAAGGACGGGAGGGAGGAGCCGGAACACGCGATGGTGATGACATTAAGTAGGGCAGAAGCAGCCATCAAACATGCCAAGAGATTGGAAACCTCTCAATGGTACAACAGCTTTTGGGGAGTGTGCGCATCTACGGTATACAAACTTCGTGTGTGGGCGGGGGTGGTCGTTAAACAGATGGAGACACACAGGTCTTCGCCATGGGCAGCTTTAGCAGGACTGTCCTGGGAGAGACTGAGGCGTGAGTCAGGGTGGGGGGAGTGACGAGACTGTGCGGACCTGAACTGTGGGCACAAGTCTGGGACCCAGACTTCCATCCTTCTGCCCTTTCTCTTGCTCCTTGACTTAGGGTGCCTCCGACACAGAAAACTCGGGTCCCCCACACTGTTCTGAACCATGAAAAGTTACAAGACAGCCTTGATCCTTTGTTCAGAAAGCCTTGAAAAATAATCCATTTGTGAAGTTGAAAACCGGGAATGAAAAAGAGAAAAAAATTAAAAAGAAAAAGGAAAAAAAATCCTGGGTGTTCCTCTGGCCAAGGATTAACTCTTGCCTCTCTTCTTTCTCACAGTCATAAACTCGGCCTCCCCCCGCCCCATGCAAGTCCCCTTGCTCTGAAGCCACTGGTTTTAACGAGAGACAGCTGCTTTGCAGAGAAAGCGGGCACTCCTGAACGGCTTCGCTTTTATCTGTTTCTGACTTTACGGACCACCCTGAGCAGATCTTCTTTTTTTATTGCTTACCATCTGAGGCCTTTGGAAGACATCTGTCCCTGGGGTGACACAGAAGATAATCATAACCTGTGCCTTCAGGTTGAAGTGCACACCGTGCTTGTTGGGTTTCGAGTCCTCCTTCGAGTTCTCTTGAAAGGCTGGGGCATTGATGAGAGTGAGTGCAGCCCGTGTCCGACAAATGGGAACACATCTGGCCGTATCGCGGACGCGAGCCTCACGGTGTTAATTACGCTGATAGCTAAAGCTGAGAAGGGAGTAGACCATTATTTATAGTGATCGTTGCTAAGTAAATCATTTTAAAAAATGGCTTCCTAAATGTAATATTTGCCTTTTAAGAAGCCCTCCAGAATGAAAGAGGCTTTGCCATGGAGCATGAAACATATTGCAGGGAGAGAGACAGCAGCCGTCTTGATTAATGCCCACGATTATCAGCGATGCAAATCACTTTCACTTATTAAGTCTTGTTTAATATCCTAATGAAGCCTTCTGAGCAGATTTGGTAATTCCAGAGAAAGTGACTGTGAACTAATGCCCTTTTAGCGTGTTGAGAATGAGCAGTACTCTAAAGAAAACCCCATTTACCATAATTCCTCCCCCTGCCCAGGACCCCTTTCTCAGCTTCTACCTCGCAGCAGGAGACAATTAACCTTTTCAGTGCCATAAGCGATTCCGGCACATTCCAGCTGTGAAGGCCAGCAGGGTCAGGGGAGATGGAAGTTCTCTTTAGTTCCCACTTCCCTGGACTAGTTCTGAGAAACTGGACTGCAGAGTAGGGATTTCAGATGTAGCTTCTGGTTATGTCACTCGACGTGGGCACATCTGGTACCTTGCACCATATCAGAGTCTTTTAAAATGCCCACCCCAGGCAGCATGGCATTGCTTATTCCGCTCAAATCGCAGAGTGCCGGAAATGAAAGCAGATATACCAAAGAAAAGCCCATTTCACCCAAAATGCTGGCCTTCCTTTGCGATCTGTGGGGAAGCAGGTTCTACTGAGATTGAAAGTCTGGGAGGTTGCACCAGCAGCTGGGGATTTGGGGATTTGCCTTGGCTTTCTGTATTTCTGTGGCTCTGCTTGTATTTGGGGCTGCTGACAGGGTCCAGGGCTGAGCCTTTCTCTGTCCAGTTGGTGGTACCTGGATGTGGACTTCCCAACATCCCCACTGGGGAAGACAGAAGCGGACAAGTTCATGGTTGGTTGGCTGGTTGGGCATTTCCTCTACTCCTGCCCCTCCCAGGGCCACACTGGGGTGAGCACCTATCTCCACAGAGCTACCCCCTCTGACTCTTGGGAATGCCCTTGCGTATCTCCCCCTAGCTCAGTCTGGATGTGTCAGCCCATGTCCTGATACAAAGGAAGGCTTTGCGTTTGGGTAACGACAAAGAAAGACAGAGGCAATTCCCTGGTCCAAACTTACTTAGGGACTGACACGACCTCCTCCTTGTCCTATTGCTGATGAAAGAAAGCTGTCACTCATCTTATTCTTCCTAAAAATTCCAGGGCAGAGGAAGGTCAGTAGGGGTTTAGGCAAGAGAGGAGGAAGACAGTCAGGTTTGGGAGGATGAAATGCTGATTTCAAAGGACGATCAACTGGGAGGGGGTTGTGGACCACTCTGCACCCTACAGATTCCCAGGGGGAAAAGACGCTGCCCACTGGGTCCATTCTTTGGAGGTGGAGGGGGGATCCATCCCACATGGGTGCTGGCATTTGGGAGCAAGGAGCCAATCTGAAGGTTAGAGCACAAATTTCAGAACTCAATGAAGCCATCAAGATTGTCTGTAACCTCACTTCTCACTCTGGCCTCCTAATTCATGCTTCCAGCGGCTCCTCCCCTCACACCTCTGTTCTTTTCCTTCCCATTGCACTTTGCATCTTCTAGCATGCTAGGTACTTCACTCATGTAATTCATTCACTGCTGAAATTCCAACCACAACCTCCCCTCCCCCCGACTGGAAGCACCACAGTGGATCTTTGCACACAGAGTGCTTAGAACAGCGCCGCTGGCTGGTGGTCAATGAAGACCCGATGAACAAACGAACAGGTCTGGGTAGCTGAAGCCTGAGGTTGTCTGTGGCACAATGACAAGGTCTAGACTAGAAGGAGGGAGATGCAGGTGTGTGCTAGTCGGCCCCGTTGAAGCCACTGCACATTTAAGTCCTTTGACCAGACGTTTAAACTCTGAGCTGACAGCAGATCCTCCTCCCTAAAATGGGGACTGATGTGACCTCACTTGGCCGGGTTCACAGGCCTGTGTTTCTCACTTTCCACAATCTCCTTTTCTGTACTCAAGGCTCACGTGTCCCCTTCTTGTGCCCTGATGTTCCCAGGCAGAACTCCTCTGAGATCCCCATCCATGGCTTCATTCCCACCTCACCTGTTATCCTGTCTGTGTTGTGTGCCTCTGTGAATCCTCAGCAACCATAACTCAGCTAACACTCATCTGGGACCCACTGCATGCCAGACACTAGCTCTGGATGTATTACATTACCTGAATCATTTCAACTCCAGACAACCCATTTTACAGATGGGGAAGCTGAGGCACAGAGAATTAAGTCAACTTGTTTCAAGTCTTAGATCTGCAAAGAGGGGTGGTCAGGGTTTGTACTCAGGCAGTGGGCTCCAGCCTAACTAACACAGTTTACCACTTTAAGTTCATTAGGTGCACCCACGTGTTTGTGCAGCCATTACCACCATCCATCTCCAGAGATATTTTCCTCTTCCAAAACAGAAACTCCCCCAGCCCCTGGCAACCACCGTTTTACATCCTGTTTGTGTTAATGTAACTGCTCTACGCGGCTCATTTAAGTGGAATCACATAGTAGTTATTCTTCTCTTGATCAGTCTATTTCACTTAGCATAATGTCCACAAGATTTACCCACATGAGTTCACGTGCCAGAATTTCCTTCTTTTGAGGCTGAATAATATCCCACTATGTGCATGGACCACATTTTATGCGTTCATCTGTCAATAGATACTTGAGTTGCTTCCACTTTTCTGCTGCTGTGAACATGGGTGTGCAGTTAGGTTTGCGGCCCTGTTTCAGTTCTAGCAGTAAGCTTGCTGGGTCCGTCCCACCACTTCCCACAGCCACTGAACCACTCTGCACTCCTGCCAGCAGAGAACAAGGGTTCTGGTGTCTTCCCATCCTCACCAACAGCTGTTCTTTCTTGATTTTCATTTGTTTGGATCATGTTGTCCCAATGGGTGTGAAGTCGTTTGCTCTGAATCTTTGAGTGATTCGGTTTTTCTTGTTTGTCTTCCACATCGCTGACTTATTTTCCATCTTTAAAACACAGTCTTTGCTGCTTTGAATAGACTTGATTCTGTTGTCTTGCATTTCTTCATTCCTTTATGTAGCCTTCAAATTGTTGGCTCAACATCTGCTGGCTACTCACTGTCTTAGGTACTGGAAAACCCTGATGAGTAGGCCCATCACAGCTCACTAGGAGTTCAAGGTTGAGTTTGGGCATAAAGTACATAATCATGGTGGTGTGTTACTTAAAGGTATAAATTATCTCATTTATTACTGCACTTGAAGATATCATCATGTAACTTGTACATGACAAAAGCTTAATTACCCAGAACCCTGAGACTCTTATTTCTGGAAATCCAAGTTTTCTGGATGCATGAGGGCTTTATTTTGTTTTAAATCAACTTTATGCTTTAAAACAGTTTTAAGATTTACTACAAAGTTAATATAAAAAGTTCCCATAAATCCCATACCCTATTAACATCTTACTAGTAGCATGGTATATTTGTCATAATCAATGAATGAATACTGGTACATTGTTACTAACTAAAGTTCATAGTTTATTCAGATTTTCTTACTTTTTACTTAATGCATTTTTCTGGTGCAGGAGTCACATCTGGGATGCCGCATGGGATGTAGTTGTGTTTCCTTAGGCTCCTCTTGATTGTTACACTTTCTTGAGCTTTCCTTGCTTTTGATGACCTTGGCAGTTTTGAGGAGCACTGGTCAGATATGTCCTAGGCCAGTTTTCTGTTTGGATTGGTGTGATGATTTCCTCATGATCAGGCTGAGGCTATAGGTTTTGGGAGAAGGAGATCAGAGAGGTAAAGTGCACTTTCATGCCATCATATTGAAGGTTCATATCAACATGATTTGTCACTCTTGGCGTTGACCTTGGTGACCTGATTAAGGTCATGTTTATCATGTTTTTCGACTGTAAAGTTATTTCCCACCAATCTTTGCATACTGTTCTTTTTGGAAAGAACAGCGTCATATCATTTTATGCCTACACTTGAGGAATGGGAAGATACGCTCTCACCTTTAGAATGGTGACTCTGCATAAATCATTTGGAATTCTTCTGCATGGGAGACTTGTCTGTTCTCTCCCCTTTATTTATGTATTTAGTCTTTCACGTAGATCAGTGTGACTCATGGATATTTATTCTATACCTTGGGTCATGATCCAGTACTGCTTTATTTTGTTGCTGAAATTGTTCTAGCTTTGGCCATTGTGAGATTTTTAGTTGGCCTCTGTGTCCCTTTGACATTCTTCCATATCACGGTGTGTTTTTTGGTTTGTTTGGTTTAGAACACTTCCTTACTTTCTGCCATAAAACTTGTTCCAGGCTCATTTCGTATATTTCCTGCCCCAGGCCTAGAATCAGCCAGTTCTCCAAGAATCCGTGGCCCCTTTTATTAGCAGATGGTTTTAGAGACCAAGATCTAGGTGCTAAGAGTGTTTATTGCTATTAGGGTGTCACGGCATTTGGGCCCTCTCACTTGTGTGTAAACAGACCCTCAGTTTTGATCACTCTTTTTGGTACTGGGGTGAAAATACTGATAGAATATTGCACAAGTTTTCCTGCATTTAGTATAGAATACAATCAGTGTAATTCAACCTGCTCTCAGGATGCCCTCATGGTTGTTTGGCCATGATGAGTGATCACCCTCAGTGCCCATCGAGCTTTGAAAGACTGTTGAGTCACACACTGTGGTGTCATGCCTTTGTGCTATTTGAATTTGTTCTGGCTTTTGCTCATCTAAAGTTTTTTCCTCTTGGTGTCCTTAGCAACCCCCTCTTCTTCCTTCTAATTTACTTTTTGTAATCTGCTGTCTCCTACTAATCAGACAACCAAATTTGGTCAACCTGTCAATAAAATAAAAGCAAAGAGGTATTGAGCAAGATCTGAGGTTCCTGCCAGTAAATAAAATGGACTTGTAACATTAATCTTAAATTATGTAGAAAAACCTCCTTTCCTTTTTTCTTAACCCTCCTTTTCTGCTATACTCTAGTTGGAAAACAGTACTGAATAGGTTAGGTCAAACATATGTTTCAAATATGAATGCCAAACGCATATGAGATGCTTGTCTGTCTGTGTGCTCTGTTCCCAAGCCCTCAAGTTGTATCTGGACAGCTCTATGTGCAGTGGAAGGAGCAGTAGATTTGAAGGGCATTTGAGCCTTGACTTTCTTGCTCTGACTCAGGCAAGTCATCCACTTCTCTGAGCCTAAGTTATCTGACAGACGATGAAAGAGTTAGCCTAGAACTCTAGATTCCTTTCGAGGTTTGACATCCTGTGACTTCGGAGTGAGGTTTATTAATCTTAGGAGAGCCACAGGATCAAATGGGCTTGAGAGCATCTAATCTCAGTTAAGCTGCCTTCACACCGAGTGACCTTGGGAAGTTATCCATAGGCACTTATTATGTAATAAAGGAGGTGCTGCACATCAAGAGGGGAAATATGGATTGTGGGTGATATATTAGGAAAACTGAATCACTATATGGGGGGAATAAAACTGGATCTGCACGTAAGGTCACTAGCTGGATTAAATTCCTGAATGAGAAAGACTAAAATATACACTTACAGGAGAAAAATTAGGAGAATATCTCTGTAGTAAAGGGTAAGGAAGGCCTTCAACAAATGTTAAAACACAGAACTTAAGGCCCCCCCGCCCAAAAAGAGGTGAGATTGATTCCATCAAAGTTAGATGTACACCAGCAACATAGATGGATCCAGGAAGGGTGAAAAAAAGTGGAAAATAGAGTATGATTTGCAACAATATCACATGCAAAATTAAAAACATATTCACACATTTTGCAAGCACACATTCAAATGAAAGGATAGAGATTAAGAAGGTTGCCTGTGGAGAGGGCAGGGGAGTGGGGGTGGGAAAGAGGAATAAAGGGGAAGAACACCTAAATAAACAAATGCAACCAGCGAAGGGCCTTGCTTGGTTCTCTGCTGACCTTGTGTCATATATACATGTGCATATTTGCACACATGCATATTTTTATTTTGTGTTTGTATAAACATCACCCTTCCTGATCTGCAGATGACAAGCCCCTGATGGCAAGAATTAGCACGTAGCACACACCAGGCATTTATGTTGGTGAGATGAATAATGAAGGTACATAGACTATTTTTGTTCTAGCTACATCACTGATGTTTTGTGGGCACAGTGTGAAATACCAGGAAGGAATACTCATTGAGACTTTAGAAGCTGTTAGCCTGGAATGGTCCTTCAGATCCATCTGGCCCAATGTTTTTCAGATTTCTAGATTTCATAGATAGGTTAAGAGGTAAGTGGACTGAAAAAATAAAAAGCTAAAAAAATAATTTCTCCAGCCCACCTATCTTTTCCTGAATCCATGTATGGGCTGAAGAACCCATCACTATCATCTTACCAGAAAAAAAAGTGGGGGGAGCTTTTAAATGTCTTTGGGTGAGATAACTATCAAGTGCTATGAACATTAAAAGAGCCATTGAGATAGACTGAGAATATCAAAACAGGCTTCTGAGAGAAGGTAATAGTTGAACTTGGCCTTGAATGATGGGTTTTTAACATCAGAAAAGTAGAAAAGTCAAATAAAGTTTTGCACTTTCGGTGAAATAATTTAGTGTAATGAAAACTTTGCTACATTCTTCCCATCTTTTTACCTTCTTGTGCCAACTTCATCATAACCTGAACCAGAACCACGAGTCACTGAGCTGGTCCAACTTCAGAGAGGTAGTGTTTTAGCTCCGTTGGTAGGTCCTGGTAGATCTAGGCCTACAACCCAAGCTTCTGACTCACAAGAAAGCATTTGCCACTGAACCCACTTAGTTCTTCTGGAAGAAGCTCCCAAAGTCCTACTAAGTCCTGGTGGAAAATTCCCCCTCATTTTGGCCAGCTCTGCGTCAGCTGGCAGATATTTTAAAAGAAAATTTCTTCTGATCCATTGAAGGGCAAAAGGTGCTTTGAACTCAGTCTGGAGAGGAACTTGAGTTCATCATGTGCACATCCCAGACCTGTTGCTATAGCACCTGAAATAAATGAGTCACAGGGGAAACACAGTCAGGGATGGTGACAGCTATATGTGCAAGTCAGCGGCTGGTTATGCAGCCAGTCGGGAACGATAAGCTTCCCTTTCGGCCATAAACCCGACGCAGCTGTGGGGTGTGAGCAAACCTGTGTAAAGGGAGGGAGATGCTTTATTTCCTATTGGCATCGAGTCCTTTTGAACCTTGACCTTCCTCGAACTGTCCTTATTTGATAAGTGCAGGGCATCAGAAGCTGAAAAGAAGAAGTCAAAAATGCCTGTGCCTCAGCCATCTAAAATAACAGACCTCAGGATGAGACAGGGAACAACAATGCCACTGCAAGAAAAGCAATAAGGACAGATGTGTCCTTTAGAAAACGCACCAGTTCTGGGTCCTCTGAATCCATTTAATGCGGGTGAACAAAGAGTGGAGGTGATTCCTTCATCTCCTTTGATACACTTTTGAATGTTCCAGTTTGTCCGGAAGTACAAAGGGTAAACACACCAAGTAGACCTTCAGGTGTTGCTCCTGATTCTGACACATCCTGACGGGGTCTAAGAAGGAGAGAGCTGAGGCAGCCAAGCAAGTGGCAGTGTAGCTCCTTGTCATGCTGACAGTGGCCCCAGTTCCAGGTCACAGAAGTAAGGAGGCCAACAGTTTTGAATTCCTGGGCACTCTAGGAGGATCAAACAAAACTTTTACAAAGAAGCACCAAGAACTCAGAAAGAGGCATCGTGGGCGCACGGGACCACTTGCATACCAGCTCACGCGCAACCTCCCAGCCACAGGAACTGTGTGGACAGAGGAGAGGGAAGGGGTAAGTTAAACCCAGGAGCAGAAAGAAAAACAATAACATTTTGGTCTTGTATTATTCAGATTGGCTGATTATATTTGTAACTTCCCTCTGTAGATTCACTTCTTTTTTTAGGGAAGAGTATATATTTCCCACATTCGAAGCTTTTCAGGGTGTGAAGAATGAATATAGGAAATATATACCAGTGGAGGGGAAGGACAGCATCAGTGAGGAATTGATTTCGAAGCGGGCAGAGGGATGTTACAGGAAGGAAGGGACCCAGGCCAACAGGGACCGAGAACCCTGAGTTCCTAAAGGCCTTCGCAGCCTCCTCTTCCTCCCCGCCCCACATTGGTGTTCTGAAGGCCAAAGATTATCTATAAAACCTATTGGCCTTCTTGTCACACGCTCCCTTCCCTTTAATTCACCCAGCAGATCACTGCCCATTAATTCTTCTAAATGCAATTCAAACACATAATGTTTTCCAGCTCACAATCCTTCTGTGGTCCTCCTTTACCTACCAAGTAAAATACTTTTCTACTCTCTGCATTCTTCTCCCTGCCTTAGTTAAACCACTGCCGTCCTTTGATGGAGGGGGCCCTCCCCGGACTCTGTTTTTCCAGATCCTCCTTCCTGCCCAATGCCCGCCGCCCAGGGGCTCTGCTCTGCTGTGAAGCCCTCGCCCACGTTCCAAGGCCTGTTTCAAGTATTGCCTTACCTATGAGGCTTTATCCGGTAACCTGGATCTATCCTGATGGATCTTCCAATTCCCATAGTAATTTATACACAGTCCTATAGTAATGTATATTTATATCATTATGTAATATGGATCAATGATGACCTTTACCTGTAATTACATATCTACATCCAGCTATAATGATCATCGCTGTATAAGTCATGGCATTTATCATATCTCCCCTTGCATTATAAGCAAAGATAACTTCCATTGTTTTTAGTATCTTACACTATTTTTTCTACTAGATTGAAAGGAAAACTCCTTGACTAGACCTTCCATATTTGTCTCTTTTTTCTTTTTTCTTTCCCTTTTGGCGTTGTGAAAAGGAGCACTGTTGTAAAAGCACATACAACCTAAATACACCGCTTCACAAATCATCACGAGAAGAACAGCAAGTAACCAGCACCCAGGTCCAGAAGGAGAACATTGCCAACGCCTCAGAAGCCCCGTCCTTTGCCCCGCTGTGCCTCTTCCCTTCCCCCTCCACCAGATTCACTTTCCTCTCCTTTTTAATCCCTGCCATAGAGGCTCGGGCTCAGCAAGTGGCCGGGAGATGTTAGCAGGCTATGTGAAGAGAGGATGAGGTCGGTGCAGCCTAAGAAAAAACACCAGCTGGATTCATTCTCATCACTGGAAAAAGGGCCCAAGCTTCATTCACCCAACGGTGGGTCAGAATTCTCTTCACGTGTGAAAGATGCACATTCTGCAATCACAATTGTTATTTAAAGAGCGTCTATGGGGCAAGGACTCTGCACTGCAGGCTCAAAGTCCTGAGCAAGGAAGGACAGTGCTTGGTTACCTGCATTTTGAACTGTCAGGAAGTTAGATATGGTGGCTGCTTCTGTGGGGTTCAAACAGGGGCCTAAAAAAATCACGCAGGCCCCTGGTTCTTGGGAACGGTCCAGTAACCACTGTTCTCCTAGTAAAGTCGGGATCCTGAGGTCGAATCCGATTTTCAGGACTTCTCAGAAGCCCCAAAGTGGGAGAGCATCTAGAGCGATCCTAGGGTAATGGGACCGGGGATGATAACAGTGTCTCGTGCCTTCTTATTGCTGTGACCAGTCACCTTGTCAATATTTATGCCTTATTTTTATCTTTGCATTCGAGAAGCATTATCTGTGCACAGGCTGTTCAAAACAGTTCTGAGGGAAACACACTTCCAGCTGCTTCCTCCTGTTTTCCATCTGCTGCAGTTCTGCGCCTCTGCGTGTGCGGAACTGTTGCTTGTGGATGTAACTGGGACTTCGCTGGGGACTGGGGGGAGAAATTCCCTAAGGGCGAGTTGTCAGTTCAGTCGATCTGAAAGCGATTATCTTGATCAGTCACTAACACACATTAAACTTCCAAGTGGAGCAATCAGATAAACACCGAGTGATGTTAAGTTTAAGGAGTTGACTTGCTTGAGTTATATCTTTGCACCCCTGTATTTATGCATCGGCCAGTCTTCCTCCCACTTAATCTTGAATATGTAAATCCTCCATTTATCTGGAATTACTCAGTGAAAAGCTGGTGTGTGAGTGTGGAGATTATAATATTCCATCACCACCCCTGATCCTCTTTGCCTCTTATTCTTTTCATAACAGATCAAAAAAGCTACGCGCATGCTACAAGAATATATTATTTTAAGAGACTTGGACTTAGAAATTGATTTCCTTGATGACAAAAAGAAAAGTCTCTTTCTGACCCAGAGGGTCACTTCATAATCCTGTCACTCGACATCAAAAAGGCCTTTTTTTTTCTTTTAGGAGGAATGAGAATATTTCTGAAAAGGAATTATTTTTTCAGCTACAGTAAAAAGTGTAACTTACAGACTTAGCTGTTCCGAGAAGGGGGCCCTATTCAGAATGTATCCCCCGTAATCAGAGTAAGTTGCTGTTATATTTTTGGGTCAGGCAGTATTGGATGGAAATCAGGATTTGTACCATGGGATGAAATTGATACTACATTTTATTGATGATTTTAGGCTTAAGTTAGATTCCTTTTATTTCTTTTTGTAAAGAGATTCCACTGCTTTCAGATATATAATAATGACCGTTGAAGTGAGCTGGCTGTCCTCCTTGGGTCTGGACTTTGAGTAATAGGCTGGTTGAGGTTTGAGCCCCAGCACTTTAATTTGCATTTCAGGAATGCCTGTGCCTGCCACTGAACCTGGTCACCGAGGACGGTGATTCTCCATTCCGCTGCCCTGGCCACACTTCTGGAAATTTTACTTGGTTGATCTGGAGCCCTGGCCCCAAGAGTGTTTGAGAAGCTTGCAGAGTGATTCTAATGAGCAGACAGCCTTGAGAAGGGCTGCAACCACATGATCTCTATGGTTCTAAAGTGCTGGCTGCAGCACGCGGCATTCTGCGGTTATAAAGCGTCGGCTGTCGCCGTCTAACGTGTGCAGCTCTGGGGTCCACGGTCACAGTGGCCTCCAGACGGGTGTTCTGATAGATCTCTAAAAGCCTCAGAGCATCTGTTTGAATTCCCTGAATTCGTATTTTAGTGTTCATTTTACTGTTGGATGTAATGAGATTAGAAAAAATTCTCCTCAGTATATACACTCAGAAGATGTGCGTGTATATACTTTAAATAAGCTCACATATGATGAGGCCTGTCCAAAAAGTATCCAGCCACGTACTAGGAAAAATACAGGCATTTACCGAAGAAGATACGAGATACAAGGAGCATTGTCCATAGGACAGTGATGCCTCAGTCCTCTCCAAAGTAGGCGCCTTGGGACCTCACACAGTTGTTCCAAATGCCATCAGCTGCCCCGTTGTAGTTTCCTGAATCTCATCAACAGTCTGAAATCTCTTCCCTTTCAAAGGTGATTTAATTTTGGGAAAAGCCAGAAGTCACAGGGCACCAAATCTGGGCTGTAGACAGGCTGTGTCACCTGGGTGATTTGATGTTTCCCCCAAAACTGCGTGGAACATGATGCATGAGTGGGCATGTTGTCATGATAAACCTGCCAGTTCACCAGTTGCCAGTAGCTGTGGCCTTCTGAATCATCCCAATAGTCTCTGTGAAGGAATGTTCAAGCTTAACGCAAAATTTGATGTAGTTACGTTGTTCTTCTCACTTAGTCATTTTGAATGTGATGACCACACAGTACACATGCTCACTCAATAGCATCTACCATCCCCACTGATTAGTGCAGTGAAATAGTCATTGTTCACACATGTGCATTCCAATCCACTCTCCTTGGCTGCCAGGTTACATAAATGTCATGCAAACTGTTCTCACTCTATTAACAATGGCTGGACTTTTTCCAGACAGACCTTGGTATACTAAAATGAAAGCCTAATGTGTAATGAGGTAGCAGCAAAATAATGGAATTTAAGGTTCCTGCTGATCTCTTTAAGCCCCATCCAAATGATCTCTACCACAGGGCCAGGAATTCCACCATTACTGATTCATTTCTTAGTTTTATTCTTGTGACTTCAGTTGGTTAACTTTAAAAGTCACTTCATTCCTGTGGAAACAGCACTGGATAGCACTGGTTCCTAGTGCCTGAGAGGAAAGGATGTGTCAGATCTTCTGTATACAGGGTCATGGAGAAACACGTGACCACCATGTGACTTCAGGGGACTATGACCTGGGCGGCAGCACAGGATACTGTACTTAAAAGGAACCTACGATTGGCTTAAAGCTCTGCTTTTATGCATTTTTAAAAGCTTCTCATTTATTTAGAGAGAATGGGAAGGGGAGAGAGAGAGAGTATGTGCGTGTGTGTGTGTGTGTGTGTGTGTTTGTGAGAGAGAGAGAGAGAGAGAGAGAGACATCAATTGGTTGCCCTCTATACATGCCCTGACTCAGGATCGAGCCCACAACCTACGCATGTGCTGTGACCAAGAATCGAACCAATGACCTTTTGGTGCACGTAACAACACTCCAACCAACAAAGCCACATCGGCCAGGGCTACTTTTATCATTTTGAAATTCTTCACAATAATTTTTAAACGGGGATTCTGCTGGTCCTGGGTGTGGCCTCCAAAGATAAACCGCCCTTTGCTCACCTGCCAGCGGCTCAGAGAGAGAGAAGGGTTGAGGAGTTGTCAGGCTGTAAGTCACCAGGATGAGGGGTTTGAGAAACATTCACCAGTATGTGGGCTCTTAGGAGGACGTGTTTGGTGCCGTCTCTATTCTGCATGACATTGGGGACAGTTGCTCATTTACAAATATTTACCGAGTGTGGCTGTATGCCAGGCACCAGGCTAAATGCTGGGGACATCATACGGAGCCTTCACAGAGCGGAACTTGAGGACGGGATTGTTGGCGACAGTCACAGGGGAGAGCGCTATGGCATGGGGTGTGTGAGGTGCCATGGCGACACCATCCGAGGGCACGTGCCGGGGCCATGGAAGACAGCATGTTTATGTTATGAAAGATGGAAAACTAGTCACCTCGCCCCTCTTTGCCTTCTGCTTCTGGCACAGGAAGTTGCTTATCCGGCACATCCTTTCCAGACCTCCGTGAGGGAGTCTCCATCCTCCTGCCCCATGTCCTCCCCTTCGTTTTTTCCCGGAGGCCCTTGTCTTTTCATCTCGGACACCTTACATATCTGGTGTTCTCAACTTCGGTGCTCCCGGAGAAACACCGAGGCCCATGGGAAGTGCTTCTGGGGTCTGCCGTATCGGGGTTCAAATCTCAGGAGTCTTCCACCAGAACACTCTCAGCCTCACTTCCTCATTATAAAAATGGTCCGTTGCTGTCAACCCCGGAGGTTTGCTGGAGAGGAAAGGTGACAAAGGAGTTGAGAGGACATGGTCTCTTGTAAGTTACCTGTTGGTTTCTCTTCCTTCCTTCCCACTGAGACCTCAGTTCAAGTGACTTGTCCAACTGCCATTTCCCTCAAATCCAACTGTCTGTCCTCATGAATTTCCTGGGCCCTGGCTCCTCCTAACTCCCTGTCTGTTCAGCGATCAGGGGCCCTGCTCTAATGCCCGATCTGCTTTGCCAAAGGTTTACTCCTTTGGATGGGTATAGCAGCAGCCTCCCCAGCTGGATTCCTTGGGGGCAGAAGCCAAGTCTGATACATTTTTTGAACATTCCTATGGTGTCCACTCCAGGGGTCTGCACGTGGAAGGAAAGTCACGAACGTAGCATTCGTTGGCCATCAGGCAAAAAGGGTGCATGCAGCATGGAGGGGACAGAGTAGTTTTCCACCACTAATGTTAGTGAAATAATAATTCACCAGAATTCCTTAAGCTTTTTATTTTATGCTTATTCAGGGATAGTGACTGTGCCCACGGCTTCTTATTTATCAGTTAATGTGTCACTGTTATCAAGTTCCTTGAAAGCGTGTTGAAATACAAGCTTACCGTTCTTGGTTCCAGAAGAGGCAGATGTGGTTACACTTGACTTTTATAGAAGAGTCCTCAGCAAATCCCTCCGGATGTGGGGCTCTCGTTAACTCTAAAATAGAGACATGCAATTGTCCTTTCCTTTCCTTTCCTTCCCTTTCCTTTCCTTTCCTTCCCTTTCCTTTCCTTTCCTTTCCTTTCCTTTTCTTTCTTTTCTTTTCTCTTTTCCCTCTTCTCTTCTCTCCTGTTCTCCCCTCCCCTCCCCTCCCCTCCCCTCTTCTTTCTTCTCTTTTTTCTTGCACATAATTCTATTAGAAAGGATAAACCGAAAGAGGCAGAGTAGGAGAGGGGAACTGTTGCTAAAGTGTCCAACAGGCCAGGCCCTCAGCAAACCCTCTACAGCCACAACAGCCCTGGCGATCGCATACAGGGGCACTCACTTACTAGGAGCCAGGCACCATGGGAATCCTCTTCACCTTCCTAATAATCCAACAGGTAGGTGCTGTTCTCCCCAGTTTACAGATGAGAAAACGGTGGCACAGCAAGGTTAGGTCATTCACTCAGTTCTTCTCAGTCACAGAACGGCAGAGCCAGTGTTTCATGAGTTTTTCATCCGTGTTGTGCTGCCCGTGCAGCACAGAGACCGATGCTAATAAAGACGTTTTGATCATAGGTATGCACTTGTGAACATGTTGACTGAGGCTGGCCCCGTGTGTCAGTTGAATAAAGACCATGAAAGGGAAAGGCCAGGTCGCAGGAAGCCACGGGCTCTCACGGGGCCTCGACAACCACTTCTCTGACCATGCCAGCCCTTGCATGTGTTCGTCCGTGGGTGGGTAGCCCGAGAGGATTTGAAAGCCCTTTATGCAGTGCTCAGTACTGCCTGGGTATTCAGCCAATAAATAACTGGGAAGCAGGGGAGGGGGGCAGGCAGTGCTCTCTGTCATTAGTGATGAAACTGAAGAAAGTGGGTTCTGCTGCCTGGGGTGGCTAAAGCCAGCCTCATGAGACAGGTGCTGGTGCAAAAAGAAGGAGGTTTTACTCAGGCGCAGTGAGACCTGGGAGAATGGTGGACTCCAGTCTCAATGGCCATCTCCTCTTCCTGCTCAAGCCCATGGTTCTTAGAGGGACAAGGAGGGGAGGACTTTCTTCCTGGAACCAATCATCCTGCTAGCGTTTGGCATGCCCAGGCCCTATCCATTCATCTTTGTAGCCTGTGGCATGCTGGGTATCAGAAGCCCAGCCTGCGCCATCTTGGTCAATGGGGGAGACTCCCCAGTGCTCCCTGACTCTCCACCGTATCAGGGTCAGAAGGATAGTGGGAAGTACCGGGATCCGCAGGCAGGTTCTCCAGCAGCCCTCAGCTGCCTGCTGATGGTGGACGTGGCTCTTGCACATCTGGGGGAGCTGGGTGGAGCCTGCAGGGCACCCCTGGATCCTGGTGCACTCGCATTCTCTGCCCAGTCCCTGCGTGGCCCACGCCTGTGACTGACAGTCTGCAGTAAAGGTATGCCCCACCTCCCTGCCTCCTTGATGGATGTCATTAATCCAGGAAAGCTCCTCTTTCCCTTAAACCAGCAAATGGCCTCGGATTGCTCTAGAAAATCACCTCCGATGGATGACGGTTGGCACAGAGAATGAAACCTGTCTGTTATGCTTGCCCCAGCCCCCGGGGGTAGAGATCGTGTCATATTTGTATACAGAGCCGGTGTGTAGCTGTCTTCAACGAAGGAGTGACCAAATGAATGAACATTGGGGGGATGCAAGCACATTGCGTTTCCCGTGGATTCTTCTGTGACTCCAATTAAAGCCAAGGGTTTTAATCAAGGCAGAATATCTTCTTTAAACACATGGATTAGCCTCTACGAAAAGAGAAATGTAAACAGGACTCTAATTAGAGAATTTACCAATTATTCTTCCCTGCTGAGGACATTAGCTGGGGTTTTAGTCTTTAGCTGTGACAGCCATATGACTTTCTCTTTATCTCCAGAAAGGGAAAAATTGACCGGAAAGATTCATTTCAATACCCTGATTCCTTTCCCACTTCTCTTTCACCCTCAAAAAAAAAAAAGATATTCCAGCATGAAAGATCACAGACTCAGCCCAAAACAGTGAACCCAGGTTGATGGTATTCAGGAGCCCGGACTCTCCTGGAGCCCCAACCGCTGAGGCAAAGATAAATCGGCAGGAAGATTTCTTTGGAATGATGTGAATTTAATGAATCATGAAAAATATCCCCAGCTGTTCTTAAATTTAAGGGAGATTGAGTGATAACAAAAGATAGTTTCCCTCCCTCTTAGATGTAGGTTGGAGCGGAAAGAGCCGTTAAAGAAAAAAAAAAAGCCCTGAGGCCGAAAGCTTGCCTTTTCTTTTCCATCTCTTCTATTGTTGAAGGGGAAAAAGCCCTCTGCAGTCGGCAGCCACTGCAGGGCACGGGGAAGAGTGTTTGCTGTTACCAGACTTGAAGAATTCTCCACTCTGGTTTCAAACATCAGGCTACCCTTTGCGGGCAGACGTTTAGAAAGTGATGGACTTTTCTCTCACCGCCCTCCCCCTTCCACCCCCGAACCACCGCCATCCTCCCATTTCAGCCAGCCCCTTTATGAACGGATTGACTTGCTGAAATTAAAAATAATGATTCTCCCTTTCCTCATCCCAGCTGCTGCCATCCTCACTACCCCAGCCCCGGAAATCCTTATTAACCCATTGATTGGTGTGGTCTCCCCGGCGGGTCCTCAGCTGGGAGAGCTAAGCCAGGCCATTGTGGGTCTGGCTAAGCTTCGGGGAGTCTTGATTTAGACACCCTGGGGGGTCTGTGCTGGAGGGCACTGAGGAGGGCTTGAAGGGCAGGCATGACTTCTCTTCTCCACTCTTTCTTTCCCCTCTAGCCCCTTGCCTTAGCTGTCACGGGTCCCCTGAGCATACCATGCACCGGCCCATGAGGCCAGGCCCTGGGCACGGTATCCAGGTACCCACCTTGCCCTTCTTACCTAAGAAAGCACTAGGCAGGCAGGCAGCTGTGAAGGTCAGGAGGGAATGCCTACTCATCTTGGCTGTCTTGGGGTGTCTTACCTGTCTGGGTAAATTTCTCTTTCCTTCAAGGTGAGTGAGGAAGGCTAACAGGTGTAAGTGAGATTTTTTTTTCTTAAGGCAATTTTTAGCTTCTAAGTAGAGGGGAGAGATGTACTTGAGAGAGAGAAATGCCGGCCTCTCTGTGTAATTACGAGCAACAGTTCAGAGAGGAACACGTGTGATGAGGATGATGATACTTTGAATTTAATGACAAACAGTAAAATTTAGGACTCACAATGTACCAGATACATTGTTAAATGCTTCTCATATGTAATGCATTAAATCCACCAAAAAAAAAATCTAACCCTTCAAGAAGTGAATAATTGTAATTGCCTATTTAACAAAAACAACTTGGTACAATTTTAGCAGGTAGAAAATTTACTTTTTTCTGCCACTCTCTCCAAACCCCTTTGGATCACTTTCCTTTCTATTAGAGGTGAAGTTAGGCAGGGCCGCAACCTAAAGGTGTGAAGTAGCCACCTTTACATATTAAAAATAATACCCATCAAGACGTGTAATACCAGCAGAAGGAGAGGTGCCTAGAGCAGTGGAACGATACAGTCCACCCGGAAATAGCCCCACAGAAGCACAACTGCTGGTTTGAGACAAATGTGCAAAAGCCATTCACTGGAAGGAAGACCTTTTCAACAAATGGTGTGGAGCAACTGGATGTCCACAGGCAGAAATTAAACTGGCCAAACTTCAGACTTTGTATGAAAACTGACTTACAGTAGATCATATATTTGTTTATTTTTATTAAAAAATTTTTTATTTTGTTAAATTTATTGGGGTGACTTTGGTTAATAGGATTATATAAGTTTCAAGTGTATGATTCTATATTGGAGCATATATTTGAATGTAAAATGAAAAGTATAAACCTTTTAGATGAAAACATAGAAAACCTTTGAAACCTGGGGCTTTGTGAACAGGTTTTAGACATGACCCTGAAGCATGATCTATGGAAGAAAAAAAAATTGCTACTTCTGATGAAAGACAAACTACAGACTAGGAGAAAATATTTGCAAAGTACATATCTGAAAATGGACTCATATTTAGAATATCTAAAAAACTCTCAAAACTCAACCATGGAAAAAAAGCAAACAGCCCTGGCTGGTGTAGCTCAGTGGACTGAGCGCGGGCTGCTAACCAAAGTGTTGCAGGTTCAATTCCCAGTCAGGGCACATGCCTGGGTTGCAGGCCATGACCCTCAGCAACCACACATTGAGGTTTCTCTCTCTCTTTCTGCCTCCCTTCCCTCTCTAAAAATAAATAAATGTTTTAAAAAGCAAACAATTCAATCATAAAATGGACAAATAACATGAAGACACGTTCTATCAAAGAAGGTACCCAATGGCACATGAGAACATGGGAGACGTTCACCATGGCCAGATGTCAGGGAAGGGAGAATTAAGATCATTGTGGGAGATCTCACTGCACACACACAGCTATTAGAACAATTAAACTAAGAAGTGGTCGGAGTACACAGTGAGGGTGAGGACGTGGAGAATCTGCATCCCTCATGTGTTGCTGGTGGGAATTTGAAATGCTTATAGTCATTCTGGGAAATAGTTCGGCAGTTTCTTAACAAACAAACAAACAGAACCCAACAATCAAACTCTTGGGCCTTTATAAAACGTGTACATGATCATTCATGGCAACTTTATTTATTTATTCATTTTTGCTCCAAAAGTGAGAATGTCCAGAATGTCCTGTGATAAATGAGTGGTTAAGCAATATGCAGTGTATCCTTGTTTCATGGGGACTTCTCCTGAAATAATACTCTACAAAAAAAAAAAAAAAAGAGTGGGCTATTGATACACACAGCAACTTGGATGGCTCTCAAAGGCACAAGATTGATTTCTTTTTTAAAGAGCCAGTCTCAGAGGCCACAAGATGTATGTTTCTGTTTCTATAACAGTCTTGAAATGACAAAATGATAGAAATGGAGAACAAACTAGTGGCTGGTGGCAAGGGGTGTGGGTGGGACAAGAAAGAGGTAGCCCCAGGGAGATCTTTGGGATGGTGGACCAGTTCTGTACCTTGATGTCCCTGGTAACCGGCATTTCCATCAACGTGCATGCATTATTAAATGATACAGCACTACGCACGCACGATGCTCCGAGGCCAGTTTCCACGCTGGGTTTTGTATTGCAGCCATGGGAGACAGAGCTGCTGGGGGCGCCGGATGAAGACAGCCTGAGAGCGCCCTGTACTCTCTTTACCACTTCCTGTGAATCTATAATGACTTCACAATTTAAAAAATTTAAAAATCATATTAAGCACTGTTTTGCAGCATAACATGAAAAAAACCCTCTGATATCTTATTAAAGCGTCTCCCCTCCCTAGCCCTGCCACTTCAGAACTGCTCCAGGCATAGAAGTCTGCTCCATTTTTAGGGAAGACTAAGCCACGCTGTAATAATAAAAACATGACAGGACAAAACAAAAATCCCTGAAATTCTGGTACCTTCGCATAATGAAATTGTGTTTCTTACATCCGTTGAGGCCGGGGCGGCTCTCTTCCCCAAAGTGACTTGGGGACCCAGGCTCCTTCCATCTTGTGTCTCTGCCACCTTCACCGTGGGAGGAGCAGACAGATAGTGGAGGATCGTGCAGGGGACTTTGCAACTAGACCTGGAAGTGTCACACAGCACTCTCACCTATTTTCCATCGCCTGGAAGCTAGGCACTGGAACCCAGCTTAGCTGCAAGGGATTGAGAAATACAGTCTTCCTGCAGGCCCAGGATTAGCATGCACGGGTGGTGTGACCTGGGGTTGCCTCCATGCAGGGCCCCAAATGTGGGCTCTTTCCCTCTTTAGGCACCTTAGTGGGTTGTCTGGAGACATTACTCCCTCGGCAGGGACCTTTCACAGTACCATTCCTTGGCACTCTGAGTCATCTTTCAGATGACTGTATGTGACACTCCCTTTCTGCATCGATAGGCACAGCCAGACAAGACAGTCCTCTTGGCCAGGAAAACTCTGTGTCTTCATTTCACCAAAAGCTGGAAGTGCGGCTGCTCCCTCCCTCCCTCCCTCCCTCCCCCAGCCCTCTGCACTTGCTTTACCAAGAGAAGAAGCTTCAACTATCCTTATCTTAGGTGTTTCAGGCCATTCAGGCAACGCAGGCCATTGGCTCCCAAGAACTCTCTCTCTCTTTGCTCTACACTCGTGCCACAGGGTCCCCCACTTGGTTTGAGGAGGGAAACCCCCTTTCCCTCTCTGTGTGGGTGAGCGGGAAGGGGAAAAAAATCCATCCTCTCTAATCTTATTGAAATCGATTTAATTTTTCTGGCCTCCTGTTACAGAGAAGCAAGAGGGGGTGAACGGCAGGATGCATCCCATGCTTGCCCTCATTAGTGAGCCCTGCATGGGTGATTGGATTTCCTTCTTTAGAGTGTCTTGCTGCTTAGCACCTATTGTTCTTAGCTTTGGGGCCTTCGCCAAAACACAGAGCGAACTGGAAAAGATGCATTGAACACCCTGTTAAATAATGTTATTCCCATTTTTTAGTTGTAGATCCTGAAATTGAATGGATAAGGAATTCACACAAATCCCCATGGCTCTACACTGGTGTGTGGCTTTCAAGAGCTTTGGGATGTGGTGGGTGAGACGTGGTACCTGGGGTGAAGACAGAGAATATAATTATATTGAATTAAGGCAATGTGTTCCTGGAGAGCACAGGAGAATTGTCTCAATGTGGTGCTAGTCAGGGATTAGAAAGTCAGTAAGAAATAAGTTCTCTTTGTAGTTTCCCCTCCACGAGTCTCTTCACCCTCCCATTCTAACTCCCCCAGTTTTGAGAAATTCTTTATCTCATTAACTCGGGAACACCCAGGCTTCCTGAGCAAAGCTAGCCTCGCCACCACCTCCTCATGGCCTCGGTGTATTCCTCACACAGTGGGACGACAAGATTCTCACGTAAACAGGCTGATAGTGTTCTTGATTTATCTGGGGGGTATGTTGGTGGTATTTGGATATACCATGGCTATAGCTGCCTCACTTGGGGGCTTTGTAAGGAAGAAACTTTGTTCAGGGAAACAATTTGAAAACTTGAGGGTATGGGTTAGAAGGCACCTGAAACACAAACAAAATTGCCAAAGCATCATGTACAAGGGATAGAACAGGAATTTGAAGAGTGAAGACCAGAGACGAGGGGAGGGAGGTAGAGAGAGGGGCGGGGACAGCATGGTGGGACCGTGAGTCGGCAGAGAGGACTTGAAGAATGACAGCATCCAGTGGCCATTCTTACATCACTTGGGGTGTAAACTGTGTCCATCTCCTACCCTTCAGTTATGGCTTCTGAACACCTGTGCCTTTTGTGCACATTGCTGGGGAGGGGAGAAATCAAGGAAGAGCAGCCTCTCTCCGACCAAGTTGGTGAGGCGTCCAAAGGAGAGGAGCTGGGTGAAGAGAAACGAGTACATCCACGAGCTTATTGAACACAAGCCAGGGGGCCGAAGTGGCCCTGAGAAGGACACCCCAGGAACATGCAGCCACCTCGAGGAGGGCATTCAACTTCCCGTAGGATGGCGCAGGGTCAGCTTGAGCCAACGTGCCCTAACTGTCACGTGACAGCGGGACGGCAGCTGGCACCTGGGATGCACGCAAATAACCCATAAACCTCTTAAGAATGTGCTTCATGAGTCCTGTCTCACTAAACTCTTTCCCCAGCTTGCTAAAGAGAATAGTTTTGACTCTATTTGGACTCCTAGCTTTTGAGAGGAGGTGCTTCGAGAAGAAAACAAACTAACGCTAGAGCGAGCTAGACTAAGGAAGAGAGACCCAAATCGTGTCATTGAATGAGCTGATGATCAGCTCACAGTACTTAAATTAAGTTGGATCTGTGAGCCAGCAAATGATTTGATCTGTTCTGTGTGTGTCTGCATCTTGGAGCAGCGCTTCCTGAATTTTAATGTGCCCACCAGCACTTAGCCTCCCTGGTGGGGCAGATGGTGGTTAAGGGGATTCTGCCTTGTCAATGGCTTGCAGGGGACACCTTGGCTACTGGTCTGAGCTACAAGGTTTAAGAGCACCAAGCAGCACCTATCCAATCCAGAAGGCTATCCCTGGGGCCAAAAGAAAAGGGGCAGATGGGAAATATAAGAGTGTAGATGAGGGGAGAACAGCGAAAAGAAAACAGAGGAAGGGAAGATTACAAGAACAACCACAACAGCAGAGAACCAGGAATCTCCAGCAAGGGAAATGGGAAGTCACCAGTGATTGTTCCAGAACGCCTCAGTGTTTGTTTCAATAACACAGGTCGCTTTGCCCTCTGTTCAATAGCATTCTTTGTGCCCTAACAGTTCTTAAGTTTCAAGGGTGACAAAGCAAATATCTGATTTTCTAGTCACTCACTAGTGTTTATTCATATGAATCACATAACACCCGTACCTAGTATTAATAGATATCCCCACCAGTATGGGCAAGGCCAGGGCTATGATACACCTGTTTCCTGTATGGATGGAATTTACAATCTGGTGAAGAACATAAAATATAAAACGCACATGGAAAGTTAAATTGCAAGTCAAGTAAACAAGGCAGGGATCCTAATACTATATGTTTGATATTTAAAAAGGAACTGTTTCACCCATTTCACCATTTCCCCCTACCATTTGTTGATGTAGGGAAAGCAGATTTATTACCACGATTTGATGGAGGGAGAAAGGGCAGCTCAGAGAGGGAAGGTGACTTGCCCAAGGTCATACTTCGGGTTAGTGGCAGGGTCCACACAAGGCGTCTTCTCTTCCGGTGGCGTCTCCGCTCACCCCTCAATGCAAGGGCAGTGAAGTTCACTGTATGTCACTCCACCCCCCGGTCTGACTTTCTCTGCTTTAGGGAGACAGGGCTTCTCAATAGCTCAGCATTTAATTGGCTTTAAGTTTACAGTTTCCTCCCTCATTCAAAATCTGAATCAGTTAAACAGGTTTCCCAGAAAACCAAAATAATCCTTAAGCAAAGTCCGCTGCCAGGTCACCTGTGTTTGGACAGAAGTTATTTTCAGAGTACAAGTCATTGAAAACAGTGGGGAGTAATGACAACCTCTTTGCAAACTTCATTTCTCCATTGCCTACTGTTTGGGTTCCAAAACTCACATATCGCCCCGCTTCTCTTATAGAAATGGTGCATGTTCCTGGGACACGTGTCTTTGTACACGTGCATACCTACCGGGGACATCATTTTGCTCATTGGAAACCTGTTCTTCCGTTAATGACATCACATTCATATGGCCTTACTGTTACTGTAAGTTAACTGTGTAGTTGAACCCTAAACACGTCTGCAGTCTGACAGACATTTTGATCAGTGTGATGCAGCTGGACTTCCGCCAGAATTGCTCATGCTGGGTAACACGCATGTTCTCTGATGCCTGCGTGCAGTAACGTACCATGCTTAGGCATACAAGGTAGCTAGTCAAGTGGGATTTGCTTTGGGAAGAAGAGCCTAGTGGTGATGGGAGTGGGGGCAGAACGGATGACAGTGAGCCAGGCTCCACACTTAGGGAGGTTTTGTTGGGCTTCCCTGGGACTCGCCAACAGAATACACCAGGGTCATGGGTCCCCCATTGCCTCCCAGTTTTACGAGCAGTGACGAGGCATGCTGCTGGTCACGGCATGGGCTGGAGGGTCTTCTTCTCCATCCTCAGTCCTGTCCGCATCCCTGAAGTACGTTTCTATCTTCTCTTTATAAGCCTTTTTCTCCATGTTACCAATTCTCAGTTTTTTGTCATCATAATGCTTTAGAGTTTAGAATGCATATGACTGAAGTAACAGCTTTTAAAAGTCCAGATATTGATTTTGTTTCTTTTCCATTCCCCACCTGATGCAGTAATTTCTGGAAGGGTCAGTGAGCTAGCCTGTCTCTGCAGAGCTCTGAAATGTGTACGTAGTTCAGAGGGAAAAAAATTCTTGACTTCTTGAGCGTTGCTTGGTGGTGGAGGTTGAGGGCATGCTAATCCGTCTTCAGAGCTGTCCCCTTTTAGCTTTAACCAACTGATAATTACACACAGGGAGGCAAATGGGAATCAACATGTGTTTTCTGGCTTTACTGATGGCCACATTGGACTGGAGAACACGGCAGGAAGTGAGCGATCTGTTCAAAACAGGAAGGTCAGAGAGAGCAAGCGATGAGACATGGCAGACGGTCTGCGGCCATGTGCCGCCAGTCCTTGTCCGGAGACCTGCACATTCTCTCCTCTGCTCACTCCGCTGCAGGGTGATGTCAGGTTGGACACGTCTTTCCCGACCCGCTCGGTTCTGAGATGGGGCCAAGGGAAGGCTCGGGGGCATTACTCTCTTAGGCCCCTGCCCCAGGATCTGTGCTCCTGAGGGCCCTGCCCTGGCCCTCCGCTGGCAGTGCCCTTCCCCATTGGGCAAGATGAGGGCCTCATCCTAAGACCACACCTCCCATGGGAATATCCACACCCCAAAACGTGTATAGTGGTGTCTTCCCTCCTGCTTGTGCTCCCTGCCTTGAGGATGGGCCATGCCGCTTGTATGGCAGCCTGTGGGCCTGAAGGACAGCCGAGGAGTGAACATATGCAGTGGTGGAGGGGACCAGGGTGTCACGGAGCTTGGACATTCCAGATGGGGTTGCAACGTTGCAGCATAGGGTGGAGAGGGAGGATGGAGAGGGGTGAAGGGGCAGGCTATAGGCTGATGGCCAGTTCTCCTAGAAGCCCATGGTCCAGTACAGAGCTCTTAGGGTACAGGAGTTTTAAGTGAGAACCTTGCATGTTGTTACAAAGGTATTTTCACCTATGTAAGACAATAGAGCAAATGTCCCTTAATAGTTTGTTAGCTTGGTTTATAACTTTTTAAAAAAGATTTTATTTATTTATTTATTTTTAGAGAGGGGATGGAGAGAGAGAGAGAGAGAGAGAGAGAGAGAAATATCAATGTGCGGTTGCTAGGGGCCGTGGCCTGCAACCCAGGCATGTACCCTGACTGGGAATCGAACCTGCGATGCTTTGGTTCGCAGCCCGCGCTCAATCCACTGAGCTACACCAGCCAGGGTGGTTTATAACTTTTCAAAATTCAGACATATGGTATGTGGGCCTCTATCTGTCCTCTTGCCACAGGCTGCACAAGTGTTAGGATCAGGAGTAAGGAGGTCCTAGGTCTCACTCTCGTCCAGGCTCTAAGGGAGGCTGTAGAGCCTGAAAGGCAGTGTAACAAACTTAGACACCCCAAAACACAACTCTTTTGTTATGCTCACCACTTCTGTGGATCAGGGATTCACAGTGCACCCACAGAAGGCACAGAACAATGGAAATTCCACTGGTAAGACATGAAGGCTGGTGGTGTTTCAATGGGTGGGGGTTAGATTCACCAAAGACGCTCGCACTCACACACCTGGAAGTTGACGGGGTTGTTGGCAGGGAACTCTGCTGGAGTTGTCAGCTGCAGCATTTGCACAGGGGCACTCCCTGTGGCCTGAGCTCCCTCCCTCATGGCCTCGAGGCTGGGTTCAGAGTAAGCATCTCAAACAGAACGAGGCAGAAGCTCGCGTGCATGTTGTGACCTAGTCCTGAAAGTCATGGAGTATCACTTCTGCCATAGTGTTCAAGCCACCCAGATTCAGTTGGAGGGAACATAGACCCCGCTGACTGATGGGAAAAGTGTCAAAAAGTCACTGTATGAAGGGACTGTAGGATAGGGAATATGGTTGAGGCTACTTTTTGAAATGCAATCGGCCACATGTCCTTTGCCCAGGAGTACACAATAGACCCTTGGTCTAGGATTTCTATGAGGACATTATGAGTGAATATAGGTCAAAGGCTTAGAATAGTGCTTTGGCTTGTAAGACTAAATAAACAACAGCTATCCACCATCATCACCATCACTGCCATCGACGTCATCATCATCATCATCATCGTCGTCACTGAGGAACCTGTGGAGACAGCTCAGTCATCTCCACGAGGGATGAAACTGAAGTTGAATAAGTTAAGTGATGTTTTGGGTGTCCCCAAACAATTCAGAATGAGTTCTGTATTTGAACTTGAGCTCGTGACTCCTTCCTCTCAGGGAACCATATAGTGGTGGTTTGAGGACATTGGAAGGAAGGGATCTCAGTCAACGCTTTTGATGCTAAGGACCCCAGCCAGGAATTAACAATAGGTTTTTAAAACATCCTTAAAAAAAGCAAATAACCTTTAAACTAATGACCATAAAACTATAATAATAAGATGTCAGCTAATTTTGATGATTTAGACGTAAAAATCAGACTTTCGTTTTTTATTTTGAAATCATGTCTCCTAGAGCAATTAGCAAAAGTCCATGGTAGTTAATGTTTAACTATTTGAGGAACTAATCTTTATTTATGAAAATGTTATATGTAGGGAATAGAATAATTGTAGGATTCTGTCTGATGTTCAAATTTAATTTTTTTCATAAAAATTCAAAATTATAAGCTTTTGTGCAGTCTGGGTGTTTTGTCTGGGGATGGTGTTTAAAGATCTGGTATGTTCTTGAGCGAAGCCCAGCCAGCCACGGCCACACGCCAGGCTAATGGCAAGGCCAGAGAGGGGGCAGAGTGGATCGGACACCAGTCTGTGCTTCCTGCAAACCTCAGGGCTGGCTCTGGGGATCCAGAGTGGATCCCCAGTGGGACGCCACTCAGAGTGTCAAGAATATGAGTCAGTATTGCTCTTTGCAGCTGCCCCCCTTGTTGTTTTCAGCCGGGAGCCCAGGGCAAGGGTAACTGCTCCTGGAGGTCACCCACCCAGACTGAGCCTGGGGCCTGTCCAAAGGAGACAGAGTCCGGATGATGTTGGACATTCTTGGCCTGGTGTCAGCAGAAGAGGGGGACGGTGATGAAATCTTCCACCCAGGTGTTTTAGGCCAAGTGGCATCTCTGTTATTTAGACCATCAGGTAAACCGTCCTTTCTGGGATGGTCTCTGGAGCCAGAGAGCCCACGTTCACCGTTTGCTAACTATGGGGTCATGGGCAAGTCTGCCTCAGTCTGTCTGTCTGTCTGTCTGCCTGTCTCTCTCTCTCTCTCCATATATATATGGAGAATAACAACAGTACTTACCACATAGGATTCACAAGAGGTGAAATGGGTAGTATATGCAACGAGTGTAAAAGAGCATCTTGCCGGTGGCTCTCGTTTCTCTACACCCAATGCCAATAGCGGGCCCTTACCGAGAATTCGCTACACGACAGGTACTGTGTTCAACTCATTGTGATTATTACTTCATTTTATCCTCCCAACCACTCTGTATAGTAGCTATTTCCATTCCTGTTTCACGGATGAGAAAAGCGAGGCACAGAGAAGTTCCACAGCTCGCTCAGGGTCACACACGAGTGGATGAAAAACTGGGATTCGACCTGGTTTTGTCTGACACAAAAACCTGTGATCTTTGCCACCACATGGCACTGTGATAAAAACAAAACAAGGCGAAGCAAACATAACCTTGTCATTAGCATATTTGATGTTCCCCGAGAAGGCTATTAGGTAACTCTTAGACTGTGGATTCTACGGCGGCTGCCTCGCGGCGGATTTTCTCCATGTCACCGCCCATGTCGCTGGGTGCAGAAGACACCTAGTGAGGGCGTTCTGTTCTGCCTCTGACGGCTGCTGCCTGTGACCCTCTCCGCCAGAACCCTGCACACAGGGACCAGCCTGAGTGTCACAGAAAGCTCCATGAAGGCGTCAGTTGTGTTTTGGGTGGGGGGAGATTCAGAGAGCCCCCACCTGAATCTTGGAATTCCCAAATCTCCATGCGACTTCTTAAGAAAAGTCGGACCAAGTTACTTGCTTTAAGGGCTGCTGAAATAGAGCCCAGTTACCTTTCTGATTGTGCCTCTTCCCTCCAGTGCTTCTCTGTCTTCCCTTGAACCACAAACAAGGGAAGATTGATAACTGGAGTGGAAAAACCCGTGGTGTGGTCTCACAAATACAGGTCTAGGCTGGGCGGGCAGGAGGGAGCCTCCTTCCTCATCTGTTTGTTTAAAGATAAAGAGGCCCTTTCAGTCCACATGGGGTCCAGCAATTTAACTGCAAACTATGTTAATGGATGTCAGAAAGTACCTGCTCTGCTGGGCTGAGTGGGCAGGGACATGAACCCAGGGTTCTGACCACTCTGGTCTCAGCTTCTCCAAACCCCTCAATTTAAAAGCGTTGCCTTTGAAGTGCTTATTCTATGTGCCTCCAACTCCACTTAAAAAACATAAAAAAAGACTTTTGTGCTTTTTATACACAGAGATCCTAGAATTTCAGGTCTTCCAATAACTCTCCCTTTTCCAAAGAAAAAAAAAAAAAGGTCATTTTTTTTCCTTACTGGAATTTTTTCATTCCTTCCTACCCACCCCACCTCCATTTCTCATTTCCTCAGGAAACCATGTAGTTGGAGACAGAGGGAAAGTTTTCCAACACACTTCCCCCTGCCCCCACGGACTCGTGCACACCCAGAAAGCCGTTCAGCACCAGGAACACATGTTGCAATATACTTAGCCTTGCCCGCAAAGATTCCTGCCTGCGGTTCCTTGGCGCATCCATTCGCAAGGCCTTGTGGGGAAGGCGACCTTCGTCCCTGACACCAGTCACCCTCCAGGAGCCCCTGGAGGGGGTCAAGCTGGCCTGCAGGGGCCTGTCCTTTGTTCTAGGTGGTCAACCAATGAAGCAAATAGAGACACACTGTGGCGCTGCCGTGCTGTCCCCGGACACAGCCTTCCTGTGGGTTTTCCAGAGCGAAGGAAGGCGAGGCAGGGACTCCTGCTGGTTTTAGGAGGCACGGTGGGACTGTGTTGTCGTTTTTCTGATTGAACAAATATTTGAGCACGTTGCCACGGACTGAACAATGTTTCAGGTGTTGGGAATATAAATGGCGAACACAGCAGGCAAAGTTCCTGCTCTCAAGTTTACTTTCAGTCGAGACGACAGACCAAGAGTAGACAGGAAAAAAAATACATTTATTTAGTGATAAGAGCTGTGAAGAAATCAGATAGCACCTCAGGGTAGCGGCTGTCTCCTTTCTGCCCGTGACTTTGTGAAGCTTTTCTCCCAGGAGCAACCTGACATGCTTCCTGGCTCCGAGAGCCTCATTGGTGGGTGCCTGTGACCCACCCTGAGCAAAAATCCCACGTTTCTCTCTGCAGATGGAGTTCCAAAAACTTCTGTGAGCAAAGAGCTGGGCTCCACTGCACTTGCAGAGCTCCTGGCCCCTCTCAGGGTGCTGAGAGGCAGAGGACGAGAGGAACTCCTAGTAAGAGAGCTTTCCAAAATACTAGAGTGGCAAATGGCAACTGGACACAGGAGAATTATTTCCAACTGCAACAGAACTGTTACCTTTAGCCAACAGGGATTCCCCAATGTTACTCACCGTCCCTGACTCATCAGGTATATTGGGACCAAGTCTAATCTGCGTCCCATCCAAAGAGTCTGGATCGCTCCAGGGAGGCTGATGTTTGTGGTGGTGGTGAGTGCAACCCCCCTCAGGGCCATGGGAAATTCTTCCCGTTGCCTCTAAGTTGGCATTCTTGCCTTCCCTTTGCATACAAAAATGCTCTTAGGTCAAGAGGAGGCCTCCAGGTAAGGGAAGCTGGGGAGTTTATTGCAATCTGGTGTATAAATCCTTCTAAAACCAAGTTTACACTCTGCTTCGCAACCACCAGATGTCAGCAGCTCATCTGGTTTCAGTTCCCCAGCGAAGAAAGGGAAAGGCAACCCCTAAGGAAGGGAAGACAGCCCTCCGCTGACATCTGAGTTTCTTAAGTTTCAGGTGGGACTTCTGGGAGCCATCTGCTGGGAGGAAAAGCGCTCAGGGCCCAAGCGCATCCACGTCTGAGGATGGAAAACCGCTTGGACACATTTGTGGGATGGAATCCTTGTACTACACTCTGCGTTCATTTTTCTTTGTCAGAACCATTTACGGGCGGCTAAGAAATTTGTTAGGAAATTAAAGAAGATTCACTGGGAAGATTTTTTAAAGCTGAAGGCAACTGAATGGACAAATTTGTTTTCAAGGGGTTTTTTTTTTGAAGTGTGCTGGGCTTTCAGGAAAAACTATAAGAAAGGAAAAAAAACATCTGAAAGTACAGACATTATTTAAAAGAGGGGGCATAAAAAAGGTATTTAAAGGGCAGGACAGAATTGGGATCAGCTCCTCTGAGGTAGTGAACAGCAGCTCCTGGTTATTTATTTTGCAAAGCCAGGGTAAGCAGCTGTCCATATAATAAAAGCTGAGACAACATGCCTTCGGTGAATTAACCATCAATACAGCTGAGACTGCCTCTAGCTTCGTGGAGGCGGCTTCCTCGCCAGTGCATGGGTGTCACACACCTCTCATGATGCTTTCTTCAGGAAGCCAAGTTCAGGGGGCAGCCGCCACAAGATCACACTCGTTAAAAGTCCTCAGGCTCCCCAGAACCCGAGGGGCCGTGATTCCCCGTGCGTTCTTTCCTTAATTCACCTCCAGTGTCTCTTCTCCCACTTTTCACTCGTGTTCTTCTTGTTCCCCGCACTGATTCTGTATTTCAAGGGCAAATCTGCAGCGCGCGCTCCATCGTGGGCAAGTCGCTGGGTGGTCAGAAGGGCAAGGGCAAGGGCAAGGGGAAGGAGGTGTCCTTGGCCGCAAGTCTCTCGTGGGAAGGCTGGTTGACACAAAATCAAAGCGCTGCATTTTGCCCCGTATAATGTGCCCCCGTGTATAATGGGCACGCACGCTTTTGGTCCCAACTTTCTGGAAAAAAATATTTCATTTTAATTTTTTAAATGCAATATTTATTTATTTATTTATACCTAGATACTTGTGTTTTTTTGGTATGATAAAGGAATTTTAGCATATATATTTGAACATATTATGGTACAGGAAACTTTATGTAACAAATAATGACAAAACATAACACATACAAGGTATTTCAGGTACTATGCATGTAAAAAGCACATCCTTGGGCAAAAAGGTTGGGGCCAAAAAATGCGCATTATACACAGCAAACTGTGGCGTGTGACCACACTCCTGTAGGCTGGCGCCTGGTTAGGCTGCGGCGGGGTCCTCTGGGGGCGTTGCGCATGCCGTCTGCTCTAAGGCCCAGGGCAGGGCTCGGCAGGGAGTGAGGAGTAGAACCTCCCATTGACAGAAAAGGGCACGGCCCTCCTCTCCTTCCTACGTCCCACTTATCAGCCTCACCCATCTCCTGGGTCCCCTGGACAGGCCAGACTTCTTTGCCGCCGAGTGTCACCTCCAGCCACCACTCCACACTCGCCTCTGTCACTTTCTTCCCTCTCACTCAAGTTCAACGGATGGTCCACTCTACCTCCTCCCCGAGACCTTATTTATCCTTCCCACCTGATCTGATTTCCCACCTCTTCATTCCTGAGTACTTCACAGCAAATCTGTATTTCCTCTCGTTAACAATCTTATGTTCTATGAATAATCATGTATCAGTCATGAATCCAATGTATAACACATATCATATCGCCACCTACATTATGTTAACCTACTTCTGCCACATTTTCTCCCAAAAGAGACTGTAAATTTCTGGAAACTTAAAAATAATTTTTAGCCAAGCATTTTACAAATGGCAGGATGCGTGACAGGCACCTGTTAATTCAAAGCGACAATGCTCTATTCGTCGATCTCAGTTTTGTTCTTAACTTTCAGAATTCCTCCGCCGAAGTCAGTTTCTAAGGGAAGGGAGTCACGGAGGCTGGGACCTTCCGCGCCTCCTTCATTCCCTGCTCCACTTGCGATCCCTAATTGAAGACAGGCCCGGAGAAATGTAGGTGGTTCAGCCTCCTGCTTCTCAGAGGCTGTGGTTCCTCTTGACAATGAGGAACGCCAAGCCTCAATTCCCTGAGGGTAATTTGATCTGCTAATTATATGCAAAGACTCAGATCCCTAAAAGAGAACTTGACTTTGTTGTCACCTGGGAAATGTCAACAAATGACATTATCTCCCTGTGAGCGAGCACTGTGGTTTCTGGTGGGGAAGCTAGGCGAATCCGGGAACCTTGAAATCACCAGGGACTGGGCTGGGTGGGGCACTTCGCGATTCTCTTAAATTTGTTCTTGCTGAAACTTTAAAAAAAATCCTCACTGTTCCTTTACAAAGAGAATCTTGAAAGGAAGCTCACCTTTTTGTTTTCTACCTTGGAAATAGAGGAAGAGCTGTGCTGAAGCCTTGTTGGGCAGGTGTAGCATCAAAAACACTGTTCCCGCTGGTTAGACCAAGGTCACGTCCAAAGCCAGCGGGGTACACTGGGAGGCCGCCCCTTCTCTGCCGCCTGCTAGACGAGGCCGGGGTTGGACGAAGGCAGTGTGGTTGGTGCAGTTGATTGTGACAACATTACTCCCTTTAGCCGATGACAGCTGTGGCCTAAGTGCTTTATATCCATTCCCTTATTTAACCCTCAACAAAACTCTTGGGAATGTATTATCATTTCCATTTTCTAGAACAGGAAGTTGAAGCTCAGAGAGGTGAGGACATTTGCCCTTAGCTGCACAGCCAGTAAAGGGCAGGGTTGGGTTTTAAACTCGGGTGTCGGGTGCCTTGGATTCTGGTCTTAATTTTGCCACCCTCTAGCTCTGTGATTTAGAAATGACAATTCATAAAACTTCTTTGAGCTTCTGTGTCCTTTTCTTAAAACGAGGGGCCAGGCTAGATAATCTGGAACTATTCTATTTACCAGAGTGGTCGCGTACCACGCGTGGCCGTGGAGCGCTTGGTGTGGGTGGCCTGAATTGAGAAGTGTGGTCAGTGGACACCGTGTACTGGATTTCAAAGACCAGAAACAAGAACGGGAGACATTTCAATGGTATTTTAGATATTGACTGTCTTTTAAAGCAATAACATCTATATTACATATAGATGGTTAAATAAGCTATATTGTTAAAATTATTTTTACCTCTGACCCTGGCTGGCGTAGCTCAGTGGATTGAGCGCGGGCTGGGAACCAAAGTGTCCCAGGTTCGATTCCCAGCCAGGGTACATGCCTGGGTTGCAGGCCATAACCCTCAGCAACCGCACATCCGCACATTGATGTCTCTCTCTCTCTCTCTCTCTCTCTCCCCCCTCCCTTCCCTCTCTAAAAATAAATAAATAAATCTTTTAAAAAAATTATTTTTACCTCTGTATTTTTACTTTTTAAAATGTGGCTAGTAGATCTTTTTAAGTTACACGTATGGTTCACGTTATATTTTTTTGTCACAGACAGTACTTTCTAGACTTTTCTGATAAATGGAGTCTAGGGGTCATGTGTCTTATGTACCGACATCTCTTCATGACTCCTCGGGTCTGCCGTTGGTGACAAGAAGAGGGACAGCAGCCGAGGAAGAAAGCTCAGTCAGACACGACGGCCACCCATGGAAATGGCACGAGCTCTGACTCCTGGGACCCCACCTGGTCACTCTGCTTGGTCACAACCTGCCAGCACATCGACTGGACAAGCAGGTGGGAGTGTAGTCTGGCACTTTGAGCAAGAACAACCACCATCACATCCACAGGTGCCAGGTGAAGTTCCTTACCACAGGCATAATTCTTTCCCAAGTAGATACTTTCACCTAATCCTTCTAACAGCCCTGTGGAAGTAACTTCTGCTTCCCCACAAAAGTGCAGCTTTCTCGGATGATAAAACTGAGGCTCCGGAAAGTTTGAGTAACTTGCCTAAGGTGTAGAGCTAGGTAGTGGGAAGTGTGTGTGATTCAAAAGTTTATAGTTAAGATGCGTTGGTAATACTATCTAATGCAAGTGGCCACAGTGGCTCTAATTGTAATCAGGTGAAAAACGGGAAAACACAACAGCTCATGTGCTCTGTGGGGAGGATATTGGTATATTGGTACTTCCAGATGTGTGATGTTGTATGTACCAGTCAGGGTCCAATCAGAAGAGAGAATCTGCCTCTAAAGCTGTAGGAACAGAAGACAGAAGGAGCAGCTACTACATCCAGGGCTGAGATAAAGGCCTCAGGGAGCTCCCTCCTCTCCCCCGACCCAGGCTGAAACCCAGACATTGCCGGAGAAAGCATGGCTGTGGCCCGCTGAATGGAAGAGGAGTAGCTGTCTCAGGGGAACTTGCTGGAAATGACCCCTCTGAAACTTGCTGTATATAAGCTCTCTGAGGTGTAGGAAAAGGTGTCCAGGAAGTGGTTTCTCTCTGAAGGATCTTAACTATGAAATTACCTGAGGTGCTGGGTGGGGGAAGCTGCTGACTGTGGGGTGGGTGCTACAGGGTGCTATGCACCAAAGGAGCTGGATGCTTGAGAGGCCACCCAGCTGCTACCTGAGAGGCCACAGGGGCCTGGCACTGGAGCAGCAGCCCCCTCTGCAGGAGCTGCATGCTGGAGAAACCCTGCATGGTGCAGAGTGGGCCAACAGAGAAGTTGCTTGTGCCATGAGAGCGGCTGAACCAGGACAGCAGGCCCAGCCTGAGGGCCGCTTTCCCACCGCGATGTCTCTCCAGTGCTCTCTGCTGGCAAAGCTTAACATGGTGCCCACTGGCAAAGGAAAATTATTGAAAGGGCTCAGATCTATTTTCGCAGAGCAGGTAGTGAAGGGTGAATTTGGAGCTGAGACATAATGATAATGGCACACTATAAAAGAAGGACTTTTAAACCCTAGCGTGCCTAAGCAATACCTGGGGGCGCCTGTGAAAATTTCAGAGTCCTGGGATCCGCCCTCCCCACCGTCTAGTTCAGGGGATCTAAGTTTGGCTCTGGAGTTTGTAGTTCGTACAGGAGCTCCAGGTAATTTTGACGGGTGATCTGCTTTCATCAACAGTCCCTTGGATTATTGCAATAGTCTCTTCCCTGGTGTCCCCAATCGTCTTCTTATCCCCAAATCAACTATTTTTCATACAGCAGCCAAGTGATCCCATTAAAACAAGTCGGAACATGCCCCCCGGCAGCTGGAAATCCTCCAGTGGGCCCCCATCTCACTAGAGGAAAGGCTCAAGTGCCGGCAGGAATGTGCATGATTTGGACCCTCACTAATCCACCCCGGCCAGTCTCTGTCTATTCACTCTCCCCGGGCCACACTGGCCTTTCTGTTGTACCTTGAACATTCCAGACACACTCCAGCCTCAGGACTTGTTCTGTGCAGTTCCTCGTTCCTGACGGGCTCTTCTTCCAGCTTTCTGCAAAACTCACACCCCCACGCCTTCTAGTCTTTGCTCAAATGACACCTTCTCAATAAACTCTTCCCTGACCACCCCTTTTCAAATGAAAACCCTCTTTCCACCCCCTTCACTCAGGGCACTCCCTCTCCTGCTTCTCTGGCTGTTTTTCTCCAAAGCACTTATCACCATCTAACTAATTATATGTTCCACTCATTGATTTTGTTTGTTTTCAGTCTTGTCCCACTGGAACGCAAACTCCATGAGAAAAAGAATGTGTATCTGTTTTGTTCACTGCTGTATTCTCCCTGGCCTGGAATGGTGCCTTGGACTATTGGTTGAATGAATGAATGCAGCCCATGCTTTGAGAAACTTCTTTACAGAGCAGGTAGATTGTGAAGTTGAACCAATGGGCGGCGGAGGTTCACAGTTGCTCTCAAACATTTCAAAGGCTTCACGTATATAAATAAATACTAACATGGGTCAAAGGAGCTGCCCTTCATGGAGAAAGAGCCTTCTAAAGCAGTGTGGATGCAATGGGTGAAGAGAACCCTTCTGTGACTCCCCAGAGGGTGGAAAAGCAGCCCAGTTCATTGAAAAAGCACGTGGAGTTTTAGAGAGACAAAATTGTAATTACTCAAAGTGATTTTTTAGAGAAAAGTCTGTATTCTTGCTTTTCATGCTTCTGGAAAGTTTCTAGAGGCCTTTGCATTAAGGAGATAAGGCTCCAAATGAAATAAAGCTGGTCTGTCTATCTTCTTTTCAGAACCAGCTTTTCTTGTGTTGGGAGGGAGGAAGCATGCCTATGATTGGCACTTCCTCCAGGCTCTGGACACTGTCCTCCATCGCCATCCGGATCAAAGCTTGCCAGCCTCCTGCTCTTAGCGCTGAAGGACTGAGGGAATTCCAAGGGTGGCCTTGCCGACTGAGTCATATCCCCATTGCCTGTGATTCGGAACTGATTTAGCCAAGGACGTTTAAGAGCTTTGGGAAGAATTATTTAAGGAGAAGGCAAAGGGAGCTTGGGAGGTGGATCCTGAGATTCAAGCTGGACTCTGCAGAATGGGTTAGAGGCAAGAAAACGGGCTCAGCACATCCCGTACAAGTGCAATGAGAGGGCCAACGGTCTGTGGGACTTCTGACGTATCTTTAAGATGGACTTGGACAGAAAAGGTCAAATCTTATAATTGGCAAAAGTCAGAGAAAGAAGTGAAACAATTAGACTTGGTTGGCAGTTTGGGGAGTTATTAGGTCTGTTTATGGAATCCGGGCAATTTAATTCTTGTGTGATAGAGTATCACCCACATGCATGCTATATCATATTCTGCTGTTGAGATAAATCCTCTCCAGCATAGAGGCATGAGAGCCTGAATACATTCTGCTTTATAAGTTCACCAAAGGCTGGGAAATGTATTCCTTCCTCCAAGAGCCGTCAACTCGCCAAAGCTTTCACAGGTACATTGGGTCCAAAGAGTGTAGATAAGAAACTCACCACCAGTCATTACTAACTTTTCAAAAACTATTAGTTGGTCATGATTCCATCATCAGTATTTCTAGGGTGGTAATGAAATTGCCCATCATATAGGAAGCCAAATTAGACTAGTAAGAACAGCTTAATTAGGTTAACTGAGCCTCTGGAGTCCCTAAAAATCAAAGGACTTGGTTCTTACCACTTGGCTCTTGGTTGATACAAGAAGGATGAAAAGGTGTAAGTTCATTGTCTCCCTTGACCCAGAACCCTTTTGCAATGATCTCATGATCTATCTCACTTGTCTTCACTGGTAATATAGATGTGCTCTCCGATTGCCAAGTCCAATGGCCAATTCTCAGTCCGTATCATACTCTATCAACAGCATTTCACAGGGCTGACCAGTCCCTTCCACTTGAAATCTTTCTCCACCTGGCCTGGGTACCCTGCTCTCCTGGTTACTCCTTCACATCCCTGGCTGTTCTCTCCAGTCCCTTTGCCATTTCCCCCTCTGTAAGGTCTACCAGCTGGAGGCCCAAGGATTTGCTCTAAAGATCTGATCTCTGTTGTGGTTCATTGTTGCCAAGATAACATCATTCAGGATCACAGTTTTTAGTACCATTTATCTTCCAAGAACTTCCAAATTCATATTTTAAGCCCAGACTATTCCCTGAACTGAGAGTGTACACAGCTTTTTACTGATAGGAATCTCAAGCTTAACTTCCAAATAAGTCCCTGATTTCAATATTCCCTCAAACACACACACACACACACACACACACACACAACCTTTCTGTAGTTTTCCCCATCTTATTTGATGATAAACCCCTCTTTCTAGTTGCTCAAAGCTGAAAAACTTGGAATACACCATAATATATTTCTTTCATATCCACATCTGATCCATCAGCAAATCCTATTGGTGTTACCTTCAAAATAGAACATTTGCCCCCCTAATATAGTCTCAAGACAATAGCTGGAGTGATCCCTTTAGCAGGTAAGTTACATCTCCTCTGCTAAAAACCTTCCAGTGGCTTTGCATCTCACTTAGGGTACCAGCCAGAGCTGGCAGTGGCCCTAAGGGCCCAGTGGGATCTATCCTCCCCCTGGAAAACTCTCTGACCTGATCTCCTCCCACTGTCCACCCCTATCCTTTTGTCCCGGCTCTGTGACTTTCCTCGGACACACCATTCACCCTCACATATAGCCCTGAAAAATTCCTCCCAAGTACCCTACTGGTCTTTCAAGGCCTCTGCTCAAATGTCACTTTCAATGTCTCTGCTCAAATTCTCTCAAGGTCTCTGCTCAAATGTCACCTTACCTGTGAGATATTCCCTGATTCCCCTAAAAAAGTAACAATCTGTCTTAGCCAGGTTCTTCTATGGAAGGCACGAGGAGCTGCAAATAGTAACGGAACGTACCTCACGGGTCTGACCACCGCTCCCTTCCCCCTCTCTCTGTGTCCCCTCACTCGGCTCAACTGTCTCCTCCTATTGGTTTGTCTCACCATCTGACACAATATCTATTTGCCTGTTTATTTATTGTTTGTTTCCTAAACTGAAATAACAGCTCCACGAGAACAAAGGAACTTTGTCAGTTGTGTTCTCTGCTGCATTCTGGTTGCCTAGAATATCCCCGGCACAAAGTAAGTGTCCAGTAAATATCTGCTGAATGAGTAAATATATAAATAAACAGCAGGGACTGGTAGGTTAGGGCATGCATGGAAAGTGGATGCTATAGACTGAGCATTTGTGTCTCTCCAAAATTCGTGAAGCTCAATCCCCAGTGTAATGGTATTTGGACATGGGGCCTTTGGGAGGTGCTTAGGCCATGAACGTAGAGGCCTTCTGTGGGATTAGTGCCCTTATTAAAGAAACCTCAGAGCACGCCCTTATCCCAGAGCACACCTTATCCCTTCTGCCATGTGAGGACACAGAGAGAAAGTGGCCGTCTATGAACCAGGTAGCTGATCCTCATCGGACTCTGAATCTGCTGGCATCTCGATCTTGGACCTCCCAAACACCAACACTGCTATTTATAACCCTCCCAGCTTATGGCATTCTGTTATAGCAGCCTGAATGAACTGAGGCAGGCACTGTGAACTTAGGAGGGCTAGGTGGATGCCTTTAGAAGAACAAGTTCATGAGGAAAGGCATAGTGTCTCTCTCCTTGGAGGACTTTCACCCAGAGGCCAGAGCCTGAAGGTTCACTGACCAGAGGCTACTTGGACTGTGTTTTACTGGTTCAACCAACCACTGTGTGTTTGTCTTTGGCCAAGCTATTTGACCTTACTAAGTTCAGTTTTTCTCAACTGTAATATGTGAATAATAATAATAGAAATTACTTCAGGGTTATTATAAAGGAAATAAGTTAAAAGTGTTTACACACTGCCTGGACATAGTAAGTACTAAATAAATGTTATAAATATTATTTTTGTTGTACAAAATAAAATTTTGACAAGATATACCTTAAGTTATCAACAATGGCTAGCCTGAGGGTTAGGATTGTAGATAATTTTTATGTTCTTCCTTTGGCTCCTATTTTCCCATTTTCTATGATGAATACGTATTATTTACTATATGAAAACAAATGCGAATTATTGCTTTTAAAAAATGAATTGACTGATGTAGCTATGTTTTGCCAGGGCTGGGTCAAGTGGACCAATTTGAATTGGTTTGGTGGTTTTCTCAGATTCTTATCAGCCTTTGATTCTGCTTTTTCTAAACCCAAGGCTAGCATGTAAGAGCTGGCGTTCTGTGGCAAGAGTAAGAGATGACTGGGGACTTCCGGTCAAGATGGTGGCATAGTTAAACATGGCTCACCTGCTTGCACAATCACATCAAAATTGCAACTAAACTATAGAAAAAACATCACTCAGAACAGTTCAGAAGTCAAGCTGAGTGGAAGTCTAACAACCAGGAATTAAAAAAACCATATCCACCCAGATTTGTAGACGGGGCAAAGACATTGAATGGGCTGGTCCCACATCCACGTGTGGTAGATAACAATTTGAGAGAGATATCTCAGGACTTAAGAGTCACAGCCCCACACCAGGCCCCCCAGCTCAGGGTTCCAGTGCCAGGAAGATAAGTCCCTACAAGTTCTGGCTGCAAAAACCAGTGGGGATGGAGTTGATGGAAGAAATTTCTGAAGTCCCAAGCAGTTTCTCTTAAAGAAACCACACATGGGACTCACCTACTCAGACTCACTCTCTCTGAGCTCCAGCACTGGGATAGCAGCTTGAAAGGCACCAGTAGCATACGGGGAGGAACTGAACATAGGGGGAAGTGTCTGGCATCAAGGTGAGAGCTGGAGGACAGCTTTTTCTCAGAGAGAAAGGCAGGCAGAGGCCATTGCCTCTTTTCTGAACCCTCCCCACACAGAACCACAGAGCCAACAGGCAGGTGCCATATCTGAGACTCCATCAACCTGGCTAACACTGTTTGCCCTGCCCTGGAGATCCCCTGAGACTCCATCCCACCCAACTTATGGGCCCAGCCAAGCTGTTAAGCATGACTTTGCCATATGAATGGCTGGTCTTAGCTCATGCTTCACAACTTCCTAAATCCTCAAAATAAGCAACAGCTGGCTTCAGCAAGCTCCTAGCCCCTGTACTGCTTACTAAGTGGCCTCAGGCCCAGAATTAGTAGCAGCCAGCCTAAATTCACAGCTTGGCTTTGCCTGGGAATCTCCAAGCCCAGCACAAGTAACAGCCATGTCAGATTGCTTTATACCTCATGCAGGGTGGCCCCAGGCAGAACACAGGTGGGGGCTGATTTTGTTCTGTACCACCCAGGAAACCCCAGGGCCTGTGCACTCAGTGGACAGCTATAGACCATGTCAGAACACCACCCTCCCTGTCCCTGCACAGCTGATCCTCCTTGAAGGGCAGAGGATGCTGGTCAATGGTCACAACTTGTCCTTGCAGCTGACTGGCCTGAGTGAATTCCTCCCATTGACCTGTTAACAGCAACCAAGGGTCAACTGCCAGAGGAGGGTGTACTCAGCCTACACGAAGGGCACACCTTGAGTAGCCAGCTTGGGTGATTGGGGGGGCTGTGCCACTGGATCCTATAGGACATATACTACGTTAGGCCACACTGCCAATACACAAAGTCAAACAGGTCTACCTAATACATAGAAACAAACACAGGGAGGCTGCCAAAATGAGGAGATGAAGAAACATGGCCCAAGTGAAAGAACAGTTCAAAATTGCAGGAAAAAAAACTAAACAAAATGGACATAGGCAATCTATCAGATGCAGAGTTCAAAACACTGGTTATAAAGATGCTCAAGGACCTTAGTGAGGACCTCAACAGCATAAAAAAGATCCAGTCAGAAACAAAGGATACACTAATTAAGATAAAGAACAATGTATGAGGAAACAACAAGTAGAGTAGAGGAATCTGAGAATCAATTAGTGATATGGAACATAAGGAAGCAAAGCACAACCCAATCAGAACAAGAAGAAAAAAGAATCCTCCTAAAACAAGGATAGTGTAAGCAGCCTCTGGGACAATGAGAAGAGGTCCAACAATCTTATCATAGGAGTGCCAGAAGGAGAAGAGAAAGAACAAAAATTGGAAATCTATTTGAAAAAATAATGAAAGAAAACTTCCCTAATTTGGTGAAGGAAATAAACATGCAAGTCCAGGAAGCACAGAAAGTGCCAGACAAGGTAGATACAAAGAGGCCCACTCCAAGACATATCATAATTAAAATGCCAAAGGTTAGAGATAAAGAGAAAATCTTAAAAGCAGCAAGAGAAAAGCTGTTAGTTACCTACAGTGGGGTTCCCATTAGACTGTCAGCTGATTTCTCAAAAGAACCTTTTCAGGCTAGAAGGGACTGGCAAGGAATATTCAAAGTCATGAGAAGCAGGGGCCTTTAGCAAAGACTGCTCTACCCAGCAAGGGCATCATTTAGAATGGAAGAGCAGATAAAGAGTTTCCAGACAAGAAAACACTAAAGGAGTTTATCATCACCAAACCATTATTATATGAAATGTTAAAGGGACTTATTTAAGAAAAAGAAGGAGATCAAAACTATGAACAATAAAATGGTAATAAATACCTATCTATCAACTATTAACTCTAAAAAGCAAACTAAGCCAACTAGAAGAACAGACACAGAATCATGGATACAGAGAGCATATTGACGGTTGCCAGATGGAAGGAGGGGTGTGAGGCAATGGGTGAAGAGGTGAGGGGATGAAGAAGTACAAACAGGTAGTTACAGAATAGCCGTGGGGATGTGAAGCACAGTATAGGAAAGGGAGTAGCCAATGAACTTATACACATAATCCATAGACGTGAACAGTGATGTGGGGGTTGCCTGAGGGAGTGACAGGTGCTGGGTGGAGGGGGGCCAAGGAGGAAAAAATTAGGTCAGCTGTAGTCACATAATTAACAAAATACAATTTAAAAAGAGAGATGACAGGGAAAGGCAGCAAGCTTAGAACACCAAAGAGGTCCTGATGCTGAAGTGAGGAAGTTCTGAGTGTAGCTTTCCATTTCCTGGCTTGAGATAAGTTTACCTTTAGGCACCCTGTGGTGATCAGCTGGGACAAAACAAGCACAAATCAAGTCCCCATTGGTTTAGCTATGAAAAGGTTAGTGGCAAAGTCTAAAAATGCGTTCTTGAGAGAAACGGGACTGAAATGCGTTGAAGACAAAGATTCTCTAGAGCTGTGCTGTCCAGCAGAAGAGAGTAAACAAGAGCCCAAGGCAATTTAAAATGTTCTAGCCATCACATTACAAAAAGAAAAAATAAAACAGGGGATGTCAATTTTAATAATATTGAGTATATTTTATTTAACCCAGGAAATCCAATATATCATTTCAACATGTAATCAGTATACAAAGATTATCAATGAGATAGTTCACATTTTTTTTTGTGCCAAGCCTTCAAAATTCAGTGCATTTTGCATTTTCAGGACATCTCAATGCAGCCCAGCCATATTACAAGGGCTCAACAGCCCCCCGGGCCAGTGGCCGTAGTACCGGACAGTGCAATTCCCATGAAGTGGTCACTTCAGGAGTAGAGATCCCAAGAGTTGGCCAAACCTGCTCTTTCTTCCTTCCTATCTTATCACTATCTCTTCTTAGAGGTCCTTGGATGTGGCTGCCCATCTCCTGCCAGGATTATTCTCTGATGCTGCCAACCTTTCCCAGAAAAGGAGTGTTTCCTGGAAAAGATAGGGCCTGTTGAGAAATCCAGAGGGGCAGGCAGAGAGCCATTCTGAGGGCACCCAGTGTCACGCTGGGCCAGTGGAGCCTCCGAGGATACTGTGCGTTGGTGGAAGGTAGTTGGAGGCCAGCACAGCCGGGTTGAGAAACCCTCAAGTGTAGCAGGAGGCCTGGGCAGAGCTGGTCAGGAAGAGGCGTGGCTTGGCTCCCTGACTGGGAAGGTGACCTTCACCAGCTTGTCCTACCTTCTGGGGAACATTGCCTCCTTCCAGCCTTCTCCCCATACCAGGCCTCCACCCCTACATGCCTGGGGTAGCCCTTGTGTTCCTTCTCTCCCAGCTAAAGGGAATTTGAGATCAAGAAATACATTTATCTTGCTTGGAGGGGCTCAACCGGTACATTTGTCTGCATCGAGGCTGGGGTTTAAATGTGACTAGCTAGTTCATTTGTCACAGGGGTGCATTTATCTGTGTTTGGAAGATTTAATTTTTCCCAATGAAGAACTGTATAAATAGGTCTAATGAGCCTAGAGGGCTCTCATTTGCTTTTGGAGTTTGCAGTAAGCTCGGACATCCCAGAGCACACTGGCCTCTAAGGGTCCCGCGCTGCGCCCTGCCAGGGGGCCAGGCGAAGGCCAGTACTGCTCTCATTCTAGGGGGCTCTCCGGCCTTGGCGTGCCCTAGTTTTCCCATTCAGGGGCTTGCATTTTGGGATGTTTAGTTAAGATGATTTTTTTCCCTGCATACTTACGATAATCTGCATAATCTTTTGTTTGAGTAGCTGGCAAAATGCTCTCCAGACAGGAGAGAAGGGCACAGTGGATACACACAGTGTGCACGAGCCGAAGAGTAACACAGGGGAGCCACGTGCTCTGAGCAGCCTCTGCATCGAGGCCGCGTCTGCTCCTGGCTTTCCTATTTTCTTTCTTTGTTTTATTAGGAGGGTTTTTGTCTAATTAACGGGTGGTGTCGGTTTCAGCCGTGGGTCTGTTTATGGGGGCAGGGGGACAAGGGTCGAGAGAGGGAGCAGGAAAGAGAGACAGAAGCGGGACTGGGGTGCAGGAGGTGGTGGGAGAGAGAGTGCAGGGGAGGACGGGGGAGGAGGATTTTTTTAAAAAACTGAGACACAATGGAAGACGAGGAAGAAGAAAGTGAGAAGACAGAAGGAAGGAAAAGGTGGGGTTTGAGAGATATCATAGTATCTATCATAGATGCCATTGCTGGAAAAGGCCTCAAAAGTCATGTTTCTGACTTAATGCTGGGGCCCGGCCGACAAGACAGAGGCAGGGACTGGCCCGTGGCCCACGGTTCTGTGTGAGGCCCTGTCCCTCTATGTCACCTCCGGGAGGAAAAGAGGGCTTTTGTGAGCTTTGGGCCTCATTTCAACTCATGAGGCAACGCTGTGCACCTTCCCTAAAGACACGTGTCCTCCCTTCTGCCCCTTCCCACGACCACCGCCCCCACTGCTGCTCGGGAGGCAGCGCTCTCTGTCCTGGTTACAGTTTTCAAATCACCCGAGTGGGATCGAGAAGGCAGAAACCCTAGTTCCATTCGCAGCATAGTTTAAAATATGACTCAGCTGACGCATACCGACCCAATATTCATTCATCCAGGGGTGCCCATGCTTATTTCTCAGGCTCTTCACATTAGTCTAACACACCTTCAGAACTTCCCTACAATATATACACACACACCGAGTGGATGTTAAGAGGTACGGGTTCTAATCCCAGCTCTGCCAGGGGCTTGCTAACGTTTTACTCCTTGCCTCAGTTTTCTCTCCCCATGAGACGACATGTTGACCTGGTGATCTCTGACCTCTGAAGCCCCTTTGGCTTCCATATCTGGTGACAGCAGAGGCCGCCTGGTTTGGGGAGGGATAGTGGGTTTTGGTTGGCTTAATAGCTGTGTGACTAGATAATTTGTAAACTCTCTCTGACCCCATTTTGCCCTTCGGTTAAAAAAATGGTACTAATAATTTCTGCCTCCTAGAATTGGTATGAGGTTTTGATAATGTGTTTGAGGAAGGGGTTAGCCAAGTCTTGATAGGGAGTTGTGGGGGTGGGTTATTTCGTTTGCATTTTTCTTGCTTCTCTGTGGTCTCTTTCTTCAGTCCTATGGCTTTTAGGAGTCCGGGCTGAAGCTGGCTCATAGTGATTTGCCATAGCTAATTTGTGCTCATCTCTTTCAACTCTGCATTGTCATTGGTAGCTTGAAATTGGCTGTGGTAGGAGTATTTACACCATGGGAATTGACAAATGTTATAAATCAAGACTCCTCCCTGCTTTGATGAATCAGCTGTTGAAAATTACCAGGCACACCAGAGGGCCTGACCTTCCTATTTTTATTTACTTATTTCTCTGGATTTTGAACACATTATTCATGCAGCAATGACTTATTTTGAGCTTATTCTGCTTAAGGGTAGGGTTGACAGATAAAGTACAAGACACTCAGTTAAAAATTAATTTCAGATAAACAGTGAAGAATGGTTTCTTATAAGTGTATCATGTATCATTTGAGATAAACTTACACTGGAAGAAAAATTTAAATTTACCTGGATATTCGGTATTTTTGTGTGCTAAATCCGTCAACCTTACCTATGGAGAATCCAGTGTGATACAAGCCGTAGTTCCTACATGCATGTTGCTCATGACCTAGTCACAGTGCTGACCTTGTGAAATTTGAAATCAGGAGATTAACCCGGGACTGTTCACACTCTGGTCTTTATCATCATCATCTAGCCTTTATTGAATGTTTATTGAGCAACTATTATGTGCAAGACACTCTTCTAGGTTCTGGGATTCAGCAGCAGACAAAGCACACACACCTCTATTCTCACGGAGCTTTCCTCTGGTTTGGGAGAGACAGACAATACATAAGATTAAAAAACGTAAAAGGCGTAGTGTATGAGATAGTGGTGAGCACTACGGGAGGGACCCTTATGAGATAAGGGAACGAGACTTTCTAAAGGAGAGTGTTCTGGGCACAGGGGACAGCACAAGAAAAGGCCCTTCCCTTTTTTACAGGTGCTAAATTCTTCACCTCCATAATCTCATTTAATCCAAGCAGTGGCCTGTGTGGTGGGTATTATTACCGTTCTTCTGCATGTGAGTAAACTGAAGTTTTGGGGTTTGTTTGTTTGTTTGTGAAGTTAAATCTCTTGCACAAGTTCCTCCAGGTCACTCCAGCGGTGGAATCCACACTCATACTCAGGGCTGGCGGGCAGCCACCTGCATTTCCTTTCCCACTGGGAACAAGTTCTAGAGGAGGTACCTCCAGGTTCTCCCTACACTCGACCTGCTGTGGCTCCGAGGACCCAGTGGAGGCTGGTGCAGCTCCGGGAAGGCTTCTCCTGAGGACTGCTGCCCACCTGCCCTGCAGCCAGCAAAGCAAGGTGGCAGGGTCTGCAGGGCTCTTCCCTCCTTCTGTACCAGACCAGGGACCTTAGAGCCATATGCTACCAGGTGTCCTCTACCTGCAGGTTCTGCTCCAGGGGGCACAAGGAGGCCTGCGTGCACAGGACACCCCATAGGGTGTCCAGGATACCATCTTGCCTCCGTTGTCCCTGGCTAAATGCATTTCCCTCCGCCCAGGAAGTGCCTTGGCTGGTCTTTGGAGCCTTCTCCCATGGGTGGGGGGCTGGCAGTCACCCCGAGGTCCAACCAACGCTGACCTTGCACCTAAAAAGAGTACATTGTTTTCAAACACGGCTTCCTATTCCTGCCAGATAAACCGGCACATTAACAATGCGTCCAGGTTGTAAAATGTTGGCCGAGGTTTCTTTTTTAGCAGCAAACTTTTTGTCTAGAGATTGGCATTTTCCTCTCCATTCACGAGGGCCCGGCTCTCCTTTCAGGGCTGGGCACGGGCCCCCGGGGACCCAGACGCACACACATGCACTCGGCTGGCTCAGCCTTGCCGCCTTGATAACATTGTTATTATTAGACAGGGCCCCTGGAATCCCGGAGTTCATTCCCAACAACGGCTCTTCTGCTGGAATGAAAGAGCGGCCCCGGTTATCGCGGTGGCCGCCCGGATCCATTACCTCCCAGGCCTGCGAGCGCAGATGGCCCGTGACAAGAAGCCCGCCCCTGAAAGTTATCCCGGAACCGGGCTAGAACCTGGGCCAGGTCAAGTGCATCTATCCTCCTGGTCGCCCCCCTGCCGCCCCCACTCACCTCCTGCCCCCTCCCTAGGTGCTCCTACTCGGGGGCAGCTGACCTCCAGTTAACTGGCCCCTGAGCCTGCTGGTTCTCTGGCTCCTCCATTCTGCTCCGAGCCATCATCTGCGCCCCGGGGGCCCCTTTCCTCTCCCCACCTGGGGCGCACCTGTCCTGTGCCTGTCCCTGGGCACTGACCGCAATAATCGCCTCTTTGTCAGTTTCATCCTGAGGTGATTTAAGATTTGTGTGTGTGTTTATCTCAAAATAAGTGCCCTTAAGAATTCTCAGGTGCCTGCCTAGCCAGATCGTAAGCTGGGAGGCTCTGGATGCCGGTATGGCCTCTCATGTGCTCAGTAAGACCAGGCTGTGAGGTCCTTCTCAGGGGGAAAAGTGTCACTTTTTCCCCATTGAGGCATGAAATATTTGCAGTCAAGTGGGTAAAATGCAGTAATCTTTTTTTTAAATCTTCACCCAAGGATATGTTTCCATTGACTTTCAGAGAGAGAGAGAGAGAGAGAGGAGAGAACATCAATGTGAAAGAGAAACATCCATTGGTTGTCTCTCACTTGTACCCCAACCAGGAATTGAACTCACAGCCTAGGTACGTGGCCCGAACAAGCAACCTTTCAGTGCACAGAACACCGCTCCAACCATCTGAGCCACACAGCCAGGGCAAGCACACTAACCTTAAGAGTACAGCTCAGTGTAGGTGCATATGTACAGTTCAGACTGTATAGCACCCAGATCAAGATTCAGCCTGTTTCCAGATTTCTTCCACCCCTTCCCGGTCAATGCTCACTTCACCCCCTGAGATAGCTACAGTTTTGATATCTAAGACATGTCTTTAATGTCTTTTCATGCCATGTAGAATGGCATGATACATATACATTTTTAAGTAAACCATGTTACGCCTTGGGCCCCGTGTGAGCGGCAGAACGCTACGCCCAGCTGGCTGCCTGAGGCTGGCTCTTGGTTATGAACGGGTTAATCGAGTAAGCCGGGGTTAGATTTCAGTAGCTTTTCTGCGCAGGATTTAAAGGCAGAGGAAACCAAGTGAAGGGCAGCGCTGTTCTGTATGTCAGTCTGCCCGCTGAGCCAAGGAGACCCATTTATTTTTAATTGAATTAAATTGCTCACAAAATGAAAGTAGCATACTTTCATTAATATTTAATTACATACAGTGTTAAACAATGATCACAAAGAAAACTTTGCAGCTTTTTTTTTCGGTCTCTGCTTTTTTTTTTATTACTTTGTTAAACATGATACTCTTATTAGCTGCTTTATGCTTGGAATGTTAAGGGCCCTGCTCTTAAACCACTCAAGAAGTTCCTAATTGGCAGGACTCAGCGGAGGGAGGCGGTCGGTTGGCTGTGACGCTGGCCACCAACAAATGTCCGTGTGCCCGTGTGTATGTGTGCATGTGTGATAACACACGTATGCTCTAGTCTCAGTCACTCAGGCGATCAGGGCTCCAGCAAGGAGATAAAAATCCAAATTCTGGGTGTGTCGGGGTCAGCCAACCACGCCTACTCCTCTAAAAATTCCATATATACTAGAAAAGGCATTAGTTTTTGCAAGAGGTCATCCCAAAGGAAAAAGAGTTCGACGCTGCATGACGGTTTATTTTGGTGTTTTGTCAGATGTTCTCGCATCAGAAAGCGATGATTTGCAAACTCTCAAGCACCTGAGGAGTCCCTGAGGTGCTCCCTGGAAATACAGAGTCCCTGGTGTCAGGGCCGGAAGCTTCAGTGCAGCAGAGGCCAGGGAATCTGCATTTTCCACGAGCATCCAGGGCTGTGTTGATTCCACAGCAGGGGGCTGGAAGGCCACACGGTGAGAAACATCCTCACGGAGGCACGGAACAGAGTCAGAGAGATCGTTGAGTTTTGCAGCGGTGGGCATAGTGTTTTAAAGTGAGCTTTATGTAGAACCCCAGTTGATAAAACAATCGAAAGGATCATTGCTGTCACCAAATGATGATGAAATGCCTGGATTTCCTTTTCCTTTGTCTCCCCCTGACCTTTTCCTGGGGTTTGGAGCCACGGGGCTCTTGCCCTTGGAGGCGCACCTTGATAAAGCCCTGAATTCATCTTAGTAAATGAATACTAGAGGTTTTGACCTGTTAGGTAAATTCATCGTGAATTGCAGGAACTATCTAAGATATGTCCAAAGATAAAATGGCTCCCCTCAGAAGCAGTTAAAAGGCTCTGTCACTAGAGGAGTCTAAGCTCCTTGGCTGTCACTTGACGGGGATATTCATTCGTTCATTCATTCATTCATTCATTCAACAAAAAGTGACTGAATGACCACTCTGTAGTGGACCCTTAGCATCAGCCCTGGGGATACACAGTGGACAAGACAGACCCGGTCATGGCAGCTCCCACGGAGCTCGGGCTGCAGGGGTGGACGGATGGAGGGTGAGGAAGCAAGCACGTAAGTGCTGTGGGCGACATAAATGGGGGCATGTGTGAGTCGGGGGAGGTCTCCCAGGGGAGGGGATATTTGAGCTGAGTCTTCAATGATAAGAGTTCTTTCTGGGAAGAACAGAAGGAAGTGCATTTTTGTGCAGAAGTCCCAAAACTCTGAGATAGGAATTTTAAAAAGAGAGAGAGAGAGGAGAGAGTACGGCTGCAGTGTCACAAGCAATGGTGCGAGATGTGGGCGGAGTCTGGCAGCGGCTGGAAGGTTACCTGACGTACAGGCCACTCTAACTTGGGTATGTTATGAACTAGTGACCGTGGCCAGTTGTATTTTCCAAAGATAACTGAACAATATCGCCCACCCCCACTCTTTTCTGCAATGTGACTTTGCCTCATCCTTACCAAAAGGTAGGGTTTATCTCTCCACCCTGTTGAATTGGGATAGAACCTGTGATGGTTTTGACCCATAGGACACAACAGAAGTGATGCTATGCCAGCTCTGACTGGTCTGGAGCTTCTGTCTCCTACTTCTTGGGACATCACCCTTGGGACAATCCCTCTGCAAAGCCAGCCACCAGACCGTGAGAAGCCCAGGCCACCGGAAGAGACCACATGTAGGCGCTCTGACTCATACCACCAAGTGAACTCCCAGTCATCCGTCAGCATCAAATGCCAGCCAGGCGGGCGAGCCATTTGGGGCATCTAGCCACGCCATCGAGCCATCAGGCGGCTGCGGCCCAGCTGACACCTGGCTGTAAATTCAGGAAAAAATGGTGAGAACCACCAAGCAGAACTCAGTCAACCCTCAAAACCAAGAAAGAATAACATTGTTGTTTCAAGCCAGCCTACTTCAGGGAGGATGGTTGCTCAGGAAGAGAGATCCAGTCCAGTAACCGACGAGCAGTGAGGTGTCCTGGTCATGTGAGCCTGGAACGCTAGCCCACTGGTCTTTTCCCCTCTGTGATGTCGCCGTGGACCTTTTACTGGGGAAGCTCTGAACCAATGAGAAGCTAAGAAGCACTTGTGAGACAACTCGCTTTCAAGATCTAAGTTGTTTTAACTCCTTGCCCCAAGAATGTTAGTAAGTTTAGTATTTTTAAATGGTTCTCTTCTTCAATGACACGTCCCTCTTACTCTAGAAGCTTAAGCATCACAGAGCAAATGAGAGCGCGACTTCAGGAAATTCTCCCAAAGAGAATTTTTCCTGGGCACAGAAGAAGAGAGCGTTTTGGTGAGCTGCACACCCCAGGATTTATTAGAAGGGCTCTGGGCATTGGATTTAGAAAGAGAAAGAATTGATTCTATATGTTCTGATTGTAAAAATTGAGTTGAATACCTTGAGCTTTCTGAGTCCATTTCCTCATCTATAATATCGAATTATAGGGAGGATAATACCACATAACAGTGGAATGGGGACTCGGTGAGATCTTCACCAGGTGCCTGGTGTAAAATAGGCGATCAGAGGAAGTTAGTGTTCCCATCCCACTTTCTTCCACCCACGTCTGATTTTCTCCCTTCCATTTCCTTTCCCTCTGTTCCTTCCTGGAGGATGCGGAGGGTTAGAGCACAGGGGAGAAAAGAGGCTGAGAATGGGAAGGCTGCACGCAGAGCCGGGGGTCTGGCGCGTGATGCCTGGCTTCCTCGTGGAGGTTGGGAGGAGGGCAGAGGTCCCCCTCGAAAGTCCTTGGAGGCCTGTGTTTCTCTCTTTGCTGGGTGATTCATGGTTTTCAGGCTATTTCAGGTCACTGTTAATTGGCCTTTTAATTTACAAAGCACTTCCACATATCTTATTGCATTTGATCTTTCCAATAACCACAGGGCGATTATTATTTTCCTCATTTTACAGATGAGCCAAGTGAAGCTCACCGTGGTTAAGAAATGAGCCTCCGAACTGAGAACAAGAGGCAACGTCTGAACTTGAACCCAGGTGATCTGGCTCCTCCGTTAGCGCAGCTCTATTCTCACCCCCTCTCCTGAAAATAATTGTCAAATTGATAACACAGTAATTGTTCACTCAAGAGATGTCTGTTATATGAACTTTGTAAAGGCACTTCTGGGGATAGAGAAATAAATAAAAATCATATCCCCTGCTTCTGCCTTTCAGGAGACGGGGGTGGGGGAGGGTGAGAAAAGAGCTTTCCGACCAGCCCTTTGTATCTTTCCAGCTCTCTCCTTTTCATGATGGCAGCCCCACCTTTCGAAACTCCACATTATGCTGCTTAGCTTTGACCAAAACCTTTCGTACCTGTTTTTGCTAACTGAAAGAAATATGATTTTTCACTTTTACCAAAAGATAGGTGAAAATAGTGCTTGGCATTTGTTTTGCAGGGAGCCATGACACAGTACAGGCACTTGCACCCCAAGCATTCAGAGTGACCCCCCTTCCCGGCTTCCTTGCCTGGGAACTAACTACACGCAGCCTCCCAGCATGAAGCCCCCACAACTGTGAACTGTGGCTGTGAGCGTCTGTGCTTTATCTCCATTTATCTTGTGCACACGGTAGCAAGACATGTCTCAAGGTCTCAGGAAAGCCTAAGAGAGCTCATAAGGATCTTACATTTAGCATAAAACTGGATATAATTAAGCATTTACCATGGTGAACAAAATAGAGACATAGAAATGAATGGCAATTGCTTCTTTGCTTAACGTCATTTTGGCTAACTTCAGGTTTCCTAGGAACCTGAACCTTTGGGTCGGGGGGCGGGGACACCCGCACTCTGACACCAGCAATTCCAGTTACCCCAGCAAGTGCACCCCTTGATTCTACTACCATTTTACCGCTGCTGACGTGTATGCTTGCTTCCCTTCTTCCCCAGGTGAGGTTCGAAGGACCATCCTCCCAGTAACTCCCTTATACCACACTCCCACTCCCTTGCCCTGCCTCTCCTCATTGCACTCGTCTGGCAAAACCCCCACCCTGACTGGATTAAGCTCTCGACCTATAAGGCACCGGCACCTTGCTAGCTGACTGTCTGGAGACCCTGACCATGGTGGTGAGTGGTCTTAATTTAAATTCAGGATGACTAACTTCAACTTGGCTGGCAGTGTTGGCTGCCGGTTCTACCGTAATTCCCTAGTCCATTCACTTTCCTTCTCACCTGAACAACTATCTCACACCCTCTCCCTTTTCCTCAATATTCAATATCTCCCCTCCCACCTGCGTTCAGAAGGGGAATTCCGTAACCTTTACGGCCACGCCCACCTGCCTGTGTGCTGTGCTGCTCCTTCACTACGCAGGTTCGTAGGTAAGGAAAACCCCTTCGCTGTTGCTACTTCATACGGGGAGCAGCCTTGAGTCTTGCTGCTCAAGGACACCACCCCAGCAACTCTCCCGCATCACCCATTCTTCCTTTGTGATGTGTCACTCCCATCAGCAGACAGTCACTGCTATTTTTCCATCTTAAAAAACTCTCCTTGACCTCTTTCACCTGTTAGCTTTTGCTTTTTTTAAAAAAAATATTTTTTTATTTTTTGATTACAGTTGACATGCAATATTACTTTATGTTAGCTTCAGGTATGCAGTGTCATGGTTAGACATGTATGTAATTTACTAAGTGATCCCCTCTGATAAGTGGTAGTGCCTGGCACCATACATAGTTTTTATAATATAATTGACTGTTTTCCCTTTTCTGTATATTGCATCCCCGTGACTATTTTGTGACTACAAATCTGTACCTCTTACTCCCTTCACCTTTTTCACCCAGTCCCCCACACCCTCCCTAAATTTGGTAACTATCAGTTTGTTCTCTGTATCTGTCAGTTTGTTTCTGTTTTGTATATTTTGTTCATAAAACTCTACACATAAGTGAAATCACATAGTATTTATTATTCTCTGTTTGACTCATTGCACTTAGCATAACACCCTCTACACCCACCCATGTTGCCGCAAGCAGTAAGATTTTGTTCTTTCTTAGGGCCAAATAACATTGAGCAATACTTCATTGTGTACCTGCATCACATCGTTACACGCTCATCTGTCAGTGGGCACTTGGGCCGCTTCCATATTTTGGCTCTTGTAAATAACACTGCAATGAACACAGAGGTGTATATGCCTTTCAAATCAGTACTTTTTTAGCTCTTGCTTTATTTTTCTATCCTCTTTCATAGCAAAACTCAAAGAGTTGGTGATATTCAATGTCCCAATTACTCTCCGATCATGACTGCATCCAGTTTGCTTGTCTGCCCCACCAAACTGCCCACACTGCTCTCAGCAGGGTTCCTACTCACATTCCTGCTTCTAAATTCCATGGCCACGTCTCAGTCCGCATCTTCTTTGTCCCTAAGATGCCTTTTGCAGTGTAGGTGACTTCCCCATCCTTGGGCATCTCCTTCATTAATTAACTTCTCAGATTAACATACAGTTTTGTATTTTCTCCAGCTTGCTGGCCACTCCTCATTTTTCCTTTCTGGTTCCTGTTCCTCAACCTGACCTCCAAACATCGAAGACCACCAGGGCTCCATCTGCAGGCCTCTGTTCTCCTTTCTCCACGTTCACGGCCTTAGTGATCCCTTCTAACCTCTCCCACTAAGCTGATGCCTCCCTGTTACGGGCTGCACTGTGCCCTCCCAAAACTCACATGTTGAAACCTTAAGCCCCAGTACCTCAGAATGTGACTGTATTTGAGGTACTGGGGGTACCACCACTGCCTTGAAAGGTGTTATTATGGTTAAATGAGGCTGTTAGGATGGGCCCTAACCCATTGTGACTGGTGTCCTTATAAGAAGTAATTTTGACAGAGAAAGTGACACCAGAGATGAGTGGGCTTACAGAAGCAGCCACAGGAGGATGCCGTGAGAAGGCAAGGAGAGAGCCTCGGGAGAAACCAAAGTGCTGACAGGACTTCTAGACTCCAGAACTGCAGGAAAATAAGTGTTTGTTGTTTTAGTCCCGAACTTGTAGCATTTCATGACGGCAGCCCAAGCCAGCTTTCCTGCCCAGGAGTCTCCCTAGACCCCACTGCCTACCTGACATTTTCACTTGGACACCTAACGGGCATCTCAGGCTTCACGTGACCTTCCCTCCAAAGCTGTCTCTCCAACAGTCTTCTCTGTCTCAGTAAATGGTAACTCCAAGCATGCAGCCTAGGCCCAAATCCTCGGACTCTCCTCCGACTTGCTCTCTCTCTTTCTCCTTTCATTATTCTGTGTTGAATTCACAAGCAAATATTTGCAGCTCTGCCTTTCAGTTATATTCAAAATACATTATTGGATACTACCAGCATGCCACCACCTTGATCTAAATGCCATGATCCATTACCTAGGACAGTCCAGTGGCATCCAATCCATTCTTCCTCTTTCTGTCCTCACCTCTGTCTCAGTCTATTTATAGCGCTGCAGTCAGAATGCTCCTATGAAAACATATTGGGTCACATCACTCCTTTGCTCAAAACTCCGTAAGAGTTTCCAGCTCACTCAGAGCGAAACCAGATGCCTCACCAATGCCTCACCTCTCTGACCTCATTTCCTCCTCCTTTCCTTCTCCCACCCTTTGGCTGCAGCACAACTGGCCTCCAACTTTCCTTCAGACACATCCCAACACTTGTACCTCAGGGCCTTTGTTCTCACTACTTCCTGGCCAGGAGTGCTCTTCCCCCCCTCAGACACCTTTATCTCCAAGGGACCCACCTGTCAGGATGACTCTTCACAGTATAGCCATTTGCACTGAACGGTAAATTACAGAGGACTAGCTAAACTGTTTTAAGAACCTGCAATAGTTGCTCCCAGTTTATCTGCATAAAAAGCGGGTAGAGACTCTGGGGGCTGAGAGTGAGCAGGCTGGGAGAAGACAGGAGGATGGGTGGGCCTCAGAAGCATGGTGGGGACTGGAGAGGTTACTGACTATTCCCTGGTGACACAAAGGAATACGTAACTCCTAAAACAGAGAAGTTGAATATTTTGCTTTGTTACCTGCTCAGAGGGCAGTCACCTGGGCTCCTTTTTATTATTATTAAAATCTTTAGTGAGGTTTGTTCTCTGTGGTTTGTTAAGAGAGAGGTGCTTGGAGTAAAGTAAAGCAAAGGGGTGATACCCCATTTCGGAGCCCAGCTGGGGTACACAGTGTGAGTAGCCTCAAAGGGGAACAATGAGGGAGATTGAAAATTCATTAGAAGCAGCAAATAGTAACCGGAATGACTAGCTGAAATGGAAGGTCCCCAGAAAACTCTGGAAACATGGGGAGGGACCCTGAGTTTTCTCTTAAATGGAGGAAGGGGATTTAAGCCCAGCTTAAAGGACCACGTAATCCCATTAAGCTGAGAGCTTCGGATCAGACAGGTAGCTGATAATATCGTCTCCCAAGGAACAGGAAAGTATAATTTGGCAAAACAGTCAGATATGGGTAGGGGAATAAAAAAGAGAATAATTCAAAGATATCCAAGTTTTGCCCTGGCCGGTATGGCTCAGTTGGTTGGAGTATTATCCTGTAAAAGTTGCTATTCAATTCCCGGTCAGGGCACATACCTGAGTTGTGGGTTTATCTGGGTGTGTATGATCTTTCCTCATGGCACACATGGGAAGCAACAAATTGATGCTTCTCTCTGGCAATAATGTTTCTCTCTCTCCCTTCTTCTCTGCCTAGAAGCAATGAAAAAAATGTTCTCGAGTGAGGATTTAAAAAAAAAAGATACCAAAGTTCCCTCTGCAGGAGCAAATGACAACGGTAGGGCCACTGATGATGACAGTAAGAGAACGCTTTGGAGCTAATCAAGTAAGGGATGATGACAGGATATTTTAGAGGAGACATCTTAGAGGACTTCGGAACTTCAAGCTCAAAGCTAAGTAAGATTTGGGGATATAAAACAGGAGCATTAAGTTAGAGGTGATAATGCAAGCCATGAAATGGAAGGCTTCTGAAAGGCTGATGTGTGATCTTCAAAACTGAGAGGTGACAGAGAGCCAAAGATAGTTCCAGAGAAAGAGGAAGCAGGGAACTAGGAGGTGAGCCAAGAAGCTGATACAATGGGAGGCCAGGAAGAAGCCTCGTTCAATAAGTTATTGATCAACACTATCAAATGGAGCAGAGATATGATAGAGGAAATAGATAAGAGGAAGCCTTCCGGATTCGTAGCACCGTGTGTGCAAAATATTTTACTTTTGTATATAGACTTTCAGGGTTGAAACATCATTGATCCTAATCAAACAATAATCGTGTTGTGACAAACACAGGGGCCACAGAAAATGTTTGCATTCTTAAAGCTATTCCTAAAGGGTTTACAATCTGAAGGGTGAGGCGAAGATTTGACTGGTACAAACTCATACACACACTGAACAATGATGATGGTATTAGCTCAGTTTGAGATATTTCCAAGTTTTGCCTTATGAGCCACTAAAAGAATATATGATGAAAATAAATTTTAATTTAACCATGAAGTTTGAACTATTCCTTAAAGTTCAACATAAAAAAGACCCTCAAATACAATGCCGAAGACATATATTTATAGAAGCAGTAGTATTTACCCTCTCCTGCCCCCAAATCTCACATTTAAAAACCTAGTAGGAAATCAGCAATTTGTGTATCTGATGCTGGCGCTTCGAATAAAAATAACCCTTTTTCTGATAACTGGACATTCTTATTCTTCAGTGTTCTTCACCCAGACTTTCACTGGGGCCTTCTTCCTGACCCCCGCCAGGATTTCTAGGTTTTCTTGACTTTCTCTCTTCGTTTTCTCTGTTCTCTTCTTCATCCCCCAAGTCCTGTTCACTCCCTTGTTGCTTGCACACAGAATGCCAGCAGTTTCTCTGCTTGACAAGCCTTCATCTTTGACCTGTGGGACTTCGGAAAGTGACGTGAGCACTAACAGATGGAAAGGCTTTCTTTCATTACCTGGAAGTCAGGTAAGCAGTTGCATAGAACTTACTGAAGCAAGAGACTAAAAATTAAGCACAAATTCCGCCTGTATTTTCTATTTTTTTAATGCTACCCAGGCCTTGTCTACAGATGGGCTCATTGGTAATGTGTGGTGGTGGCCTTGACCGCCAGCCTAGTGGGCCTTCAACTCTAGAGACTGCAACTGGCCGAGGCCTCCAGCTGCTGTGCTCTGCAATCTGTGGCCACGTTTGCACTGAGGCTGTGCTTCCTATAAGCTTCTCCCAGCCAGCGACTGAGTGTGGCAGGGAAACTAAGGCAGAGTGGACCCTGGGAGACATGGGTTCCTCTGATGGCCGACTTTGCTTGAAGGACTCCCCGAGGTCTCACTGACCCTTCCTGAGACTGCGTGGCAACTCAGGGTGTTTCTACACAAGCTGCCCTCATTCTCATCTTCCATTGGGGTCAGACTTGCATGGGCACCTGGCAGCTCTTCCAGCTTTCCCTGGTTCCCTCACCATTTCTTACTACAGATCTTTCCCCTAATAAAACGCTTGCACATGTAATCCTGTGTTGGGGTCTGATTTGGACTAATACACACACCTAGTAGAAGAGCAAGGCTCACAATGCCATGGGCCCTCAACCTTGGAATTCTTAATAGTATTTGGTTCTGCTCCCACAACCTATATTGAAATAGTTGACTGAAGGTGATCTTATTTGCAAAGGGGACAGCGAAGAGTCAAAAAGATTTTTATTGAGACTTGTGATCAGTAAGTCAAGTGCTTGAAGACCTTGGCTGAAACTGTATACTTAACTACACTCACTTAGCCACTTAGCAATGTATTTCTCTCTCCTCCTCACATTTCATATAAGATATTTCTTATATCTTTATATCTTATAGATATAAGGCAGCCTCTTAAGATATAAGATATCTTAATCTTATATCTTATATCTTATATTTCTTATTGAGTGAATGGCCTTTGGTTGGATAGGGCCTGATTCTCTGATTTCTAACAGATTTATTCAACATTGCTTGCATATTTGAGGGAAAAAGATTGACTCAGTATTACTAAGAAAAGCCCTGACTCAGGGAACAGAAAGTTAGGAATATTTGATTTTCTACAAATGATCTGTAAAACTGAGATAAAATTTTTCACTTATCAGATTGGCAAATATTTAAAAGATTGATTTCATCAGTGTTGGTGAGGGGATAAGGAAATAAGCAACTTCTTTATACTTGCTAAGATTATAAACAGATAAAAAAGTCTTTCATAAGGTTAATTTTCAGGTACTATCAGCACTAAGGATGACCTAGGAATTCCTATGGCCTAGGAATCCCATTTTAGAATCTTTCTTACAGAAACGTTTGTATGGAAATACCAAAATCTGTATATGAGGCTGTTCACTGCAGCAAATCATAGGGTTGTTTGCAATAACAACACAGGAAGCAATCTGAATAGCCAGCAAGATGAAGTTGATTAAGTAAATTATAGTACATTCATATAATGGAATATTATGCAGCTATTAACAGGGCTGCCATTTGTCCAGAAGGACCTTGGTGTAAATTAGGAAAAGACAGCCCCTCCTCTGGGTGAACAGAACCGAATGCCAAGAAGCACAATTTGGTAAATGGCATGTGGGCTAGATTTTAACTCCCATCACCCACTCTGTCACGTGCTCCTTTGCACTGTACAACCTAACAATACTGAACAACCCTGACTGCTAAAAATAATGAAATAATATTTTATATAATGACCTGGAAGTTTGTCCTGGGATACTGTTAACCTCATCCCCTATAAGAAAAGAAAAGAAAAAATAAGTAAAAGAAGAGAAAAAGCCTGAAGAGTATATTGTTTATTTATGCATAGTGAATTTCCCTAAAACTTAGTGTCTTAGAAAACAAATACGAATTATCTCACAGTTTCTGTGGGTCAAAATTCCTGGCACAGCCTGACCAGGGCCTCTGGCCTAGAGCCTCTCAAGAGGATGCAGTCGAGGTGTTGGCTGGGGTTACAGTGATCCCAAGGCTCACCTGCCAAGGGGTCAGCTTCCCAGCTTATGCATGTGGTTGTTGCCAGGGCTTCAGCCCTGTCTGCCATTCCACCAAGGACCTCAGTTCCTCAGTGGCTGTCAGCTGGAGGCCACCCTCAGTTCCTTGCCACATGGGCTTCTCCACAAGACAATTGAAACATCGTGGCCGTCCTCCCTTAGAGTAGACCTGTGAGAAGAGCCTGAGAGACAGTGTGAGCCAGAAGGAAGTCACAGTCCTGTTTATAACCTAATTCCAGAACTGACAGCCATCACTTCTGCAGTATTTCATTCATTAGAAACAAGTCGCTAGCTTCGATGCACACATAAGGGAAAGGAGATCGTACAAGAGGTTGAATACCAGGGGACTGGAGCATTCGGAGCCATTTTAGACTCTGCTTCATGCAGAGGATATGCACTAAACTGTAAATTTGTAAACAGTTACCTCTGAGACAGAGAACTGGAATTTTGTTTTTTTTTAAAATAGCATTTAGAACTTAGAAAAGTTGCAAGAGTAGTACATGCCCTCCTATAGACATGCTTAATCACATTAACCAATTGTTTCCATTTTGCCTCAAAGTTTTACCATTCTTTCTCTCTACAAATATGTACACAGATGGATGCATATCGTCTTTTCTTTCTGAATCATCTGAGAGTGAGTTGGAATCGCAGCACCTCTGTACCTCTTACTATCTCAGTATTTACTTTCTGGGAACAAAGATATTACATAACCACAGTAAGATATTCAAATTATTCAGGAAATTAAACATGAGTACTATGCTATTTTGGAATCCGTATTCAAAGAATTCACCAATTTGATTTCACCAAATTTCTCAAGAACTCCTTTATGGCTGCCATCTTCTTCTTGGTCCAGGCCCCAATCTGGGATCACGCGTTTCGTTTAGAGGTCATGGCGTCTTAGTCTCATTTAATCTGGAACAGCTCCTCAGCCTTTCTGTGTCTCTCTTGACCTTGACATTTTTTGAAGAGTACAGGCCAGTTTTTTAGAAAAACAACTTTGGGTTTGTTTAGTGTTAATTTAGCTCATGATAAGATTTAAGTTATATACTTTTGGCAGGAATACCAACAAAGCATTGTTACCGTAAAAGCCCTGTGCTTTTAATAAATGTATAGTATTTGACCCTGTTATAATAACGATTTAATTTTGTATATAAAATGGAAGATTTTAATACTAGAATAAAAAGAAACCCTCTTTCTCTGTTTTCACCAATTGCAATCTTTTCTCTGACAAGTGACAGGATGTTGCTTTCGGGGTTTACAAGGACACTGACCATGGGTTTATTTATTCTTCACCACCCTTCTGATCACAGTATTCTCTTGGATGCTCTAAAGAAAAAGCCAGATGGGGGTGGCAATCATCAATGAAATGGATAAATATTTCAAAAATGAAGTTTCAACACAGGGAATGACCTACTAATCTTTCATGACTATTAACTGCAATGTGGATTTCAGCGGGGGATGCCAACAAAAATTTAATTCTGGTTCATGCCAACATTACCTGGCCAATGATAACATTAGTTAGAGATTCAGCTAATCTTCAAAGGACAAGGAGAACTTTCTAATTTTAGGACCGACATGTATTATCGCCTCAAATGAATGGGTGATTACTTTTAAACGCTGCTGCTAGAGGAATGATAACTAAACTTCAGGCAGTTTCATCGCCAGCGAGTGGAAGAAAGAAGAACTGGGGTTGAGAGAGGCAGCAACCACGTTAGCATCTGCATCTGAGACGCTGTCTCATTGGTAGATTGTTGTTTTCCCGTGATCCTTGAACGTCTTCTTCATCACATGGCTCACGGAGCTTTTATGAAGCCTGATCATGGGATCTTTGCCTTTTGAAGGAAAAAAAAAGACAAAAAAAAACCTCCCAGGTAAACCATACATGTCAGCTAAGCAGTGCCACTGGGGAGTGTTTCACCTCCAGCCAGCTTTTGATTTTGCAGTTGGAAAGGGGAGGGAGCCTTTTCTGGAATGTTCCCACGGGCACCCAGCATTTGAACTCATGCCGCCCTCCTTACACCATTTGCCACCCGGGTCCAGACACCCGCCCTCAGTGTGGCAAAATGCCGCCCCTCCAGACAGCGGAGTTCGGAGTGCAGACTGCCTGGCCCGGATGCACGCAGTCATTGCTCTCCTTCTATATCAAGAGCACAGTGCCGAATTGTCGCCCCGTCGACACGGTTCCCCGATATTCTCTTCCCCAACTGGCTGAGCGCTTGGTCTGGAGCCCCTGGACTCACTCTCCACCCCCTTGATTCTCATCTTCTGATCCGATTTGCTCCCCTCCTGAGCGGGAGACTCGGGGGAAGGGATTGTTTTGGCTGGAATTTGACAAGGCACAGGTGGTTTTACCAGCTGCAAGTTCTTTAGTTCTTGTTGGCCGCTCACCAACTCTTGGTCTTTTCACAGTTCTTTCTGTGGTGCTGGAGGAGGGGGGGGGGCAGGAAGGGACAGTAGGTCCTTGATGTTGTTGTTCAACATTAGCAGCTGTCTCAGGTTGGCATTGAGTCCAGAGCTGTTCTTTAGGAAGGGTTTATCTTTACTCCCCCCTCCCAAATGCTATTTCCCCCTGGAGACGGAAAGAGCTGACGGGAACAGCCACAAACATGGCCGCATGGCCTGCGTCTCTGTCCACTTGCCCAGAGTGGAAGGGCCACCAGCCCCCCTTGCCACGTCCCCACTGTGGCTGTGTGTGGCTCCTGTGCGTAGATCACCATGGCCAGCCTCCGGCTCCCGCTCCACTCCCGGGCTGGTTGGAATCCACGGATACCATCATCACTGCCCAAAATAGACGAAAATAATCTTCAGCTCGGTCTTTCACATGCCTCTTTTTGAGGAAAGAAAAAAGGAACTCGAAACTTAAAAGGGTTTTTCCTTCTTCCTTTTCCTTTCCGAGCATCTTTTTGATAGCAACAATAAAACACTCGAATGTGCCGGCTGACCTCCGGCGCTATCCTGTTCACTGTCCCTTTTGAGCCTATTTTATTTTGAAAACATCCACGCGACCCCTTTCCTTAGAACGGTTTCAAGCCCCCACTTGACGCTTGCTCAGACGTTCCTTCCCGCCAGGCTCCCCTTGATGTGTGTGGGCACTCACCTCCCCCATTAATCTGAGCCCCCGTGACAGGGGACGCCCAAACGGCCCTTTATTGGTTAATTCCTCTCCCTCTTCTTCCCTCTGATCCTCCTGCTTTATTTCTCCTCGTCCTCCTCCCCCTTAATCGCCTCATCCCTCGGCACTAGGCAGACCCAGAGATCTTGGATCTCCGTGTTGGCCTTAGCTGATTACAACCAAGGGCTGCCTAGCAAAGCCTCCACGAGTGTGGGGGCAAAGTTCCAGGGCCTCTGACATCTTACTCCTCCTGCCCCTTCACAGCTGCTCAGAGGGCTGAGGCCTCGCCCGGTCCCCGACGGAAAGTAATGGGTTGTCTCCTGGGACTTTCACACCACCCCCCCGCCCCGGTCATCCATCACAAGCTGTCTGCCTCTGCCACAGGACTCTCCTGCATCCTTCCCGGGCCCACCTGTGCCAGAAGCACTGGGAGGCGCATCTCCCTGAGTTTGTGTGCATCGAGTCGGGTTCTCTCGGCCCAGAATCGGCTCCTCTGGGGAATATAAGTCCATTAGCTGTTTAATAAAGCTTTGTTGATATTCCACAGCTTTCTGTTTGCTTTGCACACAGAGCATTTCTTTGAAACCCAAACAGCCTGCGGTGAGGTGCAGAAAGATATTAAGGTGGAAGTGTCGGTGGGGGGGTGTTGTTGTGGGATGGTGGGGCAAGGGTGGGAGACCAGAAATAGCAGTGGTGGGAAAGGGTTGAGAAGAGGAAAGATGGGGAAGCTGTCGTGCCTCCCAGACTTTCCTGAGAGAGGACACTGGCGCTGCTACTTTGGTACACGTGGATCCCCACAGCCCCGGAGACTCCCTCAACGACACATATAAGTACAAACACACTTCATAAAGTGCAGCGTAACTGAGTTTGGATCAGCCGCTGCTTTGGATTTTCCGTACCTCTCTTTTATCTTCTTCATTCAGGACAACCAGGAATGGACATTATTTGGTTTGGCGGGCACCGGCATTTTTTAAAAGCCGTGGTTCTGTGTTATATGTCATTGCAAAGCGTTCATTGCACTTGAGGGATGCTGCAGACACCCGTCAGCTCAGTGGAGAGAATGTGCATCTCTCCTGTCTGTTTCTCTTTGCTCCGAGGACCCAGCAGTGCTACTCTTCAGCAATATTCTCTTCCCAATAAGAGCTCACATCCAATCTGAATGCTAAATAATGTTGTCACGAGGTTGCATGGGCACTGGTTAAGATCTATGCCCAAACTATAATGAATCTCTCTTCTACATAACCGTGACTGTGGCCAAAATTGGTGAACAGCCCATCCTCAGGGGAGCAGTGGGAGGAGACGGGAATATTGTGTTGGATTCTGTCCTGGATATATCTTCGGCTAGACTCCTGGAGCAGTTTAAATCAAGAGCCGGGCTGAGCAGGCCTGAATGGCTTTCCAGTGACAGATTTATGGAGGGAGGCCTAATTAGATCATGGTAATTTGTAGTATGACAGTATCTTTTGCTCAAGATCTCAAAGCAAATTTCTGCCTTGATAGGCGGGCCAAACAAAGACCCACAAATGTCAAGGGGTAGCTTCGATTTCACAAAATAAATCCTCGGGCAGCCCAAAATAACAGTCACACCTTGTATTTGGAAAACATTCTATCGTTCTACTACACATTCACATAATTTTGTCTCATTTGAACGTCACAAAATCCTGTGGTAGAGGTAGGAAAGGTGGCCAGTACTTTTTTGATTTTAGAGAGGGAAAAACAGAGGCATTGCCGGGTGGAGAGACCCACCCAGGGCCGTAGAGTCGGGCCTGGGGTTGACATTGACGTAGCTCATACAGGTGGGCGGAGTTTCTGGAGAGAAGAAGTGATGTGACTAAGCAGTCAGGGCAGACGGAAAGCTCAGGATGCTGAGATTCTGCTCCTGATGACGTGGCAGAAAGGAGCCTGGCCGAGGAATACGAGCCACAGAGACACCAGAGTGGGGACCAGCTGCAAGAGGACTGGAGATTCAACCATGTCAAAGGCTTTGAATGGACCACAAACCCCAGTGTCAGGAGTGTGTGAAAACCTTGAGTTTGCATATCATGGTGTCACCTTGGCAAAAAATACTATTGTGTGTACTTGGCCACGAGGGGACTGTGGTGGCACCTCAGTCATTTCTTAGCTTCTGACAGAGGTGGGAATACCGGACGGAGGTCCTGAGTGCTTTCCCCAGGGTCTCTCCATCCTGGGATCACAGAGAGTTGCCTGACCTGCCTGATGAGATTGCCCATTCCAGGGGGAAATCATCCGTTTAATTCATTGCAAATCTACTTTCAGGACCACCCTATCATTGCAGTTAAGGTGATGAGTGGCTTCTGCCTTCAAGCAATTTACCTTCCAGGAAGAGGGCTGATAGCAAACCTATAACAACAAACAAAGCTTCTCTTAATCCCTTGTGCCTTTGCTAATTGTCATGGGCATCATTTGGTTCTTTAAAAGGGACAGACTGAGGCTTATTCTTTGGTTTCCCCAGCAGGACTCTGCACAGAGCTGAAGCCATAAAAACTTGCTTCCATCCAAATGACGATTGTCCTCTTCATTTTTGGTTTCTTGAGAACTCTTACTGCCTTCATAGAAAACTGACGTACACTGGTTGTTTGGGTATTTGCTTATTTTTCTTTTCTTCTGTCTCTCCCTCTCTCTGTCTCTGTCCCTCTTGTGTCCCCTCTGTCTCTGTCTCTCTCTCTCTCGCTCTAAATATGAATACTTTGCCCTGTTGGAGAAGGAGCCAAAACCCACTACGAAAAGACCCATCATGATTAAATACAAACGGCAGAGGCATTTCGGTCTCTAATTCTTGAATGTCCCCAGCATGGTAGGGACAACTTGAAATACATTCGTACACATTTAGCAAATCCAAATGCATTCCTTCCTAGGGAATGGTCAAGAAATGAACAAGTCTCCCACTCTCAGTGAGGTCACATCATGGGCCCTCCATGGGTCTGCCATGAGGCTTGCTCCGCCTCCTTCTTAGGATTAAACCCGAGCGGGAAGATGATGGGTGGGAGGCAGCTTCGGGGACCTGCAGAATCCCGAGGCAGTCTCCCCTGACTGTTCAGGCACATGGATTATGACAAAATTCACAAAATGCGGACTTGGCAGAATTTCCCAGAGCAGGAGGGGAAGGTGATAGCCTTCTCCCAAGTCAGGGGAGGCATGGGTATTGCATAAATCACAACAAATATGGGATACGTCCTGCAAATGATATGAAAAATTAAATACACGGAAAAGTGAAGACAGGGCTTCTCAAATGACAGAGCCATGGAGAGGGTGAAGGGGGAGGAAGCGAGGGGAGGGGGCGAGGCTGTGGGGGGATGCGAGGGGGGGCCGAGTGCTAAATTTGTGGAAAGAAAAACACTGGTGCCACGCATAGGCTGAAAGAGGACATGTGTCCCTGGTCCAGATGGCGGTTGTTTTAGAGGTTTACTTTCATTTTCTGATTGAACAGACTTTGCTCAGATACTGTTGTTCACGTTAGAACTTAGGGCTCGGGCTCCTGTCTTCTCGCCGATGCGGGCTGACGCTGCTGTCCAGGTGAGCGGGGTTCAGGGTCTCAGGGAGCAGCGGCAGCTTGTGCCTCTGGGGAGATGCAGGGGAGATGACTCCCGGCGGCCAGTCCTGCCACTCCATGACATGGAAGAACCTTGGCTGCCATGGAAATTCTCTTTGCGATTTGGAAGACAAATACCCGCACTGAGTTGTCTACGAACAGGTGCTGCAGATGGCCGGACCCTTGTTCTTACGGGCTGTGCTGGAAGCAAGGGTGGGAGGGCTGTTTTACTCTCCTTCAGTTCTGTTACGTGGCAAGTGAAGGGTGGGTTCTCGGAAGCTGAATTATGCGGATGCTCAGGAATTCCAAGGGGAGTGTGGGTAGGGGTGTAGCGTGCCATGTTAGGTCTCCCCGTCAGCAGATAACATTTTGCAGAGAGCTGCTCCTGGGGTAAAGTCATTGTGCAGCTTGGAGGTGTGACACGATTCCTCTTGCTGTAAGGAAATCCCAAGCCGTCGGGAGTTCCTCAGTCTCCATTCTCATCTCGATATTGGAAGCTGAGGGGTTTCTTTCTAAGATCAAAGGACTTCAGGGAAAGCAAAAAAAAAAAGGGAGGACACAAAAATTACCTTCCAGAGTGTTTTGCTTTTCTTGAGGTTTCTAGATAATGATGGATGCTTAATTCCTTTGTTCGGAGATGTCAGCCTGTGAATCACGGGCAAAGCTCCCTGTTGGTTTTCGTTGTCACTGGTGTTTATTTATAGTCACGGCCAAATGTGACCTCACCCTCCAGGTTCTGCAGGTTCAGCAAAGTGAGGCCGGGCTAGCCTGGCCGCAGGTCTCTGAGGAGCGTCCCAGATGCTGCAGTGCGTCTGGTCAGCAGTGCCACGGTGTTTCTCTCTCTGCTCCTCCTCGAATGCCTTTCAGCTCAGCACATCGGACAACAAGGTGATTGGAGGAGGCATCTTTGAAATCAGAAATGAAATGGAAGTCCCTGACTACGTGCAAGAGTTGCTGATTTTTCTTTTTTTTCCTTTTCTCCTTCCATTCCCCCCTTTTTCTTTCTTCAGTCTTCTGCTTGTCTTTTTTTTTTTCCTTTTCATTTGTTTTTAAGAATAGGATGGAGAAAGGAAAAGATGCTAAAACAATAAAGATTTGAATCAGTCCGTGATGGAGGAGTCCCGTGAGGCCAGACCATCAAGAGTTTCCAGGAATTTGAATTGTGATCCTTTCACACAAGTATTTAAATATAGAGAGCGAGGCAGAAACCCCGCCTGGGGAAATGACGGGCTCTTGTCTTGGGAGGAGCCGTCGTGGTAGTAAACTCCACCGAAGGTCACAGGCATTTCCCGGTACCCTTTGCCCATCCAACCAGTATTCACTGTGTGCTGCCCATGAGCTTTCAGCCTCTTGGAAGTCACCTCCTATCCATTTTCCTGGAGATTTTCACCCTCAGTTTGAGAAAAGACTGACTTAGTGATCAAGCAAGAGCTTTACCTTTGAAGAGAAGCTCCGTTTCTATGACATGGTCTACTTTGTTTGTTTGTTTTAATTTTATTTTAATCATTGTTCAAGTATATTTTTTTGTCCTTTACTCCCATCCCAGCCCACCCACCCATCCCTCCCCACCTCCCTCCCATTTCCACCCCCCCTAGTTTTTGTCCATGTGTCCTTTATACTTGTTCCTGTAAACCCTTCCCATTCTCCCCTGAAATTCCCTCCCCTCTCCCCTCTGGTCGCTGTCAGCCTGTTCTCTATTTCAGTGTCTTTGACTATATTTCGCTTGTTTCTTTGTTTTGTTGTTTAGGTTCCTGTTGTGGTCTACTTTGTTGATATCAACAAAAACATTTCCCCCTCCAGATCCAAGAGTCTTTACTAAGCTCTCGCTGGCTTCCGTGACCCCACCCTTCATATTCCATCCAATACACGTGTCAGAGGGGGCATGGCTGAAACAGCGCATCTTCAGGCCTACAAAGTCAGAGGAGTATGTTCATTTGGTTAATTCAGTTAAAAAATCCCTTGAGCCAACTGTAAAGAAATGTGACTGTTCAGGCCAGAGCTGCTGCTGTTGGATGGACATGGATGCGGCCAGGCTGGATGACACTGCGTGAGGCCTGGCCCAGAGTGATTTGCATACACGTGGTCTCTGGCCATCAATGGGCCGACACAGACTAAAATGTAGGGCGCTCAGAGAACCCCAAGGCAACACTTAGGCAACAACGCCACAGTAATGAAGAGAGTTCTGCAGTACCCGAAGGAAGCGGGCTTATACCTGGGGACAGCACCCCCATTCTGCCTCCAACCCCTAGCAGGAAAAGCCACGTTGAAACCGTATGTGTGCCATAATGAAGAGATACTCTATAATGAAAGCTACGTTGATCTTTTTGGCGTGTGTTTAAACTTTAGCTTTTCTAAGATGAAAAATAACCCGAAGTAAGGATGAACAAAACCAGGGCATCGACATGGGCAGCAAGAGAAGAGCAACACAAATGTTCTTCTCTCTCTACTGGCCCCGTGAGCAAAAATCCCAAGCAGCTTCTTTGATTTCATTTTTGGTAATTGCAACGGAAAATTGCATCTGGGCTGACAATGTGCATCCCGTGCCTCAGCCCAGTGTGCTCACAAATTGCCAAGTTATAGCACGCCCCCAGCAGAAACGATAGAGGGTTCTCACAGAAATACTGGCAAACCTTTAAGAGCAGTGGCGTTTACTGACACTATACCCTAGAAAAAAGAGAAATGAATGGTAAACTGTACATCAGGGTGGTCATCAATGTCCACCGAGCCCTGATTTTCCTTCTCACCCCTTTCAAATAATTTGGCTTTCCAAATTGCATCTGCTGTTGTCTTTTTTGTAGATACAAAAATTATGCAGCATCTAGTTGGAATTCTACCTTCTCTCCCCTTCTCCCTACCTCCTGGACGTTTGTTCATTTTGAGATAAAGGTGGATATTTAGAAGCAGTGGGGAAAGTATCAGAAACAAATCTCATTCACCTAGGTGGGGAAAGAATCTTTTTTTTAGAGCTAGAATATCAATATTTTAGGATGTATTTCATTCCACTCTGGTTTCCCTGGTCCACCCAGAACTCTTTCGTTGTTTCTCCCAGGCTGCCTGTAAACACGTTCTGAAGAAATCCAAACTTATTTCAATAGTCACCTGAGTGAAACATGAATATTTCTTAACGAAATAGAACTGATTCTGCATGTTCACTGGGTGGCATTAATATATGTCTATAATCACAAAAGATCTTGAGTTAACTGGAGCTCGAAGTGGAGGCTGGAACTCTCGCGGTCCTTCGGCAGCGCGCGCCGGCTTTGAGGGAGTGACCGCCTGTGTCCATTAAACGTCATCTGTATGGGAAATTAACGCTGCAGGTGCTGGGGGTCACAGGGGCATCCTCAGCCCTGGAAGGTTGGGAATATGTTCGGGAACACAGAAGTTTCAGGGTTTGACCTGGGGCTTTGGCCAGGTTCACCTGAAGAATTAGGAGTCTGGTCTTCCCGCCGACAAAAGTCATACAACACGCTATACGTACATCCTAAATACTAAACAGCAAAGGCATGTTTGTGTGTATGAGTTGTTTGTTTGTTTTGTACTTAGGCCAGCTTGAAAAAAATACACCAACACCCACTTAACCTCAGACAATCATTTCAAATAGCTATTAACTAATGCCTTTGGTGGTTTTTAAAATAGAAGTCTTTTGACAAAAATCAACTGCTATACTTTGTTATCCCCCATAATAGGAATGAGAATTGAGTCTCTATTTTCATGTAATACATGGCCAAGCATAGGTGTTTACTAAATGCAATTTCACTTATTAATATGCTTTAAATAATTATACCACCATCATAACAATCTTCACAAAATATTGTATTGTGTGTATGCTTTTACACATTCATCACTACAAGAACATTACGTGGTAGTGTGATAAAAAATTCCCACCGACGGAGGAAAACAGTTGAAAAATACACACAAAATCTGGTGTTCTATAATATACTCATCACTGTGCGGGAAGTCAACGTCCAGTCCTCTAAATAATTATCAGTCCGCCCCATCCCGCTGAAGTGGGTTTCTATCAATACTGAGGTTATCTTGGCTTGGCCTCGGCTGACCCTGAGTGGGCAAGAAAGACTAGCCAGGGCACACCTAATGGCTATGGGCCGTCAAGCAGCTGTGGGAAGGACAAGTGTACTCAAGCAGCGGAATCAATCACTGGACTCATTGACCCGGCAGCCTCCCACCCCTCCCACGAGCTCCCCAGGCTTACAACTTGCCAGCGCCCTCCCTTCCTCTGATTCAAACTCACCCGCATCACCTTCAAGGGGCCGTGCACCTGCTCACACTACACTTCTCTCCTGGCCCCTTGCAAGTGGGCAGCTGCAACTTAAAAGAGAATGTTTCCAAGATAAAACCTTCCCTTGTCACACCACAGACGCACACATGCTTCTGCATACACACACACACAGGCATGCACATGCACACAGGCACGTGTGCCCTTTCTGCACACACATGCCTGCACACACTCTCATGCACTGCTGAGATTCCACTGGGGTCGAGGCTGTGGACAGACCTCCCCTCTGCTCACGGTTCCTAGCCCCCTCCTCTCCGCCCGCACCACCCCAAGCCCTTTCTCGCCGGCCAAGGACGCTGTGCCGCCCTCACTCGGAGGCCCGTGGCCGCTGCCTCCCCTCTCTCCGGCTTGGAAGCGGCAGGCTCCCACCAGGGCTCTGTTGGCCAGCCCCGTACTGTACTTCATTAGGCAGCTCTATTTAATGGTTTCAACAAAAGCCATCATTTTAGCCCAACTGCCTTGACTAAATTAAAATTTCCAATCTCTGTTTTAGTGTTCTGCAACTGATGTATACATAAGCAAAACCGGTCAACATCTGCCAGGGGGCTGGCCAAAAGTTCTGTAAAGATGTACTTCACATTTCTGAAGCATGTGCAAAGTAACAGCGTCCTTATCCTCCCGAGAGCTCTCACGGTTTTACTTCGCCATTTGTTCAAACACACTTTCGCTGCGTAGAAGCCATCCAGTTCATTCTCCCCTTGGTTGCCGTTTTATCTGTAGTGTCATTTTGAGTAATTGGGGTATGGTAGCTGATCAACTTACAGGTTTCTCATTGGCAGGAAGGGACCATATTGGCACCAAGAAAGAATATGATGGGTCCTCTCGGTGCATGAGCAAGTGTCCCTCTCTTGCTCTTGGCTACCCAGGGCCGTTAGGAAATAAGCTGATGAGAGGCTCCAAGTGTGTATGTCTTCCGTCTTCCCGGGCCGAGGGAGGCACCTATAGAAGCAACAGAGCAAACCAATGTGGAAAGACGGTCAATGTACATATTTAGTCAGTGATCTGTGAAAGTTTTTGAATTAGTTTTTAAAGCTTTGTTAAGACCAGAACGCACAGATGTTGAAAACAAGTTCAGATGTAGCGACAGATGGTATTTGATTATGAAGCAGACTGTTCATATAATACAAAGATGCTGCTTCTGCCATACACAAGTAACTGCAGAGAATGCAGTAGAAATTTTGGAAGGCAGGCCGTTTGAGAGGGTCTTTGTGCAGCAATAACTTTCCCATTTTCCAGCAGTGCTAGAATTGGGATAATTTTTTCCCTTTTCTTTTCAATCAGGGCCTCTCTCTCTGCTCTTCCAAGCCCCACCTCCCTCTCCAGCCTCATTGCCTCCGGCCTAAAAAAGTCCCCTCGCCACTCGGCGGGTCACGTCTTTCCCAACAATGGTGTCAATCAGCAGACGCACGGCCTCATCAGAGGCAGGCCTGTGCCCAAAGTTAGGGCCGAATAGGCAGCGATCGCCAATGTCCCCGTAGTCTAAGGAAAAAGTCTTCTTCGAGGAGAAAGGCTTCTCATTGTTTGTGCTTTGCAGTGAGAACTCAGTCTTGAAAGAGAAGGCAGGGCTGTGGCTTGCGACGTGCTGCCACACGTGTGCTGAGGTTGCTGGCCCAGCGTGAGCACTCTGGAGCTGCAGCTGCCCCTCCTGTGAAGTAGGGAGAGCATCCGCCCTCCTTGCCTCTCCGGGGTGCCGAGAAGATCCTACAGGATGCCGGACTGGAAAGTGTCTTGAAAAGTACAGAGTGCTGTTCACATGCATGTGGTTGCTATTGTCAAGGTCAGAATGGGAGAGTGTGGGTGCCTTAGGTCAAAAGGAGAAATTCCCCTGTACCTCGGGAGCTCTGAATTAGAAATCCACTCTCCCTCTTCTGTGTAGGTCCTAGACAGGTGCTCTGGTGTCAGAGGATGTGCTTATTAAACGACGTGAGGCCAGCGGAACACCTGGCTGGAGGAATACGCCCACCCCTCGCCCCTGCCCCACATATGGTTATTTTCCTTTTACAAACCAGGGACTTCTGTGGATCAGTGACTTAGAGATCGTGGTGCCATCAGATCCTGGCCAATAACAGGGATTCTCAGTGAGCTTCTGAGTGTAGTGCCAAGGTGCAGACATGCTGAGAGAAGAAGAATGTGGATTCAACAGCCTCCGCTCCAGCCTTCTTCAGGGTCCAAGCTCTCAAGTCTAGGTGAGCTACCAGGCCTCCTCTCCAAAGCTTCCCGTGGCTCGATTACTTTTCTTCCTCAACACCCTGTGCCTTCGTGAACACCCTGTGCCTTCGTGAGTGTTCCGGTGCACACGTGGGTGAGGGAGGGGGAAGGGGGGTGGGGGGGAGGGCAGTCTCAGCGCTCCCATTCCTGCCCAGACTGACTCACAAGCCCACTGTCTGTCCCTGTAATCCAAGACTCTTGTTTTGAAGAGCTTACTATGTGTGAAATCATATTTAACAAACACAGATGAGCCAGAGGAGATGAGGGAAAGCGCCAGCGTGCCAAGACGGTTTGGAGGAGATTGTGAGAGTGTTTCAGCAGGGAAGGGGTGTGGGTAGAATAGTTGCGGATGGGCTCAGCTTGGGGGTGGATGAGGGAGACAGAGAGGACTTTTTAGGTGTCTTCCTGGGGCAGAGGGCTGTCCTGTGACGTTCTATAGGCTGCTCCAACAAAACCCTTCTTTTTGCTAATTTTATTGGGTTGCCGATCAAAAAGGTCAACCCAGTTTAATTGAGGGTAAACCTGGTAATGATGCTAAGTTATCATAAGTGTCTGAGGTGTGATTAGACAATAAGGAAACAAAGCTAGATTCTCTCTTCAGTTTGCACATGAAAGTTAAAGCCCACTCCGTCTTTGTTGCAGACAGGACTGGTGACATAATTGGTGGGTCTCTGTCCAAGATGAAAATGTGTGGCCCTTTGTTTAAAAATGATGATGAGTTTCACAAGGGAGACAGCAGAGCTGCAAAGCAAATACGGGACTCTCCTAAGTGTGGGACCGAGTGACTGCACAGGGCTCAGACCTACCCGATTGGCCCTGATTTGCATAGGATGGACGGAGAACCAAACTTCTCTGGCCACCTCCCATCCAGCACCTCAGCCACACTTGGGAGACTGCTGTGGTTTGAGTCTCAATTTACTGAACTGCGATACATTAACCGGTTACCAAGAGCGAGGGTGACAGTGGATGGCAGTGACCACAGATGTGTCAAAGAAAACAGAGTGGGCAAGAAAGCAGGCTGGACAAGGATTCAGAAGTCCTGGGTTTACTCTCTAATCCCACCACCCATCAGATTTATGAACTTAACCACTGGCGAGGGATAACCGGGCCTTCCAGCTGCAACAGTCTCCCCGGTAGACGTGAGCTCCAGGGATGACGATAGAGTGTCAGCGTGAAAAGCGCGGAGTGCTGGCAAGGCAGTGGGCACTGCAGGGCCGTGGGGGTGAGCTGATGAACTAACCTTCCAGTCAAGATTGGAGGGGCAGCCTCTGTGCTCAGCCCTGCAGTGGGTGCATAGTTACCGCAGTGATCACTGGGGAGACACTGGCTCTTGGAACCAGGCAGATGGATCCTCTCTCTGAGCGTTCCGTTGAGTGTTCCCCATTCCCCAGATGCTCCAGGCAAAGGCCTGCAAGCCCGCAGGAGCTACATAACCACTCGTGAATGTTCACGTGGCCAGGGAAACCAGCTCTGAAAGAGGCTGTTAACCCATGAAAAATACAAATAACAGTGAACTTGGGCAGAAATAGTACCTGTGTGTACTGGCGAATTGATGCCGTTGGATTAGAGAGCTCCATTAAGACACACACTTCATAACGCAGAGCTGAGGGGTTAGAGGGGTGTTTGGCCCTGGCTTGGGCTGTGCTCCCTGTCCTTCCTCCGACAGCTGTTTGTGATGATGGCTAATCACGTCTTCACACCCCCTCCTTACCCCGCACCACCATCACTCCTACAGTGAGGGCCAGAATCTCCAAAGGAAGTATTTCCATCACCTTAGCTGGGACCACCGCTGAAGAAAGGAGATGGAAACAGCTTAACTTTCCCAAGTGGGCCTGATTTGTGTGTCCTGTGTTTGGATAAATTGCTCCCATTAAAGTGACAGCACCCAGCAAATCCACGCCAAGGCTCCTGCCCATGAAACTATGAGACAATGAATTTGTGTTGCTTTAAGCCACTACATGTGTGACAATTTGTAATGCAGGCAAAGAAAACTAATACATATTGCAATATTTTATTATCATACAGTAAGAACTACCCCTTTGGGGTGTCTACTGTGTGCTTGACTTTGTACTAGGGTACACGTTCTCTTAATTCTCGCTACAACCTGGTAATGGAGGTCGTTTAAGGACTAATTTAAAGATGAAGAACTTGAGGTTCAAGTAACTTATTTGAGAGCACAGAATAAGAGATAGGATGAGGGATTTGAACCCAACTCTGTCTTATTTAGAGACCATGCTACGGATGAAGGAGACTTTCTTTCATTATAATTTCTTCCTTTCTTTCCCAGATTCCTTCCAGTCCGTTGCCTTCCAGGTCTGGTACCATGTCCAGATCCTGCTGCGTGCTTGAGTGTCTCCCTCTCTACTCCCATTTCCGCAAAGTGCTGGGGAGCCCTAGCCCATCTCCTGCCCCTTGGTGCCAAACATGCCTTCAGAGACACGCGCCTCCGGGGCTGAGATTCCCAGGGCTACAGCGGTTCCTCACAGGAGCAACAGCGTCCAGTGCCCACAGACCCCTGCTGGACACTGCCAGTATCATTGTAGTGTGTCCTCATTTTCTGTGGCTGGGTGATAATTTCCCACAAATTGTGTGGCACAGTGGACAACAATATGGCACACGTGGCAGGCAACAGAAGGCTTTTGAGTCCGATATATTTGGATCTATCTTTTGGATTTCTTGAGACTCCAACTTACCACCACTTAGCCTCAAACTAGCATGTAGAAGACACTTATTAAAGTTTGCCAAAGACATAAGCGAAGTCAGAGAAAAATACTCAGGATGATGATGATGTCGGCAAAAAGGTGGAATAGGTAGTAGCTTCAGGCCTTATCCTCCTGCAGAGGCACTGACTTAACAACAATACATGGTCCCAAAGCCTCCGTGAGAACTCCAGAGACAAGTTACCAAGTCAAACTCAAGGCCAAGAACAGCTGCATGAGAACACCCCCATCCACTTGAGACTGAAAGTGGTGAAGGCCTGGAGACTGTGCAATCGAGACAGGCAGCTGTGAGATGTTCTGCATTGACCTGTGGTCTTTGGAAATGCTCCGCAGATCCAGCCAGATGCACAGAACTTGAAGCAAGCAGGCATCTCCAAAGACTAAAGGGCCCTGAGAGGCTAGGATGTAGCTGGTGTCATGCTCAGTGATGCTCGAGGGACCTTGCAGGTGGACGATGCAGTCACACGCCATGGTCCCCTAAGGTAAAACGCAACACTGATGGTTTGGGGTCCCCTAGTCCAGAGAAATTTAGGACTTCTTTCAGTTTGTGCATTTGTATAGTGCGCAGAGACACAATTTCTTCCACAATTTGTTTTTCCTACTTATATTGGGGCAAAAATTGTTAGGATTTTTTTTTCCAGAAACAATCGTATTATGAGTGTTGGCAATTTTTCTCCTTCTGAGTGTTTCCAGCAGGGAATATATGCTGCTTGTGGAGACAGCTCTCGGGCTGTCCTTTGTTGAGAAATCCAGGTGATGTGCATATGACAGAGAAGACGAAAGAAAGCTGAGAGTTTCATGGACCAGGTAACACAGTGGTTAGAGCATAAGCTCTGGAGTCAGACAGGCAGGGTTCAAATCTTACTTTCACCACTTGCTTAGGTGGGTGACCTTGGGCTAATAGTTTCCAAGTCCCTGTCTTCATAAATGGGATATAATAATAGTATCTATCTTGCACAATGCTGGACATTAAATAAGCTGATAGACTTAAGTGGCTGGGACAGTGCCTGGCACCCTGCAATTCCACACAAACATTTGTTGTTACGACTGTGACTGTTCCCAGAATACAGTACTGCAGGAAATGTGAGGAGGTTGAGAATGGAAAGTAGGAGCTGAGAGTTGGTGCGATGCAGGGAGCTGATGCTGACATGTGGGAGATTTTAAAAGGAGCTGAGATGGAGAAGGGGAAGATTTTAGATGTTTGTTGTGCTTGAAGACTTCACTTTGTCTCGCAGTATTTTTATATGGAGATTGTGTCACGATTTGAAGTGCTTTGAATTGACTTATTGTTTCAAGAGCGAATTTCTTTAAATGGGCTATGGGGCACATTAAACTTGAAATGTTCACTGGACACCCGGGTGGAAATGTTGAATAGACAATGGATGTAAGAATCGGGGGCATCACCCAGCTGGAGTTACACGTTGTCAGTACAGATGGTATCTCTAGATGCGCAACTGGATAAGATCATTTAGAGGTTGTACTTAGTGGAAAGAAGTCTGACAACAGCTCCTTGGGTGCTTCTAGTCCTACTAGTTTCTTTCATAGCATCAAATGTCACTTTTAAAGATCTGGTCTTAGTTGTATCACCTGTGGATTGCATCTTTTGACTCCCAAGATGAGGGCCTTAATACCCCCACTTTCTCTCTACCAGTACCTCCTAACTTGGACCAACCATGCCCTGGTTTTATACTGCCATGGTTGATAGATAATGTTTATGTTCTTCTCTGTAACCACCTTTTAGTCAGCCGCTACAGCCATCTATTGCTTCTCGATGGTAACCAAGAGTAAACCGCATTGACATCATTACAATGATATAAATGTGGACATTGCTAAGCCAGGCAGTGTCAGAAGTACATTTCCTTCCTTACTGGTTCTAGTCATTCATTCGAGAACTGGTGGCTGGCTCCCTGCTGCAGCTCAGGCACTGTTGCAGGGTTGGCATCATATGCAAGAATGTCCTGTCCTCCTCGCCTTCCTGTACGGACCCAGATGACTGGAGGCAGGATGTTCCTAGAGCACATTCACTGGAGCACATCAACCTTCTTCTCACCTTCTCACCAGCCTGTGCGTCTGATATTAATATCCCCACACCAGCTTTCTTCTGGTTACTGTTTGCATGGTGTGTGTTTTTCCAAGATGGATTTTCTTCACATTATTTATCCATTGCTTGAAATCATGCCCCATTTTTTATTCCATTTTACTCTCTTGTATTTTGGTTTTGTTAATTCTTTTTTTTTTTGGTTTTGTTAATTCTTTATTCTCCTGAAGTTTCCATCTGTTTTTTAATTCTTATTATGACAAGGAACACATAATTTCATTATTATTTCACGAATATTTTCTAGCTTCTGATTCATTCTGCCCATTGTATGGAATCTTTTAAATTTTTCTAATGAAATCTTTCTGGAAACTATTGAGTTCTGTTCTAATCTGAACTATTTGCATTCTAAGTCTGCTACATAGCTGTCAACCCATCTTCTATATAACTCCTAGTCTGTTTTACTTTTTCTTCATTCCACATCTTCCTCTTTTTCTTTTTCTTTTTTTTTAGTTTTCACCATCTGTTAGAATATATCTCAGGTAAATTCTTCAGAAATAGTAAATAAAAATACATTTTTGAATCACTGCATATCATAGTCTTTATTCTTCTACTTGATTGATAGTTTGGGTTGGTATTATATTACAGGTTTTTATATTCAAGATAACTGAATAGGTTTTCAAAGAGGAACAAAGTTAAGCAGCAAATAAAGTAAATGAAAACATTCGGACAGAGAGAACGTGTATGCAAATGAACTGAGGCATGAAATAACAGGGTATGTTTCAGGAACTATAAGCAATATAGTTCCCATATAGTTCCCCTTCCACCAACCGTGGGCTGTGGGAGAACATGCTCTATATTGGGGGGGGGGGTTAATCCAATTAACTTTTCCCTGCATTCCGAACCTGTTACCTACACTTTGTTCTCCTTGTAAAAATGGCCATTTTAGAATGGAGTTTAATATGGTCTGTGAGGGTATGAATCCATTATCTTCTCAGACCACCAGCCATCTGAATAAAGTGCTCATAAAGATTCAATCGCTGTCATTGCTTATTGGGTTTGGTAGTGACAGGCAGCCTCAACGCTGGTGTCTTTTCTGGTTTCATGTTCACATGCTGTTGACATGTTGATCACGTGCCACCCATGCCCTGTTCATGTGCCACCCACACCCTGATCACGAGCTGCACATGCTCTGATCGTGTGCTGCCCACGCCCTGATCCCGTGCGGCCCATGCTCTGTTCATATGCTGATCGCGAGCTGTGCTTGCTCTGATCATGTGCCGCGCATGCCCTGATCACGTGCTGATCACCCACTGATCACGTGCGGCCCATGCTCTGATTGTTCCAGAGCAAACAAGGCGGGGCCTGGGACGATATACTATTACTGAAAGAAGTCCCCAGGTCTGTTATGTCCGCCGCCAGAGGAAAGACGTCTCTCAATGCCAGAGATTCATGAAAAGGAAAGGAAATGTTTATTTAATGCTATACAGACTTAAAGTAGTGACCTAATATCTTTATCAAAAAATCCTAAAGTCCCTTAAAACACCCACAAACAGACACAGTCCTTCCTTCCTTCCCCCTTTGCCCAGTCCAGAGTACCGTATCTCAGGAAAGGAAATAGAAGTCCATGGCTCAGGCAGGCCTCTGGTTCTTCCCAGTTAGTACTCCATCTCGACTGGGAGACCTCCCTGGGTTCCCGGCACCCTCAGCTGAGTCGCTGGGATCTCTGCTAAAACCAGGTGGTGGTTCCCCCTTCTAAAGCTGCGGGGGTCCCCACTCTGGCAAAGGCACGTGGTGGTCCTCTCTCCCAGGGCCATGGGAGTCCTCATTCAGCCAAAACCGCGTGCTTCTCCCCCTGAGCAATGGCTGCAAGGGCGGGGGGCAGGGGAGGCGGTCGCCACTCTGCCAAAGCCGAGTGGCAGTTCTCTGCTAAAGCCGCGTGGTGGTTCTCTCTCTCAGGGCTGTGGGAGTCTCCACTCTGTCAAGGCTGCGTGGTTCTCCCTCTCAATGGCTGCCGCCTCTGGGTTTAAATCCCTGCGCCAGTCTTCCTCTGCAGCCCCATTTCCAACTCCTCCCACACTCGGGCACACTTGCCCTCAATCTGCTGTCTTCTCCAGCTTTACTGGACTGCCATCATGAGTCTGGGCAGGTGTGGCCCCATGTCATGGAGCCAATCTTCTCCGAGCTCCCACATAGGCACTGTAACTCAGGGGACCTGCCCCCCAGTTAGGCCTTGGTGGGGTAGTTACTTCCATCCCCCTGGCTCAGAGCATGGCCACAGCTATTTAACATATCTAAGCGACCAGCCAAAGGCTATAGATATGTTAAATGACCACACTAGAGGTTAGCTACAAGACTGTTGCTATGCAAAACAGCTCTCAGTGGCCCTGCTCCATTTGTCCCTTCCCCCAACCCACACCTGAGGGGTAGGGGTGAAGATATCTTAAAATCTCCTGGACACCTTGAGTTCTGGACCCCATTTCAAATGCCTATTTGGGGTCCCCCCTCTTGGCTGCACCCTGTAACATGATCACGTGCCGCCCATGGCCCTGATCACGTGCTGATCACGAGCTGTGCATGCTTTGATCATGTACAGCGCATACCCTGATCACACGCTGCACACGCTCTGATCACGTGCGGCGCTTGCCCTGATCACCTGCTGATCACGTGCTGATCACGTGCAGCCCATGCTCTGTTCACATGCTGATCATGTTCCACACATTCCCTGTTCACGTGCTGAGAACAGGCATGTCTTACATCTTTAGCATGTGCCAGATGGCATGTGAGGCACCTGACATGTCTCACATTGTTTTGTCTTTAATCTTACAAGGAAGGAGTCTGAGAATGAAGAAACTGAGGCCAAGAGGTCAGGTCACCAGCAGGAGGCCTCACAGCATTAAGTAGCAGATCAGGAGTTGAACCCATAGCTGATGAAGCCCCAGCTCAGCTTCTTTGCAAACTCATTTGGTTGAAGTCCTCTCTGCCAAGCTAGAAATTTTGGATATATTCTGTAGACAATTCTAAAATTTTTTTTTTAAAAAGCAGCTGAATATAAATATATAGGAAGTACTAAGGAAGAAGGAATTATTTCTGCTAGCGATAAGTCAGAAAAGCTACAGAGAGGAGGTGGGCCTGCTTTGGGGACTTGTATTTCCGGTTCATCAGCTCGTCTCCGCAGACGTTATCACCAGCTTTGGGTTCCAACACATGACCACGAACAGCACTTCCTAGTCACATGAGTCTCCCACCTGGGCATATTTTCAACAGGTTCTTCCTTTGGGATCCTTTATTTTTATTTGATCCCTTCAGAGCCTCACACGGTGGATTAGCAGTGAGCCCAAAGTTTGGAATTCAAATGCAGCAGTCACTTGCCGTTCCCAGGTATCTCCTTAACTGTTTCCTGGTGTAGGAAGGGGTCCTCTGTGGACTTTTGTTGCACGGCCTGCACCATGCTCAGACTTTTCTGCTCAGGGATGCCTTTCCCCACTCCCTCAAGGAGGCATCTCTTATAATGCTCTAAGAGAGAAAGGTCATCCCCTTAGGGTCCCGGTTGGGCTCAGTTACAGGTATTGCCCTGGGAAGGCCCAGAGCCCCATCTGGATTTTCTTGGTGCAACCTCCGAGCCTCTTCATTTGCCTTATCCAACACCAGCCTCTGCTCATCCCCCTTGTTGAAGCAAAGAATTCAATAAGACTTGTAAGTCTGCCCAATTGAGATGATAAATGGCAAAAAACTGACGCAACCAAATCAGTCATTTTAGCAGGATCAGGTCCATAAGAAGGGTTTGAGCTTTTCCAGTTTCACAGATCCAATGTAGTAAACAGAGTATGTGCCCGATGATATCCAGCAGGCCGGCCCTCTGGCCTTACTCCCACTGAAAGTCTCCAAAAAGGATACTGCCCTGCTCTGGTAAGGTCCTTTCCTCCACCGAATCTGGTTTCTTGACCGATTCAAGACAGGGATGCCAGCTCAGGCTCACTTTCCCCCTTTCACTCACAGGAGTGGATGCCCCAAGGCCGCGGGAACTCTGACCAGCCTGCAGCGGTCATAATATCTAGATCTTCCTCGCTCCTCTCCTCTGAGCTTCTTCTATCTTTCACATGCAAATTCCCTTTTCTCTGAGCCATTAACTTATTTTCTGTTTTGTTTTGTTTTGTTTTGTTTAACTGTGCATGCATCTTTATCATGTAAACTCAAAAAAACTTCTAGGTAAGGCATTTTGTGCCACTTCCCTGATTTTCGACAAAACAATTCTAGTTACAATATAATACAGTAATTTAGAGACCCATTCAGTGACCAGAGCTCTCCTGAGTCTAAATTATACAGGACACAAACAGAGCAGTACTGTAATAAAGCCACATACACTCTAGATATATGGTCATAAGTCGACAAATTAGCCAGAACTGGCCCGAAAGGGCTGTTTCCCGGAATGGAGACTTCCCCCACGTTCTACCAGATGGAGGTCCAAACAGAGGCCACCCAAACCAAACCAGATCGGACGCATTTTTTCAGATGGCGCTCTATAACCCAGAAAGATGCCTTTACCAAATGACCTAAGATGTGACCCTGGATTTTAACCGGAACCAGAAAGCACAACGATTCAATCAAACGTGTTAAATGACAAGAAGCGCCGGGAGTGAGGGGGAGAATCCCCGACTGAAATCACCTGGCAGCTGCTTGGGATTCTCTGAATCCAAACCCCCGGGGCCTCTCAGCCCAGGCAGCCGATGGGATTCCTCGCCACATACCCAGACTTACCCAAGAGTCCCAAAGTCGGTCCCGGTGCAGTCGCCAAAATATGAAACTGGAAAAGATACTGGAGTCCAGGCTGCCTGTCACTATCAAACCCAATGAGCAATGACAGCGATTGAACCTTTATGGGCACTGGTCATCTTGCCCCGGAGGACAGTGGTTCAGATACCATACTGAACTGCTTGCCGTCCTCCTGAGGCCCAAAGATGGAACTGCTTGTGGTCTCCTGGAGTCAGGGCAGGTCACACACTCAGTTTCTGGAGCAAAGCTTTTATGTGCTTGGATTACTAAGCTTATTAGCTATTACCTAAACTAAAATTTTCCAATTCAGTCCCCCATTGAACAACACACAAACGGTGCAGGACTGACACATGAACAAGTCATGGACACCCATGATCAGCATGTGAACAGCATGTGAATGGGGCATGGGCAGCACATGGTCAGAGGATGTGCAACATGTGATCAGAGCATGCGCAGCACGTGATCAGGGCACACACAACTCATGATCAGGAAATGTGCAGCACATGATCAAAGTGTGCATAGTGTGTGATCAGCGTGTGAACAGCACATGGGCCGCGCGCAATCAGAGCACGCACAACATGTGATCAGTGCATGGGCAGCATGTGATCAGGGCATGCGCCGCACATGATCAGAGCATAAGCAGCACATGATCAGAGCATGCACAGCACATGAACAGGGTGTGGGCGGCACATGAACAGGGTGTGGGCAGCACGTGATCAACATGTCAACAGCATGTGAACATGAAACCAGAAAAGGCACCAGTGTTCAGGCTGCCTGTCACTACCAAACCCAATAAGCAATGACAGCGATTGAATCCTTGTGGGCACTTTATTCAGATGGCTGGCAGTCTGAGAAGATGGCAGGTCCATACCCTCACAGACCATATTAAACTCCATTTTTAAATGAGTGTAGGTAACAGGTTTGGAATGCAGGGAAAAGTTAATTGGATTAAAAAAACCCACCCCCCAATATAGAGCATGTTCTCCCCCAGCCCACGGTTGGTGGAAGGGGAGAAGCCAATGATAACAACTTAAGATACTTTTTTAACAGTACGTATAGTGCCGAGTATACGGTCATATAGGAAGCCCCAGATCATAGGGGTAGTAAGAGCCACATCAAGGGATCTGGGCTTTACTTTGAGCCACGGTAAAACTCTGGGTTTTGAACAGGGGGCAGATGAATGTTTCAGAAAAATCCCTCAGGATACAGGACGGGAGAATGAATAAATGTTGGGGTGAAAATGCTGGAGGCAGGAAGCCCAGTCATGCTACTGCTTCTCTCTTGCCATTGCAGAACCTGAGATGAGAGCTAAACTAAATACTGTGGCTGGAGAAAAGTTAATGAATTCAAATGACCTAAGGAATGTGAATTGATAGCCAAATTATGATGGATTATATTGGGAATTAAGAAAGAATGACTTACAGCTTCTCGATTTGGGCCGATGGATGGATGAATGAAGAGACCATTCACGTAGAAGAAGACAGTCTTTGGGAAAGACGTCCCAATCTGGGATGGAGCAGAGCAGTCACGTGTGCACCTCCTTCCTTCTCTCCTCAGATATAAATCTCTTTCATCTGTCTGGTGAAGCAAAGAAAATAGCTTGGTGGTTTTTCCTTCTCCAGTGAGACAGGAAGTCCTCCCTCTCACGCCATCCTGGAAACGTCCTCTCCTAGGCGCTTCTGTTCCAGAGCGTCTTTCATGCTTTCAGACGCTCTCTGCTTTCCCCCGACATGGGGCTTAATGGTCTCTTCTGCTGGAGTGTAGCTGCCACTGGGGTTTTACTCATCACTGTTTCCACAAAACCTAGAGCAAATGATGACTGAAGGCATAAAAGAAAAGAGTGCCCCGAAGCTTAGCGCGGCTGTGCCCCCAGAGGGAAGTGACTTCTCAGACGACTGTCAGCAGCTGTCTGAGAAGCTGAGAATTCCCAGACAGCAGCTCATCACAGGCCGCGCTGGGGTCGTCGCACACAGTTCAGGCAAAAGTCTAACTTCAAGGCCTCCGGGCTGCCTGGCTTTCAGTTCTGAGTTGAGAAGGCCACTCTTTCTGCAGGGTCACTCTGGGACAACCAGCAGAAAGCTCACAATCTAATGATAATAATAATAATAATAATAATAATAATAATAATAAATTTTAATCCTTATTTCAGGATATACATGCTTGGAGAGAGGGGAAGGGAGGAAGAGAGAGAAGGAGAGAAGCATCAATGTGAGAAATAGCAATGGTTGTTTTCCATACATACCCTGACCTGGCACTGAACCTGCAACCCAGGCATGTGCCCTGACAGGGAACCGAACCTGTGACTTTTCGTTTTACAGGACGATACTCCAACCAACTGTGCCACACAGGCCAGGGCAGGAAGCCTGCAATTTTATGTAGGAGAGCAGCTGGCTGGCACACATGGCCCAAGTGCTCCTTCTGGTGTGTTTCTCCTCTTTAGACTGTGAGCTCCATGAGGGGAGACTGGGTCTTATGATTTCCCCCCAGACTTCAGGGTGCCGGACACTTAAGGGGAGCTCAGTGCAGCTGTGTTAAATAAGCAGCCGTGTTAAATAAGCAACTGTGTATGTTCAGGCAGAGTTACTGAGCTGCCATCATATCGTGGTTTTTTGAAAATAAAATCTCTCTTTTTTTAAGATTTTATTTATTTATTTTTAGAGAGGGAAGGGAAGGAGAGAGAGAGAGAGAAACATCAATGTGCGGTTGCTGGGGGCCATGGCCTGCAACCCAGGCATGTGCCCTGACTGGGAATTGAACCTGTGACACTTTGGTTCGCAGCCCATGCTCAATCCACTGAGCTACGCCAGCCAGGGCGTAAAATCTCTTCTTTTGAAAATTGATTTAAAATTATAAAAGCAGTAACACTTAAAATTCAAATAATAAAAATATTATACAAAGAAAAGGCACCCCTCATCTCTCCTCTCCAATCCCAAATATCTATCTATCTATCTATATAATCTATCCATCTCTGGTACCAGTTGGTTCTGAACGTTCTGAGTCAAGCACTAAAAGCAACTGAACATTTCTGTTTGTAAAGTGCACCTGCCTGTATTTACCAGAACTGGCTAGACATCGAATCTTGGTTATCCGGAGGGACTCTCTCTCTCCCTTGAGGCTGGTCAAGAACCCCAGCACTTATGGGATCCAGGAAGGTTGATGATGGGCCTTGGGTCGCTAGTTAATTATGCTTCTGTTCTCAGTGCTTCCTGTTTATAACACCAAAGGCTAGTGGGGCAAGTCACAGAAAAAATAGATAGAAATAGACATTAATTCTACAAATATTTATAGTGTACTCCAATGCGCTGAGCTTTGTTGTAAGTCCTTGAGTGTATCTCACTCCCTTTGTGAGCTTTATTATAATTTTAATAATTTAAAAAATGGATTCTTTTTTATTTTTCAGTACTCTCTTGGCTTCTTATTTGTTAGCATTTTCTCTTCTAGGTGAACTTTAAATTGCTCAGTAAGTTTTGTAAACAATCCTTTAAACTCGATTGGGATTTCATCACTTTATAAATTGATTGCATTAATTTGCAGAGTATAGTTATTGACCAAATTAAGCAATTAAATGATTTACCATTTGGATCCTCCCATTAAAAAGTTGTGTTTCCTTTATATGCCCAGTTTGCCTTTTTTCAAAAATGAAGATGAGCGTTTTATTAATACCTCACAAGATTTCTGAAATTAAAGAAATCATCTAGATTATTCCCCGCACATTATGACAAGATAACAAATGTTCGTTGCTATTATTATCACTATTATTTTTATTTTTCCCTTGACTATTTATTTCTTTAGATCTTTCTGTCTTTACAATGTAGCTTTACAGCTTTATGTCTAATAATTTATAGGTTTGGTTATTACTTTGTTTCCATTGTGTGTTCTAGTTGTTCACTGCTAACATATAGAAAAAATAAATGAAAATATAAGTTAGCTTTCCAAATATATATTGAGTGTCCTCGTTAGTCTGCTTCATCCTTCCCTCCAGGCCAGCTCCGATGACACTGGGAAGCACCGAGAGGGAAGAAACGGAGACCAAGTTCAGGAGTTACTGTGTGACTTCCTCTCAAGGCTGAGGTGTTATCACTCCAAAGTCAAACCTAAATACGTTTTCAGTGCTCAGTTGTTCACATTAGTCTTCCCTCTGCCCAAGCTGGACGCATTAGAGAATTGACAATCTTGCATATGGAAGTAATTCTTTCCATGTGAATCTTTGAATACTGGCTTATACAAAATATACACTCGACTACCTACTTTGCAAATAGCCATTATGGCTAGAGGTTAGGAAACAAGTTTGTTATGAGAGACCTGGGAGAACCAGGATGCCCGCAAGGGGATGGAATTTAAAGGGCTCCCGCCTTTCCCATGATGCCAGGAGGGGAAGTGGCTAAGGGCTACCTATCCACTGGAGTTTTGAGATACAGTACTTTCAAACAAGAGGTAGTCTACGGACCTCTGGGTAGAACATTGCAGCTGAGGCTGCTGTGAGTCTGAAAGACTGTCACCTGGCCTTGGAGCAAACTGCTCAGGGGGGTCATCAGCTCCCTGGGTCACCGAGACACAGCATTCATATCCCAAGAAGACTGTGATGGGCTCTGTGGTGTTTAGATAAAAAATTTCCCCATATGGAGACCTTGGTTGGCTGTATCCAGATCTAGGAAGGGGTCGCACAACCACAACTTTATGTATATATTTGCATTTTTTCCTAATGTCAGTGGAGTTCACTCAATTAACATTCCAATCACTTAAAAACGAATATTGATGTTCTGAGCATGGTTTAACCTTTTCTTTTCTCTAGTCACTCTCATGCCAGCGGTGTCCCCTCAAGTGTCGCTGGCCTGGTTCCACGATGTCAGATGTACACAGCAGAGAAAGGGGATACACCAGCAGCTGGAGGAGCTGAGCGGAAGGAAGGAGACTGAAACATACTAATCCCGTCTTAAGCGACAGGCACTGTGTTAAATGCTTTCAGATACAATACCACACTGAACCTCCAGGGCAACCTGGCAAGAGTATTGTTATGACTGTTTTCACACAGGAAGAAACTGAGGCTCAGAGAAATTAAGATTTGAACCAGGGTCCATTTAACTCCAAAATCCACGGGCCAGAAGTGCCAGTTCATTCTGAGCTCCAGAGCTCTTGGGCCAGGTCGCCAGAAAGCCTCGAGACAGGACTTGTATAATATTGAGGTCAAAGCTGAATCTAAATGAGTTTGACCTCTCCACTTAGCAGTGGGTTTCTCTACTAGCAAAACATTCTGTCAAGCTGTCTCCTGTTGGGTAAATCAAAATTCTTTCCAACAGAATGAAGACCTACTGCCATTACGAGAACGTTGCTGTCTTGCTCTTTCAGCTCCTAAATCCGCTCCTTGGAAGCCGGTCGTGGACTTCCCAGCTACGATTTTGCTTCGTGTGTCCAGAGCAGATGAACAGGGCTGAGGAAGCTGTAGGCAGACAGAATTAGTGATAATTCTTTCCCACAATAGTGCACTCCATTCTTCTAGCATACCTCAAGTGCATGCCCTCGGCCAAAACAGATCTGGCAAGAGGGAGATTAACAATGATGACAAAAATAGTCCCTGACTTGATAAAACAAATATCAGCTGGGTCAAGGGACAAGAACGGCCCATAACCAACCTTGGGATCAAATATGTTCTTCGTTAGGACAGGATTGCACCATCTTAAGTATTTTACCTCATGCTAACTCTGAAGTTAGACCTTCTACCACTGCCCTTGACCTTAGTCAATATTTGCAAAGTGGGGGTGGGGTGGGGGTGGGGGAAGAGTCTACAGATCAGCCGGAGAGGTAATGTAAGATATTCTGGAATAACCCTTTTGGTGTTCTGCAAGGTCATAATTTCCTATTTGTTGATCTTTCAGAATTGACCTTTGGAGAGGAGGTTGCTCCGGTGGATGTTTATGGGATGTTTTGCGCACTGTGTGGGGGTGAATTTTCATGGAATAAAACATGGCTTTGTCTTGGTCCGGGCTCCATAATTTCCTCTCAAGGTAAAGATGAGCTCATTTGGACATATCCGGCTCTGGATCAGCAAACACTCCGCATGGGTCAAATTCCAGCCCCAGACCCCGGGGCACTTAGGGAGCCCATTGATTTTCCTTTTCCTGAGGCTTCAGGGTGAGAGGTCAGGGCAGGTGGGGGTATGTGTGGTTTAGATTCCCTGTGCCTCCCAGCTCTGCCTCCATACACCCCCTGCCCCAGACCCCAATTCCCAGCAGGGTGAGCATTCGATCTCCAAGCGCAGACAAGTGTCAGCACCTGAGTGTGCCTTCTTCCCCCTCCCTCTCTTCCCCACGTTGCCCTCCACCCAGGCTTACCGTGTGACTTTTGTGCCATCTGATTCTCAGGGTACTTCCTTTTCTGATCTCTCACCCTGAACTCCACTCTTCCCAAATGAAGTTTTCTGCCTCTTTCCCCACCCCTGTCTTACCTGTGGTAGGGGTCTGCAAACCCATTATCACACTGACCCGAGAAAACACATGGCATGTGCCTTCTGCGTATTTGATGCCCCCCCTTTCTTCTACAACACACACGGGTACATGCCACTTGGAGCATACTCCTTTGAAGACAGGGTGTGCAGCTCTCTCCAGCTTGCTTCTTTTTTTTTAACCTTTCTTTTTTTTTTTTTAAATGAACCTTTTTTTTAAGATTTTATTTTTATTATTTATTTTTAGAGAGGGAAGGGGGGGGAGAGACAGACAGACAGACAGACAGACAGACATCAATGTGCAGTTGCTGGGGGTTCTGGCCTGCAACCCAGGAATGTACCCTGGCTGGGAATCGAACCTGGGACACTTTGGTTCCCAGCCCACGCTCAATCCACGGAGCTACGCCAGCCAGGGCAATGAGCTTGCTTCTTTTACCGGGTGCTCGGCCAGCATTGATGTGGGCTGTCCACTTGAGGAAAGGAGAGAAAAGGCAATAAGGCACCAATGGTGGTATTTAAAATGTCGGTGACCACCCTGTGGGGGCGACCATGTTCCCCATTCCCCACAGTTAACAATCATTCTTACTCTGACTTCCCCTTCCTCCTGCCACTCACTGCGCACACTCTACACTGGGCATTTCACATAGCTCATCTCAATGACTCCTACGTTTGAGAGGTAAGTCTTAGCAAAGAACAAGCGACGACTCGAAAAGATTAAAAACCTAACAAGCCATGGATGGGGCTTTGCTCGTAGGTCTGTCTGGCTCTGTGCCTCCTGCCCTCGCCATGAGTCCCGACAGGGGGGCTGAGCGTGGCTGCAAACCACCCCCCCCAGAACACAAACAGGACCACGGAAGCATCGATCCAGGTCGAGACCTCGCTCCTCCCCCCGGGTGGAGGCCACACGCCCCCTCTGTGCTTTTGTCTCCCAGTAGGTTCGCCTCTTACCAAAAAAAGTTGTGCTTGCTGGTTGAAAAGATTCAAACACTTCAGAAATGTGAAAGCAAATGTGAAAATGACCAGCTCACCTAAATGCTTCCTGTCTTGTCTTCACCCAAACATGCAAAAGTAATGGTTACTGTGGTGGTGGTGTGTTCTCCAAATTCTGTGTGTGTGCACGCACACGTATGCACATGGTAGATACAAAGATATACCCAGTCTTAAAAAAAAAACCCTAGAGTTACATTATACAAATATATTCCTATACTTACTTTTAAAGTTAACAACATATCACGGATAACTTTCCATTTCACTACACAGCTATCGCTCAACCTCAAACGTTTAATAGGCGCGTAATATTCCATAGGCCATGGAATTAAAATACAAATCTTACAACTGAAAGCACACATCAAATGTAAAAAAGGAAAAGAGTTTGTGTGTGTGGCTATGGGAATACAACAGAAAAACAGTTATCTTTGAGGTCAGTTTTATTGGAGTCCAATTTACCTTAAAGAGGTATAAAGGAACATAATTTTTAAAAAACAGTTCATCTAGTCAAGAACATTTAGTTTGCCTACCATTTTCCATTAGTCATATAACCCCATGATGCCTACCCCTGAACTTGCCACACAGGATGTAGACACCTCAACCGAGGTCGTCCCGGCTCCAGACCGGTGCCTGTGTCTCTGCCTTGTCCAGTCAAGGGCGACCACTGCTTCTAGAAGGGATTCAGGGAGCAAATGCAGAAAATAAAAATCAAGGTTTTGACTTGAATTTTTAAATAGGGTCTTCAAACTCAACCTGAAGACAATAGTCTTGGAAGACAAGACTTTGCCAGAGACTCCTTTTGATTTCAAAAGTCAAGCACCAAAAGAATCAAGGCAGAAAGCCTCATCTACAACAAAGAACAGAGAGGCAACAAGGGAGCTGCCAGCCTTGCTCATCCTCACTGGCTGGACGTCCTCTTCGACTGGGAGGCAAATAGCTAAGGGAAGAGACTTCATCAGACCCTACCCCTTCAACAGGGCCTGCTCCTTATGTCCTGGGCTGAGTCTGGGACTTGGATGCAGGTGGCAGAAGAGCGTGTCTAGAAGAGGAGATTTGTATCCATGTCCTATCTGGGACCTACAGTACAGTAGCAATGCAGAAACGCCTTGGGCCAAAACGCTGCGGCTGCAGAAAGGTGCAGATATGACGAGCGCCGGGAACAGAGGGCCTCAGACTCAGAGTGGCTTGCGACAAGAGTCCAACATTCATGGGGTCAGGCCGCTGGGAGAAATATGATTGGGAAGAAAGTGGTCCAGGGATGGCCTGTGGGTGCCTCAGTGGAAAGTGGTGGGAGCCCCAGAAGCCCAGTAGAGTGACAGCTATATTAGCAACACTCTAATATCACCCAAGTGACACCCAGGTGACAGCTTGGAATCAGGTGGCTTGGGACTCCTACTCAAGGACCAGAGGGGACAGCATTGTCAAACATGAGCCAAGAACCAGAAGCCTCCTCACTAACACCCAGGAACTTAGGTGCCACCCTAAGGGAAGGAGCAGAAAGGGGTGGGAGCTAGTCTGAAAGTGACTACATTGTTTTCTATCACTGGACAAAGATGGAGCTTGAGGGAGAGACTATGCTTCCTTGTAGGGAAGAAAAATCACACATTTAACCAAACCAAATATGTGGTTTTGTGATGCTACCTGCTCATAAGTGTAGATATCTCTAAAAAGTTGGCTGCTAGAGGTAGATTGGTAAGACAAAAGCATGCACATTTTAAATGTTCCAGATGTTGCCAAGTTTCTCTTCATTGTCTTGTTGCTCATAATGAAATTCTCCTCAGTGTCACCAAATTGCCTGGGATCAATGCTGCCCAGGTCAACACTGTTTAGAGCCTGAGACCTTGCCCTCTCTTCTTAGGATATAAACGAATAGGTTTTTATTTTAAGTCAGACACCCAGAAAAATGAAATTTTCATGATTCCTTTTATGTAGAATGAAGAGTCTGTTTTTAATTTACATTACTTTTCCGGCTTTCTTTCTTTCCTTTTAATTACTAAGGAAAATCTTTAAGCCCTGCTAGATGAATCTGGCTTTTTCAAACAGTCAGAGTTCCAAGAAGACAGATTTGAATGAGATGTGACGTCTGAATTAGGCAACCTGGCAAACTGAAATGGCTGAAGGAGCAAAGGCTACTTGGCTCCAGTAACAGGAGGAAGTAGGAGGCAGTAGCACACAGCGGTTGAGTTCCATTTTTGCTAGGAGGCAGAAAAAGCAAATCAACATATGAAGAAAACTTTCCCTCTTTTTCACCCAAAAATCTAGATCTTCTTTCATCCCAGCTTGTTATAAGTAATGAGCCCTGCTTGTTTGTAGTATTTTTTAAAGCTATACTGATTAATTGGATTTGCTTATATTTCTACTTAGGATTTTTTTTGCATTAAATTAATAAATGTGAGCTTCATGAAACAAACTGGGCAATTTCTATAAATGCGTGTAATTTATCTGTTTATCCAGTATCTGTTTTTGGATATTTGATGTAATTCACACATAAAACTATAAAGGCCAGGTGCCTTTGGAGAAAGAGAGGAACTTTTTTTGTTTTTGTTTTATTCTGTTTTTTTGGACAACGTTTTCAATATTTTTTTACATCCTTGGTTCCTTAACATTTATTTTTTACTTCCAGAAAAAATTTTACTATTCTTTTTGTTTAGAAATGCATCCATTTTTGCTGAGATTATTCACACATCTAGCCATAATGTTGATTTTACAAATTCTTGGGTATCAAATGAAGAAAAGATGTAAACAACACTCAGCTGGTAATATGTCATTATTCATGAGCACTAAGAGAATGCAGACACCACTGTGTCTCATGCCCACATTGTGCTCGGGTGCCCCATCATGCATCCTTCCCTGTGTCAGACTTCAAGACTTTCCTGCTCAACCTTACATCAGGTGCCGAGCTGTGAAGGGAAATCAGGGAAAACATTGCTCTGGTTACCAAAGATTTTCCAGCTGTGAATAATTGGAAGTAAAGCCATTGATATTGGGAATTATTTCCCAACAGGTCAAGAGTAGCAACAACGACAAGAAATCCATAGCTCCCATTTGCGTGGTCTAGAGCTGCACACACCAAGGAATTTCCAGTACCAGCGAGGCACAGAGTACTATTTGCACAAGCACTGGGGAAAACCCAGGCTTTCTCTACCCGCGGATTTATTTGCAGAGACACAGGCATTTTTTCCAGGGTGGCTGCCAAACTATCTCCTGAGCCTGTCTAGCTAGCACCTGGGCCACTCAGCAGGGGGCTTTGCAAATAATACCCTCCCCTTTGCCAGGGTAGAGGCAGCCTGAGTGATTCTGTTTCAGTCTCCTGTGGCACCTTAATCTTCCTAAGCTGCTCCACTCCTATTCTGGGGCCTACCCAAGCATGGCTGGCTGGGGGTACGGCCACAGAAGCTCTAAGTCTGAGGCTGAGGGTGAGGGCCTGGGGAAATGGTAAATGTGGGGCAGAAGCTTTCGTTTCCTGAAGAATTTCTGTGTTCTCCAAACATGAATGTCCTGGGAAGCGGTGATGGGTCTGGGTGTGGTAATTCTTAGGTCACAACTTAAGAAAGCATGGCATGATGACAAAAGCCAGCGACTGGAGAAGAAGGGGAACGAACAGTGATTCACCCCAAACCCATGTGCCAGGCTCTGTACTGTTTCTATAGTATAAAAATAATCTCTTTTTTGAAGGTTTGATAGAACTCACTTAAGCTAGCATTTATTTTAGTTTTCACATTCATCCTTAAAGATCTCTCACTCTACCCAATGACTGTTGGGTTGTTCAGCAGAATACCCCTTTCTTTAAATGAAGTTTTGGCAGAACTTGTTGTTGAGTACCCACTTTCGTACTTAGAGACCTGTTCTATCACACCCAGTGAGATCATTGCTGTTTTAAGCAAAGCACTGCTCCTTTTAAATGAACATTTTATTGCAGCCCAACGCGAAGAGGAAGCTCCTTTGGTTAAAGAAGTCCCAGTCTGGTGGCCCTTGAGATAATACCGCATTACCCGCAGGGCTGTTCAACCTGGGGCCTTGGGCTGCACGTGGCCCAGGATGGCTATAAAGGTGGCCCAACACCTTAAAACCTTAAACCTTTAGGCCTTTAAGACCCTTTTTGTTTTTTGCTCATCAGTTTTGGTTAGTGTTTGTGTACTTAATTAATGTGTGGCCCAGAGACGCCAAAAGCTTGGACACCCCTGTGAGAGATCTAGAAAATGAAACCCACTGTGTTCGATTATCACCAAAATTTCTTCAGTTCTAATCACTCGGTGGGGAAGGCCTCCAGCCTCTCATCACTCGCATTTGGTGTCCTTGGATGCAATGTATGAACACATAAAATGTATCCCTGTGTACCACGTGTCTGTTTTTATGCGTCTGCCACTGGAAGAGAGACACAAGGACAGTGGTGTCCTGATGTTGTCTCTACTAGGTGGCTCATCCGTGCGACCAGAGGGAGGACCGGCGCGTCCCAAGAGCACTACCATTTGTTAAAGGGCAGAGATGCTTACTGAACAGGGACGGGTCCCAGAGAGGAAAGGATCCAAAGTCACGTTTGGTCAACTTCCGCATTTTGTGCTGGCCTGGTCCTGCAACTTCAACGGCCTTTCTTAGAAGGAGCACTGACATTTTAATAAACGTGTCTTTTTCCCCCCATGTAGGACTCTTTCAAACCCAACATGGTGGCTCAAATGAGTCTCAGAATCCTTGAGCCCTTTATAATTCTTTTGATTCCCCTGGACGCTCAGGGGTTAAGTAACTTACCTTGGTTTCCCTGGCTGAGCCCCAGGAGGAGTTTAGAAATGGACTGATTGCAGCCAGCATTCCCAAACCCGGGAAGAGCCCAGGAAGAGCTCTCTTCACCCCAGTGTCTTGACCCTCCCCCTGCAAGAGTTACACTGTCGTCGGTGAAGGGAGGTGTGGCACCATTTCTTCCCTCAGTAATCTTTCAAAATCAGCCTTTCCTAGTATTTCCAAAATCAGCTGCTTTCCTTTATATATGATTCCTTGGTATTTTATGCCTTTTAAAATACAAGAGTGTGCCTAGACCCCCAAACCTGGTGATACAATGCAAATATTTGATGTTCTCCTCTGATTTTTATTCAGGTGCCTCAATCCATCACCTCAGCATGTATTAGTAAATCAATTGTGAAAATGCAATGATTTTTAATTGTCAGTCTTCAAGAAAAACTTGTAAAGCATTTATGATGAAAAGTGAAGAGTGAGTAACACCGGCCTTCTCTTCATTATTAGCCTGTGAAGGCGACACTTTCAGGAGTAACAAACACCCTACAGACGTGGAGACAGGCATGTGGAACGAGCTGTGTGATCCAGGTTCGGGTCAGCGTCGAGAACGGTGGTGCACACACCAGTGCCGTCATGAAATTTCGTCCCACAAGCAGTGACCCGAAGCTACATTTTTAATAAGCCCCTTAGCAGAAACAGTACCACCTGCTGTAACTCCTCAGTGACTTGGTCGCTGCCTGGATTGCCCAGTCTGTTTGAAAGCAGGTCAGTATTAAACAAGTACAAGATGGGTCAGTACACTGCTGCGAATGCCTTCTGCCTTTCAAGAGCAGGTTGGGGAGGGGATTTATTCTTTTTCTCCAATCAGGGAATAAATGTTTTGGCATAGAGGGACACAGGCATACTCTCTTGAATAATTTAATTAGGAAGACTGGGATTTAAACTTGAGCCTTTAGGTAGGAGAAGAGCCGAAAGTGAAAAAGTGCTGTTATCATTGAACAGTTTTGCTTTTGCATGGACTCCAAACAACCTCATGCTACCAGGGTCAAAATGTAAAGCTTCTGCCCTTTAGATGAAAGCAATAGGAGGAGTCTGAGAGCTTAAGGCCCGGTCCACAGTGATGCGGGAGACAGGGAAGCACAGCTATGGATGGTGCATTAACAGAGTCAACCACAAGGACACAATGATGCCTGCTAATTTTGCATGTTTCTGATTTGATTTTAAACCACAGCGAAAGAGACACAGGACATTTTTTATTTCTTTTTTCTTTTTTAAAAGATTTTATTTATTTATTTTTTTAGAGAGAGAAGGGAGGGAGAAAGAGAGAGAGAAAAAAACATCAATGTGCGGTTGCTGGGGGTCATGTCCTGCAACCCAGGCATGTACCCTGACTGGGAATCGAACCTGCGACACTTTGGTTTGCAGCCCACGCTCAATCCACTGAGCTATGCCAGCCAGGGATGAGACACAGGACATTTTTAGTAGCCATACAACCGATGTTCTTGGTATGAGACAAGTTGCCAATCATGTCTAAAGGAACACTGTAGAAAGGTTTTGAAATTTTACCCTAGTGCTTAGCTCTGAGTTCAACCAGAGCAGAGAAACAATACAAGCTCTCCCTCCCCATGTTTCCAGCGACACATTTGCCATCCTGTGACTTTTAGGAACATCCTTCCTTGTTTTTCAAGTCACTGGACATTAGCGATTGAACTGCCTTTAGTGCACAACATTGCTTTGAGCCAAAGCGTTTATTGTTTTTAAATTTTGCGTGCTAAAGTTAAGTCTGTGGGAAGAGGTTTCAGAGGGACATATAACCAACCACTGTAAGTGCCCAAAATGAAGAAAAGATCATTCCTAGGAGGTGCGCGCATCCATGTTAGGTTAGTATAATTAAGAACTGTAATAAAAGGGAAAGTCCGTACTTGATCTTACGGTTGCAACTAGCCTATTGCCCTACAATTCAACCCAGGTTCAAAAATTAAATGTCAGGCTTTGAAAAAAAATCAAACGGCGCTGAGCTTGTAATGTATATTTTATTTTGCACAAGCTTGCATATATACTGCACATACATTCAGTTTAAGAGAAGATGGAAGGCACACAAGGCAATTGGACTACTGTATCCTTTAAGTGGTACAAAGAAAAAGGTAAAAGTTTGGAGAGTATACAAAAGCTTAAAACACACAAAGTAAAACCCCCTTTCCCCCCTCCCCCCGACAACCTTTTATTTCCTGTTTTAAAATTTAGTAGCTGCCAAACTAAATTTTTACTTTTACTTTAAAATCAATTGTCTACTGCACCTTTTTATTTTCTTTTTAATATGGACAGGGAGTCTCATTTTTTAAAATCATATCAATTAATATTACAGTACATCCTTGGTAATACAAAATTGTACACCTTCATCAAATAAATTAGGATAAATTAAACCAATAAATTATGCAAAGTCTTCAGAACAATAGACAACAACAAAAATCCACAATTGAAATTGCCTCTAGCTAAAAAAAAAAATAATTGACTTTATCAGTTCAGTTATTGTACTATATTCAAATCAAAGGATCTTTATTACAAAAAAAGAGCTTAATAATGCTATTTACAACATATTGCTAAATAATATAAAGGCAGTGTTTTGTCACGGTTTATACTATATACACATGAGAAATGGCTGGGACAGTATTGGGAAAACCACGACTTTGATTCTTCTAGGTAGCGCTGAGACCAAGGCCAAACGCATCTGTTTCTCGAATTCTCATTTAGACGTGTTAATATACAGTTTTAAAATACTCTCCCACTCCCCCCGCTGCGGTGTGGTGGATTACAGTATTTTAAAAATACAGAATGAACACATTTTCACCAAAGAAGGCCAGTCTGTTTGCCTTTTCTGCTCATGTTTGTGCATTTTGGGGGTGGGGGGGTCAGATTTGCAAGAGGGCTCAGCTGAAAAGCCTCAAAGAGCCCAGGTGCGGCAAGAGTCCGTTATACTCCTAGAAGGATAATTATAAGAAGATGCAAAGGTTAAATACCAGTTTTGATCCCAGCTCTGAATACAAGCATTTTCGCTTTACTTTTAGAGATGGTTTACAACCAACAGATCTACAGAAAACAAAGCTGCATTTCCTTCAACATAACATTTAAGTGCAATACAGTAACTGCTTACTCCTATCAACCAGTCACATTCTTTTAAGGGGAGCTTTTTGAAAACAATGTCTCTTGTCATTTGCAAACACAGAGTTTGTACCAGAAGGAAACATGTGTACTATTCACACCAATGAATACTCTATAATATACACGGCAAAGAGGTCGGCTCTGTCCTCGCATGTACACCACTCCTTTCGGGGAAGTCTGTAAACCGCTTTTTCTTTGATGAATTTATTTGATTGCTTTGCGGGGGAGGGGGGCGTTCTATTTTTAAAGCCCCCAAATCTTCAGCTTTATGAGTGACTATAAACCTGTACGTGTGTATGTGTGTGTGTGTGGGGGGGGGGGGTTACTTACTATATGTCTTCATGTACATAGAAAATAAATTTCCTAAATTTACAGAAACTGCACTGCCCTTGCCCTTGACATCTGATGAAAGAGACTGTTATCTTTTAAAAGTAGAGAGCAGGATTTTCAAGAATGCTTTCAACTGTCTGCACAGTCCCTGTAATGTTCGTAATAAATTCAACAGATGTTGTGAGAATGTAGTTATTTATTAAAATCTCATGTCTTACGTAACAGCAGCCATGAGGTTAAATATTTACATTGCTTTATAAAAGTTCCCCTCTTGCTTTAGTGTTTTTGTTTTGCTTTTTTTGTGTTTTTAAAATTCTTAAAAATGATATTCACCCACATCCCTAGCACAGCAACAAAGATTCTGCAAACATAAAACACTTTAATTAAATAATACTCGGAGGCACAAAGCAAACTTCAGGAAAATGTGGGTGAACGTTTCCTTAAATAATTACTACCTCCTACCATCTTCCACATTGTTTTACCATTTAATGTGAAACGTCCTCATTAAACAGCCAGAGATACAGTAAGAATTAAGTGTTTCGTTGTTGCAAATAGAACATTCTTTTCACAAAACATAACAAATGTCTAAAATAGGTCCTTAGTTCTAGATAGGAAAAGGTAAGCTTTCCACTTCACACGCATATATATGTATATTTTTACATGTGTGTATATGTGTGTATGTGCTTTTGTGTTCACACATCTGCACACACATACATAGCACATGGTATGAAATATTGCTTCTATACTACTTTTCATTAGGCTAAGAAAACACAAGAGTTGCACCACAGTTACAAAAAATTGGCTTCTACAAGAATTTTCAAAACTCGAATGCTGCTCAAACAATTGAGGAAAAAATAATTTGCGGTATCAAACTGTTCTAAAAATTCTCTTCTTCAAAAACGTATTCTCCCGCTTTGTTTTAAAAAGACACAAAATATGCATAGCTATCAACATTATGTCAAACAGCCAGAAAAAAAAATCTAGTGTTTATTGCAGCTGTAGTAATTGGAAATAAAGTCAAAAAGATGGAATCGAGAGCCACAGAAGGCACAAGAACAATTGTACTTGTGGGAAAAAACTGGTATTTTGAAGGATTTAAAAAAAATCCCCCCGCTGGTGCATTTTAGGTCTAGGCACAGACTATAACCTCAAGTGTAAATGCAAAAACAATTTAGCAGAAAGTAAGTGATAATGTGGTATCTCAGCTTGGACTTGAGACTTTTTTCCCCTATGCCAACTGCCCCTCATCCTCTGCCCTCCCACCAGAGCAAGTTAACTTCCTCCCAAGCAGCCACTTTGCACTTGGAGAGAGTTGCGACAAGAGTTGGAAGATAGCGATCTGAAAGAAACAACCACCGAACTGTTACCCAGGACTTTTGAGAGACAGGCTTTTGTCATTTTCCAATGCCCTTGGAGGCACAAGATTTCAGATCGTAAAAGTGGGAAAACATCACCTAAAAGCAGAGTGATCTAGCTCTGTTTTCAGAACAATGAGGTGAGTTTGTCCTCCTGTTGCAATTTCTACCCCGAAATAATTTCCATGCCTCAGTGAACGCTCGGAGGATATTATCGTTGATAAGTGCATCTGCACGCGGTCGTGAGCATACACTGTTGCTTAATTTGGCCATTTAAATTAGAAAGGCAGGGAGAAGGATACTAAAAATCCAAGTCAGTCTGGAATCCACACCGAATTTGCCCCAGCTCCAGAAGATTCTAGCAATCTCACTACACAGGTGGACACGCTACGGGTTTGCCTTTGACTTTGCAAATGGCAGCGCACTGTTGGTGCGAGTTCCGCCGAACAGCCAAGACCTAGTGGTGTTTGACGGGACAGTGAGGGCTGCACTCCTGCTCAAGAAGCGAGGCAAAGGAGTGGGACCGAGGGTTGAGGTGGCTTCCCTACTTTGTGCGATGGGATTTTTTTTCTTTTGGTTCGCATTTTATTCCAAGGTAATGATTATCTGAATGTCCCCCCCGACCCTACCCCCCCCCACCCGCCCCACAGCAAGCTGGGACAAGAACAACTGGGACTGAATGGCTCTGCGTGTGTTATGGGGGGCAGCGCGAGCCGGGCCATGTGTTGGCTGGTTGGTGGCTGCTCCGGCCAGTGCCCCTGCACTGCCCCCGCCACGGCAGCCAGTCAGTCCCCTCAGTGGCTCAGGCCGGCACAGGACCACGCAGGTTCATTTAAAGTCAGCAGGTTTTAAGGCTTTGTGCTGACAGTAACTGCCTTCATCCATTCCTGTCCATCAGCAGAATCTATAAACGACATGACCTTACAGCAATGGGGTCAGCTAGTTAGTCACGTGGGTCGACCTGCATCCTCCCAACTCAAACACACGTTCATAGCAATTAAGGGAAAATGTTTATGTTCTGTGTGATCTAAATACCAGGTTTGTTACTGTGTCATTTTTTAGGAGGTGTATGTATATCAAGCGACCTAAGGGGAGGGAAGGGTCGGAAAAAAGCCTGGTGAGCGAACAAGGAATTCTTACTGCATCTGCACACAAAACCCATCTAACACAACACGTGTGAATGCCACATGACTCTTTGAGAGCAAGTATGGAACATCGTACACCTTGGAAAAACTGAAGAAAGGAGGAAAAGAAGAGGAGAACCGTCAGAGACAGCATAAAATAGCAGCTGGCTTTCTTACGTGTGCTGAAGTGGTGTCTTTCGGGTCGACCCCCAGAGGCTGCTCTGCGACCCACGTGTCTCACATTTTGGTCAACACTCACTTCTGAGTCCACAGAGACCTAGCAAGTGCTTTAACGTGCTACACCTAAAATGAAGACATGCTTGAGGAGACCGTCACCACTCTGAACGTCCCTCAGGGCAGTGCAGAGCTGAACACGGGAACGGGTCATCTCACGCGGGCTCCTCTGAGGAGTTGCAGGCCCGGTCGGCTCAGGGCTGCCAGGAAACTTCTGGTGTAGATGGGACTTATATGGCCAAGCTGGGGTATCCCTTACTCCTTACTATAGGAAGTTATTCAGAAATAGTGCTTTTTTTTTTAAAAAAGAGAAGTGTTAAATATTGAAGAGAAATAATAATTCTTTTAAGCATATACACAAAGTTGAGCAAAGAGTAAGTTTGAAACTTATGTGCCTTTTAATAGCTGGAGCAAGACAAACAGGGAACGAGGACAAGGCGCAGGGCTGTCTCTCTGGGAAGCACGACACAGACTCCGGGTGAGGACGGACCCGCTCTGGGGTTCAGAGGGGCGGCCAGAGGCCCACCGGGGGTTTCCAGTCTCGTCTTAAAGGAGCCACTTTGGTGTCGGACTGTGCTGCCTCCGTAGGAAACTGGTACGAGTTTGGGGCGGGGGAGGGGGGCTGCCATTTCTCTCAGGAAAGGCTTGACAGTTATAGTGATGACTTTTCTTTTTTAAATTTGGCCTTTTGTGACACTTTTGAAATATGAGCTGTTCATCTGCCACTGGCATTATTTTTAAGCATGTAATAAAAAAGCTATTTACTGAGTTCAACCCAAACAATATATTTAAGTTTTTGAAGTGGTTTCATTGACTTTTCTGACCTTCACGGCGGGAAAAAACGAGGGACCTGGCGCCCGCCCGCAGAGCTGTGCCGTGTGGCGGGCCCCCCTCTGCCGACCGGCCTGCGCGGCAAAGCATCGGTCCGGCAGTCCGGCAGAAGCGTCTTTACCGGACAGACGCCTTCCCTTATGAATACGGACTTCCCACGTGTCAGCATTCCTCTCTTCCCTGAAAACTAACCCTATGTTAAGTCTCCACGTGTTAAGGGCCTCGGGCAAAAGTAACTAAAGGCAGAAGGAAAAGAACCATCCCCTCGCGATGGAAAACCAAAGAAAGTGAGAGAAAGATGATGAAGAGGAATTACCAGCTCATTTCGGAACGTCTCCATGCCTCCCATACACAGACATATGAAATCAAAATCTAGACACGTACAACTTGGACATCCAAAGGGGATTGCTACTATTCATACATTCGAAAAAGAGTTGTTGGAATTTCTACTCATGAAGCAGCTCTTGTAGGCAGTTCGGGGATTTGAAAATCTCAGGGACTTCACTATCCAGCTTGCAGATGACCTTGTATATGGCCTTCTTCCAGGAAGGATCAACATCTTTGCCTGCGATAATGGCATTGAAAAACTCCCGTAACGTGATCTGTGCCACTTCCAGGAATCTCTCTGGAACCTGCTGATACAAGGAGACAATGGCATTAATAAAGTTTTCAGTTTCAAGCCTTCAGTTCTTCAAAGGAAACTGAGCTACGTTCCTTCTTTCAGAAAGGGGCCTGCGTGGCACCTGCATTTTCTAAAAATGGCCGGCCTCGCTTCTCTTATGTAAAGCTGTTATATATAGTAGCATTGTAATGTGGGGTTGACAACTCTGTAGAGCTTTGGAGATGGACCTGTGCCAAGGACGCATGCAGACCCACTGAAAGGCTAGGGTTCCGTCGTGGACACTAGCGTAGAGAAAGGGAACGCTCTGTTGGGATTCCTCTCTTCTGGAGTGTTCCAGAAGCAAGCCTCCAACCAGTCTTTCGGAACGGGAGTGGTATCTCCCTTTGATTTCCATTGTGAAAACAAAACGTATTCTCAAAAGTAGAATAGTCAATAATTGGCCTTTGATGTGCGCTGAACCCAAGAAAACCCAAATCTCCATCGCCTGCCTGTGTCAGAGGATGACTCAGATGCTAAATTGTCCGACTAAAGTAATCTGTACTACAAAACGCTCTACATACAAAGAGGAGTAAGAAAACAGCCTTGACACTGAGTCCCAACATATGAAGTTTGTACCGAACCTAAATTCTATATCAGAAAGTACTTGACCTTGAGATAGAATTGCTCCATAAGAGAATCATTTGGGAAGCTGATAATAATAATAAAAACTAACATTTTGGGAGTGCTTATTTTGTGTTGGACACCGTGTTATGGATTGAAGATGAATTATGTCATTCAGTGCCCCAACATCATAATAATATGATGTTATTATCCCCATCTTAAGGTGAGAAAACTGAGGTTCATAGAGATCAAGGGGATTATTCAAAGTCATTAGAATCCAAGGTAAACATTCTCCAAATATTCCTTTTAGAATCCCTAATTGTTAATCCTTTTCTTCCACAGCAATTAGTGTATGTGTGTAGCGTGCGTGTTTCTGTGTCGTGCGTGAGCCTAACTGTTTACTTAAGAGTCTGACCTCTTGTCTAGGGAAAGGGGCAGCTACTGGTGCACTGACTTAGTATTCCAAAGCATGGCCTATCTCTCCCTACACCAAGGTAATGGATTCAGAGAATCATTCCACGAACTCCCGTTTCCAAACACACATCAACACTCCATAGATCTCTTTTAGCGGCGGGCTGCTTCTGCACTCGCGGTGCCTGATGTTCACAGTACCTGCAGACACGCGAGGAAGGCCCTGCCTGTAGATGTCCGTGTGGACAGGTCTGTCTCCACGTGTAGAAAAGGTGAAAGCGCGTCATCTCGGTTCAGACATCCCACTTATCAAACTGGGAGGGAGGTGTTGTCCTGTGGAACATATGTGATCCTTTTCTCCCCACCTTTTCTCAATTTGTGCAACAGACCTCTCCAGAAGGATAGTAACTGTTAAAGAAAACTAGAACGATCCCCATTTGTACACAGACTATATGAAACATTTCAAGTCAGGCAAAGAAGTTCAGTGCTTCCAATAGTAAGTCATTTGTCCTTTGAAAAAAAAAAACCTACTAACTCCCCAGAAAAACAAAGAATCTAGAAAGAGTGAGAATTTTGAGGGGCACCTCCCAAACACACACACACACCAGCCAGCTTCTCAGGACACAGCTCCCAACACTGCCTAAAAAACCGTCAATGCGTAAACCCGGCTACCCCAGCGGCCATTCCCCGCTGAGAAGTCATCTGGATTTTCTAAGGAACTCAAGTGATTTTCCCCCAAATCTCCCGCATATACATGAGTACTTGTGGTACGGGAGGGTCCTGGAGGAGCGATTAGCACTCCCACTCACCTTATACTAAATAAAAAGTCGTTAAGCAGTTTTGCTAAGTACTCTCCCTTCTTCCCCCCAAGATAATCCTTCCCGTCTGATCGCGCGGGCATTACTGAGAGACGGAATCTGGCTGGAGAAGAGTTAGGCGGTGCAACTACCCACTCTAACTACTTGGTTTGGGAGCTGTTAACCAAATGCTACAGAAGCATAATCACAGGCATTTATTAAAATAAACATTTCAAGAAGTGTGGCTTTGCTGGCCATCGGCAACAGAGCCATGATGAAGATCTATGTTCCTTGCACACTCGGGCGTGCGGCACGGCACGGCATGGAGAGAGCCGTGACTGCAGCGGGCACGGCAGCTGCTCCGGGCAAAGTCAGAGGACACTCGAAGCCCCGCGCCCTCCCAGGACCCCACTGGAGGCCTGGGAAGCCAGGGGCCAAGGTCACAGGGGCATTTTTTAAAATTTCTCTGTTCTTTTTTTCTACTTTATTTTTTATTGTTTATCTACTACAGTTGTCCCAATTTTTTTCCTTTTTGCCTCCCTCCACACAGCCCACCCCTCTCGCCCACAGGCAGTCCCCTTCTCCGTCGTCTGTGTCTGAGAGTCACTCATGCATGTTCTTTGGCTAAGCCCGTCCCCTTCCTTCCACCATTGTTTCAGAGGAGGAAGATCCACGGCCACGGCCACGGCCACACCAGTCAGCACCAGAGGGAGGGCAGAGCACTTCCAGGACTTGCCTGAGAGCAAATCAAAGTCCCTGCTTCTGGGGAGCGTGCAGCCTCCGCCTCACTACTGCTTGCTAATGGTATTCTGTGGGTTCTATCCTGCGTTAAACATCCGTGTCTCTTGGTAGTGCTCTGGGCCTGTCCTTTATCACCTTTTGTATCTGTCTTCCGGGCACTTAACTTTTCACCTATTTATATCTAGTCGTAATGAGTTCATCACAAGATGTCTTTAGATAAAGAGCCATGGTTTCTTCTCTGCACATCCCCATAATGCCTTGCAGCGTATTTTGAGTAGTCTTTGATAAATAAGTTCATAATGAGATCTCGCCTTCTGTTTTACTCCATATTGCTTTAGCATCACACTTATGTTCTCCCTTAATACTTAAGACAAGGAATTTTAAAATAAGATGGAATTTAAAGAGTTGGAATAGGTCTCAGGAATCATTGTTTTATAGGTGAAGAAACTATGAACTCCTACGAGGGGAAGAAATCACAAGATTACCAGATTTGTGCAAAAATAAGCTGTGCGAGTGTCTTTCCATGAAACCGTGCTGGAAAGACACTTTCCACGAAAACTTTTAAACGCATGTTCATTATTCCCACTTAGTTGAAGCATCAAAACTCAACAGGCTGTGGATCTGTGACTGAGAAAAACCACAGAAACGTGAGTTACTTCAAACTAAATGGGAATGCTACAAAGGATCCCAGGAAGAGACGTTAGCGTTTGGTTTATGTTTGAGAAGGGATGCATTGTTTGCAAACACGTGAAATGGACTGCTTACTTACTTTGAGGCAATACTCATACAACAATTTGGGCTAAATAAAATACAGTTATGTTAATACTAGAGCAATTCATCTCTGTTTGGTGGCTCCAGAGAGGTAAACGGGTGGGTAGCAACTGATCTCCTGAGAGCGTGCCAAGGAATTCCGTCCCCAGGTAGAAATATCACCCATGAAAAAAGAGCTCCTTGCCTCTCCACCAGACACTTTCCCCAACTTCATTTAACGGAGTGAGCTGGGAGGGGGGTGCTGTCTGATGTTTTGGGGGGGTGTCTTAGAATGCAGAGAGCGATATTGCCCATATTTTTCTGTACCTCTTCACACCTAATGGATTTCCAATCACTAATAAACATCTGCAGAAAATCCCTTAGTGACAAGTAATCCCTTATCTAGGTTTCTTTTAATAGAACCCAACAATGTGCAGAATGAACCCTAGAGTATCTCCTCAGCATCAGGTGGCAACAGTCAATCAAGCCCCTGGAATGCAAGACAATGCAGGCGGCGGGAGGGGGAGGGAAGGCCATGCCTTTGGACATGCCACAGGGGAAAAACAAAAGGCTTCCAAAGTCGCTGGCTGGAGCTCCGGGGCTATTGTGGGAGCTGCTGAGCTGAGTGTTCTTCAGGAGAGGGGAGTGGAAACTTTGCTCTGATAAAAGGCATCCCAATATAGGAGCCTCACCCCAAATGGTCTTGCTTCTCCTTGCCTCGCCACGAGGCACTTGAAGGCACTCACGGATTTGAAGGGGGCTGGCTAGCAGCACCTACCAATCTCATCGCAGTTGTTTGTACTTGATCTCCTCCCAGCAAAAGAGGGCCCTGTGGTCTTGGATGAGATGGGGAAAATGGGAGGATGTTTCAAATCTGCTCAGTCAGGGGCCGGGGGGTGTGCACAGCATGCACACACAGCGCACACACATATGCGCAGGTATGTGCACACTCAGTGTGTTGCTGTGTGGATGGTTATTTTGCTCTTCTTTTTTTTTTTTTTAAATCAGAATGAGTGGCAAAGACACATTTTCCCCCCTGTCTTCCTCCTCCTCTTCCCAGTTGCTTTACCTTCAAGGATGATTTGTTTTATTAAACTGACTGTCCCTAGCCTCTGCAGTACATAATAAAAGCCTGACATAGCAGGCTGCCTGCCTTCTGTGTCCTGCAGACACTCATCATAAGTGTCAGGACATAGCAAGGTTAGCGGTCACTGAAAGTGTGCTCGCTGGCCCAAACCTTGCCAAACGCTCTTGGCAGCTGAATGAATGTCACAGAGAATAGAAGAGGAATTAGAAAGGTTAAAACGAAGACAGCCTCTCCTATTTTCTGGAGACAGAGAAGCTGATTTTTCACACCTCTGAAACATCCACAAGTTCGTCCATCGGCCTCTCTCAGGGGACCTACACCTTGCCCCTTGTGCACGATTCCCCATGGATGCCTACCTTTTCCCCTCCTTGATCTCCTTAAAAAATGGTCCACTGGCCCAATTTCATCAGTGAAATGATCTTTGCTGAAATGGACAGAAAACAAACCAGGCAGATACCTCTCTCCCTCGCCCCTCACCAATAGGACTTGAAAGGACTATCAAGCTTATCAATACATCACAACGGAGATCATCTTTTCAGTTCATCTTTTTAAGTACTGTTTTTTGGGGGGTTTTTTTGGAGACTTACTTGAATGGGAAAATGGAAATAAAAACCTATGTATGGGCAGCTGTGGCTAGCCAATAGAGAAGTAAAAGGCTGGCTAGTATTTTGGTGAATTAGTTTGTGTGTGGATTTTCTTTCTTCTTCCTCCTCCATTTTTTTAATACTATAAAAGGGCAATAAAATGCTGACTGTAAGAAGACAATGTCAAGGAGAAAAGGGTACTGGTATTTTGGATACTCTTCACTGCTCGCCTTGGAGAGAGAGTTATTCTTGTCACAAACCCTTTTGTCTGCATCTGCTGACTGCCTGCCTGTAGCCAGCAGCATACTTTAACTGCTTTGTCACCTCCTAACATCACATGCATCAGCTGTTGGGCTTTTGTTACGGGTATTGTAGAACTAATCCGCTGTGGCTGTTCTACTGTGCAGTAAATAAAACAGAAACGGGCTTCTCAGACAATTCTGCATGAATATTTCAGATGGCTTTACAACTCCGATTCACAAAATCAAATAAATAAATAACTCCCACAGCCTCCCTCCCCGCCGCGACCCCCACGCAGAAACAAAACCCCTCCGAGGGGACCCAGATGCCTCCAAGTCCACTGCATTGACGGCCCTGACGGGAGCCTTCAAGCAATTGTCTCGGAGGAGTTGAAAGAACAGTGCTCGCTCAACTTCAGCGCCCTGCGATTCCTGTTTATTACGAGAGTTAAACACGGCTAACTCTGAAAACTGGGGAAGTGGGTTTGGAAACCTGGAGAGCTCCTTTTCTCCTTGGGCTTTCTGAGAAACAACAAACAAACAAACAAACATATACATGTGATGCCATTGGAGATGTATAATTCGAGTCGCCTTGTCAGGCTGCCTTCATTGTTTCCATCTGCATTTTCTTCCCTCCCACTCATCTGAAAGGGGTCAGTGGGAGATGCTCATGCATCAAGTTCACCCTGAGAGCCTTCCCGAGTGTCTAACCTGGGTAGGAGCACAAAGGGGAAAACCAACTTGGGGCTGGGTTTTTCAAAACTGAGTTTACGTCAGGAAATCCCCCACAGTATAAACAATGTGCTAACTATACACAAGGACGCATTTTCTTGGATGGCTTCTAAGCGTCTTTGGAGATGTCAAAAGGGGAAAGGGAACGCGCACAGGCCCACGGAGGTCCTTAAAGAGGAGACAAAGTTGAAGCGCCTTCTGAGCATGCGTTCGCCCTGGTGTGCGCACGCTTCCTCCAAACAAACGCTCCCGTCCCTGCTGTTTGTTAAGTAAATATTGATCAAGGAGAGACCTATCTCCTGACAGCGATGGCACAAGCTGGGGGCGGACACTGCAGACAGAGTGCACTCAGATGGATCAACTCAGATGCTTTAGTAACTCCTCGTGGAGATTATCAGATGACAAGGAGAGAGCAGACACGTCATCGCTGCTCCTCTCTACTGCCTCGCTCCCACTGATTTCTCCTGCCTGGGGCAGAGGAGAGAAATCGTGGAGCTGTGAAATACGGTTACAAGATGCTGCTCCTACGGGTCTCCCCGCTGCAGCCAGGCATGCCCGCGCTGACCCTGTGTGGACAGCCGGGGACCAACTGGCCCTTCAGAAGGGCGGCAGCGGTGTAGGATGCTATCAAATCGTGGGCTTGTATCCCAACACCCTCTCACTTCGTTAGGAGGAAGGCTCACATGGGAAAGCGAGCATGAATGTGCTTTGGAAAGCAGAAAACATCCCCCGAATGGAAGACGGTGGTCTGAACCCTCGAAGGGGAGCCCAGTTCCTGGGAGGCGCTGCACTGTGACTAATACATGTGAGCCAAGCAGCGTTTTGACAGGAGTTTTGAGCAGGTTTGCTTGGGTGATTTTACTGGCTCCGTCAACAAGTAGAGAAAAGTTGCTTTGTGTCTCCAAAGTTTTATTTCGGTCGTCTCACGATTGTGACTTGAATCCCTGTCAAGAGCTGAATGGGCAAGTCTGCTCCCCTGGGAAGGCCAGCTTTAAAATCATCTCTGGAGATGAGGTTGCGTGTCCAGAATGCTGCGCCCTACGGGCAAAGAGCAAGGCGCCGCATTTAGGGTGCCCACTAAACAGCTACACAGTGCTTGTATTTTATTAGGATGCTCAAACCTCTGTGTGGAAGGCCTGGCGTGATGATCCCTGGGCGCTGGCCGAGAAGCTGCCTGCACATGCCTGCCAGGTTACACCGACAACTGAGCTTGGACCTGAGTCTTTTTGTTCTGCGGCTTCAAGCGGCGTTCAGCTTTCGGGGCCCTTACAGGACAGGAGTGATGTAACGCCCGTGCAGTTTTAGGCCCAGGAGTGGGGGCTCACTTCCTAGCGACATGTTTGCTACTTAAATATGTGAAGAGAAAATGCCTTTAGGAAGTGGCAAGAGTTCAAGGCCATCCTTAAAAAACAAAAAAAAGAACCATCAAAAAGCCTGTGTTTCCTCCGTCTAAGCAAAGGAACACGTGGCAATAACAGCCTGTCTCATTTTTTTTGCAAACCTTCAAAAGAACAATGTTCTGTTGAGCAAAATTCAGTAGCATTCTGTAAACATTAATTTAAGGAAATCAATAGACTCAGTGAGCTAAAGCCATATTGCAAGATAAACTGGCCAGAGTGCCACTTTATCAAATAGATTTTCGTTTTCTCAGCTAGATAAAGACAGTTTCAAAACGGCGCAAACGTGTTGCAACCAAGGTTTGAGAAGTATGTGGCCTTCAAACAGTCTGCTTGTTCCTACTACAAAGCTGGATAAACATACTTTAAAAATGATAAGATGGCCCGGAATTGATTCAGCTTTCAATTTTTACATATAGATTTCTTGGTTGTCTCACAGGGAAAGAACAAAACAGAAACTGTGCACTCGGGATAGAAAACGTACTTGGGGGAAGGAAGGGGTTAAACTGTCTTGAGAAAAGGGGCGCTCTGGGGGCAGTCAGTCGATGCCTGCCTTTAAAAAAGAAAGGAAGAAAGAAATCTTTATTCATGCTGACCTGATGGGCAACAGGCCTTCTTGCCAAAATCCAAAAGCCAAACTCTCTCGTGGGTTTGGGATCAGAGGTTTCAGCTGGTGGAAGCGGCTCGGGTCTGTGCTCGCCATGCACTGTCATGGTAATGCGCGAGGGGGTGGGGGCAGGGGAGTCGACCCAGGGAGAGGCTGGCGGAGGTCTGGGAGCCAGACCCACACAACAGCCCCCACGTTCCTCTCCACCAGCCTGAAAGAGCTGCAAGGATAATTAGGAAAAGTGGCGAAAGGAAAGCAGGTCTCTCCGTCTGTCACCGCGGCGGGGACCTACAGGGAGCTGTGGCAGCGCGCTTCCAAGTCAGACGGCCTGACTTCCGCTGCCACACCAGCCCTTCTGGGTGCCCGTAGAGTAGCAACCAGATACGGCCCAACGGAGGAAACGTAATAAAAAGAATGAACGGTCACGTGGGGCCTGCGAGGAGCGAGGCTCAGGATGTGCCTCGAACGGACAGCCAGCGGGGCTCCATGGGAAGGATCCCAGGAAGTGGACTTCGGTCCTTGGTGCAGCCGCAGGCAGCGGGGCTGGGGCCCTGAGTATCTTCTTTGTTCCCTCACCTGAATTTGTGTCTTTATCTTTTAGGAGTGGCTATTTAGAAAAGGCAGAATCCACACACAAAAAAATCTGCACCTTTAAAATGTTGATAACAGGTCTTAATTAAAAAAAAAAATGTTAAGAGCACCAACACTGCTAGAATTGACCACTTTGAAAAATGGTGAGTTTGGGCTAATGAAAAAGAATGTCTTAACGCCTTCTATTCTACCTGTTAATTTGTGTGTATACGTTTTAAACCGTGAACCTTCCACTGGCAGCTCTGCATAGGGATATCAGTAGAAATAAAACCGCCTGTCTACAGCCCCAGAAAAGAAGGAGCTAGTGCGCAGGGAACAGAATGACAGTTGCTGTAAGGAACTCCATGGGACGGTCAAGCGTATCGTGTGGGGCTGAAAGCTGGTTCCCTGAACGTGCTTAGAGTGGCTGGTTTATCTGCTCATGCTTGGGAATCTTGGTGTTATGCGTGTTAGGAAATTCAACGGTTTTCATGTTACTTGTTCTGATGGAGTAGATTTGCTGTCCTTCTCAAACTCTGCACGTTTGAAAAGGTGACTCCAAGTTTAAAAAAAAACAACAAAACACACAAAATAAAACAAAAACAAAATCGGAGAAAACGCATCGAAAACTAAAATCTAATACGTTCCCCCATCCCTCCAGCCCCGAGAGATACTACAAAGATATTCTCAGATCCTGAAAACCGGAAGCTCCCTGCTGGGGTGACAGATCTGGGAGTTTCCTGGGGTTAGAGCTGGACCGAGACTATTCTATGAAAGCAGCACAGTTTTGGAACTTCCAAACGAGAAGGGATCTCCGAGAGCACACGTTCTACTAAGGACAGAAACAGCCCTGGTCTTGGGTCAGGGAGCTTTTTCCACAAAGGGCTAGATAGTCAATACACAGGCTCTGGGGTCTCGTTCGATCTCTGTTGCATAGTCTTCTTTTTGACAACCTTTAAAAAGATAAAAACCATTCTTAACTCTGGGTCAGAAAAAACAGACTGAGGACCCGACCCGGCCTGTGGGCTGTAGACCTGTCAGCCCCGGCTCTTGGCCAAACTTGGGGGCTGACAACTTTTCTGGAGGTCCATAGTTGTTCATTCTTCCCTTGCCCCGTGTGCTCCCCGGTCAGCACACTGGTTGTTCTTGCAGGACAGCCGGGACCGTCTCACCCCATCCCCCAGGCGCACCTAAGGCTGCCAGCGGCCTCAAGGGAGAGTTCACGGGCCACACCCAGAAATCGAAGAACCAGGAAGACTTCAGCCTCGCCCTGCTTTGATTAGGAGATTTTCATGAGTAGCTTTCCTGCCGGTAAGTATTTAAATGGACTAAATGGAGGCGCCCATCCCCTCCTTTACAACACAGCTAATGCAACAGCTTGGATACAGTCACTCTGACCCGCTGACTGGCTTCCCTTCGGGTCAGCCCACGGGTGATGTGCCACTGGTGTCTGAGTTCAAGACAGGCTGATAGCGCTTGACGTTTAGCTTTTGCTACAATTCCTGGGCGAGGTGTTAAAATAAATAGGGCCCAGCTTGGTGCCATTCTTGGATGGGAGATGCTCCAAAAACAACTCGGCATAAACTCTCCGATATTGCACGAAGGGAAGCTGGGGCACAGATAATCCAGTCACTCCTGTTTCGTTTGAGAATGCATTACGTGATTGTTTTCGGCAGGAGATTTACCTTCCTAATTAGGCTTTGCCTAGGCTAACATTAAAACTCGTCTGCATGCCCTGTGTTCACACTGACGGGCCAATGTGAGGGAGGAGCCCAGGGAGAAACTGTTAGGAAGCGGGGTTCAGGCAGGACTATCTGTGAACAGCATGGCTTGCAGCGAGCACCGAAGGCTTCCGAGATAATCAAACAGCTTCCGAGGACGCGGGTCGCAGAGATGCTGCGGCTCCGCTGACGGCAGCGTGTGCACCCCACGTAACACACGGGCTGCTCTGGGAAAGGGCTGGGATGCGAGGTCTCAGGCCTCCCATTTGCTTTTGATGGGAAGATCTTTGTTCTGCAGGGAAATTCCATTTTGTGTTTCTAGAGAATTCTGTTGGGCCTCTCCTCCACAATGGCCCTGTGCACAAACTTAGGATGCGTTGTATTTCAAAAGTAACCTAAGAGCTTGTAGAGAACGTTGACATTGCTTTGTCAAAAAAGGTAAGTAGCCTGGGAAGGAAGAGAAAAAGGTTCCAGAAGGGCTCCGGGAGTCTTCGGAAGCCCCTCCCCCACCAAATGGGACTGAGACATCTCGTGCGGCAGAGCCGCAGACCCAGGATGGTGTCACACCTGAGGCTGGCCCCGTCGGGGGGCAAGGCCAGGAGTCGACACGTGGACTGTCTTGTACACCTGCGGGTCGTGTAAGACAATCAATCTCTGAAAACAGCCTGTGTGCGAGAGGAAATGGCGTGGCCTTGAATGCAGAGCCTTTCGTCTCCTTCCGCCTATTCCTGCTCCCGGCCGCTTCTCTGCCTCCGCCCCTCCCTCTCAGCCAGCCCCCCACCCTTGTTCCGAGGGACTATGTCACCTTTTACCAAACATCACTTTCAGTATCCAATGGCACTGATAAATGTTAGAGTAGTCTTTTCCAAACAGAAATTGGGGACAACCACCAAAAGAAAGATGACAAATACATGTCTCAATGACTTGTGAGAATGTGATACCTGCCCCCGCCCTGCACTCCTACACACCCACAAAACCCCACTGGAAAAACCTTTCATCATCCAGATGGCTCTCTTTTAGAGAATACCTAAAGGGAAGAACGGTTTTGCTCTTGTAACCTTCACTAACCAAGCCTGGCAGTGAAGGTGGTTATCCCACCCAAAACAACTAGTTCTGTCTCCTCGGGAGAGGGGAGATGCTGGACACTATACAGAGGTTGATAACAACTATGAATGCTGATCGACTTGAGGTGAGGTGTGGCCCGGGCAGGATGTTGGTGGGGACAGGTGTTCAGACTGCCCCTTAGTCTGCTCGGGTCTGCACCATCTCCTAGAATCCCACAGGCACGAGGCCTTCGCAGATGAGCTCCTTATTGTTTGGCTGCCCCAGCCAACACAGCAAATGAAGTGAGCAGCAAGTTTGAAGACGAGCGCTAATTCAGTCCATAAATTGTTTATGAATCTGAAAAATGAGCCTCTGTAATCCCAGCGAGGGAGCCGCTCCATCTCCAAAGGTGCCGTCGAGAGATCTGCGAAGCGGGCTTTGGGAGAACTCCGCGATGGGCACCCTGGAGACGCTTACTGAGATAATTAAGCCGCCACAGAGCCACAAGGGTAGAAGTGGCCCCGCGCGATTCCATCTGGATTCCCGGGGGACCCGCAATCGCTGCTGGAAGCGCTGCATCACGCCCGTGCCCGGGATCTATTTAGAGAACGCGGAATGTCTTCTATTCTCGAAACACAGAATCTCAGACCCAGGACAAAGCTCGGTGTTGAAGCTTATCACTGTGCAAGTGCGCCAAGGAGAGCCTCCTGAGGCAGGCCCTCCGCGCCGGTGCTCCTTCCCCCAGACCCTGTCCCCGCGTTGCTGTCCTCATCTGGAAACTATGACTCCCGAGATGTTCCAGGCTGGTGTCACCTTGACCACCACACTTGGGGCAGGGGAATCACTGTCTTTTTCAAACCACTTTAGCACTGCCTCTTTGTCCCAGTTCTGATGAGAACTCTCTGTTTGCTCATTTGTTTGTGTTCTTATTGAGGGTCAGCAGGAAATGATGCAATAATTGGACAAGGTAGCTTTTATTTGGCTCTACAGGCAGATAAAAGCAAATGCTTACACAGCGCGTATTCAGTGCTCATATAGTCATGCCCATTCATTTAATTTCAGGACAACCCTGTAAGGGAGGCACGAAGAGGGTACTATTTTCCCCATTTTATAGATGAGGAAACCGAGGCACAGAGAGGGTAGGACACTTGCCAAGGGTTTACTGCTAGCAAGTGGCAGAGCTGGGATTTGAACCTGGGAACTGTTTCCAGAATCCATGCTCTTGTAAGTTCCACACTATTATTAGCCTGGGACCACGGACATTGGACTCTCCAGAGGATTTCCTCTTTAAGATTTCAAGGTGATGCTTTTATATGAAATAACATCTACGTGTAAGTAAACATTTTGGTTCCTTCCTGAGAATATAATTTAGACACCAGAACTTTCTATTTCCTTAGTCGTCATTTTTTAGAGGCTCAAGCCCAGGAATAAAGCTGTGTCTCCAACGACGTCAAACACTCCTATACTTTCTTTACGGAAACACTGAAACCATCTGGGCAGCATAGTGGACCTGCCCACCTTCTATTTGGCTGAATTTGTTCCATAGTCACCGTCAGATTTGCCAAGAGTCTCATAAATTGGTCTATGGGCTCTTTCCACCAATAAGTACAACTGAGAAGCTATTCAAGAGACCCAGCTTCTGAGGACCAACTTGGGGGGCAACCCAGAAAGTCCCACTGGGTGTGTACACGAGGTCCAACCGGCAAACCGTGGTGTGGCCGGCCACAGCTGGGATTCTGCTCCACTGTGTCCCAACTGTAACTGTCCCTGGGAAACCACAGTCCTGCCCATGCCGGAAGCACATTACTGAAGGATGGCTAGAATGACCAGGGGCAGCCCACTAACTGTATGAGACTACACTTTTAAAAAGGATTGGAGCTCCTTCATCTGCGGAGATGAAGATGAAGAGGCAGGAATGATCCAAGCCTACAAAATCGGAAAGGAAAGGGCGAATGCGGCCACAGCCCCGTGCAGAGACCCCAGGCCATCACAACGAGGCGTAGCCCTTTGGAGTTCCAGGGAAATCACTTTCAGAGCCATAACAAGAAGATACTATTTTCACAGCAGGTAATAAATTTACAGAATTATTATCTTGAGGAGTGGTCTATTCTGCGAATGAGGCTGGGTTTGAAAAGGTTTAAATAAACCCAGGGGCAATAAAACCATAATGATCTAATAATGGGAAGTTGGGAATGTTCTGGGGACATCCTGGGTCTTTGGAAAATGACTTAATCAATGACAAGTACCAGCCTCTCCCGATATGCTCCCTGCCCAGAGCTGGTGGCCTACTTGGCCTACGGACCTGGCCACCTCTCTCTCCATCCTGTCAGCTGGTTTGCGCCTAACATCCAGAACAGGGCTCGGTGACAGGAAAACACCGGAACCTGTACAGTACGGCAGCTCCTTCCTCGGGAGAAATGCTCTTCAATCTTTACCAGGGTCTTCGTTCTAGGATTCTGAATTAGCACTCAGGACAATATTCTGACCACGGTTTCCAGAAAATTATGGACTTGCTCCTTTTGGGTACACCTTACAACTGAAATCAATGTTTTACCTAAAGAGGGTGACATTGAAACATCACATGTTGGTCGACTGGTCGGGGGATAAAAACTAGTTAAACCCTCTGTGGGGGAAGCTGCTTGTAATACGCTAACACAGATCAATTCATTCAATTTTAAGGGGAAATTAAACATACCAATTAACAGAGTCCCCATCACAGCCCAAGATATTAAGCTCTAAAATTCACTGCAGTTAATGTCGAAACCAGCACACCTTAACTAAAGCTTTGGCTCTGTTAAATACACAGAATCAAAATTCAGAGAAATGTCGTAGCTCGGTTCCCACACAGCCAAGCGCTGGTCACTTTAAATATCTAATAATAGGTCATTGTCAGGGCCAGGGAGGTTATGACAGCAGAGAGAGGGCAGGGGACTGTGGCTGGGGGTAGAGGGGAGGCGAAGGTTCCATTCAGAGAAAAGGAAACTTCAGTTGGCTCTCACAGACACAGTGAGGCATAAAGAATCTTTCCTGCATTCCCACCTTAGACTGCTTTCTGAAAATTGGTAAAATGTGGCAATGCACAGGAGCACATTAAGGACCCGAGAAGAGAGAAGGGGCGGAGGAGAAAGGCATACACAGAACAAGCAATATCTGCGAAGTCCAAATGCTAACCCTACCTCCCATCATAAACTGGGAGCAATCCCCTGGCATCTTTTCAAACTGCAAGTGAGAAAGCGTCAGCCCTCCCACTGGGGAGTTACTCAAAGTCACTGTTCACCGGGGGGGATGGAAAAGTGGGAAGGTGGGGAGGGGTGGGGATGGATGAAGGAGTAAGGAGTCACCTTGTTTCTCGCTGCAGACTCCGGAGTGATGTGGGCAAGAAAACTGGGGCATCTGGAGTTCAGAAGTCGGGGGAAACGGGGAAGAAGCGGGAAGATGAATGCATGATCATCAGCTACACAAAAGAACGGAGCAGAAAGAAGCCTGCATTTGGGCACTCGCGTCTGGCAAGGAGGCCAGCAGCAGGGCTAATGAAGCATTTGTGGCGTGGGCCGTCTGCCAGCGCAACAAAGAAGATGTGCTTGGGCTCTGCAGATGTGCCAGGGCCCCCAGAGCAAAATAATGACATAATCACCATCAGTGTCACAGACCAGACCGTACACAAGGTGACAAGGGAGGGAGGGCCCGGAACACACACACAGGAAGACTCTCCATGGCCCACGGCAGCGGTGGCGGCGGCGGCTGCCCCGAGACCTGGGACACAGGCAGGGCGGCCTACCTATCGCTAACTCCACCTTCAGTCCCAAGGTGAGGCTTATCCCTACGTGGGTGGGTGTTCGCCATGCAATGCCAGCTACTCGTGAAGAGGCAGCACACATCTGAAAAGCTTAGGGAGAGATTCAGATCGGCTGCAAGAGACTGACTAGAGAGAAGCCAGGGGAGTTTGGAGTCAAACCCCCTCTGTCTTCTGCTAAATTCTGCGCTCAAACTCGCGCGCACCGGCCCCAGACCGTGCAGCCCAAGGTACAAATATCATCACGGATGTCTCTGTATCGTGCCGTCAAGAAAATGCAAGGAATGTGTCGGGGACCCTTGGGGGGACTGGGGACACAAATGGAAAATACGCAGTCCCTCTCGAGGTGAATATGAAAACAACTCGGGCAGTTTTGAACGAGGTGTCTGGCAGGCCTCGCCACCTGCCTGCGGCCCCTGCGCCGTGAGGTGGGTGTGTTAGTACAGCTGTCTGGCTTTTAAGTGACTTTTGTCCATTTGAAAGTGAAAGTCTGTTTGAGGAGATGAAAGAACAATAGCCCAGAGCCCGGAAGAAGGGCTGGGAGCACAGCGGACTTACACCACAGCACTGTCCCTTTTCATTGCTTCCAATGAAAGATTCATAAGAAAAACTTCAATTTTTTATGACCCCCTTTTTGACGTGACTATATTCGTTGGGTCAACTTCCATAGACAGTTTCCCTTTAAATACCCAAAGGTCTGTTGCCCAAGTGTTTTCAAAGAGCTACGGGGACAGAATCGGTGCTGGCCACCCTGCAGGTCCCTCCCTCCAGAACAGACTGCCTTGAGGGACACAGAGGTTTCCTCTCGATGTGGTTCTTGAAGTCGCTGTGGACACCTCAGCGAAGTGATTGTCACCCCTTCTCCCACGCTCGTGTAACTGCTCCTTGGAAAAATCACTGTATTTGTTTATCTGGGCTTCACTCTATTTACCAGGAACAGTAATATAATAATCACCGATGGTTCTCCTTTTCCTTTACTTCTCAAATAGCTGTCTTCACGGTGTGTCTGAATTTTGTGTCTCCACCAAAAACAGGGAGGGGCCATTTGTTTTATGTCATGTTATCCAATAGCACTGAGGGTTGGTTTAAAGCAGTGATGATTTTTTAAAGGCACTCGTGACTTTAAAACTAGAATAATCTACTTTCAAAAACCAAAGGCTTATGCATTACCAAGAGTACTTGCAAAAAACATTTATCCTTGCAAATTTATACGGAGGTAGTGAAGAGAAATGAGTGAATGATTACTAAAATCTCTGTCCTATGGCTGAAAAAGAACCAAAGCATTAAAGTGAAATAAAATCGGGTGCAGAGGGGTGGGAATTTGATGGAAAATATGATCTGCTCTGTGAAGAGGGATCGCCAACTTTGGAACAAGCCTGTGTCCGCTAAATGAGCTTGCTTAATCGAGATGAAACACACACAGGCTTGTTTTCAAAGGCCGTTAGAACTTCTTCAGACATCTCACCCGGGATGGGCTGGACACAATGACGACGTCCCACCGAAAGCTCCAGCCACCACCAGCGGCTCTCAGCGCAGCACTTGCTCCTTTTCTCCCCCGATACCCCTTTGTGGGACCCAGAGAAAGCGCCAAGGCGAGGAGAACTGAAGGTCAGACAATAGGCATCACTCCACACACCGCCTCTGAACTTTCCTCTTCTCCGAAGGACAATTAATTACGAAGGCCTTAGGGGTAGGTCGAAGCAAGGGAAAACCCACCGCTGCCCCAGCGCCACGGCTGCCACCTCTGTGTCTGCTAAATGGCTTCGCCTGTTGGGGTACAGCCACCAAGAGAGCCAATAGATCATGGGGGGGGGAGGGGAGGGAGGAAAGCAAAAGATTTTTTTTGTGTGTGCGCCTGCCCTTGTATAATTCTATTCTCACTGTGAACTCATCCATACACAAAACACAAGGACATTTTTTTTTTAAAGAGAGAAAAGCCACAGGGCAGGTTGCAGCCGAAACGGCCTCTCGGTGGTGTGTTAAAAGGGATGGTCTTTTCACCAAATCATTTCACAGAGGCAAAACAGACAAACACAAAGAGTTGAGACTTTTTCTCCGACATTAAATGGAGTAACTGATAAGGTCAGACATATGATACCTAAAGACATGAATCTGTGAACTCTTGAAGTCAAAGGCCCTCTCTGTGCCGAGGAACAATCTTTCAAAGGAAATAGATCATAGAACTCCACTGAATCCGCTTTAAACTTTATGAAGCAGGAGGAGAAAAAGCTCTAAGTAGGGAAGCTTGACAGAAGAGCCTTGAACTATTTTCTGAAGGAAAGATGAGACCCTCCCTGGGCTGCCACAAAACATCTTTTTTTTTTTTTTTTTTTGCTAAAGGCTCCTCTGAACTTTGATAGGTGCCAAGACACTGCCATTGAAAGCTGTATAATTATGTGCTATAGCCACTGTAGAAAACGCTTTGTTCACCACAACAAAGGACAATAAGCAAAGTAAAGCGGCATTCCACTGTATCTTTTTCTTTAAGAATGTTGAGAAAGGTCATGGAATGCTATAACTAATAAAGCTGTTGAGTAAGGAGGTTTTAAAGTTGATTTTACTGTGCTTGAATGTAACCCAATGACAAAAAAGACACAGGGAGCTAAAAATGCAATGACATTCCCAAATAGATGATAAATCAACGCGCCCGCTTCATTATCCTGATCAACACCTCGGATTCCAGAAGGACAGCAGCGCGGAGAGGAAGCCCCGCGCAGGGACGCAGCCCCACTTTGCCCCGCCTCCGCCCCCGCCCTACTTCCGCCCCCGTCTCCACTGCTCTCCCCACCTCGCGGGCAACCGCTCTGTACCAGGAACCTGCTCCCAGAGAGCCATGTGTGTGCATATATTTGGAGAACATTCATTTCATCTCTTAAGAGATCAATTTGGCTTGTCAGTGGTGGGGCTGGCAAGGAGAGGAACGGAGAGGGTTTCTTTGCCTCCCCGCCACCCACCAAGAAGAGTGTGTTGCGCGATCATTTAAACAGCTCAGCGGCTTGGAGGCCAAAAGGCTGCGAGAGCAGTGGAAGGTTTGCGCTCACGTGCCAGTGTTCCAAATGATCCTCATATTTAAGCATCTATTTGCAGCAGAGGGAAGTGCTTCCTAAATCCACCTGTCCTCATTTTTCTTTAAAGCGACGGTGATGTGAATGAAAGACTTCCAGATGTACTAAATCTTCTCGCACGTGTGTTGTGTTGAGGGAGGGAGCGGGCTGGCATGGGGGTAGGCAGGGTGGAGAGAACCTTTTCAGGGATTCAGTGTCTGTATTTAGGGATAATGTGTTGGGGTGTGGGGGTATGAGGGGGTATGAGGGGTGCTGCTTTATTTTCTCGCACTAAGAAGAAGGTCAGAAAGTACAGCAAGAGGTTTGCACACGTGCTCTTCTTGACTGTCATGTGACACCTAAAAAAGCCAAACCCCGGGCTGGATGATGGTTCATCGGCCCAGGGAGGGGTTAGAATCTTAGGAAGTGGCATTTATAAGCCGGCTAATCGATGAATCGAATTCCCCCATTCTATTTATTTCTAGACCTTCCATCCCCAAACCTGGGTCTTTAGTGAGGGCAAGGGAGCTTAACAGCTCTGGCTGGGCCTTGGGATGCTACGCTGCCTACAGATAAACGGGTAGCCACTGGCGGGCCTGGGCAGGGTGCCTGGCTGGCCACACTGGGCGGAGGAGCTACCGCATGGTGCTCGAGGACGCGAAGGAGCACCCCACGCAGCCTGGGACACTGAGCATTACCTCCTCTCCTGCCACCGCTGTGAGCGAGACAAAAAAGCCAAAACAGCAACTCACGCGCGCCTAAAGACAGAAGTATCAGTCTGGATGAAGGCGTCAGTCAACTCTCACACAAGACCATCTCCAGCCTCCCCACCTTCTGCCTTTCTCAGCTGCACCACATCACGTGGCCAGCCTAGGGAACGGAGTCTGACTGGGGTGGTAGGTCTTTTGGCCCCTGAACGCAGGTTGGTGGCTTACTTGGGTCCTTTGCCAAAACCTGTAAACCAGCCTCGGGAATTGACAGTGATCGCTGCCTTCTCCCCTACCCCAGTTGGGAGAGCAACAAAACAGCAATAAAATCCAACTCGTGTGCCCCTCGAGTCAAAAGTATCAGGATGATTTAAGAACTGGGACAGAATCCCAAGCCCACTTTCCCTTCCCGTAAAAAAAATTGTTTTTGGAAGCTCTTCAGAGGGAAGTGAAAATGAAACATGGGAATATATGCCGTAACACCTGGAAAGGTGAACTGGTTGCTGCCAATCTCCTTCAACGGACGGAGCAGGAGTGAGAGTGCAGCCTGTAACCCGACACGCCCCGCGCACCTCCGCAGACTCACGCCCCGGAGCCAGACGCCCCAGTCCCAGTGACGTAGCCAACTTTCCTTGGCTTTATCACAAACTAAAAGTGCAGTTCCTGTCCACCCCCCCCTTCAGGGTCTTCTTCCACGTCCCCTGGGTCTTCTCAAGCTCTCACCACCCTAGGTCTGAGTGCCGTGCCAAGAATCCTGGCAATTGTGTAAATTGATACAAAAGGCAGAACCGCTCTGCTTGTCACTCAGAAGGTCCTGGCTCATAAAGGCCAGGACATGCAGGGCCTAGAAGGGGGGAGAGAGAGAGAGTCAGGCCACTCCCTCTTCGCTAGTGATAAACCTTCCCCATCTGCTCTGGGAGCCAGCAGCAGCGGGGGCTGGAGGGGGGCTGCGAGGGGCCACCAGCAAGCTTCAGACAGAGGCAGAGAGGGAGCAGAAGGCTGCAAAAAGGTGAGAGACCGAGGCAAGGAAGAAGGAAGAAGAAGTCCAGCGAAGAGGGAAAGCAGCCTTCTTTTCTCTCATCTCATACCCGCCTCTCCCTCCCTGCCTCTACCTGTCTGTCCCTTCCTATTTAGAATCACTTAAAAACAGTACAAATCTTTCGGTAAAAGGAAGCTTTTCTTGTATGCATGCCCCTATTATTATTACTGTTCACACTAAATAAGTTAATATTGGTGAAAACACTTAGATGAGTGCCCAGGGCATAGTAAACAGTCAATAAATGTGAGCTACTTTATTACTGTTACTAACAACCGGTTGAGAAGTTTAAAATGCCATCAATAAGAGGTTTTATGGTTGGGCCCGCTAGTGCTCGGTTAGGTTAATATATTCCTTCGAATGGACCGGATCTTTGGGCACCATGAAGACGACATAACTTCAGAATCCCTCTGCCACACTTAAAAATTAAGAAAGAAACAAGATGTACAGTTTTCTGCTTTGCCACCCCCCTGCCTTGCTCACATTAGCCTGAAGAGTCATTTCACTCGATCTAAGAGGAGAGACTTCAAGGCCAAAGTCACACAGTGCACACCCTATCAGTCGAGGTATTCGCTCCTGGTGCCGGGTCTACCTCTGGCTCCCGGCCATGGCCCACACTGGTAAAGCTCCGGCGATAAGAGCCGTGGCTTTTCAAGCATCTCACTTAAGCACTGACCTCCACGCACACAGGCACAGAAAAGAAAGGACCATCTTATCTGAAGCTTTTGTGAGTAAATGTGCCAAGACTGGGGGTCTAAATGAAAAACTACGGGGTGACGTTAGGATCCTATGTGGCGGCAGGTGTGTTTGCACGCCTGTGGGTGGAGGGGGGCAGGGCAGAATCCAGGCCCCTGCTTCTTTGTCACCACAGTTCCAGAAAGAGCCCAGTTTTACCGAAGGAAGAATAAGACCCAAAATAGACCAATAACTTGTCTGAAGTCACATGAGAAGTGACAAAATTGCTCCCCGGGCCCCATACTCCTTGCACTGAAGCGGTCTTAAAATAGACTCTACAGATAAAGACGAGGTGGCCTGGCTGGAAGTGGAGATGATTCAGAGAGAGAGAACTATCAGATGTTAATCATATTAAAGGAGGATTTAGACCATGCTAAATGGAGCAGCTTGTTGGGTATCTCTTGATGCCAGCCGTCCCCTGTTTGTGTCATTCTGGCCCTTGCGCTGTGAGCAAGGGATTAAATTCCGACCAGGTAAGGTTTAAGTGACACTAAAAACCCTAACGTGCACTGTAAAGACTTGCTCTCTCAAATGTGCTTCACAGCGAAAATGCAGAACTCTCTCGTGAATTTTGGGCAATTCTTTATGAACCTCGATGCATATGCAACTAAACCAATATTTGTTTTAATAAACTATAAAGAGCTCGCTAGCACATGGTCAAATTCTCTTTGCTTAAAGATTAGAGCAATACATCTATATCAGAAGGGGGGGATGAAGTTCTCAAGATTTTTAAAGACACTTAGCCATGGTCATATTCTTCAGCTTGAGGAGAAACCTCTTAGTGTTTCGTCAATCCATAAACCAGTGCTCTGTTACCGCAGAGCTTTCAAAACTGTGAGGCAGTGCAAGGATCCCCACTCCTAATGCATTCAGCCCAAGGAACGACTCTGTTTACAGCACACTGGGCAAGCAATCTCCATTGGTCTTGGACAGCAAGGTATAACCACATGAACCTCCAAGGCAAAACCCGGGACTTCCCCATGGATACGCTTCCCCGCTCCGTTCTCTCTGAGCCATCACAATGGAACTGCAGGGTGAAGAACAGCTGGAGAAAGGCCCGAAAGGAATGGCAGGCCCTGTGGGCAGCGGCGGTCAGACCCTTTAACAGCAGGGCCAGACCAAGCTGCCCCTCTCTCCCCTGAAGCTGAGAGCTCCGGGGGTGTTTCTGGGTACCCAGCTACGCAAGGAAAGCGAGGCTATTAACGTAAGGCCTCTGCACTTGCAGATGAGGGAGAGAACGTTCCTATCCTCAAGATGCTAAAAGAAAAGGAGCAACTTTGTCAGGCCACGGCCTATCGACTCTCCTCATCGGGGGCTCAGCCTGCGGGATTCTAGGCTCGTTCCCACCTCCGACTGCTGTGGCCACGGCCAGCAGGGCTCAGCAAAATGCCTTTGTGAGTACCGGGAGATGCGTTCGTGTTTTCTCATAGACAGTCATCATGTTGTAGTGAAAGATGTTTGCTGAGGCACCACATTTGCCAGTAAAGAAATGCCTTACAGCCACATATCTTTCACTGTTGCAGAGATTTCTGCTTTCTGGGAATTGTCTCTACAGCTTCGTGTGTATCTAGAATGTGTGTGCTGCAGATACGTGAGTGTGTGCAGAGTGGCACAGAGCTTGTAAAGCGACCCATATGCAAAATAAACACACAGGCCCCTCCTCCCAAAACACAATCAGAGAAACAAAAACAAACCAAAAAACGCTGACGGATCTTTTAGAAAACGCACTTAGGAAATTCTCACGCCATTCCTCCCATAAGGGAAATAAGTGCTGATTCACGCTGGAGACCAGAGAACCGCTCCCCCATCAAGATTTCTAGACTTTCCCAGGCAACAACGCTCGCAGCTACCAGCACGCACTGTGTCTTTCTGGCTCAACTGACAGGCCAGAACTTAGATGTGAAACGGGTCTATTGGGGCAGGGACCCCTTCTCCAGAAAGCGAACACACTGTACGTGTCCCTTGCTGCCATGTTCTTTGAATTCTCCAGTTCCCTCTTCCCATGGCCAGAGGGGCAGTAGCCCTGCTGGGCAGTGGGAAAGGAAAGGGGGAGTGGTCAGGTCCCCGGGGCTCTGTTGGGAACCACAGGGTCTCCTCATCATCGCTCTACCTCTCACCTACTTGGGGGTACGTCTGTGAAATACCAACACAAAAGCAGACTGGGGGACGTTTCTAAAGAAAATAAGCTTCACAGAAAGAAAAGGGAGCAGCCCGAAAGACAAAGAGGAGGGCCTACCTCAAAGTCGTTCGCTTTGTTGTAGTGCATGTTCAGAGCCCGGTACAGCTCGCAGTCTCTGGTTATGGACAGCTCCTCGGTGCTGGTGACGCCGTCGTTGATGGCCTGGCGCGCGTACTTCTCCATCTGAATGTAGTAAAACTCGCGGAAATTGCTAAACCACTTGATGAGCTGAGAGGTAATGCATCTGTTGAACTGTTAAATTTAAATATTGAAAGGGATCAGCATTCTGTCATTTTCTTCATGTATTCTTTCAGCATTCAAAGCATTTTTTAAAGTACCCCCCCTCACCCCTCTTACTCGGAAAGGTGTGTTTTTAATTCCACCAAAATGATGGCAAGAGAGGCATGAGCAACGGTAGACGTACCAGATATTATAAAACCTATCAACGGTAGGAATCATGTCGCAACCCTCCACACTTCAGATGCAAAGCTCACGTTCTAAATCTGATTTTCCTTAACCCGAATACCTTCCTTTAAACATTGTTCATCTTTCAGTAAAACAAATTGCATTTGTGTACTTCTTATGGAAATTCACTCAAGCCATGGAACCCAGGGAAGAGTTATTACTTTCAAGTACCAGACAGGATGTGCCAATGACTTCACCATTGGCTTGATTTTTTTTTCTAAATGAGAAATTGTGGCATCAGATGAGGGCCTCATTCAATGCTGGAAAATGGCTCTCACACAAAGGGGGCGGAAGCTGGCATTTGCTTATTTATTTACTTATTTTGGAATGGGTGATTCCCCATGGCCGTCCCCCTGTGATTCCACTTGATGTTTGCACATGGTACTCATGTCTGGTGCGGTCTGGTCAGCCCACTGTACTCGCTCACACACTTCCTGCAGCCAGCGCTGGACCAGACCCCCTTCCGTTGGAGGCTACGCTGACCGGCAGGTATGGTTAAGACGAAGTGCACAGATGGCAGAGACAGAGCCTTTATGGCACTTTTTAAAATGCCAAGTCACTATAACGTGGTTCAGCTTTAGAACTTTGTTTGCCAAGGTTTCTCGGTGACCTTTTGGGTGAAGATGTCTCCCTGTGCCTTCCCTGCAAATGACACCATTCTTATTGGCAGTCCTCTGTTCGCGTAAAAGACAGATGCCTCTCAACTTGCCAAGTCAAAACCAATAAATCCATACCTTTGTATCGGGAGAGCTGACAGACAACCCCTGCCTTTTGTCATCACAGGCATCCCCTTCCTGGGCCCCCGGAAAAAGATAGACATTCATCAAAAATCAACAAAGACCACTTATCAAACGCTGGCCATGAAAACATCCAGACTCCAACAAGATGACAGCTAAAGTGTGTATTGGGGCTGTAATTACTACACAGAAAGTTGTTTCTACCCTAGCAAAGATAATAAATGAGTGAAAATTTACGGCAGAGAATGGAAGGAACAAGGAAACAGGAGCAGCGACTCTGCTGCTTCTCCCAAAAGGCCGGCGTGCATCATAATTGCCATGGAGTTGCAAGGGCCCTCACAGATAATTGACCAGAAAATGATTAAGTCATCAGCAAATCGCTTCTGCTTGCAAGAGTTCAAACATGTACTTAACCTATCCAAGAATTATATTTTCCCTCTGTGTGTCTGCTCTGTCTCTGTTCAGCCTTGTGGGGAACCCGATTAAAAAGACGACTGAAGGACCCCCGTTATCTGATCTTCTGGTGGCCGATTTCAATAGAACTTAAACCCATTACGATCTGCTGAACTTGGAGTTCTTTCCATTTTATCTCAGCAGTAAAATACACTGTCCAAATTTCCAGACACTGAGATAAGGACTACAGGCCCCCGTGACGGCTTACTGTTCCTTTTTAATTCTTTTAGAATAAGAAACAAAACATTACAAAATGATAGCAGGCTGCGCACTGGGGAATGAAAATTGCTTTGACATGGAGATTAGGCTTCTGCATTGTTACAAGACATTGTCTCATATGGACAAGAGTACTGTAGAGGAAAAACATAGAAGGGTATTTTTTTTTCTAGAATGATCATGAATGACCTAATGGGGAGGACAAAAAAAGTAAGTGCACTTGCCACTATTTAGGATTGGGGACATAAAGGGAGATTTAAAGCGTATTGTCAGGGAATGGAAATAACAGAGAGGAAGAATGGGCCCAAACAACAGCCTCCCCAAACACGAGACGAGCGAAATGGCCAGCACAACGGCCCGAAGGGCAGGGTCTCCCTCCGCTAGACGCGAACTGAAATGTGTCCGGGGTCGGGGGCTGGCTAGAGGCAAAGGCAGGCCCCGTGTTTTCCAGATATTCATTTTGGGGGGCCAAACGTGTTAAACTTTAAAGAATTAGTTTCCCCCCCCTCCCCAGCCTGTAGTGGCTGACAAGAAAAGGATCAATTGTTCTCCAAAGGAAAGCTCTGTAGTGTGTTAATGTATTACTGCAAAAACTAATCGCTACAATAAAGAGTCTGTGTTTCCACAGTGTGCGGGTCTCTGTGACTTTGATTAATGCTTCCCACGGGACATCTCAGCCTCAATATGGGCCGAAGAAACTTCCTAAATATTCAATGAGCATGGTCAAAAGATGTATAAAACAAATCAATCTGACACCTTAATCTGGCTCGGCAGCAGTTGACTCAAGGGGTGGAGGGAATGAGATACATCATTTAACACCGGTGGCTTGAAAAGCTGTGAGCGTCTGTTCTTCAAAGCTAAAATGACACCGAATCTGTTGTACTTAGTGGTCTAAGAGTTATTAGTTTATACATTAAAATCAGCATCCGGCGCTCCTCCGCATCTCCCATTCACCCCCTCGCCCTTCTCAGAGGATCTGAAGCCCTGGTGAGCTGAGCTTTTTGTCTGGCCAAGCGTCATGGCCAGAGAATTTAGGCTGACTTTCTGGGAGAACAGGGAACTGTTCGGATTCTCGCTCTAGGCATTCAGCTCAGCGAGCTCGGGTTCCATCCTTCCTGCGCATCATCCCTGTAGAAGGACTTCCCTCCCCAAGCCGATGTCTGAACTGTTGCACACGAACGCCCGCTTTCTCTTCCTGTCCCAGGCTAGTTTACAAGCATTCCCCTCTTGCCCAGACGGAAGTCCCTGGTGGAGAGTTGCTCCCTGTATCCATTCCTAAGGAAAAACACAGAGGAGGGGGCATCCCCTCGGCGGGGCTCAGCTTCTGGAGCTGGTGTGAGGCTTAACTCAGATTCCCGGGCCACACCTTATTCCTGAAACAAAATGTTGTTTCTCCTGGATTTTACTGACGAAACTAACTTCTGGTTACTGTGTGACATGAAATGACTTTAAGATTTGAAAAGGTACGGTCTGCTAGAATTAGGAATGTTCTCTTGGAGCTTAGATGAAGGCGTCCATACTGAAGTACAGGCTGAGTCTTTGTGACAAGTGTGACTTGGTCCTTAGACACATGATGTGTCTTTTGCAAGAGATATGATGCAGGGTTTTATTTCTGAGGAAACCCTAAGGTCCCTTCCCCGATTTCTAGAGATCTCTCAATTCTATACATCTACATCTATACCCAGGTACATCTATACCTAGATGATGATGTGTGCGTGTATGTATAGATGTACATATACTCACTATACAGGGTATGATATCCATATACATGTGTATGAGTATTACCTTGTCAACATTCAAATTCTGCATTTTCCTTAATATGAAAGAAACTCAAGAATGTTCTGCTAATGTTTTCTAGAAAGTTTCTGGACCCCTGTGCCTGGGCTCTCTTTCCTTTTCTATATGATTTTCTGTTATCCTTAGTGCAAACTCAGGGACTACACATTCATTTATTGCTAGCCAAAAAAACCCCCATAATTAGTAAAGTTAAAAATGTACGATTCATTCCAAGAAAAATCAGAAATGCCCTTCGGTGATTTTTGGCTTTGCATGACATGCCCTGTGCCCCCTCCATCAGCGTAGATAATTGGGGGTTAACCTGACTCGAGTACTCTTTACCAGCCTTCTCTCCCTGTACGGGCAGAGGATGGACAGGAATCCGTACTCTGAATATCAGTGCTTTTTAAAATAAAAATATTGACCCAATATTCAATTGTTATTTACTTACAGTAAATGATTACTTGAAAAGCTGCATTACTGGGTGTATGGTACAAGGATGGGAACGATTTCTTGTGGGTTTACACTGCAGAGTATTCATAAAGCTACAGATCAACCATCTTCCCCACCCTCACCCTTCCCCCCACCACATGTGTGCGCTCACACGCACGCACACACACACGACTGTTTCTAATTTTCACATCTACCGTTGGGTAGCGACACTGGCCTGGGGTGGCTGCTGCTTTCCACCCTCCCGGTGGCTGCATTCCAGTGGCAGGTGAGCGATCCCTACCTACGCAGTTCGAACAGCTCTTTGGCCTCCTTCTGAATGAAAGGTCTACATACATAATCTAAGGCATTGTCATTATTACATCTTGACACTGTGAATGCCTGCCCTAAGTGGAGTGAAGGAGGCCCCACGGACACACACACACACACACACACACACGCACGCACCTGTGCACAACACCACTTTTGTCCCCTCCCTCCTAGAACTGAAGTATTGGGAGGACTCTCTGAAAGAAATTTGCCAGCTTCCCCTAGGCTCTGGAAGCTGCCTGGTCCTCAACCAGCTGACAAATTCCCTTTCATTTGTCTCTTTGAGATGGTCCTCTACAGACTCCAAACCCTTTCCCTGGCCTCCTGTGGCCCTCCGCCTTGTTTGCGCTGAATGATTCCCCACCAGCCACGTGAGTTACTGCCTTGCTCTGCCTTGTCCGGGTTGTTGGCACTGCGTGAGGAGAAAACATGCCTTCCACTTAAGGAGCTCAGCCAGGGGAGGAGAAAGATAAAAGGCTGAAGTTGATACACAATGCAAAGCAAGCAGGAGGGAAAACAGAACTTTCCTTGTAGGGCCAAATAAAACACGAGTGAGGGAAACTGCAGTGTGAGTGGGCCTGCAGAAAGAGGCCAGTGAGGCAACGTGGGCATCGGGCGCAACGCACGACGCGTCGAGGGGCGTGCGGAGAAATTAGCGTGTTTGGGCCACTCGATGACAGAAATAAGAACTCGTACATATGGGGGTGGGGAGAGGAGGGTGGGCGAGAAAGCACCCACCCCCAGTAAACCAATCTCAGCTAATGTAATGTTTAGCAAGATCCTTGGATAATGATACCGTGCGTGTCATTATCATCATCAAAATCCAATCTATGTTTTAAAAAGTTACAGATGATTAACACAACATCAAGTCGAGGCAGACAATTACTTCAAACCCACACCCAGGCGCGCGCACAGAGACACGCACACAGAACCAGGAGGTCCCCACATTCTGTAGAATGAGGGAGGCTGCAGCTGTAGGGCCGACAGCTTTCATATCCTCATTTGAATAATGTGTCCTGAATCTGTCACTTTATTCATTCTCCTTATGCTCAGTGTACTCCACATCAACAACAAATTAAGTTGTAAATAAGAGACAATCATCACTTTTGTTTTTCAGCAGCTACTGCATGGAGAATTTCAATGTACGCTCCCTTTCGGCAGGGGGGTAAAGAGGTGCTAGAGTTTGCTTTTAGGAGCACAAATATGGGGAGAGTAACAGGAATACAAACAGAAACAGTGTGCTGTTGCTGAGAGGAGGGGGGGGAACACACCCTCTGAGGCACATCCATTCAGTACCAGCTGAAACTTCTTCCAAGAAGTTACTAAGACATATAAAGGCAGAGGCTAAGCTTCCCCGACTACCATGGAAACCATGTGCCTTCTTCATACCAGTCCTGTGGTCTTAACACGCAGGGGGCGGCTCTGCCGGGCCCAGCTCTTGCCAGAAGGACAAGTGCACGCAATCAATACAACACAGGTGTATCAATGAGCCGATTCCACACTCCTCTCCATCGACACTCCCAAGAGTTCAAATCACGATGACATGCACGGAAATTGAAAACAAAAATTAATAATACAAAACGTCCCTACCTTTACATCGGAGAAGTAGGTCTTCAGCATATTGGAGCTGGGATAACGAGTATAAAAGAACATGAGCTTTGCTTTTTTCAAGTGATTGGGTGACAATCCTTCCTGCATGTAGGATGCAATTGGTTAAGGACAACATAGCTTCAAACACAGGACCAACCGCCTCCCCACCGCCGGGAGTCTGGAGGCCCACCCAGCAGCCGTGGGAATGCTGGAAGGTAAAAGGCAGGGACCATGGAACACATCCCCGACTTGCTGCTGCTCGCCCGAAAGGCCCACTGCCCAGCAGAAGCTGTCAGATGCCACGGTGAGGATGCACAATGTAGCTGCAGAATCTCGACTACTCTGTGGTGAGGATGGCAAAGCAGGGCCCCCGTCTGAGGTCCTTACGCTATCTATACATTCACTTGTTGCTAAGGAGACAAATGCACCCAATACGTGCTACCCAACTCTTACCATAACAGATTTTTCTTCTTCACAATTACAGTTCTGTTTATTTTTCTCTCCACGCTCTGCAGTTTACATCAAATTATTATACTAATGTACGTGAACACACCAAATGCATTATTTTAAAAACTGTCAGGCAAGCCCCGCATTTTACCTTTTAGTGCTAATGTAATGGAGCGTCTTGACTCACTTTCTTCCTATCTTATTAGTATATCCTTTTAATTGTTTCCTTTTAAATAATAGCTACATTTGGGGAGGGGTATCTTTGAGGAGGGGGGGTGTTGCTTTTGTCAAAGCCAAGATCCAAAACCAAGTACCATTTGCCTTTCCTGGATTTCTAGTTAACTGCGTGGAGAGCAGCGCGGTGGTTGGGGCGCACAAATCAATAACTGTGGGTTAGCAGATCAATAAATGGCCACTTACCCCAAATAAGAAGGCCTATTTATCTGGAAACATCATTACCTTTTAGATCTGTAAACAGCAGCAACTAAAACAGTTCCCGGGAGAACGTGAGGCTAACCATAACAATCCAGGCTTCCTGATTCTCCCCCAGATTCTTGGCACTCCTCAGCAGACTCGGGGCTGGGATGGCTCTGGTCACATCTGTGCCGCAGCCTGGCCCTGCCATTTCCTCAGCAAATTAATGGCTTTATAATTTATCAGAAATGAAGATGCACGTGGAGAAAATCAATGTGGTCCCCCACAAGGTCAATTAAGGGTCCTTCCTAGAAGCTTCTCTAAGGATTTTCTCTTAAAAGAGAGTCTGGGAAAAATTAGGAAAAAAAATAAGGTAAAAAAAGAAAAATGTGTGTGTGTGTGTGCGCGTGTGCATGTGCGCATGTGTACTTTTCTCCCCGACAAAAATTTCACACTGCATGAAAAAAAGGTCAGAGAAACTCAGACATGTAGGAAAGGAAAAGGTTTCCAAATGACTCCATCAAGCACGGAGTGAGCGAACCGAGGGAAACCAGGAAGTTGCTACAGAAGCACCATCGAATTAATATTGATAAGCTCTTGACGACTTCTAACAGGGTGTTTAACCAAATATTCTGCTGAGAAGGTGATTAGCATTCCCTTTAATATCATGCAAATTTGTGAATGATCACCTTGGTTTGTAAATAGAAGAGTTAAATACTGGGCTTTTTTTTTCCCCCTCCAGCGAAAATAAACGCTGAAGCAAGAAATTTTGATTTTATATCTGCAAGCCAAAGCAGCTTAACTGAACTTGTGTTTTTGTTTGAGATCCTTAATGATTACAAAGACGATAATTTATGACTGACATACTTTTTGTGCCAAGGAAAGAGCTGAAAGGCCCTCCAGTAACCTCCATTAGACGGAGAGAGGAGACTAAAGGAGCACAGCACCCTTCAGGACCATCTGTCCAAATGGGTGAGTGAAATAATAGTTGCAAGCTGTCTCCTATTGCCTCGTGATAAGAGTTTTAGGTATGTCCAAACTTCAACAAACATCCTCAGATCTGGGTTCTAATCTTTTTTTTTTCAGGTGGCTACATGAAAACAACCTGGAACCTGGAACGTTTAACTATTAGTAGGAAAAAGTCCTATATCGCTTAAAATGTGGCCTCATACAAAACAAATTCTTTTGCTGTGGTTCTCAGACAATTAAAGGGCCACTGAAACTTCCTGAAGCTTCCCCTGTATTTACATTTTGCTAAGATGGTTTAATTCTTTTTTACTTACAAGACAAGGCAAACTACCCATCTTATTTTGTTGGGGATGCAGAGGCTTTTTATTTCATAAAAAAAATCATTCTGATTTGATTTCTCAAGTCTGTTTTTGCTTTGAAACGTTTCCTGTTGGTAATACTTGGAATCGATCAGCTGAAATGGAACACAGACTAAATCTTTCTCTCTCGCTCATCGTGTAATTGAGATAAAATTCCCATAAAATATATGTTTCTAATAAACTATTAAAAATAGCTAATGAAACATTTAAAAGCCAACAGTTAGATAATCCTTTTTTTGCCTCCTCAAAATAAATCTGAACTGACCAATTGGTTAATTTCCCTTTTAAGTGCTTGTGCTGAAAAGCAACTGTTCTTCCAAGAAAGCACTAGCTGTTTCCAGGATACTTACACACGCACAATGACTCATGATGGAATAGATTCAGTAAACATACAGCTGTACTGAACACGAGCTAAGCCCCATTCAAGGCCAGGAAAGAAAATGAGCACAAATAAATATTAAGGAGGTAAAGGGAGGGGTGGGGGGAGGGGGGATGGAACGCAAACAAGATCTGTCCAGGCAGCTCATGTGGCTTTGCCTCAATTCTCTTAGCCATAGCTTTGTGAAGACAGATGACATTCAATTCTGTGTGTGATGCAAAATAGACAATAACTGCTGAAACTTGAGACAGCTGCCAGGTGTAAAAAAAGAAAAAAGAAAAAGGGGAAAAAAAAGAAAAGATGATAAATCCATAAATTAATGAAAGACATCTGCTCGGGAATATAAAAGATCAGAGAAGTAGAGCGCTACAGCTGAACCTTAAAGCGGTGTTCAAACAACCCGAGAATCTGCGTGTTGTCTGTTTACCAAGCACAATGTAACCTCACCTACACGCAGCAGCGGGAGGAGCAGCAGAGGCAGCAAAAAGGCAAATGGGAGAATAATAGGTTGTGAAGGCAGGAGGAAGAAAATTCTTTTTCCAGTTGAGCTCTGAATTGTGGCTAGAGATGTTACAAGCTGCGTTTCCAACCAAGAGCACTGGGACCGCTTGCTTACACTGTCTAAGCTGCTTGGAACCCCAAGGAAGCGTAGCTTTTCTCCTTCTGCTCTGATCTGGTGTGTTTCTAAGAGGCCTGCCCCCTGGGAAACCTTAAATGGGGAGAAGGGATCTAAATTGTCTCCTTGCAGGAAAATGATAGGGCAAGTAATTGTTGCTCTGCTAAGAAGTTCCACATAACCCGGGGGGTGAATATTTTTTGATTTACTTCATAATGGTAGGAGCCCAGAGTCTTTCAGTCTTTAATATACATGTCTCCCTGTAGCTAATATCACTACCATGGCCCCACAAGGCTTCTTAGATATGTGAATGATCGGCTTCTATGGATTATTGCGCATTTTAGAAATTCATTTTTAACCCACGTCTTCCAGTGGGTTTTAGCTTCAAATTACTAGGTTCCTTTCTAAACTTCTTCAGGTATTGTTCGCATTCTCCCTAAAAGTCCAGTGAGGGAAGCTGGCTGCCGCAGAGAGCAGGCTCGGTTTCTTCACCTGCACTTCTTAACGGCCTATAATCCTGCCCTTGTGCTTTAATTGGGTGCATGCAAATGCTCGGGGCCTAAACAAGGCTATTTTTCTTGAGATGCAAAGAGGACGAGTGACAAGGAACATCACGAAGGAAAACAATTGGCTGGCTGTTTCTTTGGGGATTTGAATAAAACTTAATATTTGATTAAATAGATTCATTTGCAAAGATACCGAACACACTTTTTATATCCAAGACGTGAGCAGGTGCACTGACCTTCTGTTTGCCAGGCACACACTCTCCGTTTCCTTTCTATTCGTAGGGAAAACTAGGAGGTGTGTTCTCTTACATAGAACATATATGCTCAATGTGCCGAACCTAAACGGATGTATCGGAGAAGCTGGTGTTCTCAGCAGTTCTTGCCTTGGCTACTTTGTTCAGAGAAACAGATGATGCCCTTTGGAGTGGGAAAGAATTGTTCCTTCAGAATTAAATTATTCATTACCACTTGGAAAGCCGTGAACTAAAAATAAAAACATAATAACGACCATTATAGTGGTGCCATTTCATCTCGTTTCTACTGATCTTTTCTAGGGGTGATGGTACAACAGGTTCACATATGGGCTTATATACCTAAAACTGAAGTGAGACCCCGTGCACTCTGAGTCCCAGATTTCTTTACACTGAGCACCTGAGAATTCTGCCTACACACCAGCGGTTAAGTCCAGGGAAGAGCTCAGGGCCGTACAAGGATGGAGAGGCATCCATTCTCCCCACGGACACTCTGATCCTCCCTCACCGGCTTCAGAACTATGTGGACTATAGAAAAGGCTGCTTGCCTATCTCCTTCCTAAGAAATGATGTATCAGTGAGACAAATGGTTAAAAGTGTGATGTGGTAGAGGGAAAAGAGAAACAGAAGATAAGAGTCTAGAAGGTGGAAAATGTAACCATTAATTACAACAAGAGGCCCAAAGTATTTAGCGACATGAAAGAAATGCCTCCAGGTACAAGCAACTAACATTTTATACGAACACAGGTGCTGCCCAATGACCACTGTTTAACAGAATCTTATGTTGGTAGGAGAGAGGAGGAGTTATTCATCTCAAGGAGAAGCGACTATATGCTCTTTAAAGCCTTTGCTGTGTGTAGCCATAAAAGGACCTTCTGTCAATTCAAATCCTTAAAATTCCTCAGGGGATTTAGAGAGGGTGAGACAATGAGCATTGCCAACACTTAAAACAATCAAAACGATTTTTATGCTAGAAGACCCAACTTACTTAAAAACACACACACACCCAGACAGGCAATCACAATGAACAGGCTAACACAGAAACAGGAGCTGGTACCCTGAGTTAAAGAGTTGCAGTGGACTTGGAAGACTTTGAAACCTGGCTTCAAACATTCACCAAATGGGCATGCCCTTTTCCTGTGTGAGTGTGTGTGCACATATGTGTATGCATTTGTGTGTGTGTGTGAGAGAGAGAAAGAGAGAACACCCCCCATCACCACTATTGGCTTCAAAAGGAAGTAACAGCTCCCTGAGATTTGGGTTCTAGCTTTGAACAGCTGTCTACTATGAGCCTCAGAAGATGCTCTTCTTGCAAAGTATAAAAAACATTCAAGCTATTGCATCTTCTACTTGGCCTTTCTCATGACCGAATGATCATATTCCGATCATTCTGACCGATGTTTACTGCCTGCTCAGAACGGGTAAGGCATGGTGCTGGGCGCAGTTTTGATTCATGACGGGTGAGTCAACTCTCAGGCCTTTGAAAGACAGGAGTTAAACCGCAACCAACCCAAAACTCGGTTTCCGCTCCTCTAGCGAGGTCCTCCACATCGTGCTCTTGCTTTCTCCCACGACATGACCCTCTTCTTCCTCACCATAGAAAGAGACACGGTTAACTGCCCAAGCGAGTCGTATACTAGTGGCTCCCATTTGCCTTCCCAGCAATCTTTACCAGTATCCTAAGATTTGGCCGGAAGGATGACCTTCACTGCCTAGGAAAGCACATTTCCACCAGGGCTGAGACTTCACACTCATGTGGCGGCCTCTAGAGTGGGCTTAGATACTAAAATGCCAATTTCTAAGTCATCCAGATGATTGCTTAAAATCCTCAATTTAGCAACAGCCAACTTAATTGCTAAATTTTATATCCATCTGGCAATTTATTATACAAGAAACATGCCGCTACCTGCCCCCAAATGCTACTTGTCTACTACCCCAGAACACCAATGACCGCAAGATTTTTAAGAATTTACTGCAAGGACCAATTTACAGAGAAAAAAAAGAAATCATCAGTTAAAAAATAATAGCCAGAGTTCAAGACAGGTCTAATAAAAAAATATAACTGGCATCTCTACATCAAAGTCAGGTTCAAAATATAAAGGAGCCATAAAAAGAGCCATTTTAAGTCGAATACAGCTGAGTTTTATATTTAATTGTGCTCTCTCGCTTTCCAAAATAATTTGCTTTGTGTATGTTAGGACAAAAGATTTCTGTGTATGGCTGAACAGAGGTTAATCATGCATGGAAGGCAGCTGCACCAGCCCCAAAGAGCAGACCTTGGGCGAACGAGAGAGAGAGGCCGATGCCGTCTGAATAAATCAGTACCTGTGTATTTCCTTAAAAAAAAAAAAAAAAAAAGCGTCTCACTTCAAGATTAAAGAGGTAATCCCACTGCCCTCCCACACCCACCTCCCTCCCACCAGAACAGAACTCTTGCTCAGACTGCACCGGGGCCTTCTTCCCACACACAGCCCAGGGGCCTGCACATGGCTTCCAGGGGGATCCTTCTCAGGGCATCTCAGGGATCTGAAACTGACTTTTCTCTTCACTCCATTATAAACTTACCATTTATTAAAATGTATATATACCTAATAGAATTCAATATCACAATGATGTGTTTTTTCCATCTCTGATTCTACTCTTAAAAAAAAAAGGTAGGAAGATAATACAGGAAGAACAGCAGGAAAAACTCTGCTGAAATGGCACCTATTAAATACCAGCTCTTTGGGGCGATTCATGTCTCGCAAAAGTTGCAAAGATGTTGGCTTAGTGGGGAGGTTTTGTGTCATCAGAAGTGCCATGGGCATGTGGACAAAAGCTGATTACTTTGAATAACAGGAAACATTGCATTCTTAAGAAGATACTAGTCTACATCATTCTACACACGTGTAAACCTGACCCTTTGGGAAGCCCATTTTGGTCGGTTTCCCTTGAGGCGGAAAGAAAAGGATATTGCACTTCCCGAGTAAGGTGAGATTTCGGACATGTCTTGAAGATCGCCGCACTCGGACTTGATGAGTGACAAGGAGAGCCCTTCCGCGGTGCTTGGCGGGTGTGCTGGTGAACAGGGGTGGTGGCTCAGGTGGTGGGATGACATCTTGGTCCTCAGACTCGTCGTCTCCCTGGTTAAGTCTAAGGATTCGGGAGACGCTCTGTCTTTCCCCGAGAAGGAGCCAGAGGGAGCACCTAATGGACTCTGAAACGGGTAGGCCATCAAGGGAAGGGGGAAGGGGTGGCGGAAGGTGGACGTGGTGAAGCCTGCGGTGGCAGAGAGAGGCGACTGGTGCAGGGGCTGGTGGTGGCCGCCAGGGGGGGCGCCGGCGGCAGACTGGTCAGATGAGTTTTTGCGGACAACCAGGGGCAGTGCTTCTGTCTGGTCTGTGGAACTGGGCATCTGCACGTTGCCGAAGGTGTCCAGGGGGTTCGGAATGATGACGTCGCCAAAACACTGCAGGCGCTGGTTGGCGGTGTGGAAATTGTGGTTTTCCCCATTGACTGCGAATCTGGCCTGGGGGATTTGGAGAGGGGGGAAGACCTGAGGAACCTGGCGGGAGGGTTTGGCCGAAAAGACTTTGACCACAGTGTCCACGACCTGCGACATGGCAGAGTTCAGTTCCTGTTTCAAGGTCTCGGCCAAATGTTTGCCTTCTGGTTGTAAGGAGTTTGGCCCGTGGTCTCTCTCTTTGTTGCTGCCTTCTCGCTTGGGCTTGTTTTCAGCCATCTCTTGCTCCCTGATCAGGGCTCGGGCTCGGTCAATGAACTGCCCGGGGTCTAGCTCGCACATCTCAGTGTCTGACCTCCCTACAGAGTCCTGGGCCCTGGCATCCAGAATCTCCGAGCGCATGCTGTCTTCAGACAGGTTACCATCTTCATCATTTTCAGAATCAGTGCTGTCATAGATTTGGTAGAACTTTTCCTGCAGCTGGCGCAGCTGTTTCTGCATGTCCTCCAGCTGCTGTTTCAGCTGTCGGCGCTCCTCTCGCTTCTGTTCTTTTCGGGCTGAAACCAGCTGCTGGAAACTCTGTTGCTGCTGCTGGGGCAGCTTTTGCTTGCGTTTGTTTTCTCTGTAACTTTCTCGGGGACTCACAGACTGCGGGGCCATCTCTCTTTCATTTTCATTGCCCCTTAACGCCACACTGGGGGAATGGCTCATACCCCGAATTATATTCTCAACCCGGGCGCGCTTTGCTCTCAGGTGCTCGTCACATAAGCGATCCATATCAAACTGGCTCATAGTAGGCCTGCCAAAAGGGGAAAGACACTCTGGGGGGCTGTCTCTTGAAGAGTTGCTGCATATATCCTCCTGATGTACTTCGGAGCCCGTACTAGAGAGACCGCTGGCTTGGAAACTGGGCTCCGTGCCACCGTTTTTGTTCATGTTATTTTTCAACAGCTGGGAAATGATGGTTGCTCCTGGAAAAGGCATCATGGCATCTTCATACGAGTTCGCCCTCTTCAGCAGCTTGCGGAGCACATTTGACTTTTCCCCATCTGCATGCTGCACCACTGAATACTCAACATCCTGCTCGGAGCCTTGGGGATTCATGGTACTAAACAGCGTTGCTCTTGCCTTAGCAAAAAATGCAGATGCTGTCCCTACCGTCCTTTTCACTCCAATGTCAACTCTTCTCCTCTTGGTTTGCCGGCTTAAGAGGGCTGTGCTGTCATGGTCAGGCATCACTGGACAGTTATTGTGCCATCTTCAAAAGCTCGTCAGCTGGGCACAGCTCAAGAATCCCGGGACCCTGGCCAACAGAACAAAAGGACTGATGAATCATTTTCTTTAAATTTCTCCAAATTTCCTGACCTCAATCCTGAATCAAATGCAAAATGCATAGGCTCTGGGATTTATGGCACATTACAATTATTGCAATTTATTATGCACTCCGCTTGAAATGAAACATTTTTAAATATTTCTGCTCCACTGGTTTAAGATGGATTAAGATTAAAAAAAAAAAGCAAAAACTGCTTAAGCACCAGTAATATGATTCTCTTTCACAAATGCCTAAAATGATACTGTTTATCTTCAGAAGAAATAGTAGATTATAAGTACACAGCCTCTGACAACCAATTGATTAAATTTTGGGCATTGAGATTGACATTACGAAAGAAGATGAAAGTGGGCTATACCTAAGAAATAAGGTTACATTTTCAGGCTGTGTGAAATTTGGATGCAAAATTCCATTTCTGCATTAAAATTTTTGTGGTTTTAAGGCCATGAAAAGGAAAGGACTCCAAAATAAATGCAAATATTTAAAACACACACCCTTTATTACTGAAATTTAAAATATTTTTGTCATATGTGAAATCCCATCAGCATGTTTCCCGCATAATGGTCAGCTTAACATTGAAATAAATGCAAAAATACTCATATTGCAAACACTGCTTATTTAACATAGATATGCATTTGTATTGTAAAATCACTTTTGAAGATGGTATCTGTTGGGTTTTCTCATGTAAGTATGAGAATATTTATAAATTTTCATGATGTCTTTCTGAGGACATAAAATTACCATAAAGTTGAACTCTCTGCAAAAGAATGACATTGTTCCATTTTAGAAATCAATAAACTGAGTTAGCCAAGAATAAATACATCTTCAGGACTAGTTTTCTTCTGTCAAAAACCTGCCAAAATAATACTCCACATGCTTAAAGAAGCTCTCTAACACATGCCACTTGTGAATCTTATGTCACATGCCAGATTTAAGAAACAAACAGAAAAACAGGCAAAAAAGATGTAGCAAGGAGAAAGAAAACATCACTCCAATACACGACGGAAATACCTTCTCTGCCTGTGAACTTCCACTGTTCCTTGGAAACGCAACATAAAAAGAGATCACCCTTCCTTGCATTTTATAAAAAGCACTTGACATATTTTGTGACTTATTAAGTAGTGTTGCTAACCCCGAATTTGGCACTAAACGTAAGATGTCACATCTTTTCTTTGCTTGCAATTAACATTTCAGGAAGCAAATGAGAATATTTTTTTCACCCAGGGTTTATCTAATATTAAACTTCACGTTTGCTTCACGGAGCACATCTTCACAATAACAGGGTGCATTGCCAAAGGCAGCGTGCAGAGTGCCTGGAACAGCTCCCATCTCTCTCGGTTCACCTGTAAAAACATCTACGTACTCCCTAGGACTGCATCTGTGGCTAGTTTTAAAGAATGACTATCCATGCAAATAGGCATAATTTCAGCATGAAATAACCTGTAAAAATCCAGAAAATGCTCAGCGCTTAGACGGCAGCGTGTCTACATTATTTTTTTTAAGTGAGAAAGATTTCATCACGCAGTCCTTGCCCCTGCCTTCTGTAAGAAGATGCATTTTACAAGAGCCTGGTTTAGAGGATCGTGAAAGCAGGACGATGCCTCTTTAAGTATGTTTTGTACGCTTGAGAATAAAGTACTTTTTACATGCCTGAGGATAAAATGTCCTGAAGGTAGAATGGGAACAGACCCTCACAACTTCAATATTGGGTTCAAAATCGAATTTGGAATAATCGCGATCCCTCACACATGAATAATAAAATTGGTTTCAGGAATACAAAACTTCAATGACAAATCGTTCACTAACATATTAGATCTGATAAATCAGGTGTAGCTGTCAGGTGAGAGGGGAAAAAAGGAAAGCCCGAGACAAACAAGAAAAAGGATGAATTATTTCAAAGCTCAGAAAGACTTGCATATTGAGTCTTTCTTTGCACGCATATCAGCTTTCCCAAAACAGAGCTCACTGCCATTATTTTAAATGTTTACCTGTTCTGTCTGTGTTCAAATCTTTTCCCTGTTCATGTCACCTGAAGATTGCACAGCTCCCCAATGAAAACATTGAACAAACTTTCCGCCGTGTTTTCCTCCCCTCTGTTCACCCTCACGCCCAACCTGGATTTTCCTCCTTCCCACCCTCGCTATGGGAAGAGAACCTCTGCCACAGAGACTCGGCAGCGGCAGGCTGTGTGAGACGCAGGCACAAGGTCACCCCCAGGCATCCTTCCTTCTCGGCTGCCATCTACCTCTGCGTCAACTGCACTTCCTCCCCTCCAGCCTAGGTATCAACAGCTGCATCCCTGCCTCGTGCCAGGGCCAAGAGGCGGGCTGTGCTCTTCCTAAGGTGGAGAGAAATGATACTCTTGTCTTCGGGGCTTGTTGGGTCTTTTCAAAAACACAGTCTCCTCCTGTAACTTCCTCCCGATTCACCAAACTACTCTGGTTTTTGCAATTCTCTTTCAACCAGTCAGCGTTTTTAGATTAAATAAGGGCCCGTTTCTGTTGTGGGCTAAGCGAATTGAATTACTTTTAGGTCTTGTTGTAAGATGTCCAGCTGAGACATAGTAAATGGGATGAAACAAATGGGGAAAATTATATAATCCAGCAAGACAAGGCATTCTATTAATAGGCACAAAGAAATATATCTCTCCATATAGCCTAGACCTAAACTTAGAAATAAAGGTATTAGTGCACATTGGGCTTAGAACCCGTGGAGGCTCCAGACAAGATCAAGTAATTATAACTGGGTGACAGTACACCAGCATGATGTTTCACAAACAAGATGTATATGTAAGTACACTTACCCCAGAAGAAAACACACTGTTAAATGACTGTAATGCAAATTAAATAGCTTGAAAACACTTTCACAGCCCTTCCGTGATCTCCCAATTCAGAATTCAGAGAAGGCTATGCATGACTTGACAACTGACACTATCCTGTGCACCAAGACTTTTCAAAGTCCTTTATTTCTCAACGTGTGTGCTAAGCCAGAATGTTTCGGCTACAATTATTATTGATTTCTGCGTGTGTTCGGTGCCGTGGAGTCGGCGAGACCCCATGAAGGAGTGAGGCCCCCAACGCCCAGTCCCCCACAGCCCTGCTGGGCTCCTGTCGACCTGTGCCTACGGCTTCCTTGGTGGAGTCGATCCATCTCCCAGTTGGTCTCCCCTCTGCCTGCTGCCGACTATGTCCCCAGCATTCCTGTCTCCTTGTGTTTTCATTTTAACGTGGATTTTAAGTTTAACCAAACAACGTAAAACCTCCTAATCAACAGGGATGAACATCAATTATCCACAAGTATGAAGAAAAATACTGATGCTGAATTTGAATCCAAATGTGTTATTGATCAGATACACATAGTCTACCCTTATAAACTCCTCTTTACTTAATGTGAAAATCTATAGAGAATAGTTTTCACCATGAAATATTTTTGTGGCACCATTTGGCATCAAACTACACAAATATTCTAATAATTCCTATGCAACGGATACCTCAGCATAGCAGACTCCTCCCCCCAAAATATAAGAACAAACATCCAGGTATAATCAAGTCAGATTTTAACTACTCCAAAGGATGCATAGTTAAAATTGGAATTATTTGACCTTCTATTGCACATAATCCTAAGGAAGCTGGCGACTTCATGGTAGCAGAAAAGAATTTTCAGGGAAGGAGTTTGAAGGCACACTCCAGCGTGAGGCAGAAAGCGGCCGAGTGCTCCCACTTCAATCAAGAACTCATCCGGGGGAGGGCAGCACAACTTTTAAGCATCTCTGTGGAGTCCAGATCCTGGACAAAGACGTGTTTCATTACAGTAATTATCCAGATAGTTCAGACAAATCTTTTATGAGGCAGAGGAAGTGTGAGGTTGGCACAGCTTCCTGGTTGGATTATTGAAATTATCTGTCTTTGTGGATAAAATTATTTGAAGAAAGTGCTCGAGCTTACCCTTTACTTCTTTTAGAGAACCACCTTCGAACAGGCTTCTCATCTGCTCAGATCGAGCTGGTGATGGAATTTCCAATGGAATATCATTAATAAATCAATCCGGAAATCAGTAATTTAAGGGAAAAATCCGATGATTTGATTTAGGTAACTCCCCCCACCCCCCCCCACTCAAATCCCTGAGCTGTCCCCTTCACTGTGTTCAAGAGTCCATTTTTGCCAAGTAGCAACTTTTCCTTTGGAGGTGTTTCTGCCTACTATCAGGTTGAGAAAACCTTTGATGTTTATTGTGAATAATTCACTTGTCGTTGGGTGCATATTTAAATTAACTAAGACTGTATCGTCAAAATCTTCTATGAGATGTTAAAATTGACTATCATAATCGAGTTCTCAGATCATCACCGTTTCATTAAAAAGCTCTCCATCCTATCAAAAAGGCCATACATTTTTCACCAGCCAAATAAGCACAGCACATTTTCTGACGCGTGCCTAATGACTCATTTCTACTTATTTAAAAAGTCAGAATTCGCCAAATTAGCAAATCAGAGTGAGAAATAATCTCAAGAAAAAACACATTTTTTTTTCTGTTTCTCAAAATCTGAAATACTCTAAATGTCCTCTGAAGCTTCAGAAGACACAAGGCAACAAACAGGGTTTGGGAAATTCCTAATGCACATATCCTTTCCCGTGCATACAGGTACTTAATTAGAATCCTGTAATAACATATCATGCACAATCCATCTTCATGTCGTGAAATCAGGAACATTTTATCATTTCTTTTGTGAATCCTGAACCTAAAGCATTTCTTATATTAGCAATTGCACATGCAAGACGATTCCTGACATGATATAAGAAATGAAGGGGGAAAGGGCCTATTTGCATTTTGAACAAGTAAACAGCAAGCCTGGCAGCCAGATGATGTTTTAAAACTGCAAGTGCCACTTGTGGAGGGCCAACGCTAGGAAATGGATAAAGTGGGAACAAAGATGCATGCTACGTATGCGTGCCTTTTTTTCCCACAAGGTGGTGATTACACTAAATACAATTCTGCATAATGGAAACATAAAAATATCAGTAAGTGTCAGCACAGGTAACCCTTATTAAAAATAAGCAAAAGAACACATCCATCGTTGACATTTTCATTACCAAAGAACTTCAAAAGCATCCAAGGAAAGTGTTGGAGGAAAAGTTTACTGTTTACGACTAAAGAATAAATAACACATATTTTCTTATTTTCATGAAAACAATGACCGTCACCCAAGCAACAAAACCAAACAATAACAATTCGCCATCCAACCTAATTCCAGGCAGCTCAAGAAGTAGCCTGTGTAATGAGAAATTTACAAGATCAAGTGATAAGAATCCAGACACGGCGCTTACATTGAATTTCCAACATCTTCCCTCATACATTAAGCCGCAGTCCTTACCATCATCTAATTTACCATTACATAAACATAGGCAAGTTACGCTGTTTGGACAGCCTAACCTGAGTATTCCCCTCTTGCTTCCTCACCACACACAGCCCATTTCATGTCAAAAATACCCAGAAGTTCTTTCAAGAAACTCCTCATAGAACTGACTGCCCGCATCTTGCATCAAACAGAAAAGCACAGTTACCTCTCATGTACTTGAGATTTTCCTTCCCCATCAAAGTAATAACTGGAACATCTGGCACATGTCTGGTACAATGACAGGCTCATTCTACTTTATGAGAATATTTAACATATGACTTGAAAGAGTTTATTGCACATACCTATTCTTTCTGGGCAGAGAGAAAGCACGCTAAAAAGATAAGCTTTACGAACAGTAACACTTTCAAACTGACTTTGGTATTCTTGGCAGTCACACACACCACCCACGGCTGTCCAAAATACACACACACAAAAGGCAACTCCCCCCGCCTCCCCAGACCTGGGAGATAGACATAAACTGAACGGAAGCAAAGGGAAAGTCAATCTCCCTCCACCTGCTGCCTGAAGTGGGGGTACTTTCAGCCGCCTGGCAGACAGGAGCCTGAGACACAGCCTCGGCAGCAGCCTGCCAACATCCTTAAGAAAAATAACAAACACATAACAACTTGTCCCCTACCCTCCACCAAAGAACTCACACGGCAGGGCTCAAAACATAACAACAGCCCACTCCCATTAGCCCGGACAATCCTATTAACCAGGGCAACCATAAATTCATAAATCTCTACAACCCCAGGGCACGCATTGTGGTCTGGAACGATACAGACACACACAGACACAGAGGAAATTTGCACCTGTCTTTCTTGACACAACACACCTGTCAGGCCCCGCTCATGCGTATTCTGCTAATAGACCTCTGCCTACCTAGTTTAGGAAAGGAAATGCCTTTTTTTTTTTTTTGTAAGGGGGGGGGTATAGGTGGGAGGGGAGAGAGAGAGAGAGAGCACAAGAGAAGAAACTTCTAGCCTTGACTTTGAGAGGAGGCCATCCTGTACTTGCTCTGTTTTTATAAGCTCAAGGAGACAACACAGACCTTCTTGGAAAAATTAAAACAAGCAGGTGAGTTTCCAGCCTTCCCCCAGGCGGAGTAGGGTTCTGGATTGCCAAGAACAGCAGCAGTTTCACACTCCGACCTGCCTCCTTGGGCTATTTAAGGCTATCGCCCAACCCCTCCTCCTGGTTCTTTTCTCGGCCGGCCAGGAGGACTCAACTTCCAAAGGGCTGAGAGGGGCCGGAGACCTGGAGTCTCTCGAAAGCTACTCTTCCTCTACCTCCCCGCTACCCGCCCCCCCACCCCCCATCCCAAATCCACACTCTCCAGCGGCGTTCAGTTTCAGCGGGAGGAGTAACTGGCTGCCACACCAGAGGAACCAACCAACAACTCGCAAAACTGGACTTTGGGTGATGTCTCTTCTCCAACCCCCCACCCCCCTACCCCGCGCCCCCCTCCTTGTCTGTTCCGGCAAGATAGCACCTCTTCCCGCCCTCCTCACCGTTCCATCCAGTAACAATTACTCTCGCCTCTCCTTTGCCCCCTCCCCAGTCCTCCAAACTGGGGCAAAACTGTAGGTACCACGCAGCCAAGACAAGATCGAAGCAGTCCAACACCATAGCCTGCCAGCGATGACTGAGGGAGCCTCGGCCTTGCAAGTCCGCTGCCCAAGAACACCCCCCACCCGGACCACGATCTCTCTGTCCTCCCGCGACGCCGGGGCACCGATTCTTCTGCCCCCGCCCCCGCCCCCCTGAGGCTCGGGGAGCCGCCTTACCCCGTTCAACTTGACCTAGTCCAGGTTCCCTGGAGCTCAGGAGAGGGGCGCCGCGCTCGTTGCCCGGGACCATCTCCGCACCGCTCCAACCCCGATTTCAACATTTCGGCTCCGACAGCGTTTAGAGAGGAAAGTAACAGAGCGCCCCCCTTTCCCTCTCCCCGCCTCTCTCCTCCCTGGCTCTCCGCTGGGGTTAAAAGGAGAAGTGAAAGGTATGCAAATGGCAAGCAAATTGGAAGAGCCTGGAAGAAAGGCAGCTATAATAAACTAGACAAAGAGAAGGGACGCGGGGGACTAGCCCAGGAGTTTTAACCGGGAGAGATGGGAAGGATGAGGCTTGGCGGAAAGCGGGCACCCAGACGAACAAAAAGCGACCCTATCCCCGCCGCGGTCCCCTCTCCTGAGTAGAGAGAGAAGGCAGGAGAAAGAGGAAAGGAAGCAAGCGCCCCCGCACACCCCAGCCACGGCACACAAAAGGTGACAAGATCAGCGACACGTCCCGCAGTATCACCCCCCCCCCCCCGCGCCAACACCACCCCCAGCCACCGGCAGGAAAGAGAAAGAAATAAAAGCCGAGCGGATCACTTACTCTTAGGAACTGGGAGGAGCGCAGCGCGGAGTTCCACTGAGGCTCCTGCTCAGAAACTGTTTAGAGGTTATTTTATTACGATTCATTTAAATAACACCATTTCCTCCTGAAAAAGAAATGTTGACACGGGTGTAAGTCATGGGAGTCTCTTTTCTTCCCATTCAAGAACAAGCCAGTACAAGTGATTCTGGAAAAGGGGAGGGGACTGGCGAGGGGACAGAAGATACTTACGCGGCGCCGAGAGCAGGGGGACTGAGCCTTTTTTTTTTCCTCCCCTGCCGGCGGAGAGGAACACACGCGCGCGCTCACACCCGCCGCTACCTTGCGGGTGATGAATATGATAATTGGACGAGGGACGGTGAGTCTGGACGGGCGGCGAGGAGGCGAGCGATCGGGGCGAGCAGGAGCGGGGAGAGAGCGAGGAGGGCCGGGAGAGGAGACGGGGAGCGAGGCGGAGAGCGGCGAAGACCCGCGGAGGGCGCGGGGGAGCGGCGGGGCGCGGAGGAGCGGAGCGGAGGCGCGGGGAGCGGCGACGCGGGGCGGGCGCGGCGGGCCCGGCCGAGCTCTTTTGCGCCGCCGCGCTCTCGCGGCTGCGAGGGTGTATGATTTCCGAGCGCTCCCTCGGCTGAGGGCTGCGCTCCACGACAAGATTTACTTTAAGACACAGCTGAAGGAAACAGGAAGACTGCACGTCACAGTCTCACTGACGTACCCGGCCCCGGCGCCCAATCGCGAGGCGCCTTCGGATTCAAGGGGGGATAGCGAGGCAAGAGAACTTGGGAGGAAAAAAAAATATATAAAAGGGGTGGGGGGTGAGGGGCTGGGAAAAGAGGAGGGGAGAGGGGACCTGCGCTCCTCCTCCCCCCGCCTCCGTCCCCGGCCCCCACCCCCATCCCCGCCCTGCCCCTGCTTCGGGGCCGCGGAATCGCCGCGCCGGGCCGGAGCGAGCCCTCCGCGGGCACCACGCAGAGCGGGAGACGGCGCGAGCGGCGCTGGGCTCGCGCTCGCTCTTCCCGGACGCAGGTCCTCTCCCCCCCGCCTCCCCTTCATTTCCCAGATACAGCCGATGGAGTTTGCCCTGTGGCCGAGCGAGCGAGGGCTCCTCAGACTTGGGTGAAGGAAGGCACGGGAGAGTGTACTGGAGAAAGTGGATTTTTTTTTTTTTTTAGGGGTGGGATGGTGTAGGAGGAGAGCGTGGGCATCCTTAAATCATTCCACTTTTAAGATGATTATAGGTAGTATCAAAAATACATGTATGTTACTCTTGCAGAATTTTACAGGGGAGGTGGGCACTGAAATACAGGTAAGGTTTGGGATTAAATGATAGATGCCAGAGGTTTCCCACATCGGCTCCGCCGCATCTGGTATTCGCAGACCAGCCGTGGCTTAATCCCAGTCAACCCCCCGTCAAAATTATTAAGAAGAAGAATCCTTGTTTGTATGGTAGGTACAGCAGCCTTAAAGAAAATGTTAACAAACATTACCTCGCAGTTGTCCCTCACTCATTCCACCCCAGGATAACCAAAAATACAGGTTTCAAACAGGATTTGCACAGTTACGATGCCTGAGTGACAAACTTTAAAATTTATTGGGTAAGAAATGTCAAACGCTTAATTTCAGACTTCGATATAAAGCCATAGAAAAATTCACTCTGGTTTGACACAGCTTGGGTGAAAACAACCAGCAAGATTTCTTTAGATTGTGTGGCTCTAAGAGCTCCTTGGGGGTTGCAAGTTACCAGTGCTAAGGAGGGAGCCTCCAGCCTCCGCGGCTGGAGCGCAGCTACAACGTTTCTTTCTTGCAGCACAGTAACCGGCTTTTAATAAAGGAACCCAGTTTATGACTTCAAGGTCCTACAAAAACTAGGACTCTCAGGGGCTGCGAAGCAGAAACATTCATAGCTACTCGATTAGACACGCTCATTTTCTTAGGTAAGGTGAGGAAAAGTAATTTTCACGTGTCCCTCAAATTTAATCAGATCAAAGGTCGAATCCTGTTGCGACTGTGACAACACGGGGTCTAGGAGGTGTGTTACAAGCACACGGGCCGAAAACAATCACCAGGTTCTGCAAGCACGCACACACACCCACCCACACACCCAACTTTCCTGAGACAGTGAGCATGTCAGCCCGCAATTCATCAAACTGTGAGGAAGTCTTCTCTCGGAATAACAGCAATGATAACGTCCAACTCTATACCCTGTAGGAAACTTTTGGCAAGGGACTCACACACATGGAAAAGAAGGGAAAAAATCAGGCCGGTCAGGTTAGGTGTCCAGGATGAGAAAGGAGACCTGCTTGAGCATCCCCAGCATTCACGTCTTCCCTTTCGCAGCCTTCAGACACTCCCTGTGCCCCATTACTGACACAACACAGAGGCGCGCAAACACGCCGCTCACACTTCCAGGGATCCGCTCGCGGGCTACTGATCGTATCAAGTGTGCCTAATCGAGACGTGACAATTTAGGCTGGTTCCGAAGTAATCTATCAACGTGCCCACAAGATGCAGCATGGAATACTGTTTCTATTGGTTGGGTCCTTTCGAGGTAAGCGGGTGTCTTGAGCAGAGAGCAATTTGGATCAAGGATACTGCCTTTCTTCTTTTTCGCCCTATTATTTTCTTGAAGTATCCCGGTGGGTCCGTGTTAGAGCCAGCCCACACATGAACTGGTAGGAGTAAAGGATACGTGCCCTCCACGCCTTAAAACCATCTGCTCAGTTAGACATGTACAAGGGAGAGGGCAGGGAAGGAGGAGGGAGAACAGAGGGAAGAAAGGAAGCGGAGAGAGAGAAAAGACTCAAACTCTGGAAGGAATGGCTCGAACTGTAGCCCACAAGTTTACGTCAATTGCACCTAGCGCTCGGATGCACCTTTTGCACACACTACGCTCCGGAACGGGCGGCGAGAAAAGCCCCTTATCGCTCCCTGAGTCGAAGTCGGGGTAGCCCGCTTGGCAAACAGGGAGGCACCCCCAGCCCCAGCCTTGGCGGCTGAGGCTCGCGGCTCGCCACGCTCGGCCGCGGCAGTTCGCAGCCCGCTTTAGGGCGCAGGAGCTGGTGGTTGAAATAGGAGCGCGCGCGGCGCTGGGCGAGCGAGCTCGGTCCTCAGCCCAGCTCTGTGAGCCGCGTCTGCGGGGCCCTGTCCTGTCCCCTGCTGTCGGGACGCCGTACGAGCCAGGCTCTTGGCCAACCCTTCCTGCCAGAGCTGAGGCGCTCTCCCAGGTCTCGAGCCGCCCTGGAGCGAGTATCTGGGGCGACTCCCGGTTTTGTTTTCTGATAGGGGAGAAGCGGTCAGTCAGCTCGGAGACCACAACTCGCCTAGATATTGGCTCCATCTCGGAAACCATCGGCCAGACCTGGGGGGCCAGACCTCAATCCCGTCCTATGCCCAACTGCCAACATAACCCCAATAACTTAAAAGTTAACCCAAATTCTGACTGGTCTTCCAACAAACCCCAGCCCTGCAGGCTGCGTTTACTTATTTATCTGAAGGCTGATCTGTGTGTTCTTAGTCAAAGTTGCAGTAATCACTTGTGCATCTGGTTCTGGGTTAAACACAGTTCACCGGGATATTTCCTGGGTGTATTGTTCACCCCCCCCCCCCCCCGTTCTTGCTCAAAGCCGTTAGGTGGAGACCGGAGAGAGGACTGCTATAAGTAATTTCGACCTTGCGAATAACTGTCCCCAGATCCCTAAACAAACCGATTCTGGGAATCTCAACCAGGTCCAGCTGAGAGACAAACGTGGGCATGGATTTCAGGAAGATGAAGGCGATCTTGCCCAGACACACGCTCCCGGACACACGCGCACAGACACACCCCATCAGCCAAACACCACCACCACCACCACCCTGAAGAGGGGAAGAGAAAGAGAGAAAAACCGACTCCAGGGTGCAGGCCGGCCTGCTTCAGGCTATCCAGAGGCAGACTGAGTGACCTCCATATCCCCCCCACACACACACTTCTGTCCCTGTGCCCAGTGTGCCGCCAAGCCCAACCTGAATTTGTTGTGAAGGTCTGAATGGGGTGTGTGGGGGGGGGGGGGGGGTGAAATGCCACAAGATCAGTAGCAATAGCAGCTGTGCATTTCTCTCCTGGGAACCCCACTGCTTAGAAGCCTCCCGAGTGATGTTTGTTTAACCAACAGCTTTCAAAGTAAACAGGCGAATCCCTCCAAAGGAGTTGAAATATAACCTTTACAAGAATTTTTGGGTCAGGGTGCTGGCAGAAAAAGTAATTTTAAAAAATAATACTGCCCCCACCCCAGTGTATAGTCCACCATAAGAAGCCTAAAAGAACCTAGAACTGCCATAAAAATATCAGCTCATCGAAAGGATTCTTTACTGTCAAGGGACCTCGAAGCAGATCACTGTTCCCCGACAGGCCCCGCCCTCGGGGAGAGGGGTCGGTGTCGGAGACTGAAGGGGCAAACTACTACTCGATTTTATGGAAGCGGCAAAAACAATCAAAGGGAGGTACATTCCTTGCCCTGGAGTAGACACGAGAAGGCTGGGAGCTCCGCGCCGCCAACCCTGGCTTTGCCTCAGGCACCGAACTTTCCAATATCAAGATATTAACAGATGGCGGTGAGCACATGGAGGGCTGTTACTTACATAATCCAGCCGCTCCGCCCGGCCGCGCGGAGCCCGGCTAGGCGCCCGCCAGGCCGCGCGCGCGCCTTGGGAGGGGTGCTGCTGCCCCCCGAAACACTGTGCCTTTCTCCAACCCTATTCGGCTCTTTGAGGGATAGGATTTGGAAAGGCCTGATCTCAGTTTAAAAAAAAAAAAAGCACATCAATCTACTATGCTGTATCTTCAGTCCACCGCAGTAAAAACGCTGCAGACCGAAGGGCCAAGGGAAGCGGAGGGTATGCTTTTGGGGAGAACGGGACACACTCTCTCGGTAACTGGGGGTGCCACGTAGCGAAATTTACTCAATTTACACCCCTCCCTCTTTGGCTCAAATTAGCATATCGTTCACTGTCACAAAAATACAAAGGCAAGCTGGGGCCGCAACCTAGAGTGGGGTGGGTGAGGGTGTGAGTGCGTGGGGACGCCTTTGCACGCGGGGGCGCAGTGGGCAAAGTTACGCACAGCCTGGGGCACTGCTACATTTCCCAGCTTTTGCAGGTTTTTAACCACTGGTTCTCGCGCGCGGGGAGTCCCTTTCGACTGTGAAGTCGCCTACTGCCATCACGCCCTCAGCCACCTCCCCAGAGGCCCAGTCCCTCCCGGTGTGCCTGTGTACCTCCTCCGCACGTGTGCTGGGGGACGTGTTTGTTGGCCGAGCCTCCTCCCTGATGGCGACTCGGAGCCGCCGAAACCCGTGAGGAATACGCCTGCGTGCGTTGGAAAAGTTTCGGGGTAGGAAGAAAGGTTGGGAGTCTCCTCTCCTGGCCCTCGGTGGAGCGGGGCTGCCTGGCCAGCGGCTTCCTCCGGGTCTCCTCCTCCCTCCCGGCCCTTCCTTCCACGCCGCTGCCCCGCGCTAGGTGTCGCGGCCTCTGGACGCCGCGAGAGCGAACGCGCGGGGCTACGGCGGTGGCGCCCAGCTCCCGGCGGAGGGCACGCCCACCCTGCTCCTGCGGCCCTGGGGGTCCCCTGTCTCCTGGTCCGCGCCCCACGTTCCCTGCTTTCTCCCGGGCTGCCGCAGGCTTTGCAACCATGCTCAGCTGGCCTGGGCTCAGCGCACGCCCGGCGCAAGGGGCTGCCACCTGCTCCCGGCGCGGCGCGGAGCTGGGGAACATCAGATGCTTCGGGGCCCGTGCTGCCCCGCGGCCTCCCCTCCCCCCGCCGCCCTCCTGTTGCAGCGGGGCGGTGGCGGCCACAGCCGGCCGAAGCATTTAACCTGAGAGTGGGGACTCTCCTGGGACCTAAAGAGGGGCGGGACCTTTTAGGGGATGTACACCCCCCAGGCCACCCCCCTTTCTTGTCAATGATCTAAGCATATTTGGCCGTTATTCCCAGTTTCCCTTTCTTTGGTCTTTTAAGTCAAGGACGTGAATTCGCAGGAGGTTTTTCTCTATTTTCAGGGGCGTTGGGGCTAGGACTTGAGTCGTCCCTGCTGTCCGTATTTCTAGGCTTTTATTCAGCATGACCAGCGGCTTAGAAATGTATAGGCGAAGGCCAGGCACAGAGGGAACAGAGAAAGGAGGTCCCAGTTTGGATGTATTTGTGCGGGTGGGGTGGGGGGGAGTGACTGAAAAGTTGCATTTTGTTTAAATTAGAGCAAGACCAAGTTGAAAGCCAGATTTCTATAATTTTTCTGGTAATATTTCTTTTATGAAGTATTTAAGTGTCTGTTTGTCATCATTTTGAGATCAAAAGGAAAATCCATATGCTGCATAGTTTTTCGAAATTGCTATTTAAATATGTTTTAAATGTTTTAGCCAACGTGGAGAAGGCTGCTCAGACGCAGACTGGTGACAGGGAGAGCGGGATGGTTTGATGTGAAGCAGGATTCCCATGACCTGGCTAATCCTCAAGCATCACCAAGGGAGCTTTTAAAAAATAAAGATTTCTGGGCCCACCCCAGTTAGGCAATCAGCGGAAGGACTGAGGATCTGGGGATCATACTGGTTTTCCAATTACTGCTCAGCCGGATGCTGACTTTGTGACCTTAGCTGCCTTATGTAATCTATCTGAGCCTCACTTCTTTTTATCTGTGAAGTGGGAATCATATCCAGCTCATCGAGTTGTTGACTTTCGCAGGAGGAGGATTGTTCAGCACGTGATTGGTGCTCAATAAAAAATGGAGCCCATTTTGTCTACATACGTGTGGCCCACACACTTGAGCGGGCCCTTCCCCCATATTATGGTGAGGCTAACTGGGCTGGGTTTCCATATGTACATGCACACACATTTTCGCTCATGCCTCGTTGCTTATTCGGGCACTTTGTATGCTCACCTTCCCACCTTTTAGGCCACAAAATATAAATTAGAATCGGTGTGTGTTTGGAAGCCAGGCTTTGTGTCCTTGGTCCTAGAACTGTCCATCAGGCCCAGTGGCAGGCAGGAGGCATTTATCAATCTGAATCTTGCTTTCTTTCTTTCTTTTTTGGTCCTCTCCCCTCCTCTGCTTTATAGACGGAAACCTTTTCAATAGAAGCTGCGCATCAGACCAATGAAACCACAGGACAAAACATTCTATTCAAGGAGGGAACATCAAGAAGGAAAAGAAGGTCAACATTCCTAGGTAAAACTAAAAAAAAAATCATATCATTTATCATTAAGTTTTTACATGTCTGAATGAACAGCTCCCCCTAATCTGCATGCAGTAAAAGGCAACCCTTCATAAAAGTATGTTCGAACCAATGACTACAAGCACACCCCAAGGTAATTAAGAGAGAGCCCGGGCAGAGACAGCTGCGAGGAGGAGAAAGATAGGTGGGAAGGCGCCGTCCCTGGCTGTGACCACAGTCGCGTGAGGGAAGAAAGCCAGAGGAATGGAATGGGCTGAACCAGCAGTGAACAGATCAAGGAGGCTGACAGTTTCAGAACTGGAGAGGGCTGTGAGCGGCTAATTAAACACCCCAAGGAAGGTGTTTTGCTGGTACCCTAGCAGGCTTGTGATAAGTAATCCTGGTGTGTCGTTGGGCAGGAGTAAGGAAGAGATTGCCAGCTTGGGGTGTCCATGGGCCCAGCCCCTAATGAAGGAACTCACTCTCCCAGAATGGGGGAAAGCCCAACCATGCACCTCTATGCCTGTCCGCTGAGGGTTTGGGGATATATTTAGGCAGGTGTGGAAGATTTCTGCTCTCCGGCTCTCTCTGTGAGCCTGGGGTTGGCAGGGGAAGGGGGGCGGGGAATGTCTGTGACTCTAGGGGACAAAACAGAGGACCTCAGGACAACTACAGAGAAACACTCATCAGCAGTCAAGCTGTAGGGTGACAGGTATCACCTTCTGGTTTCTGACTCCCAACCACCCTCAAGGTGAAAGGAGCTCTTTTGCCTCCACTTGTGTGTGGGGGTGGGGGGGTGGCAGAGACTGAGAGGGGAAGAGTGCTGGGTGGGGGACAGAGTATGGGGGGGCAAGGCAGGTAGGGGAACTTTAGGGGAAGGGGTAGGAGGACTGAGTGGGATGGGAGTTTGTGGGGGTGTAAGGTGAGAGTGTAAAACCAGAGTATAGATGAAGGGGTGGGGTGGGGGAGCAGGTGTTAGCAGAAGGTGAACGGGGTGGGAGGGGAGCCGATGGCCGGGGCAGCAAGGGAGCAGAGATGGGGGAAAGTGAGGAGGTGGGAGTTAGTTTGACTGGGGGGAGCATGTACCTGGGGGCTGGGGCAGGGGGTGCAGAAAAGTGGGGGTGAGCAAGGAGTGCCAGTGCTGCTGGGCTGAGAAGTGCTAGATGTGGCAGTGCAGTTTGAGGGGCAGAGGTGTGGCTGGAGGCGAGGCCCGCAGGAGGGAGGCTAAATTTAGCCCTTGCTCAGACTGGGGTGGGTAGGTATGAGGGTAGATAGTAGGGCTGAGTCTTGCCTCCCTCCTGCCCTTACAGCCTCTCCCAGGCTTTGAAGATGCTGACAAATGCGTTGATCCCAGGTTGGCAGGAGGGCTTGGGACCCCACCTAATGGCCACTGCCTGGCAGGCAGGATGTGGGGTTCTCTCCTGGCGAGCTGGGGAGAGGGTAGCCTGCCTGGCCAGGCAGGTCTCACAGTGCCCTCTGGGCTCCAGAGCTCCCCACTGCTCCCCTCTCCAACAGTGGGGCCCTGCATGGCCCTGGATAGGCTCTCTGTGCAGCATGCCCACTGCCCCCCCCCCCCCTTGCACAGGCCACCAGTGCAGGCTTCCTCCATGTCCTCCCCATCCCCACCCTAGGCCAGTGTTGCTCCTTCCCTCCTGAGGCCCCTTGGCGCCTTCTCCCTTCCAGATGACGTGAGTTCACCCTCCCATCTCCTCCCCATCTTCAGGTGGGGGTGCCTGGGAGGAGAGGGGAAAGGGCAGGAGGGTGTCCATGGTGCAAAGTGTTTCAAAGAAGATGGAATAATTCTATTGAACAGATAGTTACTATTTGCAAGACACTGCTAAACGTGGCTATGGCTGACCCTGTTGGAAGAGGAGAGTGGACTGGACGATCCTGGTTCTCAGCCAACCAGCCCGGGTGGACAGTTATGATCTATGTTTGATTTAGCCAGGTTTCTGAAACCCCAGCTCAGAGCACTAGTCTAGAAGAATCTGGATGAGGGACGGGAGTGTCAACACCTCCCCTCCTCTCCATATTCCGAAGGGGTCTTTTAGTGAGAAAGGCAAAGGATAAGTGTGAGGGCAAAAAAACAAAAACAAAACAACAACAACAAAAGCTTTTCCTCCCCCCTTCTAAGTTCTTGTAGCTGGGCTGATAGTCAAATGAACAGAAGAAAATCCAATTTTTAGTACATTTGCATGGGGAGTTCCTAGAAGCATGAACATTTCAGAGACTGGGGCAGCACGGGCCACACGGGACACTTCCGACAAAGGAGGAAGGGTTTCTGGAGGAGAACGGGTGGGTCGCAGAAAGCTGAAGGACAGAACACATGTGGCCGGCGAGTTCTGCGTGCACGATTCGGAGACAGTGGCGTGCAGAGGGTATCCAGTGAGCAGGCCCCTGCCCGAGGCCCTCTTACTTGCTCTGCTTGACTCAGACTAGGCTAAGGGAACATCCTGGGATTTCCTTCCTGAAGCAGGTTTTTCTGTCTGAATGTCTTGAGCAGGAAAAGGGTGGGAGGAAGGTCAAAGCTTCTTTCGGAGTCTTTTGTTTCTGAATCACTAGCTTAGAATCGGTACCCTAAAAGGCAGCCTCAAGGTGGCAAAACCTGGGTCCCCTTCATCACAATGCTAGCATCCACCGAGCATTTCCTTCTATGGCAGTCCTGCGCCAGCTGCTGTATGCCCGCCACTTCCATTTTCTTGATTCCATAATGCCACAGATTATAAGACACATCATCAATTTAAAGGTGGCCTTTGGGAGAAAAGGGGACTACAATGACCTTAATACACAATGCATTGTAAGTCATACTGATTTCAGGAACAGAGTAAAATATGAGAAAAAAAAAACACAAAACCCTGAATCTTAAAAGTGAAGAAGTAAAGGGTAAGTGTAGCTCTTGCAACAGCCCGAAGAAGACTCATCCCCACTGCATGGATCACTAGCGGGACATCAGCTGGGGAGGTGTCACTGCTTGCCTGAGGCTGCAAAGCCACCGAGTGGCAGTTGGGGCTGGAACCCAGGTTCGCCTGCAGTCAGAGCCAGAAGGACCTCTGCAGACTCCGGATTTTGTCAGTGTTTCCCCAGCCCCGGCTCTGTCTTCACCTTTCCACCCTGAGCACTCCTTCCCCTGCCCTCCAAGCAGAGACTTCCAGGGGGACTATGGAATTCATTGGGGGGTGGGGGTGGGGGGAAAGGTACAAAATAGTCAAATTATCATTTTTTTCCAGATTCAAATAAAGTCTTTAAAGGGTAAAAACCACGCATGCCAGGTTTCGCTGTGCCCCGCAGGAAGTCCATGAATTCAAGGATCCCCGTATTGCTGAAAATAGAATTGTAAAAAATAAAAGGGGTGGGGGAGAAAGTGAAGGAAACTAATCCTATTAAACGTGGTAGCGTGTTTCTGTGGCACGCAGGGAGAGATTAAGCACAGGAAAGGGGATAAGTGCTGCTTCAGTTTCACTAAACTAATGTGACAACTTGTCATTGGAAATCTTTGCAGCTTGTTAGGAGACGGCTAGCTGATTCAGTGGGGTTTTCTATCCTTCCCTTTGTGTCTCCCATGCGGTGTTTTTTTTTTTTAATTTTCTTTCTTTTCCTGTTTCTTTCTTGCCATGCTGCTCTATTTTGCTTTCTAATCCTTCATGTCTCCTTCAAGTCAAAACATTTAGCTGGCTCTAATCAAGATTTGGTTTTGAAGATGCCCCTTGACCTTGCGTGGCCCAGAGAAGCTGGGGAGCGGACAGCTTTCCGTCCTTAACCCGGGGTCTGCCCGGTGGCTTGAAAAAATGAAGCTTCTGGGGGAAAAAACTCTCATTTCAGATTTCCTTTTTCTGGAATCGTCCTCCTTTCCCTCTCCTCTTTTCGTTTTCTTGTTTTGTGCTCTTATTTTCTACTTGCATTTCATTTCCATGCCTCGGTGTCTTCTCTCACTTGCCTCTTTCTTCTGTTTTCCCAGTTTCCTTCTTTCCCGCTTTCCCGCCACTTTCTCTTTCATCTCTTTCCTAGAATTCCTTTTCCCTCTTTAATTCACTCCACTAATTCTTATTCTTTCTTTACTTCGTGGATAAAAGTTACGGATCCCCCACGGTGGTGGTTCTCACGTGGACTTGGCTCCTGGTAGAGGAGGGGCCAGTGTGGTGGGGAGGGGACCCAGGGTCTATGGTCACCGACATGCAGGGAACAAAGGGCTGATCAGAACCGAGAGGAAGCAAGCACTCTAGGCTTGGTCCCTGTCTTTCCGAAGCAGGTGTCCAGCTTGTTTGGAAACGTGGCTGCCTGCGCCTCTCTCTTTTGCCTTGGCATCACTTTCTCCTACTGTCCTCCTCCCTCCCCCGCTCCAACTTTCCCCACTGGCTTCGCACCAGAGGCTGAGATGTTGAGTCAATGGAAAAACAACATTCGCCAACATTAAAGGGAGCGTGTTTAGAAAAGGAAGGCCCTGCTGAGGTGCAGAGGAAGCCTGTACATTAACACGGGCCACCTCTTATCTGGGGCAGCTGGGCCCGAGCTGCCTGCGCTGACTCCCCGGCTTTGCCAAGAGGCCTTCAGCGGAGGGGCCGCCTGGTGGGGTGGGGGGCTGAGGCTTACCCATCGGCTTCACCGGCACTTCCAGAGACAAAAAGTCATCGCTCCCCGCCCCCCGAGATTTCATGGGAAAACCTGGACTAATAAGCAAAGTTCTGCAAAGGAAAGCACCCCTCTAGGCCCGCTCTGGACACCACTCACCATGAACCTGGCCCCTCTCATTGCCAGTCCTTCTGAGGACTCCCGGGGTCTGTGAGGACTGGCCATTCTGACCTGAACGTAAATTATGGGGAAGGACAAGCTAACGTGACCCAAAGGAGAAGAAGAAAAAGGCATGTGGCTAGGTTCACCCTGGCTCTAAATTGCTTACCGTTAAGTCTCGAGCCAGCTCTTGATGGAAAGATAAGGTAAATCCCTAATCAGTCAATAATTAACCGCAGCCCATTAATGGCCCAGTCAACCAAATCCTGCTGACACCTTCAAGAACCCTGCTTTATTGGGAGGGTTAGGTCCAGCCTTTTGATAGAAATGTCTCCTTAGCAGGCTGTAGACCCCATTCATGGATCACCATAAAAGGAGTAAAATTATTCCTGTGCCTGCCACTGCAACCTTTTCTTACATTAACTCCTCTGAATAACTTCTGGAAAAATCTCTCATAGAACAGCTTGGAGGTCCCTTCTGGTTCTAGGTCAGTTTGAATCGCATCCCTGTTGTGTTCTGATTGTTACTGCTCTGTTCTTGCTGGAGGACCATGTTTTCTCTCCTCTGCCTTGCTGGGATTCTTTTGTGGCCTATTGCTAGTGTTGTAGATAGATATTCCTGTTCTGTGCTTCTCAGTGTAAACTTCTCTTCCATGCGAGATCAAAGCAGAAACACTTTTTAAGTGATAAGCAACCACACAGCTCTCCCAAAGCATGAATGTGATTTTGAATTTTAAATAACTAAAAAAAATTAAAGGATTCTTAATATTTGATTCTGATACTTCCTGTTGATCAGGTCCTTTTTACATTGCACAAAAGCAAATTTTTTAGGAAAGGGGATTTAGGTAGGTCTTAATTTTTTTTAATTAAAATTCTTTCATTTTGCTTTGCTCTGTACAGGGCTTAATGTATTACTCTATGCTGGTAGCTGTTATACTACTAGAAGAGAAAAATCAGTGTATGTTAAGTTTGGTTTGAGTTTTTTCTAAGGTCCCGTTGTAGGTCATGACCATATGCCAATCAGTGAACTTTGTTCCTCGTTTTATCTGCTCGAGCCACTTGAAAAATGTGTCCTTTTAGATCCACAGGGAGTGGGGTATGAGAGTATGGCTGGATATGCCCCCCCCCCATCACAGGGCAAGAACAACAGAAGCCGCACGTTTTGCCACTGGCGTTATCAGTGGTGTTATTTCTGCACCTTGAAGACGGTTCGTGCAGTTACACTTCTGTTGGTTCCACGGCTCAGCCTCTGTAATCACCAACATGTGCCTCTCCTCTCCTGGTGGAACTGAGCAGTCTGGGTGCTCAGTTCATCTTGGGCTGTTCGGGGGAGTTGCCAATGAGAGGGAATTCCGCCAAGGATCTGTGACACCCTTTTCAACAAACATTAATTGAGTGGCATTTCTTTTGTTCCCAAATCACCCATCTGTCCCTTCTTATGCAACTTTCGAGTTTCAGAAAGGTGGAAGGCAAGCTTTCTTTCCGTCACACATTTGGCCTAAGAAGACAGTCTGTGAGTGACACGGTACAATCTACTGCAGACCTGGAAATAGGTCTGAAAGATTCGCTGGCCCGAAGCAACATGTTAACTATAAAACCAGTCAAATTCAGCCTTTTTTTTTCTTTTTGCCCATTACAACATCTTGCTTTTTTGAAGGCAATCAATACATGGCTAGATTCAATGTTGTTATGATTGTTTTGAGGTCCAAGTAAAAACGGGAAAAGTAAGGGAGAAATTTGTTTTTAAAAATTAGTTGTTTATTTGTAGGTACATACATTTTGGATCTAGTACTCCTCGTTTTTATGCTACTTTTTGATTGTTTTAAAATAGAGAAAAAGTATCTCACTTATGAGAGTGCTGTGAAGTAAAGCAAAGGACATACAACAAATTGTGGTCCTGTGGCTGAGATGTTAAAATAAGATTAAAAAATGGAACTGGAATCTATAGGTTGAAAGGCATTCATAATTATACGAATAATTTTTGAGTATCACAGTCAGGCTAGGGAACCTTGCCACTGGCACGTTTACTTACATTCACCAGGAAAAAATGTTTACCCCCTCGGGAATTTCTTAACGAAAAGAAAAAAATCAATCTCCATCAATGAGCAATATTTTTCTCCCCGAGGGATATTGATTTGAACATTGACTTCACAATGGGTGAGTTATTTCCCTCGGACCCCCTAGTAGGAATTGTTAGGTGACATGTCTTTCATGAGCCAATAAACATGTTGTTTCTAGCGTAGTAATCCCATCGGAAAGATTCCAACTCCTGAATTGGGGCCGGTTTGGCCCATTTGAGCTTTTGTACTTTTGTGTTAAATATTTCTATGGGATGTATTCCAAGTTTAAAAAGCATTCTCTCTCATCTTTCTACCTTGTTAAATGAGGTATGGCTTTTCCGTGCTTCCAAGGGAGGGTGGGGGAGCAGTGAATAATTCCCTTTGCTGCCTACTCCCTAACGGCGTGTCCTCTGGGCTTGTGTGTGGACCCGTGAGTCACACACCATCATGTAAAGGTCCCCGTGTTCCCCCTGCATGCAGCCGTACAGTATCAGCATCTCTAACTTTGAAAAGGGACCGGGTTTTCAATTCACCAGAGCAACCACTATGTGAAGAGCCATGTGGTGGGTGGAGATGAAGGACAGGGCAGGGGATGTAGAATCTTGTTCCGCAGATGATCCTTCTTCAATCAGTCAGTCATCTGTTTGGATGTGTGTATAATGTGTTTTCTTAAAGGGCATGTTTAGAGTTTATATGCGATTGCCTTGGGCTTATTCATCCATGCATTTACATCTCTACCACGTGTCAGACACCATGCTCAGCACTGGCGATACCAGGATAAATAAGACCCATCCGAAGCACTCACAGTGTGGTTGGGAAGACATTAGGTAGGATAGTGATGAGCATCATACATCAACACAAAATACTTAGCGGCTCTGAGGCTTATCTTTGTGGCAATTAGAGTGTTGAGGGAAGAGACGAGCCTAAGCAAGTAATGAATCAGACTCTGGGCTTAGGAGAGGGATGGAAACACGTTCATGTCCCCCCACTGCATAGTGAGAGAAATCTTCATAAGTCACCGTACCTCTCTAAGCCTTAGTTTCCTTGTCTGCAAGTTGGGGATTATAGCAACACCTGCCTTATGGGACTGTTGCGCAGCTTAACTGAGAACGCATAAAAAGGCCTCAACACTGAGCCTGGCACAAAATAAGCACTCGGTAAGTGTTCACTGGAAAGGGGTAACACTCTCTAACGTTATATTTATCGGGCGCCTACCTCGTGGGCAGACCAGCAGTTTGGCAGGAGTCTCCATGAGAGTGGAGAGGGATAGAATGACAGGCAGCTCATGCAGGCCTGGGAGGGACACACCGCCTCCATGGAGCCTGAGGTGGTCTCTTACTGTTGGAGCTCAAAGCACACGGGGAGGCCCGGTGGTGGAAGGGGCAGCAAAATTTGTCCCAACAGACGAGGAGGAGCCTGGTATGGTAGTAGTATAGTAGCGATGGCCTCAGAGGAGGGAAGAGGCAGGCAACGTGTTCACTGATGTTTTCTGAGGTCCCTCGGACTTTCCCATGGGTGCTCTTTGTCTTTCTGTGGCTGGGTTCAATCCTCTTTGTTTTCTTGGGGGACCCAGACTCCCACCTTTGCTCTGTGGCCACCCACCCCATGCTGCCTGTTGGGATGTGGGACCCCTGCTGATTGCCCAGTGGTGTGGCTAAGTCTTCATGCGTCCCTCTTCTGCCCACACTGAAACAGTCCAGCCGTTTCTTACGCCCAGTTGATGTCAGCATGCTCAGATTAAAATGCTTGCTTTGTGTTGATTAGACAGATTCATGATTTGGGAATTGTGATCATGTCACTGCGTAAAACTCTTTGTTTTGCTCTCAGGATGAAGTCCAACATCCTGAGTGTGCCCTACAAGATTTTGCATAATCTGGCCCCTGTCCACAGCTCCTGCCTCATCTCTGGAAACCCCTCACTCTCCCTGTGTCTCCACGGCACTGGCCTTCCTGTCCCCGTGGTTTCAATACCACAGGCACCTTTAGACACACGTGCCTGTCCTTGAGAGGTCTCCCAACCGCTTCTCAACAAACCTTTCCCTTTACCGAGACTCCAACTTCAATGTCTGTTGCTCACGAAAGGCCTCCCTCACTTGGGAGGTTAGAAGCTCTCACGATACCTGCTCATAACACCTACAGTTTTCCTTTATTCTGCTTCTCAGAACTGAGATGAGTAAGTCATCTGAATGCAAGCCTTGTTCATTGGTATCCCTAGGTGTCAGGGATACCACACCACGATACAGCCAGAGCCCCTGCCCACGGCGCCTGCATTTTAGTAAGTGAAGCAATGAACAAGAAACAAACAAGATAGGATGCCACGTCAGGTCACGGTACACATTCTGAAAAGAAGTTAAGCCGGGTGAGGGGACAGAGGAGACTGGCGAGAAGTTGGGGATGCTAAAGAGGGCACGGCTGTGGTTGTCTTGCTGAGTGTAGAGTCCCCAGTCCGCAGCACAAGGCCAGAATCCAGAAAGTAGCTGACAAACACTGGCTGAACGAGAAGCACACTGGTTCAGATAAACCCCACAGCGCAAAGGGCGGTAAAGAGGGCTGAGGACTTGTGTCGTTATGCTTATTTCTCCCCAGTTCCCCGACTGCACCTGGCACAATGTCGTCTGTGTGTTCCCTTCACACCTGACACGAATTCACGGCAGACTTAATTTCCTGTTAAAGTCCATTACGGTCACACCTTGTGTGGGGTGGCATTGCATACTTTCTTCTTAATTGCCAAGGGCAAAGCAGCAACTGGTTGGTGAATGAAATATTTATGCTTTGAAGTATTGGTGTTCTAATCAGTTTCTATTTATACCGATGATCAACTCTTTCTCGGCGAGGAGGAGGAGGAGGATTTTTTCCCCTCCTGTGATCTCTGTGCTTCTAAATGACTAATGAAGGCAATCTGGGCCTGGCAGATTTTGCCACAACTTGGACAGACGTGGTTCTCAGGATGTTGTTGTGTTCCTTCTCGGCTCGCCGGCTCCCTGGTTCCCACGGCGGTGATCTCATTATTGGCATTTTGTTTTCAAACGGTCATCTTCCCCATTTTTCAGGGGGGAAATCCGGGCCTTTGTGCCGCTTCAGTCTGAGGCTTCTCTCCTTAAAGGATATTTTGAAGAGCAAACATCTCCCGTGAGCTTAGTTGTTTTTTTTTATTTTGGTGCAGTGGGAGAAGGGAGTTTGTGATTTCATAATTTTCTTCTTTAGTTTGAATGAGAGAACTGGACTTTGGGGGTCCATGTGAATTGAGATCCAGACAAATGGGGTCCATTCTCGAGAGCTGGTTTAAAGAAAAATTGAGCAGCAGGAAGGAGACGAGCAATAGGAGTGGCCCCTTCCTTGTGCCTGGACCCTCTCGCCCCTCTGTGTGCCCTCCGGGCTGCACCTCTCCCCGACACGGCCTCGGCCCCTGCCCTGGGGCCTCTTCTCCTTCTGCACCAGGAGAGGACTTCGTGGCTGTGTTTGTGCCACTCTTTGGACAAGAAACACCAATCCAAGTCTGGACTGCAAGTTCATTTTGGCTCTAAGCCAATCTCTTTGAGTGGTCCCACCCCTCTCTCTCTCTCTCTCTCTGGGCATCACTCTCTTTATCTCCACCACCAGATCCCAAACTCCCCAACAGAAAATCACATATTTTCTATCTGCCCTTAACCAGCCCTCCCCTCTTCCCTCCCGGTGCATAACAATGAGGCCTTCCAACAGCCAGAATTCTCAGGATCAGTTAAGAAAAAGGTTGGAGAAAAACGGGATCTATCCCCATCCCCCACACTGCTTCCTTCCATCTTACCCATTTGTACATTTTCATTTTTATTTTTACTTACAGACACCAAGCCTCGTAAAGTCCGGGAAGCGTCTGCTTTGTTGACCAAGGTTGGCCAGAGTACACATGGCTAATGAATCTTTGTGGAATATAGGAGTCAGTGTAAAGGAAGAGGAGCCCATTCACAGGGGATTTCCACTCACTGTAAAGGAGTGAAATGAAAGCAAACTTTGGTGGTTTTTGTTTTTAACTGCGGGCCAATTGATATGGACTGAGCCATTCAATGCACTGCATTCATCAATTTTTGTCCCTGGGTTAGAGTCATGAGACTAAGACCCAGAATTCTTGGTCCCACCCCATTTGCGGCATTAAAATACACACACACACACACCCACACACACACAACCTTGGCATGTTTCGCCAACCAGGTTTTTTTTCTTTGTCTCAAAGAGGCTCAGCTGAACACTCAATTCCTCAGCCAGTGCCACGATCAAAAATGCAGTAAACCTCAGCTGCCTCAGATGATGTCACAAAACCCTTAAGAATGCTCACTGCTGAGCTGGGCACGGGTCCAGCAAACACAATTCTTTCTGCCAGTTATTCAGGGTCTTTGACAGGTTAGGTGGTCTTTTTTCTTTTTCTTTTTCTTTCCTTTTTTTTTCATCCTCTTAAAAGGCAGTTCAGTTTACCTCTAAGCAAGACATTAGCTCTGGCTGCCCCAAATAACATTTTAATTGAAGTCTCAGTCCAAACAAATGCCCGGCCTCTTTATTAACCCCCACAGTGTAATTTTTCAGCCTCAGACCGATTCGGGGGGAAACTGTCTCACTTAAACCGCCATGCAACGGAACACGACAGTTTTCCTCAATCAGTCTCTTTTCTGACCTTAATTTGAACCTTAATCTCTTTTAACCATGTTCTCTTTATGAGCTCTCCTAGCCATGGCACAATACTAATTTTCCTGTTTTGAGACTCTCGGCTTACAAAGGTATTTCGCTCCCCCTTCTGTCCCCAAATGTAACCAGGATTTCGTGGACCTTTGGGAAGGGGAAGGGAATACTTACTCTTCACATTTTTTAGGTTTAGTCGTTTAAATAGCTGCTTTGCAAAATGTTCTATAGAATCTGAGAGGGTGTATTTTTGAGGTAATGTGTACATTAAAGTTTATGTACCAAAAAAATATACTTAGCTGTCATAAAAACCTAAAAAGCCCTTTAAATGATTATAAAATATTTTTCATCAATACACAGGTCCACATGAATAAAGTAAAGTAGAAACTAAGGCTATTCTCTTGATAATTCAGGCAAAAACAATGCATTCTATTAGAAACCTCTGATCTTTGGGGGGAGACCTGAATTACCCAGATAATTGCTTCAATTCCTTTCTTCATTTGTATGCTTAGATATAAGCAATGAGTAATGACAAAGAAAATAATTTTTTCATAATGACACCTTTCCATTTTTTGACATTGGTAAAATGATCCAAATTAGGAAGAAGAAAAAAAAAGCACCCTTTTTAATAACAGTGAAAAACAAACCCACATCTCTCTATTTGGAGTCTACCTTCATATAGCAGAACTATGTAGGTAGAAAAACAGTGCTTATGATCATGTGCTCAACTAGATTTATTATAGGTTTTTGCACTTCCTGGCATTCACATGAAAGCATATTGGTTATTATTCTTTATAACCTAATTGGGGGCTTTTGTATCTTAGTTACCCCTGTGTTCTCTACTTAATACAATAGTTTGTTGATTGCAAAAAATTACATTTCTGTGACTTTAAAGTCCTAGAACGAGGATTGCCACTGAAGGCTGGGGATTCAGCCCGGTGTTCAGGAGACAGGGACCGTGTGCCTCCTGGGTGAGAGGAGGTAGGCAGCTGGGAACAATTGTCTGTCCCCTGCAGTGTTCAGTGGCACTGGCAGCGTGCTGGCACGCTAAACTTTGCCTTCATTTAACTGGTTCAGACAATTAGTGGGATTGAATCAGAGTCCTCCTGGATCATAGTTTATTATATGTTATTAAATTCCATTATTCAAGGAGTTGCTGCTTTGATTGTAAAACTTCCCGACATTTCCCACAAAGCTCCCAGCTCCGTTCCTTGAGTATTTTTCCTTTTATGTTTATCTTGTGCATCTCTGATAGACAAGGTTACCTTTTTCTTTTCTTTCCCCTTGGTAGTTATTTAAAGAGCTAAGGGCTAATTTGAAAATACGTCTTAGAAAGGACAACAAAAATGAGATGTGGAAAAAAAATGGATGAAGATTCTTAATTAGTCCATTATTTGACACGCACGATTTAACATGGTATGCTTAGCATTGTGCATTCCCGAAAAGAACAAGGCTCTTTTTTTTTTTTTTGCATCCCAAACTTTAACTCCCTCTCATTCATTATATCCCTCCTTGTCACTTTCCATTAGTTGATTGTGACATCCTTTGCTGGAAGGGCGAGCAAGCGGATTACTTCCAAACTGGTGTAAGTGACACTCAAAAGAATGCCCTAGAGGGAGTTCTGTGATAGCAACAAGCTCCTCAGCCCCTGGAGTTGGAGAATGTCATTTCAATAATATGTCGGAGTCCATTGTCACATCGTTTTTGGAGCAAGTTGTTAACTTCCCAGAAGTGGCAGGAATAGGTTTTCTGCTGGAACTTATGTGGTAGAGCATCTAACGTTGTCACTGTCACTGTTTCATTAATAATAATGATGATGATGATAATTTATTGTGCCAGTCCAATCCTTCTAACCAGCATGTTGAGTTTTACAGATGAAGAAACTGAGGACCAAAGAAGTTAAATAAATTGTCCTTTGGTCATGTAGCTGATGAGCAGCAGAGAGGAGGTTTTCATTGAGGTCTGGGGGGCTTTCCATTACAGCAGGCTACACACGCCGCACTAACTTCTAGGAAACTTCAGCACGTCTCTCTGAATGGAAAGGGTGAAGAAATGACCAAAGGACTATTTGTTTTAATGCAACCGAAAAATAGCATCACTAGGGCACCTCTACGTGGAGGTGGGAGGTGACTGAACGAGTCTGCCAGGGCCCAAGCACACGTGGATAGATTGTGCTGGCTAGGAAGTGGAGAAACTGATGCTCTGACCAGATCGGCCTGGTAGATGTGAACTGTGCCCCAGACCATGATCCCTGTCCCCCGCAACCCCTTCCCTGCTCCCAAAGGTCCAGCCCTGGGGATCATCCTCCCGGCCTTGGAACAGTGTTGTCCTGGGAAGAGCTGAGTGGTTGCAAATAAAAAATATATCCTGAGCAGGCACAGGCGAGCAAGACCCTGATGTGAACAGAGCCGGGACTAAGCCTGGCTGTCACTCCTCAGACCCTCAAACCAGCTTTTGACCTCGTAGGGTCTTCGGCTCCTGAGAAAACCAAGTTTTCTTCTTCCATCAAATTTCAGCTTCTTTCCTTCATTAAACAAGTTTTAGCTTCTTTTCCTAGTAATCCTGGAAACGTTTTGATTATAAAATAGAGAATAAGGAAAGACAGAGCAAATACATTAAATAAGAGTCACCTGTCATTCCACCATCAGAGGACAATGGGTAGTCTCATGGTAGGTATCTTCTAGCCTAGGCTGTGTGGAAGTCAGTAAAACCTGCTGGGATAGACTCTGGAAATCAGACTACCCTTCCTTCAATCTAGACACCGCTACCAGCATGTCACCTACCCTCTCTGGACCCCCCTTTGTCATTTGTAAGGAACCTCCCCACATAGAGTTGTTGTGACAATGACCTAGTGCATGTCATGGAGCTGGCCCATGAGGATCACTTATCATATCTAGTTGCCACTGCATGTGTGTTGGCCCAGTGCTCTTGTCTTACTCGCTGTTCTGCCCGTGCTCCAGCCCCCTTGACTCCAAGCCCATCCATGAGTTCACCCTCTGCTGCGATTCTGCCCCTTCCCAGTCCGTTTGGTTTGGCCTCCCCCTCACACCCCATCAGTGATTTTCTAGGTCTCAGAGTCTTTCCATGTCACCGTAACTCTAACATCAGCATTGCCAGCATCGTATTACTACTTCTGTTTGCTGGACACATTTCTACCTGGACGTCCTCCTTCTCTCATCCAGCACCGCCGCAAAGCCGGAGTGGCCCCCCTCATTTCCATCACTCTTGGCCTGCTTGAAGTGAGGGCAAGTGGAGGCACCATCAGGAGTCTGTGACCCTAAAGACAACAGCAGCATCAACCCGCACATCCGGGGCTTTCGGTTCCCGACATACAGGGTGGGCAAAAGTAGGTTTACAGTTGTTCGTGTGGAAAATAATAAATAATTAAAGAAAAATAATAGAAGGATAAACAGGGTTTTGCGTGGTCACAACTGTAACACTACTTTTGCCCACCCCAATGTATACTCAATACAGGGCAAGTATATTTGCTTAAAACATTTTAAGTGTAAAAAAGGGATTTTTAAATTATCTTAATAAAAGCCCTCTGTCTCTTCTCAGTGATCTTTGCACCATATAAATAAATTTTATATATATATATATATATATATATATATATCTGACAGAATGCATGCAATGGGACAGTGGATGGCCAGGGACAGGAAGGAGGGAGGGGGATTGTATTTAACAAAACTGGGAGTTCACATGGACCTTTCAGACTTAAAAAAAAATGTCGATTTCACATGCCAAAATCTTGAAAGGGGCTTGACGGCTCACAGCTTTGGTGTATTTTTCCAGATGGCAGATGCCATTTTGTGTTTTGCATAAACTGACTAAATTTGCTTGCTCTTTGTACTTATTTCAGAGGCAACCATTCTTTGCTTTCAATGGGACAGAAGAGCTCCTTGGCACCGGAAGCCTCCTGGTCTGGTGAGGGAGGAAGGAGGGACTGTTCTGGGGACACTTGGGCATCATCGATGCTCTCCGCATTCAGACCGAGGAAGGAGCTGGGGCCGCGGCCTTCGATGCTCGTGACCCGAGGATGGGCGGACCGTGAGCACATCACAGAAGGTAAGCTGTGCTGAAGAACTGCCCAGAGCTCCCTTCCCAGGGAGCCCATTCTCATCCCCGTGGAGGACCATCAGGTTCATCGTGTTCTTATTTCAGCCCGTCTTCGTTCTGCTGATCGCTGGCTGTGTGATCCTCTAACACAGTCCCTTGTGCTTCCATCTCTGAAAAAGATACAAGGAAGAAAAAGAAAAAGATGACAACAATAAGTAACACTTATCTCTTCAGATTGTTGTGATGGTTCCTTGGATTATAAATCCACGTGAGGGATTTAGAACAGTGCCTAAGTGCATATAGTAAGTGTTCAAAAAACGCTGGTAATTATTATGGTTGTTATGACTCATTTCCACGGGAATTTGCATGCTTTTCTTATTTTCTGCTGATTGACCCTGTTCTGCCCCCAGCACCATTGTGATAACTCTTTGTTTTTTTTCTGGTAGTTTTTCTGGAAATAGACCCCTGGTAGAGTGGTTCAACGACAGGCTTTGCAGTCAAATAGAGTCAAGTTGAAGTTGTTAAAGTAACATTCAATAGATAGGCCTCCTCGAGAAGTGACTTAATTTCTCCCAGCCTCCGTTTCTTTAGCTATACAATAGGGATGATAGTGATAGTACGTGCTGACGGATTCCTGAGAGGACTAAATGAGGCGATGCTTGCACAGTGTCTGGCAAACATATGAAACCTGTCGTGTGCTGTTGTTATTTTCGCTCTTACCCTCCCAAGTGTCTTTAGAAGCTGGACAAGGCCCCGGGGCTCTGGCTGCAGGTCAGCTCCCCCACCAGAAAAGATGGCCAACACAGAAATAGATGCTGTGAGACCGTGACTTTACGGGGACTCTTTGACAAATAATGACACAAAATTGACAGTGTTGAGCCTTGGTCAACATGGGTTTCAATTAAAGTTAGAAAATTCACACCTCTGAGCAGGCCGATCCCGACTCGGGACCCTGGGGATTATTCCAAAGGACAGGAACCACTGGGGTAGGAACAAAAGCCCGTTCTTCTGTTCTAAAGGCCCCCAATAAGGTGCAGAGTGAGGCAGGTTCTGGGGAAGAAATAGCTACTCGTGCTGGCCACCCCTCAGGGAGGAGTGTGGCCCGTGCACATTACAGCACGTTCCAGTGTCACATTTTCAATCATGTAAATTTATTCCCTCAGACTGAAAATGGGTGGAAGTGGTGGCCTCTAGGACTGAAAGTAAACCCCCTAAACACTGTGGTTGTGTTAGGGGACAGTTGGAAACTGTCTGAACCACCTTTTTTCCCGACTCACCGAGCAGTGATGACTGGTCTCTATCAATACATGACTGTCCTCGCTTAACAAGTGAATAAAGAGAAAACAACCGAACACTTGGAACTCCCCCCCCAAAGCCAGCAGGAAACCTGAAAAAAGGAAGAAGAACATGGAACAAGGAAGGGTGTTGTACGAAGCACCCGCCATCTTGCGTATATTTTGTTTGCCTTCTTGGACTTACTTGAACCTCCCCCTTGCTCTGCCTAGACTTACAAAGTGAGAAGCACTTGGGATTTGATTGGGAAGGAAAAGGCACAGAAATGGCTTCTTTTTCGAATCTGACAAGATGACAGCCCATCTTTTTCTCTTGACCTTGTACTTGGACATGGCTCAGAGAGTGGAATGCTGCAATTAGTGATCATTAACAGTGAAATAAGAGAGGAAAGTTAGGATCAAATAAGAGACAAAAGACAGAAATACAGGTCAAAGGAAAGAGGAAGAGAAGCTGGAAGGAACGGGAGGAAGCTGTTAAAGATTATTAAAGAGGGGGAAGGAGTATAAGAGCATACCAACCAAACACACAAAAAGAAGACCCAAACCTTTATAGTATTGTGACAGAGATGGCTGTCTGGCCAGTGAAGGTTTACCTTCCGCTCCCACCGTGTAGACTTGTTTGGGGCAAGCAATTGCTCAGCCAAAGACTACATTTCCCAGTCTCCCTTGCAGTGACATTGGACCATGTGACTAGTTCTTATCAGTGGAATATGGGCTGAATTGAAAAAAGGTGTATCACTATAGTTTTTCATTAACACTGTGTCTAGTTTCTCTCTTCTCCCTACTCCCCTTCCCCACAGCTTGCCCTCTCTCTCCATCTTCTGGCTGGACAACTTTGATGTCACCCATGTCTAGAAGATGTAGAGCCGTTACCTGGAAGGAATCTGGATCCCTGAATGACTTTTGAAGGGGTGGAGCCCAGGCCAGCTGCCCAACCAAGAACATCCACATTAGACCTTTTGTCAGTGAGAAGTTAACGTTGATAGGTTAAGCCACTAAACTTTGGGGAGATCGCTCATTACACCTGCAAGCACTACTTACCTTGACGAACATAGTGATGGATAGCAGAAGGGTGCCCATTTTCCTTTTCATCTTTGTTTAAGAACCAGTTAATTATTTCCTGATATTCTATTTTTCTTGTATTGTGTTGTGAAGAGCAGCCAATAACAACCAGCACACGCTCTTTTTCACCTACGAGCCCAAGAGTCACATGGTCTGACTTTCAAGTTCCTAAAGACAACAGTGTGGCCCAGTGTTTTTCCACTGCCCGATACGATCTCCAGCCGCCCAGCCGAATGTATCTGCTTCCAGCAGCCCGACGACAAAGGCGATGCCACGTATTTTAAGGTTTTGTTATAGGACTCCACATCTGGCACCCAGTAGTCTAGTTTAGTCTGAAAAATAGAAGCCTCTCACAGCAGACGTCAGGCAATGTGTTCACCCAACCATTTCTTCTTCCTGGGCAAAGGGCAAGCCTGTAGTCCCCTCTCCCTTGCAGTGTCACTGAGGCCACAGGAACAATTCTTTTTTTTAATCCTCACCTGAAGACGTGTTTCCATTGATTGGAGAGAGAGAGAGAGGGAGAGAAACAGAGAGAGAGAGAGAGAGAGAGAGAACTATATATAGAGAGAAAAAAACAGAGAACAGAGAGAAAGAAAGAAACATTGATTGGTTGCCTACCTCGAGTGGCCAACCAGAGACTGAACTTGCAACCTAGGTATGTACCCTGACTGGGAATCGAACCCACAACCTTTCAGTGCATGGATGGATCAGTGCTTAAACAACTTGAGCTGCGTGGCCAGGGCAAGACCAATTCTTTAATGGGATGTAAGCAGGCAGAAGTATTGTGCCAACTTTGGTCCAGGGAATTAAAAGTGACTGTGTCTTCTCTATGTCCTCTCTTCTTCTTCCCCAGGGATCTTGGGTGACATGTATTCAGATAGGGTGGCTACAAGACAGAAGCCACTCAGCCTACATCCTGAACAAGAAATAACCTGTCCCTTGTTATGCTGCTCAGACTTGGGGTTTATTAGTGAAATATGCCTGTCCCATTCTGACATATGTATTAGGCATATTTCCATGATGAAGGAACTGCATGTAAGGAATTAGAGCTTTACAGAATCACTGGGAGAGCCAGGGAGAAATGGTTGAGGAGGTTGTTACGAACTTTCAGGAAATCTGAAGTGAAGGAATCACCAGGAAGCCAAGTTGCCGTTGACAATCTCAGCCGCTTGCAGCGCCGAGGCCGGTGATTCTCAGGAGGATGCACAGAAGCAACCACCTAGCCCCACATCTGCTGTCTGCCAGTGCCCACACACCTGCTTGTAGCTACTGATAAAAATTGCCTTTGCCTTCCACCTTCCAAGGATTGTGCCTCTCAATGGCAGATTATACCAGGAGCCCTGCTGGCAAGGGAGCCTGGGAAATGTAGTTTCCAGTCTCTCAGACCTGTAGTATTGAAGGGAGCTTAGGGCAAAGATGCTACTTATTGAGTCTCAACAAAAAAATGCCTGGCACAAGTGTTCCTTGTCCATCCCTTAGGAAATTCAAGTGGTCATTCCTCCATAACCCGTTTTCTCTTGAAAGCTCCTGGAGAGCAGAGCTTCATCAGTTCCCTATCCCCAGTGCCGGACTGTACTGGACAACACATTGTCCTGAACTGATTCGAATGGGATGACAGCACAGTCAATAGCAAATAGGAAAGTTGCCCTCATGTGTTTAAGTCAGATTTCAAGGACTCCTGTCCATAGAATCTGGTAATTCCCCCTAACGACTGCCCTCGATTTTGCCCTTGCTTAAGACATTTGCTGGCCTTGCCTGCTTAGAGTGGCCGTGAGGAGAGTGGCTGCTTGCTCAACAAGTGACCTTAAGCTTGAGCTCTGGGTTCTGCCTGCACAGCCAGAAGGAGGAGGATTCGACAGTAGTCTAGTGCATTGGGTTCATGGAGGCTGTCAATCATATATTTTTTTTTGTTTTAGACAGCATCCTCAGGTTGGCTCTGGAATTACAAAGTATTTCTGTATTTCGTTCATTTGGTTTTGAACACTACCTTTGTGCTCTGGCGGAGCCGGGACCTCTTCGGGAATGCGGGGTTCATGAGCTCACATTGGGGCAGGTTTGGGAGTGTCTCGGTGAAGAGGAGGTGGGGTGGGTTCGAACGTGAGGAGGGACCTGTTCAGCCATAAGGAAAAGGAGGGCCAGACCCTGGTGCGATTTCATCTGGAAAGGTACAAAGTTAAAGCTCCGTGGAAGATTAAAGACACCCTCTCGAATATTTATTTTCCTCACCAAACAAGGGTAAACCTATTGTGCCCATGGTAAAAATAACGATAGAATGACTCTGACTTAGTTACAACCATTAAAGAAATGAAAGATATGGGTGAGGTCACTAATTAATCTTTCCGTCGCTATGAGGAGGTGGCTGCATCCAGCTGAAGAGTGCCGTGTGCACAATAGCACAGTCGTGGGGCACGTGGTGATGTAGCAGCTGGCGGTGCCCAGCATCTAGCTTCTCTTTTCCATTCCCACCCACCCTGATCTTGGGCTATTTTTAGGTGTTTTACACAGTGTACCCGGACCAAAATCTTTTTTTTACAAAATTAAAAGAATAGAAGAGTTAGAGTCTTCACAGAAAAATCAGACTCTGCAAGGTCCATTTCCCTTGGTTCCCCATGTTCCTTGCCAGTTAATTGTTTTTCTCTTACTTTGCACCTAGATTCATGGCTGAAACACAATCGTGAGTTTACTTTGTATAAAGGGAAGTAGGGCATTGAGCAATCATCTAATGAATACAGTCAAGATGGTTAGTGAATCTGGAAAATTCCACTCTCAAAAAAATGACTTTCTCTACTCTGTAGCAGATTTCCTCTTGGCCTTAATTATCCACAGAGTTGTCCAATTTTCTGATAATATTTATGTTGTTGACATCACCTTCATAATTTATTTAATGGATTTCATTGGGGGTTTTTTGAGGAACCCTTTATTCTAAGAGGCTTCTTTTATTAATCAACATAGAACTTTTTCCCTGTTATCTGTTACTGTATAAGAAACTACCCAGAACCTAGTGACATAATGCAATAATCTATTATCACTCTTGGTTCTTGAAGGCTCGCCTGGGCAGTTCTTACTTGGAGCCCTTCATGGACTGCAGTCAGATGGTGACTGAGGCTAGAACCGTCTGAAGGTTTCTTCACTTACATACCTGTCATTGGGTTAACCAGGAATCAGTCAGTCTCTCTCTCTCTCTCTCTCTCTCTCTCTCTCTGTCTCCCTGTCTCTCTCCCTCTCTGTCTCTCTCTCTCTATCTCTCTGTCTCTCTCTCTGTCTCTCTCTCTCTCTCCATGTAGTTAGCTTGGTGTCCTAAGAACTTCTTGTTTTCTTTGTAATCAGCCTTTTCCTTCTTTCAGCACAAGTGCTACAAAACATTCAGGTAAGGGTTGCAAAGCCTCTTAAGACCTAGCCTTGGAAGCCATGCAGGTTGGCTTCTACCTTCTGTTTGTCAAAGCAGTCACCAGTGTCCCAGATTCCAGGAGTTGGAGGAATAGATTTCACCCCACAAGAGTAGAATGGCTTGTGCATTCTAGGAAGGACGGAACTGATGGTGGTCATTTTAATGACAGGCTACCACAAGCACCTACTATGTGACATGAAGATAGCTGCTGGGGAAAGGTGTTGAACAAAACAGGCATAGCCTCTGGCTTGGGGAGATTAAAATCTAGCTTAATTAACTTTAGTTTGACTTGACAGCTTTTACAATCAACTGTTGAACAGTAACTGTCAATACTAAGTATATTTGGTTATGAAACTGACAAACAGCTATTCTGATCATTTGTGGTCTGGTCATTTTGGGGCTATCTGGTCCATATCTTGATGATCAACTTGAGCTGATCCATCCATACCCTCCTTAAAACATGGTCAGAGCAAAGCAGACATTCATCCGTGGCTCACCATGTTGAGTTCCTGCTGTGCCTAGAGGTTGAAACTAGCCTTTAAACTCATGCTAGGGAATGCAAGAGAAGTTGCAAAGTCAGGCTTTGCTCCTGACGGGCTTCCTCTTTGGAGCAGTTCGGGCCCCGAGCAGCAGAGCAACTCGGGACAATCACGAAGCAGGATGGGAGCCAGACAGCACAGGAGACACCGGACAGGTGGTATCTTCCACTTTCCCTCCTGAGCGTTATCTTCTGGAGAGAAGTATTTGGTTCTTTGCCTCAGTTTTCTTCTCCTCCGTGTCATTAAAGGAAGGTGAGCTAGGTTTGTTAAGTGAAAGGGGATTTCAGAACAGGAATGTTGACAGAAGAATTGGTGCTGTTCAGCAATTCTCAGGTCTTATCGTTTTGGGCATAGTTCATGTCCTTTCTGTGGTGACAGCGAGGAGGGGTTGGGGGAAGAGGCTCATGATGACACAAGAAGCACCTTGATACAGAGGAAACAAAGGTCAGAACCTGAAAAGGTCCTAGGGCAGGCAGAATTCCTGTTCACACTTGTCACGTTCTCTGCCATGAAACCATTGTGCCTTCCTCTGCCTGTACAGCTATGTGGTCTCACAGAACATGAAAGGACATTGGAGGGGATGTTTCAAGCCAAACTAGGTTTTGGCTCAATGGTCCTACAACAAGGCTCCTCTATCAGTCCGTTAACTTGAACGTCACAGCTCATATTTCGTCAATATGGACACTTGTCTCACGCTAGTGACTCTTGTGTCCCCTGCTTATGGTTTGCTAAATTAAACTTTTTTCCCCATTTGTCATGCCATTTATTTATCTAGCTGAAATGCCCATTCCTACTTGCTCTGGGTATTTGTAACAGATTTCAATCATAGCCTGCTGTGCATTTGGTCAGCACGTACTCATTTGATGTATTGGCGTTACGTTCTTTTGTGCCTGCTGATAGATTTATCACTTTGCAGCTTTTCTTAGGCACCTGATTGGCCCAACTGGATGGTAAACTGGATGATGGCAGGAGCTTCTCTGTAGACACAAATATACACCTATACAGGAGACATCTTTCAACAGTTGGTGGACATGCATCCTGCTCCCTTTTCCTTTGTTGTTATCATTTAAAATCAGGTAGACTACCTTATAGTTGCCTGATGAATTACATCAATACATATGTCTAATGGATTACTTAGATTTATAAAGCTCCTCAACTTGATATTTGCAAAGATGAAAATAATCCAGGTTATTGTTCCTCTGGGAAAATTCTTTTTGTAAATTCATGACAAACATTAAGTTCGTGAGCTCTATGAAGGCACATGTGATTGATTATTTAGGGTCAAACTGATTTTTTTTAGATTATAAAGTCTTACTCCTCAACGTGATGCTACCTGCTAAGCCTTTGAATTTCTGTGTGGGAACTTGTTATCAAGATTTGTTTTTGTTTTTGCTTGTGAAGGAGTCACAAGCATGGCTTGGAGGACTTACACTGTTCCTCTGTAATATCTAAGTATTCCCCTGCTCTGACCCCTATAGGAACCTATAATTTAAGAAGAAACTTGGGGTTGCTTCAGGAAAAATGTAGCTGTCGACCCTACTCTTCCTCCTTCTAACCGACTTGCTGGCCCTAAAACCTTTTTAGGTACAAAATTGGGTGCTGCCCCTGCCTATCCACTACATAAGGGGTACCCCCTAGTCTGATGTCAGGACCACCAGGAAATATTTTCCATCCTCCAAATATCATGAACTGTTTTGCTATTCCTGATATTACATTAACATGAGATAAAGCTTTCCTCTCATAATTAGGTGTACACTTAAAATGCAAATCCTGCTGGAAGCATTAATATAATGATGAGTCTTTATTCACAAAAGATGAGCGTGACTGATAGCAGGTCTTTTCTTGAAAACAGGTTTCAGTTAGCGCAAGGTGGTGACTGAGTTTCAGAGAAGAGAGGCCACCTCAATCCTAAAGCAGCAGGTTCGGAAGTAGGAGGTCCGCACCCCATGGAGAATCCGAAGTGACCCAGTGCAGAAAGGACACATGAAACCTTCTATTTAATTCTTTATTTCACCCAAAATAAATAACTTTGGGCGGGATATTTCGATGCACACAATACAGTAATACCTATGTAATTTATAAGGAAAAATGCACAGATTGAGTATGGCTTATATTTCTTTTCTTTTGGTTGAGAAAAGTTCATGACCTAAAAGGCTAGAAACCACTGCTTACAAGGGAAGAGTGTGGACAAGGGCTTCCCGATGCTACGTGGAGGAGTAGGAAACAGTTACAAAACAAGGGTTTGCAACCTCAGAATTCTGACTCCGGTTACTACTGATTTCAGTAATTTGATCGATAGGGAGTTTGCTGACTCTCCACCTGATGCCAGGACAGTCCCTTTTAAGATGTTGAGACATTGCTCAATTTTAGAATGTTGACCAAAGAAAGTAGATTTTAATCATGCTTTTTTTTCCCATTTTGTTTTCTCAAGGGTCTTATGGGAACAGAAACTTTTGAGGGAGTTAACTGTTTGTGCAAGATGACTGGTTGGGTAAAGAAGTCCAAAGTTTATTATCTGCAGAACAAATACAGCCTGGGCAAAGGTGACTGAAGTGAGTGTCTCCCGCCTTGTCCCTTCAGCCTGTCTAAGGGGATGTTTGCACCGGCCATTGCATAACTGAGAACCTTATCTCTGAATGTCAAAAGGAGAGGAGGCACCTGGTAAACTCCTACTGGTGACAAATAATCACTGACTCTTATGCCTCTTAGTTTGATAGGCAGCTGATGGTGGTGCTTGTACAAAAATCATTTCAAAAATTCGTTTGTTGATACGATATTTCTGAATAGCCAGGTATTGTTTGTCAACATCGGAGTGGCTGGATTTGAATTTTTTCCTCCATCCCCAAAGGTAGACAAAACACAGCTCAGGGCAACTACATGAATACGTTTACTAATGGCTTGGAGTGGCTAGTCTGGACTTTTGTTGGTGGTGATTGATGACATCAGGGACAATTGGACCGTTCTTGTGATTACTCCACAGTCATTACTGATGAGGACACAGAATGGATAGATGCACAATGAAGGGCTCAACTGGTCTTTCAGAAGACAGCATTGTCTGCACAAATGTTGATGGGAAAGTGTGGCTATGGTTGAGCAGTTAAGAACTTATCATTAGAAAAAAGTTGACAACGCCTGGGGTCTCAGAGATCCTTACAGACCGGGTCATTTTTTTAGCCATTTGCTTTATTTTGACTTTTGCTATTGTTCCTTTTCTTGGAACCTGAACTTTAAAACGTTTATAACTATTTCTCAAAGAAGCACTTAAGAAAGGGCTCAGACACTAAGTGAACAGAGTGATCAGAGTAAGATCCTCCACCTAATTTTTGGATGGTTGAAAAAAATCCTGATGGGATGGATAGTGTGTTGTGGGAGAGAATTGTCTCCATCCATGTGAGCATGTATAGCTGTATGAGCAATAACTAAAACTGGTTAGTATAGATTATCTCAGTAACCATCACATTTACCAGTACAATTGTTTAAAAAGAAAAAAATTTTCCAGTATGGAAAAGAAAATTCCAATTTCTGAGCCCAAGCCTTGCTAATGACCTATAGTTTGGAATTTCACTTATGACCAGTCGTTCAAGTGGAAAAACTAATGATAGTATAAATTTAGCTTAGATATTTGGAAATACTTCTACTTTAGACTATGAGGCCCAGAGCTGAGTTGTCAATGGGGTTGGTAGATTTCAAAGTCCAGGGTAAACAATTGCCTTTTAGATTCTGGAAATCTTTTAGTTCTTCCTGAAAATAACGACCTTTGGAGCATCCACGAAGTGTTAGAGTATTACCGGCCGCCTGCCCAGGGCTTACACCACCGAGTGTTCAAAGGTGGTGCTTTCAGAGGAAGGCTGGTGGTGACCATGGGGGTCTGTGAAGGTTGACCTACGCAGCCACCTTCATGAGGGAAGATAATGCAATGGTGTGTGACCCAAAAGTGAGCTTCGAAACCTGGGGAGCCTCTTAGATCAGTCGATTCATAATAATAAAAACTATAGTCATATGTCCAGGGACCTGCGGCCTTTGGGAAAGAAGGTGGCAGGATGCAAGGGAATCGAAGGGACACCGAAGGACAGAGCTGAGAGAGCAAGGGTGAGAGTGCGCGGGAGGTGTGTGGCTGGCGGGCTGGCCGCTCACAGGGCCTGGTTTTCCAATCTGGCACTGGGCTTGATGAGTCTGTTTATTCAGCCACGGTATCAGACATTCCCTTTTCCTGCCCGAAGAAGTCCCCTTTGAAGAGCTGCTCTGCTGGGGAGTAGTTTCCCCTCGGACGGGCTACTCCTGTTTGCAGACCTAAAGGAAAAGAACTGGAAAGGCCACAAGAATGTTCTTTAAAGCGATATTCCAGCGCCACGTGAGGGGAGGATGAAATAGCAGTAAAAGATTTATTTCCTGGTTGAGGTATTTTTTTCCCCTCTCAAGTGACTTTAGCCCTGAACAAAGGTGTCACATGAGTGCGGTGGGGGTCAGAGGTCCGTGGGTCCCTCCAGGTCTGTGCGGTCAGGTGGGGACTGGGGGTGGAGAGCGGCACAGAGCGGGAACGTCCGAGCTTCTGCAGGCCGGGAGAGAGCCGAAGATCCCTGCGCGGGTCCCCGAGAACCCCGAGGGGCAGCCCAGTCTACCAGTCTGTGTCTGTAAAGGCATCAATGGCAGGGGCATAGCAAATTGAACCATTCGGAGGTTGAATTTTTAACTTTGGGGCTTTCCTGTTAATTTCTTGTATCACACGATGACACTTTTTACTTTTCAAAGACGTTTTTCATCCAGCCCTCACGTTAACCTTGTGAAATAGCCAGAGTAGATGTCAGTCTCCCGAATGTTTCTCTTTGGAAAGGGATGTGGCCAAAGAAAGAGATGGGTACCCAGCTCATTACGAGCAGGGGCAGAACGACAACCCAGGTCTCCTGACTCCTGGACCAACCAGGTCTCTTTTTTTCCCTGTGTTCTTGCGACCTGTAAAGTGACGATGGGAGTTTCAGAAAAAAGGAAGGTGACATTCTCCATCTCCTCCCAGGCACATAGAAAGTCACTGTGACTTTGAAGCCACTGCTTTGCTGTGTCCAAATTCTCTCTCCGGGACTGGCCTTAGGGAGGAGATTCAAAGTGAAACCTTCAGAGGGGAAGTCTCGTATTCTAGTCACTGTGCTGCCCATGCCTCTGGTGGATTTGTTCAGTCTTTCCCTGCGCCACAGCAAACAGGAGCTCTCCAGAATGAAAAGGGGTCTTTGTTCCGTCTCTGCGATGAAGCCTTTGAGTAAGGGAGGTCACCTCTCGGCAAGGCCTGGCTTTCATGGAGAGGAGATGGGACCCACAGTCTCCCCTTGACTCCTGGCTGAGACTCCAGGACTCACATTGACTCTCGGGGCCTAGGAGGGAGATTGGTGCCGAAGGGAACACGAAGCACTAACCAACCGAGTCCTTGAGGCATCGGAGTGAATCAGAGTTTCCTTCCAGGGAACACAGGTGTGTGCTTATCAGGGCTTCAGGTAGCAACACGAAGAAGAGGTCTTGCTTATGGACTGCCTTTACTGCTTTGACACACTCAGCCTTGTATTTTATCTGTTTCCGAATACTTGTCTTCTTCCTACACATGGAGCTGAAGCTGATCGACATTGAGACATATCTTGTAATTGTTTGTATCCTCTAAGGCTTCCACGTGCTTCAAAATATCTGATGAATGGATGAGAATCCATCCTGAGCCAGCCCCTTATCCCCGTGTGTCTCAGCCTATACATTGAATCTGAATCACCTGGGAAACGGGCGCGTGCACTTTGAAGTCAGTCCCGAGATGAATGTCGTGTGCACCAAAGTTTGAGAGATGATTGCTTTATTCCTTTTCTCCTTGGCTTTCAGAGCTCCTGGTGGCTTTAAACAAACACCGTCTCAGATTTTGCAGTGCTTTCCAATTTACAAGGCTTATTTCACATGTTTGTCTAATGTATACTCAATCTTATGAGGCTAATTTTACACTGGCCCTAGGATGTGGGGTCATTTTATGCCCACTTTACAGACGGGAAGACAGGCGAATGATATTCTAAGGATCACATAGCCAGTTGTGGCTGAGCCTGTACTCATCCCAAGTCTTCTGATTCCACATGCTGGGCGCTTTCCCCCACATGCCCCGCAGCTGTGTACCTATGCTGTTCTCTGTGTGGAAGGTGTCATTCCCGATAACGTTGCTGTCCCCATAGCTGGGGACCGTTGCTGTGATGTGTATGTGAAGCCAGGAGAAGCTAACGCAGTCTGTATTCTTAATGAAGTCTGTAGTAGGATAGCTGGCTATGACGAACACTGAAGTGTCCTTTCATGCAAATGTTAGAGAACAGCATGTTCATGATCAGACGGGAAAAGCAGAACTGCGACCCGGTGAGAGGTGAGAGCCCTTTCAGAAAAGGACAGTGGGTTTGTTAGGTGACCTGTGATTGAAACTGTGCTCGCTTGACTTCGTTTTCCTGGAAATGGAGAGGGCCTGCCTGGGAAATGAGCTGAGCCCCAGGACCTACCCTGTGACCCGGAGTCCCAAGGATGGACCAGGCCAGCTCTGTGGAGGTTGGCTCCTTTAGTGTGGACATGTGGAATGCTGTGAAGGTGAGTCGTTCTCATCTCACTTCATTTAAAAGGTTCAGAATGCTCCAAAGTTCATCCGATGCTTAAGGGAGCACGTAGCCAAGCTTCCAATGGCAGTGGAATGGTTGCTAGAGTATTGCTAGGTGAACTTTCTCCGTGGCTGTTTACTCTCTGATTAGTTGCAATGTACACACAGCCACCAAAAACTGAGACTTGTCAACCGACAGAAAGGGTGAGCCTGAAACTTCCGCTAGTCCCCACATCTCTTCCACTAGACGGGCAAAGGACCTCTTCTTTAATCAGGGACTAACAGATGATTGATGAGCCTGTACCCTGATTAGAAAGGTTTCATTTTACTTGTGCTCGGTACATGGAATTAGTTAAGGGTTGCATGGGGAAAGAAGTGATGGGCTATTGTCCGCATTAAATTATAATGACAGCCTTCCTAACCACTGTGTATTTATTATGGAAGAAAAGAAAATGTCTGGTAAAATTCTGTATAGGTTAATAACACCTTCATAATATACTTCTTCTTTTCTATGGACTTGAATAGCCCTCCTACTGACTTTTAATGGATTATTAGAGTTAATTACATCAATTGCAATATAATTGATTCTTAAATACTATGTAGGAACCTCATACAATTATGGAAAAACAAAAGTTATCTAGACATCTCAGATCAAAAAAGATTTGGAATTCCTGCACATTTAATTTCTGATAATCACTAGTCAGTTTGGACATTAAGATTGCATGCTGTCCTGTTTTCTCTGTGCTAGGTTTTGACAGAATTGATAGTTTTACAACATTTAACTCAATACGCATGGAAATATAAGATTAAAGCTGTGAATGCAGGGGTTTTTTTTCTAAAAAAAGATCACTTCATGGCTTAAAAGCTGAAATGTGTTACCTGCCTAACACTGACAGAAACAAACTCAAGGGAAAATCAAAAGTGGATTTGATGTTGAGTTTAGAAATCTATTCTCCGCAGGTGTGAAGGTTCCTGTGGGTCTTAGGGCTTGTTACCTGAGGGCTTTAAAATGTGACAAGGGGACGAATTGCCTGGAAGGGCACAAAAATATTCCTCCCTCCCATTTTATTACCTAGACACGGGCTATGTGTTCTAATGTCAAAACCACTGGTCAAAAAAGTGAAACATCATTAATATCTGTTATTGATGTCATCTAGATCAAAAGACACCTTTGTAATGGAGTTGGTTGACTGCAACCTTTTTATTTGTAACTGAGTTTGAGAGACTAGTTTGTAATATTGACACAGTTATAAATGTGGGTTTTCTAAAGGACACTACTGCTTTACGGATACAGATTTTTAGATCATTCAAAACTGGTCTACAAATAGGTGTGTAAAGGAGCGAGAGCTTGATGCAGTGGACGGGTCCTTGGAATGGGACTCAGCAGACCTGGTATTTTCGTTACTGCTGAGCTCTGTGACTTAACCTAACTGGGCCTTGACCTTCTCTTCTGTAAAGTGAGAGAGAGATAGAGAGAGACAGAGAGATAGAGAAAGAGAGAGAGAGAGACCTTCTGAACTCTCCAACCATGAATCTCCTGCTTTTGAACTCTTAGTGCTCTTAATGTGGACATAACTCATCTGGTTCTTAATATAAGCTGCCTTATATCAATGTGTAAATTGCATATATCAAAATGTCTTGTATATGTAGGTATACATGTCTTATCTGGAGAACTAGATATGCATTTCCAAAGACCTGGGCTATGCCGCACACCTCTCGGTGTGCTCATGACCCACACTATAGTTTCCTAGCACAGAATTGTCACTGTCTGGCTGAATGAGTGGCCAATCCAAAAGAAGAGTTTCCATCCCCTGAGAGTCTTGATAAAACAAGAATAATGACAAAAATCCCATTTATTATACTGGTTTAACTTTTAAAAGTATTATAAAATATTTGATTTTATGAAACTTTAATTGTGCTTTAAATCAAATGCATTTAGTATGTAAAATTTCACTCAGTTTTTTTATATAAATTGAAATGCAATCCCATTTCCCATGGGATTTTAATGGAACTGGAGCAGCCTATTCTCAAGTTCATGGGGAAGGGCAACACATGAAAATAGCCATGAAAAACAAACGGACGGCCCTGGCTGGCATAGCTCAGTGGATTGAGCACAGGCTTCTAACCAAAGTGTCGTAGGTTCGATTCCCAGTCAGGGCACATGCCTGGGTTGCAGGCCATGACCCCCAGCAACCGCACATTGATGTTTCTCTCTCTCTCTCTTTTTCTCCCTGCCTTCCCTCTCTAAAAATAAATAAAATCTTTTTTTTTTAAAAAAAGAAAAACAAACGGACAAAAACTAAAGTGAATGGGGGCTTACCTGAGTAGTTAGCAAAACAAACTATTCATCTTAAGCAATACATAATTGTGGTGATGACATTCATATACAAATATAGTGATAGAGAAATTCACTAACCAAAAAGATTAGAGTCCAGAAACAGATAGAAGAATATAGAGGAATTTAACAGACACTAGGGAGGCATTTCAAATCAGTGGCTGAAAAATAGACTGTTCAGTAAATGGTGTTGGGACAACTGGCTCTCCATCTGGACTCATACCATACACAAAAGTAAATTCCAGATGGAATAAAGCTCCAAAAATAGAGATCAAATGTATACAAGCATTGGAAGGAACTATGAATGAACCTTAAAAAAAAATCATCTTGGGTGAGAAGGTCTTTGTAAAAAAGATGGAAAATTCAGGGACCATTAAGAAAAACCTGATAAAGTTGACTTTATTTTTTTTTTAAAAATCACAAAGTTAAAAGAGACATGACAGATTGGGACAAAACATTTAAATTATACATTATAGGAAAGGGGGTTACTATCCATTATTCAAAGGGTACCCATAAGTTAATGAGAGACATATAAATTACTCACAAAAATGAGCCAATGATATAAAATAAGTAATTCAGAGGAGATATTGCAAAGTTAGCAAACATTTGAAAACTAGGCTTGAAGTATATCATAAGGGTGTAGGAGTGAATGGTTTCTTTTTTCATTAGCAGTGAGTTTTTGGTGGCTTTGTGACTGGCAGCGTGGACACGTCTTACTTCCCTTTGATGCAGTGATCACATGAAGAGTCTCTTTTTCCTAGACATTCACCCAAGGGAAGGTTAAGCTCCTTCCCTCCCTTTCTTAGCTTTGCTACCTGCTTCCTTTCCCTTCCAAGAGTCATAAGAGGGATTTTTGAAAATCTCTGTGAATATGGACCAGTGATAGACACCAGGACATAGATCTAAGGTGGTGGCAGAGTAAGTGGAAACTACACTGACCTCCTCCCAGGACCAATCTGGAACTACAACTACATTGTAGAGAAAGCATCCTGAAGACCCAGCTGAACAGTAGCTGGAGAGAAGCCTTATAACCATGGACAGACAGAAGAAACCACTTCACCACAACAAGACTGATAGGGAGTGCAGAGGAGATGAGAGAGGGCTGGCTGGGCTCCCACGGGCACCAGATGAAGCGCCAGAGGGATATTTCAGCAGCCAGGGGGGTTGCTCCAAGAAGTGAGGCATATAAACCCTGAGCTGGGCTCCCCAGCCGGCAGCACTGGAGCTGGAAAGGAACCCAGATAATACCCAGCTGTGAAAAGCAGCAGGGTTTCTGTCTTCCAGGGTGAGCAGGCTGGAGACTCAGAGCCTCTTAAATGGCCAACACACAAAATTTCATTTTTAGCCACTTACCCTGGGCTCTAGCAGAGGGGCGGGGGGGGGGGGGGGAAAGTGGATTAGAGATGCTTGAGGAGAGTCTGGGGTTGTTGGCTCCAGGGAGAGAACTGAAGGAACAGCTGCCTGGTTGGTTCCCTGTGCTGAGTCATTCCCCATACTGCGGAAGCCACCTTTCTCGGGCACAGCACTCCTCTCCAACAGGTATCAGCCCGGGGGAAGCAAAACCCCACCCACAGAAATTCATCTGCCCCACCCTGTGGAGCTTAAGTTGGACTGCTGCTTATAGCTTGATTAGTGTAACAGTTAATAGCTGATTAGTTTAACATCTAAGGTGGAAGATACAAAGCAGCAGCCAAAATGGGAAGACAAAGAAACAGATCCCAAATGAAAGAACAAGAGAATCCTCCAGAAGAACTAGATGAAATGGAGGCAAGCAATGTATCAGAGAGTGAGTGTAGAGTAATGATTATAAGGATACTCAAAAGCATGAAAAAAGACATAGAAACCATAAAAATGGACCAGTCAAAAATAAGGAATGAAATATCTGAAATAAATAATACACAGGAAGGAATAAACAGTAAGTTAGATGAAGCAAAGGATCACATCAGTGATTTGGAAGACAAGGTAGAAAGTACATACCCAGGCAGAGCAGCAAAAAGCAAAAGGAATTTTAAAGAATGAGGAGGAGAGCTTTTTAAGAAACATTTTGGACAACATAAAACGGAACAATATCCACATCATGGGAATACCAGAAGAAGACAGTGAACAACGGAAGAAGAAATAATGAAAAAAAAAAAACCCTTCCCTAATCTGGAAGGAAAAAGACACACAAGTCCAGGAAACTCAGACACAAACAAGTTGGACCCAAAGAGGCCTGCACTGAGACACGTGATAGTTAAAATGACGGGCTTAAAGACAAGGAGAAAATCCTTCAATCCACAATAGAAAAGCAGAAGTTGCCTACAAAGCAGCACCAATTACACTGTCATTACTCATCAGAAACATTTCAGGCCAGAAGGAAGTAGTATGAAATATTTAAGGTTATCAAAAGCAAGGACCTACAACCAGGGCTAATTTACCCAGCAAAGCAAGCTATCGTTTAAAACTAAAGGAGAAATAAGGAACTTCCCAAACAAGAAAAACACTAAAGGAGTTTGTTAACACCAAACCAGTACTGCAACAAATGTTAAAGGGCTTGCTTTTAAAAAAAAAGATTGTATTTATTTATTTTTAGAGAGGGAAGGGAGGGAGACAGAGAGAGAGAGAGAGAGAAACATCAATGTGCGGTTGCTGAGGGTCATGGCCTGCAACCCAGGCATGTACCCTGACTGGGAATCAAACCTGCGACACTTTGGTTCTCAGCCCACGCTCAATCCACTGAGCTATACCAGCCAGGGTTAAAGGGCTTGCTTTAAGAAGAAGAAGAAAGAGAGAAAGGAAAAGAAAATAAAAACAACAGGAAAACAGTCTAACAATAAAATGGCACCGCATACCTATCTATCAATAATCAGCTTAAATGTAAATGGCTTAAATGCTCCAACCAAAAGACATAAAGTAGCTGAATGGATGAGAAAACAAAACCCATATATATGCTGCCTCCAAGAGACCCATCTCAAATTGAAAGATACACACAGACTAAAAGGAAAGGGTTGGAAAAAGATATTTCATGCAAATGGAAAAGAAAAAAAAGAAAAGCTGGGGTAGCAATACTTATATATAACAAAATAGACTTTAAAACCAAAGCTATAGTAAAAGACAAAGAAGACACTACATAATGATAAAGGGAAGAATCCAAGAAGAGGACATAACCATAGTAAACATTTATGTACTCAACAAAGGAGCACCTAAATATGTAAAGCAAATCTTGATGGACATAAAGGGAGAGATGGACAGAAATACAGCCATAGCCAGGGATTCTAACACGCCACTGACTTCAATGGATAGATCTTCCAGGCAGGAAATCAACAAGGAGACAGTGACCTTACATGACACACTATCAGGGGTGTCCAGCCTGAGGCCTGTAGGCCGTATGTAGCCCAGGATGGTGGTGAACACGGCCCAACACAAAATCGTAAATGTGCTTAAAACATTGTGAGATTTTTTTGTGATTATGTGTTGCAACATATTTAACGTGTGACCTCAGACAACTCTTCTTCTGCCAGTGTGGCCCAGAGATGCCAAAGGGTTAGGTACCCCTGCAGCAAAAGGATTTAATTATCTTCAGAACATTTCACCCCAAAGCAGCAGAATATACATACTTTTCAAGTGCACCTAGAACATTTTCTAGGATCGACCACATGTTAGGACACAAAACAAGTCACAATAAATTTAAGAAGATTGAAATATCAAACATATCTGACTATAATGCCATGAAACTAGAAATCAATCATAAGAACACTGAAAAACATGCAAAGACATGGAAGCTAAATAACATGTTATTAAACAATGAATAGGTCAACAATGAGATCAAGGAAGAAATCAAAAGATACTTTGAAACAAATGAAAATGAGGACACAACAACCTAGTATCTGCGGGACACTGGGGAAGCAATTCTAAGAGGGAAATTCATAGTACTACAGGTCGATCTAAAAAAACAAGAGGAAGCTCAAATAAACAATCTAACTTCATACTTGAAGGAGCACGAAAAGAATAGCAAACAAAGCCCAAAGTAAGTAGAAGGAAGGACATAGTAAAGGTCAGAGTGGTAATAAATGAAATAGAGTGTAAAAGAATAAACAAAACATCAATGAATCCAAAAGCTTGTTCTGTGAAAAGATAAACAAGATTGACAAATCTTTAACTATACTCATCAAGAAAAAAAGAGAAAGGGCCCAAATAAAATCAGAAATGAAAGAGGAGAAATAACAACTGACATCAAAGAAATAGATAGGATTGTAAGAAAATATTATGAACAACTATATGTCAAAAAATGGACAAGTTGGATGAAGTGGATGAATTCCTAGAAACATACAATCTTCTAAAACTAAAGAAAAAAGAAACAAATGGGACTGCATCAAATTAAAAGTTTTTGCACAGCAAAGGAAAAACATCAACAAAATAAAAAGACAACCCATAGAATGGGCTAACACATTTGCTGATACATCTGATAAGGGGTTATATCCAAAATTTACCAAGTGCTTACAAAACTCAACACCAAAAAAATAAACAACCCAATTAAAAGATGGGCAAAGGATCTGAATAGATACTTCTCCAAAGAGGACATACAGATGACCAACAGACACACGAAAAGATGCTCAATGTCAGTGTCAGAAGGACTATCATCAATAAATCAACAAACAAGTGCTGGTGAGGATGTGGAGAAAGACAAACCCTTTTGCACTGTTGGTGGGGATGCAGGCTGGTGCAACCACTGCGGAAAGCAGTATGGAGATAACTCAAAAAATTAAAAATGGATATAACTTTCAACCCAGTGATCCCACTCCTGGGAATATATCCGAAGGAACCTAAAACACTGATTTGAAAGAACATAAGCACCCCTATGTTCACTGCAGTGTAATTTACAGTTGCCAAGATACAGAAGCAGCCCGTGTGTCCATCAGTAGATGAGTAGATAAAACAACTATGGGACACTTACACAATGAAATACGGATAATGGAGTAGTAATTTATTAATTACTAATTAGTAGTCATTTACTAGTGAAGTAGTAGTTTTACAGACCCTTGACTATAAAAAAGAAGAAAATTTTACCCTTTGCAGTAACATGGATGGACCTGGAGAACATTATGCTGAGTGAAATAAGCCAGTCAGAGAAAGAGAAACACCACATGATTGCACTCCCATGTGGACTCTAATGAACACACTGAACTAACAAGGAGAACAGAGACAGACTCATAGCTGGAGAGCAGATGACAGCCAGTGGGGTGGGGGGAGTTTGGGGGGTGGAGCGATTGAGAGAAAAGGAGAAAGGACTCCTGGTCATGGACAACAGTGGGGTGATTGCTGGGGGGAAGAGGGCACAAGGGGACTAAGTGGTAATGGGAAAAATACAATAAAGATTAAATTTTTAAAAAACTATGCTCAACCTCATTGGTGGCAAAAGAAATGTAAAATGAGAGAATGTGGTTTGCCATTTTCTACATATTAGATTGACAGAAAATTAAAGGAGTTGATTGGCTCTATCGCTGACAGTGAATGAATACACTGGATAGACAGACTGTCAGGACCAGATGTTGGTGTTATGTTGTTAGGTGAAAGAAGCAAATTGTAGAACTCTGTACACTCTGTCATCGTATAATACTTTTTAAGGAGCATATGCCTATAAGAGGTACTTTAATAATTATGTGTGCATTACAAATACATGACACCTTGTACAGTTTTTATCTCTCGGGATGGCATCTGGGGAAGGCACCAAGATGAGTATAAGTGTACATTTCTTTTTTAAAATTACTTTTCAGCGGGAAACCATTCCATTCATTATTCTTTATTTAACCCTCATCAAGCTGAATAACTGACCTTCAGGAGACAGTTACAAGGCGTCAGTTCAAGGGGTGTATATGAATGGAGTGCAGTATTTTATGGAATCTCAGTCAACCCTGATTAAATTCTTTAAATTTGGATTGATTCTTTACATCAGTCTTGCTGAATCGGGCCAATTATGTAGGGTTCTGGCCCTAACCCATGTCTTTGGTTGGATCTCGTTAAGATCCTTTTAATCTTCAGCTTCCTGAGTTCTGTGCAAGGGCTGAGGTGGGTCTGTTCCTCTGTCAGCTGCCACGGTTCCCTGTGACATCCAAGGGCATTTTTACCTGTTCCACGAACACCCTGAGAGTTAACTAAATCCCAGCATCCTGGACCCAGGTTATCAGCTGGGTCGAACAAGTCACTGTAAATATACAGCCTTGTGGTTAATTTGAACTTGCTTCCAAGTTATTTGTTAGCAAAGAGTTAATAAGTGCAGACCTTTGGTCATATGGGTCTTTAAGGAAAGCTTTTTTCCCCATTCCAATGACTTCCTGTTCATGAGAAAATGAGAGGAAATGAACCTCCAACAGGAGGATGGACCCACCCTTTTCCAGTCGTGTGGCTTATTTGTCAGGTGTAATATTGGCACCTGGTGGCTTGTGTTGGCTTCTTGCCCTCCCTCACTGGGGAAGTATCCAAATACTTGCAATAGGCGGCAGAGGACTTCAAAGGCATTTGTAAGAGAAAGGATATTGTCATTAAAGAACTTAATGGTGAATACTCCCAATCATTTAGTGATGTCAAGATAAAAGGAAAATTTTTAAAACACATTATCTAGAGTTTTTCTAATGTATCATATGGCCTGTTAAAACAAAGCAATGTAGTTGATTTGATAATAATACACTTTCAAGGGTGTATATCTATTAATTGAATGTCATTGTGTTCTGTTTTTGAGAAATGAGCAAATGTATCAATTATCCATAGGAAGAGTATGAATTGTTTCTTTAAGGATATCATTCTCATTGCTCAGATTCACCTTTCAGTAAGAGTTCTCTTTGTGCCTGCTAACAGAATAATTTCCTTTGACTCAAAAGAGAAAACTACAAAAATATCAAGTGGTCTCACATGGATCTGATCAATGACAAAGGATGATACAGGTGTTTGGAATTTATTAGGTATTTGGGATGGGCACAGCTGGTTCGCTTCCATACCTTTCCATTTTCAGCTAGAAATAATTACTGCCTTTTGAACATGGTGTAGAGAATTGTCCAGTAATTGGAGGTAAATTTGTCCATGAATGGGGTTTCAACAAACTATAAGCAGGAGTCATTAAACCCTGATAAATTCTACACAACAGTGGAACTTCCTTTAGTTTTTATGATCCCTGGAAGCTCTGTGGGTTTCAGTGCACCTGCAGCTCTCCTGGAAGAGTTGGCGCTTGGGCACGTGGAACACAGGAGTGGTCAGTCCCCCTGATGGTGTCATCGCTTTCAAACCTCAGTCGGTTCATTGCCATCAAATCCTCAACAAGTGTTGATTGTTTATATTGGCCTAACGCACCACCAAAAAAGTTTCATAGATTATTAATTGCATAGATATTTGTTGAGTGTCTACTCCATTGAACGCTGTGTAATTGGATTTTCTCTGGCAGGGACTGAAGCATAGAGGTCTCTCCACCCTGAGAGTTGATGGGAAATATTTCAACTTTCCAGGGATCATACACTCTTGCAATCTGCTTGCCTGATCAACTTGAAACACATACAGAATTAGAAGTAATATATTGCATAATAAGACTGTAAACAGGGTGGGAGTTCAGAAAAGAGGTGATTGGTGTCTCGTCAAGGAAGAGGATAGCTCGCTGAATACTAAGAATAAAGAGTATCCGGACAACCAAAACCAGAAAACTGCAGACACCCGGAGTGGGTGGGAACTAAGAATGGGAACTAAGAGGGAGGCAGGCCCACTGAGAGGCCCAGAGGACTCCGCACTGGTGCGGTTCTGTGTGCTGGGAAGCAAGGTAGATGGCTCTGGCGGCAATAGTATGAAAGATCTGTAAGTTCCCAAGTGGAATATAGGCTTCTGACTGTGTGGGATGGGGAAAGGGGTAATGCGATTTAAGTAGTAATTTAGGAAGATTTTTCTTGCAGTGATTTATAGGGTCACTACAGCAGGGAGAAGCTGTCAGGAGGGAGATTTATTAGGGGGCTTTTGCCGGAGACAGGGTTAAAAAGAGAACCCCAGATGGTGATGGTAGAAATGGATAGAGAGAAATGAATTTAAGGGACATTTCTGAAGGAAGGAAAGATGGGACTAGGTGGCATTGGATATAGGAGTTGGGAAAGGAAAATAAGTCAAAGATAGCTCCAAAGTTTCTGTACTAGAAGGCTGGAGGATTGATAATGGCAGTGATCTCCTGATGAAGGAAAGCAGCGAGTTCTATCTGTACACAGATCATACCTGGGATGGTATACCCTGGGAAGTCCTGTGGAATTATCTCTTTTTTAAAGATTTTATTTATTTATTTTTAGAGAGGGAAGGGATGGAGAAAGAGAGAGAGAAACATCAATGTGCCAGTTGCTGGGGGTCATGGCCTGCACCCCAGGCATGTGCCCTGACTGGGAATTGAACCTGCGACACTTTGGTTCACAGCCCGAGCTCAATCCACTGAGCTACACCAGTCAGGGCCTGTGGAACTATCTTAATAGGCAGTTAGAAATATGAGACTAGAGAGTAGCCAAGGGGCCAGGAAGACACAAGGAAATGATGGTTAACAGCCACATGCCACCTACAAACCCAAATTCCACAGCCTGATTTTTCAAGGCTGCTGCCTCCTAGCTGCATTGTACTTATTCAAATTCATGTTCAGTTACCTTGCATCCTGGTTCAGCCATTGAGCTAACTATGCTGCTCCTCCCTCTCTGTGTCTAAATTTGTTCTATTCTCCTTGCCTGGAACCCCCTCTCTAATGATGAACGTCTCCCTGGGCATCAGGGCTGGCTCAGGTCCTTTCCATGTGAAGATGTTTTTCAAAAAATCCAGTGTGCATTTTCCTCTTCTTTTTGAACTCCTGTAGCATTTACAGTTCCACTGTTTGTGAAACACTCAATCCATATACACGTCTATGTTGTTTAATCAGGTCAAACACAAATGCCTATCTTGTTTTGTCAGCAACACTATAAATGCCTTGAGGATGAAGATCAATATTCCTCTTGCATCCGATAGGAATTATATTTGACCACTAAGAATAGAGGCTTCCAAACAGTGGCATAGACAGTCCAGTGTCTAATATGGCCATAGCAGTCTTGATGACCGAAGTCATTTTTTCCATCTTAGAAGACAACCCAGGAACAGCACACGCAGCAGATCTCTGTGTATGGGAATGAACATTCCCTTTGGTTTATACCTGAACGCTGTACATCTATTGTGTATTGTGTTTGTGTATTTATGCTTTGATTCACAGTGACTTCCCATGTTATTTACAAACTGTAAATAAAAAGAAATGGCTGGAGAAAAATAGGAGTTTGAATATGAGAATTACAGAGGCAGGTAATCCAAAGGTGATTTGACCAAATCCGATAAGAGCTGAGACTCAGCCTCCCTCTGCCTTTTCGCCTAGCCACCTTCAGCATGGATTTGTCACTTCAGAATCCCTAGCGGGTTGATGCCTTGTAAGTACAGTGTCAGTGTGGGAGAGAAGAGAAAAGGCGAGGGACTTGCCAACCTAATCAGCCCTGCTTCTGCTGTGCTTCCCCAGAAGCTCCACCCCACCAGTTCTGCTTACTTCTCATTGGTCAGCAGTGACATATACAGTCATGCCTATTTGCAAGTAATGTTGTAAATATTGTTCTCTTAGTTGGACATACCTCCATCCTCAACAAAGTCTGGGTGTCTTAGTAAGGAGAAGGGCTATTGAAAACTGATACACAACTAATGGTCTGTGCTTTGAGTCCCCCCTTTCTATATGTGGAGGTTGCTATGTATATTCTTGTTCAGGTATGTATGTACACACACATATAAAACATATATAAAATCTGTATGATAAGAGACAGAGGTTATGCTATTGGGTTGGCCAAAATGTCTGTTTAGTTTTTTCGTAAAATAAAAGACACATTTTTCATTTTTACCAATAACTTTATTGGGCATTTTGAGCATGCTGGCTATTGTTCTCAGTTAATGTCTCAACTTGATTGCCATCAGCTTCAGCTGGTCTACCATAGCGCATCCTCCAGCGGGAGCTTTCCAGCACGAAACGTCGCAAACCACTTCTGACCCGTGCGATCCATCACCGCACCTTCTCCACACACCGCACAAATCTTGTTCTGCATTTTAGTTGCTTTGCCTGTAGAGAAATATAAAGCATAATGTGCTGAAAATGTGGTTTATTTTCTTCCATCCTCAATGTTAAAATAGCTACACAAAAGTTCACCAATTTTGATAAGTTTTTTAATGCATGCTGATAGGACACCTGTCACAATACAACCGAACAAAATTGTTTTGAATGAAGTTAAAGGCAATGAAGCATTACTAGAGCCATCTTACAGAAAATACCAAGTGAACTTTTTGGCCAACCCAGTGTACTTCTACATCTTTATCTCTATTTGAACACTAATATATAAAATATACATGAATGTTATATATGTAGAGAAAGAGATTTGCTCTATCAGTCTCTGAGCGCACACACACACACACACACACACACAAGCAAGACAGTGTTAAAACTGAGGAAAAGCAAATACATATTAGAATAAACATAATCTGATCTATAACATTATACTAACTACCATGTCTATTCTAGTTAGGTATAAGTGGAGATACTTTTATACTTTTATCTCCACTTGTATAAATAACTATTGGTATTATACAAACTTAAACCAAGATTTTTCTACTGTTATAGTAGCTTTGATTTGTTTTCTAGTGCTGACCTGAATCCCTGAAAACATTCACACCCTCACATTTTTTAGAAAAGAAGGTGCTGACTTAGTGATTAGAGGTTTAGTTTATGCATTTTTTTTTACTCCTACCCAAGAACATATCTTTGTAGATTTTAGAGAGAGAGAAACATCAGTGTGTGAGAGAAGCACCGATTGGTTGCCTCCTGTGCACACCTGGATGGGGGCATCATAGGCGCCCTGACCAGGAATCAAACCTGCAACCCAGGTTTGTGCCCAGACTGGGGATCAAACCCACAACACTTAATTTGTGGGACGACGCTCCAACAAACTGAGCCACACTCACCAGGGGAGTTATGCATTCTGAAGTTTCCCCTTTTGTTCTCTCCTACTACCATTGTATAACCAAGCAATGATCCTTAACACTTGTGTTTGTGACATATTTTTGAATCTCATAATTATTAGCACAGAAAAGATGACAATACAATGGAAAAGAAATTGGTGACCACTCCACACAGTCACGGCCATTCTATCGGAGTCTCACAAAACCCGTAGAAGCATCCCCCAAAACTGTCTCCTCCACTTGTCACTGTTCACACCATGTCCCTGTTCACCACCCTGACCGGCTCGCTCTCGTATCCCAGGCAATGACTCGGTCAATTTATGAGCAAAGCTGTGGTTAAGACTCAGGTCACTAAACTCTGGGTTCTTGCTACCACGTTGCTCATAACAGCAGCAACATTGGCAAGTTACGTTTGCACGGTATCTTACAGAGTGCCTCACCCACCACGCACTGCAGACACAGCCAATACTGTGGAGCCTGTTTCTGTAAGGACATGCTACCCCCAAATCATGGCAGGTGTTGGAAGAGTAGCAATCGGGACACTGTCTCATACTCATCGGTCATTGGAGGAGCTTCCCCTCACAGGTCACACATACTCAACGCGTAGCTCTCAGGCCTGCAGACCAGAACGCCCAGTCGGAAACCCTTGGATTAATCTATTGGGATAGGGCGACATTAACTTGCAGGCCCATTTCCCAGCTACTCTTCCTGTAACTTAGTCGCAGTATGTCTTGGTAGTAAGACAAACAAATCAATAAGAAAAATAAAAATGTGCTGTACCTGCCTGCCTTCAATATGGCACTTGACCTTTTAATTTTCTAAGACAACATTATCACTGAGGGTTTAGGCACATCTTCATCTGCCGACAGATGGAGTATGTGGCAGGCGTTGCCACACCAGGACCAAATGTGATACAATTACCTAAGCATCACAAAGGAGAGAGGTAGAGGACCCCTTGCGCATCTATTAAAGGGACGACAGTGCTTAAGATAATGAGTGGTAACATAGATCCATGGCTGTGAAACAGTTAAAGACAATCAACATTAATTGGAATGCCCTTGTTTGTTTTCTTTTGAAACCTTGAAGTTATCCAAATGGAGTGTGAATTTAAAAAAAAAAAAAGAAAGAAATGTTTTCTTGGGAGAAGACAATATTTTGAAATGTTTTTCATTTATGAGAGCTCGTTTCCTTCAGTCTCCCAATTGCTGCATGAGGTTGAACAAATGTTAGCTGCAACTAATTAATTAAGTTTGCAGAAAGTAGCAGCAGGGGATTGGAAACTTGAAGTGGAAGTGAGCGTTTTGACTGTAAACATGTTGCCCGCCTGAGAGACTATATCTGGATGGAGTGGTTGCTGAGTTATCCAAAGAAATCCAGCGTCTCTGGGAAAATCAGGCTTGGCAGGGAGGAAAAATATAACAATGTCTCTTGCTGGCAAATGCATTCATTTATTTCCTGGGTTCATCTCATGCGTTTTGCTTGGTCCTGGCCACACACTATTTACCAAGTATCCTCTGTATGTGTGAGGGTGACGCCATGGACCGGCCCTCAAAAGAAAAGGAACTTGACTCATTCTGTGTCAGGCTCTCTCTCTCTATTACATCATTTCTTTCTGTATAGCAGATACAACTTTCTCATTAAATAGATAGGGAAATGAAGACTCAGAGGATTTAGGAACTCAGGATCAGTTTGTAGGTGGGATTTGAACCCACACTGGATCTTTTTCAGGTACAGCAGGGCGCTTATTTTGTGTATGTGGTACAGTGTGGGGCAGGTCTGCTGGGAGCCCAGCAGCCTCTTGCCTGGTTTCCCCTATGCCTGAGGGAAGTATAACTCAGGGGAAAGACATAGTGCTGTGGAAGGTAGAAAGGTGATGCTCAGACCCAAAGGTGGGCTGCAGATCCCACCCAGAAATACTGGGCTAGAGACGTGCCTGAGTTACATTTCCTGAACTTGGGTCCTTGGAGCCCTCAGACTACATTGGGCTGGCCAGTCGAATTTCTCCTCTCAGAACTTTGAACCCAGACATCATATCAAAGAAAGGCGTGGGGATTAAAGCAGAAAGGTCGTGATACGGAGAGAGGGACCAGGACCGCCATAATGGACTCTGGGAGATCTGAAGTGGTGAGGGAGTGGAACACTCATGACTCACCAGAGGAAGCTCTTTGGTAGAGAGGAGGTAAGAGCAGAATCGTGGAGAGAAGCAAGGACAAAGCAAGTTGGGATGAATTCACCTCCAGCTCTCAGAGCTGCTTCAGCTCCTGGGGTCTCCGTGTTCCAACTATGGTGCAAGGCATGCTGGTCTCGCTTTGCAGTACAGGCCCTCTGCTCCGACTTTGTCGTTTTGCTCTCTGCACTGCCAACACTAGGAACTATTTCTGTGTAGACTGAGACTCGTAAAAGAAGTTTATTGGAAATGCACTTGGCCAATTCAGGAATCTAAAAAATTCAGGACCATTTGAGGAGGATTGCACACAATTTTCTTCGAAATTAAGTAAGACTTAAGTACATATCATCAGTCTGAGTTATCCAAAGAAATGCAGCATCTCTGGGAAAATCAGGCTTGGCAGGGAGGAAAAATTTTATTGAGCTTTTGATGGATATTCCTGGTAAAAATAATCAATGCAAAGTAGAAAATACAGTATCTAAAACTGCACTTGGTAAATATATTAGAACCTAAAACTTGACTAAAGAATGCAATCTTCCCAACTAAATTTAGATCTGTACAATTTGAATGGGTAAAATTAAACTTGGTAGAAACTACAGTCACAGATGAAAACTCACAATGGCAGATGCTATGAATGATGTCATTCATATGGTCAAAAATACTGATCAATAAATTAATTTTTTTTGTAAAACTGCATGGAAAAATTGAACTACATAAAAACCATGTCAGTAAAATATGAAATGGAATAATATTGGGAAAACTTTTCTATTCTATGCTGAAAATTATTTGTAGAATTAATTTGGACTAGTGGGAACTTCTGCTTTTCAGTAGGATATTGTGGGAGGCTGTTGACTTCTGTAATCACTAGAAGAAATGAGATAAATTGCAAAAATATATATATTTTCAAAGACATTGGAGGACTAAGAAGCAAGAACTATTACATAAAGTAAAATTCCAGAGGGGAATTCTCTTCCTAGGTTGGCTGAGATTACTGGCCATTTTCTTGCCTGGAGACACTAACAAATGTGGTCCTAGGCTCGGGGTCAGTGAGGCTTGGCCTAGACAGAGGGACTCAACCAGGGAATGGCAAGTGGGTAGAGGCAGCCACCATGCTGGGATCTGGGAGAGCTTCAGATGTCTTCACCAAGGTTTCCCCAGGGACATCTGCTGAGTGCTGCGGTGGCCCCAGAGGCTAGGAGGCTGGGCTGGGAATGCAGAGTGAAGTGTCTCATTGCTTAAAGTGCTGCGAGGACCCTCCCAACAGGCCTACAGAAAACACTCCACTCTCCTTGAGATATTTGGAAACAGAGGTGGGCTGTTTCTAACTGAAGTTGCCATCTAGCTCCCAGTCAGCTGAATTCCTCATTGGATCAAGGTGAGGCGTCTCGCTCTCTACCTGCCTTTGAGAAGAAAGTGCAAAGCGTCTGAGGGAAATAACAGAGACTTCATTCACTAAGGCCCTTCACACATGATGATGTTTGCTATACAGTAAGATATTATGAAGCATGTGAAGAAACAGAAAAACATGACTAACAACCAAGAGAAAAAGCAAGCAATAGAAGCAAACCCATAGATGAGCCAGGTGTTGGAATTAGCTCAAAGGCTTTAAAATAACTTTTATAACATATTAAATAAAATGGAGGAGTAGATGTACAAAAGGGATGAAAAGATGGACAGGATCGACTGAAAATTTGAGTCTACTATAAAGGAATCAATCAGATATTCTGTAATCTAAAACTATTATATCTGATAATAAGAATTCATTGTTTAATAGCATCCTTGATGTAGCAGAAGCCATGATTAGTGTAGTCAAAGATAAGTACAAAGGAAATAGCTAAACAGGATTCCAGGAAGAAAAAGAAAATAAAAATAATTGGACAGAACAAAAGAGAGAGATGGAACGCAGTTAACCGTGTGTACTTGGAGTTTCAGAAGGACGGGAGACAATGAGAGGCCGCAACAGTTGAAAAATAATTGTCAAATACCTTCCAAGAAACCGATGAAAGACATCAACCCAGAGATTGAAGAGGCTCAGCAAACTCCAAGTGTGAAGTGTGTGTGTGTATAAGGGGATGAAGTGGTAATGGAAAAAAATACAATAAAATTTTTGAAAAAAAGATAAACACCAAGAAATTGACATTTAGGTATATTATAGCGAAACCATTAAAAACCAATCAAGTTTGCTCTGGAAAATTTCTTAATGAAAATGTTGGTATTACTCTGATTAAAATGCTTAGTTACAAATACCAAGTCAACGTTTTAAAATAAATACATAGCATATTGCTAAATTTCTCATTAATATCATAGAAAAAAATGAAAAACACTGAAATTTCACAGATTATTGACAGTCCAACAGTTAAACATACTTTGTAAAAGCAAAATACAAAAAGGACATTAGAAATATTTTTTAAAGATTTTATTTATTTATTTATTTATTTTTAGAGAGGGAAGGGAGGGAGAAAGAGAGAGAGAGAGAAACATCAATGTGTGGCTGCTGGGGGCCATGGCCTGCAACCCAGGCATGTGCCCTGACTGGGAATCGAACCTGCGACACTTTGGTTCACAGCCCGCGCTCAATTCACTGAGCTACACCAGCCAGGGCTTAGAAATATTTTTTGAAGAAAAATGTATCGTCCGATGGCAAAGAAACGTGAATCCCGACAATGCATGAATGGCACAGACACAGAAGCACTTCGGGAGTACTCAGTCACCACCCAGAAATCACTGTCTGAGTTCTGAAATAGATACAGTTTGAGAAGAAACAGCTTCAGTCTGTTTCTGGATTAGCCTGGCTTGTTTGTGACTCTTTCCTAAGAAAAGAGCGAGGTTTTCACTGCTGTTGGGACAAACCATGACCTGGGGCACATGCACTGGGCCACTGGGAGGGGCTGCCCTTCTCTGCTGGTTCCTGAGGCTGAATAGGAGCGGGAAAACCAAACCAAAACAAAAGGAACCTCCTTTCCGGCACCGGTGGGGGAGTTTGCTCCTGGCAGCAGCAGGACCTAACTGAGATCCTCCTCCCGTGTTTCTGCTTCACTGAGCCTTCCCTTACCTAATCTATCTAGCCTTTTGGCTGAAGGTGAAGCTTTTTTGCTTAGCTGATACCTCTAATCCTGAAATCCCTAGATTTTTAAAGCTGCATTTCTGTGTCCGTTGCTGCTTCACAAAGTGAATGAGCAGCCTGGGGTTTCCGACGAGAGAACCATTTTGGGTCCTGACCCTGCAAAGCACTGTTCGACACCCCATCACTTTTGCCTTTGGGGTCTGTTTACCATAAATGTAGCAGCTCTTACGTTTCCACATTTGCTCAGGTGATTCTTTTAAAATAGATGCTACACAAATATTATGAAGTAGGTCGTCCCTAACTTAGGGACAGATGAATAGTAGAAGCATACTCACTCAAACACCTGGAAATGGATGGATTTCAACCTGTGCATTTCATGCAGATGAAGGGATGGGTATACCTCATGAAATTTGAATATTTGTCCCTGATACATTTTTCCAGTTCTGCCTTGCTGCAGGTTTTAAGCTTGTTCTGCTTTGTTCTCCCGTCTGGTCCTTAAGTGAATACTCGTGGAAGCTGATGACATCAAGGCCTGGGTGACAGAGCAAAGGCAGGGCGGAACTGTGGTTGGCTGCCCAGATCAAGCATCAGGAGTGTATGTGCCTACGCCCTGCACACAGCCTCCCTTATTATCCCAGCTCTCCCTCGGAGTCCAGAGCACCTGGAGGGCTGTGGCCCTTTTACTGGGGGCTTCGATTCCCTCCCTAGTCCTTGCCACTCTCCCTGCCGGGAGACAGATCCTGATCTTGCATAACTGGCTTCTCTGGGGTTGGGTGCTGCCCGCTGTAAGTATCGTTTATTCAGTTTGTCTTTTAAGAAACTTCTTTTTTGTCAGTCATTTACTGTATGTCTGCCACCATGTTAGGTGCTGATAATTAGCTGTTAATAATCTAAACCGTTAATACAAACCAACCTTAGAAGCAGGCCCAGAATGGGGGAAATGTGTTGGAATCTGGGGCCTTCTAGAACTCACTACTTGTTTTAGCCATAAAAGGGCCTTTTTTTTTCTTTCTCACTTATCTATGAAAATATTGATCCTTTTCTTTCAGTGAACATATTTTGGGAAAAATAGGAATTAGGCCTACCAAGATCCCCTTGTGTGTCAGTAGCTTTGGCCCCGAGGACAAATGTAGGCTCCCAGCCACAGGGGCAGGTCTCTTGGGAGCTATGAGAATGACCATGTAATTTGCTGAGAATTTGCTAATCTGAGAAAAAGAGCCAGTTCAGGGAGTGCCTATAAAGCCTCAGTAGCTACTCACTAGTAGAGGGACATTTTCAAACGCCAGTTTGAGAGAAATTCTCAAGCCCAACTCACCATTGAGCATGAGGGATTCCTTTGTTTTTGCAAATCACTAAAACGTTTCCGGGGAGGTCAAGAGACAACAATCTCACTTTTGGAGGCTGCCTCGTCTTCAAGGTCGGATGTAAGAATAGGCTCCACCCACAAGGGCGTGTCCGTAACGCCTGGAGAGTGAAGGTTGTTTTTAAGCCCTGGGAGAGCTTAACTGGAGTTCTGACCCTGTGCATCCTTAGCACAGCGCCACACTCCGTTTCTTACCCCTCGTTGCCCACAATCGCCTCAGCTGGGGCCGGACATCATGAGAAGATTCAGTGGAAACTTAACGCTTCCTTCAGAAAGTCCTTCTACCACCTTCCTCCTCCTCATGGCTTCCCTCCTCTTATCTCCACAATTATGTGCACCAAGTATTTCATCTTACTTGATACAAACATTAAAGTGTATCTGTTCACTGGTGACTTCCCCGTGGGTGCTCTTTCAATTTAGGGAGGCTGGGGGGTGGTGCACCTTCCTAGGTCCTTAGCGCCCAGCAAGCAAGCTCAGTGCTCCAAATAAGGTTTGAGTTTATCACGGCCTCTCTTGCAAAACCCGTTCTTAAAGCTCTCTGTCCTACAACATATCCTTCTTTTTACAAAATGGTAGTTGCATGTCCCACGAATACCTTGCCTTTTCTCTTGATTATCCCATCGAGGTGGAAATTGGCGAGTCACACGAAAAACTGTTTCCTGCTAAGTTCGGGTGGGTGGCCCCGTGCATGGCTTTATTAGCTAAGAAGTAATTTGATTGTTTCTACCTTTGACAAAATGAAGAACTACAGAGTGTCACCGAAGGAGAGACAATGAGAGGATTGGAATTACTGGCTCCACCACCCTCATGCGGGGTAAGGGAGTTCAAAACAGTCTCTCTGAAGCATACATTCCTCTCTTTCTCTAAAGAGCAGTGAAGGCCAGGCTGTCGGCATGCAAATACTTGCAAAGCGAAAATGGATACACTTCCAGGGCTCCTCATCACTGGCCTCTGGAGCACAGCCTGCCAACCGTGTATGCACGTTGGTTTGGCACCGAGACAAACGTTCCCTGGAGCATAGACTGAAACCACCAAACTGATATCACATGGGACACCAGCCAGATCCCGACCTTGCTCTCTGTAGGTGAGCAGCTGTGGAATTAACCTGTGATGGTCTCCTGCCCACGCCTGGTTGGTGGCCTGTGTCTGTTTCTTTCTTTCTTTTCTTTCTTTTCTTTCTTTTCTTTCTCTCTTTCTCTCTTTCTTTCTTTCTTTCTTTCTTTCTTTCTTTCTTTCTTTCTTTCTTTCTTTCTTTCTTTCTTTCTTTCCTCCTCCCTTCCTTCCTTCCTTCCTTCCTTCCTTCCTTCCTTCCTTCCTTCCTTCTCTGTCTCTCTTTCTTTCCTCCCTCCCTCCCTCCCTCCCACCCTCCCTCCCTCCCTTCATGCCTAATTTGAACTTATTGCTCTCTCCAGTCCACTGGGATCTACTAGCCACACATACAAAAAAACCCTCCTGGTCTTGGTTTGTGAATAGTGGGCAGCTACATGGCTCCAGGAATGGACAAGCCACACAATTACTTCTTGCCTGGTGTCTCCTTGTCCCTTGAGAAGGAAAGGCCACTAATGGGCCATTCCAAAATCATGCCAGGGGCTGGAGGCTGGCAGGGCCAGCATCTGAGACTGCTGTCCGCTCCTTTTGCACCTTCTTCTTCTACATGTGACCCCACTGCTCCAATTCCTTCCACCCCCCCTTTTTTGTTTCCAACCTTTATTTTTTCAGAGCTTCCAATATTATAAGGTTTTTGTGGGGCAGCGTGAATTCAGAGCTTTAATTTAGCGTGTGGGGTGCTGGCTCTCCCAGCAAGCTGCTTTGGCCACTGTTTCCAGCTCGAGGGGATAGAGGCAGCAGGGTGCGGTGGGCAGAGCAGGGGCTCAAAGCCAGAAGGCCCCGACAGAGTCCCAGCCCTGCTTCTAACTGGCCGAGGGACTGTGGCCGGGCCACACCCTGGCCGTGGGCCTCAGTTTCCTCACCGTGGCCTGGGGAGTTTGGATGAGATGACTTCTAAGGCTTGTCTCATTCTGCCTCTCTACAGAGCTCACTAGCTCTGTGAAATCCATATTGGTTGGGCCAGTCTCACTTTTCGTTTTCTGTTAAAAAACTTGATTGTTAAAGGAATGAACAAGGAGGTGTGAGCAGAGTCGCTAAGCTAGAGCCCTCAAATGCAGACCATCGAGGGGAAAGTCTTTCCTTACAGTGACACCCAGAGGCTTATAGCCCAGAAATGAAATTGTACTTCCTGTCTGGAAATGTGGAAAAGTGTTTTACTCCAGGAGAAGAAAATGATTCAAATGATATGGGTTGTTTTCTAGGGACCCTGTTTCCGGACTGTAGCATAAGCACATGTAGTTGTTCAAGTAAAATTGTACTTTTGGAAGGAAAAGGTTAAAGTTGGCTACTGATATTCATCAGGAGATGGATATTTAATCTTTAATCTCTTGTCCTAGGCCTCTACTTTGGATCAACTCATTATCCCGAATAAACGATGTGTCATTCCCATTATTTATGTCTCACTGCAGCCAAAGTCTCTGGGCCTCGTTTTAGTAAGCACCATTCATTTCGACCCATTCAGCATTAATCTCCCTGCTAACATCTTTCCTGTTCTATGTGCTGTCCCCTATTTGCTTTTATGTTTTCTGCAGAGTGTTTATAAAAGGATAATCTTTTACAAAGCAGACAGAATTTTTGTGTATAAACTGCTCTGTTTGAATGCCTCATTGATATACCATCTAAAAACTGAAGTGTTCAGCAAGATTAGCAAAGCCCTGAGCTACCGAGCTGGGGAAAACATGAGAACCAGTTTCTTCTCTACAGGAGGCAAAGGTGATGAAAGATGCCTTTGCTCTCACAGGGGCATCGCCCACACAGGCCCTGATGGGCCTGGTTGCCTGGAAATTAAAGGGGCATACAACGTAGCGGCTCCGAAGTCGCTGGGAAAGGGAGGGAAGGGCATGGTGGCCCTGTGACTTCTTTTCTAGAATTTTCTCAGAGAATGCCGTGGCTCTACAAATGCTGGATTCACATGTAGTCAGTCCGACTTCAGCTACAGCCTTTTAAACTTGCACGAAGTCTCTGCATGCTGTTGCTCAGTTGTTCACGGAGGTTAAATTATTTGTGTTATTCCGGGCCACCCTGTAGAAAAGGCAGGAGGAACTAAGTAAAAATCCACAGAAGAGGATGGTCTCTTCCTGCCTCCTCTCTCCAGGGATTGGGACCTCATCCAAACAGCTCTCTTTTTGCCGAGAGGGGGGGAGAAGAGAGATCCCTTTATTTTACAATGGACAAAGAAGGTTCTTTTGTGGAATTTCACATGACGTGGGGTCCCAAATATGCCACCGATGAAAAGACGTAACAGATGGACTCTGACAATAGGAATACATTCAAGAAACTTAAAAAAAAAAAATCAGTGGGAAGGGGCTGTGAGTCTGGCCACTGGGGGAGCTGAGCCCAGGAAGCCACGCTGAGCTGGCGCTTTGTACCTTAGACAGGCAGGTTCGGCCGGCAGGGCTACACGCGAGCCTCTGAGACACAGACTGCGCTGGGGTGTTTGGTTGGCAGTGCTGTGGAGCTGAAGAAAAAAATCCTAAGACGCACAGTGCCAAAAACTATATGTGCCTTCAAGGAGTATCTTTCTAACAAATTGATCACTTTGATTACTCAGCAACAAGGCTTGTTATTTCTAAGGAGTGCCCTTTCTGTAGACGAGAATTTTTGCCCACACTTCCACATTTGTTAGGGAAGAGTTCAAAACAGACATGTGGTTGTGCCATTTTAATGCTATAAACCCTTAAACATGAAGGGCCTGCCAAATCTCTTCGGAAGATCTAAGCTATAAAAACACTGGAAATCTGTCCATCAAGACTCTGTCGACAGTAAGCACTGTTTAGGATTTTGTTTTAGCTCCGTGCCATCCTCGTCGGCCATGTGTTGCAGCATTAGCTGGGATGGGAGCCCCTGCAGCCCGCGCCGAGGTGAGGAGGACACACATGTGGAAAGAACTTGAATCCAGTTCTTCAGGGTAGTTTATGTGGCCATTGGGAAAAACGACAACCCAATGGCAGCTCTTTCTCGTCACTAGGCAAGAGAGCTCTGCACTTGGGGGTGGTGGGGGAATGAGGAGAGATGGGGGTGGGGGATTCTTATAGTGAGTCTGGGTCAATTTCAATGACAAGGAGCACAGGGACCAGGCCCTCGTGACAGGGAGTCAACCTCTTGCCTGCAGGGAAATTCATGGTGTTGGCTCCTCTCACTCCGAGTCACCTTAAGGATGTACAAAGCAAGCTCCTCAAGCACAGGGGCTGCTAGAGTGACTTCGGAGATGTTGATCTCAGTGCTGCCTTGTCTTGAACTTGATCTCTTCTATTTTCCCTTCTTTTCTTCTACACTTTTATTCCTCTTTCTTCCCTTCTTTTCTCTTTATTTTTTTTACTTCCCTCCCTTTCTTTCTCTTTCTCTCACTGTCACTTCCCTTCTTCATCTTGAGCTACTGGGGACTCTAGAGTATAAAACACACGATCTGCCCTAACCCGTGTTGCTCAGTTGGTTGAGCCCTGTCCTGCAAAGGAAAAGGTTGCTGGTTTGATTCCTGGTCAGGGCAGACGTCTAGGCTGCATGTGAAAAGCAACCGATTGATGTCTCTTTCTCTTGCTTTCTCTCTCCCTCCCCCTCTTGCTAAAAATAAGTAAATGAAATCTTAAAAAAAAAAAAACATGACCCTTGCTTCAAAAAGGTTACAACACGCTAGGTAAATGCGGCTAACACAAAACGGGTCTAACACAAGGACGGCCACTGGAGCTCCTTTTGCCTTTCTGCACCTATCACTTGCTAGTGGCTGCCTGGAGCCCCGTGTGGAGAGGATTCTGAGTTCAGAACTGGGCCCAGAGGGAATGAATGCCCTGACCAACTAGATGTGACAGCAGAGGACACGGCGGGGGGGGGGGGGGGGGGGAGCGGGGAGGAAGAGCACTCATGGCGGAAACTTGCCATCCTGGGTCTAAATCAGGGTCTGTCAACCGTGGCACGATTGACATTTGGACTGGAGAAGTGTGTTGTGGGGGCTGCCCTGCGCATTGTGGGATGTTTAGCAGCTTCCTTGGCCCCTACCCACTAGATGCCAGTAGCACCCCCACAGTTGTGACAACTAAAACTGTCTCGAGCCATTGCCAAATGTTCCCTGGGGGGTAAAATCGCCCCGTTTGAAAATCATTGGTCTAAATAATTATCACAGGACTAAATATAGGAAGTAAATGAGAACGTTAAGAGGGCTGGAAGGATGCAGAGCTGCAGGGAGGAGGTGAGGCTGCGTGGGAAGTGTGACAAGGGAAGAGAAACTCACAGTCTCTGTTGTCGCCTGATAGGCTGTGCACTGTGCTACGTCTCCACAGTTCCAAGGTCATGTCTGCCACGTGCTCAGGACCCTGGGGGAACAGAGCCTTAGGTCACAGTAGGACGGATTGAAGTTACGCTGTAGATTACCTTGTAAGATTGGTGGAACTCGGGATCGTTTTACCTGTGCAGGTGGAATTTTCTCCGCTGGAGGTTGCAATGAACAAGGATGAAGGTGCTCTTTGGGCTCATTAGAAGGCGCATTGGCCCAGCAACAGGGGGACAAGGATGACGTTTCCTGTGCAGCCCTGGGAATCTTTGATAAGGAACAGGACGCGGGACCCTAGGAAGATGAGTGAAACTGGAATCATATCCATTACAAACTCCCTTTATGGGAGGTGAGTTTATTCACCTTCAATTTCCTGACCTGACCCAAGTGTTGGTAAACAACGACCAAAGACTAATATATTTGATAAAATAAACCAGTGGCTTCAGGACACGTGCAATGTGTCCGAATCCATTCCCGAGTGTGTTCCCTTTTGGAACTGGGATTTAGCCCAGGTTGTCTCAGGGAGCATGTGACGCAGAGGGGAGGGCTGGTGTGACTTGGAGCTCTGCTCCTGCTCAGAAGCAGGAAAACAAGGAGCAAGTCATCTCACCTCTCTGACCTCCACGTTGGTATCTGTCAAGTGGGGGTGCTATTTCCTGCTTCACAAGCTTGTCATGAGATGATGTCGATCAGATGCCGTCTTCAGGGACTGGTGCAAATTAAGGGGCTCCACAAGCATTGGTTACCTCCCATGCCTTGCTCACTCGGAGTCTTGCAGTCATTCTTCTCCAGTAGGTCAGGGAAGTGCGTGAGGGCACACGCTGCTGGTGTCTGATACAGATTTCCCCGAAGCTGCCTTCTGCCTCATTCTGCCCACTTTCGGAACACTGGTGGCTGATAAAACACGTGTAGGCTACAGATCAGGCTGAGAGTTTGGGTGAATGTGTATGAATTTAACCTGAGACAGTAGGTCCTCTGGGCATTGCTGGTATTTGGGAGGCAAAATCTCTCTTCTTACCCTGTTCAAATCTCTGTACAATGGGAGGGCATGGGCTACAATGATTTTTTTAGCATAATAAGGTATGTTACAGTGAGTAAAAAAAACAAAAGTCATCTCAAGGACCAAAAAGAGAAAATACATCTATCACCTTGAACAGTTTTTTTCCAGAAACTCATAAAAATGAACCATAACAACCTCAATATTCAGAAGGAAGGGACCTCACTAAGGGCGTTAAGTCCAGCTCACCCTCTTCTCAGATGAGGGCCTGGGGCCTGGGAGCAGGGACTTGCCCGACTGGCATGGGTGTCTTGCTGGAAGCAGCCTTGGGGCTGGAGCCCCGGACTCCCCAGCCTTCCCATCTGAGCGCCCAGCCCGAGCTCAGCGCCATCCTCCCCACGCTCAGCCTCTCAGCTCGTTCTGGCCACACGGATGAAAGGTGTTTACGGGCTCCCGCCCTGCTTTATGGATTCAGTCCTGTCTGCCTAACCAGGCCAGGTCCATGCACTCATCCAGCACCGCTTTAGTCACCTCCAGATACATATGGATTGTAGTCGTTTATCACAACTCAATCACTTACCGGCTCCGAGACGGCTCAGAGGGCAAATTACTTAATCCATCTGAGCTTCTGTTAGTCAACATTCTTCAAAGGAATAGAACCAGTAGCACATATCTATCTGTCTATGCATCATATACCTATTAATTAGAATTGGCTCACAAGCCCCAAGATTTGCAGTTGGCACACTGAAGACCCGGGAGGAATTGATTTTTAGTTTGAGTCTAAAAGCAGAAAAAAATGAAGGTCCCAGCTCGAAAGGCCGTCAGGCAGGAGGAAAATCAGTCTTTTTGTTTTATGCAGGTCTTCAAGTGATGAGGTGAGGCCCACCCACACCAGGGAGGGCAGTCTGCTTTACTCTCTCTGCTGATGCAGATATTAATCTCACCCCAAAACACCCTCACAGACACACTCAGAATAAGACTTAATGAAATATCTGGACATCTGATGGTCCTATGAAATGGACACAAAAGATTAACTTTCACAAGCTTCGATCTCTTCATTTGTGACATTGGGGTAGCACTCATACGTATAGGGTTCATGAAAAGACCCCTGTTTGACCTCATGGTTTAATGAAAATAAAAGTTAATGAGAATAGAGTACCCTTGGAGTATCTCAAGGAACACTATATTGTTACTATTGTTTTTGTGGACAGTGACTACAGGGAAAGGCTGAGTTCCAGGCAGGGGGAGATGAGAGCACTGGGGGGCACAGGGAGAGAGGAGGGGTTGGCCTCCCGGTTGTGTGACCAATGTCACAATCACACAGGGCCCCGCATTCAGAAAGGTCCTGTGCTTGGTTTAACGCATGGCTGTTGCTATCTCCAAGTGCTTACTAATTTTTTAACAAGGGGCTCTGCATTTTTATTTTGCACTTGACCCCACAAATTATAAAGCTTGTTCTGGAGTGAGAAATGGGGAAGTTTTAAGAAATGCTCAAAGAGGTGTTAGGGAGCTCTCTGGGCCTGTGCCGCATCCTAGGTCCCCACCCTCTCCTGCTGAATTCTGCAGATGTGAAAACTGCCACAAGACATTTATTTTTAATGACTTGTTATGGGCTTCTTAGCAATATATCTTTGGGCATTAAGGTGTGGAGTCAGGGACTTAAAGTGATTGATGCCTTCGCTTCACACAAGGGGTCTCCCGCATTCACCTAGCACTAGGTATCTGCTTGGGAAATTTATGGGTGCTCTTGGCAGCCTAAGCGGCCATCAAATATTAATCAAAAATATGTAATAACTAATATATACTTAAAGAATTGAGGAAAATTAATATTCAAGGGAAGCATTCAGGGACCCATAAAAATAACAAATGCTGAAGAGACTAGTCAAGGTTGGCAGGTTTAGAACTCACCCTGCTCCTCCACTTGCCTGGAGATTCTGGGTTTGCTGGCTGAGCCTCACGTGCCCAGACGGCCAGAAGGAAGGGGGATTCATGTGGATTCTGTTGGATCTGGACTCCTGCTAACGAAAGAAGTGAACCCCAACGTCCATACTGCATTGCCGCACCCTGCCTCACTTTTCTCCGTACATCCTTCTCATCCCACCAAATAGCCCCAATTGGCAGCCAATTCTTCTTTTTTATTGCAGTTTACATTCAATATTATTCTGTATTAGTTTCAGGTGTACAGCAGGGTGGTTGGAAAATCACGTACAGAGCAGACCCCTGCTGCTTCAAGTACCCACCTGGCCCATACACGGTTGTCACGATGTTATTGACTGTGTTCCCTGGGCGGCAATCTCCACCTCTGTGACTGTTCTGTAAACACCAATTTGTGCTTCTCAATCCCATCACCTTCCCCAGCCAACCTCCACCCCCCAGCCCCTGCAGCATCTGTTCTGCGTATCTATGAATCTGTTTCTATTTTGTTTTATTCCTTTTTTGCTCATTAGATTCCACATATAGGTGAAATCATATGGTATTTGTCTTTCTCTGTCTGGCTTACTTCATTTGGCATAATATGCTCTAGGTCCATTTATGTTGTTGTACAAGGTAAGATTTCATTCTTTTTTATAGCCGAGTAGTATTCCACAATATAAATGTACCACAGCTTCTTTATCTACTCGTCTGTTGATGGGAACTTGGGTTGCTTGGCTGTTGTAACTAACATGCAGCCAGTTCTTTACACAAGGGGCTGTCTTCTGGCAGCCCCTTGATGTAAGACTCTGTCTTATCTCTATATTTGCAACATCTAGGACAGTGGCCCCACAAAGCAATAGATTGAATCATACGATATTCCCACTTTTGTAGATCAAAGATGCACAAATAGCGATTTTATGTGACCCAACTTAAAAACTGCTAAAACTGCACCCCACCTTTTCAGCAGAAAATTTTCATTAGAACTGAATTGCCTCCTCAGAGCAGGCTGGGAAAAGTCCCACAACTCCCAGTTCCAATGGCTGGAATTTCTGATCATCCCGTAGGCAACAGACACATGTCCAGAGGTTTGCTGGAGAAGACTCATTTTGCCTATCTTTAGCCAAAATAAAACCACGCAGAATGGACCTGCCTGGGGACAGGCAAGGTCCATTCCATTGTCCCCTCTGGCTGATTTTTGGTGAGCATTTCTGTTGTCCCTTCTTCCCTCTCCTATTTCTGGTCTTCAGCTCATTCTCATGACCGCCTTTGCCTCCTCTGCCTACTCAGGCAGCACTGGGTACGCAGAGGAGATCAGGGATGTATTTTCATCCTGCCGTGTGTGCTCTCTCGACACTATCCGTGGGAAGACAGGGGGGCGCGCCCTCACCGGGTCGCTCCCCGTGCCTCTCAGAGGAGCGCAGAGCAGCAGACCGAGTCTGCTTGGAAAGGGATGGTCTGTTCGGGTGTTGGCCCACCACGGCAGTTGCTGGTCTCTTCTGTTATTGTGAAAAATCAGGAGCAGAGCCTGTCACTTGTCATCTGTTCTTCGACTGCAACCAACTTTTCTTCCATGGACCATTTGGTGCGACTGTGAATGATGGCTCTGGCTAAATGACACCCTCCTGATGGTGGGGTAAACAGAAGTGATGCTGGAACAGGCACCTTGGATCCAGCCTGTGTTTTCGGAGAGCTGCTGAAAGGGCCTGTGAGTGAGAGGAATGCGCCGCTCGCTTGGGCTGAGGTCTTGCGTGCGCCCCTGTATTCTCCCTGAGCTACCGGGGGAGCGGCCAGGCTGTCAGTTGGGGAATGAACCTGTATACACTCACTCGTACCAGAGTTTACACATGCGTGAAATTTCAGTATCATTTAGCTCAGTTGTCTCATTTTCGTAGCCTCTCCGAGGCCGAGAGAGGCCAAGTGGCCGGTCCTAGGTCACACAGCCAGCACTGGCAGGGCCGCTGTGCGTGCCTTGTACTCTGTGTGCGTACATCCCCACACAATTTCCTGTGTGCTCGGGTTCCATGGCTTTCGTGACGACTGTCTGGTTTCTGGCTATCAGAAATCTTTCTGTGTTAAATGTACACATTAGTTCTAAAGCTTAATTTAGAAATATTGAAATGGGAAGAGCATACATTGAAAGGAAGTTCGGAGTACTGGACAGAAAAGTAAATTCTGGATTTCAGAAAGGCTGGGCTCCAATTCTAGCTCTGTCTCTCACTTCTGATCTTGGGTGAGCTACTCTCCGTGTCTCCCAGTGATCACCTTGGGGCTAAAAGTAGTATCTGTTCCAAGGATTGATGAGCCATTGAAGTAACACACGTAAAACACTTGCCACAGCTCCTGGCATAGGCGGTGAACAGTAAATCTGGACAATGACTATTATTTGTATATGTGTTTGTGTACAGATATTGTGTCTGTGTATGAGGGAGCTGGGGGAAGTAATTCAGAGGTGGTAGCAATGCAGTTTTGGGGATAGTTGCATGGTTCTTGGTTTCAATTTGCCTGTGAAGACATTTTCTGAGTTAATACCAAAATCTATCTATTAATAAGATAACATTAGCTTTCGTATCCTTGTGCCCCTTTTCAAAAGCATCCTCTTTCAGAGTCTAGTAATAGTTCAAGGAGGTAATTTGTGCAAAGTGCACTTTGTGCATATATATTTGCTTTGCACCTACCTGGCACATAGTAATTGCTCAGTAAACACCAGCAGCTCTTACTATTATACAGTCTATTGCAGAGTTGTACGAGAGAGAAAAGAACAAAATATAGTAAATTTTACAAACAGCTCTTGGTTCATCTATCTATATGGCCTATTAATTTCCAAACATCTTTACAACCTACTTGGGAGAAATAGGATGTATTCTCTCCATTGTACAGACGGAGTACCTGAGAGTCTGAAAAGTGACATCACCCACAGACGGTGACCCAAGGAGTCAGGGCCAGAACCAGGCCGGGAATACAGACTTCCTGGCTCCTGACCCAAGTTCCCTTCTGCCACGCAGCCTTCACCGGGAGGCTGGAGGGGCCAGGGAAGTGTCTGTTTCGGGGCTCTCTCAGTTGCCCTTGGAAGTTTATCATCTATCGACTGAATGTTGACCCAAAACACACTGATTCCTGAGGAGACCTTACAGGATGTCCTGTTGAGACTTTATCTTCTTTTTTTGTCAGCACTTTGCTGGCAGATTAAAATTCAGTGGACCCCATTTGTAGGAAGTCTGATAAAATATTCTCATCTCAATTGCAAACAATTTCTCCATCTGCCCCTTGGCTGAGAGGATCAGACTCAAACACCCTTGCAGGAGGGGGGAGTGGCAGCCGGCAGAGGAAGGTACAGGAAACGGCAGGCATTTGTGTGTGGACTCAATGTCTATCTACCTGATCTCTTGTCTGAGGGGGCTGACTAGTCAGCTCCATCACGGAGCTGGTTTTTCATCACCAATTTGACTGAGTCTGCCAAAAATGACTTTTGCTTATTATTTGGTATCTTGTAGCTGCAGCTCTGCAGATGCAGTGCATAGATCTGTAAGAAAAACAACAGATTTGGGGTTGGGTTGTGGAGCATGGATGGGCTAGGGGACGAAAAGACTGCAGGAGATAGGAAGCGAGATCAGGAATGCTGATTTGGGAGAGATGATCCTGTTTGCAAGAGACTTTTTTAACACCCACTGGAGCAAAGCAATGCTTTGGGGGTGAATAGAAAATTCAAAAGACATGATCTTAGATTTGAACTGGTAAGAGAAACATTCCCTCATTTGGTCATTCCTGTGAAGTGCCTACTATGTGCCAGGCAGTTTGCTAGATCCTGGAGATATACTGGCAAACAGGGAAAACATGGAGACCTCATTCTTGGAACTTACATTGTAGTGGGAGAGACGAACACGGGAAATGTGCTCACAGTTTGGAATAAATCCTAAGAAGGGAATAAAGAGGGTGTTGTGATAGAGAGTATCGGGGTGGGTGGCTATTTCAGATGCCCTAAAGAAGAGCAGTTTAGGCAAGGGAAATTTCAAATGCAAAGACCTGAGAAGAGACATTTTGGCACTTTCTAGAAAATACCTGGAAGATGACACAGTTGGATGGTAGTGGGAGAAAGATGACGGACTCGAAGCAGGAATCTAGAAGAGACACGACAGTGATTGGACTAGGACGCGGCAGTAGGGTGGGAACAAGAGGATACATTCGAGATCTTTCCTGTGGACCGTGGAAGGTCGGGAGGTCAATGGGCTTGGCTGAGGGACTGGATATGAGAGTCAGAAAACACCCAGGTTTCTGGACTAAGAACTTGGTCTATGGTGGTGCCACCCACCGTGACAGAAAGCCCAAAAATGGATTATCTTTGCAAGGAGTGGAACAAAGAATTTCAGTTGGAGGTTGCATCATGTGAAGGGAATGTCCGAGCAGACAGGCTAAGTATATTTGGTGGTTACATTGGTCTGGAGCTCAAGAGAGGTCTGAGTTGAAGACACGTAAACTATTAATACAGAACGAAGTAAAGAGACAAGTAAAGGAAGTGCTACGTGTGTTTATAGAATAAAGACATGAATTCAGATTAGAGATATATAGATGATTTTAGGGACATGTCAAGTTCAACAAAGACCATAAACCAAGGAACAGGGAGTGGATAGAAAGAGAACTGGAAAAATGCCTTTTTTATATGATGAAAAGAAAAGGTTGATTATTAGTAATATCAAAAGAACTATACTTCTAAATAACTCCTCTTCCCTAGAGAAGTTAACTGGGAGAAGAGGCCAAGTGAGGTCTGTTCCATCATTAAGAAAATGAATATTCAAGCCACGGACTGAGAATGAAAATATTTGCAAGATATAAATGTGGCAAAGATTTCATATCTACAATATAAAAAGAGCTCCTACTAACCAGCGATAAGAAGACAACCAAGAACAATTAGGCAAAAATCTTTTCATCTGCTTCTTGCTGTTTGTAGATGAAAAACCATTAGTCACCAAGGAAATGCAAATTAAAACCGTAGTGAGCCACCATTTCACCCACAGGAAAATGGCCAAGTCCAAAAAGACTTCAGAACTACATGTGAGCAACCAGGACTTTGATGTATCTGTGGGCTGGAGTGTAAAACAACCCAACCACTTAGGAGAACTACTTGGTAGAGTCTTAAACAGTTGAACATGTATCTACAACATGGCCCAGAAATACTAAATTCAAGGTATACATTCGAGAAAAATGAAAATATGTGCACAAAAATGACATGCAAAAATGATGATAGCAGTCTCAGTCATTCATAATAGCCACAGATTGGAAAGAACCCAAATTTCCCCTGACAGGAGAATGGATGAACATAATCTATTCGTGTGGTGGAGTACTCTTCAGTAGTACAAAGAAACAAATAATATCTCAAAAATATGATTTGAGTGAAAGAAACCAAACATTTAAGAAGCATGTAATCTATGATTCCATTTACATGAAGTTCTAGAACAGACAAAATTAGCCTGTAATAATAGAGAGTGATTGCTGGCAAGGCACAGAGGGAAATTTCTGGGGTGATGGAAATGGCCTATAGCTCACTTAAGTGGTGGTTACATGGGTGTGTACAATTACTAAAACTCATTGTACTGAATGTTCAAAATCTTAAGGTCTTGCCTTTTATTGTTATGCAATGTATACTTCAGTTTAAACATATCTGGATAGTCTAGCTCCAGGGCCTACATTCTCAAAGTTCTTCTCAATATTAGGGGCAAAAATAGGAGTGACCACATGGTGAAAAATGATTGAAATAAAATGGATGACTCTAACTTGGCAGATTCTAACAGTCTTGCTTTCTGAGTTCTGCACAAAGCCTCAGCCCATGGCTTCTCCAGTTGATCTGTGTTCATGCGGGCGTGTTGATATGTTGCTGAATTAGAGACCCAGAATTGTGTTTGTGGGTAAAGCGTAATACGACCTGCATCCACGTAGCCCTGACTGTGTGGTGGGACCCGGGTGGGCCATGTTTCCTAAAGTAGCCGGTTGGCTTCCAAGGGACACGTGTGTTGGCTTCTGTTTCTCTGGTTTCCTCCACGATGTGGCTTTGCTCTGTCGTGGGGTGGATGCAATCTTCACTTGGTGAATCAGTGGCTGAAGAAATGAATGATGACTATCAAGCATGTGACACTCTAGATGAGTATAAAAACTGTCTTATTTCTCCTTTTAAAATAAATATTGCCATATATAAGGCATCTTTTTAAAAAAATTAACAAAAAATTCCAAAGCTTTACTGGTTTCTCTTCACTCTCTACAAATAGAAGAGTGGAACAGGGAAGAAGACATAGAAAATTAAATGGTCTCATTTTCTGTCCCTTAGACTTCTGATTTTAAAGGCCAGACTGATAACAACTGGTACAGTGGTTGGACTTTGGATTATTAAAAAATATTTTGCAAGAAATAAGCTTGGTTTATATGAACCAACAATGAGATAACCTACTTTGATAAGAATGACAGCAACAGTTGACATTTCTGAGGGAAAACATTAACCAAAACAAGAACCAAAAAAATCCCTTCCAATCTCAAAGGCAACGGAATATAAAGGAGATTAAATTTAGCTGCAGTTGCCAACAGAGAGAGCTTTTGGAAGACATGTTTCATGAGGACTTTTTAGCAAAGTTTACCAACTGTGAGTATTTTTTGCATGGCAAATACAGTGGCAAAATAAAGCACTTAATGATTTTAAATTTAAAATATATTTATAGAAATAAAACAGAATTAACCTGGATCAAATGCTTTATTCTTTGACTGCTTCTATTAACACTATGAATTACTTTTGTGATGAAAGAGAATAACTTTAACTAAATCACTGTGTTGAAAAATATGATGTAATTGATCATTTGTGAGTCAGCAACCTTAAAAAGAAAATCTATTATAATTGTTTACATTTGGTTTTAGATGGCAGAGGAAAACTGGTTAGGTATTTGGAAATTTATATAAAATTAAATTTTATGTTTTGATTCTAAAATTTAAAAGCCTAGGAAATATGTATTTATTAAATATTTCTATAAAATGTAATAATTAGTTTATTGTACATTTAATGATGAAAATAGAGGATGCATTTTATTTGTCTCTGTCTTTCCTGGAATTTATGATTTCTTGCAAGAATACCCAGTCTATCGCAAAATAGAAAACAGATATTGTTGTATGAGGGTATAAATAGGACACCGGATGGAAATATGGTAAGAGGAAACGTTTTCGAAAAGGGAGACTTTACAGACACACAGACTTGAACGTTCCATCCTATTCAATTGACATTGAACCACAGCTTTGGTTTTGACTTTCCTATGGCCAGATCAAAAAGAGGAACACAATTTATTGAAGTGACCTGTAACTAACGATATATAATTATAATTAACGATATTGACCTTAAGCCAAGAGTACCCTAATCAGGAAAAATACCACAACTCTATGGCTAAAAGAGGTGTGTGTTACTTTCAGGAAAATCAACAACACAATAGATAATGTTCTCAACAATATGCACCTTTACTAAATGGAATTTCTGTTCTGAAATCTCGTCTCCAGGGTCAGCTTGAAGGAGGCATCGCTGTCTCTGAAGAGGCCACGACCAGTGAGACTGGATGGGGCTGTGAACCACCTGCAAAGGCCTCCAGAACATGCTCTCGTGTAAGGTGAGCCGGGAAGAACCTGGGGCATTTTCTCTGACGTGAGTCTTCTGTGAGGATAGCGGATGGTCGGCTTTAGGCACCGGCTCAGAGAAGGAGAGGACCAGCAGACTTTGGGCGAAGATGTGGCACCTGGTGAAGGGTGGGAACTGGCCGATGGCCGCAGTGATGGTGACACCCCCTGGTCCCTGAGAGTCGGTCTCCATAGGTGAAATGCTGCCCTTGGGCTTGGCAGCCTAAAAAGACTTGACTTCGCCTTTTACTGATTAGGGATCATAAACGAAATCTCTTAACTGCTTGTTGTCCATTCCCTCACCTCTACAATGATACTGGGGAGGGGAAGCTTGTCCCCCTCTCCTGATATTTCTCTCCAGGTAGAAGGTGTGGATTCTGGACCTTCTTCATCTGTTGCTCCAGGGGAATGACTTATCTGATTAGTCCGTTTAGGAAAAACAGACTGAACATATTTGACCCACCCCTCCTCCTTTCCTTCTGGGGAGCTATTCACCTGCTTCGGGAAGCAAGAGTTCTGTCCCACCGTACACTGACCACACCATGTTCATCAACACGCGTGTGCCCAGGAGAGCAACTCTGTCTAATTCCGGACCTCTCACGTCAGTGTCCTTCCAGGGGGCATTTGTTGGTGACAAAGATTTTATTTTGGCTTCCGTCTTCCATGCCTTTGTCTTATTTATCCATTTGTTCAGATCTCCGGTGAAGAGGGGTGCTATTTATTGGCCCTCTCCAGAGAAACCCCAGCAGGGTTGACTATTGTTTAATCATGCCCATTGGCACAGTAGGGGCATGGCAGTTACGCTGTTGGTTATTACTTTGTCGGCCACCCCCCCCAGACTCCCTCCGTCTGGAGGCATAGTTGAATAATACCCATCTCAACCCCTGGAGTAAGACAACAGTCTCTGACACCACGAGACAATCAGCGTCAGGAATTTTCCCACCAAGTTCAAGAGGCCTGCAGACACCTGCAACTGTTCTTCTTGCACAGCTGTTTTTCTGGGGCGACCTATCATGCCTGGCTGCACGGAGGGACCCCATTCTCCTGGCTGCAGAGGTGATCACCATCTCAAGATTCTTTCCAACACTGTCACCAAGCCAAAGCCTGTTGGTGAAAAGCCTTGCCGGTCTCCAGGTGAAAAATATGGGGTCCCTAGGAGCAGGTGCCGGATTCATAAATACTAGGAATGAGCAAGAGTTAAAGGCACCGAGGGTGGCATGGCAGCCTCCCTGGGCAGCTCTGGTTGTTGAAGAGCGGGGCTGACACAGACCTCGTTTCTGGAAAGGCGGTTTCCCAGCACGGCTTCGTGTGCCTTCTCCATCTGCTCCAGAAGCATTTTTCTGGGCACTTTGACAGGAGGCCTCCAAATAAAAAGGGAAAACAAAAAAATTGCATTTTTTTTTCACATCTCCAAATACCTACAGCTCAGGGATATGAATGGAAAACACTTATCTGGTGACCTTTCCGGCCTACTGCAGGAGGAGGAGAGAAAATGAAAAAACAAAACTATTAAAACAAACACTAAAGGCACCATCTTGTTTCTTTTCTGTCCTTGTTTGCTCTTTATTTAAAAGGGAAGGAAAAAAAAGAGATCTGGTATTTAGACCAACCTGCTGACAGACAGTTTGCTTTTATTTGATTTGCACTTCATTTGCATGAATAAAAAGTAGAGGGAGAGTGTTGTGACTTAACAGTAATATAAAAAAGCTATTATAGGGCCTTGATCATTAGCTTCTTTATCATAGGGCAATTGCATCTGGCTTTTAATCACCAAATACCATTGAAAACATTCCCTAAAGCCATGGAGATTGACAGAACATACAGGTTCCTTCACTGTGGGGCATGCCGAGTCAACTTCCGACTATAAAATTCACCAGATCCCCAAATGGAAAGAAAAGTGACTGGTAGATAAATTAGACTGTCTACCCACTCAAGGGCAAAGGGGGAAGGGCAGTATCATCCATTAAAGCCGGAAACCTTGGGAAGGGAGGAGGAAGGGCACTGCTTCCCTTGTCCCAAGGAAGCTCCCCGCTCCTGCTCCTTTGCCATGGGTGGGACACAGGAGACCTGGGGACTCACCTGCCAATGTTGGTGGTTCCTCCCCAGAGGGCAGGGGCCCTTGCCTGGCAAGTCCACTCTCTTCAGTGTGCCCGAAGGTGGTGAGAGCTGCTTCCAGCGATCAGGGCATTGAACTGGGAGGTATTCACGACTGGGAGGGGTTCTCTGTGCAAGTATTTGGATCTATCCTAAGGCCAATGTGAAATGAATTTGTGAAGCTTATAGGTTTTCAGTGGTTCCGCATTTTCATTCCAAATCTTTTTTTCCTTCTTAGCAGAACTATCTCAGTTTTGTCTTTCATAGGTACGAGAACTGATAATAACATGAAGTGTTATCCCTCCTAAGATTGTTTATATTTTAACAGGCAATGAAACTGTCCCTTGTTTTTTGAGAGCAAGCCCTCAGGAAACTTCAGGACAGTGGGTGGAGAAAGGCTTGAGGCAGAGGAGAGAGGTCTACTCAGGAACTTTTAAGTCCCACCACACACGGATCATTTCCTAGCTTTCTAGGTGCCAGGAATACATGCTGATGATGAGAAAAATGGCTGCATTTCAAGTTTAATTAGTAATATTCACTAGGCTGTGAGTTCAGCTGTGTGTAACAAACTCAAAATAACAGTTGCTTAAACAAAACGCAAATATCTTCCTTGCGGAGCAGTCTGGAAGAAGGTCCTCCACCGCCCATATGGAGACTTTGCTCTTTGAGATCTTTCAGGGGCCCTCACCTGCCTTATCCAGGGGTCCTACCACCGTATTCACCGTGAAAACAGTAGGAAGCGGGAGGTATAGGGAAGGGAGCGCATTTTTCCCTTTAAAGACATGGCTCCAAGTTGCATGCATGGCTTCCACTCACACCCTGTTGGCCAAGCCTTTCTCATAAGATCAAACTAGCCACAAGGGGGGTTGGGAAATATACCGTCTTTATTGGTGCAACCAGGGGCCATGGGTTTGCGTCTGTGAGAGAGAAGGGGAGATGGTTCCTGGAGGCAAACTAAGCACCATGATGGGCAGGTTTGAGGCGGGGCTGTAGGGAAGCAGACGTGGTTTGCTTGGGGAAACAGAAAGGGGCGTTTGGGTGGGGCTGGGAGATGAACCGGGCGGTGAGAACTCTGGATGCTCATTTTCCTGAGACTTCACTCCCAATAGTTTGGTATTATGCTTTTAGGATGGCTTCCAATCTAACGTGTTCAGCACCAGATGCCCTTGGACTTCTCAGACTTGTTTTCAAATTTGGGTTAAGAAAATGTAGTCACGGTCTTTAGTCAAATGATTCAATTTAATAACCAGTGAATACCTCAGACATGTAAGGTGTGGTAACACAATGCTGAGTAAGTTGCGGGGTCTGCCCTGGAAGTTTATGCAGATAGCAAGCAGGTGAAGAAGCAGAGGAGAAAGGGTAAAGAGCAACAGGTAAATGTACTCAGAGGCCTGAAAGAGCGCAGTGCATTGGACAAGTGAGAATAGTTCAGTATTGCTAGACTATGAAGTCCTCAGCCAGGAAGCCCCAGGATGTGGACGAGAGGGGCGGGCAGGAGCTGGGGTGGGGGCCTGCAGGTGCATTGGGCAATTGTTTTCAAGCTGCTCAGCACTTGAACCCTTTTTCAGTGTGTGGACCCTACATTAATGCATGAATCTTTTTTTAAAAAAAATGTGTTTATTTATTTTTAGACAGAAGGGAAGGGAAGGAGAAAGAAACATCAGTTTGTGGTTGCCTCTCCCACACCGTTTACTGGGCACCTGGCCCACAACCCAGGCATGTGCCCTGACTGGGAATTGAACTGGCGACCCTTTGGTTCACAGGCCAGCGCTTAATCCACTGAGCCACACCAGACAGGGCTACTGCATGAATTTTGGTGGGAGGCTGGGCTCATCTGCTTCGGAAAAGTTGGACTTTTGAAAGCCAGCTTTCCACTGCCTGGTATGGCAGCTAGGTGAGGGCATGTACCTTAGACCCAGCAGTCAGATGCCCCTCCCAGGCTCGGATTCTAGAACTAAGAGGAAGGTGCAGTAGGGTACTCAGGCCACTGGCTGTAGGGGCATTGAGAGCAGTGTCCACTGTCACAGGCGGCTGAGGAGTTCTGTCAAGCACAAGCAATGTCATTTTTACCAGGTGGTTCTGCAGGGATGGCTTTGCCCAGAGTCCTGGCTGTCCCAGTTCCCTTGGCTCTTGCCTGCTTTCTTACCTGACTCTTTGGCCTTTCTGGTGATGCTATGAATTGCCTTTCAATGAATGCCTTCTCTGGGTAGCTTTTCACGGATCATCGTCAGCCAGAGGTGGTTCCTCTTGCAACTGGGAATCCTGGATGTTATATGAGGGCAATGAGGAGTCTCCGCAGAAGGAAGCCGGACCACCTACCACTTGCCATGTACGAAGGGGACTGACATAATGGCACCAGTTACTTATTGAGCACATTCTGTGTCAGGCACTTTACCTAGATTATCTCTTAATCCTCAGAACAACCCCTGAGTAGACACCGTTGTTAGCATCCTCGTTTTATGCATGAAAAATTGAGTTTTCATCCCAGGGATGCTGTCTTCATTCTTCACAATTGAGAACAAAGCCCAGCCCAAATTCACACCCCACATTCCTTCCTTCAAGCCCTGTCCCAGTTGCCACTCCCCGCACCACGAGATGAAGTCCTTCATCAAGTTCGCCCTGAGCGCTGGATGACTTTTCCCCTGTGTTTTATTTCACCTGCACACGGTCTGCTCGCTGGTCCGCACAGTCAGGCGCCTGTGACCAGTCGTTCATGTCACCATAGAACGACTTCATAGCTCTCTGATACCTTCCTCTTCTAACTACAGCATAGGCCCCTCGGGGGTTCCTGTGCCGGCTGGCTGTGCCTTTCACTAGGAGGTGATGCTTTGAGGATGTAAATGTGACCTTGCAGCATTGCTGTGGGAAGGGGTGGTCTTCCAAAGGCCGTATTGTAACAACTGGTTCACAGAGGAACTGGCCAATCAGAATAGTCAATGGCTGTAATATCTGGAACGTCTGTACCACGCAGATGACTGCATATTAGCTCTGGTTGTAAATTAAAAAAAAAAAAAGAAAGAAAAGAAAAGAAATAATGGACGAACTTCTTTGTAAGTGCATAGCATGACGAACATTCCAGACGTTGTCTCTTTTAGCTGCCACAAAGCCTAGCGTGTTCTCACGTGTTTGGTAGGTACTTAATACATCTCTGAGCTAATGGGTGAACGAGTGGGACAATCAGCATCGTGCATTCCCCCAGCTGCCCACAGGTGGGTGTCAAAACTAGCAATTCCCAGTTTCGGTTGCATGATGATACCCTGGGCATTCTCTGTGATTATTTGGTGGTAAGGGGGCCATGACCTTAATTCTCCTACCATATTTAGCTTTGACTCACAAATTTGCACACAAAGTGGTACGTCATGCAACACCTTCCAGAAATGGAGACTGGGGACTTGAAATCAAACTCAGGAAGCTGGTGAGGCAGCTTGACTCTCCACTTTGCTGGGTCACCTGGCTCAGGAGGTGGTGATCAGTATCCTGCTATGCACAGGCCCAGGAGTGATCTGGCTGCCTAAGGGCTCTGCGTGGCAACTGTCCAAGGTAAGCAGCAGCTCCTAGAATCATCCAGCGGATCGGCCTCGGTTGCCCCAGAGCCCACCTACCTACTTGGCACTCAGAGCCTGTTGCAGAACGTTCTCTTTGCCCTTCTGTTTCGTCTTCCATTGCGATCACACGACAGCTGCATGAACACATGGAGGATGCTTGGCAGCTGCTAGACGCAGATGCTGGGCTCTGTAATGTACTTTCCCCCCGCTCCGCTGCTGCTTCTGAGTATTTCTCTGGCTGCCCGGATGTCTTCGTTCCTGCCTGTGGGAGGGGCGCACTCCAAGGTGCTAGTGGGGTGTGAAACCTTGGGGGATTGGTACTGCTGAGCAGGCACTGTGGCTAGGTCCTTAAGACAGTCTTTGCCTTTTCCACACTCAAGTGTCAGTTTTTAACTGTTTCGCATGCACATGCATGAGGAAGAATGATGTCAAGCTGGTCTGGAGGAAAATAACATTGGGGGGCTACCTTTTTTCTCTCCAGCCCCGAAGCCCCTGCCTTCATCTCACCCAGGGCCTCACTGTGCTCTTGTTGCTTTCTGATAGTAGTCCTTTTGTTTAACTGGCCTCCTTGCCTCTGCCTTGCCCCTTTTCTTCCACCTTCCGTGGTGCTACCGGAGTGATTTTCCTATAACCAAATCTGACCACATCTCTCCTTGTGTTTGGAATCCCCGTGGCTTGCAAGATAAAATCTGAACTTAGTGTGACTAAAAGGCCCTTCATGACTCATCTCTGCTGCAGCCACATCTGTTTTGACTGGAACAAATCAGCTGTTTCTTAACTCAGTCTCACACTTGTGTTTACTCAGGCTAGGAAATCCTTCCTTCTTCCTCTTGTCTGTTCACCTGGTTCATTTTGTCTGTGCCAGAGAAGTTTCTAGGGTGCTCTCTCCTCGGTGTGCCTTCTCCCTTGGCCTGATCCTCCATGAGCCAAACTGAAAAGCCATCTCCATAGAGGTAACCATGCAGGCAAAGCTGCTGATTAAACAGCCTACTGTGTGCCAGGTGCTGGGACACAAATGTGAAGAAGATACAGCGCCAGTCCTCAAGGAGTCCATAGACTGTTGGACAAATGGACAAAAAAGCCCACAATTAAAGCAGAGAAGGAAAGGCGCTCTAAGATAGAGCTAAATATAGGATGGTGCCGAAATGAGATTTTCTCCCTTTGTGCTCCTGTAACATCCTGAATTCCTTTTTTTAGCTCCATATAACGTAGGGTGTTTTCAGTGTGTCCGTCTCCCAATAACATCTGAGTTTCTTGAAGGCAGAGGCTCTGCCTTATTCAAGTTGTACCCCTCATGCCCACCCACCGCCCAGCACAGAACTCGGGAAACACGTGTTGGACCATGGCACCCGAATGACAAGGTCCACCTGGAGATGGCACCGTATGTCTGTCCAGGTGAGCAGCAACCCGAAGGAAGCGTCAACCTCCTGGGTTAAAGAATGCAGAAAAGAGCCCTGGCTGGTGTAGCTCAGTGGATTGAGCACGGGCTGGGAACCAAAGTGTCCCAGGTTCGATTCCCAGCCAGGGTACATGTCTGGGTTGCAGGCCATAACCCCCAGCAACCGCACATTGATGTTTCTCTCTCTCTCTCTCTCTCTCTCTCTCTCTCTCTCTCGCTCTCTCCCTCCCTTCCCTCTCTAAAAATAAATAAATAAAATCTTTAAAAAAAAGAATGCAGAAAAGGACATGTGGGAAATTAGGAAGCTTGCAGAAAAACAATTTTCTACTTTGTTTTAAAACATGAAAAGCTATCTTTCAAGAAGGTCCTCAGGCCTGGGGATAGAGAACCACTCTTCATCATATTTCTTCCTCATTTTTCCTCTCTCTCTCTCCTGAACCCCTATCCTCTCTTCTACTTTTCTCCCGCTTTGGTCAGAGAAAGTATCCATTAAAGACATTTGCATATTATTTACAAGCAATATTTAGGTACACTTAAAATAAATTGATTTTCACATCTGCGTCACAGAGAAATTAGAAAACTCTGACAAGCAAGAAGGGAAAACAACATATTGAGGAATCCCACCACCCAGAACTGCCTGAATTCTGCTGTTGATGTGTCGGTGCTTATCCTTGCAGACTTTTCTCTGCATTTATGTGTAAGAAAGTGTTTGAGTGAATCCTCTGGATGTAGGCCACCTGAGTCTGAGTCCTGGCTCCACCACCTACTCTCAGCTGGGTGACGTAGGCCGTGTTGCTCATCCTCTGTGTGTTTCCTCAGGGCTCAGTAGAGTTCACTCTAAGACGTAGAGCACTGTGCTGTTGTGAGAAGGAAGTATCCTACCATGTGCTTATAACAGTACCTGGTGCATAGTAAGCATGAATTCATTTAGTTGACAAATATCTACTAGGAGCCTATTTAATGCCAGGCACTTTTCTAGATATTCTTTTAACAGCCAAAAGATCCACCAATGTTATGCAGTTTTTATTCTAGTTTAACCACCAAATACATTAACGAGTGTTGTTATTGCAAAAAGTATCATATGATATATTGTATGGAGTCTGCTGTTCTCATTTACAACATCTTGCTATGTGTTATAACATTTTTCTGTGTCATAAAGCCTTACATTATTACTATAATAGTGAGACAGTATTTCAGCAACTAGATATCATATTTTATTTAATAATCTTCTGCTAGACATTGAAGTAGTTTCTAATTTTTCATAATTTCAAAGACCAGTATGATGGAAATCCTTATGTACACATCTTTATGCACTTACCTGTGCATTCCATCAAGATAGATAGTCTTAAGGGTGGAATTACAGATGGAGGGTATGCATGCGTATCGGGCTTTTGGTGGACATGGTCTCCTGGGAGGGTTAGCTACCAAACTGCAATCCCTAGCGCTGCAGGAGAGAGCCTCTTTCTTCACACTCCCATCTGAACCAATACTGAACTTTTCTAATTCTTTCTAAACCTTGCATATTAGAACAAAAATGGTATCATGTCATTTTAATTTGTATTTCTTTCACTTCTAGTGAAGCTGATTAAATTTTTTTTTCTATTCTTACTTGATGACATGCTTAGAGAGAAAAAGAAAAGGAGACAGAGGGGGAGAGAAGCATTGATATGAGGCAGAATCATCAATTGGTTGCCTGCCATATATACCCTGACCAGGGACCCAACCTGCAAACTAAGCATGTTCCCTGACTGGGAATTGAACCTGCAACCTTTCTGTATATTGGAAGATGCTCCAACCAACCAAGTCATACTGGCCAGAGCTGATTATATATATATATATATATATATATATATATATATATATATATATATATTCATGAGCTATTTGTGTTTCTTATTTCCTGAGTTGACCACTTGTGTCCTTTGAAGCCTCCATTCTGACTTTGATAAGATGATCTTGGATGCTGATTTAGAGTGAATAGGCTTTTTCTGTGGAAGACCTAGACCTGCATTAGGGTTTGTGAGGTAATTGTTTCAAGGGACATGTGCCCAGCCTCCTCTGCTCTGCATTTGCATTTGCCACTAAAAATATCTCACGTGTTATGAATTTCACTTTTCTGCATTTTGGCAGTGATGCCATTTTAATACTAATGAACCGTTTTTTTTGCACAACCATCTCAGCGAAAGCAGCAGCCGCTTGTGCACAGACTGAAAGATGCGAAGCGGTATCTGGTTGTGTGTGAAGAATGTATGATCTGGTGCACGCCTGTACTTCCCTCTACGGTGGGTGTTGGTATCGCTGAGTGCATGTGTGTGTCTGCCTATGTACATGTCTCTATCTTGAGCTGAGGTCAGGAAACAATACGTGTAATTTGGGGTCTCCATGAAGTCACACAAGTATCCTCGCATTTCTGCCACCTGAATCTATTAACCAAGGGACATTTAGTTCAAAACTTGTTACTTTTTAGGAGGAATGCCTAATTGTCCACCCATCCTCAGATTACTTCCTGAACTCTGAACTTCCTGAGCACGTGTGTTTCACATCTAAACTTACTCACGCATTGCCAAAGATGTGTCCTCAGTGTAACTCATATACAGTTTTTCTCATATGAGAATCCACTACCTTTGCTTGTGACCATTTGGAAGTGAGATTCCAGGCTTTATCACATCTCTCAAAGCAGGTCCATACCCCAAAGCATTAGTAGGCAAGGTAGAACTGACTGCACCTTCATGGGGAGACGAAGGAGACAGCGACGTGATATGACAGCCAGCAATAAAAAAAGAGCAAGATAGCAAGATTTCCCTTACTCTTCTCAAAGTTCCTCTTTAGTCATGGGCCTCTGGGCCTTCTTCTCCCTCTCTCTGAACCTTTCCATAAAGTAGCCACTGAATACCTCATTTCGTTTTCAGTGAAATTTAGATCTCTTCTGGATTCTGGTCAAAGGTGTCAGTTGATCCTAATACTCAGGAAAGCCAGCATTTTCTTTTTCAAAAAAAAAAAAAAAAAGTGAAACCTCTTTCTATGGGGGAATGTACTGCTTAGAAAAGTGAAGTTCTCCCCAAGTTTTCCTACCAAGCTTTTTCACCAGGATTTGTGCCTTCAACCAATTTGATGACCAGGACCGTGACTGCCATTCATTTTGTGTCCTCTCTCAGCTTTCATTTGCCCCCATGCTTCCTCCAGGCCTTTAATAAAGTAGGTTCTTGACCAACACTTGCCAGCTGGTAGGAATCTCCTGGTTCCTAAGTATATTCCCATGACTTAACCTAGCACTTACAACTTAGAGGGCACAAGAGTGCACGGACAAGCAATGATGGAGCCTTAGTCCATGTCCCTGCCTGATGCAGTGAGTGGGAGGCTGTGACTAGCTAGACCCTGTGGCTGGTGTGTCCACTGCTGTGCAGGGGATGGGAATCAGCTTAGCCCTTTACTTCCTTCTACTAGTGCATCTCTCTTTTTACTCTAGTTAGCTGGCAGGGTCTTCCTCTCTAATTCTTTTCCTGTCTTTCTCCATAAACAGTTGAGTCCATTCAAAGGGGTATTTCTAAGATCCATGCCCCAGAATATGACCCCCCTGGGACTCTACCTCTTACCCCAGCCATTGGTAATGTGGTTCTTCCCAGCCTCTCCTACACGAAACCTCGGTTGTCTGCAGCCTGCTTCTGGGGCTCTATCCCTCCCATTTCTCCATAGGCCCCCTTTGACCACACAAAAGTCAGGAAGGGGAAGACATCAGGAGACAAATGTAGAAATAAATTAATTGCATAGAGGGCAGAAGGGGTGGAAAAGGAATGGGGGAAGGAACAGAGGACTCCACAGAGAAGAAAGGTAGGCCTGTTCTGCTTGGAAATAAGGAAGATGATTGGATGACAGGATCAAATCCATCTGTTGGATTTTTTTGTATGGCTCCCTCTGTGCCGTGGCCTCTCCTCTTGACTTCTTTGTGCTACTTTTTTTGAGATGCACAAAATGAAAAGTGCCAAACAAGTATGAAGTGGTGGGAAGTGACTGGGACACAGAAAGGAATTTCAGGATATTGTTTTATCCAACACTTAAGGAAGTCTAGAGGTCAACCTAGAAGGTGGGGTTCCTTGCCCAGATGAAGAATGAGTCTAAAATCTGTGCAGGTAAAGAACTGTCCATCCTCCCCCGGCTAATGCTCGCTCAGGAGACCCTTCCCATGCCTTCTCTCCTCTGTCTCTCCACCAACAGTGGTATCTCATGGGATCAGAAGGGGCGGGAATGAATGCAAATGAAGACCAAGGCACCAAGGTTTTATAAGTTTTTCATGGCCACAGGTGTTTTCATTTTCTTCTCCAAAGACCTCTGACTGTATGAACTTCCCACCAGGCCTGAATCAAACTCATCATGTACCTCTTTGTCTCAAACCCATGCATTCTTTCAAAAAAAAAATGTGTTTGTGGTAAGAACACTTGACATGTGATCTACTCTCTTAACAAATTTTAAAGTGCACAATACTGTGTTGCTGACCATAGGCACGATGTTGAACAGCAGATTCCTAGAGCTTATTCGCCTTAACTGAAACTTTGTGCCCACTGGTTACTAACTCCATTTCTCCCTCCCCCTGACAGTGACCACCACTCTTTGATTCTATGAGTTGGGCTGTTTTAGATACCTCATATAAATGGACACATGGCAGTATTTGTCCTTCCGTGACTGGTTTATTTCACTTAGCATTCTATCTTCAAGGTTCTCAAGCCCATGTATTTAAGTCCCTGCCCACTCTTTTGTGGCAAGGTGTATGAAAGAACTCAAACAGTTCTTGCCCACCTCTGTGTTGTCCATGTTACACCCCCTCTCTGATAACTTACTGGTCTCCTGGATCCTGGAGTCCTGCTCCCTAAATCTGTAGTGCTCCCCTAATCTTCTCCCTGAGACCCCCTCAAGCCCTACTCCTGGCCCATTTGGCCCTGTGAGCCACCTGCTCCCAGAAGCTTGCCTGCCTCTGTCTGCCCAGCTCTCCTGTCTGTCCAGGCATCTAACCCTCGCCCCTTGTCCTCAGACCTGCCCTGCTGGGGCCCCTGCCCGGCTGGACATGGCGCTTGCGATGGCTAAAAATAGGAGTTGTACAAAAGAACGGTGGGACCCAAATAAAGTCTGAAGCAGGAAATATAATGATCCTCCAAAAATATGATCCTGATGCTTCCACAGGAGCCCTGTACCTGCTTCAAAGCATGGGAGCTATCTTTATTTTGCATTCAAACTATCTTTTGGGGCCAGATTTCCTTCATAACACAGCTTATTGCAAAACGGATCTGAAACCCTAGGGAGTTTATCTGTAGTTGGGTGTGTGTTTTTTTTTCTTTCCAGTAACTGTGGGTCGGAGGTATTCCAGCCATTATTAACTAAAGGAATACTCTGTTTTATGACATCTAATCAGGTGGATGCCCCACTGGGAGAACAGATTGTGTCCCTTTTTCCCCCTCTGGACTGAGGAGATAAAGAGATAAAACTCATACTCTGTTTTATTTTTGTAAAAAAAAAAAATCGACAGCATAGTCCTCTGTGAGATCCTCACGTGAGCCTGCTATGCAAGGGAGCCCGGGCTCCATGGGAGACACCTAATGGCTTGTGAGAAGGACATTTTGTCCTCTGGCTGGGCTTCATCTGGTCCAGAAAAGTTCCTCTGCAAGGTCATCTCGGATGCTGGTGGTTGAGATGAAAATGGCAAAATCTGAGTGTGCTCTCTTCAGACGGTGTCGCTGCTTGAGCGGTCAAGTTCAGCCCTAGTTTGAAATTGGAGAGAACCCCCGGGCTGCAAATACCAGGTGAATCAAGAACTTCTCCGAGCTTCCATGTCCAGTTAGACCAAGTAGACCTAATCATGGCTGCCTTGACAATTTTCCGGGCCCTGGTGCCTCCCCCCAGGTGAGGGTGTACGTGAAACATCCAGCTCTATTCAAACGCAAGGCATTGTTGGGACCTTGGTTACTACGCAACTCAAGCATCCTCACCTTCCCTTTGGCATATTATATGAACTCAAGCATCTCTGCCTTTCTGAGAACCCTTGGAACTATGGATGCTTTCACCTCTTGAGGCAGCTCATGTCTTGAAGTAGGATTACATTTTATTTGTCAAGTTTCTCTTTCAAACCAGGTGATGTCCCCTGGGTTCCGGGCTTTGGAATTTGTGAACAAAACTGTTTCCACTCTGCCTGCACTTTACCTGATTGTGTAAGCTCCTCTCATATTCCTTCCAGGTATGCTTTTGCAGGATGAGTGGGTGGGATTCCTTCAGGCTGTGCTCACCGACAGTCGCTCCATCCTTATGCCCTCCGACCTCTGGCATTTCCATCTTTGCACCACCGCTGTCTTGTTTTCCTCAACCGCAGGCCCCCAGGGGGCAGGAAACACTCTTTTGGTGGTATCTCAGCCCAGTGCCTGCTTCCGAACTGTGCTTTGATAAACACTTAGACAATTGATTTTTGGTGGGGAATTTATGGCTGAAGACTTTCAGGCAAGTCAGTCTGCTGCAGTGGCTCTGATTCTTCAGATCTCAGGGCTCAAGGAGACTCTTGGAAGAGACTCCAGTGCCGCCCAAACTGTTGCATACAGGAGAGTACAGAAGACAGATTTCAGGGTGAGATTCAAGAGGCTCAGAAAGCTACCCTGTCCATAAGCCAAAAAGTCTGAACAGTTCTTTGATTTAAAACGTACTCCTTGTTAAGAGGAGAGGGCCACCAGTGTGGTGGATTGATGCATGGGCTCTGGGGCTAGACCACCTGGTTTGAATCTAAGCTCTGCCAAGGTTTTCTAGATGGCTGCTTCGACCTCTTTCTGCTTCAGTTTTTGTCTGTAAAATGAGTTGAATAATAACACCTGCCTAACAGAATTGTGTGGATGAAATGATTCAATATTTTTCAAGTATTAGAAAATGCCTGGAAAAGAGTCAGTGCTCCATAAACAGACAGGCGAACGTTCCTGGGAAGGGCATGGAGAGGTTTTACAATGAAAAGTAGCGATGTGTGAGATAGCTTTCTCCCGCTTCTGCAGGAGACAGTCAGTGGGGAGCAGGTGTGCCTGGTAGCACAGATCAGTCAGGAACAGCCTCAAGGAGGGCGTTCTAGCCTGACAGCATTATATTTAGAGAGAGGGGAAGGGAGAAAGGGAAAGAAACATCCATCGGTTGCCTTTTGCATTCCTCCAACTGGGGACCAGGCATGTGTGCCCTGACCAGGAATGGAACTAGTGACCCTTTGGCTTGTGAAACAATGCCCAACCGCCCAATCCACTGAGCCACACCAGTCATGGCAAAGGTGCTGTTTCATTCCTATGGATGAGAAAGCAGAGACCTAGAGAGACCGGTTGATTCACTCAACATCACACGGTTGGCAACTGATAGCACCAGGAGTCAAAGCATGTGCTCTTAACAGGTTTTCATCTCTGTATCCACCAAGACAATTTCTGATCTTCCTTTCATTCTCAAGGGGCCATCATCACCAGGATGCTGGTGTTGGCAGTCTCAGTCATCTGGCTTATGGAAAGGGCACTGAATTAGCAGTCAGGAGACCCAGCTTCTGCTCTCGCACTGCCACTTACTATGCCATCCAGGACAACCTGGTTGCCTCTGGTGGGCTACAAAATGGGAATTAACAATGCCTGCCCTGCCTATCAAGGACTGTGGTGAGGATCAGTGAGGTCACTCACACTCAAATTCATCGAACAATGAGAACTCACTCTCAGTGCAAGTTGCATTTACATGTATTTCTCATCACTGTAAGATAACTTAGGAAACACTTATAATACAAAGTAGTATTGTTCCTATGAGTTTGGACCATATGAACCAATTTTTCATTTTTTTAAAGATTTTATTTATTTATTTTTAGAGAGGGAAGGGAGGGAGAAAGAGAGAGAGAAACATCAATGTGCGGTTGCTGAGGGTCATGGCCTGCAACCCAGGCATGGGCCCTAACTGGGAACTGAACCTGCAATGCTTTGGTTCGCAGCCCGAGCTCAATCCACTGAGCTACACCAGCCAGAGCAAACCAAGTTTTCTTAGGGCCCGATCACCCCTAAGCAGGCCCAACATTAAGGCTCTAGAGCTGTGAGACCACACCTGTGTTTTAGAGAATGAACCTCACCCTTGAGACCTTCCCTGGCTTCCAACCTGCCTCTTCCAACTACTCTGTGAACAATAGGCATGTTTAGAGTTGCTTCGGCACCAGCTTGCCAACAAAATCAGGAAGCCCAACTGAATCTCTCCCCTACACCCCTGGTGACGATCTCTGTGTACACGGGATCCTCATGAAACACTAGGCACTTCTATCTCCGCATCCATGCACTTAGTGGGGTGTCGCATTGGCTCCATGCTTCGCTTAGAGTAGAAATATCAAGACAGAGAAGAAGGATTGGAGAGCTAAGGCAATAATAACAAATAACTCCAGGATTCACATTCAGTCAGTGTGCACCAGGGTGGCCATATCATCTTTCCCAGCCGGCATCTGCTGTGATTGGTCAGTGCCCGCAGTGGCCATTTGCTCAATATAGGGTCCAGCAGAAGTAACACCTGCTTGAGTGTGGTTGGTAGGGTAATAATATGAGTGTAATAATTTATCGTTTTAATTTGAACATTTCACCTAAATTGTCCTATGGTGTGCTTGGGTGTGATTATTGTTTGTGTTGCAGAATCACATGCTTATGATTTTGTCATAAAAGAGGGGCGTTATTTGTGCCAGACCCTATATACTGACTGCCACCTTTGTACAATGCTTGCTAGTTTTTCGGTTTTGCGGATTTCCTTGGTTCTCTGCTGGGTCAGGTGCCAACCCTTATTCCATCTGTCTCCTGCAAATAAAGTGGTAGCACAGTAAATAACATGCGGTCTTGGGGCCAACTCTTCTTTAATTCTTCATCAATGACGGTGCTGTGCCGATGTCTAGAAGGTGCTCAGTATGTGTCCAATGAATGAATGAATCCATCAGAAAACATCCATGAGGCATCAGTCAGTGGAGATGAGGTTCTGGGTTGGGTTATTCATGGTAAAGAGGGAATTAAAAAGACTAAACCACAGTTCTCAGAGAATTTCCAGCTTATGGTGGATGATCCCATTCCTGTAAGACAAATACAAGGGATGCACAAATGCCAGTCTTTTATCTGTACAAATAGTTAGATTTAAGTTTAAAAAGTAAAGGTTATCATTAAGTAAAATGAAAGAACCAAGGGGAAATGGAAGGTGAATTGAGATTTTTCTCGGATGTAAAGGCCCCCAAAGAAGCAAATTCCACTGGAAACAGCCCAATGCAAGGTATTTCTCATCCCTTCCTTTTTCAAAGGCTGGTTTTGTTGGGTTTTTAACTGAGAGCCTCAGGATGGAAGGAGAAGCTATCTTCCCAGCACAGAGTTTTCTGCCCCCTTTCCAAAGGGAAGGCAGATTTGGGGAACTGGCACTACCCCTGCCCAGATGGCAGCCAGCAGCTGGCTCTGGCAGGGGGAAGTTCTCACTCTCGGCTGCTGGCTGCCCGGCCCCTCCCGTTTCCCCAGCAATGCCGGCCGGGCTGTTGGAAAGGAGAGAATGTGAGAGCCCTGCCATGCCAGCAGTCCTCGCCACCCTGACCTGGCTCCTCTGGTGCTGGCACCCAGGCCTGCAGCCTGGAGCAAGGGGAGCAAACCCAGCAGCGCCAGCCAGCAGTGCCAGCCTCCCTCTTCCTGCCTCAGCTGCCAGCTTGGCCTGCCTGAATCACACAATGGCTCCTGACATCTCTGGGGCTGCTACACCAGGGACCCAGCATGGTGGGGATTTCAGATTGAGTGGCCTGGCCCGGCAATGGCAATGGCAACCATAGGCCAGATTCGGCAACAGGGCATCAGTCAGACGGTCAGGCCAGCCCGTAGCTTCCCCCTTCCCACCCACACACTGCTCTGTCTCCCGACAGACCCTACCTGTCCTTACTTCCTTTACCTTAGGCACATTGTACTCCCTCCCTCCCTCTCTTCCTTCCTTCCCTCCTTCCTTCCTTTCCATTCTTCTTTTTCTCTCCTTTCGTCCCCTCCTTCCCTTCTTCCTTATCTCCTTCTTTCCCTCCCTCCCCCTTCCTTCCTTCCTTCCTTCCTTCCTTCCTTCCTTCCTGGGTAGCACTTCAACCCCTGTATCTGTCCACTTGCTGTGGTGGGATATTGGGTTAGCTTCGTGATTCACTAAGAGGAAAGGTGTGAAGATGAAGAAGCAGGGTTGGAGAGTTAAGATACTAATTAAAAAAATGAATCAGGATTCATATTCTTTCCTTCCTTCCTTCATTCCCTGACTCTCCTCTCACAGTATCTTTCTCCTAGTTTGTTGGTTTGCTCATCTTCCAAATGTCCTATATTCTTGAAACATTTATTGACCACACATCCTATCAGCCCCTCCACTAGGTTCCGGAAGTGCACCGATGTAATTATTCTTGGCCCTGCCCCCGAGGAGCTCTCAACTCAGTGAGGACATTTGTGCACGAGAGGGGATGAGTCTATGACAATTAAGGACAACAGAATGTGTTAAGTACTATAAAAGCACAGAAATTACTAGGAAAGCAGAGGAGAGAGCCATTAATTTCTACCTGACCCACTTTGGGCAAAAGTTAGCTAAGGAGTTGCCATTTTTCAATTTAGTTGCTCACTCTGCTCCTTCTGTTCCTGAGAAAAGGTTTTATGTCTCTGAGTCTGGTTGGAAAAATGAAAGGTTTGCCTTTTGTTTCAGTTCCTGTTTATGACTGAGGTCCTGAGACTTCGAATTTTTATTTATTTTATTAAATGTATTTTTTGTTTTAGGGATAGTGCTTTTGCGGTTGTGTTCGAGAACGTCATGTCTAACCCAATGTTGCAAAGATTTTCTCCCATAGTCTGTTTTAGAAATTTTATAATTTCACAATTGCATTTACACATGGGTCTGTGATTCCTTTGGAGTTAGTTACTGTATGCAATATGTATTGAGGTTTTCTGTTTCCATATAGACATCCAGTTACTCCAGTACCATTTGGAAAGAACGGTTCCTTTTCTATTGAATTGTTGCCTGTGCACCCTTGTGAAAAGTAAGTTGCCTATATTTGTGTGGATCTATTGGCAGACTTTCTTGAGAGGAGTACTTTATGTGCAATATATGACCTCACACATTCTGTGTTATTCCTACTGTGTAAATAGCATCCTAGGGATGAACTGGAGTTATTACTCAACTAGGCCAGAGAAAAGAAGTTTGGGCAAATCTCGATTCGAATTTACTTTGCCACTGGTTGCAGTGCGACTTTTGTGCTCAGGACTTTCTGCTCTTGGAGAAACGCAGGTGAGACTCAATAAGAAGTGTCATAAAGATTAATGAGGGCCGAGGCTGGGAGAGGACCTGGGATTTGCCTCATCGGCATCCAGATATTTGTGTCATTCCTTCTGTCCCATATTCCAATGAGGTGGGTAGGCTCCGGTGAGGATAACTCTGAGAATAACGTATCAGATTGTGGGCACTTTAAAGCAAGGCATGTCTTCAATTGTAAAAAAGGAGCCTTTCCCAATGACCCCACGGTAGACAGCAAACAGGTCCTTCGCATCTCTGGCTTACTTTCTGTCGCATCAGGTCAAATGCAAGAATCACCCAGATGTTTTTAATGCCTTAGTCCCCGTTACATTCCTTTGGCTCCCCTTTACCAATAAAATTATTCTTTTACAATTTTGGACTGGAAAGCATGCAAAATAGTGTCTTCATGTTGCTTAAATGCTTTCCACCCATGCCACTCATTTTCCATTTTTCATGGCCTTAAACCACCATCTGCTGGAAGGGCGGGAAGGACCCTTGCTGGGCTGCCATAGCCTGCCCTCCAGCATCAGGCCTGGCTGCCCTCGGGCCACCACGTGAGAAGAAGGTTTGCCTTCTCGGGAAGGTGTCTCAGAGCTTCCTTCCCATCTTCGGAGGTTTTATCTTCGGGGTAGGCCCCGCCCTTCCCCCCAGAGGACTGTACTTCCGGTGGACGTGCAAGGAGCCTTCACTCGTACATTCCCACCAGACACTCTGGGATGCTTGTACCATGATAATCATTTTGTATCTTTGACCAACTTTGCTTTCTTTTCTTTTGTGAGTCCAACTTCAAGTCCAAACGCTAACACTGGGGACAGCTGGTAATTAACCTCTTTCCACTCCAAGTAGTAGCCAGTGCCAATGATTCTTCCCTCTACAATAGCCTAACCGGTTTTTAATACACCGAAAAGACTTTCGCCCATAGCCCTCTGGTCATCTATTTTCCTTAATAGCCTTTTATAAGGGACCTTATCAAAAGCTTGCAAAGAAATCCAAGTAAATTATGTTTCTTGGTTCACCTTTACCTACTATTTCATTAACTTTTTCAAAAACAATATGACATAGTTTTCAACATAATTAAAGGGGTTGGGGAAAAGGGAACTTTAACTACCGCTTGACAGTTTCCGCAGTTGCCTAGGAGAGCTGGGTCACTTCTCGTCGTCTGGCTCTGCTTAAGGACACTAATTCATTTCCCATGCTGTCTGGTGAGGTCAGCCACTAGTTCAAGGTGGAAATGACAAGTTTTTAGGCTTTCCAGCGTGCACTACTCAGCTCTCCAGAGAGCACGAAGGAAGGAAACCGCAAGTTTATCCAGGTCTGGCCCAGAGAAAGGAAATTATGGGAAGAGCCAAGACGAGGGCAGGACTGCTACCCTGGGACAGTCTCAGACACTCCCAAACTACGCTGTATTTTTGTATGAGTACAAGAGGGGCCGATCGCAGAACCGGGGAAAACTGTCAGCGTTCCAGAAGAGATGCGGCAGGCCCGCATGCAGGGGCAGGCCGAGGGGGCAGAATGAGAAAGACGGAGTTCAAAATTAAATAAGCTCACACCGCCAGCGGTAGCCGCATGAAAAAGGAGGATACTCATCATCATAATTTCAGTTGCATTTGTTGAGTCTCTTATGAGCAAGTATGTGCACATGCCTGTCTCCTTTAAGCTTAATACCCAGGCATACCATTAGATATCATTGTCCTCAGTTTATAAATGAGAAGGACAAGACACAGAGAGTTTAAAGGACGTGAAGGTCACACAGTTAATAAATCATCAGACTGGGGAGGCAACCCCCTCCTACCAGGTCTGAAGTGTGTAGATTCTCACGATGCCCACGAGTCAACTCTTAGCCCATTTAAGTGCCAAGTTCTCCTGTAAGTCCGATATGTTCTAAACATTTTAAATATGAATTGCCAGTTTTCATAAAAATAAGTGTCATTACGCAGAGGTTAAAATAGTAAACACTATTTCATTTTGTAGTAAAAGTTCACAAAAATATTTAAAGGTTCTCGTCCTCCAGACGTGTTGGTGACTCTCCATTTTCACTGCTCTGAGAATCTGGAAGCGCGTCCTTGTTTACAAAGAACTCTGGCTGACAAAACGCTAGTAAAATTGGCTTTTCATGTACAAAGGGACTAGTAAGGAAAAACAGAAAAGCTTCCATTTCTTTCTGGCTTACTTCTTGCTTTCCGCTGGCTCACTGCCTAGTTTTCCTTATGTCCTAAGAAATGGGCCATTTTTAGTCTTTTCAGAAAGCCCACCGTCATCGCCCGGCCGCATGTTTCATGCTTCACAAGAGGTGGTGGCCTCGTATCAGAAAGCCCTCTTCAAAGTGCCTTTTGAAGACCCAGCATTGCTCCCGGGTCCTGCTGCAGCTTCTCTGTTCCAGGGGTCACGACACCTTACCTTCTGGCTCATGCATGCTTCTTGTGAAATGTCCAGTGTCTCAGGGAACAAGCAGGTACCCCAAGGCGCCTGGGCCAGGCCAGTAGCCCAGCTCGTCCGCAGGCTTCCCTCTCCTGATTTGTCAAGACAATGGCCCTTCAGACCAGGAGTCTGAGAAGCTGAGGAACCAGAAAAGCAACCTGTGCTCTTCTTCAAAGAATGAATGTGCTAATAGGAGAGAATGCAAATGTGGCAGCTGAGAGAAAAGTCAACCTTTGGGGCTAGCATGAAAACTGGGAGCCTGGGTGAGAAAGTGCAGTCTCCTATCTCAGGAGGGGAGAGAGGGCCTGGGCTGCTGGTCCTCTTTGAGGTTAAATCCAGGGGCAAACGTAGATTTACAGTTGTGAGTACGCACAACAGAGCCGATTCTTGTGTTGTTATTTATTTATGATTATACTTATTATTATTACTAACCTGCTTTAGCCCACCCTTGTAAGCCTGAAGCTGGTGGTTTTAGAGAAACGTGTCAGCATCCATTTTCAGAGAACAGGAGGCATCAGCCCTGCGTGTTCACCTGGGTGTGGTCATTAGGCAGGTAGGTCTCTGTGTGACATGCTGGGCAGAGGTACCTCTGTACCTCGGTACCTCTGGGCCGAGGTACCCAGGGAAGCGGAAGGGGACCTACCAAGGTTGTGGCGTTCCCGTTCTAGCTCTGGCACTGTCTAGCTTCGGTGGCCTTGAACTAGTAGACTTTGATTTGTTAATATGGGTTACAGTTTCCTCATCTGTAATGTAGGGACGATCAGAGAGGCAGTTTCCTTGTCTGTACCGTGGGGATGATGCCTGCCTTAGCTAGTGGGTTGAGGAATATGTAAGGCAGTACATGCAAAGTGCTTGGATTCTTTTCCATGAATTTCTGGCCTGTTACCTTTCTGAACACCAAATTTAGATTCGTAGCACAACTATGTGTATGACTTTATGTTTTCTATAAGTTTCTACTGACAGTAAGGAAATAGTATATCTCAGATATATTTTGTCTAAGACAAAAATATAGTGACTAAAGTTTTCCCCCCCAAATTGGACCCATGGATGGGAAAAAGATTTTTTTAATAATTTAATAATAGATGAAAAGCCGTATGGAGCTATACAGTTTAGATGACATTACATGTATTTCTACCCAACCTGCACTTTACCATTTAAAGCAGGAGGGATAGGGCCTCTGGGCATTTTGACAAGTGACTTTGCATCATTATTACAGTCTGGGGTTGAAAATCACATGCGCTACACTCAGCTGAGTTAAAAGCATAGAGCATTTTATATTTTTTATACAATTTCTCATTGTGTTCTGACCCCTCGCCTCTCTCTTACAGGGAAGCAGAGAGGAACTGGATAGGACTTAAAACTTGACAAATACAAGCATCCCCTTATCCTCTTGGGGCAAATGCCCAATTTTTCAGGGGTTCTCCTCTTGCCCCCTACCTGTCAGCTAGAGAGCACCTGGACTTGGGCGGCAGCTCCTGTACCCTCACGGTGGTAGCAGAAGGGGCCTTGGGCTGACTGGTCATCTTGCTCCCTTGCTGGTCTTGGCTGCAGATGTCTCTGGTCTGTTCCCTGGGTACCAGGGGCTGGTAGCTACAGAGGCGTGGCTCCTCCATCTAGTCTTTTGGGGTCTGTGTTTAATCCTGTCCAGGAGTCCTTGCACTCTATGGTCATCCTGTTCCAACTTGAGGCCCCTGTGTGTCCTCTGGTCTCTCAGTATCTCTGTATTCTCCCACAGATACACATGGAAACTTCTGGATTCCAGTGTAACAAGTGCAGGCGTTGGGGAGCCAGAAGCTCTCCTTCAAGGCCCCTAAGCAATGACCTTGGCCAGGCTAACTCAACTGGAAATGGTACTATATTGCTGAGGTTTCAGTACAGATGCAGGATTCTGGCGCGAGGGGAATGTTGGGATTGAAACTCTCCTGGTAAATTCACAGGAAAGCAAGGGACATGCCCACTGTTCTGGAGAATCCCTAGTGTGGGTTGCGGTGGGAGGTCAGGGACACACATAACTGGCTAGTTTCCTTTTTCCTTGCTTCCTCCATTTCTTTCTCCTCTTGGTTCCAGAACAACGTTCAACGTTCTCTCCAGGTGAAAATACCCTTTACGTCATATTCTAAAATCTCTGCACCTGTCAAATTCCATATTGTCACTCAAAGTGTTATTTCCCTTATATAAAGGGAGCTTTGGAAGCTCCTTTATTCTCAAAGTTTGTCTTTCAAGATTATCATTTTATTAAGCACTCAGAGAATTGCTAATTTGATAGTAAATGCTGAGCAATGGTTTCTTTTTTTCCAGCTGCTATTTACCCATCACCTAAAGGCTGAGGAACATTGATTCAAAGGATGGAGACCATGAAAAATCATGACTTAAAGGAATAGATTATATCACTGCAACTTCAAAAAATGACTATCTGTTATGTGGAGTTTGGAGATGACCCCACCCCCAGTTATCTGCTGCCATTCAACCACTCAAGTGAAGCTCAGCAGGCAGCACTGGGGAAGAGGGTGCTGTGCCGAAGGGACTGTCAAAGCTGTAACTGCATTCCCAGTTTGTGCTGAGCCTGGGAACGTGGCACTTAGACAACGCCTAGGCTGAAACTTCCAAACATGACGTTTCCCAGTACGGTCTGCCTTTTCTGGCCACCAAAGCTCATCATTAGAAACATCTACTAATTTTCTTCCTAATGGATTCATATAAACTCATTGTAAGAGTTGATCAGCAGTCTTCATTCTCTCGCTCTCTCTCTTTTTTGTAAGGAGGTGACCTACTCACCTTGCTTGATGTGAAGATGACAAGAAGTTGCGATTCCGCTGAGCAGAATTTTTTCATAACTTGATTGAGTCCATTTAACAAATATTTGGGGGGCTTATCCTGGGTACCAAGCCACTCTTCTATGTACTTGGCACATCTCTGTTGTAGCAACAAGTATAGAGAAGTAGAAAAAGACAACATTTAAGGAGACAGGAAATGGAAAGCCTGGGAAATGGAACGCATTGGAAAAACAACAAATACGCTATCATCAAAAGCATATAAAAGGAACACATTTTTTAATCTTCTTATCCTCTTTGTATAAAAATTAAAATTAGTGGCACCTGTTGCAACTGTGTCTGTATCACTGCCCTCTGGAAACACAAGGATTTCTTGGGAACTGCAGTATCGCCCTTTTTAACTCCTACCATGAGGCATCACTTTACTCGGAATGAATTCGAGGCATGGGTGACAAAGTCCGTTTGCCACTGATTGCCTTCCCCCCCAGTATGACAGGTCTGCTCTGCGTCGTTTACTTTACCGAGCTTTCTGCCGAAACACCTCCCTCCCTCCCACTGTCTACAACTGGGCGGCCTCCACACTCATGGAGCCCCTTTCGTCGTGGGACTCCCTTGGACTCCTCCAGCCAATGCCGACAGGAGCCCCTTCTTTGGGTTCCTGTGGCATCTCTAGTTAGCCTCAAAAGTAGATTGAGAGCAGGGTCTATGTCTTAAATTTCCTTGTATCTCCCACAATGCCGAGAAAAATGATCTGTCTGTTGTAGGCTTCAACAAATAAATAAGTAGGTGTATACTTATTGAGTACATGTAAGGATAACATTAAAATGGCTAATACCTAGTATAGCATGACCACTGACCATTGAGAATACTTTTACCGATATGAGTATACACACCCACATATAATACATTATTATACAGGGCAGGTGTGTTATCTCACATGCTGATAATATTATGCAGATGCTCACAATATTACGCCGATGCTCACAATTTTACACAGGGTAGAAATATTATCCTCGATTTTACAGATGAGGGATGAGGGAACTGAGTTTCAGAAAAGTTCAAATTACTTGCTCAGGACCTACAACTGATGGAAGACCCTAGATCTCTTTCATCCCAAACCCGTGCTCTTCCCACCGTGCTGCTATCATAATTACTACCTGGGGGTGGATCAGGTCCTCTGTCCCCTTGGGCTGAGGCGTGTCTTTCAAAGGAGAGGGCACTGGGTGCCTGGTGAGTCTGACTAGAGCACATGGATAATCAGCTCACTTAGACCAAACCCTCTCCACTGGGGGACCTGCATGGTCACAACTAACTCATTTATGGCCAGTTTACACACTAATGTGCCTGTGTTACACAAATGTGGTCGGAGAAGGTTATTTTTCAAAGCCAAAGGTCTGGTAGCTGTTGGAAAATTCACAGTGGGTCCCTTGAAACCTCTCAGTGGTTCAGTTTTATCTCCTTTGTTAAGAGGGAAAAAGTTATACTTCCCTTCAATTCCTTGTCATAATATTAAAGTACTTTGAACCTGAGTTTTTAATATAAAAACAAGACATTATCATCCAAGCATCAAGTTGGTGAATCAGAAAAGAAAGACAATCTCTTTTCATTTTGGTCAGTCATCACTAAGGAGTTGACACATTTCAACAGCGGGTAGAGAGTTATAAGCTCATCAGTCCCATTCCTGCTCCAGAGTCCACAGGAACATCTCATTCCCTCCTTGTTAGGTTGGGGTCATGGCCAAAAACATCAGGACAGAGGGGTCTATACCACCTCTAGTCCTGCTCTTTAAAAGATCTTAAACAATATTCCAGCATTCGCTCCCCTCTCCACAGTTAGCTCAGATGCCACTGGTTTAAGATTCCAGCGTCACAGAATAATGGAAGGAATTTGGGTTCCTGAGTCACCACTTGGAAGAAAGCCCCCACGGAGAGCTGCCAGACTTGCACTGGACAGTGACATGAGGGAAGAGTAAATGCATGCGTGAGGTCACGGAGACTGTTGTCACAACAACTGGTATTTACTGCTCTCATACAGAAAGTGGTATCAGAAGAGGGGTATTGACAAAACCATATTCCTTAATTGTTATACTACCCTAAGTATGTATCATTGGTTTCCTAGTGAAGACCCAGGCAGAAAGGAAACTCATACCAGAATACGGAAAAATGGAAATTCAGATTATGCAGTGACAAATCATTCGGTATCACTATTGCCTGCTATTAATTCGAAGGCAGTCCCATGCACCGTTTGTATCTTCAGGGGAAATGGTTAGAAAACAGGATTTTAGCAGTGTTTTTGATTAATGTAGATATGTATTACAAGAAAGAGATGACTAGGAAAGAATTCCTGAGTTTGTGAGTAGGGATAGAATAGACTACAGAGTCCAGCAATTTGTTTGAGCTGTAGGATTGGAAAAAATAAATTCATTTTAGACTCAGTAGCAAAAAAGCTTTTTTTTTTCTTAAAGATTTTATTTATTTTTAGAGAGGGAAGGGAGGGTGACAGAGAGAGAGAGAGAGAGAGGGAGAGAGAGAAACAGAAACATCAATGTGAGGTTGCTGGGGGTTCTGGCCTGCAACCCAGGAATGTACCCTGGCTGGGAATTGAACCTGGGACACTTTGGTTCCCAGCCCACGCTCAATCCACTGAGCTACGCCAGCCAGGGCTCGCAAAAAGGCTTTAAGTGACAAATAGCTAGTAAAAACTCTCAGCTGAATTAAGTTGAGGCAGAAATCAAGTCAATGGTATAGTATTCCCACCTGTTGTTTTTGATAGCTTCAGTGTATCTATGTAACTATGTGAGAGAGAGAATCATGGAGATGAAGAGGCAAAGAAAAAGGTAGATTTGATAACGATGTCTAGAAAGTAACTGTGGGTGTGGTTTACTAGCACATGGACTCCTCTGGAAGCAAATATATCATACGCCTTCTAAGTTTTTGTGAATCACGATACCAAAAAACCAAGAACTAGGATTTGAAAAATCCTTGCTTGTTCAAGGCCTAACACAATTCTTGACTTCCCAACCCATTCTAGGCTGAATAGAAGTCAAGCTTTTAGAACCGCTCTGTTCTGAACAAAAGGTGTTCTTCCAAACCCACTTCACATGTGGTCAAAGAGAAGAACAAGTAAGGGGGTCCTTCCTACAGCCAACTCCACATGGAGGGGGTCCTCCATGCCCAGAGGGTATGGGCTTCTCAGTGCTGCCCTGGAGGGGTTTCAGCACATCTGTGGACCATGATGCTGCGTGTTGTCTCTTTCTTTGCAAATGAGATTATTTTCCTGTCCTTTTCCTATCATTATAAATGGGATGTGATGGCAGGGAAGCAGAATGCAGATAACTTGCCTCTTTAATATACAGGTTACCATGCCTAGAGGTATTACATGACTGATGGAGAAGATGGTACATCACCCAGATACTCTGGACATTGACCAGGAGGTGGTGACCGGACGGGACCTTGCACTGTCCTCCTTGGGGTGAGGTGAGTTTGCCCCATGAGTGTGAAGAGAGTAAGATGGATATTTGCTGTCCAGAAGGGTAGACTATGGCAAGACACTTTCAGCATCACCTTTCTCTTCTAGGACACACAGAAAGATTACATCTCCCCGGCCACCTACAGTCAGATGGGCCACGGGATCCTGAGCTCCGGTCAGTGGAACATGAGTAGGAGTAATGACAAAGTCTGTTAATCCAGGTATATCTTCTCTACGTTATTCTCCCATCTGAACAGCTAGAAGCAAAGGGCTCCAAAACGGAAGGAGCCCACCTCATGCCAGATGTTCCTGAGTAATGGCCTTGTACTCGGTTATAGTACTTATATTTGGAAATGTGTTTTATAGTAGCCTGCACTGATTACCTGGACTAGTATACTATTCTAAACTGAAAACTAGTTCTAAACATTGGAAAGCTCTTTATTACTCTTGAAAGAAGTGAAATGGTCATTATCATCACCGTTATCTACACATTTGGTTCAAAATAAAAAAAAACTTTCTAAGTTCCTATAACTTGTCAGATACCATGGCAGAAATTGGAATGCAGAAAGGAATAAGACATTGTGTCTGGCCTTGTGCATAGTCTGGTGGGAGGAAACAGGGATAACAAATAATAACACAAAGAGTTCTATTCTGGGAGGGCCAATCATAGGTACAGATGTCACAGAGGAGGTTACCTATGTATCAGGTTCAAGGATGAAGAGGGATTTTCTAAGTAAATAGGGCAGGTGGAAAGCAGTCTAAGTAGAGGAAACAATAATTGTGAAAGCATGCAGATATGAAAATCAGAGAAAAGAAATTGATTTCTATAGTTGGAGATGAAAAGACATTCATCACTCTCAACATCATTATCAACTTTAACATCCTACCATCAAAATTATTTATTAATTTCCATGCAGAGTGACCACGTGGGTTTGATCCCTGTTCTCCAGAAGATCTCAGCCCAAGAGAACATAGGCAGCCGACTAAGCACTGACCAGGTAAGTTACGCTCTGTAGTTCACTTGCTGTGTAATATGGGCCAAGTAACAGGACTTGTCTTTATCTCACTAGGTCTCTACCTCACTAGCACTGCTGTGCTAAAGAGAGGAATTATATTTACACATTCTGACTTAGAGTACAGTTATGCAAGTCCATGAAGCAAAACATGTGAAACCTAATTTAAAAATACACGTTTAAATTTTTTAAAGACTGTTAATGAAGGAGGGTTGGGGTGATATGGGCCAGAGTCATAGCAGTTCGTATGCCATCACACTAAAGAACAGTTTACTGCTTCCTGGTGGCAGTTGACTGGCATCCTCAAACATACGCTACTTGTGGGCTGTGGCACACCTGCAGTACACCTGGAGGAAGCGGGGGGCACATTGATGTAGGGATGTCCATATGACAAGCTAGACCCCTTGGGGGTGTTTACTCAATGTGCATGAAGTCAGTATAGCCAGAGCAGGAATCAGGATCAGAGCTTAAGAGGCAAATAAACGTTTAGTCAGAGGGAGGCTGGTGTTGGGAGTGAGTGGGTAAGGCTGTAAAAGGGAAAATGAATCACCAGATCTGAAGCCAAGAGTGTGAGGACCAAGTCAGGATGTAGAATATAAGTGAGTTGGTTCAACTGGTTCAGAACTAAGGTTTCAAACAGTAAAGGCATTGAAGGTCAACCTTTCACTGTGGTCCCAATTCTGTGGCCTGGATAGCACATTTATTGGATAGCACAGTTTTCTATGGCAAGTTGGCACATTTTTATACATAGGCATCTAGGACGTGACAAAGAGATATGAGCCTCCATCCTTAAACTGAACATCATTGTCCCGGTCTTGGGACCTGAGAACTCCAAGTGAAATAAACACTGGGCCGGTCGTCCCCTGCCATCTGCCTTCTTCCCCATCTCTAGGTGTGGGGCATGCTTTGAAGTTTCAGCAGAGCATTGACTCTCAGTCTATCAGTGGCACCCAAGGAGGCCACAGAGCAGGCTTGGAGATGCCACTGGCCCCCATATTGGAACTAAGTTGCTGAAATACCCCATTTTCTCTTAGTGGTGCATCATAGACCCGCAATCCGTGCATCTCTCTAAAACCCTCTTAAGCCTATTTAGATGATCATAATCTATATAACCTTATAAGGACACAAGTCCCACGTTGGCAGCTACTTCCTAAGTCGTACTTCCATGTCTTTGAGACCCTACGCCTGTCTCATCAAAGCACAGATGCTCCTGGTATTTTGAGATCAGATAAACCATTTCATTAGTATCTATTGAGGTCTTAGAGACTGTGAGGTAGAGAGCTTTATCTTTGTAATCAAGACCTGCATGACATTACCCAACTAAAGTCAAGAGTGGCGCATCTGAGACGCTCAGGCCAAACTACACCCAGACGAGAGACTTGGATGACATTGCAGCCCATCCAACCCATCGATAAATCCTTGAAGCTTTAACCCTGCCCTCCTCCTGCCCTCATTTACAATGCCCTCTCTTTTAGGAGAAGGATGGAGGAATTACTTAGCATTGGAATTAATGCTATAAAGAGCTACCTTCTCATTTGAGTAATGCTAATTCGTCTCCATCCCTGGCCCTTCACTACCTATTAGAAATATCCTGACAGCCTGCATCTCATTACCACTGCAGCAGGTCCAGCTCCCAAGAATAACCTTCTAAGGAGGATGAAATGCACGCCAGTGCATCTAATACCAGGGCATTCACATTCATATTTTTAGCAGCGTATATCAGTTAGCCCAACCTTTGGTGTACTGTATGTACTTTTAATAATCTCCATAAAAGCCTGATTTCCAATCCCTAGGCTCAAGCTGACAGTGTAAATAAAATCACCCAAATCCACAGGGTAAGAGAAATGAAAATGACAAGGATTAAAATTTGGTCAAACCTCTTTCTTTTTAAAAATTCAGCTTCCCTTCCAATTGGATCACAACCCTCTGTATGCTCAGCTTAAGACCAGACGGTATGCTTTCACTTTTATTCCTCTCTGCAGCAGGCTTACAGTATTTAGTGAGAGTCGGTAAAGAATGTGTGCTGGGTGGAGAGTTAATACCATAATCCCCCATCGGTGGGGTCAAATGCTGAGTAGAGCAAGAGAATTAGAAAACACGTTGCATACAATGGCAGGAAAAGATGCATCAGCATGCTGTTCTGTGAACACTAGCATTCCTCACCCACAAGTAATGGCCACGAGGTAATCGAGTGTGGGAAGAAAAGTGTACTTGAAGTCCAGCGTGCGCATAGACGCACGGGTGGAAGACTGGAGTGCATGTCTTCATACTCACGTGCTCTGGGGGTATTCGCACCCTTTTTCACTGCTTCTTCCCAAGTACCCGCTTGGATTTAGTTCCCAAGTAACACATTTAGCCAGTAAATTGTTTCACGGAGTTGAATCTTGAGCTATCTCTTTTCACTCTTCAGCAGTGGGTGTGAATATTGTTCTCAAAGTGCTGTAATACATCTGTCTCTGGAGAGTTCTCTTAACGAACCAGTAGAAATTTGAGGCACCGCCGGCAAAGAGGGTTGAACAGCCACCTTCCATTGTGTCTTGGGAAAATCAACCGAACTTCCCTGGAGTAAGATTACAGGCAAATAAATAACTTTGTGTGGAAGTTCTATAAAGACGTGTGTGTGTGTGTGTGTGTGTAAATAGTTGACCATAAAATAACAAGTTGAATTTATTTTATTTTTATTTTTAATTTTTTCATACACTAATATTTTATTTTATTTTTCTCTTACAAATTTTTTTATTTCCAATCTCTATCTCCCTCCCCTCTGGCATCAATCAACTTGTCTATATCTACGTGTCTGGCTCTGTTCCATTTTGTTTATCTTTTTTTTTTTTAGATTCCACATAGCAGTGAATTGACACAATATTTTCTTTCTGTCTGCCTTGTTTCACTTAGCATAATAGCCTCTATGTCTATCCATATTGTTTTCAAATGGCAAGACTTCATCACTGAAGTCTTTCATCAGTGAAGACTTTATCACTGAATAATATTTCACTGAATTTATTTTAAACTATATCCTTCAAAGTAGTAACTACTATAGATCAGCATTTAAATTTTTTTATTTATTTTTAAATTTATACATAGTAAAATTCACTATTTGGGGTGTGGAGATCCATAGTTTTGACAAGTGCAGAGTGTGTACGCACGGCCGTGATGAAGGAAGAGAGCAGCTTTGTCCCATTCAACAACCCTCTTACTGTTTATTTACAGTCAAACCTGTCACCCCTCAGACGCTGAAAGTCTTAAATCTTTACATGTATGGTTTTACAAATGTGGAATTTGCACAATTATCAGAATGATGACTTGAAATCACATTTTATTTGTAAATATAAAAGAAAATAACAAAACATCACCTGCGCATTTTAAGCAAGGTCATATATGTAGAGAGACAAATTTATATATATCTCTATATATACACATATACATATATATACATGCACATATATATACACATACATAACTAGAAAGTGAACTTTCTCTTGTCATAAAATACTTATTTATCGCTCAGTAAGTTCAATGTTTGCAGGGGCAGTAACCTAATCCACTACTGTATCAACATGGACAAGTTCTTATTCAATGCATATTGAATGGAATACTAACCCTCCTAAGACTGAGTAATGATTTTTACTTAAAACTTCAACATCCCGTGACAATTATAATTAGAGATTTGACGCTCCCAATGTTGCAACTGTACCTCAAAGGAAGCCGAGAAAGAGGTGAGGTAAGGTAATAAGGTGGAGGGGCAAAGATCCTTGTGTGTGTGCACACATGTCTGTGAGATCACAACACAAGCCCCCTGGTCCACAGACTGCGGTGGAAGCTGACTGGTTTTGCACCAGACCGATGCTACACCTGTATGTTACTAGATGACTGAACGCTGATGGCCTTAAAGAGAAAACTGTTAGAAAAATTATTGATTACGGTTTTATAGCTGTTTATGAGAATAATCGTTTTCCTTTTCTTTAACTTAAAAAAGAGGACAGTTTAAACGAGAACACTGAGTAAGGCTGGATTCTAAGCAGGAAGTAGAAGACGTGTTACGAGGAATTCAGATTATCATCTCTTTTCTGCAGGGCATATTGACTAAATTACTAAAGAAATCTTATTTCAAGCAAATAAATCATCAATTGTTTAAGACGGTAATATCAATGCATCCTTAATCACAGGCACACTATTTTATCTACATTGGCAGTGGCCCAAAGTTAACCTCTCAGCCTCCTTTATTGGCTTCTCCTCCCCTACCTAATATTCCTTTCCTCGGACCCCACTGGTTTGCATGGAGGACCGCTTATACCTCTGATTAAACAGAGACTCCCGATCTGCCTCTCCACACCAGGTTTCCCTCATGAGTCACAGACACAGATTTCCAGCTCTGCCTTCGTATCTTTCCCTAGATACTCAACAAGCCCAGACTTCAATTGTCTAAAATGGAGCCCAATATCTGTTAAGCCAAGTGGAACACAGAATTTTCCATATCTTCTATTAGCTCCTATCTCACTTCCTGTTTCTTTCGCTGGACTGAAGGCAATGAACATGTGTCTTTTCCCTCATGCCTGGCACGGTGCCTGGCATCTGGGACTCATTTATTAGTATCTGTGGAAGAAATGAGGCACGTGACTCTCATATGCATGTAAATAAGGGTTTATTTCCACCCCAAACCCCAACATCTATGAATGGTTTTTAAATGGACGAGTAGTTTGGATACACATGCACATATAAGCATTTATGCTCACACCAACCACTAACTACCATATCTACCTACTGTCTAGAGGTCAAATATTTTCTGCTTTAGGCAGCAGGAAAACCAGCAGATTTATGGGTTTTTTCTATTTTTTTCTCATTGAAATCATTTCTTTTTTTTATTCTACATGGTAACATAAGTATTTTTCCATGTATTAAAAAAGTCCCTGGTATTATTTTCACTGATTGGATAATATTGCCTCGGCAGGAAGGCCTCCTTGCTTTACACCATGAGTCCAGCTGAAGCATCCCATGCACCTCAGACAGCACTTACTGCTGTTCAGCCATCTGTCCCCAACACCCGTGTGTCTCAGACTGTGGTCCTTGGACCAGCCACGTCACTGACATCTAGGAACTTGCTGGCGATGAAACTTCTTGGCTTCCAGCTCACACCTTCTGAACCAGAAGCTCTGGTGTGGGGCCCAACAATCTGGGCCTTCACAAGCTTTCCACATGATTTTGATGTACAAACGTCAGAGAACCACTGTCCTGCATTTTCCAGTGGAAGGTCTACCTGCTATATGGAATCTCCCTGAACCCTTTGTCCACCTGCTCTCGGTATTCAGTGAAGTCCCTCATCACCTCCACGTCATATTCACATGGAGAAAAGCCTTCTGTGTCTGACAGTGAGACTTTAGAACAGGGCCTGCTTTCTCGATGTACATGAAAAATAAATATAAGTATGCTATAAGGCAGTAAATTTTTAACTGAGTTTTAGCAACAGAAGTCGTGTGTGTGTGTGTGTGTGAGAGAGAGAGAGAGAGAGAGAGAGAGAGAGAGATGTTTGGAGAGCCGGGCCCTAGTTTGTTTCTGTATACAATTCATTTAGCCTCTCTGAGCCACATTGTTCTTATCTGAAAATGATAGGTAATCTGTAATTTCCCTTCAAGTTGGAAGCTTATTGTTTTTCTCTTTTTTATTGTTTAGCTTCTGATAGAAAGAGATCTGGGCTGTCCTGAAAGATCTCCCATCCTAGGGGACACAGGAGTAAATGCTGGCTTTGCCGTTTGCCAGTCCTCTGTCTCCTTCGGTACTGACTCAGAGGCATTAACTGTTAGAAAAGGCCAGTCTGCCACCATTTCCGGTGGCAATCAAGAGAAGGGAGTCTTCCACTAGAGTCAAATTACCTAGAACAGATTTTCAGCAGCAGCATCTAACTGGGAACACAGGCTGGCGATGTGAGGACACGTGAAGAATTCAGGAAGGAGCAAAACGTAGCTGCATCGGCCTTTTCTGCAGCCACCCCCCTCTGCTCTTTACCTCCTTGCTTCCTCCCCTCTTCTCCCGCTCTGCTCTTCTCCTCCTCCTCTCTCTCCTCCTCTTCCTCAGAGAGCTTGCAGAGCACCGGTCTACAGCCAGTCTCCATATTCCATAATCTGCCTCTCTGGCCCTTGATCCCACAAGGCCAAAGTCTGCTCTATGATAAGTAACAAAATGTCAGTTGCCCCCAAGGATCAAGAGTACTACTTTCATACTCCCTCCTGAGATGATCGCTGTACTGGCATCTGCTCAGTTCTCCCTGGCCCTTCTCTTGCTTCCTCCTGCTTTCTCGTTTTCTTTTCTCACTCAGGCAGTGCCCCTGACTCTGTCTGAGGCCACTTCACAGAGACAACTCTAAGCCTCAGAGTTAAGGTGGGAGATGAATCCAGGTTGGAACTATCCAATCCCACTTGCTATAGAGACTGTTTGTGTTCCCCCCAAATTCATACGATAAAGTCTAACACCCACTGTGATGGTGTTGGATGTGGGGGCTTCAGGAGGTGCTTAGTCATGTGGGCACAGCCCACATGAGTGGCATTAGTGCCCTTGTAAAGGAGGCTCCCAATAGACTCTTTCTGCTGTGTAGGGACACAGTGAGAAGCTGGCCATCAGTGAACCAGAAAGCCAGCTGTCACCAGACACCAAACCTGCCAGTGCCTTAATTTTGGACTTCCGGCCTCCAGAAATGTGAGAAATAAATTTCTGAGGTTTAGAAGCCACCCCATCCTTGGTATCTTGTAGCCAGAGCAGACGAAGACATCTACACTTATATGAAGTAGGGTTTGTGTGGGGGTGGGCGTGATGGTCGTGGAGAGATGGGGAACCTGAGGGGCCAAGGTAAGCATGATATTATGCTGTTGTAACTTTGTTCTGCATAAACTTTCCTATGATCCTGTCTTCGAAAAAGGTCATTCTGGCCGCAGCCTAGCAAAAGACAAGGGGCTAATACCCCGAGATGCAGAGAGCTTGCTCCATGGGTCATCGTCTGGTGCGTCAGAGGTTTTGACAGAAGTATCAGATGCGTTTGCATTAAATTTGTGGAACCAAAGTGGCCTCACAGAGAAAGTGTTTCGCTCAAAAAGTCTACACGACAGCTTACATTTTTATTGGACGACACACTTGTGCTCATACGATGATTTCCTAAATGTGATTTTAAAATGGTTTCTATATATCTGTGTTTTCATTTGCTTTGATCATATGGAAAACTGAAGTACTAGACGCGTGGCTTGGACAGCTGGGAGCCTTCCCCATCCCCCTTTCCTCCCTCCCGTCAAGCTTTAGCTTCTATTCCTTCCACACCCCAATGGTAAACACCGCATCTGCCTTTCGCTTTTATGCCCCATTTCATCCCTTGGTCTGCCTCTTTTCCTCTCAGTCAAGCTCACTGAGACGAGAGTTGACACTCAGGGTCTACAGTGGTGCCCCTGCTTTCTGCCTCACAATGGCTGACTCTGGCCCCCTCTCCTCTTCTACCCACTGCCCCCACTCTGCCAGAACTGCCCTTGCTAAGTCCCTGTCTTGGATCCCATGGCAACCATTCAGTCATCACTACCTTTGCCCTCCCCAAGAAATATTGATCACTTCCTCTTTGAGTCTCTCTCCCCCTTCAGAGTCCATGACCCCACTTTCCCCTAGTTTGCCTCAAAGCTCATCAATTTATTCTTCCCAGCCTTTGCTGACCCTTCAAATGCTGCTCATTTGGGTGAGCTTCTGAATTTGCTCTCTGTTTTTCTGTACTATCTACTCCTCCTGGACAAAACAGCGCATACTCTCAGCTACCTGCTGAGAGTTGCCAAACTTGTGCCTTCAGCCCAGATCTCCCTCTCGTGGGCTCCAGACGTATTTATTGTAGAATGTCACCATTTAAGAGGTACCTCAAAATTACGTCTGTTAACCAACTAAAATTATCACCTTATCTTTTCATTTCTGCTCCTTTTGCTTGATGAATAGCACTGTTCAGCCCCTCAAATGAGAGATGGAGATTCATCCTAGACTTGCCTATGCCTACATTCAATTAATCAGCCCTCTTAATGTTACATTTGACACTGCTCTCTAATGTCCCCACAAACTGTGGTCACTACTACCAATGTTTTAGTTCAGGTTGTGCTCACTTCTCACCTGGGCAGGTGTCTGCAAGGCTCCCTGCCTACAGTCACCCACACCTCCAAATCACCTGCAGTCTGCTCTCCAGATGATTTTTCTAGAACAGTGTTGTCTAGTATAGTAGCCACTACCACATATAGCTACTTAAGTTTAAACTGATTAAAATTAAGTAAAATTTAAAATTCAGTTCCTCAGTCACTCTAGTCACATAGTAAGTACTCAGTCACGCATGTGGCTAATGGTTACATTACAGATGGAGAACATTCCTTTCCATCACAGCACTAGACAGAGATGTTAGGTCAGAATCATGTCATACCCCTGCTCACTTCCTCAATATTCCCCACGTGCTTGAGATTAAACTCCAAACTCCTTAGCTGGGCACGTAAGCCTGCTCGCCAACCCACTCTGCCTTGGTTACGCTGTCTCCTCCACTTTGAAGGGCTGTCTCTCTTTGTCCTTTTAGAACTCCTGTCTATTCTTTAAACTCAGCTGAAGCATTATTCCCTTTGGGAAGCATTCCTCACTTTTCTAGGCAGAGTTTCGACTCAGTTTTTTTATAATTTCCCGTGGCATCTTATATTACTATGATGCTGCTCATTACAAAACAAAACAAACAACAAAAAAAAACACCTTATCGGTCCACTGGAGCAGTCTGAATAATGCCTGCCTGCCCCCCGCACCCTGCCCCCAGACATCTGCACCCTAATCTCCAAACCTATCTTACATAGAAAAGAAACTGTGCGTCTATGATTGAACTAAGGATCTTGAAATGGGGAGAGGATCTTGGTTTATCCAGGTGAGCCCAATGATGTAATCACTAAATCCTTGTAAGAGAGACGCAGGAGTGTCTGAGTCAGAGATATGGGGACACTGAGGATATGGGACAATGGAAGCAGAGGTTGGAGTGATGTACTTTGAAGAGGGAGGACAGGGTCACGGTTAAGGAACACAGGTGGCCCCTGCAAGCTGGAGGAGATGAGGAAACAGATTCTTCCCTGGCACCTCCAGGAAGAACGCAGCTCTACTGGCCACTTTGGACTTCCGGTCTGCAGAGCTAGAACATAATAACATGGGGTTGTTTTAAAGCACTAAGTCCGTGGTCATCAGCCACATGGGCGACTGAGTACTTACTATGTGACTAGAGTCACTGGGGAACTGCATTTTAAATTTTACTTAATTTCAATCAGTTTAAACTTAAGTAGCTCTATGTGGCTAGTGGCTACTATACTAGACAACACTGTTCTAGAAAAATCATCTGGAGAGCAGACTGAAGGTGATTTGGAAGTGTTTTGGGGGTGACTGTAGGCAGGGAGCCAGCCCTAAAGGCACCTGCCCAAGTGAGAAGTGAGCACAACCTGAACTAAAACATCGGTAGTAGTGACCACAGTTTGTGGAGACATTAGAGAGCAACATCAAATGTAACATTAAGAGGGTTGATTAATTGAATTTAGACACAGCAGCAACAAGAAACCAATACATTTACTCTTTCATCAATTCATCTGTACATGTATGCAATGCATCATTTGACATGTTGTAGAATTGCTGAGTACCTGCTTTGTGTCAAACCTAGGATTATACATTAAGAATTCAATAATGAACAGGACCAATTATTGTTGGGAGAGGTATGGTAGGGGAAGGGGAGAAAGCAGGAGTCCCAGAAACTTGGAAGTGGGAAGGCAGTGAGGGGCCAGGTCCTCGCTGCTGTCTAAAGTTGAGGCTGTTTTCTGTAGATAATGTGGAGCCACTGAAGGTCTTTGCCTGAGTTCACAAGCAGGTGTGCGAGCGCCTTGGTGTGGAAATGGATCGCCGACGGAGGCCAGAAAGCACGTCAGACTGCTGCATTTTCCTGGGTGAGGAACGAGGAGGGCCAGAACCATGGGAAGGCAGGAAGGAGGCAGATCTGGGAAATTCTGGGTGATATTTCAGAGGTAGAATTGATGGGATTTTGTGATCAAACTTTTGTGTTAGACACTGTGCAGAATCCAAGATGACTCCGCTCCAAGAGGACTCTGAGAACAGATGACTGTAAGCTCAGTGCCTGGCACACAGTGGATAAGAAACAATTGTCTTGAATTGAATTGTGTGGCAAGAAGACAATGGAGTAGATCATCACTGGGAGGGAAGGATGATGCCAGTGAATCTGAATAGTGGAGGAAAATAAATAGAAGAATAAGTGTGTGTGTGTGTGTGTGTGTGTGTGTGTGCAGGGTGCTGGGAAGAGAGGATGTGAAACATGCGCCCTGCTACCCTGCAGGATTTTTACTGCTCATTTTAAGCTTTTGCTCTTTAATCTTGAACCGGGTTCAGAGAGTGAATTTGGAAAACTGCATAACCAATTTGAAGATGCCAGATTTCTCTCAATGGCATGTTTAGATACTGTTTTGATCTGAATTTTTAAAAATTGTCATCCAAGGACATGTTTACTGATTTTAGAGAGAACGGAAGGGAGGGAGAAAGAGGGAGATGAACATCGAGGTGAGAGGGAAACATGGATTGGTGGCCTTTTGTACATGTCCCGACCAGAGACAAAACCTACAACCCAGGCGTGTGACTCTGACCTGGAATCAAACCCACAGCCTTTCGGTTTATGGGATGATGCTCCAACCCACTGAGCCACACCTCCCAGGGCTGATCTGAAATGTCTGTGAGCAGGAGAGGGAGAACAAGTGATTAGGGCTGATTTAGGGGGCACTTGATATATATCACCCTGGAATGAGGGCTATGCCTCTGCTTTCTCCCTCTGCCCAACCTTCCCCTGCTTGCTATGGGCTAGTCTGGTATCTGGGTCTGGGAGGGGGATGTGCCCTGGCACTGTTTGAGGCTATGGAGGCCTTCCTCACCCAAGACCCTCTGCAGGGACCACATGGTGGTGAATGTTTGCTATATTTGAAGGGCACTTATGATGATTTCTGCTCCTCCTCAAAGTGGCATCCTGGCTCCACCACACTGATGGGAGAATATGCATAATTACCCAGCAAAGGCCCTGAAGCCTTTGTTTTCCACTAGCCTTGCTCTGAGGCATATTGACTCTGTCCCCAAGACAGTAAAACAAGGTCCGCAGTAGGCAGACAGATCTCACCTTGGATTTGCGTTTACAGAGAACCCTGTTCGAACAGCTATGAATTGGGACTTTGTAGACAGAGGAAAGTGGGAAAGTCTTATGGTCTAATTCATTTGGGAAATTCTCAGTTAAACAAATTTTCTTAAGTCTGCAAGACTTCCCGGAAGGTTTACCCTACAGATATGCCCTGTGAATGTCTGAGGAATAAAGGTTTTTCTGAACATCTTTGACTCCAGAACACTATGCACATCGTGTGGAAAAGCATCCCATGCCCCCAGGTTTGGAAAGTGTTGGCCTGCTGAAGCAGAGGGTGTCCCGGGTGCTCTCGTATGCCTGGCACACTCAGCAGGAGGCCATAACAAAGACATTTAGCCGGCATCCATCTTCGCAACCTCTCCAATGGGCATGAATCACCAACGATAGACTGAAATGGTAATGAGACCAATCTTTTTGTTCTGAACTCACTTTGCTGATGAGCCAGGGTGCAGTTATAAATCAGAGCCAGTTCTATCATCATTCCATACCTTATCACCTTGGAGTTTCATTTCCTTCCCACTCCCCAAATGGCTCCTTCTAATAAAACAATTCATGTTGGTTTTCTTCTTAAAAGTTGATTTAGAAATACTGTGAAAACACTGGGTAATTTTCTTTGGATATTGGAGCTTAGTACTATAATAGCTGGTTGTTTTTGTTTTGCTTCTCTTAATCCCCTGTGACTACGAGTACAGAGCTTTTTGTAGTTTGCCGGGATCTTTATCACCTATAATCTTATTTGATCCTCAAAACAACTTTATAAGGAGGAGATGGTGAAACCCCATTGTCTTAGTCTGTTTGGGCTGCTGTAACAAAATACAAAGACCAGGACCAGGGCCTTGTAAACAGCAGACATTTATTGCTCAAAGTTCTGGAGGCTGGAAGTTCAAGATCAGGGCACCAGCATGATAGGGTTCTAGTGACGACCTTCATCAGGGCTGCAGACTGCTGACTTATGGCTGCATCCTCATGGTCGAAGGGGCAAGGGAGCTCCTTGGAGCCCCTTACGTAAGAACACTTAATCTCCACCACTGCGCCCTACTTACCTCCCAAAGAAAGACCCCCCCACCTGATGCCATCATATTGGGCATTAGGTTTCAACACATAGAAATTTGGGGGGGGGGATGCAAACATGCAGTCTGTAGCATCATTTTATAGAAAAGTAAAACAAATAACAGATTTGGATACCTAGTTTGTGCCTAGTATTGGGCTAACTGTTTTACATATATGAGCTCATTTAAAGCTCCTATCAAGTCTCTTTATTGGAACTTGTTATCCTCAGGTTAGAAATGAAGAACCTGAGACTGAGAAAGTGAAGTAACTTGCCCAAGGTCATATAACTTATAAAAAAGTAAGGTCTGGTGTTCAAGTCCATGTCTCTTTAAGGCCCAAAGTCATGCTCCTTCCACCAGGGCACCCTTAAAGAGGAAGCTGAGACCAAGGGCAGCTAGAGATTTGCACAAATTCACACAATGAGTTCAGGAAAGTGCTAAAGTTAGGACCTAATGCACTTGACTTTTAGTCCAAGAGCCTTTCTTGTACATCCTTTTTTGCCAGGTGACTGGTGGGCGTTTTCGAGACTAGGCAATGACCTGTGAAATGTTACCAACAGCAGCAACAATGACAACTGCATAAGAGCAACAGGGAAGAGGAAAAAGCAGTAGCTGGAAGTCACCAACTCACTGCCCCTCAACTTCCTCCGAGCTGCATTGCAGAGGAGATTCTGCATTTCTGAGAAAAACACCACCCAAACACATCCTCGGAGGTAACCGGAGGTAACCAGCTGCAGTATACTTAAGGTGTCAGGGCTCTTCTCACCTCTTCTTCTCATGACCCGTTCCCCGCCCCCAACCCCTGCCGAAAAACAGTAAATTCTACTCCCCACCACTGACGTCCACTGTTTCCACTATAGAGATGAATGGGATTCGGCACTATTAACTGAGCTTCTCCTACAGGTGAAGCTACTCCTACGGTTGGGTCCCTGTGCGGGTGCCATGGGGGTAGCTGTGGAGGTGAGGGGGGCACCTTTTCTCAGAGCCTGCCACCTAAAGGAGAGGTGGGGTGTGCGAAGCAGCACTGAAGAGGCACAAAGTGTCAGAAGCAAGAGGGAGGCACTTCAGGAGACGGAGAGGGAGCCCTGGGCACTGGGCACGCAGTGAACATTCACCAAGCTCACTCAGAGCAGCGAGGAGCCTGCAGCCACCAGGCACGCAGCTCATCGGGCGCACTTGCTGTGCAGCGCCTGAAACACGATAAAAGTAGGGTGAATTTCTGTTGCTATTTTCCCAAACCCACAACATCTTAACGGCTTCCCTTAAAACCAGATCAAAACAACATCAAAACCCTTTATCCGCGGTTTCACTTTTCACAGTTTTAGTTACCCACACTCACCTGCAGTCCAAAAATATGCCGTGTAAAATCCTAGAAATAAACAATTCATTCATTTTAAGCGGTGCGCTGTTCTGAGTAGCGTGATGAAATCTTGCGTGTGCGGCTCTCTCCCACCCGGGACATGAATCAATCATCTCTTTGTCCAGTGTCTCCATGCTGCATACACCAGCCGCCAGCTAGCCCCTTAGTATCACAAGGCTTGTGATCCTTCTTTTACTTAATAATGGCCCCAAAAGGCAAGAGTAGTGATGCTGGTGATTTGGGTATGCCAAAGAGAAGCCATAATGTGCTTCCTCGAAGTGAAAAAATGCACGTTCTTAATTTAATAAGGAAAGAGAGACAGGCCCACAGTACCCAGTAAAGCCACCCTAACATGCACAGTCGTTATTTGTGATTGAAATCCCCCAGACCTTAGCTGAGGTCGCTGAGATCTACGGTAAGAATGAATCTGCTATCCGTGAAATTGTAAAGAAGGAAAAAGAAATTCTACGGTAAGGATGAATCTTCTTTCTGTGAAATTGGCAAAAAGGAAAAAAAATGCATGCTAGTTTGCCAGGAAGAGAGAGAAAGAGTGAGAGACCACATTCACATAACTTTTATCACGTTGTGTGGTTATCACTGTTTTATATGATTATTAGTGATTGTTGTTAATTTCTTACTGAGTCTAATTTTTTAAATAGACTTAATCATAGGTAAGTACATATAGGACAAAACATAGTACATATAGGGTTTGGAACTCTCCATGGTTTCAGGCATCCACAAGGGGCTCTTGGAACCTGTCTCCCAGAGATAAGGAGGGACTGCCATATGCTTCTATCTCCTGGTCCCACCCTGAGAGCCCCTTGACCCGTGTGACATAAGAGAGTGACATGAAAGAGAAGAGTGGTCTGCTATTTACCGGGCTGCTGAGGTCCAGCCTTGCTCTCTACGGCTGGGAGTGAGTGGCTGCATCCATCTTCTGCTCTCCAGACCCAGCTGTCCCTCCCCTCTCTGTGACGCAGTGGTGGGCAGGGTCTGCGTTTGGGCCCTGTGCAGGGTGAGTGCTGCTGGGAAGGATGTCGGAGATCCTCCTGATTCTTTCCTTGCTCGTTCAGGCTCCCAGGGTTGCGCAGAAAGAGAGCCGTCCAAAGGGGAAGTCTCATGCGTGGAGCCAAGGCTGGAAACATAGTAGCAGAACGTTTTCCCAACCTTTGTGGCATTATTTTATTATTTGTGTATTAGTGTTTTCAGCTACTGAGTGAGGATCAGCCCTTACTTCTATGATTAATAAAAACTTTGAGGATAATGAGGAAAATAGCAAAATGGGTTCAAAGAAGGAAAGATACCATAAATCCAAGACCGTTACAGCCTCTTGGGTTACAATTCCAATGGGCTCATCCTCATTGGCCACGCTGCTGAGTGCCAGTCCCAATAATTTTCCCTCCTGCACATTGAGGCTTCCAGATCGTTAGGCAGGGAGAAACAAGTACTTCCCTTGAGAAAATAGAGTTACTGCTCCACTGTTCTCCCAACCCCGCCATTGACTCAGGGAATCTCTGAGAATCTCTGGAAGAGACTTTAAAAGTCATTTAGTCCAGCTGCCAGCATATTCCCTTGATATGCAGACTAGTGGGAATATAAAGTAAAAGTGCAGTTAATTCTCAATTATTTGGATGTAGATTGTCCGCAGACAGAGAGTGAAAGATTTGTGTATTTGGAGACTGCCATTGGGCCTCTCCTTATCGGCTCCTTCTCGGCACTAGACAACCACGAATCATTTCGGCGTTCCTTAGGGGATTGATGTCACACTTCTGAAACCATATGAATGGAAGCCCTCTTTATCTAACGAGGCTGAGGCTGCCTTCATTTTCATTCCAGAAACTTTTGGCTCCCCCCCACTCAGAAGGGATTGACTGCGTTTGAAATCGGATGACAGAGGAACTACTGTCCCTGAGATTAGTCTTCCGCTACCATCCCGGTACCCAGAGGCTCTGCTAACTGCTATTGCCTTAACGACTAGCAATCACTGCACAATCACGGAAATGAATTAAATTATTAATTTCAATAGCACCCCATGGTGCATTTAAAAATTCCACCATCTGGGGAACATAAATATGGAGGCACACATTCTAAACTTGGAGGCATGGTGCTCCGTGCCAAGGGCTGTATCTTTGAAGGCAGTAAAGATTTTTCAAGATGCTATATGTGGAGCGGCAAGCTGTGCATTTGGGAGAAGGCTCTGTTCCTGAGTATCTGTTAGCCTTACCATTTATTTAAGGCTTTCTTCCTTATTTGTCACCAGTTCTTATCAATAGACCCAACATGTAAAAATCTTGATTTAGCAAGAAGCGGGCAGGTTGGTAAATCAAATAAAACTCTGACTTGAAATATCTTATCATTCGCGGCCTTTACTATTCATTGAATTTCCTTTCATCCTTCCCCAAAGTCTCTTCTCTTGTTGACTAGCTTCAAGTATGTAAATCTCTGTTCATAATTTCTTCATATGGAGACGGCTATTTGTTGGTTTTGTATGTTTTCAAAATCTGCCTGAAACTTAAGGATAATTGTTCCTGAAGCAATGGGGATGGAGGTCCCGGGGTGGTGTGTAACCTACTCTAATAAAATGGATTTTACTTTCCTTCCTTATGTGGAGACATTTGACCAGATGTTGGGGTTCAGCAAGCCATCCCTGTCTGCCATCTGTGACATCCCCATGGGCTGCTGGGAGAGGGACGCTTCTGAAGAGCGTATGTAAATGACTTCCACAGGGCCCTACCGGGGCACTGTAGGCCACCTTCCTCCTACTACGGATTACCAGCGCAAAGCCAGGGAGCAGCCTGGGACTCTGCCACTGTACCGCAGTTTCCTGATAGCCAGAGCAACCGTATTTCTAATGCATGTGTTCACGTAAGCTACAGAAGAGACGTGCCTAGCTTTCTGCAGGGTCGATAATGCTATGGCATCGGTGGGGTTGGGCAGCTCTCCGTCTTCTTGTTCTCTGTGCATCCAGGGCTTTGATGTAATTGGTGTGTCTTGACTGGCTGGCGATGAAGATGGCTGTTGAACGGCAGAGCTGTTCCTTTCGGTGTCTCTGCATGTGTGTGTTTCATCAGACCTCGCTGACCCAGTCCTGTACATTGATGCCATCCTGCAAGCTAGTGTGATTTCTAACGGAGACTGAGGACGTGCTCTGAAGGTCTCCTCCGGTCCCCCATGCTGCTGCCACTGGTTGCTGGCATTCACTGGCCATTTGGTGAAACACAGCTTTGGTATGGGAAGTCAAGTGAAAATATTTTGGGGATGGCGTATTTTTAGCAGTTGTCCTTTAGGGTGATTCCCTTCAGTTTCCTGTAGAACCAAACATCAGGGTGGCTTAAGATACAGTGACCTGAAGCTTTGGGAATAGGTGGTATGCTCCTAATTAGAATTCCGTTTCTCCATCATTTCAGATGCTACTCCATACCTTAGTCATATTAGGTTATTATCAGCCACTCATAAGAGAAGAAACAGAACCTGCAGTCACAATGGATTTAAATGAAACTTCTAATCTCCATGGTGTGGCCCCTGCCAACAGTGTCCCTTTCTGTCCCTGGATTGTAAACACAAATGTTCATCAAATTTCAGGAGCTGGACCTCTAGGGACTCCCACGTCCTGGGATTATTAATGACAATGAAGGACCCAAAATCAGTGATTTATGCAGTTTAGCCACGGTATCCCCAACCTCCTTGGGAGTTAGTAGACTGGAATAATTATAGACTAAATAGTGATGATAAGGAGGAAATGCACTGTAGTTGGAGTTAGTGGGCTGAAAAAACAAATGCTTCCAGTCTCGGGAGAATCTGCTTGCTATTATGAAGGAGAAGTGGAGAAGCAATGAGACCTTTCCCTGAGCTGAATGAGTTCAGTAGCTAGGAGGGACTATGTAAAGTTGTCATAAAAAACAAGAAGCGGTAAACCCGAAAGAACCTTCAACACGCTGCTCCCTGCCCATCCTGCCATCCTGCCATGGGAAGACAAACAGCCAGCACTGGTTTTGAGGCGAAAACCTTGAGTAGTCACGGCCTTGGGAGCTAGTACCGGTGAGCCTGGAGGAACCAGTGTAACTGCTATGGATCCTGGATTTGTTTCTGATTCAAACAGGGGAGAAAAGTTCTCTTATGCAAAGAATCAAGACACTTCCTGTTCTGAGGCGAGCCTGTCATGGCAGCGGCTATTGGTTAATTGCAAGGGTTCTTTTCTCTTTGGGAGTCAGGGTAGGTCACCCGAAACCACCAGCAGCTCCACATTGATGAAATGAATCCCTCTGAGGCTTAAGTCAAGTGGCCTGCCCAAGGCCAAGATGGAGGGCTGGGGTAGACCACAACCTAGTAAAGCGTGGCTTCCTGCCAGAGAAAATGCCTGTCCCTACAGTCTCCTTGACTCTCCCCAGCTGAATAGACACCGTGTGACACTGCCCTGCAGCAAATAAAGGGAGAGAAGAAATCCAGGGTTTTTTTCTGAGACAAAAAAGTATATGGTGCCATCCAGGGGCAGGGAAGGCGGGACAGTGTAAGAACAAGGATCCCTGGGAAAGTTCAAAAGAATGTTGATTACACCTTCAAGGACAAGTAATATAAGAGAGAGGTTTTCTCATTTCTTGGGTAGCATCTTAACAGACCTTGACCTCAGGGAGGGAGAACACCTGCCCGAGTAAGGATCAGCTGTAAATTGACTCAGCACCTCTCGTTCAAGGGTAATTGTTTACCCAGGAGACACCCTTTCAAGTGAATTCTTTTTTATAACAATTTGATGGCCAATTTAATTGGCCCCCAGGGCCACAGGATAGAGAGACAATACTGCTCCATGGAGAATTATTTACGGAGATCTAAATACGATCCAGAGAATTCACACATTGATAGACCTCGAGACAGAGGTTTGTGTGCATGTGGTTTATTGTTGAGTGCTTTCGGAAACAACATCCTGTAAGGGACCAAGGGAAGCAAGATTGGGTGGAGGGGGCATGGAATTGTGGTGAGTTATTACAGAGTCGTGGCTAATTTCATGGTGAGCTCTCCAGTTAGGAGGTCCCTTCAGAGTTGTACTGAATTGAGACAGGCATGCCAGGAATTTTGTACTTCCTGCTTCGGGGTGACCTGGAGGGGTTCAGCAGAAGCCCAACAATAAGCAGCTCTTGGCAACAGATGGGGGCTTCCCCTGGTGAGGTGGCTCCCTTCAGGTGAGGGCAATCCCAGACAGGAACTCCGTTGTGAGCCATCAGAAGCCAACTCATAATTACTGGAGTGTTTTGGTTCTTTTAGAGTGTGTGTTTGTGTGTGAGATAAATTTATTTTGTAAATTTTCCCAATCTGGGATAGCTCCTCGAAGATTCTGGATGGCCTTTATGGGAAAATTTGTAGGATTAGGATTAATGGGACCAACTACAGTTCCCACTGCTTGCTATAGCTGGTCTTGAGGCCACAGATGGTACTCATCACATCCATCCTCTACTGCCCATGTCATTCATACTTTCCCTTAATGTCAGCACCTCCGACCCAGGCATTTAAGTCTAGGTGGCTCATCTGATGGAATAACCCAGACCTTATTCCTGAGGGGTCTGAGCCCCTTGTCACCATGTCCTCCTTGGACCATGACTGCTGCCTTTGTCTCTTTGTATCAAAATTAGGCAGAAGAGTAAGAAAAGGTGCTTCAGTCGATCAACTGGGTGCCAGACATACTCTCTCCTGCCTCCACTGTGAGAACCCTACCTCTTCCTCATGGTCAGGGTCATTTGCCCTACCAGTATAGTGACCCATTTTTGTGCCTGCTTGTCTCTGGGTACAAGCATACTAAACTGACCAGATGGCAGCTGGATCCTAAAGTTAAATGACATTTTTACTGCGTCCTTAATAAAAGCATCCCTCCCTCTGGGAACCAGGACCTCTAGACATAGAGAATGTGGGGCTGGAAAACTCCAATTTCTCAAGCAGGCCACCATGAGCACTGCTGAGCGGGGCCACTCCTGCTCCACTTCTTGGTCCCCATTCCCATGAACTCCCCCCATCAGGCCACAGCACCACACATTGGTTGTTGATTTAAGATGTACTATATATCTCACCCTGGAGGATGGTGCCCCAAACTCGATGTATTTGTGATTATTATGTCACCCTCAGTCAGAGGTAACATGAAGTGGAATGCTAAGTGGATATTTAAGTGACATAGCAAGTGGATGTCAGTAGATTAAACATCTGTAGACAAGCTGGCCAAAGCCTTGTGAGCAGTGTGCATGCTGATTTCAGTCAAGAAGAACTGCTGCCCCGTCCAGGGTAAAAAGAATTCAGTTTGGTCAGTTTACCAACAAGTGGCCGGTTGGTCTCCTTGAGGGACAGCACCATGGAGGGGGCTCAGCACTGGTCTTTGTGAGTGTCGAGTTGGACATTTGACAGTTGACTTCAGTGAGTGGGATCCCATACTTTAGGGACCACACATGGCCCCTATTCCTGTCATAATGGCTGTCCCTTTCATGAACCCATCAGACCAGGATCGGGGTGACTAGTGACAGAGGCTGGCTGACATTGACTGGCCTAGTCATCTGGTTTCAGTTGGCTATTTAGTTGGCTATTTATTCCATGATGGTTACTCTCTGATTGGCATTAACATACTATAAAAAGACTTTCCATGTTTCATGCTCACTCTTCTAGATTCATCAACATGCTTCCTTCTCAGATTTTCTTGTCTCTGATCTTCCTAACTTCTTCATTCTATGTCCTTATCTAGCCAAGTCATTCATTGCTACTCATGAATCTAAGTATGTTCTTACCTCAGCCGACCTCTTTTTCCATGCAGTTTATGACCAGATATACCACTGAAAACTCTGCCTATTGGAAGGATTTCCCTTCGTTGCTGCAGGCCACCACCGAATGGGACTGTAGTTCAGCAGAAGTCCTTATTCAGCTTGCGCCCACATACTGAGCTATCCGTAAACCAAGTTTGGCCTTTCCCCATGACCAGCAGGTGGTCATGAGGGACCTCCCATGTGGTTATACATGTACTCATAAGACAACAGTGGTGGGGTGACATGGGCTTCCGGGCTCCCTGCTTCTGCAGTGTGTACCCTCTGACCCTGCTCATACCTGATCCTGGATAGTCTACCTCCATTTTACAAATGATGGCTTTTGTGCCTGACCAATCTCACGACTTGGTAGGTCTGGTAAAACCCTCGTGATGGGTAGCTCTGGCTGCACGGTCACTTGCTGTCTTATAGTCAGAAGTTCTATCTCTACCAGGGTCCAGTAGCATGCAAGGACCTCTCTCTCTCTTTCTCTCCCTCTCTCTCTTTTTCCCTCTTGCTCCTTTTCCCTTGGTTTCAGAAACAAATCTTTATTTCTACCTTTCCAGTTCTTGTTCATCCATGTGGATCAACAAGATATTATGGATACAGTGAACATGTATGTTCTGTAGACTGCCCAGATGGTCCTAATCTCTTCAGACCATTGAGATAGGGGATGGGGGAGTTCATTTTAACTTGAGGTGAGACCATAAATGTATACTATTGTCTGTCCCATTTGAATTGCTTCCAATTTTCCTCTCTGATAGAGATGGAAAAGAGTTAATGCATTAGGTCAATGCCCTTATACCATGCACCTGAAGCTGTGTTAATCTTCTCTAGAAATATACTGTTCCTGGTACAACAGTTCTGACTGGGGCCATGACTTGGTTAAGTTTGTGGGAGTTCACGTCATCCAACATGGTCACTCTGTTTTATTTATGAGGGATATTAAGGGGAATACAATGGGGACTACCACCCTTGCCTGTGTTAGGTTTCAGGCATGGCTTTAATCTTTGCCCTTCCCATGTAGGAAGCTATAGTATCTTTTATTTGCTACTGTGGCCTGGGGTGAGAACAGTTTTAGAGCCTTCTGCATGGCCTTTTCCACAACAATGTCTCTTATCTCATAGGCCTAGGAGCCTCTATGGGGGTTCTTCCAACTACCAAGTGTGTCCATTCCAATTAAACAATCAGCAGTCAAGGAAATGACCACAGGGTAGATTCATTGATCTGGTGGACCTTCTGTGAGCCAGACCTACCAAGGGCTCCATTTATTACTTGGTATGGCCCTCACAGGGTCCCACTCTAACAGGGGCTGTGATGTCACTTCAGGCCTCCGGGTATCAATATCACCTTCAGACTTTGTGTCTGATGGTCCTCAAAGCTGTGGGTACTCCCAGTTTCCTAGTGTATGGTTACCTGAACCAATGGCCATAGGTACCTTTAGGGCACGACTTGGGGAATCAATATTATAAACCTTATTATGACACGGGGTTATAGGGTTTTTCCTCATGGGACCTGGCCTCCCCTTCAGGCAATGGGCTCCAATCCAGAAATTGGGCAAGAAATCATGACTTTTGTGGGGGCAGATACCCTCAACCTCTTGATTATACATCCTTGATCTCTTTAATTGTATAAACTAAGTAGTGCCCTACTGGCTATTCAGACAGTGCACCCTAGCAACACTGTGTGTGCTATTAGTCATCTCACAGCTTTTTGTCCCTTGTTGCCTTGTTGACCTGGATGCTCATTATTATAACTGGACCCACTCAGCTTCTGACAGTTACATGCAACTAGGTGACTTCTCCTACAGCCATTCCATCGTCCCCACTGCTACTAAGGAACCCAGTCTTATAACAGCAGCTCCTACCATCTCCTCTGGTTAACAGACAACAGCCACTACTGAGTTTCTCAATGACACTGGTGTCACTCTCACTAATGTATTACTTATCATTTAAGGTAAATGGAGTATGCTCTGGGTTCTTCCATTGACTAAAGCTTTTACACTTACCTGATGTGGGAAGCTGGGATCTTCAGGAAGCAGACTTTGAGATGGAGTTGGGTGCAGAGGAAGTTTATGTGATGTGCTCTTAGGATCAGCAGCTGGGAGAAAGGAAACAAAGGAGAACTGGGCTCTGATGCAGTTTCCAAACGGGCCTCTGCGGTCTCCTCTTAGGGCCCTGAGGTGGGGCCAGCCCTCCTGAGTTATCCTGAGCTGGAGCAAGTGGACCAATGTTTATACTCCTGCCTCAAACAGTAACTGTATGCACCCTGCCCATGGGGAGGGCCCAGGGCCCAGGAAAGGCAGGTCTGTTCAGCTGAGGGCAGCTCCTGAAAGAGCAGACAGCTGAGAGCACTCAGCTGGTGGAACTTGCAAGAGCAGCTGGAAACCAAGTTCTTCGTTCCTAAAGAGGGACCTGGGAGGTACATCACAGCATCCACGACACCTAGTATAGCCACTCTGGCCTGCCCAGCTCTCTGAGCCTTTTTGTCCCTTGGAATCCTACTTCACCAATTTGCATAAAAAATTGTATTAAAACATTTCTTAACAATGTTTAGATGGTTGCAAATTGGGAAAGACTAGTTACGTGACTGGTTGATTTTTCCACTTTAACTTTTCAACTGAATTACATGATGTCTAGCATACAAAGCCGGGGTCCCAGTCCCCATGCCGTGAACTGATGCTGGTCTGTGGCCTGTTAGGAACCGGGCCACACAGCAGGAGGTGAGGGAGGGCGAGTGAAGCTTCCCTCGAATTACTGCCTGAGCTCTGCCTCCTGTACCCTGCCCTTCTCCCCAATCCCCACCCCTTACACCTCGTCCATGGAAAAATTATCTTCCACGAAACTGGTCCCCAGTGCCAAAAAGGTTGGGGACTGCTGATAAAAAGAGTTCTTGAATTCTAGAACTTAGATTTGTATGTTTTAGAGACCACAAATTCTTAAGTCAACAAACAAATTTAACCACAAACTGAGGCAGATGTCCTCTCAGAAAGTCTCCAGGGATCCTTAAGGAAGGGGTCCACATATTCCTACACTTTTGGTAGGCACAGAGCTAGTTCTTGGTGAGCACTGGCAGATGGAGCTGTTCTCTCCTCATCCCTCAGCCCAAACCATCTAAGCCAGTAGCACTGCCCCACACATACCCTGGGGGCTGAGGATACACTGTAGCCTCCACTTATCAGCCACTCCAGAAAGGTTCTATGCATTGAAAAGATTGTCAACATCTATGCAAGACCATAAATTGTTAGCCACCCCATCAGATTATTTCAGTTTGGAAACTGGGCTCCCTGCCTTGCCCAGAGGTCTGACCACGCTGCCAGTTGCTCACTTAGGGATGTTGTCCAATCCTGCCTGCCTCTCAGCTTCTTTGCCTCATGTCTTGAACTCCACTTACAGGAACATCCATCTGCTGAACTCCAGGACAAACCTTAGGCTTACCTATGAACAATTTAGGAAGATAAAGCAGTTTTTTTTTTTGTGATCCAAATCTCCCAGACCTTGTGCTAGAAATCTGGCTGGATTGCTGATGTTGGCCTTATTTCTGAGACTGAGGTTCCACATGTGCCCAGGGTCTGAGAGCTGGATCCTGCTGTGTTCCTTGTCTCAGACATGCAACCAGTCCTCTGGGGGCTTTTTGAGGGTTTACGCCACCTTGCACACTTCCCTGGCTCTGCCTGCCTCTCTGGACCTCCTAATGTTGACTTCAACTGGGTTCCCAATAAGGCTTCCATTTTAAGTATCTTGACACCAATCTTTTGCCTAATTCCCACCTAAGTCTACATCATTCCTGCTGGATTTGACTTCTCTCAGGACTGCTGTAGAATCTGGACCCTGCCTCTCTAGCGTAGGAGTGGGATTTGTTCTGAACTTCATCCTTCTCAGTTGTGCTGGGCTCTTATATGTAACTTAACCATACCCTGGGACATGATAAGAGCAAGTGCCAGGTAGGCTCAGCATGAGATGCATTGGCAACTTGACAACCAAGATCTGAAGTCAGAGGACAGGCATGGAGAGGGGAATGCATACAGAACCCTGGGAGAGTGGCACAATGAAGGTATGACAGGGAGTGTGGCAAACCAGGAGCAGTTCGGAGGGGTCTAAACCCAAGCCAGGTGGCAGCAGATAATTTGAGTACAAGTGGACAAAAGAGGTACATAACACTACATTGATAGTGATGTAATGGAGGACTAGACAGCAGTAGGCTAGAACAGGGTCAAGTCGCTACTCAGAGGGAAAACTGACCCATGGACCTAGTTACACAGTCAAGGCCAGTATCACAGGGTACCTTAGTGAGCACGTAGGTCGGCAGGAGTTTTGCCAAGACTTCAGACGCTTGATTCCCACTCTCTTTAAGGCTGAGATGCTGAAATACCTTCTTGTCTGGTGACACAGTTGGGATAGACTGTGGAAAGAAACAACCCCAAATCCTCCATGATTTGAAACAGCAAGGGTTGGTTTCCTACTTTCCCTACCATCTAGAGGTGGTGGTGCAGGCTCAGAGCAGCTCTGTTCCACATAGAAGTCACCCAGGGTCCTAGGTCAATGATGCGCCATCATTGCTGGTGCTCACCTCTCAGCAGGAGGGTCAGGTTTGCTTCTGGGTTTGTTGCTACAAAGTCTAGAGAGTTGACTAGAAGCAATTAAATGTTTTGTGCTCCTCTGCTCACATTTCATGGGCCCAAACTACACAATGGGCACTCACAGAGTAGGCCTATTTAATCTTCTTACACTACATGGAATTGGAGAATGGCATGTTGGCAATGCCTATCAAATGGAGTCAAAATTGACTCATAAAACTGGGTTTTGCTGTGGCTGTAAATTGTATGCTTGAGCTTGGTGGAAAGGCGGGGGACACTTCATCGCTGTCTCATGATAGAAAGAGAAGAGTTGAGGGGAAGAAAGGGTTAATGGCTAAACCTATGGGGTCAAAAAAATCTTCTGGAGAGTAAAATATGTTCTGAAATAAAGCCACAGTTTGAAGTCTGTGGTTCACCCTTGGATGAGCCAACTCTAGCTTCCGGGCTTATGTCTACCCATTCAGTAATTAGCGTTGCCCTTAGTATATGAGGACAATGTAAAGTTAAACCAACTGAATTTTTTTTTCCAGTACAGGAGATGTTTCACCAATGAACTATACATGCTCTAACTCCCCTTACCTCATTATGTAAATCACACCAGGTGTGAGCTGCTCGGCCCTGCCCAAGGTTGTGGCCCATGGTTATAGAAAAGCCCCGTAACTAGTCTGGGAATTGGGCCATCTTTTTTGGTTATATTAATATCATTCCTTGACTGACTCATCATTGCAACCCAGGAGCTGCTTGAAAAAACTTCCGTTTTCCAAAAAAAAAGGGAATACAACTAATTAGATTTAATTCAACATATATGTTTTTTAAAATTCCTAAACAATTATATAGACACATATACTCTTGCACATAGAGACACAAAATGCACACATTTTCTACCTTTCAGAAAAAGGAAGTTGTGCTTTCTAGTTTAAGAACCACTTTGAAGAACTCCTATACTGCCATGGAGTTACAAGAGTCGTTTCCATTGTAAAACCCATTGTAGCAATATCTCTGCCGTGGGTCCTTCAGCGGGCACTCCAGAAAAGTGTTCTGTTCACAGGCAGAGCTTCAAGTGTCAGGACTCACGGTGTAGAAGGGTTTCAAAGAGGCGGGCAGGGATGGGGGTCACAACTGCAGAACATCCAAGCTGGCTCCGGCTCAAGCGTCTCTGTGGGAAGGCACACTCCAGCACACTCCAGAACACCTGTCCGGGGTGATGCTCCCAGAGTCTTCCTCACCTTTCAGGCTGGAAACCACACTGACAGCCATTCTTAGTCGTGATCCTTCAGTTGACATACAATATTACATTAGTTTCAGATACACACCTCAGTGATTAGACGTTATAACTTACTACGTGATCATCCCAATAAATCTCATACCCATCTGACACCATGCATAGTGTTAGAATATTATTGACTATATTCCCTGTGCTGTACTTTACATCCCCATGGCTATTCTGTAACAACCAATTTGTACTTCTTAATCCCTTCACCTTGGCAATTCTTGTCAGACTGAGCCAGGCGTGGAGAGAAGATTCTTAGACGTTGCTTGTGGGTGTGGATACTGTACGGTGGTTATTTGAGTGGAAAAGCATTCACTTCTCAACAAGCAGCAGTCGTAGGCTTTTCTGGGCTGCAGGTGAAGAGGTGACTTCCCTCTTTGATTTGGTGTTCATAATTGGGCTGTCTGTTCGCGGAGGTGGTGAGAAAACAATGCTAATGAGGTCAGGGGTTCAGTGACCACGTGGGTCAGTTAGCTTTCCTTTGTTCTTTGGCCAAAAAGTCTGTATCATCTAACTGTGTCCGGCTACTATGATGACAGCAGAGATCAGGAGAGAGTGTGGGAATGTGGATGACTAGTCCTGTTCTTCCCTCAGTGGAGAACAACTTCAAGGTCTTGTCCCTTTGCAGCAAATCATCTTCAAGGTTGAAGGACTGCCTATGAAGGATCAGTAAGGAAAACGAAAGGCGTAGTTCTACAAGGGTGCTAAGGAGGCTGAAGTTACAGGATCGAGGTTCACGGTGAGGGCATGAGCTTGGTCATTTATGCTAATGAGAAGACCCCAGCAGCAAAGCTCATTAATATTCATGGCCAATTTTCAATTTCTTATTAGCCAAAGGTGCAACATTGTGCAGACTTTTGTGTAAGGGGCAAAGTGGATTCATTTGAGTTTTTTGCCTTTTTATTTCTCAGCCACTATCTACTGGGGATTCTAGTGAGCAATGAAATGCCATAGATAGTTGGAAAGAGAGGGCCTGAATATTCGCACAAGTAGATTCATCCTGGAGTCACTTAGATCTGGCTTTTTAACCTCACAATTCATGACACCCCATGCTAGGCACAATTTTCTCAGGATTACTGTGTCTTCTGCAATGCCGTGTAGCCACATAAATAACAGTGAGCACTAACCAAACATAATGGAAGAACTATGGGCTTCTGAGTTAGTATTATGACTCCTTAGCTGTGTGGGGGGTTTGGGTGTGCTGAACGTGCATGTGAATCCTTGGGAAAGCTACTTAAATACTTACAAGCCTCAGTCTCCTTGCCTGTAACATGAGAATATTAACATTTATCTCACAGGGCTGTTGGAAGAATTACATGGTAGAATATGAAGAAGTCTGGCAAATCAAGTGTGGTCCCTGGCATATTGTTAAGTATTTCCCCCAGTGGCTAGAGATCTTATTATCAATATTGCATGCATTTATTCTAATTGTTTGGCAAATTTCCCCCACTTTATTGCAAAACCAAATGTGTAGAGCACCCATTACTCGTGCTTCATTAGCAGATGCTGCTGGGTGTCTTCCCGGCCCCCCCCGGCCCCCGGCCCACCTGAACTCACCAGCAGCTGCCATAGAAGGCTGACATTTTCCCACCTCTACAACCTGGGTCTTTCCTCTTCCTTTTCAAAGACATGTGCAAAGCCTAGAAGCCTAAGAGTGTATGCTCCTAGAGGCGACCTCGACATCAACCAAACAGAAGATGCCTGTAGGTGGAATGACTCTGAGACCTGTTCCGTATGGTTTCTCGGAAGATTCTTGGGAGGACTGAGCTAAAGTTGTCCACAGTGGAAACCCACTCATTAACGCACCTTTAAAAAACAAAGAACTTTTCTTCTTCCCCTGTTTCACTTCCCCCATTTCTCCACTTGTGATTCCTGGATTCACTTTGCACATAAATTCTAGTCCCCGATTTCTTACCTCAGGGTTTGCGTTTTGGGGAACCCACACTAAAACATGTACCTCATAGGGCTTTTATTTTTTATTTTATATGTAGTAAAATTAACTTCATATTTTGGTATGTAGTTCTAGGAGCCTCATCAATGTCTGTATTTATATCATCACCACTATAACCAGGACACAGAACAGTTCCCTCACCCTAAAAACACTCTCCTATTATCCCTTTATAGTCAACTCCCCTACCCCTAACCCATGGCAGCCATTTCTAAGGGTCCTTTTTCAGAACATCATCCAGCATGTAACTTTTTGAGACGAGCTTCTTTCCTTAACATAATGCCTGTGAGACTCACCCACACTGTGTGTATATCACTCGTTCATCCCTTTCTGTGGCTGAGCAGTATTGTGTTGTACGAATGTAAGACAGTCTGTCTGTCAGTTCATTTGTTGAAGGACATTTGGATGGTTCCCAGTTTTCAGAGATTATGAATGATGCTGCTCAAACTATTTGCAAAGGTTTTCATCTCTCTAGGGTAAATCCTGAGGAGTGGGTTTGCTGGGTCATAGGGTAAGTGCATGTTTAATTTTACAAAAGCCTGCCAAGCTTGTCCAGAGGGGCTGTGCACTCTCGCACTTCCACCAGCGACACGGGACAGCTCCGGTCGCTCCGCATCCTTGCTGAACGTGATGCTGTCATGATTTTTATTATTGCAGCCAGTCCAATAGGGATGTAATGGTAGTTCTTTGTGTTTTTAATTTGCATTATCTTGAAGGCTAATGATGCCGAGCAGTTTTTCATGTGTTTATTTGCCATTTTTTTCTTCTTTGGTGAAGTTCCTGTTCAAATGAATCTTTTCATTCTCTTACTTTATTTTCTGTTACTGTTGAGTTTGGGGAGTTCTTCATAGATTCTAGATTCAATGTCTTTATCAGATATGTGATTTTTAAACACTTTCTCTCAATCTGTAACTTGTCTTTTCATTCTCTCAATCATAGGGTTTTTCTAAGGACTAGTGAGTTTACACACTAAGTTTTCAGAAAGTGAAACAGACGTACCCACCTCAGTTGGGGGATGCAGTAGGGAGGACCGTTTAACTTGGGACTCAGCTGGACCGAGGCTTGAATCCAGGTGCAGTCACCCACTAGCTGCTTTGCCATAGACTAACCTGTCGTTTCCTCCCCTGTAAAGTGTAGACAATACCTGTACTTACCGCATAGGGTTGTTGTGAGGATTAAACAGATAGTATCTGTCAAGGGCTTAGCCCACAGCCAGGACACTGTAAATACTCAATAAGTTATAAACATTGACATTCACACTGCAGTGTTCTCTTTCATCTCCAAGCCTTTGCAGAAGCTGATCCCCCTACTTGAATTCTCTGCTGCACCCCTTACCTCTGGCTTCCTCACTTCCTAGCTGCCCAAGGCGATTCCTACTCGGGAGGCTTTGTTTGACATCTCCAGATTGGACCAAGCACCCCTTCTTGGTACTTCCGCAGCATCCTTCATCACCTTTCCTCACCCTGTGTTTTCAACAGTGAGCTGTGAGCAACCCAAGGGCAGGGCGAATGTCTTTATTATCTAAAATAATTCCAGGTCGTGTTTGATGAATGAATGAATAAATAAATGAACGAATTCATCTCATGCTTTGTCGGAGAGCTCCAATTAGACATTCCTCTGAGTATTGCCAAACTCATTCCCTTTAAAACAGCCTTAAACACCCCAAATGGATGCCTGTGACTTACACCCAGACCCTGCTCGCGATCAGCCAGACACACGGCATCTTGGACAAGTTGGATGCCGAATGGAGAAACTTGAATGCTTCGCATCTATTTACTTTTACCACATGCCATAAAAATTAAAAATACATTGTAGCACAAGTGCAGTATTTAGTGTCTCACTTTAATTACATTCAAGTGTGTTGTTAAATAGTCTTGAGGAAACCTTAATGACCAGCTGTTCCACCCTTTTCCCATATGTCAGAAATGGTTTCTGAAATCACATTCTGGGACAGTAAGGTTGTGTAATTAGACAGTGTATAGTTAACACTTCTAGATTTTCCACTTACACTGTAGACCCTTTACACTAACATATTGTGTGATCCTGCCGGTTTGGCGCAGTCTGATTCAATGACGTGCCAAACAGCGACTGGGGTGCAAACTCCATCAGACTGGTTCTCCTTGCATCATTATTTCCTCCTATCTTTTTCATCACAGGATGGCATGCTTTTGTGTGTGTGTGTGCGCGCTATGCAATATTCAGCATGTTCAGCTGACAAATAAACTTAGTAAAGAGGGCTGTAAATTTTTAATATTCCCTTCATAATGCCATTTATCTCATTAGAATTAGATGCGAGAGTGGCTTTTGCATCCTTTTGAACAAAGAGCTGTCACTCAAATACACAGCAACCATTTAAGGAAACAAAACAAAACTAAAATCCCCCAAGGTCGTAAGAGAAGCCAATATTTTACATTGTTCCTAGTGAGGAAAGAGGGATTTTTCTCTGCCCCAGACTGGGGTTGGGATATAAAAGAAATTGAATTTAGATCATTGGTTATTGTGAAAATAACTCGTTTGTCACTTGCAGTTTCTTGACTCTGAGCTTAATGAGTTGTTTTGAAATCACCGTAATATTTTATTTTATTAAGTTTGGCTAATTCTTTGATTTTTTTTAGGATAGACAAAAAGCTGAAATAGAAATATAAAATGAGGAAATGGGGGAAATCTACCAACTAATTTAATATTCTTTGCCTCTCCCTCTCTTTCTCCCCAAAAAGAAAATGTCCTTGACATTGTCCCAGATCACAAGTCAAAAATGTAACTCTGATTTCTGGTCACGATTTGGCCACATAAATACGTTAAGACCAAGTCACAGCCGAAGCTTCCTTGAGTCCAAAAACATCGAATTCATTGTTGAAAAAGGTTAAGAGAGCTTCGCCATTTTAAAACCAATTTACAACATTTTTTTCTTCTAAGCTTGAATTTCCAACGACTTATTTAGATGTAAGCACTGACAGCTGTAATCGTGTCTTAAATCTTGCTTTGTACCCTTAGTTATAATGTTGTTCAATTAATATCCAGAATAATGGAAGTGATGTGCTGTTTTGAAAAAGACTTGAATGCAGTCCAATGCTTTGGGAAACTGACTCTCAAGAGGATTAATCAGCATTTAAAACTTGCATTAATAAAAATCTGATCTTGGGCCGTGTGGTACACATAATACTTTCCATTTTTAAATATTTCAGGCTCATAATATGGCATCTTTTGTCCCGATTTTTAAAGGGATTTTAAAATCAAGCTCCTTCAGATCAATCCTGCCTTGACCCTTGTACATAATTGGACACTTGCAATTTAAAAATACAAGAATGCTCTTTTGCGCGGTGCATTGAATTCTATTTCTATTATTAAAGATAAGGGCAGTAGTGCCCTACAACTTAGTACTTAACATTTCCGTTTCTCCTCCAATTTATGTCCAAAGAGTTTTTAATCTTTTTTCAAATCTCAATTATCCAAACCCAGTCCTTGAGAGAAAAAGAATGAAAAACTATGTTTAAATAATGAAAAACGATCGATACTACTAGGACCTTTTGCCATGAATTGTGCGAATGGAACAGTATGAATATGGGGTGGTCTCCTTGTTTTTGAGTAAGCATAAGGGACACTGAGTTATTTACATATACACTGGGGGCTTGGTTCTATATTTAAAATAAAATGACACAATGGAAAATGAACTGGGGACAGTGGCTCTGTTCAGCTTGTAGCTAAGAAGGAATGTAACCAGTTGTAGAAATGGAAGAAAGATGACGGTGAAGGCAGAATAGGAAAATAGTGCCGTTGTATCCTAGCGGAGTAATTGGTTGCCTTACGACCAGAAATAAAGCCAAGTGAGCACATGCTCGTGTCAGCCTCCTCTCCTTAGACCTGCAGCTTGCTCTCTGGCCTGGGGCCAGCTGCTTTTCTTCTGCCGAGACCCAGGCCTGCACCGTGGACCATCAGGACAGAGAAAGGTCTCCTTGCAGTGCTAAAGTGGCCTGGAAGGATTTTGCTCTTCCCTTTGCATGATCTGAGAAATTTAGTTCCCAGAAGGGGAGTCAGAGAATCAATCAGTCTCTGAGTTTCCATGATAAAGCAGTAGAAAGCGTGGAGAAATTCCCCTCTCCTCTGGGCCTTGGTCGGGTTTGTAGCGCGGGCGGCAAGTGGCCAGCATGGGCTCACTGAAAGAATCTCTTCGGGAGCCTGCCTGCCGCGCTTGTACTAATTTCTGTGCAGGAGAGCTTCGCTCACCTGGCCCTCTTTCTCGCAGAGGGGCACCTGCTTTCCCTGAGGAGCAGCCTCGTTGGGGCTCCTTGAAGCCCCGTGACTGCTCTGAGATGGAAAGTGAGGGAAGTGCAAGGAGGGCAATGAAGGCCAGCAGTGGATGGCAGGGAGATGGACGGGATGTCAGCGTCCGACGGGACAGATGGTCAGGAGAACAGAGGCATTTCCTTAAGGTACAACTGGACAGTGAAGTGTTTGCATCACGTGTAAAGCTAAGGGCATGTTACACTAGCAAGGATGCTAAAAACAGGAAGCTCCCCAAACGGGGAAGCCCGACGGAAGCAAGGGTGGTGATTGCGCTTTTATCCACAAGCTGAGTACATTTGTGGGGGTGGTAGGGAATGGAGGCAGAGTGAGAACTGCAGCTTCCGTCTTTCTAATAGGAGTCAGGTGTTTAAAAGGCTGTTTCTCAGACTATTGGAAAGGTTTTTCTTTGTTCTGCAATATTCTGCAAAAATTTTTCTGCAAAAAATATTCTGCAATACTTATTCCCCACGCATACCCAAACATGGCTATGGGGATGCAGGAGACAGGGCGGGGCCTGGGCTCGCGTGGGTACCCTGCTGTCTCCTAGAGGCAGGGGGCAGCGAGGGCCTGCTCCCTGGCATTCGGGAATTTTGTTCAGCTCTCGGGGAGGGTGGGGGGGAACTGTCCTAACCCTGCCTGGTGGGCAAATTATGACATTTTAACAGACTTAGGGCCCACTTGCTCTTAGCCTAATATAATCTTTCTGAAATTCAGCCAAGATGAACTCAGTTCCTTGCTTTAAATTTAAATGGTTTCCCCTGGCCTGTTAAAAGAAATCCCAAAGCTGCAGCACAACCAACCTCGCCTTTACTGTCTGACCTTGGACTGCCCCACAGGTTGCACCCTGTCCTTTCTCCCCACTAACCCCGGGCACCTGCACTCAAGTCATGGGAAGCTAGACATCACTCTTTAGACACCAGTTTTTCCTAACTACACCCTTGCTCAAGGGACACCCCTTCCTTCGCCCTTCGCCTGCATGGAGAACTCAACCTTCAGTGCCCAGCCCTTTCTGAACTCCCGTGGTGCTCTCTTCCTCTGCCACTTCCTCCACCTTATTTCTCAGCGTTAATCAGTCCTACCACTGTGCTTCCCCTACTATGGCAGTTGTCACTTCTGTTAGAGGTATTGTTTATTGCTGTTTTCCCCACAAAGTTGTATCATGTGCATTGGAATACGAGCCCCAAAGTTGTTATTTCACGAATATTTGTTCAAGTGAATTTGTCCGTCAATAAGCACTAAGTATATTTCAAAATCTTGGAACTGGAAAGAATATCAAAGAGTTTACAGTTGAGTCAGTTCTTTTTTTAAGTCTAGGAAATAAAAAATACATAAATTAGGATCTTACACCTACTTTTGGAATTTAAGAGCTGTTTTTCTCACAGATACATATTTCTCTTTTTTCTACGCCAGACCATAACATGCAGTGATATGATACATTTAATAACCACAGAAATATTTGTTTTTTTCTGATTTTAGAAAAACTTAGAATGTAAGCAGATTGACTTCTTGGTTTAGATGGAGTAGCTAGTCAAACTCTCTACCTCCGATGAGAATGGCACTTAAATATATGGTTTCTGAAAAGTGTTTGATCAGATTTAGTGTAAGTATACATAGATTGCATTGAAAAAATGATAAAAATCTAGTTTTCCATATGATGATGTGGGCGGGAAATGCAGCATAACTCTCTCTATCTGTGGTGGTGCCTGTCGCAGACCCTCCAAAGACACAACACTGTATTTCACCATGTATAATGCACACTTTAGTGCCCAACTTTTTGAGGGGAAAATGAGGGTGTGCATTATACATGGGTAGTGCTAATTCCATATCTATGAACACTTCTAATTATTTTATTTATGCTTATGCATTAAAAGTATAACTCTAGAAAGCAATAATGATAACTGTATGGAAAATAATACCCTGGAATACAATAATCAGTTTTGTTTGTAAATATTAATTAATTAAAAAAATTAAATGAAAGGTTTTTGTTCCTGAAAGTTTGGACCAAAAATGTGGGTGGGCATTACATACAGGAGCACATTATACACGTCAAAATATGGTATTTTCCAGACCAGCAGATCTCAAGCCTGGTTGCCCATAAGAAGCATCTAGAAAAGGAGGTGACAAGCTGTAGCCCATAGGCTAAATCCAGCATGCTATCTGTTTTCGTAATAATAACGTTCCATCGGGACACAGCCATGCCCTCTTACTCTCACATTTTCTATGGCAGCTTTCATGCTACAGTGGCAGGAGTGAATAGTTGTAACAAAAACGGTATGACCCACAAAACTGAAAATATTTAGTATCTGGCTCTTTACAGAAAATGTTTGCTGATTCTTCACCTAGGAGTTTTGTTTCATTTTGTTTTTTCAGTAATACAGAGGCCTGCCCTAGCTGGTGTGGCTCATTGGATTGAGTGCTGGCCTTTGAACCAAAGGGTTACTGGTTTGATTCCCAGTCAGAGCACATGCCCGGGTTGTGGTCCAAGTTCCCAGGGGGGGACACATGAGAGGCAACCACACATTGATGTCCCTCTCCCTCTCTCCTTCTCTTTCCCTCTCTCTAAAAATAAATAAATGAAATAAAATAATAATAATACAGAGGCCTGAGCTCTACCCTAGGTCAATTAGTAATGGAAGGAATAAATCTGGGTCATTTGTATTTTCAAGAAGCTCCACGTGTGATTTGATTACCGACTCCTAATTTCTATTTTTCAAGAAATTATCCATAAATCATGCCAAGCAAATTCTCACAGCACAAAGAGTAGCCCTCTAAGGCAAGAATCATATTTTACTTATCTTGGCACCCATAATACCTAACACAGCTTCCAACATAATTAGATGCTAAGAGTGCTTTTGCAAAGCAAAAGAGTGAGCTAGGTGAGGAGGCTTAGTTTGCCACTATGACCAGAACCCACTAAAAATCACAATAAATTGACAGCACACTCTCAAGCCCCGGACATATGCCCTATCACATCACAGTGAGACTTCTTTCTTTCTCTTCCACTTAACCTAGCAAAGCACAAATGCCACGGATGCTCTGTGGGTCTGAAATTTTTGAAAAAATTTCCCAAGAGTGTCAAACGATGCATGCCTTAGTCTGCATAAACATGGCCATCTTCTCAATGCTTGGGACAGGCAGAAAAAAATTCGACTCATCATGAGAAATGGTGCAGATGGCATATTTGGCATCGCCAGCCTGCATAGATCAGAGATGCATTTATTTACATGACTTTGTTTGCATTGTGACCATTTATCTGGGCCCTTGCTCACATTTAACCTTTTGAAGGGTCGGGAGGGAGGGAGGGGGCCGCTTTGCCCTTGGGATTGGATGGAAGGAGCCCCCTGTAGCAATGATGTTTGTGTTTCCTCCTACCTGCAAAACACTCATTTCTTACAGCATCAGAAAACATTTGGATATGTTATCTCGTGGGTCCAGGAGGAGTGTGGAATGTGCCAAATTTAAGAGCCATTGCCAAGTGCCATGGTTTGCATTATGTAGACAGCACGCCAGCAGAACTGGCACTAAACTCATTGTAGATTTGAGTCCTCTCCTTAGAAGCAAAAGATCCCTGATAGTCATTTCCTACTGGGGTCATGCCCTTTGGTTTTAGTTATGTGATATCCTTGTGTCTGTGCCCAAACCATGGCCTATAGGCACTGCTGATTGACCACTATGATTGACCTCTTCCAGGATGGGACAGTGAGCCCCAAAAGGGACACCAAGATGGTCTCAGACCCTATGGATGACTCGATGATGCTGAAAAGCAGCATGGTGCCTTAGGAAGGGTTTTGGAGAGCTTGGGTCCAGACATGGGAAGAGAACTTGCTGGGGCTCATCACCGGAGCTCTCCTCTGTTAAAAGGGGACAAATCACGTGATCTCTCTGAGCTCTGGTGTCCTCATCTTCCAAAAGGGCTGTGAGTCGTTATGACAACCAAGCTAATCTACACAAAGCATTTGGCACAGTAACTGGCACCAGGTAAGTTCTCCATAAAAGTTTTTCTTATTACTACTCTAACTGGTGTGGCTCATTTGTTGGGTGTCATCCCTCAAAGCGTAAGGTTGCCAGTTCAAGTCCTGGTTAGGGCACACACCTGGGTTGTGGGTTCGGTCCCAGATTGGTGTGCGTATGCCAGGCAATGTTTCTCTCTCACATCCTTGTCTCTCTCCCTCTCTTTCTCCCTCCTTTCCTGCCCCCCTTTAAAAATAAATAAATAAAAATCTTTAAAACTTGTGTTGTTATTATTATCATTGTCTTTACTGTTGATACATACACACATGTGAATCAGTGAGGTGGTAGCTGCTGTGCCTAGTCCTGAGCAGACCCAGGTGGGGCCCAGAAGCTGCCTGGACTGTACTTCCTGCTGCTACTGAGCTCGTCCCTGAAGAAATGCAGAAGGAGTTCTCCAGAGAGGGCAGCGAGCATGTGACCACCTACATGGAGGGGCATCCAGAGAAATGATTCCTAGGTTTGTCTGAAAATGTGCTTGTTAGTTGACTAGTTTAGTTCAATGGGCACTTATTGCTCTCCTACTGTGCCCAGACAAAGCATTGCAAAAGGGGCAATGCTTTGAGGAGCCTGATGAAGTTTCTTCCCCTGGCTGTAATGCAGAAGGTGGAAGGAACCATGGCAGCCCTTGGAAATCATGGGAAAGTGTGGATATGTCAAACTCCATTCTTTTTTATAAGTATATTGCAATGTTGCTTCGTGAGGAAAGAATTTTGCAATGTTCTCTACCAGGCTTCATGAGGAGTCTTAAGTGCAATTGGAAAAAAATCCCAGACTCTCAAAGGGACAGCCACTAATTATGACAGGGATATTTCATACCTCACAGTTGGGACACCCGTGGGTGTCCTGCAAGGCCACGTTCATACCACTCTGAAACACTCACTTGCGTCAGTCAGTTCACTAGGAAGTCAGGCCAGGCAACAATAACTAGCTTGTTCCCACACACTTCTCCTGCCTAGCAAAGCTCTAGGCACGTAATAGATATTCAATAAAAGCTTAAGACTACAGCCCTGGCTGGTGTGGCTCAGTGGATTGGGTGCTGTCCTGCAAACCAAAGGGTTGCCAGTTCAATTCCCAGTCAGGGCACATGCCTGGGTTGCAGACCAGGTCCCCAGTAAGGGGCACATGAAAGGCAACCGCACATTGATGTTTCTCTCTCTCTCTCTCTCCCTCCATTCCTCCCTCTCTATAAATAAATAAAATCTTTTTTTAAAAAGCTTAAGACTACTACAATAATAATATACAACATTTATTAAACACAAGGTGCCAGGCCCTTTTATAAGTGCTTTATGTGTGTTAATTAATATTATCCTCACGACATGAGGTTGTACCTAATGAGATTGTACCATTATTATCACCAGTTTTAGAAGTGAAGAAATGGAGCCTTTGCAAGCCTAAGTAGCTTGTTCAAGGTCACACAGTTACAAGTGGTGGACCCGGGATTCCACCCACGCCCACAGACCCTAGCCCATTAAACCGCATGCTGGCACTATAGACATGCACGTGAGGCTTTCCTGGAGGGAAGAGGGGGGCGAGGAGGAGGGGGGCAAAGAGGGAAAAAATAGGATAACCGTAATAACATAATCAATAAAATACAATTAAAGTAATAATAAAAAAGAAACAAAACATTGAATTAGGGAATATCCACTAAAGATGTTTCTTTAACTGATTGCATTTGAATTCTTGGCTCAGTACTTTGATTTTTGTATGGGTATTACTTTATGCAGACTTGGTAGAAGTGATGCAAAACCAGCAGATTACAGTATGTAGAGCAAGCACTTGGTGATTGGTCTCTGGCCATGGAAGGAAGAGAAGAACTAAGCGAGGAAGGGAGGGAAGAAGGAAAGAAGGAAGGGAGGGAGGGAGGGAGGGAGGGAGGAAGGGAGGGAGGAAGGGAGAGAAATAGAGTAAGAACAGGTAAGATATGAAACTAATTTGAGGTACAGACAGAAACTGTGTGTGTTATAATACAAGTTCTCATATGTTCTTCACGCTTCCTGCTCCTTTATAGCGTGTTCTTCTCAGGGAAGTGTCTTAAGAGTGATGCAACACATTCTAACCATCATATCATGAGCATGGTGGTACACCTCCCAGTTCGGGGTGGGGACAGAGTTACACCAGGAAAGAACGGACAACAGCGTTTACCCTGTGAGCGACTCCACTCCAGGCACCCAAAGGAAATCTCCCACAGGCAATTCCCTTAAGCCTGGGCAAAGCGGTGAATAATGGCTGGACTCTCTTGTCACCCAGTCTCAAGAGCTTGGATTTTTTCGGCTCCCTGCAGACCTCTGCCCTGGAAGGCAGAAGGCCTGGGGAAGGTGGGGAGTTTGCAGAGCTCCAGTGGCATGGCCTGTGTCCACCCCAGCTGCCACCACTCTGCCATAGTGATGGATGTGGAAAATCACACCAAGATGGACACAGCTTCCTAAACCCAAAGCTTGTTACAACTCTGCCCGCAAGGCAGACCACAGAGGGAGGTGAGGCTGCCACAGTGCCAGAAGAGGCCGGTGATGGATGTGTTACACAGAGCTGAGAGGCCAAGGAGCAGTGATTTGCAAGACCAGGTAGCCAGTTCTTGGATAGCACTTTGCAGAGGGATTGAATGGCCTCCACCACCTAAAAGGGTAGCAAGAGGGATGAAAGGGGAGATTGTGGCCTGAGAGGAAGGAGCAGGACACACACGGGCTCCCAGAGAAGACAAGAAAATGGAAAACACCCACGGACAGCTGCTTGTCACATGGAGAGGCTTTCAGTTGTTCCAGTGGAAAGGTGTGCACTGGGGGCAGAGGAGCACACTCGGTCTGTTCTAAGGTTTCCAAGCAGCATCAGGGGTCAAGGTTGCAGGGTTAGCCTCAGTGCAGCACAAGAACTCTACCAAAGTGCTTTAAAACACAAGGGAAAGTGGTGTCAGCCTTCCAGGGAGCAGAAGGAATGGTTGGATGAAACACCACTTGTAACTTGTAACTTAAGTCTTTTTCACAGTTAATTTCTGCCACTGGGTAGTTGGTACGAAGAAGTGGATACCTGCTGTGAGTTTTCCCCATTTTGACTTTGTGCAGTACAGTTTTTTCCCCAGGGGTGCTATGGACTAAAGTGTGTCTCCCCAAAATCCATATGCTAAAGTCCTAACCCCCACCCTGACTGCATTTACAGTAAGGAACTGATGAAAGTTAAGTAATGTCATAAAGGTGGAGCCCTGATCCAGTAGGATCAGAGTCCTAGGAAGAGGATGCCAGGGAGCTCCTTCTCTCCCTCTCCCCATCTGTGTGAGAACGCAGAGAGAAGGCAGCGGCTACAAGCCACGAGAGAGCTCAGCAGAAACGGAACAGGAGGACATTTTGATCTTGGACTTCCCAGTCTCCAGAACTTTGAGAAAATAACTTCTTGTTTAAGCCACACAGCCTGTGGTAGTTTGTCATGGCAGCTCGATCAGACTAAGAAAATAAAATGCTTTAAATACCTGCAAGCCCGATCTTCTGGACCCTGGACTCAAGAGAAGACTGTACAGCCAGAGGTTGTTCATAAAATGTTGGCTTATGTGGGGCTGTGGAGTTGTCCCCAGATGGTCCACCAGAGTCCCAGAGTTTGTCTTCGGGGACCAAGATTTATTCTGAAAAGTTTGTAAACGCTTTTGAAGATGAAAAGCACTGAATGGAAAGTAGCACTATTAAAGCAACGGGTGAATAAACGAAGAGAGAAGGAACTCAAGAAAGAAAAAAAAGGCTTATATTGTACTACAGAGAGTAGAGTGCGAGAGACCAACTTTAGTACCAAACGTTTCCTTTAAAAAAGTCATGGATCAGAAAACCAGCTCCAAGTGGAGTCATATAAGCCCAAATACTAGAATCAGGGAAAATTTCCAGTGAGGGAGAACACTTTGGTAATATTAGTAATTTAGTTTTCTCACAAGGAAATAAAAAGGAAATTAATCCAATGGTTTCTTAGGAATAGTTTCAAAAATGTGCAGTCTCAGAGATGAGCAGGGAATCCAGTTCCTGCTGGAGGCGGCAATTCTCTGGTCTCTCAGGGGACATGAATTATAACCTCTTGTTCGCGGCTGAGGTGGTGGAGGGGACGGGAGGCTCTTGTCCTGAAAAAAAGTACAGACTTGTATGGAATATCTCTCTTGCCTTATTGATCTTGTTTTCTTTTTTCCTTTTGTTCATATTCACTTGAATTTTTCATCTTTTTTGAGATGTAATTGACATACAACATTGTGCATGTTTAAGGTGTACAGCATGATTCGATACAGGTATATACTGCAAAATGGTTACAGCAGTAAAGTTGGTTAACACGTTCATCACCTACCTAGTTATCTTTTGTGGGTGTGTGATCAGAAATGTTAAGATCTACTCTTAGCCCCTTTCCAGTAGACAACACGGTATTGTTCATTGCTGTCGCCACACTGTACATTAGGTCCCCAGAAATTATTCATCTCAAAACTGGAAGTTTGTACCCTTAACAACCTTCATCCATTCCTCCACCCCAGCCCCCTGCCTCTGGCACCCACTGACCTACCCTCTATTTCTATGAGTTCAGTATTTTTAAAATTCTGCATATGATAAAATCATATAGTATTTGTCTGTCTCTGACTTATTTGACTTAGCATAATGCCCTCAAGTTTCACCCATGATGTGGCAGATGGCAGAATTTCCTTCTTTTTGTGGATGAATAATATTCTATTATATATATTCACATTTTCCACATTCATTTACATGTTAACAGACACTTAGGTTGTTTCCATGCCTCGGCTATTGTAAATAATACTACCATGATCACGGGGGTGCAGATATCTCTTTAAGACAGAGATTTTATTTCCTTTGGATGATATGCCCAGAAGTAGCATTGCTGGACCATATGGTAGTTTTTTATTGGTAATTATTTTGAAGAATCCCCATACTGTTTTTCATAGTGGCTGTACCAATTTAGTCTCACAAAGAGTGCACAAGTTTTCCCTTTTCTCCACGTTTTTGCCAGCATTTTTATCTCTTATCTTTTTGATAGTAGCCACTCCAACAGGTGTGAGGTCATGTCTCATTGCAATTTTAATTTGTATTTCCCTAATGATTGATATTGAGCAGCCTTCCGTGTTGGTCATTTGTATATCTCCTTTGGAAAAAATTCTATTCAGGCCATTTATCCATTTATAAATTGAGTTATTTGGGTTTTTTATATTGAGTTTTATGAGTTCCTTATGTACTTTGCATATTACCCTTACCCGATATATGGTTTGCATGTATTTTCTTGTGTCCCACAGGTTGCATTCATTTTGTTGATGGTTTCTTTTGCTCTGTAGAAGATTTTTAGTTTGATGCAGTCCCATTTGTTTATTTCTGTTGTGTATCCAACAATAATTCCAGAGGATAGATACTCTAGCCTCACCCCCAACTCTGGGATTTTCACAATGGTGCCTTGTCTATGGACTGTTGTTGGCTGGTCTTGTGAGGAAGACATGTTGAGAGCAACCTGCGTCACCATCTCGATGACATCACCTCCTGCTTTTCCATTTTCACTTTGTTCCTTCATCTACTTTACTGCCTTTCTTTGCTCTTTGCCTCCCCTGAAGTGAGATGTGAATCATTTTTAATAAAGGGCCATAGGAAGAAACCATCCCAGTCCCCCTTTCCTCAATGCTGGCTATACATTTGAATTAACCAGGGACATTTTTGGTGAGGAAAAAGATATAGTGAAGGGCTGAGGAGAGTTACAGGTGAAGCATGGGGTCCCCTGGGTAACAGTGCTGAGGTGGGAATTCAGAGCGTCAAGAATGAGTTTAGCTGCAAGCCAGCTCCAAGCTAGCTAGGGCCATCAACCTCTCCTGAATCCCCTTCTTCTAAGCTGGTTAGTAAGGCCACAAAAGGACTCTAAATGATGGTGGATATTTATGACTTCTTTTGTCACAAAAAGAGCAAAACCCAAAAAACGAACCCATGAAAGGGAACCATTTCCTCCTTTAGCTCAGAGTGAGCCCTCAATGAAAGCGAACACATGGTTATCGTGTGGTAGATACTGAGTGAGGCATGTTAGGTCACTTTAAGAAAGCCATTGTTGTCATTTTACACATGAAGCATGTGGAAATTACAGAGGTTGAGGACAGTGTTGCTGTCACACCTCGTACGTGGTGAGGCCCAGGTTCGAACACAGATCCCTCTGATGATACATTTCTCAGGTGCTCGTGGACTAGAGATGACTGGGAGTCATCCCAGCTCCAGTGGGCTTTGATGGGTGACCAATTCTGAGCAGGATGGCGGCAGGGGTTGGGGGCAGTGTAGTTACCACATTGGGCTCCACCACGAAGCTGAAGGCCATGGATTGATTAGTTATTTCTTGCCACACATCTGCTGGCTGCAATTTCAAGCAAGGGATTTGACTTACTGGTTGAAGCAGAGATGGAAGGAACTTCTGTAAACTTACTGGCAGGACACGGATCAGCTGTTCTCTTGTTTGACAATTGCCTTGAGCCCCTCATGCTCCCAGAAAGGATGGTCCAGGTGCAAAACTGAGTGAATATGAAGGTACGGATTGGAGGGGAAATGGACCAAGCCAATGGGGAGCTTCCTTCAGATCATTCCTTGAGCTGGCTGCTCACTCCTTTCCTTTTTCCCAATAAACCACAATGTGCTCAATAAGCTGCACACATTTACTGAGGAAATTTGGTGGGCACAGGATGAGGTGCGAACTGGGCTAGATATATTTCCTCTGTGCCCTGGTAGATGGTGAATACCACTATTGGGGCACTTGCTATATTGTAATTTTTGTCTCTCTGTGTTTCTCTTTGTGTGTTCCTTGGGAGCAAAGGCTGTTGAATAAGGGAAAAACTACAACAGGGAGACAAATAACTTGAAATAAATATGTTCATCAAAGACATTATGATGGAAGTCTACACAAGAATACAAAAAGTAAGGTGACCAGTTCTAAGTGGTACTGGTGAAATGAAAAAGATGCAAAGAGTAGGTGATTTTTGAGATCATTTAAAAAGATAAACTGATGTTGGTTTGCTAGACAGGCATGGGGAAAAGGTATTAGAAGTATTGCAAGCAGAAAAAATGTTGAGCAAAGATATGTATGATGGTTGCCTGGGACAGCATTATGAATGACAGAGATGTGAAGTGTGAGAAATTTGCTGTGACAAGGACATAACCAGGCAGAAATCTGGTGAGAGAAAAATGATCAGAAAATCTGTATGGCATGCTAAGGAGTTTGGACTTTATCTCTACATCGATGGAGTTCTGTTAGAAGGTTTTAAACACAAAAGTGTTTTAAAGAGAACTATATTTTTGTTGTTGTCAAGGAAGATCTCAGTTGATGATTTTGTTCACACATGTTTGACAAGGTTAAGATCAAAGTAGACGAAGTGTTTAAGGGAGAGGGAATAGCAGGAGAATGCAGGGAAACCGGAGATCAGAAAAAGCTTGGTTCACAGAAAAAAAAAAAACCATTCAGAGCAGAGACCACATCTGGAGTTCCACAGAAAACCAAATAGGGTCAAGCTGCAGCAGGGGGCACAGAAGAGAACAGAATGACACCTGAGAACTTAGAAAAAAGATGGTCAGCATATAGGCAGTGGCTGAATGTGTGGGGAAGGGAAGGGGCCCAGTGACTCCCAGGTTAACTTGGGCGGCTGGGTGGACAGATATGCCACTTAAGACAATAAGAGACAGGAGAAGCAGATTTGGGGGGAGGGTTGATCAGTGAAGTTTTGTACAATTTGTTTGGAGGTGCCTGTGGAACAGCAAGTTGACATGGCTAGTAGACAGTGTACAATTTCAGAGTGAAGTTTTAAATAGAGATTAAAACATTGGCATCAGTAGCATATAAACTAGTTGAAGTCCAGGGAATCTCATTCAAGATTACTCCAAGTAATTTCATTCAATGAGTTGTGAAATAAAAACAGTACTAAAAATAAAACCCCGGGGTAGAGGGAAGGTGTCAATAGTTAAGAAACGAGTAGGAGAAGAGGAGCCACAGAAGGATGTTCTGGATTTTTACATTTCTGATTAGGAAGGAGAGAGGTAAAGTACTAAGAAGCTGGAGAGATTCAAAACCAAAGTGAAGACTAAAATAACTTAAAGCTTACAAATCAACAAAGAGGGAGAGATTGAAAAATACAGAGGTAAATACTGTATCTGAAAAGGGAAAATGGAATTGAATGAAGAAGAGGTGAATGGGTTGGTCTCACTTTGAAGGGTAGATGGCTGGTCCTTCCTACGAAACTGGAGGAAAGGGAGTAAATTGGGGACAGGGTAGTGAGGCTTCCATAATTAATTATAGATCCAAGGATGGGAATTCTCATCTCTGTTAACTTTGATTTTCTTAATAAAGTTAGAGGCAAGTTTGTGCTGAAAGGGGGAATTGATGGTGGGAGAGGAATAAGAAAGTTGATAGATGGGTAGAACAGAAACTTTGGAAACTGAGATAAGAACTTGACAATGGATAAACATAATAATGAGGTTCAAGGGAGACCTGTGCATCTCCCAAATTCCTTCAGAGAAAACATTTTTCAGAAAAAAGACAAAAATTTCCAAAAGTACATAAAATTGGCTAAATAGTGAAACAAAAATCATATTTAATTTTAATGGAGTATAAAAATCCACAAAGTTTTTATATCAAATTAAAAATTAAAACCAAGTCCACTAAACATTAGGATACATTGGGACTGAAATCATTAGTATCCAAAGATCAAAGATAAGAGAAACAGTAGCATGAACTGTGGATAAAAAAATCAATGGTATGGTGCTCCCCGAACCAACAAACGAATGAAAACTGTTCCAAGCCTAAGTAAGTGTATTACACTGCAGTGCTGGTAGCAAGAGAGGCTGGAAGATCATAACTTCGAGGTGACACAGATTTTAACAGTGTCAGAGTGCTTAGCAGCTCAGCTGTAAGAGTGGTGTCAGATGGTAGATGGCCAGTCTAACCCAAAGCAGAGGCTTTTCATGCCTTATGTAGCAGAAGGACAGAGCAGAGGGTCCTTCCCCGGAGAAGCAGCTGAGTGCTAAGTGGAAGGCCAGTGTCCAATTAAGAAGAGCATCAGATTAAAATCATCAGCCACTCTTCCCCAGTAAAACAGACAATGTTCTGGTCCGTCTACTCAAGACTCAAGGATATAAATTAAACATCAACCATCAATTAAAAAAAAAACTCTTTGCAATCTAGTGATTGAAATATACTACCTTGATATAACTTAAAATTTCTCTCTGAAGCCAACAGCCAATATAATAATAACAGAAACATTCTTATTTTAAAAAAGGCAAGATAAAGGTGATATCATAATTATTCATTTTATACTATTCTAAAGTTATAGCCAATGAAAAAGGGAAGAGAACTAAGAAATATAGTTATTGGAGAAGAAAGAAAATTATCAGACAATATGATTGTCCAAAATAACTCATGAGAACACATTAAAAATTATTTGAGCTAGTTAGAGAGGTTAGAAAGCTGGTCAGTTACAAAATTAATATATAAAACCTTTATGCCAGAAATTATCAATTAAAAAGCATAATGAAGAAAAGTTCTGTCCACCAGAACAACATAATTTTAAAAATCTAGGAATAAATAAAAGTTCTATAGAAGCTGCATGAAGAACAATTGGAAAGTTTTACTGAAGAACATTATAAAAAATTAAGATGATGCTATATTCATGAATGGTAAGATACAAAATATAAAAATATTGAGAGTCCCCAAACAGATATATTAATTTAATGTGATCTATATACAAATCCCCAATTGTTTTATGAAAGTAGTTAAAATTATTACAGCTTTACCAGAACATATGAGCTTATTCCCATTAAGAGCCAAGTAAAACACTTGCACCACCAGAAACCTAAAAATTATTATAAATATACATTTGTATATTCATAGTTAGATATAGAACCAGAAATAAACTCTATAATTAAGGACTTAGACTATGACAAATTGATGGACTAAGGATTGATAGAAAGCCAGGATACGTGGTTAACTATTAAAGTCTCATCCCCTGCCTGGATTTGCCAGGCTCCACCTTCAGCCTTGAACCACTGTCCCTCTTCTCCTAACAGCCAGGCTTCCCCAGCCTCCAGGAGCCACCACGGTTCCAACACCCAGGTCTGACCAGCCACATCCATGTGGCCTAGACTTCCTTCACACCTGCCTGGAATGTTTGGGAAACACAACTCAGAAGAATAAGCCTTGACCACTAAAAGAAAGAAGACAGAGAGTTGACAGATCAGTTCCTCTCTCCTCATCCCCCATCTGCTCCATTGACCTTGTGCATAGGCTTGGTCTGTCACCCTCTCTGCTGACTTCCTGCATGACTGACAATGGCTGTGTTTTCCTGCAAAGCTATGGCCAGCCCAGTGATGATGTACCACCTTTGATTTTCATCCTCCTGCCCTTCCTTGTTTTCCCTTTGTCCTCACTCTAGATGCCCTGGGACCCCTCTCCCCCAAACCCCAACAGGTAAGCTTTTCCTTGGGCTCAGCTTTGCAAAGAACTGGAGCTCACACACATTATTGCTTCACATTCCGTACTAAATCACATCATAGATGGATTCGAACATTGAAAAGTAAAAACAATGCATAAAAGATGAAAAATATTAGCTTTATCTGTCTGTAAACACGTATGGTTTTTCTTTTTATTTTTGCTACTAGCCTCGGGTTATTACTACTCCTTCTGTTATCCCCTACACCCTTCCCTTAGCATTGTAAGTAGCCCTTCTAGATTTATCTGACGTGTATGTTACTGAGATTGAGAAAATCGTCCCAACTCAAGAATTGGTTAGATTTGACTGTACAAACCTTGTACTGCTGAAGATTAGAAATATCACAATCAAAATTAAATAAAACATAACAAACAAGAAAATATTTACAATGCCTTTGGCAGATATAGATTAACATGCTATATCTGTTAACATACTATATAGGCTAACACACTAATAAATTGGTATGGGTTAATATATAAAAATTGCTTATATTCAATAAAAATAAAATCTTGTTAGATGAATATAGACTGAGCAATTGAACAATCCACAAAGAAAAAATGCAGATGATCAAAACACATATGAAATAAAATTTCAGTCTTACTAAAGTCAAGATAATACAAATGAAAACAACAATAACTTATTATTTTCTCCTGAACAGATTTATTAATATTAACTGCAAAGACAATTCTTCAAATTGGGGAGGGCACAATCATGCTTTTACAAACAACTGGGAGGTCTGTCATCTGGCACACTCTTCCTGGCAATATGTAGCAACAGCTTTAAAACATTTTTTATCCTTTAAACTAATAAATCTGCATATAAAAATTATCCTAAGGATGGCCAAGATGGAGGCATAGGTAGATACACTGTGCTTCCTTGCACAACCAAAAGAAGGACAAAACAAATTTAAAAACAAAAAATAACCAGAGCTGCAGAAAATCCAACTGTGTGGAAGTCCAGCAACAAAGGAGTTCAAGAATAGACATTCATTCAGACCAGTAGGAGGGGTGTAGATGCGCAGCTGGGTAGAGAGGATTCACGGCACTGCAGTGGCTGGAGGATCGGGCAGTCCCACATTTGCATGCAGATAAACTGGAAAGAACAACTGGGGAGAAAGACAGACTGCACAACCCAGGGTTCCAGCATGGGGAAATAAAGCCTCAGAACCTGTGACTGAAATAATCTGTGGGGATTGAGGCAATGGGAGAAACTCCCAGACTCACAAGAGAGTCCATTGGAGAGATCCACAGGGTTCTAGAACATATACAAACCCACCCACCTGAGAATCAGCACCACAAGGGCACAATTTGCTTGTGGATAGTAGGGAAAGTGACTGAAAGCTGGTGGAGAGCCAAGAAAACGGCATTGTTCCCCCTTGGAGCCCTCCTCCACATATAGCACCACAATGAAGCCACATGAGTTGCCTCACCCTGGTGAATACCTAAGGTTCCACGCCTTACTTTGTAACAGGCATGCTGAGACAAAAAAAAAAAAGGCCCAAATGAAGGAACATATCAAAGCTCCAGAAAAAACACAACTAAGTGACGAAGAGATAGCCAATCTATTGGATGCACAGTTCAAAACACTGGTAATCAGGATGCTCACAGAATTGGTTGAGTGCAGTCACAAAATAGAGGAAAAAGTGAAAACTATGAAAAGTGAAATAAAGGGAATGTACAGGGAACCAACAGTGACAAGAAGGAAATCAGGACTCAAACCAACAGTTTGGAGCAGAAGGAAGAAATAAACATTCAACCAGAACGGAATAATGAAACAAGAATTCAAAAAACTGAGGAGAGGCTTAGGAACCTCCAGGACATCTTTAAACAATCCAACATCCAAATCATAGGGGTGCCAAAAGGAGAAGAGGAAGAGCAAGAAGTTGAAAACTTATCTGAAAAAATAATGAAGGAGAACATCCCCCATCTGGCAAAGGAAAGACTTCCAGAAAGTCCAGGAAGCCCAGAGTCCCAAAGAAGTTGGACCCAAGGAAGCACACACCAAGGCACATCATAATTACAGTACCCAAGATTAAAGAGAAGGAGAGAATCTTAAAAGCAACAAAAGAAAAGGAGACAATTACCTACAAAGGAGTTCCCATAAGACTATCAGCTGATTTCTCCAAAGAAACCTTGCAGGCAAGAAGGGGCTAGAAAGAAGTATTCAAAGTCATGAAAGGCAAGGACCTACATCCAAGATTATTCTATTCAGCAAAGCTATCATTTAGAATGGAAGGACAGATAAAGTGCTTCTCAGATAAGGTCAAGTTAAAGGGGTTCATCGTCACCAAGTCCTTATTATATGACATGTTAAAGGCACTTATCTAAGAAAAGGAAGATAAAAAAATATGAACAGTAAAATGACAACAAACTCACAACTATCAACTGAACCTAAAAAAAAACAAAAGTAAAAACAAACTAAGCAAACAACTATAACAGGAACAGAATCACAGAAATGGAAATCACGGAAGGGTTATCAGCAGGGAGGTGGAGGGAGGAATGGGGGAAAAAGTACAGGGAGTAAGCAGCATAAATGGTGGGTAGAAAATAGGGGTAGGTTAAGAACAGTATAGGAAATTAGAAGCCAAAGAACTTACATGTATGACCCATGGACATGGACAAAGTGGGGGTAATGGGGATGGAAGGGTGTGTGCAGTGTGGATGGGAATAAAGCGGGGGGAGGGGGGTGGAAATGAGACAACTGTAATAGCATAATCAATAAAATATATTTTAAAAATTATCTTAAGGAATTAATCAGACACCATCCAAGACTTATGTCAAAAGACATTCAAAGCAACATTGTTTATAATAATAACTTGAAAAAAGATAAATACCAAACAAAGAGAATAAATAAATAGATTTTTGCATATTCATGAGATGGGATTCTCTGTAGCTCTTTTACATTATGGTTTTGAAAATACAAAAAGCTGTGGGAAAATGTTCTCAACATACACTGGAATATAAAAAACTGCTTATAAATTGTTTTGTAAGGAAAATAAATAAAACCAAAGGACTCACACAACATGGGCAACTCTCTTCCATCCTTTCGCATCTTCTCCAAGACAAAACTAAACTAAACTTATCAAGAGCTGGAAGCACAAACATTAAAAAATCAATGATAAGTCACTTGGTGGTTTAGTCCTCAAATAACTTTTGCTAACTTCATAATCATAAAATATCACTTTAACCTGATTTTTCACCATAGACCTAAATGTAAAAATGTGACTATAAAAATTCTCACATAAAAATAGGGTAAATCTTTAGTACCTTAAGGCAGGCAAAGATTTCTTTAGACACAAAAAGCTCAAACTATTTTATGCTTTTAAGAAAAAAAATGTAAAAACTGGACTTTATCAAAATTTAAAACTTTTGCCTCAAACATACCATTAAGAAATGAAAAGAAGGCCATCTAAAACACTTGGAATGCATGTATTTAACAAAGAAACTGTGTGTAGAATATATGAAGAACCCTTCAAACTCAATGAGAAACCAACCTGATTTTTAAAATAGGCAAAAGATTTGGACACACATTTTACAAAGGAAGCTCTGCAAATGGCCAATAAGCACAAGAAAAGATGGTCAACATCATTAGTTATCAGGGAAACTGAAGTTAAAACCGCAATGAGATACCACTACATACTTAACTAAAATGGTTAAAATTCAAAATATTGATAATACTAAATGTTGACAGGGCTGTGGAAAAACCAGAACCCTCATGGATCACTGGGGGAATTTAAATGGTGCCACCACTTTGGAAACTGTTTCTTAGAACACACCAACATAAATGGATCTCAAAGTGATTATGCTAGGTGATAGAATTAGAAAATAAAAGAGCACATATTGTGTGATTAAATTTAAATAAAACAAACTAGTGTCTAGAGGCAGAAAGCAGATTGATTGTTGCCTGTGGCCCAGAGCAGAGGGAAGGATGGCAGATCAAGGGACATAGGTAATTTGGGTTTATGGGTTTATGAAAACATTCTCTGTCTTGATAGTGCTGGTAGTTTCATGGATACATATATTTGTCATGGATACATAAAACTTATTTAATTGTACACTTTAAATGGGTATAATTAATAACATCTAAATTATGCATCACTAAAGTTAATAAAAATTATTTTCTTCCTATGTTTCTTGTTGGAGAGATCTACCCAATCCTGATAACTCCTATGCTTATTGTCTCTTCTTGTACTTAATAGTTTATTGTCACAATAGATTTAGGGACACAACTATAATTGCTTCTTTGTGAACAAGAGGAGGAGAGAGAGGAGAACAATGAGAAAGAATTAATTGAAAATTCCAAAATGCTGGGGAAATGTTGGTGGAGAGAAAGTTCCAGAGGCATGGATTCCAGAATCCAGACGGATGTATGGAATCTGGAGAGGAGTAAGGACAGAACATTGGGAAATTAAAAGTGGACACATGAGAGTCTGAGTAGCCATGCCTAATTTCCTCAAATGTCCTACAAATATAGGTGAGGAGAATGGGATGTACCTAGGAGTCAACAAGAGACCCAAATAATTGGATCCAAATAAAGGGGAGCAGTAGGGATGAGCAGAAAATTCCGGACCAAGAGAAACCCTCTCAGCGCTCTCAGTGGGTTCTCAGACCTCACCTTCCCCATGATGGGACTGGTGGGCACACTGCTGGCCACTGAGTACCACCCCCACCTCAGTTCCTCATCCAAACCTCACAGATGTTTGGCAACTGTCTAGAATTTCGACATGGAGAAACTAGAAAATGGAGGTGCTCAGGCCCTGATTATTGACAGGTCTGTGCCTGGTTTTCACAAGCATCAATGAATCTGACCTCTCTCCAGCTGATGGAGGCATGATACTCCGGATGTAGGTCCCTCTCCAAGAAGCAACCTCCACAGCCTTCCCTCGCTAAAAGGATTCTACCATTTTGCATATCATATATCCATTAAAGATCCTTTGCTTTCACCTGCATGGGGAAAATGTGATCCTGTGAAGGAGAATCCCATGTGCCTACTAAGTGGGTTGTGATGTTGGAACTGTGGCTGAGAAGATCTATGCCAAATAAATTGTATTACAATGCCTTTGGACTGTGTCATCAGTCTTAGGTAATTGCACTGCAGCAGACGCGACTCTCTTCCAGAGGCAGGCCGTTAGGATGCATGACATAATGATGCCATGATTATGCTGACCTGGCCCTCCCGGGGGGTCAGGAGGTACACACTCACTGGCTCCTGTGCCTGCTGTAAAATGATACATCAACACAGCATTTGGGGGTGAGGCATCGGTTTTGAAATATATTGTCAAAAAAAACATCCAATGAAAAACAAACACTTGGCTCCTTGGACCCCCTATAAACAGGACAATGAATAGATTATAAATGGGGTACACTTCAGCTATTTTAATTTGGGGTTTTAGGATTTGAAATTATTATATGAGTATTGAAGCTACAAAAAGCTTCCTTTTCTCACCTTAGCTTTACTTCTATTTTCTCAAACGAGGTAGATGATATTGCTAAATGATTCTTCCCATATATTAGTAACTGGTTTCTCTATGAGATTAGTTGTGCACTTCATTAACTTCATTGTCAGTTTAGCAAAGAAGAGCACACTGACTATTTATTTATTTATTTTGGTCATGGTGGTGGGAGAGCTAAAAAGAAAATAAGGTTTCGGGAAAGAATAATTATAGCAAGCTAATTAATTAAGGTCTGTTTATGTTTTTATTTCCAAGGCATTTGTTGGTTTCAACTAAACTATTCTATTTTTATTCAAGATATTAGGGCCCACACAGGGTTAGTGAAGCAATCAAGAATAAACACAATTCGTTCGGAGGAAGTGAGGGGTCCTGCAGAGTTGGCTGTGCGCTATCCTTTTTCATTTCTCCCTAGCTAAGAATGAGATGGAAAATTCCAAAACACTAGGGATTACCAGGTGGAGAGAAAGGGCCCCTAGCGGCATAGGAGCCAGAACACACGGGGAGCAACTGGGCTAGAACGCTCTGTTCTGAGGGTGGCTCGTGCATTACATTCAATCCTCACAACTCTACAAAGTAGGTATTATTATTGTCCCTATTTTTCAGATGAGAAAACTGAGGCACAGAGGGATGGAGTAATACATGCATATTCACAGACCTAGTAAGTGAGGGAACAAGGATTTTCATACCTATCATATAGGCTTGAATTCTTGTAGGTATATAGGTATATTATATTTATGTAATATGTTATATCAAAATTAACTGGTATGGCATCCTTTATATGCCAGATCTTTAATAGGTGCCAAAAATATTAGATAGCTTTGATTTTTTTTTTGGATTTCATGGTAAGCCAAAGTCAGCTGTTGTCTATAGATGTTAAGGTCTCAAATCAATAGCAAATAGTAACACAAACACAGGATAAGCAGGAAACTAACAGACATGCTTTCTGTCCTTTCCTGCTGTAGTCAGTGTGGGTAGTGCAGGACTCTTCTCTGCAAACCCAAGTTACGTCCACGCGTGGTGGTGAGGGCCATGCTGGTGAGGTGCGCAGGGAGAGGAGACAGCTGTCTTCAATCAAGCTGAGATGGAATTTTCGTTCTCTGGTTCGCCCTCACAATTTAAAAACAACCAGTGAGATCAATAATTTGGAGAGGTGTCGAGATTCAAGCTTGTTAGAAAAGGACAACCACATCACTTGTCTGATGGCTTCCAGTCAATGCTTGCAATATTAAGAGAGGAACTGGTCATTATTTTCTTGCAGACCCTAAGGTCCCAGCTGTTTTGTTAAAGGGATTTAATATAAGGCTTGGCCCATTCATTTTCTGGCTTTAGAAGGAAGAGTGGGGTGGTAGAGGGCTGTGTTATGTGAAGGTGGGTAAGGGGCTCACCTGACCTCATAGTTTTTCCTTTCTTCAAGGTGCATCTTGCTGGGCTCATCTCTAAGGAACGATACCTAGTGTGTATTTGCTTAGAATGCCTAGTAAATTTACGTCCTTCCTCCATTCACATAATATTGAGAAATGTTTTAGCCATTCTCTTATTTGAATTTGATACCTCATATACCATCGTCACATCAAGAAATTCTGAGGTATTAAGTGGATGAATATTTTTTCTTTTTAACATTTTTGTCTTTTGCTTGTAACTTTAGAAAGACTGTATCAGGGCTTACATAGTTAATAAAAGCAAACTAAAGCAAATAATCACCTTGTAGTACTTCTTGCAGCATATTCTAATTTTTTAATGGAGAAAATGCATTCTTAAATTAAATATGCATAATAAGAAATCCTAATAATAAGAATAAAGTGGAATATGTGAGAATGAATCTAGTGTTATAAGCAAAATGCATTTGATTTGCTAAGGATAAAAGCTGGCTCGAATCAGTAAGAATCAGTACAAAAAAAGGAAAAGCCTCATAATGTTCATAAATTATCCATAATTGTATGGATTTTAAATATAAAAGTTGGCAGTGGAAAAAGCTAAAAGCCATTAGGAGAGATACTATTGTGCAATGCACTAGGAACAGCAAGTCACAATCTTATGAAAAAAATCCCTAGCTAGAGTTTTCTAAAATTTTGATAACCATACTTGAGACTTATCTTGATGTTTACTACAATGCACACATTGTTCAGCATGCCATGGCCTAATGCATATATGAATCATCTTTGAAAAGAGCTACTAATTAACATGAATAGTCTTCTTCCATGAAGGTCGTTTATTGCAAAGTTCTTCCCCCGCCCCGCCTTTTTTTCCTAGCTGAATATTGCTAAAGGAGTCCTCAACAACAGCCATTAGTTTAAGAGACTGGTCTGCTTTCTCCCTGACATTGGGTCATAGTTTTAAGAGTGTTTCTCTCCTGCCAAGAAGCCATAAAAATAATATTTAAAAGCGAGAGAGAAGAGAAAATAGCTGTTCTCTTATTGAGCAGTCTGTCCACTTGTTGTATTTATTCTGTCATCAACTTCTTCTTTCTCTCATCAATGTCTTGGGACAGTATTTAAGAATTATTTAGCTGAATTGTTAGGCTTTATTTCAAGTGGAAATGATCGGGAGTTTTTCATTTTGAAAACTGGGTTGGCCAATACATTTCTGGGGTTCGTTAAGATGGTCCCTGAAATGTTTTCCAGATAAGTACAACAGCAACTCGTGGTCTCAGACTTTTAGCGACAGGGAAGTCCAAGATCAAGGTCCAGCAGGGCTCAGTTTCTGGTGAGGGCTCTCCTCCTGGCTTGTAGAAGGGGGTCTTTTTTCTGTGTCCTCACATGGCCTTTCTTGAGTGCACGTGTGTGGAAGAAGAGGCCCCATCCTTATGGTCTCATTCGACTTTAATTACCTCCTAAAGGCCCAGTCTTCAGAGATAGCCAGTGACACTATGGGGCTAGGGCTGCCACAGGTGCATGCCGGGTGGGCAGGTGCGTTATAGCTCAGCCCATAGCAACCAGACGCTCTGTTTTGTATTCAAGATATTTCTCTACTGGGTGTTCTCCTGGAGACTGCAATGTTGTAGGGGGTACCAGGCAAGTGCACAAGGGTCTGTAACACGAGGCAGATTGTGGTCAATGCTAAGAGCAAGGGTCTACAGGACTGCGAGGGATGGAACAGTCACATCCAGCTGCAAGATCAGGAGAGCCCCCAGAAGAACCCCTTGCCTTGGGCATTGGAGCGGGCTGGATCCGGGTGAGTGGCACGGTGGAGAGAGGATCTGCAGTGGAGAGACTAGCTTAAGAAAAGCAGTGAGGGAAGCCCATGGGGGTGAAATGGCCAGGGGGACGCTGGGCTAGGCTGTCTGGAGCTCCCTGACGCACAGCAGCGATCGTGCCCAGGAGAGAGAACAGAGGGACGGCGACTCTGCCGGGCTTGTTGGGAAGGCATTGGCGAGGCGCCGGAAACTTCCAGGGACGCACTGGTTGTTTTACAAACCTTCTTTCCCTGCTACCGAACACACCGTCTCAAAACATGTTTACTGGAAAAGTCTGATTTTATCATTAGGAAACTGATCCTTCAAAATTGGACTGTTCCCTCTCCAAATGGAATCTTGCCCTGATACAGAAACAGGTCCATGAGGGGTGGGCCAGGTGGGGGTTGGGGAGGCATGGGGGTTGGGGCAGGGAAGGAAGGGACGAGGCTCTGAATGAAGGCGGTTCTGCAAACGAAGAGCAACAAGGATGCGGCAGGGGTGTTTTCCTGTTTGGGAAGTTTAATTCTTCACGGTTTGCTTGGTTGTCAGAACGCTTCACGTTTTTATTTGTGAACATACATGGTGATCCTACTTAAGACAAAAAATCTGACGGCAGGTCCCCGGATGCCCTTGTTCGGAGCAGATGTTGCAGTCAGAGTGGGGCTTCCAACGCTCACCTGTGAGATGCTATAAATTGCACTGAGAAGCACCTCTCGCCTACACTCTCCATGTCTCACGTACAATTGATTAGGGGGGTGTTGGAGGAAAGAAGTTGAAAGAGATATACTTAATGGATTTGAAGTTCCCTAAGACAGAGCCATCATCAGCATTGACGCAATTACCCACAGCTCATGGGACAGTCGAAATACACAAACTCAACAAGGGAATCAGACAGAGATGCACACACTCGGTTCATCAGCATGGAACAGCTGTGTGGGCATAGCACGTTCAGAAAAATGGAAACATTTCTTTCGGTTGGGGGACCGTAGAAGGGTGACAGGAGCAGAGGGGGGCAGCCTGAAGCCAATGTCTTCACTTAAAAAGTAGTAGGGCTCTATAGATTGTGAATCTGAGCTGAGAAAAGACATTTTCCCCTTTGTTGGAAGCGAATTCTTTTTGTCCCACTTCTCTTGGAGGCGGGACCTTCTCTCCAGCATCCCTGACGGGGGGCCATCTCAACTCTCCTTGAGCTCTTCCGCAGGCTGACGTTTGTCCATTCCAACTTGTTGTCTGGCCTCCGCTGGACATAACCTAAGTCTGCATGGCAGGGTGAAATCGGATGAACAGCCACGCTGACTCCAGGGACAGTTCTTCATGCAAACATCTGTTTCTTGAATTTGGCCATGGTAGGCCTAGGGGAAGAGGGGATTTCGATTGATGAACTAAGATCAAGAAGGTGCTGCCTCCTTCTTTTCTCTTTTTTCTGTCTCCACAAGAATAGAGCCTGTCTCCTTCCAGCATCCCCGAAGGAGGAAGCCCTGTCCACATCTCCCCCTGATACTGGGTTTGTGCCCAATGCTAGTTTAGCTGAGATCACATCTGATAGTTTGCTGGACTACAGATGTAACCTGCTTTGAAAGAAATGCCACGCAAGCATATAAAAATATTAACTTCAAGTAGAGATGAGTAGAACAATCAATAAGTATTTTTTAAGCACTTCCCATGTGCCCAGCACTGGGCAGCATACTAAAGTGCATGCAGAAGTGCGGAGGAAAAAAATTTTTGCACGTAAGAAGCTTCAAGTTTTAACAGGAAATTGAAGGGATAAAGAACCATAAAAGACCACCTGTGACTTGGTCCTGAATTGGGAGGGATAATGTTCACAGTTGTAGTTATTTGTAGCAGGAGAAGGCAGAGTGGACTACTGAGCTGGGGACAGCTTCCAGAGGCAAGTTCGAATTAGGGGGCATCTAAGGTGCTGAGAAGCACTGAGCAGGCTCGGAGCCTCGGCTGGAGCATTTCCACAGGGGTGTGTTGTGCATACCGGCAACCACACTCAGTGTGTCAATTGACTGTTCCCTTGATCAGAGCTAATTGTATGGGGTGTCATTACCCCCGTTTAGCAAAGGGGAGATGAGACTCAGTAACAGGCAAATCACCACCACAGCAACGATAATAGCTAATACTCATTTAGCACTGACTATGTTCCAGGAACGGTTCTGAGCACTTTGCATATTTTACATTATTTAAGCCTTCTAACAGTCCAACCAGGTAGGCCCTATTCTTATACCCCTTTGGGGCATGAGGCATCTGAAGCACAGAGAGGTAAGTGATGAGGCCAAGGTTACCAGGCAGGAAGTGGCTGGCCTGGGACGAAGCCCCAAACCCCCCTAGTTTTAAAGCCCACACTCTAAGATACTGAATGTATGAGAAGATTAAAAATGTGGTGAGTGAAATAACGTTGACCTTGCAGGAAGGAGGAGGTCTCAAGGTGAGGGGGGGTGTGCATGAGAGAGGTGAGGCAGGTAGACAGGCATTATTCTCCTTCTCAAACAATTCTTTGCTTTAACTTATGAGAGCCCATGATACATTTGAAATGAGAGTGTAAACATTAAAATTCAGGGTAGGCAAACCATTTGAGGACACCACCATGACCGAAAATACGCCGCAAGCCCTTGCAGTCCAGATGGAAACTCACCGGCATGTTGGTCTCAAGACTCCTCGGCAGTTCCAGCCTGATCGCGGGGCCAAGGCCCCAGGAGAAGAAAAATACAAAAGCAGATCAATGCCTCCCCACCTCTGTGCATCTTCTCTCAAGAATTAGCTGTTTTTAATTTTAAAACTTCCTTAGGTCTCTATATTTATCTCCTAGACAGGCTTGGATCCCTGTATTCAGTGAAGATGTATGATTATGTGGGTCATCTTTGCATCTTTTGGTAGAACAACCAACCAACCTAATTAGAAAAAATATATGACATCAGGTGGGTACTCAGGACAGTCTATGTGAGGAGAGAAAGTGATACGATCAGAGAGGACTGAGGCTAGTTTTTCTTTATCAAAATACCTTCCTCTTATATACACCGTATTACTAAAATTTCATTAGTAATGATTCCTTTCTTTGCACTTCTTTTCATGGATAAGCCAACAAATTTTCAATAGAAAAAGTATCTAATTCAGTGGTTTTAAATGCAAAGTCTTAAACAGGAGAATTTATTTTTCTCAGATGAATTCCAAATTATAACCTCAAGATGTAAAATCAAAGATGAGCTAGTCTGAAGAAATCAGGTGCCAGTAGGGCAGGGGGAGCTCTTCCTGCTGACTTCGCCTTTTCGTTTTCCTCATACACAGCCCTTGAAGCACCCCACAGAAATTCCTGGGCTAATAGGAAATCTTCCCCGCATCTCAGGATGCAAGGAACAGAATGCCTGACTAACCACTGGCTTAAACAAGTAAAGTTTCATTTTTCTCGTATAGGAGTCTGGTGTGCTGCCAGTGTCGGTTCAATGACTCAGAGATCTAGGAACCAATGTCTTTGTGATCTTCTTGCTTTTTGCCTCCTGATCTAAAGAAGGCTGCTTCAGCTCCAGCTATCACATTTTTGGTCAGGGCAAGAAGAAGATGGAAGGGCAGTGCCATTCATATCTATTCCCTAAAATCAAGACTATAAAAGCTTTCCTGGGAACTTCCAGAAGGCATCTGTTTAGGTCTTGTGGGCCTGAAATATGTCACATAGTCACCCCAAGCTGCAAAGCTACATTGCCACTCCAAAGAATATTGGGGTTCTTTCTTTTCTCAGAGAGAATATAGGTGCAGCTATTGAGTAGATAACTCTGTGAGCCATAGCCTTGCTGTTCTCTCCATGTACTTCATGAAAGAACAGTTTACATTTTAAAGTTGCCCACAGGTGTTCCATAAAAATGAACCTCTGCTGGGGAACTACTGGCTTCCCTTTTGACGGGAGCCAGAGAGTATAGCTTCCTGTGGGCCGCTGACGGACAAAGGATGCAGAAAGGGGACACAGGTGTAAAGAAAATGATAGGGAAGCAATGAAGACAAGTCACTGGCAACCCCTGAGGTACTCCATGCAGTTTCCACTGAGTATAATTTGTCTAGTGGTATATCAGATATTCTGGGATAATAAGGCTAATAATACGATGAAGCTTCTTAAAAAATAGCATTTTGTCTCAAGTGTAAATAAGTAGTGTGGCTTGTTTCACCAAATACACTTGCCTGATTATCCAGAAAACCAATCATTGAGGCAAAACTGAATGTGTTAGATATGTGGTAGAACTGAGGTGAAAGTTAACTCAGTGAAACATGTTTAAACACACACACACACACACACACACACACAGGGCCGTGAAGATGCAAACCAGCGCAGGGGTCTGCTCTGCTAAAGCCTTTCTGCTGAAAAGTGAATGTTGCTCTCATGTCCTTCTCTGTTAAACAAATAACCAGGGGACTGTATATCGTATCTGTTGTTGGGTATAATTATAAAACATTTTCAGTGGAGAGCATGAATGAACAGGGACTTGTCCTGAAAACCAGAACAAAAAGAAATTATTAATCATGTTCTCCTTTGTCTATTTACTGTTTTGCTTCTGAAAGGAGTATTCGTCCACTAAGAGCTGCATAATTAGGAGATATGCCAGATGGGTAATCAATGTGATTTGAAATTTTTATAGAGAGTAGAGTTGTCACTGGGTGTTTTATTTTTTTTTTTAGAAAGTACTTCAGTTCTGTGCACTTTAAAACAGATACATTGCATTAGAAGGTTACGGTCTTCCACGCAGTGGTGTTGAGCATGTTCTAAATCCCCCCTCTGCTGGTTAAAACAACTGGCCTGGTGGGTCAGAAGAGGCAAGCGTCCTACCACAGGGACGGGAAAAGCTCACCCAGAGACGGGAGCACGCGCTCCCTGCGAGGAATGGTTGAGAGCCTTATTTCATCATGATCCTCATTATATTTAAAAAGCACAAATTCCACTTCCCTTCCCTTGTTGCCCACTCAGTTGAGGTGTATTTGTTCCCTCCATTCTTGGGCTGAGGAGAAATTTAAAAGAAGCGCGTTCTCACATTTAAATCTCATGTTTAAGCAAAGGGAGTGGGATCTGCCACCAAATGGCTGCTGCTGGGCCAGTGAGATGGGCTTGGGGACGAGACCACCTTAGACTGAGGACAAGGAAGGAGGAGACCCCACCCCCCACCCACAACATGCGCACGATGGCAGTGCATTTAAAACTGTGAGTCCTTACCTAATTCCTATTTCTATACATGGGCTGTGGACAAAAAAAGTTTGAAAAATAGGGCTGCTGGGTTAAGTGTTAGCTTACAACCTCAGCTGGAAGGAGAAGTGGGACGGGGCACAGAAATGGAGGGGGGATGTCGAGTCTCTGGACTCCTCGCATCCTTGGAAATACACCCCACAGCACCATTGTGAGTAACACCTTTAACTGCATGTGGGTGGGTGTCTTCATTATATTTTCATAGATATTCTTCCACATGAAGTTGAGAAAAATTTTACCAAGTTACTCACCCCCCAAAAATGGAATTTGAGGTTGCATTATATTGATAAAATAATTTGGGGGAGAAAATTGGCATCTCAACTTTGTTGAATCTGCCAATCCAAGTGTTTGAGGTGGGGGCCATCTACAATGAGTTCTAGTCTTTTTTTCTATATCCCTTAGCTCTGTTTATACTACTTTTTAAAAAAAAATGTTTGGTATTTTTTACTCTCTTATTGACTTTTACATGTCTGGTGTGTTTTGGTTCTGTCACTCTATTTGCTTCTGTATTCTTGCTTGTTTGACCCTAAGTTGTTAACCACGCTTCCATGCAAATTAGCTTTATGTTTACAAAGGCCCCAGAATCTCCTCTGAAACAGAGAATATTTGCCTGAATGAGTGTGGGAATCTTCGAGCCGAGAGATGGAGGATGGGGGATGGAATACAGGCAAAGAGACGATCATCCAAAAAGCATGGCCTCATTGGTAATACCATTACCTCAGGACCTCATCAGTGGTTGAGACTATTAGAAGCCAAGTATATGTTAGTCCAGCAAATGAAGAAATTTGAGTAGTGTTTGAGTAGGAATCATCCGAAATGATTTTCATTTCCCTGGGAGGGAGAAGGAAGGCGTAACACCTGGCTCACTGGAGACTGCACAGGAACTCCATGCTCTGGTCCAAACGGCTACCAATGGGGTGCAATTTTCTGGCCTGGCCCACAGGTATCACATCTTGAAGTTCGTTTCAAGACCAGTGCCACAAAGATGTGATGACATAGGCAGTGTCTTGAGTTGCCAATTAAGCATTAAGTATTTGGTGGGAGAGTGGGGGCCGGCCATGACCCCATCACAGAGGGGAAAAGTGGTCATGACGTGGCCATTCCGGGCCATAGTCTCCCCTCTGGGGTTCTGTGAATCTAACACACAGCTCCAGACTGCGTCATGTGGTCTGCCCCATTCTCCTCAGGTCCTCCCTGAAGCTTGTCTGGAGACAGCCGGAGAGATGTTCCAGCCCCCTTCCCCACTCCTACATCTCTCATTACCTGTCTGCCAAGCAAGGGCCAGGGTAGGTGTTCATAGGAAGGGGGGGGTCCATGAGAAGACCTCACTTTGTGGTGGCCTCCACCTTGTCATTGCAGGCCAGGTCTCTGGGCCCAACTCTCCACTAGACTGTGGACTCCTTTGTAAACCTAACTGCAAAATCACTCTAGTGCAGATAACTGCACTCTGGAACCACTGACCGTTATCTGGGGTTGGGTTTTCAAATGTTTCCTACGTGTGGTGATGTGAGTGTGTCCCCAGAATTCTTTGACAGGCAGTCACCAGAAAGCCTGCCCTAATATACAGGCCACACTGTGCTGAGGTGGCTCAGAAGATTCATTCCCCTGAAATATGTATTCACAGGGCACGCAGCCTGCCCATAAGGAAGAGTAAAACTTTATTGTGATGTAATAAAATCTTTGTTGCGTGCCCGCCAGTTTGAAATCTCCCTTCTCCCCTGGCCCTTGTCCTCAACCCCAGGGACCATAGGCCCTCCAGGGTGACATGCCAGTTAAACCAGTCCTGTGACAGCGACCTTCCCACTCACCGTCTACTTAACCCTAACCGTGTTGTGTACTATCATAACAGGCTATCCAAATAGCTGATGTGCTGAACAACTCACACTAAGATGTAAATCAGTGTCTGGTTATAAATGTGTGTGGTGTCTCTCCAATATGGCATATCCGGAATTTTGTTAAGCCCTCCAAGCCTTAATTAGGGAGAGTGTCAAAAGATGGGATTTCAGCTCCTCAGAGATGGCTGCTGTCGGAAGTCTAGGACAGTGCTTACCTGCAATTAGATATACAGGTCTTACCATTTTTATTTGTAAGTCATCCAAACCCTTTTTAAAAAATTGAACTGTCCAGGGTTTTCATGAACTGTCTTTGGCAAAGCTTCTGAAGGGTGATTAGAGGAACTTTTGTGCAAAGTCAGTGAGGACAGACTTAAGGGGAACTTGCTAATGAGACAGCATCTGCATAGAGCTCAGTGTAGCTGTGTTTCTTTACCTCTCGCACCTGGGCCACACTCACAGGGCCCCAAAGCAGAGGAGGAGGATTCTAATCCTTACTGGCTTTCTACACTGGCAGGCAGCTGATTCTACAACAGGGCCAGATGAAGAGGATCTCTAAGTCTGTGAGTTATTCCACTAACTGTGTCACTGTGGTAAATTTCAGTTCTTACTGTCTCTTCTGGGAATTCTGAATTGGATCTGCCATAATGTCTAAGGAAAGAAGGAAAGTCCACAAAGGTTGGTTTCACTGACAATTTCCAAGTTATCCAACTAAGAGCATCCTAGTCCACTTTTTAGCGAACAAGGTTATATTGCATTAAACCGCATGAAACTTCTGTTTCGGTAGGTCGGAAAGAGTTGCGTATCAGCAGTTTCACATTAACCTAACTTGCTGTTGCACACCCTGAGAATAACATGAAGCATCCCACCGCGTGTGAATCCTGTTGAGCCAGGAGAAGCTAGTCAGTTACAATTCATGCATATTTCCTATGTAAACTAGAATAGGGTTAAAGAAATTAATATTACTGTTGTTCTAATTATGTAGTGAGTTTTTAAGTCTCTCTTTAAACCATGGCCCAAGTTTTTATTTAGCCTTGCTCTTTAATAATTAGAACTCAGAGCTGCCATTACAATAGGGGAATGGCAGCCCTGGCTGGCATAGCTCAGTGAATTGAGCGCAGACTGCAAACCAAAGTGTCACAGGTTCAATTCCCAGTCAGGGTACATGCCTGGATTGCAGGCCATGACCCCCAGCAACCGCACATTGATGTTTCTTTCTCTCTCTCTCCCCTTCCCTTCCCTCTCTAAAAAATTAATTAATTAATTTAAAAAATAGATTCTCTCTTTACAAAAAAACCCCACAAAAACAATATGCGGATGGCAACACAGACCAACCACGAGCAGAGGAGTATCCAGGGTGGGGAACTGCTAATCTGGGGGAAGTCTGCTACCCAGGTAAGTATGGAGAGGACAATTCAGTGGTCCAGAAACACTAACTGGGTAAAAGAACCTTTGCTTTAATTCTGAATAACGTTGGCCCCAAGCACCCCAGTAATGCTCAGTTGCTTGGCATTAAGGTGTAGGTCAAATCCTATGAGTTAAGTGAGTTTTGGTTCTCATTCAGACACCTTCCCAAGGGTAGGTGGCTAGTGTATGTGGTTAGATCTGGGGTTAGAGGGGAAGGGGTATAAGTCCATATGAGAGACAGGTGGGGTCTTGTGCCCTAGTCAGTGGGTGGGGTTGAGGATACGGCTTCTGCTCCTAGAACTGGAGCTCTCAGCAGTAAAACAAACAGCATTAAGGTTTCTTCCTCCTAAGGTGGAAGTGCTTAGGCAGCCCCCCAGTCCCAAGATGAAGCCAGCGCCGTAGGCAGACTCAGCTAGAACATCACAGCTATACAAGCACCAGAATCTTCCTCCGTAGATTTGGGGCCCAGATCAATTTTGGTTGATAGAGTGACCTGGAGGTCGGAGCAGGCACCAAGTAGATGGGTCCGAGTCACAGGACTCAGAGCCTAAGAGAGTCGGGCCAGTTGAAATCCACTGGACAGAGGCAGTTGCTTCCTGCCATCCAGGAGCAGGTGGGCTGGAGCCCGTGTGTGGAGGCCATCAGCAGATCTGGTTGGGAGGAGGTGGGAATGAAAGATACGGAGGAAACCAGGTAAGACTGACACTCTTGGCTCCTATTCACACCAAGACTCAGTTTTGAGCTGTGCTTTGTCAACTTTTTATTGCATATCTACCATGTTCCATCTGTAAAATTAGGTTTTTAATTCCCTTAATTCTTATAAAAATGTCATGAGCAGAGTTTATGATTTCAATCTTAGAGATGAGAAAACAGAGAACGTGATCGTTTTTCAAGATAAATCATTGGGATGATGACTTTTGTTGGGATAATTACTGGAACACAGACCCAAGTCTTTGTGCTTCCGCGGGAGAAGGCGGGCTCATTTCCTGTTGCTAACGAATCACAGCACGCACAGTGGCTCAAAGCAACACACCCTTATTCTCTCACGGCTCTTGCTCGCTCCGGGGCAGGAGTCCGGCACCAAGGTGTCGGCAGAGCGGGCGCCCTCTGAAGACTTCAGGCCTTTTTCAGCTGCGAGAGGCCACCTGCGCTCCCCGGTTTGGGCCCCTCCTTGCATGACCATAGTCTCCACTTCAGTCTTCACTTCTCCTACTGAGTCTAATCCTCCTGCCTCCATCGTATGAGGACTCTTGGGATTGGATTGGGCCCATCTAGACATCTCCTTGTCTCCAGATCCTTAACTTACCACATCTGCAAATTCCCTTTCTCCACGTAAGATAACATAGTCACAAATTCTGGGGACTTGCAGCTAGACACTTTGGGGGGTATTGTTTTTTTGCCTTCTGCAGGGAGGAATGGAAGGAGGTGCTTTGAGCTGGAGAGGTGAAAGTGGCAGACAGAAGGGAGGTTTGAACTTTTGCTGAGGCTGGCAGGGGGTAGGGACAGGAAGCAGAGACAGGGGTCCCTCAGCCCGCAGGAACTTGGGTGGAGGGTGGCAGCAGCAGGCCGGTCCTCAGTGGGGAAGGGCCTCGGCGGAGCAATCTCCCAGCTGCCTGGAGCAGCAGGGGCCACAGACAGATGGCAGGACCGGCTTCAGCAGCAGCATCTTAAAGCTAAAGAAAAGGCCGTCAAGGTGCTGACCGCATCGTGCAGGATGGCCCCCTTCATCTCCTGGCTTTCTGGAAACATAAGCCAGCATTCTTATATGATCTCCTAGAGGAGGGGAGAGAGCTCCCCTAAATGACTGAGACTGAATATCCCATTGATCTAAGCAGGGGGGACTGAAACAAGATTAAATATCCATTCAAGAGGTTTTAAGGAAATATGACATGGGACCTTACTATGGTCGTTTAAAAACCACACCTCCTGGAGTTATAAACTTTTGCCAGGGCCACAGGCGGTGGAGGGGCAGGTGAGGACAGAGAACAAAGAGTTCTCTGCCAGCATGCTCCAAGCCGTCTCTAGAGGCGTGAGCACCGATAAAGGACGTCTCACTTCCAAATGCTCCTTGCTCAGGCTCCAAACCTCAACCACACGTCCTGCTGCTTAGTCAGGCTCTTTGGACGGCGGGCAGATATTATCTGAATAACAATAACCATATTCATAAGTGTATCCAGCAGGGGGGATAAAAAGGTGGTAGGGTATTCCCAAGAGGAAAATTAATTTCTTTTTATAATCTGCCGTAGTTTATTTCACATATTCACGACCCGCCCAGTATGGTTTTTGCTTTATGACGAGCCATAAAAATGACAAAGTACATTAGCCAAGTTTTTTGTTTCTGCTAAAATGACCGTATTCAAAAATAATAACAGAGACTTGTATCAGCGATGCAAAAGATGCATGAAGTAAATGGGGCTTAATTTGTACACAAACTGTCAAGGCAGTTTTCCTCACGGCCTCCATCTTCTGAATTCATTAGTCTCTAATTACGGCCAGTGGGGACCAGCAGTTAGAAGGTTAAAGAGGTTCTGACAGGCCTAATCATTGCTCAGGAAGCTGAAAATGTATGCAAAGTCTCGGCAGATGGGGTGAGAGCGGCTTCTGCCAAGTGATAACTGTTATTCCTTTGCACCTCCAAAGCTGTCATCCTAATAGGCACATTTTAAATTTATTAATGCTCTAGTTACAATGCATACACAGTCTCTAATGGTATGTCATTCTGAGTATATAAACTGAGCAATTAACACCTATTACCTGGAAATGGTAAAATTATTTGTTGCCTGTTTGGGGTTTTTTGGGTTTGTTTGTTTATTTGTTGTTTTGTGTTTTGTTTTGTTTTTTTCCGGGTGTCTCCTATTCCGGTAAGCGTTGTCCCAGGGAAAGCTGCCCTTTGTTAAAATAGCATCACCGCTGTACTATGGATGGGTTTCCCGTTTTACTCTGACATGACAACCGTTCCGAATGCTTCCGTCCATGCTGCACAGGCCCTGTGTCTTCTGTCACTGATTTCTGGCCTCTCACGTCAGACTCTGGTAGTGAAACACCCCCCGGGGCAGACTTTGGGGAAGAGGCAGAAAACACCAAGCTTTGGCGAAATGACCCTTTAAAGTGAGAAGAAACCCGGGGTGGTATTTCTCATTCGTGACTTTTTACTAACTCATAAAAGTAGAGGTAAGTGTGTACTTTGCAATTTCCAATTCGAAGTCATCAATAGCTCATCCTTCTTTAGTGGAATATGCCTCTTCAGCTTATCCTTCCTGACTTTAATCCTGATTGCTTTAAAGCGAACTAATCACCAGCAAGAGGTGATATGGTTTTGTTTGTTTTTAAAACAACAACAACAACGAGGTCTCTTGTCTTTCCTGTGACTACCACCGTGACATGGGGAAGGCCTCTAATTAAATGCAGCACTTAGCGCAACAATTGTTTGCATGGAGGAGGCTACCGAAATGCAGACAGCTGGAATGGATAGTCCCTAAATTGTAGGCTTCGTCAGGACTACAAGATTCATAAGCAGTCCTAATAGCATGATAAGGTGTTAATCTCAGCCACAGAGCAATTATCTGTCCCAGTGACTGATCGCCACTCTCTGCACCCACTAGCCCGTTTCAGCTAATTGATTTACACTGGATAGAAGTAATGTAACAACAACAAAAAAAGATGTCACAGAGACTTTACATTAATTAAAAGCTGTGATTACATCTTCCTACTAGGTGATCTGTTTAGGATTTTTATACCATACAGAGAAGATAAACTATTGAGTAACAAGCGTTCTTTGCCTGAGACCCAGTGATCCATCCATTGTGGTTGCTTCGGTGGCTGGAAGAACAGCCCAGGCTGATTGACAGGCATGAGCTATGTGACCTCAGGCGGGCGCTCTCATTTCTCTGAGCCTCACTCTCATCATCCCGAGGTGAAGAGTTGGCTTAGACAATCTCTGACTTCGAAGAGCTTTCCCACTCCCGCAAGGCCACGACTCCGTGAACAGAAGCGCCGTGTAGCCAGGAGAGGATTGTACAATGAAGCCGCAGCAGTAGTTAGGAGTAGGTCAGCCTTTCATTTTCCACTTTCCGTTTTCAACTTGGAAGTTTAATCTGTTTTCTGACTACCCTGTTTATTTATAACCTTTTAAAAATACATGCACAGTGGATTTTTCTGGTCCCTTTGCTGTATTTTCGCTATATGATATAACCATTCATTCCCAAAGATTTTTTTTCAGAACTGTTTCAGCATCTCTTTAATGGGAAATCCAGCGAAGAGAGTCTAGACATACCCTGCCGTGTGAGCTTACGTGGCGTGATGTGACACTACAGGGAGAAGGGACATCCGGTGAGCTCTGCAAACTGCATGTGGGGTCAGGTGACGTGGCCTTGTTTGTGCCTGAGAGTGGTCCCCACGCTGTGTCCCCAGACAGCTGCCTGGCCTCCTCGGGCCCCTGTTTCCCTGCTCGTAGGGTAGAAGTGTTGGGTGGACTGTGTCACAAGGTCCGTGTCAACGACGTTTCATGGCTCCCGCACATTCTGAGAAAAAGGCGTGTCCCCGTTATCAGAGCCCAAGAAGCCAGACGGTATTTGCAGGAACAAGCAGATAGAGAAAGAAAGAGGGGTTCTCAAAGCCATTTGCAGGAGGAAATTTTTCCAGGGAAGCCTCTTCGTTTTGTGATCATGGTGTGGGGCATGGCTTATCTCCAGTAGAAAGAAAAATATTGGTTAGGATTTTTAGCCGAATTTTTAAAAAATGGCATTAGAATCCACCATCCACTTGTGAGTCTTGGGGGCGCGGGTCCCCCTTCATTAGGTGCATCATCGACTTGCTCAGTGCCCCCGAGGAGCCTTCTGCCCCCCCCCCTGCCCCCGGCGAAGGCAGTGCCCGCCGAACCAGCCCTGGGAGCGTTTTTTGTCATTTCGTAGAGGATGCTCCCAAAGAATGCGTCAACACTCCCGGAGGGCTCGTTAAAAGGTCAGATTCCTGGCTCCACCCCAGGCCTATGTACTCAGAACCCCAGGGGACGGAGCATGAGGGCCTTTATTTTGAAAAAATGCTCCTCAGGTGATTCTTAGGCACAAGTGAGGGTGGAGACCACCGTCCGGGAAAGCAGGAGGCCAGGATGCCCAGGGTTCTTCTGGCCAGGAACAGTGCTCTTCATTTCCCACGCGGTGGGACGGACTCACCGCCCCCCGGGGGGGGAAGGTCGAGGGTCCAGCATGGAGGCTCCTCGCATGGGACCTTCCCAGGAGCAAGGACACAGCTGAGAGCTGGAGGTCAAAGTTATTGCAGCCGTGCCCGGTTCTGCCCAGAGACCCCCTCCTTCCCGACTAAGATTGTTTTCCGTATTGGATTTCTTGATCTCAGTCACTTTGACGCAGAGCCTTCGTTGTCAGGCTTCAGCGGGCTTCCGTTGTAAGGTTTCAGTACCATATAGGGGCCCAATGGAAACAGTTCTGCACTTCCTGTGCTCACACGGATGCTGCCTGGCCCACAGACACGAGTGACTCCTACGCCCGAGGCCCCCAGGTACTGCAGGCCCCTGGAACTGTGACAGGCCCAGTGTTAATCTGAGAAGAGAAGAACATTGAGACTCTGTACAGTGGAAATCTACTCGTCTGACTTCCAGACTCAGATCTGGAGAACGGTGACTGAAGCAGGGTAATACAGTGATGTCATAGAAGCAGAACCCCACCTGCCTCAGTTCGAATCCTGGCTCCACCTTGTAACCATGGACCCGTGGGCAAGAAGCTTAACTTTTCTGCATCTCAGGGTCCTTACTATAGGGAGAAAATAATAGTAGTTCCCTCCTAAGGTTGTTCTGAGGATGAATGAGTTAATAGACGTACACTTCTTAAGAAGCACTGGTTAAATGTTAGCCATGGTTAATTCTGGATCACCTGTGAGCGGGCTACGTGCAGGCGTGTGACTCATGCAGCTGCAAAGGGCGTCAAGTTCGGAAGGGCCCGCGTTTGGTTTAATGCTCTACTGTTGCCATCTTCCAATTCTTAATAACTTTTGAACAAGGAACCCCACATTTTCATTTTGCACTGACTCCATGAATTATGTAGCCTGTTCCATCCCAGAGGCTGTTGTGCTGAAACCTAAAATCCATATACTGTTGATACTAAAATGACCAGCTTTAACATTACCTTCTGGAGAAAAGTCAGGTTTTCCCTAAGGGGAGTTTGTTTGGTCATTGGGCTAAGGTAAATATTCTATGCACATTTGCATGCAGTCAGTATTATTTGGGCTTAGTGATTTAGTTTAATGGTAATAATATTGCTCATTCCTATTTGTGATTCAAAAGCTTAGCATTCACTGGATTTCTGGAGTCGGTCAGTAAGATGACCAACAAGGAGGTGGTCACTCACCTCCTGAGGGGTGGCCAACATGTCTGGATAACAGTAAAGTTAATGTGCAGCCAGCCCCTCTTCCATCACCTGTTTTGATTGTGCTTTAACTCAAGGACTTTGATTACAATTTAAGAGCCAGGTTACATAGGGGATGCTTTTCCTTATTTTTGTAAAAAGTGCTAGCAACCATGTCATGAGGAGCAAAGGATCTTTCCTGGTGATATTCTACTGCAGACCCTTATTAAATTCCAGAAGATTGCAATTGCATGGGCCCTCAGATACCATTTTCTTGGTACCTCACTTTGCATTGGAGGAGACTAGTACTTGAAAAAGTGGTGATTTTACACAGGTCACTGGTGCCTAACAAGGGGATCACCAATGTCCGAGGTCGTTGAACAAGGGAATATCCAGGTGGTAGGGCCGAGTCTGGGGGCACAGATGGGTGATTCCAACCCGGACAATCCAGTGATAACAGGCTGGACGCAGTACAAAGGGCTGGCATTGCCTGTGTAAGAGGATGACAACAAGGACAACTCAGTCCCCACTCAGCTCCCATGCAGCCCTGGGGAGCTCTCTGGGGTAGAAGCTTGGGGTTTCTTAAGCTAATGTTGGGTCTCTCCTGGCTCATGTCCTCGTTTACACCACACATTCTCCTGGAGATCCGCACTGCACCCATGCCTCAACTCTCCCGATGTCTCCTTTCAGACTAGCAGCTTTTGCACATGAGATCTGAGAATCAGCGATCTTTGTTTCTGCTGCTGGCAAAGGGGAGTCTGTCTACCTGGGAGGAGGGGACCTGGAGGTGCCCTGAAAGCATTTGGTGAGTCCAGGAGAAGGGGAATGTGGACGTGAGCCTGTTTGTTCCTTGATGCTTCAGAGCATTAGCCATCCCCCAGGAGTCTCACTTCCCCCAAATGCCCTGCACCCCCTTTTGAAATCGGTTCCGTTTACCTTTTCACTCGCTTTCTTACTTGGAGAGACATCCCTCCTGCTCCCCCACTCCTTTTTCTCTGGTCTGGCACAGCTGGGGGAGGGCAGAGGCCTGCTGGGAGTGGGGTCCCCATGCCTCCTGTCAGCTGTCCCTGGGAGAGAAGCAGCAGGCCTCCGAGAACCCCTTGGTACCTCTGCCAGCACCGTGGGGGTTGGGCATTAACACAGGGGCCTGGGGCTTCCCCAGTTCTTGGCAGTGCAGATGCTGTTCAGAAGTGCTACCTGTCAGGTGAAAGGGTTGAGAACCTGGGGCATCAGGAGTCCTGTTTACCAGATGGAGCTGAGCTAACAAGGGAGGTGGGGGGTAAATTAATTGCTAGATAGATGCTGGTTGTTCACTTGAGGGTGTGAGGCGAACATTCCTTCAACAGGGCTGGGAGAGAGGGTCGGCAGCGAGGGGTGCAGAGGGCTCCTACATGGTAATGAATGAACACATCTCTGCCACATCACCGACTCTATCACACTTGCGGTGGAATCATGCCCCCTTAGTAGGCGTGGGCACCTGGGGTCTCTCTCAGTGCCACACAGGATGTCCTTAAAGCCTGTGGCCTTGGTCTACATGGGGTTCTTCAGACCTTTGAACAAGCTGGGCTAAATCTGGACAGGAGTGAGGGTGAGAGGAGCTTTCTGTGGGTAGTATTTCATAAAGAGATCTTTTCCAAAACTAAAAATCTCAGAGACATTGGCTTTGTGTCTTGCTGGCTATGTGAACTTTGAAAAATTACACAGCACCTTTTGTACCTCAGTTTCCTCATTTGAATGTGGAGGTCAAATTTGTACCTGCTTCATAGGGTTGTCAGTTCATCTAAGGGAGTAATATACGTCAAAGACTTAGACTATTGCTTCGTACATCGTAAGATCTCAGTAAAAGTCCATCATTGTTTTTTATCACTATTGGTGTGTTCGTGTTGCTATGACAGCCAGCACCAAAGATGTCATAGTCACTGCATGAAAAACTAAGTCTTCAAGTTTGGGATACATAGAATGGAATGAGAGAAATTACCCCCTTGTTCTGGGATGTTTCAGCTTCATGAGAGAAGGAGGTAGGATTGATCCCATTTAAGGAAAATATTCCAAGAATTGCAAATTCATGTGGCAGCACCATCCTAACCCACGTCATTGTTAAACTGTTGGCTCAGGTTGTCAAGCATCAAGTGTCTATTGAGCTCTCAAAGGGTGTAGAGCTGAGAACCTGGCACATTCATTCACCAATTCATTCATTCATTCAAAAAATAGTTATCAGCATCTACTAAGTGCCAGACACTGGGATAGGGTACCGACTGACCAAGCTACCAAAAATCCTTGCCTTCAGAGAATCTAGCTTCTAGTTGGGTGATAGACAGTCAACACATAAACATATGATTATATAATATATTGTCATGTGATATGTATATGAAATAGTGCAGGATGAAGGGATAAGCATTGCCTGAGGATGTGATGGTCTGGGAAAGCCTTTCCAGGGGAAGGGATGTCTAAATAGGGACTTGAATGAGTGGAGTGAGAATGTTAGAGGCTAGAGGCAGTGTTAGAGGCAGAGGAAATAGGAGGTACAAAGGCCTTGATTTACAGCTGAGAGAAGAAGGCAAAGAACATGAGGATTAGAGAGGCAGGCAGGGCCCAGAAAACAGGCAGGGGAAGGAGTTTAAATCTTATCCCCATTATGATGGGGAGACATTAAAGGATTTGGGGTGGGAAGAGTGACCCGATACGACTTATGCTTTACAAAGACCATGATGACTGCTGAACAGAGAACAGATTACAGCGTCCCCAAGGGTCAAAGCAGAAAGCAGTTGGGATGCTGTTACACGAATCTAGGCAATAACTTCAGGAAGATAAGAGTGGAGATATGAGAAGTAAGCTTACAGCTAACAGACTGCTGTAGTGTGTGATGGAAAGAGGAAGCAAAGAGGACTACAGGGTTTGGGGTCTGCACCGCTGGAGGAGTGACATTGTTCTACGCTGAAGGGAAGGCTGGAAGAGGAGCGAACCTGGCAGCAAAGCCTAGAGTGCTGCTCTGAACTGCCTGGGTTAGCTTGGAGATGCTTATTAGCCACCCCAGCAGAGGTATCAAGTAGGCAGTTGGATACACAAGTCTGGAGCTTAAGGAGAGGTCAGGGGATGGAGACGCAAACTGGGGAGTTAGCCTAGACGTAGCATTAGGTGGGACCGTTGAAATCACCATTTTTGCAGATTGAAAAAAGATTGCATAGCAGGTGTTTCTTATGATCCAACCTGATGTTTTGATTCACGGGGGAGAGAGATGACACAGGGAGGTAAAGTAATAATGAGGAGGTCCAAGGACTGAGCCCCGAGTTGCTGCAGCTATTAGGGAGTAGGAAGAGGAAGACAACCCAGCAAAGGAATGTCTTCAAAGGAAGAACACCAGGCACTTGCAGGCCCTGGAGACTAAGCAGAAATGGTGCTTCAAGAAGGAGAGCCAGAGTGTATACCACGTCCAATGCTACTGAGTGGTGAGAGGGGGTCACAGAGGGCCTCACAGGACATCGGCCCCTGGGTCACCCAGAGAAAGTTCCTGACTGTGAGAAACTGTCATGCCCACTGCCTGTAACCTACAGCTCTTTGGTACCTGAGGGCAGTGTTGATGCTTTAATATTTGAGGATGGCAACTCAAAAAGGGCACTAGAAACCTATCATGAAGAGGGTCCCCCTTGAAAAAAATTAATAGTGGTATTGTCTCCTTTTCCCCAATGGAAAATACTAACACATAAAATTCCCCATCAAGGGCAGCCTCTGCCCACCTCCTCGCTTTGAGTGAAGGGGATGACCCCCCTTCCTGCCCGCCCCTGTCTGTCCAAAGCCACATCTCCCCAGCAGCATGGGGTATACATTTGCTGTTCTTGGTGGCTTTACCGCCTAGGAGGTGAAGCATAAAGAATGAGATGTGGTGGCCCCAGGGGCTGTGGCCTCACTAGCTGGCTGCCCGGAAGGACAAACTGGGGACAAAGTAGATGGGGAAGAGGAAGGATGAGGGGCGAGGTGCCTCTGCAGAGTATCAAGGCAACAGAGTGGTTGGTTAAGTTGTCTGGATGTCCAACAAATTATAGAACTGGATACAGGAAGGGAGAGAAAATACAGACTCAAATATGGAGCAGACTTGAAGACTTTCACATAAATGGCAGCAGATTTCTAGGCACGTACATGATTTTAGCACATTCACTGCCACCAGTTAGCACAAACAAAGAACGTTACTGTGGAGCTGGACTGTGGGTAAAAGATTAACAGTCTTTTCTTCCCCATGCCTGTTTCCTTATGGGCCCCATGACGAGCAAGGAGGGCTGGAATGGAGGGGCCTATTCCCCTCGCCCGGGCTTGGACCTCCCATACCCTTCTGTGGGGCGAGTTCATCTGTGAGTCATTCCTCCGGCACAGACTGAGCCTGGTGCGTGCCCAGCACTGAGCTGGCTTTGCACGGGATTCAGAAATTTAAAAAAAAAAAAAAAAAGCTAAAGGGTACAGGTGATGGAGACAAATGAAGTTCACGAAGGGTAGCAGACTAAAAAGGGAAGATCAAAGAGGAGCATTCCAGGGAAAAAGTTACAGTGGGACTGCCCGGAGCCTCCTTTCCCCTCTGTGTCGCCCCTTCTGCTCTTGAGTCACCTCATCGGTCTGGACCAGAGGGGAGGCTTAGGGACTCAGTATGTTGTGCCAGAAGAGGACCATGTGGGCACAGAAATACGTGTCCCAGGTGGAGAGGGTTCTAGGGTAGGGGTCCCAAACCTTCCTGGCACTAGGGACCAGTTTCATGGAGAACAAGTTTTCCACGGACTGAAGGGGCAGTGGGCGGGGGGACAGGAGGCAGAGCTCAGGCAGCGATGCAAGCGATGCTTCACTCGCTCACCCTCCGCTCACCTCCTGCTGCGGCCGTGCAGCCTGGGGTTGGGGACCCCTGTTCTAGGGGGTGGGATTTTCAAGGTCTCTCCATTCCCACTGTGCATGTAGCTGGCCACGTAGCTTAAATATAAGGCAACTCTCTGGAATAGCTTACCTTCACCCGAAAATGCCTCGTGGGATCCGCACTTCCAAAGGAAGGGCTAAAGTGTAACTCCCTGCTTTAGTGCTGACGGGCACCTGCCCCCATCCTACTGGGCTGTGGGAATGGTAAGCTTCCTCTCTCGGAACACACTGCAAAGGTGCCAAAGTGCAATGCAGAAGGTCTCCGTGCCATCATTCATCAGAAGTTCACTTTTCTGTGTTCAGTTGGACACACCCAAGCACGGGAGGGAGGTGGGCCTGGGTGGCTCTCTGACAAAGGCCAGGTCCTCAGCCCCGAGTGCATAAGCCTGTGTAGCCCTTGCTGACATGGTTGCTTCACATTTCATCAGGAGCCTCTGCCAGATTCTGAAGGGGGAAGGGAGAGAGGGTCCAGTTTCACCACACTGTCTGCACTGTAGGCCATCCCCTTAGCTCCACCTGCTTTACTTTCTTCTTATATCTGCTCTTCCCTTCCCCCAGGGAGACCAGGGGAAGCCGTCCTAGGGTGGTCCCAGGACAAGCATTTTGCAGGAAGAGGGCAGAGTGCCCACTCACCCACACATCAGACCCGGTGCAGGCAGCTTGGGACCCAGATGCACTTTCTGAAGTTCCTGGAGAGTGGAGGAGGAGAGCTGGAGGATTCTGAGGATGACCGGGCACAGGAGCTAATGGCGCTGTCCACATCAGTGCTCTCTGCTGTTGTTTTTGTTGTGCAGACCACATCAGCTTCAAGCCAGCCCTCAAGAATCCCCTCTCGGCACATCCACCAACCCTTGGCCTCCCTTTCCTACCATTAACCGGTGTCGGCCAATTAGAGAGCAAACTCTTGTTTATCCAAACAGTTGCTTATGTACCGACAGCCCCACACCCAGGCAGCTAAATGATTATAAATGAGACACTCATTAAAAATGATTCCGTTTATCAAATCCTATTGATGTCTCCTTTATATCCCAATTTTCTATAGTATTTAATGACTCCAAATGATAAGGTATTAGCCGTCTTAATTTATCCCTGCAGTAACACAAGACTTGGCTGTATTTCAATATTAATGACAACGGCAGTAATACTAACAATTACTAATATTACGGAGCACTTTGTATGCCCCAGGCATTGCGCTCAACACCTTGCACACACTATCTCATTTAATTCCCACAAAACCCCTCAAAGGGAAATAGTATCTTCATTGGCATTTAAGGAAAATAGTGTTGGGAAAGTTGAAGGCAACTAACTGAGGTCATACAGGTGGTGTTTCAGTGACAACTGCAAGGTTCCCTTAGTTCAGCCTCTCTCAGAGCAGTCCTTGAACCACTGAAACCAGAAACACCTGGGACTCTGTTAAACTCTTCAACTTCAGGTTCCTGGACCCCCTGTCTTAGACACAGGGAATCAGAACCCTTGGGGCATGGCCCTGTAATCTGCGTTGTAAAACATGTTCCTCGAAAGACGGGCACGCACACACACCAAATTTGGAGAATCCCTCTCTCTGGCTTTTGAATACTCTGATGCCAGCGACCAAGGGGCTGGCTTTGGGAAGGGCATGCGCAGTTACCTCGGGGCAGTGGCGGGGGCGGGGGCGGGGGGATCTGGCCCTTGCCCTGCGGAGCAGTGGGGAAAATTAGAGGCAAAAGGACCTGTGTTTTAGCCCTCAGTTCAGTTTACGCGATTCCTTTCATCTCTCCTGGCCTCCCTTTTCTCATCTGTCAACCAGGAGAGACACTTTTCTTTCCCAGGTGGTTGTGAGGACTGAAGGAGATAATGGATGAGAAGTGGAATGAAATGTTAACAGTAGAAAGTGCCCTGCAAAGATATGCGACATCAATCACGGGGTTGCCTTGGGATGGGGCAGGGCACCAGGGGACATCGTGTGCTTTGGCACTTGGTGTGAATACGGAGAAGGGGAGATTGGGGAACACTTGCAGGGCCTGAAATCTTGGGGACCCGTCCAACCTTCTTGGGAGACGCCATTTCCTCTACAAATCCAAGGAAATCACTCCTTTTAGGCCAAGGAGGCACCCTTCTGTCTAGTGCTGGTCCTCACCCAGCTGCTCCAGGTGGGCCTGATGTGTGCTTTCTGCCTCAACTTCCCCATCTGTTCAGGAAAGTCAGACGCACCTGCCCCTTTGTGGACGCACCCTCTTCCGGCGCCATTTCCTTCAGCCAGCATTACTCAGCATTTTCTGAGTGCCAGGATTGTTACCACTTATTGAATCCCCACAACAGTTCTGCAATGTCTGTACTTCAATTAAACCCACTATAGACAAGGGAGTTAAGTTATCTGCCTAAGCCCGTAAGTGGAGGCACTCCAGGACCCGCATTCTTACCCCCTGTGCCACACTCCCAGGAAAGGGTGTTAGGGAAAAGGTGTGTTAGCGTCTTGAGCTGTTTGGGGACCGAATGCGGGACCGTCCACACCCGAAAGCAGCCTCTCCCTTTCCCTGCCCCGCTACAATGTGGCCTGAGTTATTCAATTAGGGAGGGAAATAATTGGCAGCGGAGAACGCCTCTAGCAGTGGTAATTACCTCCAGCGCCTTGTTGGAATAGTCCAGCTACATTGCAGTTTATGCTGTAAAACCTTAATTATAATATAAACAGCTGCCCTTCAGCCCTGTGGGGTAGCCGTCCCCCGCCTCCCTTCCCTGGCCTCCTTGAGGTGTCTCCCTCATGAGTGGTCAGGGGGGTCCAGGAGGGGGGAGGGGCTTCGGGGAGGAGGGGAGCTCATGCCTGAGTGTGCTGTGGGGCTTGGGAGACCACGCTGCAGGGAGGCCCTGTCAGGGCTCCATCTCCAAAGGAGAAAGCCAAAGGCAGCACCCCCAGCTTCGTACCCAGAGTCTCTTGGGGGTGGAGGGCCCCAGAAGTTAGCAACCTGCCTAGTGGCACTCGGCTTAGCCGGGGTTTAGCCAGCTGTGGTGCAGTTTCAGGGTGACGTGTCTTTTCGTTCTCTCCCCTGCAAGGGCCAGCAGGGCCTTTCCTTCTGGGGCCAGGCTCCATGGCCATGTGTGGGGCCATGCCGAGTGCCGGGCGCTCTGCAGGTACCGTGCTAAGTAGGCACGGTCGGAAGCAATTTCCCATTCAAACATCACGGCCCTTCGCATACACAGGGACTGAACACCCCCATTTGGCTGGTGAGGAAAAAAGCTAATTAGGGATAAGGCTTGCAATGCAAATGACCCTGTGGGAGATTTAAGTACAGGTAGGTTGACGGAAAGTAGGTATTTTTGTTAAAGCAGAGGGAGGGGTGCCCCACAGGGGAACCATTGGGCCGGAACCGGGACGGGAAGGATTAGGGGTAAGTCAGCTCCAATCTGATGGTCAGGGCTCTTGCTTCAGTCTTTCTGGGGCGGACAGGATAATGTGAGCTCCCCAGGGGTCTTCAAAGTAGAGTGAGCAAGACAGTCTCTCGAAGAGCAGGGATAATTATTTGAACTTCTGTTTTTTATTTCTTTTTTGTTATTTCTGATTTCTAAGTTTTATAGTGGGCTTCTGTACAATAGTATATTTATCTAATTTATACAACAATAAATCTCTCATTTAATCCTGTATAAGCAAAGTAAAGCGGCATTCGGAACTTGGGTCGGGGAGCCAGGCTACCTGGATTCAAGTCCCTGCTCCGCCACCTGCTGGCTGTGTGACTTGGGGTAAGGTACTCAGCCCTGCTGTGCCCCCGGGTCTTCATCTGTACAATGGAGCTCACAGACTGTAGCCTCCATTATACGGTAGTTGTGAGAATTACTGAGTCAATGCATGTAAAGTGCTTCTAATAGTGCTTGACCCTGAGTAACCATCCAGTAGATATCAGATATAGATATTAGCAAGGTGGGGTAAGGAAAGATAAAGAAACGGAGGTTCAGGGAGGTGAGTGGAAGAGCTGGCATTTCAATTTTGGGGATACATCAGGATGCATGGTGAAAACTAAGTTCTTAGCAACAACCTGATGAGACCAAGAAGATGCACCAGCTTCTGCTTCTAAGATTCTGTGATCCTAACCTCCGATCTGCACCTGCCCTTTCCATTTCCCCAGCGGGCACAGGGGAAGGGCGGTAGCACATCTCCCTCTCAATCAGCAGAGCTCTGCCAGTTGGTCCTCATTGCCATCAACCCCAACCGTGTGCTGGCCCACCTCTCTAGAGTCCTCCAGAACTCCCGCCAACCCCTCAGGGTGTCTTTGCTCCAAGGAGAGATTCTAAAGCCTTCTGGAGCGATGGTCTGGATGAGCAGGATGTTGTAGAAAGACAGGTGCTGAGAGGATTCAGTCAGGTAGCACAGGGTGCACTTCTGCGGGGCACGCTGGGCAGGTTGTCTGGGGCAAAGGGACTGGGTTGGGGCTCACGTTACAGCCTCTTCCCTCTGTGTTCCTTTGACAGCCTTTGAGTATGACACCCACCTGTTCTAATTCTGTCTTAAATCCGGAATCAAGACGTCCTTGCTATAAAGACCTTGAACCCTTTTGGGAGATTTTATGGATTTAATAGACATCTCAGGATGGTCTAACATCGGCTTCCTGCCCTGGAAGTAGCTGCTGGGTGGGCCTGAGGTTCATCCGACACGTAAAGAGCTTCAGATCTAGGAGTCTGAGGTGGGGAGACGTGGTCACTATGGAAAGAGTAGGAGACTGTGGTGAGCTGGAACATTCTTTGCTGTAGACTGACTTCTGGAGACAAACTTGCTGGTTGCACACCAACCCTTCCCCGTCCGGAGGACTGGCCTTCCTGCTCCCCTGCTTCCGGCCCCATCGAAGGCTCCATCCTCCATAAACACCACAGAGCAGGTTCCCTGCCCACACCCTCCCCTGGCCCCCACCAAAGGACATAGGAGTTTAGTGTAAGTAACAGCCAGTAGCTAACAGTAACTAAAATGTTCAGAAATGAATGTTTCAGGACACTTTAAACAATGCACTTGAAACACGAGACTCACATTCGGCATTAAATTAAAGTCCTCGAGTGGATTTGTGTATTTTTTATTTCATGTCACCCTGGCTACAACTTTATCTTCTCCATTTACTCCAATAAGTCCTTCCTTAACGAAGACTTGAAGGATGAACTCTACGCTTGCTTAACGTGAGTAACTCTTCATCTCGTCTGTTATCTCTCGGTGGCTGATAGGACGAGGGAAGCTGCTCAAGAGAGCATTAAAATAGTGCTTTCAGAAACCCTCAGCCAATAAAAGTCGCCTACAGAGTTATAAAGCCTCTCTCTGTGTCAGTTTTCTTAACCTCCTAATCTGAGGTGTCCAATTATTGGTTTACGAGCCCTTGGGGATTGCTGTATTAAGTAAATTAAGAAAAATGGTTATATTCAGTGTGAGCTAAAATACACAAGGCTGGTAGTAAGAAAGGAGCTACCTATTAGATCTTTTATAAAATGAGTCCCTAAAGCAGAAAGAATAGTTCCCCCAAGACTTGTCCTGTGGACTGCCTTTCAAGGGCTGGTTCATATTTATAAGCCAATTTGTCTGGAAATAAATCTCTTTAATACACTCAACTAACTCTAAGAGGTGTGTTCCATGGGAACCAATCTTCCTAAATGAACTGTCTCAAGAAAGGTTTGAGCAGCGCTGGAATTTCCACCTTCAGGAGAGATAGGTAGGTAGGTAGATAGATAGATAGATAATAGATAGGAGTTTAAGAAACTGCCAAATTGAATCTAGACACCTAAAAAAAAAGTCATATACCTGGTTGAGGAGATGGCATTGGAAAGCACTAATTTTTTTTAATACAAACTGGGAGCTCAGTAATGGTCCACCTGCCCTGAGATTAATTTGAGCAGCAGTTGGGCTTTTTATCTACTATGATTTCTTTCCATAGGGCCAGAAAAGAGGGTATGCACTCATGAGCACCTGAGGTTTTCCTTCCTCTTTTCCTTCTTTCCTTCTTTCCTTCTTTCCTTCCTTCCTTCCTTCCTTCCTCTCTCTCGCTTTCTTTCTTTCTTTCTTTCTTTTCTTCCTTCTCTCTCTCTTTCTCCTTCCTTCCTTCCTTCCTTCCTTCCTTCCTTCCTTCCTTCCTTCCTTCCTTCCTTCCATCTTGAAGGTAAAAATCGCATCCCATAAGCATTAAAATGCAGGTTTAAGAGAGGACTGTTTTTGGCTATTTGTTTGGTTCTTTTGGTTAGAGCTTGTACAAACTCATCTCAAAATGGAGGTGCTTTTATCACATTTTTATTGAGATATAATTAACACACAATAAAGATCCTTAATTTACAGAGTTGTTTTGAGACATTAGTTAAATAAAATGAAATAAAAGAACACGTGTGGAAATCCCTCTGTACCATGGTCAATGTTGATTGAATTATAAATATGATATAATTGCTGATGCCACTTTTTTATTTAGAAACCCTCAATGCCTCCTCATTCCCCATAAGATGGTCTAAAATCTGAAGCTCAACAATTTAAGACTCCTAATAACTCAACCCCACTATCCTTTCTGGTTTAATCAGCAGCTGCCATCTCTTACACACACTGCTATTCAGATAAACGAGAAGACTGGGAACTTGTGTGTCTCTCCAGTTTCCATGTGCTGCCCCATTTCCGCCTATCGAGGTCCTGCCCATCACTCCACATCAGAGGCCGACTCTTCCAGGGAGCCCTCCTGATTATTCCTCTGGTATTAGCTTCCTTTTCCATGGCCTATCTCATTATGCTGCATTGCTTCCAAGGTATTTGCCACTTTCTTTTCTTGTGTTAACTATTTACCATGACCAGCTCCTCTCCTTCATATATTTTTAATAAACATTCATTGAGCATCTATAATATGGGAGCCCAAACGTGGACATGGGGAGAGGGTGGGCAGAGGTATAGAAATAAATGACCTGATGTTTGCTCTGGAAATGCTCAAGGCCAGCTGGGGACCACCGAGGCAGCAAGCACCACCGTGTTCAATTCTGTACCTCTAGCAGAGTCTAAAATGTTCCGTGCACACCAGACACAATGCCAATAAAATCAAAGACTGTTAAAGGTAAAAGAAGATCAGAGTGTTCAATGTAACTAACTCATCTAGCAGAAGAGGAAATTAAGGCTCAAGCAGGTTACATAGTATGTCCAATCACCAACAACTCCGAAGGTATAAATAACCACACACCAAACAGAGAAGAGTTCGGCTAAGAACATCAGCCACGGGGTTGTTTCCCGCCCGCCCCTGCAGAAAAGCTCGAGTTGCCCTTGGCCATAAAAAGTCCATTTTGCCCATGGAAATAAATCCTATTTCTGTGAGGTGCCATTCTTTGACCTCAGAGGAACCTGGCTTTGAATCCTATATCAGCCCTGACCAACTGGATGCCCTGGGTTGAGACACTCACTATTTCTGACCGTCATTTGCCTTGTCTATAAAATGAAGATGATCATTTTTATTTCATAGGAGCATTATAAGAATTATGTTATCATATAAGTTAAATTAATACACAACAAGGAAATGTGTTCCAATTTTACTATGTGGTAAGTGTTGGTAGCGGTGGTGGCAGTGGGTGGGAGTAGAGGTTATAGTTCAAACACGAACACGTGGGATGAACTTTCTGTGAATGGCATTGTCTCCTGAAGGAGCCACTTAGTCTCCCAGTGACCTGGGAGGTGTCTGCATTTTTCAGCTTCAGAGTTCCCGTTTTCCGATTTATCAGCCAACCCATTATAGCACTTCAGCATGTCAGAAAGAAATTCCTTTCATCGTAGTTTTCTGAATCTTCTCTTTTCTATTCAGCCATACTCTGGGACCCATTGCATTGCCCAAGCATGCAATGAGGGGTAACAGGGAGGCTCTTAAAATACAAATAATTTTGACACTTCTCACTCCGTCTTACCTAACAGGTCTTCTTCTGCATGCTCCTGGGATCCCAAGGAACCAGTGGCCCTCTCCAATACCTATCACACCTTCTCACTGGTTCCTTGAGGTGAACCTCCATCATTGCTTTGCTAGTTCAGGCCTCTCTCCTTCTCAGACAAGCTTCCTATTCAGTCTAGTTAACTGCTCCAGAAAGCAGTCTGGCTAATTTTAGGTTGTCTTGATCCTTAAGCAGCCATGACCTGCAAGGTTTCTCAGTTTCAACTGTAAGGAATCAAGCGGTGAGGGTAGGAGATGGAAGCGTCAGTATTTATGGAGGAGAGGGGAGGGAGGCCATTGGTAGTGCATTTACACCCCATCATCCCAATAGTTGTAATGCACCCACATTCTAGACAACCCAGCAGCTAACACTCAAGGCTACTCTCAACTCTACTTTTATTAAAGGAGAAAGAAAAGACAACAAAATATACTGACAATCAGAATCAGTTAAGAAACATTTCTACAAAATGTGTTAGGGTGACAGCGAATTCAGGCCCATCTTGCTTTCCCCTCCGTGTCCAGGTTTGCTGCATCATGATCTCTGATGTACAGATTTCTATCTTATTGTTCAACAATTCCCCAGATGCCTTCTGGATTATAAAACAAACCAACACACAAACAAAAAAACCCTAAAAGATTTTACTGCAATGAATACGTTTTTGATATTGAAAATATTGTCCTTATCTCTGGTTTCTTGACAATCAGTTGTGAAGGCACATATGTTAAACTTAAGTCAACTAGAATATTCCGTTGACCAGAATACTTGCATAATTAGAAGCTAAAGAGTTTGCTCAGCATTTATTCTATGCCAGCTCTTCATTAGACACTCTGGAATAGCAATTCTTAACCTATGTCTGTGGAATTCTGAGAGGTTTATGAATGGACTTTGGGAGTGTGTGAACCCACTGAGTTTGTGTGCAAAATTAGGCATCTGTTTATTTTCCTACAAGAGAGGGTCGCTAGCCCTTATCAGCAACCTTGTGCGTTGTAACTTGTAAGTAGGTGTTTTTCTCCATTGCATGAGCTTGGAAAAGGATGTTTTAGTGCGAAAGTGTCCCAGATTTTAAAAAATCTTACTAAGCATTAGCTAAATTTCTTCCAGAAGGTAGTTCAGCCAAGGGTAGATTTCTGGCTCCATGAAAATCTTTCTGAAGGTCACTCAGTTATTTTTGTTGTTGTCTGATTTCATTTGAGGGGAGCTTTGCCGAGACACAGTCTCTCCCCATTTCCCCACTGTGAGAATTCCTTTTCCTCCACCACCTTAATTTTTCCTTCCTATTCTTTCACTCATATGCTCCAAATTCTTCACCCTGCCTGTTCCCTCTCTGCTTCTCTCATTCCCTCTCAGTTCCTTTCCTCTGCCCTTGGCTGCAAACCTGCCCTGTAATTCACAGCAGAGCGGCTGGCGCTGGCTGGCAGACCCGGGTTCCTTGGTTTTAGACAGCCCCGGAACAAGGCAGCGACTTTGGTCTCTGGGCTCCTCAATAGACTGTACAACAAAGCTGTGGTGAAAGAAGGTGTCTTCTAAGAAGTTCACATTACGGCCCGTAGTAAAAGAAAATAGTGATATTGTTACCGCTGCCAGTTTCTTCCCATTGTCTTCCTTGTCAAAAACATGCCCCCTCCAAAGGGATGGGATGCGTTTCAGTACAATTTGAGAATGTTCAGTAACCCAATATTATCTTCATTTCCCTCCTTGTTTCATGTTACTTTCTGATCCTTGAGTTCTCCCAAGTTCACAGCGGTCCATGACATTACGGTGACTCGCTAACTTTCCCATTATACTTACAGTCAATGGGAGAACAATAGATCGTGTTATTCTGTATTTCGCTTCCCTGTCACTCAGCGTTTTATCTCCGTTGATACCCCGGTACCAGACACAGAAACCAAAGTAGGTTGTCTTGTCTTCAGCGAATCTTGAATGCCTTTTGTTCAGAGAGGCGTTTTGTATTCATCAGTCAACTGAGGACTCATCCTGAAGCAGCCCTCAGTCAGCACACAGCCCCAAGTGAAAAAGGGATACTCAGGCTGTGAAATATTCATAGCAAAAGGTCCCTCAATCATGTTCACCTTTTGGCCCCCGAGCCAGGCAGGATCACCAACGGCAACCTGCAAATCTTGTGGACATGAACAATTTCTGGATGGAAAAAAACGTGCCGTGTCTCGTATCCACGTTTGATATTAAACCTATTCACACAGGCCCATTTATCTTCCTACTCGATCTGCCAACCCGGCCGTGTCAAACAGTTTTAATAAAAGTCCAAAGGTGAAATGATAGAGATCAAGGTTTAACCCGATGTCTTCCCCCTCTTCTTCGAAAGAGGTAGCAGAGCGCCTGGCTCTCCTGTTCTCCCCCTCCCCTACACTGCCTCTTTAAATGCCTCTCTCCTGGTGCTTAGAGACAGTCCTGAGGCCGAATTAAATGGCATGTTGTTTATGTTTCTGAAGAATCAAATCTTACCAGATCAATAAATTCATGCCCAAACAGAAAGTAACTGAAGAATATAATGGCTATTAATTGAATGCAATCAGCTGATGACTATAAGGTGTCAAATTCAACCAGAAAAGAGTCAACAGAATCGACAGCAGTGTGTAGAGACAGAGAGACAATCAGAGCAAGAAGCAGGGAGGGAAAGAACGAACGCCACTTTCAATAAGATTTACTCTTGTGGAGTTCCTGATAAGAACTAAATACTCAAGATTCCAGGGAAACTCTGGTTTTGTTTTTTTTTATGTAGATCTAAATTTCAATGGCAAGGAGGGCCTGATTTTGTGGTAAAACAAAATGTAGGTGGGCTAGGAAACAAAACATTGATGAAGGAACCCCTGCTCATCACAGCTAATGGACACCCATTTTATTTAGCACCTACTATGCCAGATGCTGCCCTAGGCGTTTCACATGCAAACGCAGGGAGGTTAAAAGAAAGCTCAAGAAATGCATTCACAGATTCAATTTTAGTGTGCGTTTAATCAAATACACTTTTTTCAGAAAAACCATTCTTTTTTTTAAGATTTTATTTATTTATTTTTAGAGAGGGAAGGGAGGGAGAAAGAGAGAGAGAAAAAAACATCAATGTGCAGTTGCTGGGGGTCATGGCCTGCAACCCAGGCATGTACCCTGACTAGGAATCAAACCTGGGACACTTTGGTTCACAGCCCGCGCTCAGTCCACTGAGCTACGCCAGCCAGCGCCAAATATACTTTTAAGATGCTCTCTGGAGAGTGAGTAGTCAAAGTAGACTCCGGCCAGCTCTGTGCTCCATAAGAGAAGTCTAAGAAAGGGTTTGTCGCAACTTCCCGGTGCCTTTGGAGCCATAAAGGACGAAGACGAAGAATGGCAAAGAGAACCCCACTCAAACAATACCTCAGATAGATCCCACCTACTGCCTGGAATACTACATTAAGATTTCAGAGGCTGCGTCCTGACTCAGAAGGAAAAAAAAAATCTGTATTGAAATAGCAACTTCTGCCAAGAGCATGGGTGGGAAAAGTTGGTAGGCTTTTGTCATTCTGAGCCTCGACCTCAGTGTTCTGGGTTTCCAGATCCGTTTAAACCTCAGAACACAAGAAAGGCTGCAAAAGGATTCCAAAGCAGTTGACTTTGTTGGGAAATGTAGATGCTAATTTCATGTTAGGCACCCAAAGCTCTCTGGAGAGAAGGCCTCTGCCAATCTAATGAATAAATAAAACACAAATAAAGCTTCACGTTCAAGCCTGGGTGCCCCAGGGAGATAGTCTCTTGGAATTCAGTAATGAAGATGCCTGCAACTCCGTGCGGGACCCATCAGGGAGACCAGATTGCATCAGTGCCCAGACTCCCAGTGCCTATTAGCTGCAGATCTGGACCCAAAGAAAGCAAATAATTAAGCAGGTCATTAGGAAGCCTATAAAAGTACGGATATGCAGCTACGCCCTGCCGTTAACTTCAAAGGTGACCAAAAGGCAGAGATTCTTTGTAGCAAAGGAAACAGCAATGGAAAAAATGAAGTCTCATGCTACCCAAGGGCTACTACCCGAGTAAGAGTTTATTCCACAAAAGTCTGCTCCAGCTCAAGCAGACCAAGCGGCTCCCCCTTTGCTTGGGCTGCGCTCTCGGAAGCCACCCAGGGCTAGGCTGTCTCTGAGGTCTGCTCTGCCCTATGGTATAGCAGGGGCTGGAGGTGGACAGGGTTATCCCAAGGAGGTCGGCTGACCGGGGAGTCCCAGAGCCCACCTTCTGACTGGGGCAAAGCTGTGTGAAGTGTGCCTCTCCGTTTCCTTCCTTCAAGGCCCTTCCCACTTACAGGCCCTGGAAGACCCCAGAGAGGAGAATCAATTACATTCAGATTAAATTCACTTATATTCACATGTAAATGACCCAAACATCCTTATCTAGGTTTACTTGAGATGTCAACAATCTCCAAAAAGAGGACAATATTTATTGGTGGAATTTTAGGACTCACGGCCCTCCTGTGGGGATAATGTTAGAGACTCTTAGAAGGCTTATTTTTTTTTCTGGTCCCCAAATCGTATTTCCTATTCAGGTACAGGCAAAGCCTTCCTGTCTGTCCCAATGTAATGCAGACACACAGCTGCAGGCAGCTAGCTGCCAGACTCTATGGGCTTCTGTGTTCTAAGCTCACACCAGACTGTCCTGGTTGGGCTGGAGCTTAGTGGTCCTGAGGCATCTTCCAGTCCCTCCTGGTTCTACTCTGATCCCAGCTGGTCTGGAGATGGTAAAAAACAAGTTAGAAATGCAAATAATGGTGAATTAATTTGTCTGGGGGCAAGGCTACTCGAAGTGTTCATTTGGGAAAGTAGAATATTTTCATTAATTCTTCCTTCCCCTCTGTCCACCCTCCTGCCATCAACTGGAAATAACATCTCATTGGGTACAGTTTTTCATTTTTAGAAGACTCATGTTCTTTTACTAAATTAATTTACCTAGTGGAGCCCTGATGTGATGTAATTTTGAGGAAAGACTACAGAGTTGGTGTCATTATTTCTTAATATTTAAAAGCTCCCTTGGTTAATGTGTTTTTGGGAAACAAGTTGTTAAATCATTAGGGGTGATGTTTTGTGGCCTTTCTCTAAGCAGCAGCTAAGGCTGACTTGAGCTATTGGGCTTCAAGACCACCCCTTACCCACCCCAGCTCCCCATTAGCATGCTTGCAATGGGCTGGTCACAGCCTAACAGGCCTGATTACTAGAACTATATTTGATAAATGTGATCATAATTACAATTTCCATTTATAAAAGAAAACCAAGAAGTTGCCCTGTTGAATTCTATGCTACACTCTAGTTGCTGAAGGAACAGGAGGAAACTTCTGGAAGCTGGAAACCACAGACGACTTAAGGGCCACTTCAGATCTGTTCAATTGTTGCAAAGAAATGAATGGTGGAGTGAGATCAAGTTGGGATAGAACAGGATAAAAGTTATCCTCTTGTGGGCCCAGAGAGGAGGCCCAGGGGTGAGGCGTGATGGACACAAGCATGAAGGGAACTTCGGCTCCATTTAAGGATGCCTTTTCTGACAGACAGACCTAGCGAAGAGCAGAGGGAGGTGCTCCTGCAATAAGGAATTCCACGTGGTGACGGAATAGAAAGTTCTAGCCAAGCCAAACACTAGACATCAAGAATTGCAGTGGAGAAAAGTTGGCTATTTTATTATGAATGGTGCCCCCCCGGGAGAAGAGGAAGCAACTGCTCCAAAGCCTGAACTCCCCAGTCCAGGATTCAGGGGAGGGGGGTTAGGGCTATAGGGGGAACGGGTATGCAGAAGGGCTGGCGGGGGAAGTTTTCCTTGCAGGGCCCCGGAGCTTGGCCATTTACGTCAAGGGGGTATCAACAGACCTGGACAACAGACTATGCTTCTGAAAGGGCTCTGGGGTTTAAGTTCCAGTTATGTCCCGGTCCTTTGGTTCTCTGTGTCTGGGTGGGGGAGGGCATGGGGGTCAAACTTTGCTTCTGGGTGCAGGTGGAGGTCAAAGTTCCCTCCTCTGTGAATGTTTGGGCTGCATGGCTTGCGGGGTTTTTTTATCTGTTGTCTGTGAGAAACAACTCAGTATCTTAAACAGGACGAGGACCATTCTGAGCTGATTCTGTGGCTGTAACATCATCAGCGGTGTTCAAGAAAAGTCAGGAAGAACACAGCTCTTGTAGAAGAAATTCACATGTTGAATAAGAAGTTGGGATGCCTTACCTCCAAGTTCTTTTCCTAAACTAATGTCCCCTAAATGATTCTGTGATGCAATGTGGGAATGGAAAAAAATAAGAGCCACAGATTCAGGCTGAGTTACGGGCTGAGGGATCACCACCATGGATGATGTTCATGGTCAAGAACACTAGTGAGCTTAGGCAAATCTGTTGATGGGAATGGGGTCCTCCATATGGGGTCACCTGGACACTGAAAGTAAAGAATAGCTCCCCTGAGGAGCAGACTGCCAGGGTGAAGAAGAGAGGAACCCAAGCCTGGAAATGACACTATAGTGGCTGTAAGTGTCATCAGCCTTCCTCAGCAGACTCGGAACAGTTTCAGAGTCTTCACCCTGTCTTCTTTCCATCTGGGAGCAGCAACACCACTTCAAACCTTCGGTACCTGTGATGGTGTGAGATAACTTCCACTTCCACTAAAGCATTACTTGTTTAGCAGCTCATTTTGATTAGAACGAACTCATTCCCTTCTAGACCAGTGATCGTGAACTTCAGTTGATGGGACGGGGTGGTTTCATGAAATACACTCGGGAAGCCTTCTCTGAGAAGGCAGCAGGCTCAGCCCGGCTATTGTTGCCCAAGGCTCTCCCCCTCATGGGTCTGGTGTCCACGTGGCCTCAGTTCCCACTGTCTTGTCCTGAGGAGCTAATACGGAGTGCAAAGGGACTTCTGCTGAGCCGGGTCTCTCTTCACCGCCTGGCTTCTCTCCTGCAATCGCTGTCATCTTGGTGATAGCCTAATGAAGCCTCATCTGCCCAGACTAGTGACAATGCCGTGCTTCTCGTATTCTTCCAAGAGGTCCGATCATATCCAAGGGAGAAAGAAGGCAGTCTATTCTTAAAGAAACACACACATGCTCACACATATGAAGCAAATTTTAAATGTTTCAGGGTATTTCCCCTTTACTTCTTTTCTAAGACTTAATTGTGATTGTTTCCTTTTCCACATAATGTTTTAAATGAAACATTGATTAGACTTATGACTATGTGTAAATAGATCAACTTATATATGTTATAAATTAAACATAAGTATATAGGTAGAAAGACAGAGGAGAGGACAAAACTCACTAGAAATACGTGGCTTTGCAAGGAGGAGATGGCACGGGCGGTTGGGTTGGTGCTGTGTACTGGGATTTCAGGGCCTGCCATCGCGTGGGACGGTCTTCTCTGAGCTGGGCCTTTAGGAACACACAGGCACAAACTGGGGAGGGGCAGTGGCTGCTTAAAAGGTCAAATGGCTAAGGCGCCGTGAGCAAGAGAGTGTGTACTGAAGACGGCTGCCCACTAGGTGACGCATCCCAAACTCAGTTCCAAACAAGGCCAAGCCGCATGCCAGGGTGAAAAAAGCTGCCTGTGTCCCTTACGATACCAGTAGCCCCAGTTATTCAATCAGTCAGGGCCATGCCACCAACTGGGAATTTGAATATAGAAAAAGTGCAGGTACTGTGTTGGCCTAAGACAATTCTTAAACCCTATGGAAGGACCAAACTTTATCATGAAGATCTAGGAAAAGGAGGCATTTCTGCAGTATTCATGGCAACATGATGCCTTGCCTCAGAAGTCCTTAAAGACATTTGTTTCATTGATTGGTGTGAAACATCCACTCGAAGAACAGACACATGGAATGTTGAAAGTACAAGTTGGCCGGCCCTGGCCTCTGTCTCCTGTGATGCTTGCGGTGTGGCAGGCGACACAACCTCTGGCCGCCGGTGCAAACAATGTCTGTGACTTCATTGGAAATATTTATGTTGGGAAGAACGGGGGCTATCTAGCCTGAAAAAGAGAGGATTCCGGGGAGACACAGTTGTCTCTGCTTGTGAATGAAACTATGGGTGAGGACAGATAAGGGAGCTAAGTTTTATTATGCTAACTGTAACATAGGCCCTCTGCTAGGCACTCTGCCATAACTTCTATGGTCCTCACAGCAATTGTATGAGGCAGATCTTTTAGATAAGGAAACCAAAAAATCAGAGTCTTAGTAATTGCCCAGCTGGAAATTAAGTGGCAAGGCCAGAGTGAATTCTGTATGCCTAAAAATCCTGATATCCTTCACAGCCCGTGATTATGTTATAATGTGCCATGGGTAAAACTAGGGTCTGTAGACAGAAATGATAAAACAGTGGATTTTATTCCACTCAAAAGAAGGAGGTGATTCTGAATTCAGCATGGTCCGGAAATGGCAGGGTTGGGGGCCGGGACGGAGGGGTGTCTTTCTGGAGACCGTTGGTTGCCGACTCAGCACGGGTCATCATTTCTCAATGTATGTTCCATAGAATATGATGCCTGAAGTGTGGCAAACCACGGGGGCGGGAGTGGGGGTAGGAAGAAGAAACGGGCCATGTGGTTTGATAAATTCTCAAAATGCGCAGTTAAAATACGTCATTTCCTAGAGAATTTCTCTGAGACTCACACACTAATTGTGCTGTGTGAATCTACTAAATGAGGACTTATTTGACTTTGGAACCCCTTTCTCCTGGAATATTTTCAGGGACTAGTGTTCCAAAGAATGCAATACGAAAATACCGTGGAGCATGCCAAAACACCACTCGAGAGCTGGGTCAGAGGACCTTCCAGCCTTTGGCATTTTTTATTTATTCACTCATTCACTCACCGAACAACAGTCTCTAAGCATTTATCAGGGGCCAGCCTCCAACGTAGGCACTGGGGATACCAAGATAAGTAAGAGCTCACCTTCTATCTCTCTTCCCAACCCTGCTCACCTCCTCCCCATTCCCTCACCCACTGTCACTCCCCTCCCGCCACCCGGGCCTCCTTTCGATCCTGAAAACACTCCAGATATTCCAGGCTTTTGCATGGCTGTTCTCCTTCCCAGAGGCTCCTCCCCCATAGAGCTGCGTGGCTAACTTAGACCCCCGCTGTGAGGCTTCGATCAATGTCACTTTCTCAGTGTAGCCTCCCCTCGCCTTCCAGCACCTCCGATTCCTCTCACCCTCCCCCGGTATTTTTCCCACAGCACTTGCCATGTCCTAGCATATGACAAAATTAACTTTGTCACTTGTCTGTCTCCTCCACTAGAATGTAAGCTCCGTAACGTCAAGGGTCTTAGTCTGTTCTGTTCACAGATATATCCCCAGCATCTAAAATCACTCCTGTGACATGGTAGGTGCTTCATAAACATTGGGGAATGAATGAGTGACACACACAGTTCCAGTCCTCACAGGTGCTTCTGTGAACATCCACGAAGACAGAAAACTTGTGGGAGTCATTATGTGAAAGTTAATTTTATATAGATAGGTAGATACATTTCTAAATATATATATGTGTATATATGTATTTATGGAGTTGGATATCAAAATCATTTCAAAGTTTTAGATAATGTTCTAAGTAGTAGATTCAAAAAATCAAAATATCAGGTCCTGACGACAGCCTGTGCACTTCCGGGGCCTCCCTGAACTTGAAAGCTGATGTCCCTCAGGGTGGCGCTGCCAAACCCTGCTGGCATGGCCACCAGAGAGCCCTGGAAGATCCAAGAGCGATCCAGAAGGGCACTTGTGGCCTGTTTGTATTTTAGTATCTGGGGGATCAGAAGCAGGTGTCGGTGACGTGAATCCTTAGAGTTGCAGGGTGCCACTTCCTCACAGTTTTCCATGAAATGGGTTCAAGTCCAATATGGCATGAATGTCATTTATGCCTTTACAGGCAGACATGGACACTTTTGATGTTTCAGAATCTATTCTCCCCAAGCCAAATAATCGTACGTCATCTTCTAGGTGTTGGAAGGACCCTGAGAAGGTGCCATCAGACACAGGTTAGCCTTTACCCTGACTTTTTACGTATGGAGCCATCTGCTTATATGTTTCAGAAACACGCCATTGTCATCTGACAAGCAAAGCAAAAGCAGTGGTTCTCTTCGTGGTGTTTTTGTTTAGACCAGCCTGAGTCTGGCCCCAGGAAGATGATACTGTCCACCTTACTGAAGGAGGAGTGAAGCTGCGATTTGTGCTCCACACTGGCTCTCGGCCCTCGACCCAGCACTGCACGACAGTGACCACCATGCAAGCCCCGTTCTGCCGCCGCTTCCTGACCCATGTCCTCCTGGTTGTCGTCCTCAGCGTCTGAAAAGAGAAAGGACAGAGAGGTGAAGGTTTTATTCCAATTCTGGAGAAAGTCACACATCAGGAAAAACTACAATCTCGTCGTTATTTTTACCTTTATGTTTATAAAATGGTGATGTTTCGTGTTATGTGTGTGAGTGGCAATTTAAAAGAATCTATAAGTAACAGGCGTGAGGCGAGTTAGAATACTTAACATGGATTTTGAACTTCTGCCAGGATGGGCTCCAAAGCCAGTTCTTCCTATTTGCACTGTTGCATTTATCCATTTCCAAACATTAGAAGATCCATCCATCAGATTCTGTGTAAATCCAGCACACAGATAATTTGTAAAAAAGCTTTCTTTCAAAATGTTCTGCGGTGTTTCTAATCTTGTCGCTTTTCTAATTTTCTAATCACATAACCTTGAAGTCGAAAGACACAGCCTGTGATAATCTGTGTACACTGTCTTCATTATTATCACAGACATTCCGAAAAAAAAAAAAAAAGAAAACACATACAAAAAAAAAAAACCCTTCTGCCCCCCACACATTCAAAGCTGCCTTTAAAGTCCTACTTTAGTCACAGTTCAATCACATCCACATTAGTCCTACTCATCAGACAGAAAAGTGTTCGTGAGCATAAGGGGCATATTGACTTTAAAAATTTACTGGCGAGGCGTTCAGAGCCTGCAGGAATGTCAAAACTCCAACCTGCATTTTGATGTTTTTGCCTCCGGTTAGTCTTGACTGACATGCTTGGAGCACTTTGGTCTGTGCTCTGGCATCCATTAACTGTCCTTGACTCAATGTTATCCAGGCCGTTATGGGCAGCGCGGTGCCTAATGGTTTCAGTGGATTAGACGCCCCAAGGTGTAAGGAAACTCACGCCCCATTTTAAGGGATCACATTGGCTATTCTTGGCTTCATTATGGGGGGCATTGTTTGATCCGAAATAATGAGGGCCTGTTAATTATTATTCTGATAATTGGGCCTCATGTGGGAGCATGGCAGAGCGCGAGGTGTTTTCAAAGGAAGCGAGTTTGGAAAAGGGAGAAAGAAATGTCAAGGTTGAGGTGTCTTTGAGAGGAGTTTGTTTATATGCAAAGTGTTTTCACCTAAGCGGGGACCTGGGGCTGGACGGAGGGGAGAGAAGGAGGCTGGAGTGAGCCTCGGTCTGTACTTACTTCAGCTTCGGTGGATTGCAAAATTACTACCTTGGGCAAACCATTGAAAAAGGCTCCCCAATCCCACGCCTGAGCCTGCAATTCTGTACGAAGAGATTGGGAGTTGGCATCTCTTGGAGGAGAGAGAGATCGTATGGAGAAGAGCTGTCCTAGTTGAATCCCTCCTGCTCTCTGGGGCAAACTGTGAACTTTGTTTATGTGCCATCGTTTGTCCTATTTTTCCCATCTATAAAACGACAACCAAGTCCACGAAGGGTGTCGCGTTAAGACTGCTGCCTGGTCAGACAGAAGGGGTGGCTGTCTCTCCAGGATGCACAAATGTCAGGAGTTCGTGAGGCGGCCAGGAGCACATGACTTCTGTGTGTGGAAAGAGGTGGTGGTGACTGGGGGGTATTTCCTTGAGTAACTCAGTCCCAAATGAACCTCTGAAATGCCATGAAGTTCTGCTTTGTTCAGACACTGCCTTGTAGGTTACAAGGACTGCTTTACAGTATTAAATCTGGACTGGGTCCCTTTCTTCTTGGTGAATGCTGTTCACATTGACATTTAATTATTTTTATGCCACTCATGTAAGTGTGGGAGAGAAAATTCCAGAATCTACGAGTCTCCACAATATCGCCTCTTTCCTGGAATCCACATGAGAGCCCACAGGGTCTCCATCCGCTTGAAGGAAGGGGTGGGTTTAAACAAATGCCTCCCTTTGAAAGGAGGAGGGAGGGTTTGAGGGAAGGTAAACTTGCATTTGAAGCTTTAACCTGGGTTTCTGTCAGACTTCCATATACTTCAGGTGCAGCCGGCCAGCTGAGATGAGAGCTGGCCTGCCTATAGACCAGGTGACAGTGACCGACAGGAAGAGAAGAAATAGAGAGAAGGACCATACTCATTTTGAGTTCCAGCGCTATGTTCACATGACTTTGCTTGGTTCTAAATCTCACTCTTCCAATTAAACCGGAGAGACTATCAAAAAGTGCGTGTTCAAAACGGTTACCTAGCCTGGAGTTTTGGACTTCCCCGAGCCTTCTTCATACGGCTCTGTGATTCTCTTTTGTATGTGTGAATGTTCTTTGAGATGCACCGTGGGAGGCAGAGCAGGAGGAAAGGGTGGGAGGGCCAGAGCGCAGTGTTGGGGAATTGAAGAGTTAGTGGCCAAAACAGGTGAGCTCGTCTGTGATCTCTCAACTGTGCCCAACAGCTTCAATGCACCTCATAGGTTCATCAAAATGACAGCGCACTTCACTAGAACATGGCATACTAAGTGCAGAGTGAGAGAGCACGGCCATCTTAGCCCCGTGCGCAGGGGAGAGTCAAAGTCCGAGTTGGCTGACAGGCGAGCGGAGACCTAGACCAAACTCGGTCACTCATTCGTCAGGTGACCTTGAGCTGAACTGACTTTTCTTGGTCTGATTCCTCACCTGAGAAATGCGGTTATAGGTCTGCCTTCCAACTCGATAGAGATGTTACGAAGCTAGGGCAAGGTTGTGATCATAAAGTGAACTGTAAAAACGAAATCAGGTCATGTTGTTTCCAGGTATTGATCAATTAGGACAGTAGAGACCCCGACCCCTTTCCCCACTCTACCTCCAGTCTTGCTGCTTTGGCATTCTTATGTTTTCATTACTGGGTGGGTCAGCCTCCCATAGAAATTTCTGTAAGAATATAAGAAATCTCTTCCATCGGAATGGACTAATGACTCTTTAGAAATAATACCCAGCACAATGACCTACATGCAAATATTTGTTAGATTTAATATGAATCACTGAAGCTAATGTTTGTTTGTTTTTTTAAGATTTTATTTTTATTTTTTATTTTTAGAGAGGGAAGGGAGGGAGAGAGAGAAAGAAACATCAATGTGCGGTTGCTGGGGGCTGTGGCCTGCAACCCAGGCATGTGCCCTGACTGGGGATTGAACCTGCGACACTTTGGTTTGCAGCCTGTGCTCAATCCACTGAGCTACGCCAGCCAGGGCTGAAGCTAATGTTTCGACGTGTCTGGAATACCAGTTTGTTAGCAAAGAGTGTGTCTTTTCTGCTCACGGTCTTGCCCTTGCAGGTGAAGAAACTGACTGCTCCAGCTTCCCTTCAGACAAGATCCTGTAAGACGTTTTAAAACTCGCTTTCTATGTCTTTATATTTTCATCCTACATCCTTTCTTAGATTTCAAGTTCTGGCTTTCATTTAGGCCCTTTCTTTTTATCTGTCCTGGAAAAGCTGTTTCATGCTTCTATGAGGGACAATGAAGCATGTCTCCCTGGGGTTATTAAATAGGTGTGACATTATCCTATCCAGATCCTTGTATTTCATAGCTTTACTACCGTGGTCCTCCAAGGCCTTGACTTTCTCACATACGGGGTTCTAGGCTTTTTAGTCTGTTTGCACACAGAAGCCTCTCTGTCTCTCCTTTGCCTGGAGAAAGCCAACTACCACTTTTATAAGCAGTTTTACCCCCTTACAGTTGTTACAGAAACCACCCTCTCTCTGTGGAGAGCGCACAATTTGCTGAATTAGATACATGATGCATCATCAGGAGTCACGGATCAGAGGCGCTCCCAGATGAAGACACTGTCTAAAAGGAAGAATAAAGCTTCGTTTATTCCCAGAGCTCCCCTATTCCAAATAGGAAATTTTCCTCAGCGTTACCCGTTTACCATGATATCATCTTATGTCTTGACATTCACTAGGGCAGATGATTGCCAAGGTCCTTGGTGCCTTTGAACTTGTACAAATAGTTCCACTTCAGTGACCATGACTCAGAAGCCAATCTTCACAGCTGCCGCTCTGTTCTCTGGATGGCAGGGCGTGTGCGTTTCATGGACGAACCCTGGAGACTCGATGGATGGCAAACATATATCCTCTCTCTCTCTCTCTCTCTCTCTCTCTCTCTCTCTCCCTCCCTCCCTCTCCTACTCCTATCCTCCCTACTCCCCAACCTCCCTTTCTCTCAAACTAGTTAGGGACTGCTTCCTTTTATTTGCAGCTGTGGTCACATGGATGACTCTTCTAAACTCGGCATTTCCTGTTGCACACAAAATACCTGTAATTCAAATAGTGTGCTTCTTTCTGCTGCTTTTTCCCTAGGAAAAAAAGACTTTGTCTTCTGTCTTCTTAAGCCTTGCTCACTAATGATGATAAAGAGAAAGTCATAAATACCATTGATTACAGGCTCTGTTAAGATAAAGATCACTCAACTAATTGAGTGACCATAGGGGAATTGATAAGCCGAAGTAAGTATTTTATGATTAGGCATTGGAGCTGAATCGGGATCCGGGATAAGCCAGTTTGGAATGTGGTTTGTAAACCCCTGCCCACCCTCCCCCCACCTCCCTTCATCATTCATTTGTGGGTTCATTATTATGTAAGCTATCTGTGGTGGCTACGGGGTAATGGGCCATTTTATCCATCCCTAGACATCCAGCTTCCTCTCCCCCACTGGGGGTCCTAAGGAAAAGGGATCAGGCTGGTGGCCTGAAGAACCCATTCCAGAGCTTTGGGTTATTATGTTTTGGATTATCGATATCATCAAGTTCCTCTAACATTATGTTAAAAAAATAATTATGTTATGACCTAGAAAGAAGACAGTTTCACTTCATGGTCTCAAGTAAAAAAAGCCTGTCTAAGTTGACTTGTTCAAAAGTTTCCAGGGAGCTATGGCATGGGAGGCTAGTGTGGATGGCATTAGGCAAATTTGTGAAAACGTTATCGTGAACGCTTTTCTCATTTTTCTTGTCACTCTTTTCTTCTCACGTTCTGGTCTAAACAAAGGAATCAGTTGCACTGCACTATCAAATAGACTTGACAGAGCACTTTATCATGTTGTGGGAAGCATTTTTATTCCGTCACCTGGGTCAGGATGGTTTTCCAAAGCTTCTGTGATTTGTGAACAAATTTGTCCAAGATTACAAAGGGCTGAACAGGCACAGCATGCTGTGTACTCACCTGGCGACATAGTTACTAGTCAAGACAGATCACCTGAGTTAACAGCTGTTAAACCAGGCATGTGGTTTAACAGCCGTGAACCTGAGTTCCCTTGGCATTTCATGAACCAGCTCAGGCTTGGTTCTCTGGAGTTCCATAGCACCAAACCCTCTCAGAGGCTGTGCCCACACGCACAGACGCTTTCATTGATTCAACAGATACTGCACCTCAGGTTAGAATGTGCCAGGCACTCTCCCAGCCGCTGGAGACGAGTGGCTGAGCAACACAGACACAGTCCCCTTCGGCGCTTACACTCTAGAAGGGAGGAAAGGCAACATTGATGACTGATGTGCGACAGAAGAGAAAAACACACGACCACTGTTGACTAACTTCGGCACGTCTCTTCCCAGGTAAATCAGTTCAGCTGAATTCTGCTTTTTTCCTCTTCATTATTCATGTCACCTCCCACTTCATCGTAGCTTCTCCTGGGGTCTACCTTGAGGGCCAAGTGACTGTCCCAAAGGAGACTGGTCAAGTCCCCTGACTTTTCTAGGGAGGTGCCGTCGGCTCCTGCTACCTTCCTCCCCTCCACCTCTAAAAACGTACTTGAGACAGAGAAGGTTTAACATCTACCCCCACAGGACATATTTGTGTCTGCCTACATGTCCACACAGTCATGTGCCTCTCTTTTTTTCTTTTAAAAACTTTTTAATATGTTCATTATTGATTTTAGTGAGAGAGGTGGAGTTGGGGAGAAAGAGAGAGAAACATCAACGCAATAGAGAAACATTGATTGGTTGCCTCCCATGTGCACCCCAACTGGGAACCGAACCCACGACCAACCTTTTGTATGTGCCCTGACTGACCAACAACAAACGCCCGGCCTTTTGATGTGTAGGACAGCACTCCAGCCAACTGAGCCACACTGCACTGGCAAGGGCTTTTTTTTTTTTAAAGTCATGCACCTCTTAACAAGGGGGATGCATGCTGAGAAATGCATTGTTAGGTGATTTTGCCATAGTGTGAACATGTGTACTGTGTACTCACACAAACCTAGGTGGCATAGCCTACTACTGTACTTGTGTGTGCTATACTGGCAGCACAGTGAGCTTGTTTACACCAGCATCACCACAAACACGTGAGTAATGTGTTGTGCTAGGACATTACGATGGCTATGATGTCACGAGTGATAGGAACCTTTCCACTTCATGATAATATTGTGAGGCTGCTGTCATATATGTGATCCACTGTTGATTGAACAGCCATCGTGCGGTGCATCACTGTGTATGGAGAATGGGAATCCTGAAGATTATTTGTGCAACTCCATTTTCCAAACGTATGCACTGCAATCATCCAACCAAGGCCAGAGTGCCTACAGCCCCAAACTCAGAAGGTTCTCTAGCAGATTCGATAGGGGTCAGATCCAGGAATGTAAGGGAGAGTTTGTAGCTTGGGCCATCTGTGTGGTGTCACATGAGTGACCAGCAACACCCTCTCCTGAGTATCTGTCACCATTTGGCATGATTAAGTCTAAGTTTCCTGTAGTTCTCATTTCCATCACAGCTGCTGCATGGCTCGGAGAAGAGTGTTGTGCACAGGGCGGTGGGAGGGGCGTTAGGGAAAGGAATGAAATTTCTGTGGCTTTGGTTTTGGTTCGCTTTGCTGTGTTGAAACTCAGAAGAAATGCACACTAGGAAACAGGTCAATCTTAGCAGGACTTTCTAGGAGACTTAGAAGGTGGTGGCCTTTGCCAATCATCTAAGAAGATGATTAACAATTGCTTCTAACATTGTTAGTCAGCAGAGCTGGTTGATAGACGAAATCTTTGGCATAGATGTACTGCACCACAGAAGAAGGGGAACCATTTCTCCTTTGGTGAGAAGAACTCTGCCCCTGTTTATAGCCAGCGCAGTCTTGGGGCTGCCTCTGTAGCATCGAGTCAGAGTCAGTTGCGTGGCCACTACTCACCATCTCCATATCCCGAGTCAAGGCACTGTTTCCATGATCCCTAATGTGCTGCTAAGTCTTTTGATGCAAGGGAAAAATAAAAACCAATCTTTTTACAGAATGGACCATTCGATCTGGTAGCCGTGATAAACAGCCCCCTGTTCTTCGCCTTGCTGCCTTGGGTGGATCGAACGCAGAACTGGGAAGCGTTCAGTCCACGTCTTCAGTCCTCCTTGCTTCTCCTTCCGAAACCTGATCCCACCTACCAGTGCTCTGGCCTCTCCTCTGTCATCATTTGTCTAGTTTCTTGACTTGCAACGCTACCCTTGCCCCACAGCTTGATTTGACATTTCTGTTCACTGTTCCACACAGGACAACTTACTGAACCCGCGCTCTGTCTCAGATCCTCCGGTAGGCCCTTTCCATGGTTATCTCAAACAGTGATTCATAGACTCCGTGATGATCTCCATTTGTCAGATTTTCTAAATGTTAAAAATGTTACCCATGTATCATGGCTAAAACAGAACTCTTGGACCACCCCACTAAGTCTCATCTTCCTCATCCACCTTGTTCTCCAACCAACCCCCAGACTCACCTTTGGCTCTTTCCCTTCCCTCATCCCCACACTTAACCCGGCAACGAGTATTATCAACTCCCCTTTTAGTATCTATCTGAAATCTGGCCATTTCTGAGGAGCTCTGTTATTTGCAAACATAAGGAAGACTGTGCTCTGATACTTCCTTTCTCTCGAACATTCCTCTCTCAGACTTTCCCCGGCTCACGTGTCTCTTCATTAAGATTTAGGTGAACTGTCACCTCCTCTAAGTCCTTCCCTTGCCCCTCCCACTTCCCCTTCTCACTGTGTCTTTATCCTATTTGGTTATTTTTATGGTAGCTTTCACCACTTTTTCTTAGTACTTCTATGTTTCTTGGTTTATAGTCTACCATCCCTGGTAATGAAATATAACTTTTATAAGGGCAAGGAATTACCTGGAACAGGGCTTGACACAGAGGAGATGCGCAGTAACACTTACGATTGAATAAACAAACAGAAAAGGAAACACCAGCCAGCAGAGATCAAGTCACTTGCCCCGGGCTACACAGCTAGTAAGTACGAGGTGTAGCCAGGACTGGGGCCTTTGTCCGTCTGTCTGTTAAATGCTGTGCTAAACTGAACGCCTCTCTCCTTCCCTCCCCATCAAATCACCCCTGCACCCTGACCTCTTCCCCCTGGTTTCTCAAGGAATCCAACGTCTAGCCTGATACTCTGTAAATAAATGTCTTATTTCTTACAGAACTGTAGACTTCTTTAAAAGAATGCTTGACATTCTTTTTGGTTATTTGGTTATCCCAAGGATGGTAATTTGGTTATCCCAAAGAATGAATCTATAGTTCCAGTTAGAATTTCAATCCCCAAAGAGGGAAAACTGGAACAGATTTTAGAGGGCTGTGGAGGAGGGAGGTTGCGACAATGGAGAGTGTGCTGCCATCAGATAACATCGGGAAGGTGGATCCATCCATGAAAAGTCTGAACAATTTTTCCTTCCTTCCTTCCTCCCTCCCTCCCTCCCTTCCTTCCTTCCTTCCTTCTCTTTCCTTCTTTCCTTCCTCTCTCCCTCCTTCTCTCTCTCTCTCCCTCCCTCCCTTCCTTCCTTTCTTCTTTTCCTCTTTTAATTGTTGGACTATAGTGGAGTAAAGAGTAGGAATATTTTCTCGGTTCAAAATTCTTTAGTCTCATTCCTTAGAGAATGATCCCAATTTCTTACATTGCCTATCCACAGAGCCTCAACCTCAGGCTGGTAGATTTGTTCCCACCATAATACTAAATGAGAGCTTCAGTTTTATTAAGCACTTACTACATGGCATGCAGTGAGCTGATGGCTTGACATTTATTGTCATTCAAATCTCAAAACACAGAATGAAGTATTATATTCATTGTAGGTAAGAAAACTAACTCTAAGTAATTTGTCCAAGTTCACATGTCTAGTAAGTGACAAAACTAGGTTGCAGCCTCATGCCTGATCTGAAGGAGAATGTCAAAGCTTATTTAAACCACTCTATCAGGTCTTGAACTTACATGCATAATATGTATCCCTAGCCACGGCAGACTTTGCCAGTCATTCATGATAGCTTACCTGTGAGCCCAGAGTCTTTCTTGATCTAGCTTTCAGGCCACCACAAATACTTGGTTCGAATTAGCACGGGGATAAAACTGTTTGCCATCACTGCATTGTTTTATATCATCAAAACGGCCCTGCTTTGTAAGGCCAGAGATCTTATGGTTTTGTTTGGGGTTTATTTTGTTATTTTATAGGGTTGTCATAGCCTCAGTATTTCAGAGACAGACCCATTGCCAGCTCCTAAGATGCTCTTCCTCACTCTCCGAGTTACCCTCCCTTCCTGTCTGGAAGGCTGGCGAGGTTTCCAGGAGCCATCCTCTCCGGCTGTCAGCAAACCATGCAGGTCCATGGGCTGCAATGCCGGGCTCTTTGGTAATCATCCGTGTGGCTAATTTGACATAACGACCTTTATAAAAAGAGCTGTAATGCATAGGATTTTTGATGCTACACCTGACAATGTGACATAATAAAGTAGCAAGTTTGTGCTACTAGATCATAAAAGAGAACCAGATGGTCAAACATATTCAACTGGTTGCAAGGAGGTGGCGTGTATGATCAAGCCACAAATCAAGGGCTTCACACTTGATAACACTTAAATGAACAGCTTCGCCATTTTCACATTTTTTACTTCAGTGAAGTGTTTTAGGGATTGGTGGTTATCTCCTCCCACTGGGCATCTCCAGGCCCTGAGGGGCTAGGGAAGGAGGAGGATGAGAGAAGCGCATCACGGAGGGGTGGGGACAGTTTATGAAGAGTTGTGCTCGCCTAGGACGGGGAAGAGATGGGAAGAAGGAAAGTGAGACCACAGCCGAAACTGGCATGGCTGGGACTGGCTCAGCCCCTCCCTGTTGAAAAGCTCTGTCTGCTTATCACCCTCCAGGTTTCCTCTGCGGGTCTGCCCCGGATGCATGAGCACTGTTCAGGGATCCCATCACTGGGTCTGGGCCCAGCACCACCACATACTTGCTGTGCAACCTTAGACAAGCGACTTCACCCCTCTGAGTCTCAGGATCTCCATCTGTAAGGTGTGATTCTCAACCCTCTCTGGAAATCAAAGTCATCCAGAAAACTTCTTAAAATCCAGGTGCCCGTGGCCCACCCCCAGCATTTTGGATTCAGATCACGTGGGAAGGAGCTGAGCAAGGCATCCCTATTTTCACCAAGGTCCTTGGGAGAGAAGCGAACCCACCGAACTGGGTGATCTTCAGGTCCCTGGTGGCTCTGACCAAGTTCACATCTCAGGTTCCACGCAGAGAGCGGGTTAATCAGTGGGCTTCCTGCAACAGACCCAGCTTTAACCTACACACTGAGGGGCCTGTTAGGTCCTGAGGCTTCAGCTGGAAAGCTCAGAGCTTAGGAAGGAGCAGAACTCAGAGTGACCTCCTCCTCGGTAAGGCTTTGCGATGTGGATCTGGCCATCAGCGTCCAGGGGATGGGTGGCCCAATATTAGTAAGTCAGCGAGAGGGAGCTGCTAATTAGCTGAGAGCCTGTGCCAGCCGAGGTCGTTTCAGCCCTTCTCCTGACAGCAGAGCCTCCTCTCCCACTTGGAGGAGGGAAGCCTTGTCCTGGCCTGAGGTTCCTAGCTCCCCACCTGCTGTCCCAACAACAAGGAACTTCTCAAGAAAACTCTACAATAGCATTCCAAAGGAACAATGGGATTGAATTGGATTTGTTTAATTCTGCAATCAAGGTCACTAGAAAGTACTACAGCTCTTATTTGTGTGGTTTGGGTTTTTTTTTTTTTTTTTGGCAACATCTTTCTTTTCATTTGATGGTCCTGTCATCCCCAGAACTATGTATGCTACCGATCCTGCCTGTATTCAAAGCTGTTATTAAGCGGAGTCTTTTAGATTTTAGAGAAATGATAATGGTTGCAAAGATGACAGAAAGTGGCAGCTGGTGACAAAAAAAAACCCTTGATAAGACGACAACAGTAAATCAAACTACCGCCACTTTTTCGTTTCATGTTTGTTAATACCACCTCGCCTTTTGAAGTTTAAAGCAAGGTTCAAAAAAAGCCAGGTGCTGAATCATAATATTAAAGCAAGTAAGGAGCTCCATGAAAGCGCGGAGATCTGAGGGGGGAAGGCAACAAACACAGCTTTCAACTGCCTTTTGTCGGCCTTTCTGCAGATGTCACCAGTGGTTATCCCAGCAGAGGGTTCGGCTTGTAGCAGCGCCTCTGGCTGATTCCCGCGCTGCGTTTCAAGTGTCAATCAAAAAGGAAGGACGCAGCTTAGGTCCTGGTCATTGTCCTGTGAAAAGAGCCAAGCATTTAACATTGATTTAGCTCCCTCAATATACAAAGATAGAGCCAGCTTTGTGCACCGAAAAGGGCCTTTGGCAAGGTTGCTTGTAGAGCAATTCCATTGCATGGGATGCGCCTTGGTTTAGCTGTCAGACCGCGGTGTCTGGAGCCGCTGAAAAGTTATTTAGGACCGAGTGAGCAAATTAAAAAGAAAACGCACGTTCCCCGCCAGAGTGGTGCCGGTGGTGGAAAAGGCCTGTTAGCATCTCCGGGTCTCGAAAACAGTTTCAATAATAACAATAACTACCCAGCAGCTTTGAAATGGGGAGCTAGGGCAAGAGAGGAAGGAAGGCAGAGGAGACCCGTGAGCCCTGGTGGGCCCCCGAAGCGGGCAGCTGGGTTTGCAACAGTGCTCCCTCCAAATTCCTCGCAGCCTGTTTGGGTCCCGTGTGGCCTTCAGGCTGAAAGTCTAGGCCAGGTCCCTCTGTGCTTTATCTTGACGTTCCTATTTCCCCGTGAGCAGATGCTGGTTTGGCCAGATTCAGGGGGGGAAATGATTACAGCAACATTTTGCATTTCACCAAACGACCTTGCTGCTTTTGTTGCTCTTTTCCTTCTTTTCCTTCTTCCTCTCTGTCTCCCACTCCTCCTCCTCTTCCTCCTCCTCTTCATTCTTCTTTTTGCCATCAATTTCCTGCACCATATCCAATCACAGAATTGCAGTTTAGCTTCCATGTTTACTTTTCAACTGCGTGGTCCAGCACCACGTGGACAGTCAGTCCCACATGATGTTTTACTCCCCACGTTCCAAGTCTCTCCTGCTCATCACTGGAGTCAAGCTCCCAAGTTCACTAAGTGCCGGTTAAGAGCTATGACTGGTGCTCCCTGAACATCCTCATGCTCTCCTTCATTTCCAAGCTTTCTCTGCAGCTGGACTGGGGTCTTGGGATGAGCTGGAACTCACAGGAATGTAGACAAGGTGTCCTATCACTTCTCCTTTGAAGTATTAACAGCCGGCACGCCTAGTTCGTCCTCTCTGCCCCTTTGGAGGGCATGTGTTGAGAAAGCAGAGAGCCAAGATAGGAGCAACTTCTGTCCCTGGGCGAAGGCAAGCTCCACAGAGAGTCAGCTGACCCTGGGAAGTTTACATGAGCAAGGAGCAACCCTTTATCGGGCTAAACCACCGGGCTGGCGTTTCACCTCTCCTGTCTGATATACCCAGGCTAGCTAGAAGCACCCTGATCCGGCACTCACGGAAAAGGGGTGGTTCTGAAATTTTGGCTAGCCGTGGAGTTTTTTCCAGCAGCTGATCTAACCTGTATAAATATAGCAAGACGATAAATGGAAACACAACAACACAAAAAAGGGTTTATTTTCCATTTAGCCCAAGTCCTGAGTCCTCCGAAATGTCTGTCACACTGAGATATCGCCTCTTCACCTATGCCCACCGCCGTCCTCAATTCCCTGCCAAATTGTCCTTTAGCTGCACCTGCCCATCAGCACCTTGATGAAGAGTTAACCAAACCATCTGCCTGTTTCACTCTTGAGCCCAAACTAGTGAGTGTTGACTTACAGGAAAGAAACCAACCGTGCTGATGAGTGCCACTGCCGGTTTCGGGTCCCCTGTCCCAGCTGCCCCTCACACGGCCTTAGTTAGCTGCTTCTGCCATCTTCTTAGCAAATTACATCACTTTCAATTTCACAATAAAACAATGAGGGTAATTGGCATGGTTTCCTTAGAACCCCTATCTATGCCCCCAAAGCTTTTCTGTGCCTCCTTCCTGTCTCGAAGGATTCCTCCTTTCATCCCAGGAAGTGCCATGCACCTGTCTCCTGGATCTCATCTCCTGGAACTTTGCTCTATGAGTTCCGTCTTTCAGTCCTGGAACCTGGAGTTTTCATCCTCCCAGCATGGAAACCAGGTTTTCTCTACAGGCCCCTGGACAGAGTGGCCTGCTGACAGTTTCATTTTTCTCCTTCCCTGGCTATTACGTGACCCGTAACAACCTGCCTTCTGTCTTATCGATTCAAACTGCTCTGGCGAAGGCCACTGGTGACCTCCACCCTCTTGCACGGGCGTGTTCACATCGTCATCTTGTCTCCACCCGTCTGTACCACGTGCAGCCTTTTGACCACCGCCTCCTCACCTCCTTCCCCAAACTTGGTTTCCATGTGGTTTTCTCCTGGCTTGCCATTCTCTTCTCCGGCTTCTCTTTCTCAACATCTCCTCCTAGATTCCCATCCCTTTGGACACCATCTCCTCCTTGAATGCCATCTCTCCAGCTCCAATCATGGCCCTCTTCTTTTTCAGCTCAAGGTGTTTGTAGTAGCTTTTCATGGTGCTTGCTGGAATCTGGGAGAGGACCGAGTTAAAAACCCCAAACAGTCTATTTACGAAGAGAGAAATACTCTTGGCTCAGATAGCGGCTCCCCGATAGAGTGCAACTTCCAAGGCAAGTGGGTTGCACAGTGTTGTGAATAGGTATGGCTTAGACTGTGCCAAGGACCGGTTCTTAGCCTATTTTCATGATGCCAAGCATCTGCAGGGAGCTTCCACAGATGAAGCTGCTCAGGTTTGTGACAATCCCTTTCTAGACAGACAGTTGGCAATTGGCTGCTGCCTCTTGCCACAGTGCATTTGAATATGCACTCGTTCACCTGTAAACGTGTGGACTCCAGTGCCAACGTGGGGTCAAGCTCAAGGCAATTCCATGACAGGTTAAACTATTTCCTTCTTTTGCTCTGTTCCAGAGATGCATTTCTAAAGACCGTCTTCCTTGACACTTCTTTCTGTTTTACAGCTTTCCAACAAAAAACATTCTTTACTCCACTGCCTCTCAATGTTTATCAACTTCAGTTTATAACCTTACGTGTGAATGTTTGGCTTTGATTTAACTCTAAACTCCCCAAGTCAGAGAGCACGCTGCTGCTTCCTCGTGGTCCTGACACTCTCCATCCTAGATGCCCACACAGACGTGCACCCACACTTAGAGTGAGCCAGGACACAGGGAGAGGTTCCCCCTCAGCCTTTCCTCCGACTGCAGACAAAAGGACACTTCTTCACTATAAGGATGACCCGATGCCTTTATCCTTGAAGAAAGAAAGCACACGGGTTCTATCAGACACTGAACTTCCCTGGGTATCTCCATCTGGCAACTAGCTCAACCCTTGTGACTGAAATTGCTGGTTTGGTGGACCAGAGTCATCGCGTGAACTGACGGCTTCCCATGGTCCAAGGGGCGACATGGGTTACACGCAGACACACACTGGTTTTGTGACTTCCCCCAGCTTCCTAGCTGTGATGACAACTCAGCATTGCTTCTTAAGTTGCTGTTTACTTTCAAGCATTAACCAGGCTCTTGCACTACAACAGACAGCAATGGCAATAAGTCTATACACTGGGAAAGGTGAAGTCGCAGGACATTAAAAGAGAAAGAAGGAAAAACACCTTGAATCTGCAGATAAGCCAAAGCAAAGGGCATAGGGCATGTGACTTTGTTTACCCTGGCTGGCCGTGTCAGCTTGGAGCACTGGGGGCTGGGCAGGCAGGACGGTTGGGAGGCCTGTCCAGAGACAGAAGTTACCTACACATTGAGTTGATTAAAGATTTAAGAGGCCCTTTGGGTCTTTCCACCCAAAGACTAATTGTCTTCTTCCAGCGGCTCAGCGGCTATGCAGGGCACTCAGGGGCAGAGGGTGAGGCAAGTCTGATTTAACCACGTGGCTGGCCTGTGCTCACAACTTCCCATCCCTCCACAGTGCTCCTGAAGTGGGGGGCATTCATGGTAATTTTCAGTGGCAACTGAGCCATACCCCTACTCTCCTGCCTCCACACTCCTTCCTCAGTTGTTTGAAGGCTTCTGAGATCCCGAGGAGCAGTGAGTCAAGAATAGAATAGAGGCCATCACTCTCTCAGCCGCTCCAAGCAGCCAGCCCAAACACCGGAGTGCGTGGGGAAGTGCCTGGAGCCTCCAGAACCCTCGATAAGGTGCTGACGTTCGGGAAGAAAGAGTAGGGCAGCCCCGCATGGGTGCTCTCACCACGGGCATAGCAGGTACTGCAAACTGAACCTGACCATGACCCCTTTGGTCAGAAGACACCTAGCCACAGCACGAGGACTGCAGAGGCTGCTGGGCCATCTCCCGGCGGCCCCGCCCCCGACCCACTTAGTCTGAGCCGTGCTTCACAGATGCCTATTCTGTTGGTCTTTGCTACATCAAGAGCAGTGACAGAGACGTTATGGAGGCAATTCTCTTGATAACTCATCCATGGAGTTTTCTCTTTTCCACCTCTGGAAAGCACCTCTAAACGAAGAGGTTACCCTGGGCTTCCCAAGAGGCCACTGTGCTGCAGGGTTACAGACGGGGCCAGGGGTTCAGACTGCCGGCAGCAGCCCTGGCTCCAGTGCCCACCAGCCGAGGGGCCGTGGGCCACCCGACCCTTGCACTCCTCAGCTTCCCCAGCTGTAGAGGAACAAGGGCTGAGATGAGAGCACCTGCCCCACCCCACCCCCCACCCCTGCCATGCTCCTGTGGGGACTCTGTGAGACGACACCCACAAAGCATGTGAAACAGCACCCGGCACAGACTGTGTGGTCATGGGTATAGCTATTCCCATTATTTTACACTTGCTGGTAGCAGAAATACTCAGTTCCCAATACACAACTACTTCATCTGGGAGATTAAGGAGAGCGATGAATACATGACAAAAATTGTAAAGCAGGTCTGCTGTGTAAAATGTAGGAGGCGTAGAAGATCAGAGAAGAAAATTAAACCATGAAATTGACCTGTAATCACAAAGCCCAGAGATCGCTCATGTTAATACTTGTGCTTAGATTATTTGAGATATATATGGGAAGCACATATATATAAAGAGATCATCGATATTAATGTAAATCATGTAAATGCTTACATTTGTTTTTATAAATGGTTTCGTTGTGTACGCACATACCAACACATATACATATGTATTTTATTTCATACGTTGATTGTACAGTATGTACCGTGATTAGGACCTGCCCTTGTCGATTCAGGGAGGAGGGTGCATGGTGAGTCCTCCACGCCCCACTCCTGTCTTCCTCACTTCCTTCTCTCGGGCCTCTCCTCGCACATCCCCCTCACATGGGCCTTCTCTGGCTGCCCTAGGTAGAAGAGCACACCCCAAACCTCCTATCCCCTGACCCTGCTTTATTTGGTTAAGAGGCACCTCTGTGGATGCGTCACCATTATGTGTAATATAAGCTTTGGCCACCCCCCACCTCCCACTCCAAGCACAGCACTGGCTCGGCCGGCCGTGTCATTGCTCCTGTGTATCCGTGGAATGGATACATATTCAATTCCAATTTCTTTCTCCACTGCTCCCACTTTTCTAGGGACTGTGGGGCAGGTTTCTTTAATCATCAGTTAATATACTCGAAGGAAATGTAAACTTCTATAAATCTTTTCCCAAAAGAAGCATAAACGAGAAGGTAACACCGAGAAGAAGAAGAAGAAGAAGAAGAAGAAGAAGGAGGAGAAGGAGAGAGGAGAAGGAGAAGAGAAGGAAGAGAGAAAAGAAGAAGAAGAAGAAGAAGAAGAAGAAGAAGAAGAGAAGAAGAAGAAGAAGAAGAAGAAGAAGAAGAAGAAGAAGAAGAAGAAGAAAGAAGAAGAAGAAGGAGAAGGAGAAGGAGAAGAAGAAGAAGAAGAAGAAGAAGAAGAAGAAAGAAGAAGGAGGACACACGGAATAGTTGACAGTTGGTTTACTGTAAACACACACAAATGATTCGTCCGTGCCTGCAGTGTTAGAGTTTATTGTACAAGGTATATGAACTCTCTTACCTACGAAGAGGTAAGCACTTGGCTTAGACCGCTATTTCCCCACTCATCTGTGACTACCTAGCACTTCTAATTTCCTGTTCCCTGGGCTTTTCTACCATTAGAATGCAAGTTCTGAGGGCAGAGCCCCAGGGGGCTTTCTCTGGGCCTCTCCCTGGCACCCGGTACCCAGCCTCACTTTTGGAAAGAGCTGAGCCAAAGAGCATGTACAGGAGGGAATCGTGGCAGCCATTCCCTTTTCCTTCCGACATCACACTGGATCGGTACCCAGGCTGCATCGAGGAGGACTGGGGATGAACTGAAAGTTTGCATTGTGGGGTCAGGAGTTAATTCCCTGACAAAGGACAGTTGGCTTCCCTTTAACCCCAAGTCCCCCACTCTCCAAATAGAAAAGAGCCACACTGTATCCAATTTACCGGAGCCAACGCTGTGCAATATGAATTATGATTTTTATTCTGATAACTTGATGGAAGGATGGATCATGAGCTGTTCCTAAAGATGAGACCTTGACATCACCTCTGCAGGGCAGGGTGAACTGTGGAATGGAGTTTGGAAGCCAACCTGTGTGCGTCTGGAGGAAGAACATGCAAGGAGAGAAGATACAAAGCAAGAGAAAAGGGAAAAAAACGATACACCTCCTGAAAGCCTGGTGTGAACGGTGGCTGAGAGAGCTTTACCCAAGGGATGGGTTAGGGAGTCACTGTAGAAGGCTGGCATGATGGCTGCCTTGATGTGTCAACTTGGTTAAGCTACAGTACCCAGTGATTTAATTTACTGTCAGTATAGATGCCTCTCTGCATATATTTTTAAAATGTGGTGAACATTTGTAATCAGCTCAATTTAACTAAAGGAAATTACCTTCATATTTCAATAACATGAGTGGGCCTCGTCTAATTAGTTGAAGACTTTAAGAACAAAACTGAGATTTTCTAGAGTAAGAGACATTCTCCCCCAGACCACAGTGTCAACTCCTCCTGTCTGAGCTGCCAGCCTGCCCCAGGGATTTGGACTTGCCCACCCCTCAGCTGTGGGAGACGGTTCCTTCAAGTCACTGCTGTGGGTCCTGTTTCTCCAAAGAGCCCTGACTGATTCCATCGGGAGCAGCCTGTGCTCAGAAAAGGGAGAATGAGACGGGGACACTGTGCCAAGGACAAAGGGAAGGGAATGCAAAGACATTCTTATTGCTGCTGCCAAAACTGACGAACACTCCAAATCAAGGAGAATCACTGGGATGCAATGTCGATAAAGAAGGATGCATTTGCCTCGGGGACCAAAGTGGCTGACGGCCATCCCTGGGACTTTGGCAGGTGTCAGTGTAGCAGAGAGAGTGAGCGGTCATGGGTCCCAGCACGTGCCTCACGTTTCCCAAAACTGTCCCTCTGTTTCCATGTTCAGTTCCCATACCAACCCTGCACGTTGGCAAGAACAAGGTGTAATGTGTCCATTTCACAGATCAGAAAATAAGGAGCCACTGGGTACCCCAAGGCTTGGGGCCCACGGGTGCCTGGAAGACAGGGGATGGTGTTTCAAGCCCAATCAAGTGGAGGCCAATCGGGAGGCTGAGGCTCAGCCTCATTTGCAGCCACCGGGGACTGAGATGGCCATTGCCCCAATAAAAGACGTCTTGCGTGTTAGAGCACAGTCCTGGAGAGTGGCCCTGATGCTGAGGAGACGTCTCACAGGAGGACTGAAAGGGAAAGGCTTTAGAGGACAGAGGCTTTTCTAGGGGACGTTGAGTGGTGGCAACAAAAGTTACCCATCGGCAAAAACAGCTGGGGAGCCATCTGTCTGGGAGAAGCCTCCGGCCGGTTTCATTACCCCCCTTCCCGCATTGTGAGAGGCCTGGCCAGGCTGACGGGAGGCGGTTTACAGCAGAGGGAACAGAAGGAGACCAGTTGGCCCTTGTATAACCTTGGCCTCATTAGCATCCAACCAAAGCCCACTGCGCTATTGACTTCTGGTAAATATCCACCCACCAGGAAGATTTCCCCCAGCCCCGCCTCGGGGATGTTCAGACACCAGACAGGGCCCTCTCGCTTCCCACCCACCCCCCTCGCCCATTCCCCACCCTGGGCTTTGTCATCTGGGAGCAGCTCCTCTCTGCCCACAATCCAGAGCTCAGAAAACACCATCTCTTCCCTCCTGGAGGGCAACGCGGGGGGCAGAAAGGAAGGAAACCGCAGTGGTCACCTCTCTGAAAGTCTTCCATTCTCTCGCTCCAAAGGGCCAAACAAACCAGCCTTAGAAAGGGGGTGCAGCAAGTGAAGTGTACACAATTCTATTTCCAACTGCTTTGAAAACTTTTATTTCTGTACAGCAAATGACACATTATCTTTCCGGAGGTCAAGGAATAATGCAGGCGGATTCTTGCGACACTGCGAGAGTTAATGTTTCTATTTGCCATTGTGTCCTGTGCAAAGAAAGGCGGCGGGTCGCCTGGGGTCACCACAACACGGCACAGAGAGGGTGGAATCCACCAGAAGTGCTTTGATAGTGTTGGACACTATTGTGCAGACCGGCTCCTTCCTGGCCCGAGCTGCATCGCGGGCCTCCCAGTGCTAAGGAGATAAACGATGCTATCCTTGGAGTGTCAGAGGTAGAACTCTCCAGAAGCTGCATTCGCAATTTCCTCAGACTTAAGGACTTCGATGTGTTAATAGTCATTGAAACAGATAATTCAATAGAAGTGTCACTCTAATATAATAATCGCCGAGGAAAATGGACCACAAAGAAGTAAATTGCAATTTACATTTATTAAAGCCCTGGGGGCTGCTAATGTTTCCTCATCAAGAAAGCCCCCCCCCCCCAGTTAAGGCCCCTCCCGTCTTCTGAATGTTCCTCCTCGTTCACACCCCCTCTTTAAGCAACACCTTCGCTTCTAAGATTGGCAGTGGGTGTATTCGGCCCCTCTTAACATGCCTGCCATTGCCAAGTGTTTAATTATATTAATTGCTCTGGTGAAAGCGTCATACTATAAACTTCAGCTAAAGTCTTCATTGTCAAATGTCAGCTTCCTCCCATTCTACCTAGACCATTTTTCTTTGCTCGTGTAGGTTTAGGAGATAAAATGGCACTTTGCATCTTTCAAGGGCCATGTGAGTATCAGTTGGTGTTATTGTGCTTCCGCACATTTTCTTAAGAGGAAACAGTCTTACCTGGGTTGTATTATAACACTATGGAACTAGCTCCAGCACTTAGAGTAGAGCAAATGCAACATCCTACCCTCCTCGGGAGGCGTTGCTTGGAGCAGCTAGACAGTAGCAGCATTGTTACTGTTTCTGATCGTCGATAGGCAGGGAAGCACTTCACCTCCTACCGCGGTGGAATGCACAGCCTTCTCACGTCTTATGCCACGCCCAGGACCCCCTTTGGGCAGGATTCTGATCCCTGGTTATGAACACCAATCCCCTCCTCCCTCTCGCCTACCCGGTTTTACTTGTAGGAAACATCCTGCGTGGGACTGACTTATGACGGGAGACCCCTGGGAACTTGATGCATGCACGCCTGGAAGAGAATGCGGGGAGGCCTGGACAGAACTCAGCCGTGTCTTCCTTCCCAGGGATCCCAGGAGCCTGCGGAAAGCTTTAGATTCCACTAAAGGAGAAAAATACGGAGAGGAGAGCAAGAGAGGCCAAGGGACAAAGAAAGAACCTGGGGCGGGGGGGGGGGGGGCGGGAGCGTGAATAAAAGAAAGGAAGGGAGCAGAGCCCTCGGGAAGAAAACAAGAGAGGCAACGCCATGCCTCCTGGACGAAGTCTGTGCGGTGGAGTTAAGTGTGGGGGTGGGGCGTTGGGGGGGAGTGAGATGATACAGTGTGCCCAGTATGACTCTACATGAAGCCTACATTTATGAAGACAGACAATGGGAACCGAAGTTACCAAAATGAAAATAGGTATATGTTAGGTTGTGGAGATCCTAAGTATTCTTTTCTCCATTTTTTAGACTTTCAATTAGGCACCACATTTATATAATACAAAAGGTAGAAGAAATGAGGTGTTAAGGAGGAGGGTGCATGAGGCACAACCACAGCTGCCCCTTCCAAGCCCCTCTGCCCTGACCCCAGCTTGTGTGGGGCTGAAGTCGCTGGCCTGGGGGCCGGGAGAGGCGGCCTGAAGCTCCGCCCCCAGGGGGGTGTGTCCTGCCGCCTTCACTCCCAGTCCACTTGCCCTGAAGGATGAGCTGAAGGAAAGTGGAAGCTGGCGAAGAACTTCATCTGGGGTTGTGCCGATCCCCAAGCACCCGTGTGGAATTCCCTGCTGTAGGTCAAGGATTGCAGGCACAGACATGACAGCTCTGAAGTGACTCTTCCCGGATATTTGAATTCAACTTTTTTCATTGAAGTTTTTTCTCATTGTTTTCCCTCTCTTGTTTTGAACATACGGCCGCCTCCCCGGGCAGCACACGTATTGGAATCGGCCCCACACAAAGGCGGTGAGTCTGCAGAGGATGCCACAAAGAGCCGAACGCCAAGTGTCCCATTGTCAGGAGGACGGTGCAATTAAGTACAAAGAGCTCGGGCTCGGAACGCACCCAGACTTGAGCCGTCGCCGTCCCCAGTCGGCAAACGAGTGAAGCCCGCTGGGCCCCGGTCGTCTCCACGGCCGAGCGAGGGTAATTTCGCTGGCTTCACCGGGTTGCTCTGAGAGTCAGAGGGGGTGGGGCCCGTAACGCACGCGGGCGACACGCTTTGAGTATTTTAAATGCTCCACAGGTGTTCGCACTTAAGGTCTGAACCAAGGAGTCCCATTCATTGCTATTCACTCCACTGAACGCTCCTACTTCAAACGAACGTGGAATAACACTCCGGGACGACCTCACTCATTATCACACGCGTTTAGATGTGCCACTGATTAAATCGTGACCCTTAAAATGTTCTTTCCACACACACAATAACAAAGTCTTGTCAAGCGCATTTGCTGGACAAGTTCCGGCGTCGAAAGGGGCTGGCTAGGTGCTCTGGAGGAATACTCGCTGGACCAGGGACCAGCCGTCCCAAGTCACAAACGTGTGGAGCGGCGTTGGGCAAGAAGCCGCTTCTTAGGGCCTCAGCTGTCTCGGCTGTCAAATGAGGGGACGTGGCCAGAAGCAGGGATTTTCAACATGTTTAATCACTCCTTTTCTGTTCCAATTGAATCTTACAAAAAAATTAACCAAAAAAAAAAAAAAAAAAACAAAACCCCAGAGGAAGTCTGGCTATGGCAGGGGCCGTGCTTGGTGACACCACCAAGCCTACTGGCCCTCCCTCCTCGGGGGTTAACCTTGAGACCCTCGTTCAAGGCCGAAGAGCAGGGCTTGAAACCACAGATTTTCACACTTTCTCCAGCCACTTGACAATCGAACATATTTTACACGTTTCTATTCTGTGTTATCAACACCTCATCAGAAGACATGACTCTTAATTTTTTTAATGCTGCTAATAGACAGCAAAGCACATTGTCACTTCTCTTTGTTCGCTTTCCTTGCTGGGCATTGAAAGGATGCTCAACGCATGATTTTGCTTTCCTGAGTGTCTGATTGTTTTCTTTTTCTTCCTCTCCTTCCTTTAATCTTCTTTTACTTGCTTTCCACGCCTGTCCTTTTTTAGAAGGGCTGATACTCTCCAGTATTGACTGCCCCAGCCGACTTCCTTCCCTGGATTGTCTTGAATGTTTGAGAGTGGGGAAGGAGGTAGGATGCTTGCCGTTCGGGAACACCTCTCTCTCTCCCTCTCTCCCTCCCCCTCTCTCCCTCTCTCTTTCTCTCCCCCTCCCAGGTGGTGTTTCTCTGACACAGTTCGGCCCCGCACCCTCCTCCCTTCATTCAGATATCCTCTAAATGGGTCCGAGGATCAGCTGCAAGAGCACTACCTCAGAGCCTCTTTAAAAATGCAGATTCCTGGGTCTCATCCCATATTTTACTGAATCAAAACTGCCAAGGGGTGAGGTTAGAAAAGTAGATGATAAAATTAGCTCCCACAGTGGACGTTCATCTCCTTCCATTCTGAGAATCTTTTGAATCGCCGTCCTCAGTTTCCCCCATCTTTCCATCTCTCGCTTCTCAGCGTCGACCGTCCCCCTCGGTCCCCATCCTAACTACCAGCTGACTGGTGGATGTCACGCTACTTCAATGCGCCCACTCTGGACCCCTAATCATGCCCATTGTGCTCCTCAAAGCTAAGTCAAGAATTGCTGCCTTTTGATTTCCCTCTCTCTCCATATCGTAGAAGGAAGCAGGTCCCTGAGCTTTTGTTGTTCCTACTTCTGGGCTGAGCTCCATTTGCTGGTGAACGGGGCTTATCTTCACTCTCCCTCTCTAAATACTATAACATTCAGCGTCCTTTCATGGCTGTGCTTTTAAAGTAAATCTTCGGACAATTAAAGATATGAAATGGCTAAATAGAGTTCTGCAGGCGTTGTTCTCTGCTTTCTAAAGGTTTAATCACACTTAATGGCTCTCTTCAAGACTTGAATTTTCCATTTTGGTGTTTTGACTCCATTGAAAGAGTTTACTAATATTCTTTCAAAAGTGGTCTCCGCTCAAATGAGCTATTCAATAAAGTTTTATGCCATGCTATAGGATTTATGCTAAATGGAAAATAATTTAAAGGGAGATCAGAGTTGGGGGTGCCATTCCTCTACCCGGGTTTTGTTAGTTAAACCATAATCATCAATGTGGAATCCACTGGAAGTTGGTGGGAAGGAACGAGAAATATCATTTAGACATGAGGGCGTATTTCAAATCCTATTTCAGATGCAATTTGAATACCCCCTTTCCTGGAAGGGAGGTTATTGTTCAGCCTTGTGATTCTGTAAATAGGAACTTGGGATAAATTCTCCTTTCCTCCCCAGCCATACCCTTCACTGTCTCTCTCTCTCTCTTTTTCTTCCTCAAGAGTAATGGACAAAGGAATAGGAGAAAGACAAGGAATCCACTTTACGGCCAGTTGTCTGTTACAGATTGTTTTAAACAAACTGTCTCAACTAATTGCCTGTTACAGACTGTTTTAAACTGTCTTGTCCCTTTCCAATCTTGGTCCCACTGAGCTACTTCTCCTTCTGACTCATCACCGTCAGGAGTGGGAAGCCGGCTGGACACTGAGTACCCCCTGGGTCATACTCACAACCCAAATGCTAGAGCATGTTCATTGCAAGGGAAATGTAGTGGAAAATAAAAGCCGGTACCCCCTGACAGCATCTGCATTAACCCCTAAATTCTCTGCTGGGCTAAGCGATACGGATAACGAGTGTGATGTTCATAAGACACATGGGCTCAGATGAGGAAAATTAATGCTATGTGTCTGCCACCTAATAGGGCCACCCTGCCTCCTGCTGCCTTCTGCTTCCCCTGATTCCTTCTTCCCCCAAGTAACTGTTGAATATTTGCAACATGCCCTTAGTATGCTAAGGGCTAGGGCAAGTTTGAATGAATTAGAACCCGACCTTTAGGAGTTTAACATTTGCCCAAAGAACTCAGAAATAATGTAGGGAATGGAAAGAACCCACAGGACATTACCTGTGACCAGGCATGGTCACTTGCTGGCTACATGATGTCTGAGAAGGCATTTCACTCCCGTGAGGCTCTTCCCTTTCCATGGAGAGGGCTGCTGAGATGGGGTAGCATTTATGGCTACGTGGCTGATTTGTTATTTTGTGTCCTCTGCCTCCCCAAAGTAAGTAAGCTCCAGGAGAGCCGGGACCTTGCCTGCTTGTTCACCTGGGCATCTCTAACGCCCAGAGCGGTGGCGGGCACAGAGCAGTTGCTCAATAAACAGCTGCCGAATGGATGCATGTGTTTCGGTTGAAGAAGTCTTCATGAAGACTGAACTGCCGACCTTGACCTGGGTGTGGAGACTCAGAAGGATTTGCACTGGACAGCGGAGGGGAAGAGTATTTCAAAAAGATACCAGCACAGGGAACAAAATGGGGTAAAACAATTTCTGTGTCAAAGATCCTGAGGAGACCATGTGCCCTCGGGAGTGATGGATCTGTCTGGGGAAAGTAGACGTGGGGCCGATTTTAAAGACCTTAAGTGCCAGGGTCGGCCGGTGGGGAGATAGTGAAGGGTTTGGATCAGGGATGTTTCTTGAAGAAAGTGATATTTTAGGAAGATGAATCAGGCAGCAGTGTTCAAGACTGACGTGGCAGAGAAATAAGGTAAGTGGACATTGCAATACCTGGGACGAGACCTGAACTAGAATCGTGGAAACGGGGACCTAAAGGGGGGAGAACAAGGAGCGGGCAAAGCAGGAGTCGATGGAGCAGGTCACTGCGGAGCTATGATGGAGGAGGAGAAAGCATTTCGGGTGTAAAGACTAGAATTCTGGTAGAATTAATAGAAATGGGGGAACGGAGAAGGGAAGACCCTTTTTGAGAGAAACAGCGTGAATGATTCTCGGTTATTTTCAGGTGTTGGTGGTGGAACACCTCAGTGGCAATGTCCAGCGGGCCATGGGAAACCGGCAGCTGGGGAGAGGAATGTGGGTGAGGAGCAAAGACGGCGGACATGGGAGCCGCTCCCTGGGTGGTAACAGGGAACCGAGGGAGGACAGGGCTCCCCTGACGAAGAGGAGAGCAGAGGCCCAAGGGCGGAACCTGAGAGAATGTGTCAGCTGGGGGTGGGGGGAGGCGGGGAGACAGAGGCAGGAACAGGAGTTCTCAGGGAGGGACAAGGCTAGGGCACGGGAGGGGTGGCTCCACGTCATTTCAAGCAGATGAGACAGGACAGTTGAAATGCCAGGCCACGATATGTAGTTACTATAGGGACCATTATGGTGCAAGTCCTTCCCCAGTGTAAGAGAATGCTCCAACACGTCAGCTGCGACAGAGAAGACGTCAAGGAAAATGAAACATTAGAGAAGGTCATCACGTCTGCCCATTAGGAGGTCTTTGAGAAGAACAGGAGAGACCAAAAGCTTTTCCCACACGGGAACTTCTTCCTCAAGGTAGAAGGAGGTAGATTCCACACGTGTTCAGCCTTTCTGTCAGAACACACGTGTTGGAAAGCCCTGCATGCACTCATCCTGTCCAGTCCAGGAGGACTGCTGCGTGGGGTAGTCTCTGTGAGCCGGGGCACGGCCACCCAGTTGGTGTTCCCCATTAAGAGCAGGTGGACAGTTACTGATTAATTTCACCGCATGTAGGAGGAGTGACCGATTTCTTATTCCTGAAATCACCCCTTCCCTGATTTGCCTTCTTCCAAGTTTTTTTTAAGATTTTATTTATTTATTTTTAGAGAGGGAAGGGAGGGAGATAGAGAGAGAGAGAGAAACATCAATGTGCGGTTGCTGGGGGTCATGGCCTGCAACCCAGGTATGTACCCTGACTGGGAATCGAACCTGCGACACTCCAAGTTTTTATAAATAGCGTGTTTTCAAGATTCAAGGGAAAACGTAATGAAATGTTAAATAAGCCCTGATCAAGTGTTGGGCTTCTACAAATTTAGTTTTACTCCGGAAAGACATGTTGGGAATTTGGGTTTTATTAGCTACAGAGCTGATCTAACAGTGCCTATGATAGGTTGCTGGCGAGCGACTTGCTAACACTTTGGGGTGCCTTTCAAAATATCCCCATCTCTAAGACACTTCCCTCAATCTATCCATTTAAAGGGACATGCAAGTTCTTTCAAGGGACAAAACATGAACCCACAAGGAGAGGCCAAGCTTGAAAAAGGGAAATTATACTGTTTCCCCACTCCCATCTTCACTTGGTTTAAATTAACCCTAATGAACAAATGACTCACAACGAAGAATAAAAACCACAGTTTGATCATGTGAGATTTATCATAATGTCCCAGAAAAATGGTGACAGAAAAAAATTCAAGTTTTCTTATCACAGCTGACTTGGGTCACCTGTTCTGGCAAAGATCAAGGTTGGGAGGTGGGGGTGGGGTGAGGGTTGGGCTTAGGTGCCTGAGGTTCATTTGCTTATTTCGTTAGGGAAAGTTTCTTCCATTCAGCGAATGGTAACAGTCTGTGACAGACGTGTCCCGTGCACATGGTGGAAGCAATGTCTCCGCCCTCAAGAGGCCCTAATACAGCGGCCTGGGCAGGCTCACGGGCAGGTTATGAGGAAACAGAGCCACGTGCGGGGAGGGAGAGGGCCTGGCGCTGCGCTGAGAAAGAATGGGCGTGCTGGGAGGGCGTCTCAGCCCTGACTGCAGCGGGGGAAGGTAGGTCACAAATGCATTGTGCGAGTGAGTTGAAGGGACCTGAGAGATGAGATTCTTCTCTTCTGTCCCAAAGAAGGGTTTGAGCTGCAGTACCTTGTCACATCAAGGTCACTGCAGGAATGTCCTGGCCTGGCCTCACCACACCCCCATTCTCCTCGTCTAAGGAGGAGGGGAGCCAAACCAGATGCTACCAGAGAAGGCTAAGGAAGGTTTACGGTGCGTGTCAACATTTTCAGGCCAGCTTCCCCATCCAGACCAAGCAGAGGACAAATTAGGACCTTCCAAGGGTCAGGCCCCACCAACTCTCTGCCAGGAGTTGGGTGCATCAGAAGGACAGCTTCCATAGGGTGGCCGTGGAGGAGGGTGTCCAGGGGCTGGTGGCCTGGTGCCTCCTAGGGAGGCCTGGGGACTTGCTGGGATGGATCCTGGAAGAGCAACGCGGACCAGGGGGTGAGAGAAACCCCGCCCACAGGCAGCTTTCAAGGAAGACATGGCCTACTTCTGATTGGTCTCTTGAGGAGAGCCTGACAGCGGTGGGAGGGGCAAGCTGACTCCCAAGACTGGAGAGAAGTCACTCACCCCACTTCTCTTTCCCAGAGAGGCAGGGTTTTCAGCCTTGGGCTAAACTTGGGTCCTTTTCACTTGCTTGCTCCGGAGCGTGACCTGGGGCAGAGCCAACACTCTAGCTCTCGATGCTTTGCATCGACGCATCGACTCCCCGAACCACCTTCCCCCAAGAATGTCGACTGCAAAGCCGTCAGAGGGACCCATGCGGGGGACACTACAGGCCAAGGCAAGCTTCAACAGTGTGGCAAACTCAGCACCTCCGAGCTTTCTGGAGCTCAGGACACATCGAGAAAAGGCAGAGAAGGTCACTGGGCCTCTTTCCGAGTTGACCGCACTTTCCCTGTTTGTTCCTCAAACGCTGATAGCGGAGACGTGCCAGTCAGAGGGAGTGGAAGGGGGGACAGCAAGCAGGCGGACCCCGAACCCTTGCATGCTGGAGGAGGACGCAGCCCAGAACCGGAGGAGGGCTGGAAACGAGCCCACTCCCGGCACCGTCACGGCCCCAGGTCGGCCCTCCGTGGCTCTGGGAAATTCCACGTCCGAGAAAGATAACCCCCCGGAACGTTTTCACTTCCAAGAGAAATAGCTTCTCCTTCTGCACATTTTCTTCAACTCTCAGCAAGACCCGAACAGGCGCACGGAGGTTATAAACCTGCTACTTCACTGGGACTGTTTATTTCCAGTCGACAAATATTGTGCCAACGTTCACTTCAATTAGGAGACACACTTGACAATCTGACTACTCCATCTGATGCCTCAAGGGCAAATTTCAGCTCTTTCAGGAAGGGATGGGCCAATAACCGATCCATATGAATAAAATATACAGACAAGGAACATTCACAGCAGTTTGGGGAAACCACCTTCTGCAGCGAGGAGAGTAAAATGTCTACATGAAAAAAAAATCACATAAATAAAGCATGGGGCTTACGCTGGAGGGAGGCTGGGAATTCCGACTGAAAGCTGCAGTGTCTGCTGGCCCTTCCCCTGCCAGGAGCGGGCAATGAAGTGAGAATGCACACCAAGGAGCCTCAGACATTTGTAATTCTGTGGGTGGGAGATCCTGTGGCAGCAGAGTGAAACTCACTAAGAATCGCACGGGTTTACTTCAGCTTTTAAAGTCATCCCACAGCCCTGGCCGAGTGGCTCTGTTGGTCAGAGGGTCATCCAGTACCCAAAAAAGGTTGTAGGTTTGATTCCTGGTCAGGGTACATGCCAAGGTTGCAGGTTCAACTCCCACTCAGGGCATGTGTGGGAGGCAAACAATTGAAGTTTCTGTCTCACATTGATGATTTCATATTGATGTTTTTCTCTCTCTCTCTCTCATATCAATAAACATATCCTCAGGTGAGGACTTAAAAAAAAATTAAAAAATAAATAGAATAAAATAAAACCATCCCAGCAAACAGATACCAGGTTCTTCCTGGTATCTAATTTCAGTCCTTCTGTTAAACCTCCTGTCTTCTTTATTAGCCTGAAGACAACCAGAAAAACAGCCCAATGTCCCCCTTGTTATGGCTCTCTGTGTTCTAGAAGTGTAAGGCAAGGACCAGCCCCACTCACAGAGTTCTTCTTGCTCAGAACTGGCCTAGATCGACACTCCTCTTTGCCCGGCAGGTGCGGACCGCAGGACTGGGTCAGACCCCGAGCTGCCCCGCCCAGCTGCACAAGTCGGGGTGCCGTCCCCCCTCTAGGCTCCTACATCCCCATCGGCGAAGGTGGAAGTCAGTTCCTTCCTCAGCCGACAAGGGTCTTCTGGGAGTAAAGCCAGGTGATGAGAGTGGCAGGACGGATGTGAAAGTTTGGTAGAAGTGGAGGGACCCGTGTACTTAGTTACTTAGTTCCTGTGTTCAGAGCCCACCTGATCTCAGGTGCAGTGAGATCCTGGAGACAGCTCAGTCACTGCCACAGAAATGAAAACAAAAACCACCTTCAAGTCAATATATCCCAGACTTTACACTCATCTGGTTCCCTAGAGAGATAAGCCTGGACTATCATAAATATCTGTGTGCACATTTGTTTAAAAAAGAAAAAGAAAAAAAGGACCCCATGCAGCTTCTACGTAGGTTTGTTAGTGGAATAGAATTCATTGTCCATTTCAATGTTGACAGGTATGTTCTGTTTCTCAAAGGGCATTGTAAACAGCCGTTGTTCAACAGAAAGAAATCCCTTGAGCGTGACCATCAATACCACTGTTTTACTTACCACTAAGACATAGTTATTTCTATTGTTATTCATAAGTGGTTATAAGAGTATCTAGTTACATTTCCTTATCACAGGAGAGTCGTCAGGTTTACACCAATAGTATTTGGTAAATCTCTAGTTGTGTTTCATCTCTCTCATTCATTCATTCAGTCCATCCGTCCATCATTCATTCAGCAAACATTTGTGAGAGCCTAGGATGAGTGAGGGTGCTGGGGAAGCTATGAAGTGAAGACACCTGTTCTGCCTCTGGGAGACGGAAAGACAGACAGACAGACAGCCTCAGGTGCGAAGGAAGGGAAGCAGAGGGGGGAGAAGCGATCAGCTCTGCATGCGGAGCAGGCAGTCTGACCGGAAACGGAAACGCGGAGTACGAGCGCGAGGTTGGGGCAGACAGCGGCCGGAAGGGACATGGGGGAGGGCTCCGCTTCTGCACGGCGGCACGGAGTCCCAGCCGAGACCGCAGGGCTCTGGTCCGAGAACGCAGCTCCTTCTCTTCATCCCTCCCCCTCCCTTCCTTTCCTCCGTTCTTCCATCCTCTCCTCCACTTTCCCTCTCCCTCTCTCCCTGCCACCCTCTTCCCCTTCATCCCCTCTCTCTCCTTCATCTTCATGACTTAACGATCATTTTGATCTCACCTCCAATCCAGATATATTTGAATAGACATGGAAGAAATGATCAAATATCTCAATGTCAGGCATCTCTCGCAGGGATGGTTTATGGTTTCATTCCTCCTGTCACACCCCATGCTGAGAGGACAGGCCCTGCAACAGCGGGGAGCTGGGAGCAGGCACCCCCACCCCACTGCTGATCAGCTGGGGGACACCCCTTCCTCCCACCTGGTCTCCCCAGGGAGCCAGGGAAACCCATCATTCCTGCCTTCACCCCTGCTACCAATTGTGTTTTTTCTACACGCTTGAAGAACTCATTTGAAAAACCAGAGAAGCCGACCAAGCCTGGTGAGGATGGCTGGGCGAGCAAAGGGGGCACCGAGCCGTTGGGAGTTCATCAAGGATGTTGGGCAGAAGTCACCGATGTGTCCCCACTCCCGGCGTCCACCAGAAAGCACATGGGCAGTCATCTCAGTCACCCTTGCACGGACACAAGGTCAACAGGAAAATTACTTGATTAAAGTCTTATTAAAACAAAGTCCCATTTAAATCACTAGGACTCTCTCCACCCCACCCACCCACGCAGCCCCAGAGAGCAGAGTGTTAAAACTACACGCGCCTGCTCTGGTTTCTACAAGTCTGGGAAGGAGAAATTGCCCCCGATCTTGGTGTGGTGGCCATGCCACGTAGCCTCTCCTCTCACCCAAATTCATCTGGCTGTGCTTTTGAGCTAAACAACAGGCATCCTCGGAGTTCATAAATTTTCATTCCTCTGCCCATCCAGACAGCAGAAATTCATGACTTGATCGCAATCAAACAGTGTAAAAACCCAAACAAAACTACATCTGGACAGACAAACGGGGTGCCAAGTTTTTGCTTGATGAGAAGGGAAATAGCTCAACCCTGGCCCCATGAAATAAAGGCTCGATCTCCAAAAACTGCTCATGGAACCTTAATCGAGTCACTGAGACCAGCTTCCCGGATAACATACCACATAAACAGGGTATGGATGGAGCTCATTCTGCTCAGCGCTTTGTGACCTGGAAAACATTTTGTTGGAGCCTTAAAAAAAATTAGCCCACGTTCATTCCCCTCCCCGGCTCCCCAAATGCGATGATCATCATTTTCTGTTCCTTTAGCCCCGGCGCACAGCAGCCAGGGAGCTGGGGGGCGGGGGCAGGGGGAGGCTGAGTGGACTGACAATTTCCTGACACAGTTGACAGGCCGTTAAAGCTCTGTCCTGCTCAGCGTGAGCGTCAGTGTTCAGGAATCAGAAGGCTGGAGCCGAGAGAAAAAAACCAGTCTATGCACGTGGGACCCACAGAGCCCTGACCACCGGACAGTGGGACGATCCATCATCCACAAAACTGGTTACGCGTGCAAAGTTCGAGCGGATTTTCTGCAAAAAAACAATTGTGTTGCTGTGTGCAGATACAGAAGAGTGTGTGTGTGTGTGTGTGTGTGTGTGTGTGTGTGTTTAATAGAAGGAAATCTCCCTTTCAGAAGCAAAAGCAAAGGCAAAACCCAGGTTACTTGAGCTGAGCTCCTACCAGACCAAAAGGGAAACCTCACATTGCTGGCTCTTCATGCTCCCCCAGGCCCCCTCTCCAGAGCTGCCCAGGGCGACAGTGTCTCTGGGCAGAAGCAGCAGCAGGCTCTATGCAGATGTTTTTTTTAATTGTGTCCCGGCCATTACTCCACTGGGAGGCTTTTAAGATAATGTATTAATATTATCTTTAACCACGGTGGACGAAGCAGCAGGCTGCGGGGTTTTGTGGTGTGCGTGTTTGTGATTTCTTCCTGAGTTGTTTATTTGATAATGACATTAAATATTAGGAACTCTAACAGCTGGCGTGTTTATCCCGACTTGAGTGTATTAACCTCTTTAGCCCTTTTTTCCAGAAGACGGACTCGGCGTCGCAGCCCTGACTGTCAGCTGTGGTGCCTGGCGGCCCCGAGGATTGGCGTTCTGACAGAACCTGGAGTCCAGAGCAGCAAGTAAACATGGATGACATTGCAGGGAGGGGGGGAGGGAGCACATGATGACTTGAGGCACCTGCAGCTGCTTGCACCCAAATCAAAGTAGAGGCTGAGCTCACTGGAATGGAAAAGCGCTGAATTCACCGGGAGTGAGTTGGCTCTGTGCTAGGTCAGGGAGGAGCGGGCTCGGTGGGGGACGCGGGAGGGGACGGTGGAGCCCTGGGCGCTGGCATTGAGCCCATCGACAATACTCCGCTGAAGTACCTCGGGGGGAACCCCGGGTCCTAAGGCCCATTGTCTCCCATATGGCGGGCAAGGAAGGATTGGCAGCAGCCGGCGCCGGGCTGACAGGTCAGTGGCATGAAGGACAGGCCGGGTAGGCTGTGCTACCGGGTAGGGCAAAGGTGGAGTTCACTTAACAAACATGGCCTTAGCCCTAGAACTACATTTTACCAGCCACGTGACCTTCGAGCAAGTTGTTGAATCTCTCGGCCTCAGTTTCCACATCCACGACATGGAAATAAATTATCCGTGGCCACGGTCATGGTGAGCCATAGGCAAATGGCATAGTAGATGGATACGGTGCAGGGATGAATAATTACTGTTGCTGGTTTCTTGTCTCTCCCTAACTTACAAGAATTGACTCTGGACCCTTCTCCACTGACGGCCCCCGAATTCTAAGGCAGCGAGGCATTTCTAAGCTTCCGCAGCTTGCTTTCCGCCTAGGGTTGGAGTTCACGGAGCCCATTCCAGGGCCCTGGGGCGCCTCACCGCACGCTCTGGGCCTGCGAGTCCCTGGAATGCTGGCACATGGAGGGATACGTAGAGTGGTCCCGTGGTCAGGTTCACAGGCAAGATGTCCCCCTTGGAAGAGACATGTTCTCTTCTAGGGCCACCCACAGCCATAGGGCCCTGCAGTGTGAAGATTTGTGGGTGAATCAACACTAATGATGGTGACGGGTCCATGCAGGTGGGGTGCAGAGTCAGGAGGGATGGAGAGCGAGAGAGTGAGACTGGGGCTGCTTCAGGACGGTGGAGGAGATGCTTCCATTGTTCCAGAAAGCCAGGGTTACTCCTGGGGATGGCAGTGCTTGGCTGAGCTGGGGTCATGAATTGGCTCATGACTGAGTGAAGAAATGGACTGTTGAATAAAAATAAAATGCACACACTCCGGTGCATTGCCACATTCACGGCAGAAAGTTTTAGTGTGTTGGACAACTTTTGTGTATTGTCTCAGACCCTCTGCTCCCCTGCACCCAAGGCCTCAGACCCCCTGTTGCACTCCAGCCCTTCACCGCAGGGACCCGCCAAAGCACAGCCTGACCAGGGCACCCAGGCCCGCACTGCGAGCTTCTCACTCTGGCACTGGGGCTCCTGGTACCCCTTCCCTCCCCCCGCTTTCTCTTCTCCTCCCCCAGGCACTCGGTGCCTCCCAGCAACATCCAGGCTGGTCAGTTCAAAAGGTACACAACATTCCGATTCTAAGCAAAACTGCGTCTTTGCCTGTCATTCTTTTATTTGCATTTTGACAGGCATCTCTCTTTTTTTCCCATGGATCAATGCTTATTTCAAAGGAATGACTGTCTAATAGTGGAATTTCTGGTCATCGGCACCTCTGGGGGATGGGAGCGAGGGCAGGAGGTCCTTTCCTGCTTTTCCTCTGACCATGCCACGTCATAGGCACCTCCACGTGAGGTGAGCGTGTGGCGTGAGCTCTACGAGTCTGTCTGAGTCAGGAGTCAGCAAACTATGACCCCGGGCCAACTGGGGCCAACCTCCTGTTTTTGTCAATTACATTTTATTGGACCACAGCCATGCCCATTTATTTATTTATTGCTATGGCTGCTTTTGGCCTCATGGTAGACCTGAAGGGTTGGAGCAGAGACTGTGTGGCCTACAAAACCTAAAATATTTCCTCTGCGGCCCTTGACAGAAAAGATTTGTCAACCCCAGTCTGGGTTAATATGGAGCTCATATTCCCTGTAGTATAGAGATCTCGGTATGGTCCAATCAGAACATAGTTTAGACCTCATCAAAAGCTATTTTCTCTAAAAACAGTAAGCATGGAAAACAAAAAAAACTATGTTCAGGTATTTACAAAAATAATACTAAGGCCACCACCAATTAAAGCCTTTTACTGACTTTATCTGATCTTAAGACTCCCAATAACCCCAGGGGTACTGTTAACCCAGTTCTAGAGGCAGTAACACTGTGGCTTTGGGATGTTAAATAACCTGCCCTTTGTTTCACAGTAAGTAAGTGGTGAAGCTGGGATTCAAACCCTGGGCCGCCAGCCGGCCCTAACCTCTTCTCTGCACTCCTCAAAGGGCGATGATCACCACCATGTATTAAGCATGTGCTAAATACCAGGCACTGTGCAGCCTGGGTTCCCCCATCTTTTTACTTCATCTTTAAACAGACTCCATCAGGTGGGAATGTGCATGCAGCCCGAGCTCACATGGGACGTTTCCGCAGCTTCTATGAGGAGCTCCCTACACTAATAACCACAACGGCCGCGCCCACGGCCGCACCCTTCTCCAGCCCCTCACCTCCCTGCTGGGGGGCAGCATTCCCCCACTCGTTTTGCTCACCTCTGGGGGCCTGGGCTGCTCCTCTGCCTCCTTCCAGGCCGGGAGAGCTCAGTCGTCCCCTTCCCGCTCCCACATCGGGGCAGCTGGGCCTGCCTTGCAGAGTGGCAGGTGGCAGGGGGACGCTGGGTGCCTAACTGGGATGTGGGAGTGAGAGAAGAGACCAAAGCGTGGTTTGGCTAAAGCGATGAAAGGAGCGTGGTTGCTCAGCTGCTGGTGTGCTCTGGCTCAGGAAAGGAACCAACGCTGGCGTTTCCAGCTTTCCAGCTCCCCCAGCCGTTGGCGCCACCGGGTCACAGAGAAGCGCCACCCCGGCCCTCTGCCCCACCAGCACCCCGCACTGTGCCTGCTCTCCTCCCTCCCAACCTGTCCTCGCTGCCAGGATGATTGCTCATCTCTCAAATGACTCTGCCGCTCACTCATTACACCACCCCAGGCACTCTGGGCCAGATGCAGCATGATAATCGACTGTCTGTGTAAAAAATTTAGAACCGTGGGGTAACTTGCTAAAATTGTTATCTTTCTTCCTAGACCTTCGAGATGCCGGGTTGTGCCAGAGGGTCGACTAGAACAAACGCTGTTCTGAGTGGCTGTGGCACCAACGGTGTGGATTTATTATTGCTTGGCTCCTCCACGCACTTTGATTCTTCCAGTGTTGCATTCTTAGTCCGCTTCTGGCAGAAAAGAGAACAGGCGGGATTTGAGAAACATATCGAAATAAACATGTTTCCTTGGTTACTGAGGGGACGTTGCAAACTGTCGGGTTGCGGGGCAGTTGGTCAGACTCGGTCCGATACGGCGGTAAGTACAAAGGGACTGGCATCTCTGGCCCTGTCTGTCACACTCACTCCTGAAGTCTGGACCCGAGTAAACTGTTGTCTGTTACATCTCCACTTGGACAGCCTGCAGGTCCCTCCAACCCAGCAGACTCGAAGACAGCCCTGTCTCCTCCTTGCTTGGGTTACGCACCTCCCCACCCTCTGAGCCCCCCAAGCGAGCAACCTGGGAGGCACCCCAGACACTTCCCTTCCCAGCCCATGTATCCCTCCCTACTCCCAGTGTCCTGGCTCGGCCCTGCTCATCTCTCCTGGCCTGTGGCCTCCCAGCAGCCCTTCCAGCTTGCACGGAACCGCAGGCTCTTTGTCAGGCAGCAACAAACAGAGATAAAGATGATAAAGATGTCAATCAAGAAAACGCGCAAACAGAGGGAAGGACAGTGCCCACGGAGAACTGGAAACAGAGACTGGCCCTCTGACGACCAGTGACGCGAGTGTTTGAGAAACCGACCGCACATGGGGCCGAAGATCCGGAAGCTGCGGACCTGGAGGATGTCGTCCCTGTGGGGCTGGCAGGCCCGCCACGTGTCGGCTGTGCTTGTGGCCGTGACTGACGTTTGCTGCAAAATAGTCGTGGTTAAATTGTCCCTAACCCCACAATGAGGTAAACCGGAAACGGGAATTTAACAGTCTGATTGCTGATTTTTAAAAAATACTGACTATGACTACAAAGGCTGCTTTATTTGACATGTGTCTTTCCTGGCGATGTATGTCGGGGAAGATAAAGCAGGCCTGGTCTATGCGATTCCCAAAGAGAATTTTGAAGTTAGGCAAACCAGTAAATAGTGACCATGGGGATGCCCCTCCGTATCCCCCCCCCCCCCCGATCCAGCCCTCCCACACCCGACGCAGTCACGCACCTCCTCGGTCCATTGCATTCACTCACTTTCCTTGCAGCACCGTTAGAATTCCAACAGCAAGTGTGGAGACGTCAGCAGAGTCCTCTCCAAGAGAGATGTCCCCCAAGGAGAGGTGGTGGCAGTTAAAGTGGTGCTGCCACCAGCTGCCACACTAGACACTGTGTTGAGACACTGCACACAGTGGGCAGGCAAGGGGAGCGGAGGGAGCTGATGATACCTGCAGAGAATGGGGGGCTCCTTTCTCATTGTGGGGATGGAAGGAGGACTCGGACACAGCTCTGGCTTGCCTCCACCACAGCTTCTCATCAACAGAAAACGTGGCAAGTGGTTGAAGACCTGGGAGCCTACCCACCACGCGCCCAGGGGCACCGGCCTGGTAGCTGTGAGGCCCTGTCTTTGGTTACTGCTCCCTCTGCCTGGAATTCCTATCCCCTCAATCATCAAACCCTCTTTCCCTTGCTTCTGACCCAGACATCTCCTATCAGCTTCCATGTCTCGACTCAAGGGTCTCCTCATTGCCCTAGAAGAGATAGACTGGGCCATAGTCTCCCTGACTCCCCTGCCTCCTCCATGCGTACGGCTGCCCCGCTACCTCAAACACTCTCTGACAGATGCTCACGGATGAGTCTGAACCCCTGTCTAGACCAGCCATGTATCTGAAACATTCTCAGTTACATGCCATTGAATTTTTAGCCCCACTTGTATCCTAAATGCCTTGCACGGTGCTGAGCAGCTAGTAGGGACTGTCTTCTAGTTTATGAGAAAACGGACTCCGTGGGATATCCCAGGAGTGGGGGATGGTAATGTGCATATATTTCTAGGGGAGAAAGCAAATCTTGAAAATTCTGCAGGTTGTCCAGCCTCATGGACATTTACGCAGCCAATACTGCGGAGGTTCTGGCTTATTCCCTGGACAGTAACTGAAGCCACTGGCCACATGAGTGTTCAAAGAGATTCTCTCGGGAGACCCCAAAACCCAGGATTGTTGCAGTAAACATGCTGGTCAGAAGGCAAAGGAAAGACAGTCCTGCCCAGGCTGGTGCCCAGCATCCGTCTTCAGGGGGAAACATCTCTCCTCCTCCTGCCTAGAACAGGCAGCAGAGAATTGTGACAACGTTACTAGGAAAAATGGACGTTTCTTCAAACTGCCCAGTGGGGCTTTGAATCACGACATCCTTATTTGGTTTGATCTTTCTTATGCTTCTAAATTAGCGAATAGACGAACGTGCGCCAGAAATTCTGAGATACCTCCCAGGGCCCAACAGAAGTAACTGACTCATCCGTATTTGGGATTACTTATCCATCTCTCTGTAAGGACAGATCATCAAGAAGCTTCCATTACTGTCAGGGAAGACACCAGAAGGTGGAAGAGAACTGCAGTGAACTCACCAGCTAACGAATTATTCTGGCCACAGTGGCTCGTGGTGCAAAGTCATTCAAAGTATACGTATTTTGGATACCATCTAGTAGTCCCCATTCCAGCCCAGACCCTCATGAGCCCTAAAAATATGCTCCTTCGACTCATGGGCATGGACAATGGGGCAGTGATTGTGGGGGTGAGTGGGGAGTGGCTGTGGAAGAGGATATAAGGGGGGGCATTTGGTAATGGAAACAATATAATACAATAAAAAAGATAATCTTAAAAAATATGCCCCTTCATATCTGTTTCTTTACTGATTTGAATTGTGTCTAGATACAAGCTCAAAAGGGAAAAGAGGCCCTAGAAACACCGTGGCGCTTTGGGGGGTGCCTCTCTCAGGTTAACCCGGAGGGAAAGGGGCAGTGACAGGTGACTGGGAGCTGAGGTGGGGAGGAAGGGTGGCGGGGGGGTCGGTTTCTCCCGCTCTGGACCCCCCATCCCGGGAACTGCCCATTTGTGAGCACTCCTAGCACCACCGATGCCTTTGTCTTGGTTTTTTCTACCAGAACCTAAAGGGAAGAGAAGGACTTAGGCATCTTTGTAACCCACATGGCTCCCCCCACACAGCAGCAGGTGCTCAATTAATAGATTGGAATTAATATCTCATCACCTGGACAAGGATGAATACAGAAGCTCTCCAATGAGGTTACAAAATTGCCCATAATATAATTGTTTACCATATAGCAGACCCTGGGAATATAAAGATAAAGAAGATTCAGTCCGTGCCTTCCAGGAGCTCAGAGACTAGCAAGGCAGTCAGCCAAGTCCATGGCTCATTTTCATATGATGTTGTCAGGGTCTTTCATACTAGCAGTGCAATTTCAAAAAATAGTAAAGGAGCGCTTTGTGCGTCCCTAGCACTTGCTTTATCTCCTGCAATTGTTATCCTCATCTGAGAGTTCCTGTAAGGTAGGTGGCCTGGCTGTGGCAGAAAGGGGAAGGAGTCTGATGCAGGGTGTGACCCTTCCCGAATGGCACTGCTGTGCTGGAGGTGGCCCGGGGAGCCAGGAAGCACTGAGGACAAACATCTATGTCCTTTCCTATGTGCTAGAGCAGCAGGCACAATGTCAGGCACTTAGTTGTTAATATAACTACCTTCCACGGCATTTGAGCAAACGTCACCCCCACTCTCTCTTAGCTCTGAGCTCCCACGACACCAGCGGCCCAGATCCCACACTTTCACCCCCATCTCTGGGCCTTTCCCTTGCCAACAGCTGCCTGATTTTATCTTCTAAATGATTCCTGCCCCTAACTTGACTGTAAAATCCCTGAGGGCAAGCATTTAGTTTGTATTGCTGCTTCTCCTGCAGCACCTAGCACAGTGTGGACACACTGCAAGTGTTCCATTTATTGGCTAACTGGCTGATTATTGCTGTATTTTTCTTCTGGCAAAACTAAACCAAATCCACAACCAGGTTCTCTGAAGCCCTATTCACCACGGCCAAGACGCGCAAACAACCTAAATGTCCGGGGATGGACGAATGGATTTTTTAAAAGAGGGCACACCTACGCCATGGAATGTTACTCAGCCTCACAAAAGAAGGAAACCCTGCAACGTGGGACGTGGATGAGACGTCATTATGCTAACTGAAATAGGCCCGCCACAGAAGGATGGACGGTGTGACTCCGCTTATAGATGAGGTATCTGCAGTCGCCAAACTCATAAAAACAAAGAATAAAAATGCTGTTTACCAGGGGTTGGGGCTTGGGGGAATGGGAGTTGTTAGTGGGGGGCACAAAATTGCAGTTATGCAAGACGAATAGGAACCTGCCGTACAATGCCGTGCTGGTGGATAACAAGACTGAATTGTGCACCTTAGGCTCTAAAGGGGTAGGTCTCACGGTAGGAGTTCTCAACGCCTACACACACACACACACACACACACACACACACACACCCCTAATGCCTTTAAATATTTTTTTTAAAAAACTAAGTTAAGCTAAACAAAAACAAACAAAAATTTACCTTGACCCAATTTCTTCTGCTAGTTGCTGCTCAATTTCTTTGCTCTCTTTGGCAGCAAAACCCATTGAGAGAGTTTTTTTTTTTGCCAGTTTTATTGAGATATAACTGACAAATATTAGTTGAGGGAGCACAACGTAATTTGATATATATATTATTTCATATATATATGTGAAATAATCACCACAATACGTTTAGTTAATGTCCATCACCTCGCCTAGTTACATTTATTTTCTTGTGATGAGAATTTTTAAGATTTACTCTTAGCAACTTTCAAATAAATGATACAGTATTGCCAACTGTGGTTACTGCGATGACCGCTGTATCTCTAGAACATATCTGTGCTTCCTTAGCTCCTTGACCCACTTTGGCCACCCCTCCCCACCCATCGCTCAGTCTGACAACCACAACCACTGATTTGTTCTCTGTGAGTTTTGTTTTTGTTTTTTTGTTTTTTTAGATTCCACATATAAGGGAAATTACATAGTATTTTTCTTTCTTGGTCTGACTTATTTCACTTAGTGTGATGTTTTCAATGTCCATCCACATTGTTGCAAATGGCAGGATTTCCTGATGTTTTATGATGGAATAAGGAAGTAAACTTCTTTATCCATTTACCCATCAGTGGACACTTAGATTGTTTCCATGTCTTGGCTATTGTAAACAACGCTGCAATGAACATAGGAATGTGGATAACTCTTCAAGATAGTGATTTTGTTTCTTTTGGATATACACCCACAAGTGGAACTGCTGCCTCACATACTGCTTCTATTTTTAATGTCTTGAGGAACCCCTATACTGTTTTCTATAGTGGCTACACCAATTTATATTCCCAAGAGAACACAAGGGTTCCCTTTTCTTCATATCCTCACCAACGCCTATGTTTTGTCTCTTAAGTGATAGCTCCTTTACCAAGTATGAGGTGACAACTAATCTTCCCTGAAGATTAGTGAGGTTAAGCACCTTTTTCATGTACCTATTGGCCATTTTTATGTCTTCATTGGAAAAATGTCCATTTAGTCCCTCTGACCATTTTTAAAATTGGATTGTTTGGGGTTTGGTTTGGTTTTGTTTCGTTTTGCTTTTGAGTTGTATGTGTACCTTATATATTTTGGATATTAAACCCTTATTAGATGTATGACTTGCAAATATTTTCTCTCATTCCATAGGTTGCTTTTTGTTGACGGTTTCCTTGGCTGTGCCAAAGCCTTTTAGTTTGCTGTAGTCCTGCTTGATTATTTTTGCTTTTGTTGTCATATCCAAGAAATCGTTGCCGAGACCAATGTCAAGGAGCTTGCCCTGTTTTCTCCGAGGAGTTTTGTGGTTTCACGTCTAACATCAAGCCTCGAATCCATTCTGAGTGGAGTTTTGTACAAAGCGACTTTCTATATTGTTAGCAAGGCCTCTCTTCTCGTTTTCTCTCGGACCTGATTGGCTTGAGAGTTTGCCTCCACCCCGCCTCCAAACCACTCCTGCTCAGGCCACCGGCGACCTCCGTGTTCCTGAAAGGAATGGTGACCTCTCAGTCTTCATCTTTCTTGGCCTCCCTCCCCACAGCATTTATTACCGGGCTCCAAGGACTCCACACGGCTGGCAGGTTGCTCTTTCTCAGCCTTCGTTGCTGGTCTTCTCTCCCCAGCCTCTTCTTATTGGAGTGTCCCAGGGTCTTGTTCCCAAGAGGGTCATTGGTTCTGTTCTCTTCTGCATATTCCCTTGTGGTCACATTCAGCCCCATATATGCAAATAACTTCCAAATGTATATTTAAAGCTCAGATATCTCCCTCCAGGATAACTTCAGACTTATATCTCTGATTGTACAATCAACATCTCCAGTTGGGTGCCTGTAACAGACACCTCAAATTCAACATGAAACTCCTGGCCTTTCCTGAGAAAGCTCCCTTCCATCTGCGCTGTAAAGACCTCAGCTCTTCCCGTGCTCATGCCCCAGACCTCAGCCTGCCACCAGTCAGGAAATCTCCTTGGCTCCATCTCCACACCACATTCAGAAACAGACCTCCAGCTTCTCCTCCACTTCTCAGCACCTCCACCTCTGTCGTCTCCACCCTCCTCCTCCTCCTCCTCCCCAAGTCCCTGCCCTCTATGCTCAACACAGCAACCAGCATGACCTTTAGAAAACTACACCAGATCATGCTATTCCTCTGCTTAAAATTCTCCAGTGGCTCCTCATTTATATCAGAATAAAAGCCAAAGATCTTCAGATGACCGGTAATTCCTTATAGGAGTTAGACCACAGGATCCATCCTCCCTTATTGCAACTCTGCGTTGGCCGTCCCTGTACACCCTGATCTGGGCACAGGGGCCCCCCGGGTGTTCCTCAGGCGCCGCAAGTACTGCACCAGCTTAAGGCCATCGCACGTGGCAGGTCCCTTGCCTGGAGGCTTCAGCTCTGGACATCTGCCCAGCTCAGTGGCTCCCCTCCCTGCAGTCTTTGCTCATGTCACCTTCTCAAAGAGGGTTGACCCGACCAGCTGCACAGCATCCTGACCCCGTCCTCCCAGTTTTTCCTTCTCAGCTCTGCTTCGCCTGCCCACAGCATTCATCACCTTGGAACATATACTAATTTGCTATTTATCATTTTCATTGTTTATTATTCATCTTCCCCCGCTAGCATATAAGCTTCAAGAGGTCTGTATCTGTTTTGTTCATGGAGTCATCCTAAGCTCCTGGCACATAGTAAGCACTCAATAAATATTTGTGGAATGGATTAATAATCCATTAGTCTATCACTCTGGAACCAAGTAGGCAGCATGAGGTCCTAGAGTGTGTCTCCATATACAAAGAAACCAAGAGGGTCCCTGGTCCCTGGTCCAGAAAGGAGGGAGGATTAATCATGTATCCACATGCCCCGTGCCTGGTGGTACTGTAAATAGAGATTTAACCCGAGCATCCATCAAAGCACTGAGCCTTCCCAGGAGAAAAGTATTCACAAAGTACCCCGAGGGGTGGGGATGGGAGTCACTAAGGGTGAGGTTTTGATTTGCAGGATTTCAGTTTTCCCAAAAGAGCGTGTTGGGGTCCATCCCTCATCATGGGACTGGCCCCCTTTGTCCTCCCTCTTCCATCCCAGCTTCACAGCTACACCCTGTGATCAATCCTCTGCCCCAGGCGACCAGGCAGGACTTGGCACTCAGACACAATAATCAACACAGCCCCGATCGATGTGGAGATCAATGCTGGTGTTTGAAATCAGGTTCCACCACGCTCACTTCATCCGGCGGCATTCACCTCAGCCGAGCTGGGACTCCAGGAGCTGTGTGTAGCCTTTCCCCCTCAAAATTGAAAGTGTTTTTTTTTTTTTAGTCACAGTAGTGGGTTTCAGAACTGCAAACCAGAGAGGTGTTTTGATTCCACAAACAGCCTCCAGAGGAAACCATTTCAAGCCCAACATTTTTCTTCTTCAGCCAAGGGACTCAGTAGCATCATCTCAAAACTCTCCTTCCCCTGGGCCTCTCCCATCGCACACACACACACAAACACACAAGACCTAAATGGGAAACAAAAGCAGTTCCTCAGCCTATTTTTACTCCATCAGAACGTGGGAGGGAAAAAGTGTATTACAAGGAAGGATTCTAATGACCCTACCTGCTTAGAGCTACAAACACCAGAGGATCCCATCAGCAGAGAAGTCTCTTTTGTGTTTGCACCCGCTTAGGTTGTTATTTTGACACTGCTGCCTGCGTGTTTGTGTCGGGACGGGGCCGCCCAGCCTCCAGTGTCTTATGGAGAGAGACACCTTGAAGCGCCTCATGCCAACATCACAGAGCCCTGGTGTGCTTATCTGGGTCAGCAGAGCCTGCTCCCCCCAGGTAGCCGAGCACTTCTGGAAACATTGGGGATGTGTTAAGAACTGTGTGTTTGTTCCTGTGCTTTTGTGAAGTCTGCCATGGGCAAGCAGCTCACCCTCCCTTCCCTGGAAAGACAGAGAAATCTACCTGAAAGGAGGAGGGGTTTTATCAGTCAGAAGACAGGCCTCTCATCTCCTCCCTGCCTGGCTTTCAGCGCTTTTGCCTGATGGAAGCTGGGCGTGTTCTCGAATAGTCCTCACTTTTGAAAGACATTGAATTCTGAGATGTCAGAGTTGGAAGGGATTGTAGAGGTTAATTGATTTATCCTCTTCTCCACCCCCATTTCACAGATGAACAAACTAAGGAACAGAGAGAAAAGGCCATATAAGGAGCAAATAAGGAACAGCATTAAGTCTAAAGATGGAGGTAATTTGCTCCAGAATTTCCACATAGAAAAGGCTCATGGAGGGGCAATACCATGGAGGGGACAACTAGGACACATATTTTGAAGCTGCTTTCGCTGACAACATACATGTTAAAATGCATGTTTTGGGGGGAGAGTGGCCCTGCTAGAGGCTAATGGAGTTTATGTGGGACACCAAAGACCTGTCCCCTGTGATCAAGATTAAATAAATTAAATACGTATGCTTAGGCACACCACAGAATTTGGAAAGTCTGATGCCTGACCTAGGGCTGCCCACTGCTCTTCACTGCCTTCCCAGGGATGTTGTAGTGGAACATAATCACCTGAACTTCCCCCAGAGCATCCCCTGGAGCCATGGCACGGGCCGCACCCTGGCGCAGGCTGGGTGATGCCTGCTCTCACAAAGTACTTGGTTTGGGCATCTGTAGCCCTTCGGGATGCTAGACTTCAAAGAAATGCTGTCATTCAGATCAACCTTGCTCAGAAATTTCAAAACCTTTGTCCCAGAGCATCTTCATTTTCTTTTTTTTTTTTGCTCACTCTGACCAATCCCACTCTGGTACTTTCTGTGCACAGAGCCCTTCCAGCCTCCAGCTACCCCAGAGCCCTTTGAGCTGCTTTGCATGAGCCTCGCCCAAACCCACACAGCCTAGCCCTACGCTCGCTGTCAACAAAATGAGTCATTGAGGGCAGGCCCACACGTGGGAGCTCTCTGCCCCCTCCCCTGAGGAAAGAGCTATACATTCTTGCCTCCCTCAGGGATGAGAGACTGGGAATCCTGATGAGCAAACTGAAGATGCTCCTTATCACCATTGCTTCCAGCTAAGGTGTTCTTGCCCCTTTCTCCTTGCCTGAGCGAATGGTGCCCCTCCGGGAATGGTCTGCACGTCCTAAAGAATGCTTCACAGGACACAAATCCTGTGACATACTCTGAAAAAAAGGAGGAGGAAAGGGATTCTAAACCAAATAAAGTTGCACACCATATCTCTTTTGCCCGCATCTACTGCCCAGAGCAGCCGTGCTTCAAGTCTACTGAGCGGCAGAATTGCCTGTGGGCATCTCAAAATGCCAATTTTCGTTCCACCAGAATCAAAATTTCCTAGTACTCGTAGGACTGTAGGTTTGAATAAGAGCAATTTCTTTTTCAAAAGTTAGTTGCTTTTTATTTTCATCATATCAGCTTGTGCATTTGGTTAAAATTAAACAAATAAATAGCCTAGAAGGGGTTCCGAAGAAAGGCAACCCTCCCTTGGTCTCCTCCAGGCCTCCTTCCCAGCCCTTCCGCTGGGCTTCTGTCAAAGACAACCAGCTTTCACTGTTTCTTCCTTCTCGTTATTTTGGTGATTCAAAACATGTGTCATAGAACACATTTCTGTCATTTTTTTAATAAACTATTTTCTTTTTCTTTAAAGATTTTATTTATTTATTTTTAGAGAGGGAAGGGAAAGAGAAAGAGAGGGAGAGAGAAACATCAATGTGCGGTTGCTGGGGGCCATGGCCTGCAACCCAGGCATGTGCCCTGACTGGGAATTGAACCTGCGATGCCTGGTTCACGGCCCACGCTCAATCCACTGAGCTATGCCAGCCAAGGCTCTGTCACTTTTATTTGAGCTGTCAACTTCAGATATTGTCTATAATGGATGAGGATTTGGCTCAGTTAGACCCCTTTCCTCGCCGCCATCCGTCCCCAAATGAAGGCATTGTCCTTCTGCGTCACCCCCGCTCTGCGTGAGAGAGCAGCAAGCTGGAGGCACCCACCCCTTCCCCAGGCACAGTATCTGCAGACAGTCGTGGGATGGAGACAGTGCTGGGGAGAAGGGTGGGGCACTATCAATAGGCTGAATCAATAGGTTGATTCAAAAATTTAAAAACCAATAAACAGTATTTATACTATTACGCTCACATCAGGCTTGTTCTCTGCAGAGCCAGGAACAGTTTGTTCTGCTGCGCATGCAGCTTGTAAATGGGGACAGTGTCAGGACACAAAAGTCGTGTTCGTTCGTTCATGAGAGACGCCCTCATCGCCACCCCAGCACGTTCATGTTTGAAGCCGTCAAGTACAAGTTTTCTCACAGTTAGAAAGAGACCCATGGACACGACATGAAGATCTAAGGAAACAAACACGGGGAGTGACGCCTCCCCTCCCTCCAAGAGAGGCGGCTGTGATGGCTTCTGTATTACCGTAAGTGACGGAGGGAGGCTGCAGACGCAGCTTGCGAGGACACTGCTCCTGGGTTCAGACAAAACCAGATCGATGAAGAAACCTGCCCCTAGACCATACACTTGAGCTTGGATGACCCTGGCCTCCGTCAGAGGTGAACGTCTCCACGGAGGACCCCAGGGTGAAAGAGAAAACGTGCTGCGATTCCAGCTGCAACTGCATGCCAGCAAAGAGCTGACTGTGCTGATATTTTCCTTAGTATTGTTACTGTTTTGGTTAATGCTTTGGTTACAAAGCTCCACAAGTTTTGAGTCACCAGCCAAACCCTATTTTTCCTGTGAGCCCTGTTGTTTTTATTGTGGGAGTCTCTTGATTACGAGCTACTTCAGGGTGCCAATGTGACATCATAGGAGAAAAGTCTGACAGTGTGGGGTTTGCGCTTACCCCTCAGCAGCCTTGATAATGGCCTCCGTGACACTCAAAAGGCAACGTTCCTAGAGATGTTTTTGAATAAATTATTCCTTTCCATATTTCACCTTAATAGTTCCTTCAAGATTCGCCAAGCTCTCAATTATCATCTCTAGTCCATCAATCACCCTTTGCACCAGCCTAGACTGGTTGCTCTCTGGGCCTGGTTGCAGCTGTTTGTCCCCAGATGTAACCCATGTTTCTTGTGTCTCCCATTTTCCTTTTCCTTTAACTACTTTTATTTACTGGCACATATTCTTAAGAGTCATTCTATAAAAAATTGCAGAGATTCTTTGCAGGGGTGTCGAACTCACTTTCAACAGGGGCCACATCAGCCTCGCGGTTGCCTTCAAAGGGCCGCATGTAATTTCAACTCCTTCACAGTTGAGGAGTAGTTACATTTATACAGTGCTAAATTATTTCGGCCCTTTGAAGGCAACTGTGAGGCTGATGTGGCCCCCCGTGAAAGTGAGCTCGACACCCCTGGAAAAGCATACTCCGGAAGACTTGGCTGGCTGTAGAAACCTGGCTTCAAAATACCTGCCACTGAATTTGAAAGGCGCGGATCCATTGTCTTCTAGCGTCTCGTGTTTCTGATAAGAAATGTGAGCCTATGTGATTTTTATTTCCGATTTTTCTCTGAAGGCATTAAGGACCTTTTCTCTATTGTTACCATTCTGAGGTTTCACATGTGTGCCTGGTTGAGACTCCTTACTCATTATGCCTGGCACTCGGTGTCTTTTTCCATTTGAAGAACCTCAGCAACCTCTTGTGTTAATTCTTCGACAAGTTCTCACTTCTGTTTTCACCATTATTTATTTGGGTAACTCCTCTTAATCACATGTTGAACCTCCTGAATTAATACTTGATATCTCTCACATTTTCTCTTATTTCTTCCATTGGTAAAAAAAAAAAAAAAAAAACCTTTTCTGAGAAATCTTTCAAGCTTAATCTGTTGAGCCTTCTATAGAGACTTTTTCTATTTTAGCAATCATATTTTTAAATTCCAAGAGCTTTTTCTTGTTCCCTGGTCACTTCTTTGATGAATCATCTTTTTCTCCTGTACAGAGGCTGCACGCATTCTCCAAGTTTTCTGAATATGCTCACGAATTTTCTAATCTCTCTTCTGTTCCCTGAAATACCGGTGGCCTTCACGTCTGCTGCAAGGCTCCCTCCGCCCTCCTCAGCTCCTCTGGCCTCTAGTGGGCTGATTAGCTCCTCCTTCCCGGCACGTCCTCCAATGATGGGCTTCCTGACATTCACGTCATCAGTTGCCACCGGTGCCTCCACTTCCAAACCTGTGGAGAACTCTCTGTTTCCGTTTCTCCTTTGCGCTGTCTTTATAGATGGTGTTGACTTTAATGGGATCTCCTCGTGGAGGACATGCCTCTCTGCTCAAACACCGTGTGAAAGAAGTTGGCATGTAGAGTTTGTAAAACTCTGCAGTATAACACATGACCCAGAAACTGCATTCCTCGACATTTGTCCCAGAAAAATGAAAATTTTGTTCCCATAAACATATGTACACAAATTTCATAGGCACTTTATTTGTAATAGCCAAAAAAATGGGAAACAACCCAATAGCCTCCAACTGATAACCAGATAAACAAATTGTGATATAACTATACAGTGGAATACTACTCAGGAATAAAAAAGAAAGAAAAACTACAGATACCCTCAACAACTTGGATGGATCACAAGGTCATGATGCTAAATAAAATCTTCTTTAAAAAGCCAGTCAGGCCTGGCTGGTGTAGCTCAGTGGATTGAGCGCGGGCTGGGAACCAAAGTGTCCCAGGTTCGATTCCCAGTCAGGGTACATGCCTGGGTTGCAGGCCATGACCCCCAGCAACCGCACATTGACGTTTCTCTCTCTCTCTATCTCCCTCCCTTCCCTCTCTACAAAATAAATAAATAAAATATTTAAAAAAAACAAGTTTAAAAAAAAATTAAAAAAATAAAAAGCCAGTCAGGAAAGGTTATATACAGCATGGTCCCATTTATATGGCATTCTCTGGGTGACAAAATGCTAGAGATGCAAAAGAGAGCTGTGGTTGCCAGAGGTTGGTGTTGGGGAACAGCGTGACTATTCCCGGGTGACATGATAAATTTCCACTGTGGAGACTGAACAGTCTGTCACCTGATTATGGTGTTGGTTACTCAACTATACACACGTGATAAAATTTCATAGAGCTATACACACATACCACCCCCAAAAGGAATAGTTCACGTAATAACTTGATGCAATCTGAACAAAGTATGCATCTGAGTTGTTAGTATTGTTAGCATTAACATCAATTTCCTGGTTATAACAATGTACACTGTTTATGTAAAATATGTTCAGTGGCGGAAGCTGGGAGAAAAGTATAGGGAACTCTACTATTTGATGGTTTTATACCTATTGTTCACTTAAAAAAATCTATTGTATTAATGAGGCTCAAAAATTACAAAATAATAACAATTTCATGAGAATCAGATAAAAACATCTGCACAAGTGATTCCAATGATGAGCCAGTGCTGTGTTGCCCGCATTAAACTGGGTTCTCAGAAGTCCTGCAACAAATCCATCCCTGCAGACTCTGTTCGACCCAGTATTCTCCAGACTTATTTGGCCGAGGAACCTCTGTTTCATGAAATTTAGAAACATTCTATGGAAAACTCAGTGGGAAATGACGATCAAAGGAATGCCAGTATTTCTGCAAACAGGCATTTCCTTGAAAATTGATAAAAAAGAGCTCACGAGCCTTCCCTCTCCACCTGCCGATCTATGAAGTTGGCTGCCTGGTGTCTTTTGTACTGGGACATAAAAATATTTTCAAAATGTAACTGGGGTTCCAGAGCTGTTCTGACCAGGGCACTGCTCTTGGGACGCACATATGGGCCAAGGACTCGGGGGGCCTGAGGCCACATCGCGCAGCTCTCCCACTGAGCAACCTTGGACAAATAGCCTCACACCTCCGGAGGCGTCATGCTCACCACCTTCTTTATAACACCCGCAGTTCAGTTTTGGGCTAATGGGGAAATGGTGCTATAGCAAATCGAACTGCTCTGGGATCAGCGTTCCAAGACTAGAGACATTTTCATCAACCAATCTAGACCGTGCGGTGTCAAATGACAGAAATCTGCCTGACTAGGCAGGTGGGGAAGCAGATTATCGCCCGGGACCTTTCTTGCCCATAGATAAGAGTTTCAACTTGACTTGATTGGTTTATAGGAGCGGGGCTTGGCTGCAGCCGGCAGAGCTGTGCTGATTAGTAAATTGGACCACCTTCTCTAAAGTGGTCTGACACCACCACTCTGCTTGCCCACATTAACCTTGCCTTGAACTTCTCAGGAGTCGCGTAACCCTGCCTCCCCTCGGTGCTTCTGAACTCCGTTTCCAGTAGGTTAATTTGCACTGGCCTGTGTTTTATGCTGAAAAGACTAGAAAGTCCCTGTCATGGGCATAGGCTGTGTACTCAATGTTGAGGATTCACACTTATCCTCATGTGCTTTTGAAGTCACGTGTAACTCCAAGGTAAATCTCCCTGTTTCCAGGTAGCCTAAGTAACCATTTTGACTCATTAGTAACTAGTACATTCAGGTAAAGCTGTCATGCTGAGAATGTCCTAGCCGACCCCTATGTCCTTGCCAATGTGATTTGAAATTCCCTATGGGTGGGATTTGGTCTTTTCTTAAAAGGCAAAACTGTCAAACAAACAACAACAATAATAAAACCCCTAGACTCTCTTTCACTGCCCCAGCACCGAGTCCAGGGCCATGCACACAGCAGACGGCCACAGAATGCCTCACTCAGCTGCATGCTGTGTAGAAGAACTCTGGCTACAAGTCAGGAGGCTGGGCCTTGCCTCTTCTAACTCCTACAGAGGAGACCTGTACTGTTTATAGGTCAATGCGAGTGTCAAGGCATCAACATTTGGCCAAGGAAACCCCACTTCACGCAGCCAATTACACAGAATCCAACGTATGTGAGCACATCGGGAGCTGCTTTGCTCGGAGGTAGACTGACGGGAAGGGGCTGGAGAGCCCGCCCGGTCAGCCCCACCTCACTACCTCCTCCCACTCGGTGACCATGCTGCTTGGAGGACAGTTCAGCCACTCTGGGTGAAAACTTTTGGTTTCTCTTTCACCCCCAATACTGGTGAAAAAGAAATTAAACAGAGTCTACGGTGTGCTCAGGGTGACCAGCTGTCCTGGTTGGCCTGAAGCTGAGGGGTTGCCCAGAATGAGGGACTTTTATTGCTAAAGCGAGGCGAGTCCTGGGCAAACTGGGACGGCTGGCCGCCCCACTGAAGATCATCAGAGGACACCGATTCAGCTGGTTTGGGAGAGAACTGTGGGAAGGTCAGTGAGAGAGAGGGAAGAGATTCCAGGCAAGTGGCAGACAGTCCCCAAGGTTATTCCCAGCGACCCCCAGCCTCCTAATCTGTGTGCATCCATGTAATCCCCTCCCTCTTCATGTAAACGAGGCCTGTGCCTTCCTTCTAACCCACAAAACACGGCAAAGGTGGTAGATACCACTCAGGTGACTACAGCGCACGACAGTAGACTCTCCTGTCAGCAGCCTGGAGCTGGAACTCCTCCTGCAGACTTAATGCAGCAGCAGTCATATCGGAAGAGCCTGGGTGGCAAGCCCTGTGGGTGGCCTCCAACTGAGAGCTGGCAAAAAGTGAGTGATCACAGTCCTGCAGGTACAGAAACAAATTCTGCCCACAACCCGCCGGGCTGGGAAACAGATTCTTCTCCAGGGAGCCTCCAGAGGAGAACACAGCCCCACTGAAACCTGAGTTGCAGCCTTGGGAGAGCCTGACCAGAGCACCCCGTCACTCTGTGCCTGGACTCCTGACCCCTGCACGCCGAGGTCATACACACACCTTGTGTCAAGCTGCTGTGTTGGTTGTCATTTGTTCCACAGCCGTAGAAAACAAAGAGAAGATGCTTCCAACCACTCTGCTAAGCCTATGAGAGTCAGCTCACACAGGAAATGGTTAACATCCATGCCGTACTGCGGTGTGGTCTGCACCTGCCACCCCTCCTGAGAAAATGGCACAGCCAGGTGGGCGTGAAGGCCACCCCCGGCCCTGGCCCTCTGTGCCCTGAGCTGTCCCCTGCTTAAACCACTCTCAGTGCTCCATAAGTACATGGAATCTTGTTCACAGACTAAGATTCTCAACATCTGCCAACGAAGCTTTCAAAACCAGGTCACTTCTGACTAGAATCACCCTCCTCGTTACAGCAGCGACCGGCTTTCATCATGATGTGACATTCACTTTGAACAAACTGTCAAGTCAGGAGTTAAAAACCCCCCTTTGAAATGATTCTCTTCCTTTCTGTCTCCTTTTCTCCACCCCCCCCTTCCCTGTCCCCGTCCCTGTTCATTTGGACTCATTTCCCCTGTTCAAACAAGATGGTAAAAGGATTAGAGCAGGCGGCATTGTACCAAATTGGTCTAATGGAAATGAGGACCCTGCGACTAGAAATGTAGGTAGGACATAAAATAGGATAATTGACAGTTTTCACTTTGCAGGCCAACCTCAGAGTTCCTTTGTTTGACTGGCCTGACCCCCATCTCAGTGTGATTATCCGTTTTAGAACTTAGCGAGAGACAGAACAAGGGCCGTCCGCGCTCCACGGGGCCACCTGTGGAAGCAGCCGCACGTGGGGGTTGGCGAGCCCCTTCCTAGCACTTTGTCTCCATGCACCTAAGATGGAACATCCCCGGGCAATCGACTCGGCCCCAGATTAGCATATATTATCAGTCGCTGTCCTGGATACTCTGAGCTTCGGAGCAGCGCTGCCAGCCACTCGGGGCTGTTTGCAGTTGGAGAGCATCAGGGAGGCGTCCTCCCGGGATAGCACGCACAGAGCCTTCGCTTTCACACGAGAGCTCACCTGACTTCTCAATTACAGGGCAGCCGGTGCCACGGGCAGTGGGAATGAGATAGCTCCAAAACCATGACATTTGTGCTGCCCCGTGCCAAGGTGCAAGGCCAAGTTCCTGTAGAGCTCCAATATTAATTATTTACTTTGAAAATTAATAGATGTCTTCTATCTTCTATCAACCTAAAAGTATTTAGGGTGAACTTTCCAGTATGTCAATCAGTGGGCCTGACCACCCATCTTTTTTATTTTATTTTTTTACAATAAACTACAGAGGAGCTTTTTTTTTTTTCATATACCCTGGGGTTCTCCACACAGTGGCAGGAGATGATGTCACTCTGCACAGCCTTAATGAGGGAGAAGTCACACCTGCACGCACTCTCGTGCAGCAAAAACTCTCATGTGTCGACCTGCTCTGTGGTCCACTGACTATGGTAACTACCTGGGATTTCTGCTTTTTGTGGGAGTGGGACCTGGTAACACACTAGTAAAAGCAAAAATAGAATACGGGCCATTTTTCTATATACTCCATTGGTAGCCACTTCTCTGTGGCCATTTCGATCCCTTGAAGAAACCATTGACTTAAATGATATCATCGGAGACTGAGCTTCTGTGATGTCCAGGAAACTCTTCCACGCAGAGATCGGGCCACCGAGCCTCCCTAGGAAGAGGCTGTGGGCTGCAGCCGGCTGGCCAGCTCCGCCTTCAGTCTCTAGCCTCGTTGAGTCTGCTGCACGGAGCTCATTTCCGAAGACAGCTGTAAATCAGCAATAATCGCACTGTCACATGCTGAAGTCCGGGCTGTGCATAAATAACTGACAGTCACTTTTCTCATGTGCGCTTTTTTCCATTAGGGAGATGGGGTTCTTCAAAGCCTTTTGCTATTTTAAGGCCTCGGACATTTCCAGTACTTTTCACTTGGCTCCTCTGAGCCTTGACTTATTTACAGAGATGCTGAGCTGAGATAAGGCTACTTAATAATCCACCAATTCCTGCTAAACACAGTTCCTTTCCATGCCCATGCTGAAAGCCAGCAGTAAGCACTTGCAGACACAGCCTTAGGTGTTGCTATGTTTTTATTCTAGAGAAGGCTACTTGGACCTTGAGTTATACACAATGGTTCCAATAGATGGGTTCTAACGCTGCAAAATAGTTTTCAGAGGCTTTCGGTTGAAATCTACAAAACAGGATTGGAAAGGAGAAAATTGTCTAATTCTCATCCTTGTAATAAGTTTGCCAGATCACCAGTAGTACCAGTCCCATATTAGAGGAGAAGAAATAGGGGATCACATTGCTTGCACATGGCAGAACTGGTATTTGAATCCAGGTCATCCTGATTCACCACATCCATCCCTCCCTCAGTCCCCACCACATCTTTGACCGACAGAGCTGTGGGGATCCAGATGGAAGAGAGGGCTCGGCTTTGCGAGCAGGCGCTTACAAAAACCTGAGGCTCAAAAATTAACTCACATATCAAATACGTATTAAGCTCTTACTAAGTGTCAGGCACTGGGCTAGGACCTGAGAATAAAAAGTCCAGTTACCACCTGCCTTGAAGGGTCTGTAGTCCAACTACTTTTGCCAGGAACACCAATCAGTGAGAATCTACATTTATCAGCAAGGCAAAGGGATTCACCCTTACTATTTTAGGTTCACACACACACCCCTCACACTCTCATATACACACACCAGTCAGGCTAAGTCTTTGTGATGCCTTTTCCTCTTCAAAATTACACTTGGGTTCACTGCAGTTTGCCTAAAAGAAAATTAATAAGGGTGAAGGGAGTGGCTATTGTCCTCTTCTCCTTGTCCGTGAGGAGCTCAGAAAATGGTACCGTCTTGATTTGGGAGAAGAAATCTGGACAATTCTAAACAGTGACACTGGTGTTCTACATGTATTTGTTTGCTCATTTATTTTTAAATCCTACTCACTCTAGAAAAATAGAACATAGAGAAAGGAAAAATTACATCACAGCTTCCCATCGCCATCAGACAAACAGTATCAACATTTTGGTATTCTTACAAATTTTTTCTAGGCACGTGTGTGTACACAGGATTGTACCCTAGATCACAGGTGGCAAACACAAGGCCGGCAGGCCGAATCCGGCCCTCCGCCTTGTTTTATCTGGCCCGGCACCTTGTTTCTACCCAGCGGCAGCACTGAGCTCCTTGCCCCTGGTTAAGGAGTAGTTACATTTACACAGCCCTAAAATCACATCCTGCCCTTTGGAGGCAACTGTGAGGCTGATGTGGCCCTCGGTGGAAATAAGTTTGACACTCCGGCCCTAGATGCTGTCTCATGACTCACTTCTTTCCTAGCATGTCATAAACATTTTGCCATGTACGAATACATAAATATCATCTGAAGTATATCCATACAACACTGTGCTCTATCATGATGCGTTGCATCAATTGCTACTGTCAAGCATTTTAGGTTGTTTCCAATTGTTCTATCTACTGGACATTCTTGTCCATTCATCTTTTTTTTTAATTTTAATCATTGTTCAAGTACAGTTTTCTCCCTTTTATTCCCATTCCAGCCCACCCACCCGACCCTCCCCACTTCCCTCCCATTACTACCCTCCCCCTAGTTTTTGTCCATGTGCCCTTTAAATTTGTTCCTGTTCCATTCATCTTTTTGCAATAACATGAGTATCCCTTCAGGATGTATTTCTAGCCCTGGAAGTACTGAGTTGAAACTACACACACGCGTGAAGCATGTCTGCTCTCCGGAAAGTCTGCAGGAGCTCACGCTCTCGCCAGCGGAAGGAGGAAGGGCCCGTTTCCGCCTTCCTCTAACAAGCAGGGCAGACTGTAGATGGCAGGTGGGAGAGAAGCCTTTGGGACTGAATGGGAAGTTTAATCCCCATGCCCGATCCTGGGCAGAGCGGGTCCTGTCACAGAAGAAGGGGTCAGGCAGGCTTGGAGGAAAGGCCTAGGTGCCTGGAGGCTGGAACCTGGACTTCATGACCTTCCCCCCTCTTCGTTGGTTTGAGAATTCTATGACATGACTGACTTTCAGAGACCAAGAGCGTTCCAGGAAGCCTTCCCTCCTTTTTTGGTCACAAAAATATGACACATCAGAGAACCTCTGCCAGCCCTAGGGAGCTTTTTTATTTTTTTATTTTTTATTTTTTTTGCATCAGGACACAATAAAGAATGCCACTTGGAAGTGCAGGTACACTTCTTGATCACTGATTACAAAGGACCTCACAGCCGTAAGTGGAAGGTGTCATAGGGAGGTGAGCCCGTGGGGGCACTGGCCCCAGGAGACCAAGGGGGTCAAGTGCAAGTCCCAGAGGCTTATTCTGGGTCACCAGGGGTAAATGCTACAAGGTTTTCAACCTCCAACTTGAGAATGAGGATGGTGGCAGGGACAAGGAGCAACCTGCTCACTTCTGAAGAAGTCCAGCGTCACGGCGACTCCTCTTTGGCTCCTCTGTAGGCCAATGTGAAAACACCGCGGCTTCCGGAACCTCTGGCACTGAAGTGTCCCTTTGCTACTGTAGACAACTGTCATTTTCAAAACTTTTACCTTGTGCTAAGCACTCCCTGGTGTATTTGACATTTGCCCTCTGTTTCATTTATTTTTTAAATTCATTTTTCAATGACAGTTGACATATAATATTATACTAGGTTCAGGTATACAACGAACGCAGTGATTAGACATTAACATACCTTACGAAGTACTCCCCTTGATAAGCATGGCGCCCATCTGGCACCACACATAGTCATTACAACATCATTGACCCTGTTCCCTAGGCTGTACTTTACAGCCCTGCGACTGTTTTGTGACTGCCAATTTGTACTCCTTAATCCCTTCTCTCTTCTCACCCAGCTCCCAAGCCCCCTCCCATCTGGCAACCCTGTTTGTTCTGTCTATGAGTTTGTTTTCTGATTGTTCACTTATTTTGTTTTTTTAGGCTCCACAGGTGAGCACAACCATACGGTATTTGTCTTCCTTTGTCTGACTTCTTTTCCTTGGTGTCAACCCTGTCCTTCTGCTCAGCCTGGAACCCCCAGTAAATGTCCCCACCCTTGTCCAGGAATCAGGGTGCCCACGTTCTCTCTCCTTCTGCTTCTGTTTGTGAGAATGTCAGGCCACCGTAAGGGTGACTTACTTACTGCAAGGGTGACAGTAAGGGTGTCTCCCTTTTCACATTGACCTATAGAGGAGCCAAACAGTAAGGGTGACATGTCTACAATTGAGTGGCAGAAGTTACAGGGACCGTCAACCCTCTTCCCTCTCCTTTCTCATCTGCCAGCCTCTCTGCCCCTTTTGTCTCCCCAAGTGTGGAACTCTTTCCATCAAAGCCAAGGAGCAGGGATTGGCCCCACCTGCAAATGATGACATTAGCTCTTGCCTCGGGTTACCTCTTAGAGGACTGTTCAGTGAGTCCTCCAATACACCCAGTTTACAGAGGAAGAAATGGGGGCACAGGAAGGCGATGATAGGGCTGGCCCCAAGATTGAACAGCTTGTCCCATGGAAGGCTCTTAGAACAGGACCTGGCACACAGCACACACCCTCAGTATCAGCTCCTATTTGCAATGTGCTGTAAGTCTTACTTTGGAGCTCACAGTACTGATCTCAGAGTGGTGTGTACCCAGAATACCCTGGACTGCACTGGACTCTTGGAAAGGACACAATACATAGTGACTGCTCTGTGATCAGCACGGCCTGGGACTAGGGCTGCTGGACACCAGCAGTCCGTTTTTTCACACGTTTGAAGTCGCAAGGCTCCCCAAAGACTCTGTACCCCCAGATAAACTTCCTCCCGGAACTGTCGGCTTCTGCTGAAGACTTCTTTATGGGCGATTTATCTCAGCCCTTCCCCTGTTTTTTTTCCCTCTTCACTGTGCTTCCTTATCGCCCTGCTTTACTCTTCACTCTCCACTTCCCTCTATTATCTCTCCTGTCGCCCACAATGGCTTCACTTTGCGTACAGCCACTGCATTCTGGTTCCTTCTCCCCTGTGACTTCTTCCCTTTGTCGCCACACTCGGGAGCTTGATACACGCATTGCAGGAAGGTCAGGCTTACCTCCTAGATATGCATTTTATCTCCTGCGGTCGGAAAACAATTATTGCTCGCCTCTCCATACACTCCTTCTCTGCTAACTTTTTCCCTTTCTCCCTACAACTTCTTGTTTCTTTCCTAAAAATCACCAGTGGTTGGTTTTCACCTTTGTTGTTGTTCTTGACCTAAATACCAACTTCATGACTGTTTTTGCAGAATGTGTAAAGACATGGAGGACTGGATAATCTCAATTTTCTTTCATAGGACTTTGGAAAAATACATATGTACTTGCATCTCTGGCCTGCATTTCTTCCTCTTCTTTTGTGAGCCCACCCCAACAAAGAACTTCTTTACTGATGGCAGCAACACCTTTTAGCCTGTCAGTAAACCACTCCAGTGGCCTCTCAGCAACCAGTTCCTTCACAGACCATGAGTTCCATCCACACAGGAAATATTTCTTTTTTTTTTTTTAATATTTTATTTATTTATTTTTAGAGAGGGAAGGGAGGGAGATAGAGAGAGAGAGAAAAACATCAATGTGCGGTTGCTGGGGGTTATGGCCTGCAACCCAGGAATGTACCCTGGCTGGGAATCGAACCTGGGACACTTTGGTTCCCAGCCCGCGCTCAATCCACTGAGCTACGCCAGCCAGGGGAAATATTTCTTATTATTTAGCTTAAGCTTCTTGGAAACCCTTGCATTGTCTTGCTTTGATTTACTTCTCAATGTTGACACCCTCCACCTGTAAATGAGAAGCCATACAGTCTAAGCCATAGCTCATGTCTAATGCTTTCTTTCTCTTACCTCCAATGAATTATACATTCTTGATTTCCTCCCTGTCCCCTCATCTCAAGAGGCAGATTTTCCTAGTAGTATTTACATGCAGGGTATCTTGCCCTGTGAGATTTAAGCAGACTCAAAATATCAGCTATGGCTACAGTTCATTCTTTTTTTTTCAGATTTTAGATTTTATTTAGTTATTTTTGGAGAGAGGGGAAGGGAGGGAGAGAGGGAAAGAAACATCAATGTGTGGTTACCTCTCATGTACCCCCAACTGAAAACCTGGCCCACAACCTAGGCTTGTGCCCTGACTGGGGATCAAACCAGCAACACTTTGCTTTGCAATTCAGTGCTCAATCCACTGAGCCATACCAGCCAGAGCTGGCTATAGTTAATTCTTAATCATGCAGGTGCAAATTTTGTGGATGGTCTGTTAGTCTCAGGCTGGCCTCCTGTGATGCTTAGTAAATAGTCCATCTGCTTCTTCACACTCCCAGCCTCCTTGCAGTTAGGTAGGGTCACATGACACAGGCTGGCCAGTGAGCTGTGGGTAGAAGTGATGTGTCCCTCTTCCAGGCCAAAGCATAGAAGAGCCAGAGCAATTCTCCAGCTGTCTCTTCACCTGCCCAGTGATGAGGAGGCCTCATGTCGAGATGGTGCAGCTATAAGTTTGGAGCATCCTGGTCTGGCTGGTGTAGCTCAGTGGAATGAGCATGAGCCTGTGAAGCAAAGGGTCACCAGTTCAATTCCCAGTCAGGGCACATGCATGGGTTGCAGGCCAGGTTCCCAGTAAGGGACACATGAGAGGCAACCACACACTGATGTTTCTCTCCCCCTCTTTCTCCCTCTCTTCCTTTCTCTCTAAAAAATAAATAAATAAAATCTTTATAAAAAGAAAAATTTTGGAGCATCATGGTGTTTCTCGACCCCTGCTGAGAGTTAAGCTCCTGGGCTTGTTGATAGCACATCATAACCTATCCTATTCTAATATGCTAACGTCCTATGCTGTGGGACCAGGGTTGCCTCCTCTGGGCGAACTTCAGTATGTTCTGAAAGCCTACATTAATTTTTAATAGTGCCCCATATACAACGTAAATAGAAAATATCAGCTACCAAGGCACACACATAATATGCGCCAGCTCCACAATCTAGATAGGTAAATAGATCAAGTTAGTGTACGTACAGATATAGATATGCCAAAGCACCCCAGAGGAAACCGGGATGGAAAGGATTTTAGTTCTTAGGTGCTTAAGCAATTGCAGTGTTAATGACTTGGTAGAGCAAGACGGGGAATATTTGGCAGCCCCTCAAGTGAGATCTAAATGGATTCTAGAATTGGGGATGTGCTCAGCCACTCAACGCCAGCACCACAAGCAGGAGAGAAGTCCTCCTCCTAAGAAACATTGCTATGTGCTCCAGGGGCAGATACCTCCTTATCGAGGCAGCTAATTCGCTTTGCCTTTTGAAAAGTATGTGTAAAGACAACAATTATAAAATCTCAAACAACACTTTTAGAAAAGTGACAGATGAATAATTTTTTGTCAGTAGAGTATGAAATGTGAAATGGAATCTGTACATAATGTTTAAGGCTGCCAGTTATTAAAAGAAAGTCTCAGGGATGTACTGTACATCATAGGGAATATAGTCAATAATATAATAACTATGTACAGTGACTTATGATGCTGATCACTTGTTAAATGAGTATATTGTACACCTGAAATGAATATAATATTGTATGTCAACTGAAATTAAAAATAAACGTTTAAAAAGAATCAAAAGCATATGTCATAAAGGAGAAATGGATATACCCAAATTTAAAATTAAAGTTTTCACATAATAAAGTAAAAAGATGAGTCACAAACTGGGAAAAGGTATTTGCCCGTATGCAGTTAGCAAGGGATTCATATTGAGAATATATAAAGAAGTCTTTAAAATAAATGAGAAAAAGACCACAAAAAGTAGAAAAATTGGCAAAAGATATGAACTGGAAATCCATAGATGTAGAAACCAAATGACTAAAACCACATAAGGTATGATCAACCTGCCCAATTAACAGTTACCTACCATCACCGGCTTTTAGCTAAACAATGGTCATCACACTTAGCAAAAGAGAACATTGTCCCCAAAACAAAGGTTCGCCTTGAGAAAAAAGGGAAGGGGCTTGGATTTCTGTGGTTGAGACACTATCCACAGAAGCAAGACCAGGCCTTAAAACACTGACCAAGAGTTCCTTGAGAGAGCTCCAATGTCTTTGAGAAAGCAAACTTCTTAAAGGAGGACTTCTTCTCTTGTCCACATGGTCCATTTGTGCATTTGCGCTGAGTGGCCACTACGCACCAGGAGGAGTATGTGTTAAGGCCCCTTGCAACAGATGCCCTAAGGAAGACTTCACTGTAATTGGGACAGCTAGGGCGACTTCCTGAAACTGCTGTAAAATATTCCACGCTGCTGTCAAGGCCCGGCTGCTGGACTCCTGCCCGGGGCTGTCTTCGTCACTGTGGACAGACTGCAGCAGTTCACGCCTTATATCAAAGGAATGAGTTACAATTGTCGGGAAAATTGATGTTGAAAAAATGTTGCATGTTTTAATGTTGGTAGTCACTTATCGGAAATAAGATTTATTAGTTTTTTTGGTAAGGTGAAATACTGGCAGCTTTAATTGGGGACAAAAGTGTTAGGAAGCCAATGAAAACCAACTTTCAACTCCAACTCTGTCAGTGGCCTATCCTTCCCCGGACAGCTCAGCAGAGTGGCTAAGAATTCGCTCTGATGGATTTGCAGCAAGTTATATAACCGCTCTGGGCCTCGGTTTCCTAATCTGTAAATGTGAGAAAAAGAGAATAGTGCTCTTCGGGCTTTGAGGAGGAGGCGCAAGATCAGCGCTTGGCACATAATGAGTCTGCAATCAGTGTCAGCACTCAGCAGTAATGAGAGTAATGGATTGTCAGGTTCTCAATGACAGTAATGGCTTTCGTCCATTACTGGGATCTCATTTCCCAGTCATGAGACATCACCAGGGCTACTAACACTCTCTGTGCTCAGGGCACCGGGCTGGGCCCTGGGGGGACATGGAGGATGCAGGTGAAACCTACAGGGGATGATTGTGCTCCCAGCTCCCAAGCTGTAGGGTGCGTGTCTTGGATGATTTCTTCACCAGGGACCCTCATTTGCCAAAAACCAGCCACAGCCTTGCTCACAGAGCCCCTGGTGATTCTGGGCTTGTACTGGTCGGGAAGGAGGGAGGGAGAACATCACACCTGTGTCTGTGAAAAAAGCAGAGTTAATACTCAAAAATAGAGGCTTTCTAAGCTCATCCTTCCCCGCTACACTCTGCTGTGTGTGTTACCTCCTGTTGATCCTGGCTCCAGCTCCTGGTGACCCTGTGACTGAGTGACACCCACAGTGTCCTGTCCCCAACAGCCCTGCTCAGCTCCTGTAGTCTCCTGACTATGGCTTCTCTGATGGGCTCAGTCCATCTCCTATTTGGTCTCCCTCTCCTGCCGCCTTCTCTTTTTCCCAGCATCGTTATCTTTTCCAAAGAACTCTGCCTTCTCGTGATGTGTCTGAATTAGGGCAGCTTCAAATTTGTCATTTTTGCCTCCAGCAATGTTTCAGGCTTAATTTGCTCTAGGACCCACTTGTTTTTCTTGCTGATAGTCCGGAGTAGCCACACAGCTCTCTTCCAGCACCATCTTTCAGATGAATACATTTTCTCCTTATCAGCCAACTGTCCGGTTTCCACATTCATACTTAGTAGCTGGGAATACGAGGGTATAGACCACCTTAGCCTTGGCCACTAAGGACTCACCTTTTTTCTTGGTGATTTTTCCTAATTCTTCCATCGAGGCTCTTTTGAGTCTCGGCCTTCTCTGGATTTCTTGGCTGCAGTCCCCATTCGCACTGCTGAATGTGAACCCAGGCAAGATATTTCACAATTTCAATGTCTTCATTGTCTCTGTTAAAGGTATGTGTTTCCGTAGTCGGGGGCACTCCGCTGCCCCCTCCTCTATTTGTCCACCCTCATCAGGGATGTGTGCCCAGTCCTGCCTGATGTTGGGGCATGGGTTAGGTAACACTCCCAATGCCTCAACCCCGCTTTCATTTCTTCCATAGACTGTATGATTGTTCAACATGCCACATCTTTTTTCTTATTGTCTCTCTGTATCAGAATGTCTACTGTGTCCATTGCTGTATTCCCAACATCCGAACAGGGCCTGGTGAAGTGTTGGCACTCAATACATTTTGTTGAAGGAAATGAATAACATTCAATTGAGTGAAATTCAACCTTACCCAAAGTCACTGTTATGGGTTGAGCTGTATCCCCCCAAATTTATGTGTTGAAGTCCTAACCCCAGTATGTCAGATTCTGACTGAATTTGTAGATAAGGACTTTTAGGAGGTAATTAAGACAAAAATGATATCAACTGGGGTGTGTGGGGGGGTAGGGAGGTCCTAATCCAATATGGTAGGTGTCCTTATAAGAAGAGGAGATGAGGACACAGACAGGAAAAGCCACGGAAGGAAGACAGCCATCTACGAGCCAAGGAGCAAAAACCTCAGGATGAAACCAGCCCTTCTGACACCTTGATCTTAGACTTTCAGCCTCCAGAGCTGTGAGGAAATAAACTTCTGTGGTTGCAACTACCCAGTTGGTGGTTCACTGTTATGGCAGCCCTGGGAAACCAATGCAGTCACTGGGTGGGGTTTCTGTAGCAGAACTAAGGTCTGGACTTTATTAGCTTGAAGCACTAATTCTTTAATGGTCCACTCTTTGGAAACAGAGTATCCTCTTTAAAAGTGGAGCAAATCCTCGCGGGGTCTGAGGACTTGAAAGAGCTTTCAGAGGACCTAGTGACAGCTGCTCTCTTCCCTTGGGGAAGTCCTGCTCTCCCTTGGCTGGACACCTCAAACAGCTGCTTTGGGGTCCTGACAAGTTCTTGTATAGGATTGCTTCTGCCACAGGTGGGATTTCTCAATTAGTCTGGGTTTTGCTGCCACCAGAGGAGGGAGATGACAGTCATCTAATTGACCTTCTCATTTCCCAGTCATGAGACATCACCAGGGCTACTAACACTCTGTGCTCAGGGCACCGAGCTGGGCCCTGGGAGGAGATGGAGGAAGCAGGTGAAACCTACAGTCTGGTAGAAATAATACAATTTACCAACCTGAAACAGTCAAGGACACAAACACACCCAAAGTGGAATCCAGTAACCCCCCTCCTAAACCATAGGTAAGGAGATGCTACAGTAGTGCAGAGAAGAGAGAAGACTCTGAGGCTGGAGTGGAGGGAGGAGTGGCCAGGAGCAGTGTCCTGTAATTGTAACACCAGGACCTGTGGTTGCAATGTAATGTGGCAATAATGGGACTGATAGGAGGGGAGCATCCCAACCCTGGAAAAGAGCAGAAGCCAATGTCCAAAGGAGGATTTGAGCCTGAGAAATGTTTGCCATGTCTCAGTAAAGAGAATGTGACATGGCAAGACCAGCCACCCATCTCCCCACTAGATTCCCGGAGAATCTGAGCTATGTTCAGTGACTTTGTTTCTGACTACAGGTCTTTCGTCCCAAACCTCAGGTAGCCTTTTGGGGACATAGAGGAGGTCGCATGGAGCTGTCTTTTTTTGCTGTTACATGCAGACCCCAGTCCCTCCACACTAGTACCACATCCAAATCGTGGACCTCAAGAGCTTAACACTCGGTAGCATGCACAGGCAAACCAAAAGGAAGGAAGTGGGCATGAAGGGGAGAAATTTTCTCATTAGAGGATGAAGAAGCAAAAGCTACACAGTCACCCATCCTAAGCCTTCCCAGGCGGGATACAGCCTCAAGCTGGCCTTTAACAAAGTTATATATATGTGATAGAGAGAGAACAGCAAGCAGAGACAGAGATAGAGAGGAGACAGATGGAGAGAAGAGAGAAGCAGAAAGAGAGAGAGAGAGAGAGAGAGAGAGAGAGAGAGAGAAAAGAGGGAGAGAGAATTCCAAGATACAATACATGGCATGGATTTAAAAGCACCACTAATACTGTCCTTGGGCCTCTCCCAGACTTATCAAAGTTCCTCTCCTCGGTAGGAAGAGAGCAGGAGGGCAAAGACCTTTGAGATGCCCCTGAGATGTGGCAGGCAGTGACAATGCTGGTCCTCTTGGAGCAGAGGGGAGGGTCACGTGGCTTGACGACTTGATGAAGAACAAGGCACAGGAAGCCAAATCAAGCTTTAATATTTGTCTCCAATACCAAGGCCAAGCTTCACCGTCCATACCTGTCACCTCCCCTCTCCTCCCCACCAAGCACAGGTCTAGCAGAGCAGGCGGGAACTGAGCTAGGGTTTGCCTTTTTAATCAGCGGACTTCTTTTATCCACAATTCCTTCATCCCCCTACCAAGAATAAAATGTCACTACTATTACTACTACCACCAGTTCAAGTATTAGCTCAGGAGTCATACAGAATTTTCTTCCCTAAAACCGGTGTTAGGTGAACTCGTCTACACATATACTTTGGATCTGCACTGGAAGATCACCCTGTGCTTTGACACATTCGGTTTTTCCTAGCGACAGCAATGTAGGCTGACAGAGGTCAACTCGCTTTCATAAGATTACATAATGGTGTCTCAGGGCATCAAAACTTGGGACATGTAGCAGGGGCCTCTTAATTTTTCTTTTGTAAAAGGGGTCTGAGAAATAAGGAGGTGCAACTCAAAACCTAAGATAATGGCCTCAAAATAGCCCTTAGCCATTTCAGGCGAGATCTTTCTGTGGGTCACCATCTCTATAAACCCGTTGCCCAATTCTGAAACCTATAACAAGTTCCCTGGCAGTTTACTCTTTATGGTGTGTGGAATGGCTGAAAACATGGGTTTATTTGAGTTACTTCCTTCTTTCTAGCTGTAATCAAGCTGCAAGATATGTGTTAAAATTCCAGTCAAGAACCTCAGGACCTTTTTTTTAATCCCCTAAAGTCAATTTTTCCAACGTCAAGAAAAATTTGTGATGAGACTCAGGGCTCTGTTGAGTGCTTCAATTCTAATGATAGATGGCTTTACTAGATCTTAAACACTCCCTGACTCCTCTTAATTGACTGGACTTGGCTCGGCTCCTAGAATCAGCTCCTTGGTAGCCTCTGACCATGTAAATTGTTCAGTATAGTGGAAGGAAGGGGGTAATTGCCCTCCTTCTTGCCCACTTTGCTCCAACCTGAGCAACATACTCTGTTTCTTGTTTGAATGGTTGCTTATCAAACCCACACACTACCCTTTTATTAAAAATTAAGCTCACGCTTCTTCCTGTACTATGGTACTTCTTAATCATTTCAATTTCTTAGCTTTTATAAATTTGTAAATGTTTAGATGCAAAGATTAAGAAGAGAGATGTGGGCACATGAAATACACTGGGAAAAACATGAAGATGCAGGAAAATGGGGAGAAGAAGAGAGGAAAGAGAGAGAGAACAAACATGAAGACATTTTGCCCCCAGACCTGCCTCCCAACACTCCTTACAAGAAACCCCACTCACTGGCTTTAAACTGAACACTTTTTGATTTTGGTATGACAGCCAAGGGCTATTTCCCAACTCTCTCTGCGGCTCTCTGACCAAAGCTGTTTGGTCAAAAATGGCAGCTTCAGTAAATATAGAGTCTCAATGTGAAAATGCTTGGGGCTTTCACTGAAATCATCCTTCTCCATATGGTCCTGATGGAAGACCCAGTAGCTTGGTCTTCTGTGTTTTAACTTGACATAAAATAATTATTGGCATTTGCATGGACTGCCACAATAATTCCCAGGTCCGTGCTTTACGTTCCCAGGTTTTGCTCTTGTTGGGGAACGAATATCCCTTTTTAAAATAAACATTTATTGAATATTGCATGTACCCAGAGATAGAAGGAGGAAGAAAGATGGACTGAAAAATAAGAAAAACCCAAGCTTGCCTTTGAGCTCCATGTTATTCAAACTGCGAAGTTACAACTCATTGATGAGTATATTAATTTGGTGGGCAATGACCAGCATTTGGAAGGGAGGGAGGGAGGGAGGAAAGAAGGTTGGTTTCCAGGTGATTCACATGCAAATGCAAGTCACATAGACACTTCTCCAAAGCCCAGCCTGAGCAGGATAAGGACTAGTTGTTAAAGAAATGGAGCTTGATTGATGGAGCAGCTTTTAAGGCTGGAAAAGACAGTCACCAGCAGATAGTATGTGTGGAGGATGGCAAGAGGAGGAAAGTGGAGCTGCCACTTTCCTGAGGGACCCACAAATTTCTCTGGGCCTTAGTTTCTCCTATGGAGAACTAGAGAAAACAGTCAATGCTTCCCATGACATGTTCTCCTCCAGTCAGCCTCTTCTGGTAAATGCAGACTTTGAAAGGTTCCCGAGGGAGGGACTGCCATGTTTCCTGTAGTGCAGGTAAGGAGAGCATCATGTAACCAAAGGGAACCAGACCAGCACTGGAAGAGGCCAAGGGGACTCACGCTCATAGGCCTCAGTTTCTTACTTGTAGAAGGAGGATAATAATTGCCATCATGCCCACTTGCTGTGGAGTTCCACAGGAGCCCCAGGTGTGAAGAGGCAGGTGAGCACCAGCCTCATTATCCGGGCAGTCACAGCTGCTGGGTTGCGTGGGGTGGGAGCAGTTCTAGCATTTTGCCACAAGTACCTACAAGTGCAACAAAGGGTTTTCAAGGCCTTTACAAAATTTTAAAGTTTATCTTAAACAGAGAACTAGGTAATTAAGCTCATTAGCAGAATATAATTTGCTCAGCTTGTTGAAGGTCAGTGGCTCTCGTCAGACTGTGGAGCACAAAAGGCAAGGCAGAAAGAGGCGGGGGCTGGAACAGCCAGTCGAGCCGGGCCCAGCCTCTCTTTTTTGTTCTCACCGGTGTCACTGCAGAGTCTGGAAATGGTGAGAAGGTGGCAGTGGAGCCCTGGGGAGATAACGGTGGACGAGCAGGTCTCTGGGTGATCTGTCCACGTGACTATGAACACAGGGGAAGACGGCCTCTGATACGCTCAGGGAGAACTCAGTCTACAAACTCTGCTTTTGCAGATAAAAGGAATGGCCCTGAGAAAACATCTGTAATGTAGGCTCAGTCTGCCAGTCAATAGTCATTGAGAGCCTAGTCTGCCAGGCCTGACCAGCCACAAAACGTAACACGGAAGAAACACATTTCCTGCCTTCAAGGAGTATATCTAATTCTATCAGTTCCTCTCTTGCAGCCCACAGTGACTCCCAGGACTTAGAAGATGACAGCTAAGTGGAAGTACATGTAGTTATCAGCAGTTAGGAGGAGTGGGGAGGAAGAGGAGGAACACAGAGAATGTTTAGGGCAGTGAAACTCTTCTGTACCTTATCATAGTGACGGATACACATCCTTATAAATTTGTTCAAACCCATAGAATGTACACAACCAAGAGTGAATTCTGATGTAAACGGGGGACTTTGGATGATAATTTGTCAGTGTAGTTTCATCATCTGTAACAAATGTACCGCACTGGTTGGGGGTGTGAATAAGGGGAAAGGTTGTGCGTGTGAGGGGGTAGGGAATACCTCTGGGAATGTCCCTGTACCTTTCTCTCAGTTCTTCTGTGAACCTAAAACTGGTCTTGAAAAATAAAGTTTATTAAAAAAAAAAGAACAAGGATGCCCATTCTCACCAATTTTATCTAACACAGCACTTCGCATCCATGCTAGAGCAATTAGGCAAGAAAAAGAAATAAAAAGCATCCAAATCAGAAAAGAAGTGAAATTGTCTCTTTGCAGATGCCATGATATGATACAGAGAAAATGCTAAAGAGTCCACCTTCTTAAGAATAACAAGGGGGAAGGGTATCAGTTACGGGCATATTAGTTTCAAGATAAACAGCCAGTGGGCTGAGTTTTCAGGAGATTGGATTTTCTGGAGCAAGCTGTCTTCAGGGACACCAGAAGAGCTTCTCTCGGAATTAGGCAGGGAGCCCAGGAATCCTGGCCCACAGAGTCCGGCTGTGGCACTCGGCACCATCCAACTGGGTGCTTTGGCCTTGGCCGTGGGCACTAGAGTAAAAAAGCCTTCCTGTGTGCAATCTGCAGAATGCTAGAAATTACACAGAAAAAAAAATAGCTCATGTTTAAGAAACTCTTATATAAACAAAGCCCATAAACTTCCATATTGTAGGACTTAGATTCTTTAACATATTAATGCGTTATTAATTTCTAAGAAGAAAATTAAGCAGTACTTTCCACATTTATTAGACTACAAAACCTTACATTTTATAGAGCATCTCATGGAATGTGTGTTGCACGGAATGTTTTGGAAAACACTGAATCTAACAGAAGAAATCTAAAGCCCGCCAGCTACCTCTCACGTAGGTTGACAGTTTTACTGTGAGCACGTAAGCAATAGATAGGGAGTGTGGAAACAACGGACCCTACCTTTCAGTAAAAAAGGGAGAATGAATGACTGGTTTTTACATTTCAAATGTCTTGCCTGGCTTTATTATATTTTCCCTTCTTGCAAATGCCAATGATGATGAAACAGATGATGGGCTAATCTCGCTGATCCAGTTGCATTACTGGAGTCCAGGCTGACTTTGCACCATTCAGGAAACACACACACTTCCCAGACTCTGCTTCTTGGGGGCAGAGATGTTTGTTTGTGAAGCCCTCTGTGAATTTCCCGACAGCGAGGATCTGAACCATGACTGTCAACGACAATTCTTCAGGGACCGGTTCTCATCCTATTCTGTTGGCTTCTCACTTACCGTTAGACCTGAACCAGATGCAAGGTGAGAATGTGCCTTGCATTTGGATACATTCATAAAGGATATGGTAGACACTTAACCATCCCCCATTCAGCTGGCAGGTACAGAAACCATTGTTTCAGAGGGGAAGAAGGATGGTCTTGCCCGCATATGAAGAGAAGTAGATACACAAGTGTTCAGTCTACTGGCTGTTTTCACGCTTAGATCTGCCTCTGATTCCTCCCCACATCAGAGACAGCCAGTGCCCCATAAAAATAAAAAATGAGCTTCTGACACTTTTATAACATTTATAGCCACTTTCTTGAACCACCACACATACTGCTTTCAACTTCATTCCAGTGTTTATATTCTGACCTCCTGCCCTCTTTTCCCTTTCTCAACCTTGCCTCACAGCTGGGCCCTAAATGAGAATCTCAGGTCCCCGGCACTGGCCCTTTCCCGTTCTCCTTGGCTGTGATCTGAACAGCCTTTGGTTTTGGGGGCTCCTCCCACTCCCACTTTCGGTCCCTGCTGACTTTGAGAGGCTCCTGTCCACACCTCTTGCCTTACCGCCTGCTCCCTAAAAGGAAGCCTGCAGACCGATGGCCCCCCTCCCACGAAGACAGAGCCTGTGGTTCGCCCTGCCTGCGAGCTGATTGGCAAAAAGCCTGTGAATGGCTGCACTGTCGGCCTCCTCCGCCCCCACCAGCAGTGCACCGTTTATCTCCAGGCTGAATGGTGGAATACAGGAAATACTCTCCGAAGAAATCAAGCCAATCTGCCTAGAAGGGCCTAGAGTTCCCAGAGTGGAAGCTGATGCCCGAGAATAGGGCCCTCCTTGTTTTGGCATTGGTCAGAGAAGGGATTCAAGTTTCTGAGAGGAATGGTTCGAACCCAGACTTCCACAGCTCACAATACACCCTGAAGGGAAGCCCACAGTATGTCACGCCTTGCACACCTGCCCAGATAGGTCGGCAGGAGTCTCAGGGTGGACAAAGGCCAGAAAAGGCAGAAGTAACTAACCCATGGGAACCATCTATATTAATCAAGTGAAATTTTTTTTTCATCCTTAAAGATAAATGTACGACTGAGGATCAATAGCCGCCGAGGGAATGAGCAGCCAGCGTACAAGGGAAGGGTAATTATGCTGGTGTGAAGATGGCTGATTAAGTCAGCACTTTCTTCTTCTTTCTAGAAAACATCATCCAAACATAACAGAAGAAGCCCTGGCCTGGTGGCTCGGTTGGTTGGAAAATCTTCCCGCGCACAAAAAGGTTGCGGGTTCCATTTCCATTTGAGGCACACGCCTGTGTTGTGGGTTTGGTCCCCCCTCTGGCCATGGTGCGTATGGGAGGCAACTGATGGATGTTTCTCTTACATCAATGTTTCTCTCTCCCTCCCCCTCTCTCTAAAAATCAATAAACGTGCAAAAGTAACAGAAGGAAAATGTTTAAGTCCAACCAATGATGTTTTTGATGAAAACAATAACAATAATAATAGCTAACATTTCTATAACAATTGCTATGTACCAAGTTCTGTTTTAAAAACTTCAATTCCACTAAGTCATTTAACCCTGCACTAAATGGTAGATGCAGCCATTATGCCAAGTTTTCCAAAGAGGTTATTGAGCCACAAGAAGCTGAGTAATCGGCATGAGGTCACAGAGATAACGAATTAAGAACTAGAATTAAAATGAGGTTTGACTGTAGATTCACGGTCTTAGACTCTGTACATTGTTACTATCCTCCAAGACAGAATACGAATATTGTGAAGTATGTGAAAAGCTTGGTAAAAGGAGGTTAAATCAAGCAGAAGGCAGGAGTGAGGAAAAGAAATACAGAGAAAGGGGAGGGCTTGGCAGTGGCACATCGCAGAAAGCACCAACAAAAGTCCACCATGAGAAGTAAAGTGTGCACACTGAAATGCAAAATATATCTATAATCTGCAACAGTTAGTGTGGGCTCTAAAGCAAATAGATCTGGCATCAGAAGCTCTTCCGTACATGACCGGTTTAGGTGCAGAGGGTACTGGGGGAAACTCCACACACACAAGGGAGGGAGTGATCTGTCCCTGGGGCAGCCGGGAAGACTTTGGGTCATGACAAAGAGCTAGTCTGGGTGACTTGCAGCTCCCCTCCCCACTCCACTCACAGTGGCCTACTGCTGCCTTTAGGGAAATTAAACATATTAAAAGACAAAAATTAAACAAGAACTTACAAAGTATTAAAAACAAAAATATCTAAGATAATAGCAGCACAATTTTATAAGAAATAAACAATCCTTCCTGCAAAATTGTTGCTATGAAACAGACAAAAGTTTTGAATAAGCATTTCTCCAGGAATTAAAAATAATTCATTGAAGCAATTGCCTCTGTGAAGCAAGATGACAAAGTAAAAATGCAAGAACTCAGGGAGGAAATGTGGTACGGCAATAGGAGCAAATAAAATATGAGCTAGCTGAATTCAGGGAAAAGTGTTATGTTGAAGTGTATGAAATTTTTGTACTTAAAAATGGCCAGACACTGGCTTTTATGCATGGTTAGCATAACAGAAGGAAAAAGAGAAAATAAAACCGAGCTATCATAAAAATAAATATAAAATTGGAACAGCATCAAACATTATCTAGACTGTGGAAAAATATTCAAGGACACAGAAAAAAATTCAACAAAATGGGATGGAAATAAAGGACAAGAAGAAATAAAGAAAACAATAATATATACCTAAGAGATAGAAAAAAAATCCAATAATTTAAACGATTGCAGACCCATAGAAGAAAACCAAAAAACAAAAAACAAAGAGTTAAAGATATAATGTGGCTAAAAATTTCCTAAATTTAAAAAAACATAACAAAACTTAAGCTTATATATCGATGAATACCAGTGGTTGCCAGAGAAAATTGATCAAGGATAATCAACACTGAGTCACTCTAGTACACTTTTGGATTTAAAGATTAAGACTCCATTAGTCAGCAAAACAAAAAGATCAAGTCACTTTTAAGTGGGTAAAATTAAGAATAAGTCCACATTTCTTCAGCCACGTTCAATGTCAGAAGGTAATAGAGAGCACTTACATGATACACACAAGAGAAAGTGTGACTCAAACGTTTTATATCCAGCTAAACTATGTTTGGCCACAGAAAACCAAGCTTGAGCAAGCCAATGAGCCTTCCCTAGAAAACTACAAGAAATGAACTTTGGCCAAGCGAGAGATAACTTAGGACACTACAGTGAAATGATGTGCTGTGAGAATTAAATAAATGTACCTACGCAATCAAGATAAAATCAAAGATGGGAATTACAATGACAAACCAGAATGAAAATATTATTGGTCTGGCCATGCAAAAATGGATCAACCAATACAATTAGAAGGGGAGAAATCAAAGAAAATGGGAGACAAACTAATTTTGTTGGTTGAAAGAGGCAGCTAAAGTTTCTACAATAGCTGGGGGTCAAAAGATATCATTTAACAGTACAAAGGTAGATATTTTAAAAAGATAATACTATGAACTAATAGCAGGTAATAGTGGAGAAAGGAAGGGAAAAGAAAGAAAAGGAAATACACCAATTTTGTCGTCGCTCATAAGGAACTACAAAACAGAGGACCAAAGTTATAAAGGTAATCACTGCAGTAGAACACAAACGTTTTTAAATATCAGAGGAACAATATTCCCTTTCTAATTTCTTTTTTTCTAATGAAACAAAACAAAATGACTATTGTCCAGGGAACCTATCTCCCTCCATATGACCACATGCTGCCCTAATTCCAAATGACAGGGAGTCTGTACCAGGACTGGTGAGCAGCAAGAAACAGGACCCGCAGCCAGGCGGCACGGAGGAGGGGCAGGTGGGGTGGGGATGGGAAGCTGGGAGGGCCCCAGCGCCCCAGCCCTCCTCGTGGGGAAGTTGGTGATTCTTGTTAGATGGTGGTGAGCAGTCCGAGTGTCACCTGCCCTGTGCTTACAGAGGCTGCAGTGTCAGGGGAAATGCTAGAAATTCAGAATGTTGGCATCTCTTGTTTCTTGCAAGCCTTCTGTCAGGGTATACATGAATGGGGCCAGCTCAGACTAAAGGTGACCTGTCTGAAAACAGAGAGGCAAAACAAGACAGTGTGGCCAAGAGAGGTGCTTTCTGTCTGTCTGTCTATATTCGGAGATCTAACTTGATTGAGTCCCATAACTCGAAGCCTTTCAGGGCTGAAAAAGCAGAACTCTTTCCTTTTAGATAAAGTCAGTGGGAGCAGAGGCAGAGGCCGGAGATGGAGCAGGAGATAAGATTGAGCCGAACTCTAATCTGGATCCCCAGGCCTCTCCCAGCACCTCCTGTTCAGCATTCTCCCTCAGACAAAGGAGACACTCAGGCTTATTGTGAAGATGCCGGCTGGGAAAAATCAGATTATGGGTGGTATCTCCCCGCCAAGCTATTGTTTCAAGCTGCCTCAAGGCAGAAGTCATTGAACCGAAGGCCAGGGTGATGGACGGAACCCAGAGGCCTGCTGGGGGCGAGGAATTCTCAGACTCAAGGATGGTGACTAGACAAGATCGTGTGGAATTGACTGGGCACAAACAGATCAGAAGTTGGCCTAGTTTTTTAAAGATCTATATTATTGGCTGTTTTACACAGAAAGCAATACCCAGGCCCCAAACTCATGCTAGTAGGAAGTGAGCTTCTACGTTTCCATAGCCCCCTAGCAAGAGCATTCTTTGAGGGCCCTTCTCTGTTTAGGCTTTGAAAGACGCTGGACAGCGGGGATGCTCCCAAGAGCAGGACCCGGAGCTGCCTGGCACCACTGGGTCCGTTCCTCAGCCAGGTCCCTTCCTCTGTGGCCCAGTGGCCACTGGGGCTGTTTCCCATCCTTCCCAGGCCCCAGTGACGGGTTTCATGGCAGCTGTTTGGTTCCTTCCGAACCACTGAATGCTGGGTAGTGGGTGCTAGGAACAGAGCCGTTACAAACCAAAGTCCTGCTATGAGGAACAGGTAGTCTCCAGGGGAAGGCAGACATGTAAAGGGCCTTTGCCATGCTGCGTGCACAGGGCAACCCAAACGCTTGGCAGGAGAGGGTGTGGGGGGCATCAGTGAAGGCTTCTAGAATCCTACACTGAGATGTGGAGGATGAACAGGAGGTAGTCGGAAAGGAGGCTGGAGTCAAGAGCCAGTAGGGTGCAGGCACTCTCAGAAGGCCCTCCCGAGCTGATGACAATGGACTGACGGAGGCAAGAAGACGGGGAGGCCTCTAATGCCAGACTTCAGCTTTGCATCCTCATTTGCCCTTGTTGTTGGCGTATCCTGGTGTCCTTGCTAACCCCTCAGGCCTTCGGTCGTACTGGAGCTAGAGCCTCCAGGAAAGTGAAAGCAAGCCTTCCCGGCAGATGCCCAGGCCCCTTCTGTGTCACTTGCCCTTGAGCTTTCCTGCCCCTTCAGGAAGGCTCTCCAGCCAGAAGGTCGGTGTCCCCTGCTTGCGGAAGATTCGTTCTGATAAAGCCTTGGGGCCCCGATCAGCTGACTTCCTCATACCTGTAATGAAACAGCCCCCCAAATTCCTTCCCCTGTGGCTTTCAACACCCAGCTACCTCCCAGGCGAACACCTCCAGTAACCGAACACGACAAGGAAACACAGTTTCCCTAGGACCATGTTTGCTGTTCCCTGGGTCTTTCCCATCAGTAGAGCACAGAGCAGTTTAGTGTGGGCTCCAGGGTCAACCACACTGTTTAGCGGGCACTTCCGTCCGAGGCGGAGGCTCTTCTGGGAGACCATGATTTCAGCTAAAAGGAAGCGGACCCTTGAAAAACTGGCTACCCAGAGAGCAGCAGAAGTTCCTATAACATGGAATCTAATAGAAAATGCTGCTTGAAATATTTATAAAATCTGTTTTAAGGGCACTTACCAACGCACGGAGGAGTCCCTCGGCACAAATGCGTAACATACAATCACAACGAAAGCCTCTTTACCGGGACCCCGAGGTCTCACTAGAGGAGTTTGCTTCAGCCAGGAAAGAAAAGCAGGAGATAAGAAGACTGTACACCCGCTCGTGTATTTGCATTTGGAGGTTTGCATTAAAGAGAATCTCTTTGTCCTGTTCGGACTGGGGAATTTTGATTAAAGCCGAGTCCACCAGTTTTAACTTGCTTTGGCAGAGCAGAGGATGGGGTGTCTAGGGGGCGGCAGCCCTCAGCCCAGGAGGCTGCCATTGGAGGAGGTGGCCAGAGGAAGGGAAGGGCAGGTTGCCGCTTTCCTGGGGCTGGTGGGCTCCATTGGTGAGAAAAAGGAGTGGGCAGCTCTTGGAGTCGGGGCCGCTCCAGGAAGAGACAAGGGGTCCCCCTCAAACTCCCTCTCTCTCTCGCTCTTCTGATTATGTCCACCCAGTGCAGATGGAGGGAAAGGTTAAGCAGTCAAGGGGGCGCTGGCAGGATAATAAAGAGGCAGCAGCCAAAGCGCTTTGGACTTTCACTGAAGTAGAAAGGCCTGTTAGTGCCCCTCAATGGCACACATTTTGGAGCGTCCACTCTGTGCTCGTCACTGCACCAAGCGTTTCAATTACATTATTCATTCCCACTCCTCACGGACCTATGAGATCTCAACGTTTATCCCTATTTTCCAGCCGAGAAAACTGAGGCTTATGGAGACGAAGAAAGTCATGAAAAGGAAGACAGCTGGCCACGGGTTGAGCCAAAATTGGAATTCCCATCTGCCTGGCTTCAAAGCCCAGCTCTAAACCACTAGGGTAGACAATATGCCCTTTAAAGGAGAGTGAGATTGTCTTGTGTCCCAGCTCAGTCTATCCTACTCCCAAGTCTAGGAGACCAAGGTGCAAACTCCCTTTGGTTGGCCAGGCTGTGAACTTGGCGGTCATATTGCAGGGAGTGTCCCCCAGGCAAAGCAGTGATGTGTCTAGAGAGTGACTGATGAGATGGTGCCTTCTGGAGGGATGTGGGAGGACACGCAGCCTCTGTTCTCGGCTTACTCCCTCTCGTCCTCCCTCCCGCTCCCTCAGGAAAATCTACTTTTTTACCTGCCTGGTAAGTCAGCGGCTCTCCAGCAATTCCCAAATGCAAAGGAATCTGAGAACAGCCTCTCATCTAGTCCACAGTTTGCAAAGGAGAAAACCAAAGCCCTAACTTAGGTTCTTGCCTTATACCGCACATCATTACATAGAGCCAATAAAGGCAATCCTGAGTTTAATAGAATGGAACGGGGTTAAGCTGTGTTATCGTGCAGCCCAGTGCGAGAACCCAGACCCCTAAACACCCTGTGGGGAGCAGACCCAAGAAGCAGAAAACCGCTTCCTGGCAGCACCAGGTGTATTTTTGCCCCCTAGGAGCCAGTGGGGCCTGTGAAAGCCCCACCAGGGCTAGTCCTGGGGCTGAGGGCAGAGGGTGGGATGAAGCACTAGAGACATAAGCGAGGGAAAAAAGAAGGGACCTTTCGGGGACACACACAGACTGATCAGTCCTCTGCTCCAGCCCCCTGTGCAGAGGCTGGCCGAGCTCTACCCCTAAAACCCAGACACAGGGAGGAAAGGAGCTCCAGGTTGGCAGGGCAGCCTTCCCCTGGCTGCTGGCGGAAGTCTAGAAGAGGAAGAGGAAACACTCAGTAAGGAATCTTCAACACACACGGTACCATCTCCATGCGGTATCACTTGGGCTCGCCTGCAAGGTAACAAAGCCAGGGTTATCCCCTTCCCTCTAGCCTGCTTTCTCTCTGCCTCTCTCTCCTCCTCTTCCCCCAAAGAGAAAAAAAGAAAAGAAGAAGAACATTAGTTAGAAGGAAAAAGTAAACCAGGGTCCTGGGGAAATTCCCAGCTTTCTGAAAGTGTGTTTCCTCTGAGTGGCAGGGAGGCTCACCACGCAGCAGACGGTGACTGTGCCTGCGGTGCCTGGGTCACTGAGGGTGCGGGATGGGCATCTGGGGGGATCAGGACAGGGGGGCAGGGGGCCGGCAGGGAGGCTCTTCGTGCTTCACAGTTAGGCCTGCGGCTGGATCCTGAATCAACAGAACTGCATGTAACACGTGCAGGCTTTCCAGAGACAGAGGAACAGCGAGATGGGGAGTTTGGGGGAGTTTAATCTAAGAAGCAGTTGGGCTAGTTCTCTCAGGAAAAGGGCAACATCACAGGGTGGCCACCTTCACCCATCGGGTCTGGCAACTTGCCCACTTTCCCAGAAAGTCCTGGGAACGCGGGCAGCTAAGTTATTCTTTCCCACTTGTTCCTTATCTGAGGGAGGCCAAGCTGATTTACCTCCGGGCGCGTTAGCAGCGCCTCCCGGGAGGTTCCCAGCTGTGGGGACTGTGAGATCGGGGAATCAGAGATAGTCCGAGGAGGGTGGGGAGTGAGGAAGAAGTGTTTCATTAGGCCAATAAAATCGTGTTTATGACACCTGGGAGCCTGAGGCTTGTCCCAGGTAGGATGAAGCCGAGACTACTAGAGGTGACCTTGGCTGGAGCTTGGAGAGGGGGAAGTGGGAGGGAACGGGGCAGTCACGCTTAGGCGGAGGAAAAGGCTACTTCCTCTCTGACCTTGGCCTCCATATTCCACAGGAAGGCCTCCAGAAGGGTGGGAGCTGGCAAAATATTTATGAGAGGCAACAAGAGCGGGCTTTGCCTGTGAGAAACTGAAGAAAGGGGGAAGCTAATTAATTGAAAATTGAGGAAGCTCAGGGCCACACACTGGCTGAGAGTAATCTGGGAATGGTCATCCATCATCATCAACTAGTGGCTCTCCTGCCCCCACCACGCCTGCCAAGGGCACACGGGACAGGCTCTGGAGGCCACTGCGTCCCAGGGACTCCCTTCCAGCCTGAGAAGAAGGCGTGAAATAGGGAGTTGGGACGAAAGAACTCAGACAGCCATATTCTAGTGTGAACCAGCCCAAAGACATCTACCTCTCTCTGTGAGAAGTGTGGGTCCTGGGAAGAAAGATTCATTTGATGTAAACCCCGAGAAGGAAGTTATCTGCTGAGATGGTCAACCAAGGGCCCAGATTTTATGAATAATAACAATCTAGCGGCCATTTGCTGACAGGGGCTCCTCACGTATTCTGTACAATGGGAGAAACCTCCCACTGGGCTTGCTTCCCCTGCGCTGCGCTCTACTGGTTTGTGCCTCTGGATCAGCCTGTGCAGGGAAGCCCCAGCTTTGTTTTTCTGCAATGAACTGAGACCTGCCCCGTCCAATCAGAAGTACACAAATCGTATCCTCCTTTGCCTTTACACTGACCAATCAGAACTGCACCATTCGGATACCTCATTTACCTATAATGGACCCAACTGGGAACCTGGGCCAGAACTTCCCTTTGTCTCAAACACAATTTAGGTCGCCACCTGAATCTTTGTCTCTCAGGCTGCAGCTCCTTTTGCTCAGATAAATGATTCCTATTCCTTATTATGGTCTAAAATTAATTTTGGTTTATAGGATTAACACCGCAAGAGTTTACCACTCCTTTGTCAATAACCATGACTGTGTTATGAACTTTCTTATTATAATTTTCAGTTTTTCACGTATTTATGCTTTGTCAAGTCCTTGAGACCAGAGACCCTTTAGTACATTTCTTATCCATCTCCACATCATTCCACCCACCCACCTACGTACCACAGTGTGTTTTCTGCTGTGGCTCTCACTACTACACATGCAGAGGAAAATAGTGCTCAGTCCCTAACTTTGATGAATTAATGGTGTTATATAATATGTATATACATATATGTAGTATGGTATATGGCTCAACAAAGTGCCAGTTGTTAATAAGGAGGCATGGGAGCGGTAGCTAGGAAGAGATCAAACACCAGAATAAAATAAATCTGGCTTTAAGACCCAACTTTCCCACTCACTAACAATGCGACCTTCTGTGAGTTATTTAAACCTCAGTATGATGGAGAATTTGTAGAACCTCCTTCAGAGAGACAAGCTGAGACTAAATGACATAATGCATGTTGTGAGCTCTAGCACAGTATCTAGCACAGATTAGTGCTCAAAGTCATGAGCAAAAAGAGAAATAAAAAAGGAAGTTCATGACATGACGCTTAAGACATCCATTTCTGATTCTCCACCCAAAAACGATTTAACAAACAACTATTTCCTTGGGGCATTTTCAAATTCCCTGAGTGAAGTTCACCCGGGTGAGTGGCCAGGAATCTGAAAAAGGTGAGGAGACCAGGAGCTTGCTTTTGAACTACACTGACCTCACTTTCCAGCTCGGGAGTTCTTTCTCAGCTGGAACTAACAAAGAGCTAAAGCCACTCATAGTCCCTCAAATGTGCATGGAAAAGCGCTGTTGCCACCAAAGCGGGTCTGCAAGAAGGCCATTGAAACGCATGGGTATCTCCCAGAGGGCATATTGTCGTAAGCTGATCTCACTTCTGTTTGGCCTGGTAAATGGTTAAAACTGGGGGGCAGGAGGGGCACTAGATGAGCAGTTGTAGCCTCCAGTGGTAGACAACTCCCACTTCCCAGCTCTACTCTCCTCTGATACCAGCTTCCACTCAGGGATGGTGCTCAAACCATCCTTAAGGACGGCCTCAGTGCCAATGGAAGACGAAGAGATGCCTTCATCTTCTTACCTCCCCCAGAGGCTACACCCTCTCTCGCCTGGTAAGGGATGCTCAGCTAATGAAGATCTCCAGTGACAAGTTTGCAATAAAACAATTGCTGGAGCATTCACGTGCTCCGTTCCCAATTTGCCAGTAACCTGCTCATAAAGCAAAGAATTCAAACAATGGAGGCAACACACAAAAGCTGAGTCTAGCAATTATTCTTAACAGGCACTATCATGTGTATATTACCTATTAGACACTGTTCTGAGTAATCTCTTACATTGGAATGGCGTTTTTGATTTTGAAAAGGACTTTCTTTTTTTAATATACTTTATTGATTATGCTATTACAGTTGTTCCATTTCCCCCACTTTATTCCCCTCCACTCTGCACACCCTCCCCCACCCATATCCCCCCCCCCCACTTTAGTTCATGTCCATGGATTATACATATAAGTTCCTTGGCTTCTATATTTCCAATATTATTCTTAACTCTCCCTGTCTATCTTCTACCTACCATGTATGCTACTTACTCCCTGTACCTTTTCCCTCTTCCTCCTCCTCCCCCTCCCCCACTGATGACCCTCCCTGTGATCTCCATTTCTGTGATTCTGTTCCTGTTTTAGTTGTTTGCTTAGTTTGTTTATATTTCTGTTTTGTTTTTTTAGGTTCAGTTGTTGATAGTTGTAAGTTTGTTGTCATTTTACTGTTCATATTTTTTATCTTCTTTTTCTTAGATAAGTCCCTTTCACATTTCATATAATAAGGGCTTGGTGATGACGAACTCCTTTAACTTGACCTTATCTGGGAAGCACTTTATCTGCCCTTCCATTCTCAATGACAGCTTTGCTGGATAGAGTGATCTTGGATGTAGGTCCTTGCCTTCATGACTTTGAATACTTCTTTCCAGCCCTGAAAAGGACTTTCATATACATTACCTCATTTGATCATTATAATAAGCCTAGAAGGTAAGTTTGCTATTTTAAGGTTTTTACTTAAAAGGTACAGATTTTTAAAAATTAAGCCCTGGCTGGCGTAGCTCAGTGGATTGAGCACGGGCTGCGAACCAAAGTGTCGCAGGTTCGATTCCCAGCCAGGGTACATGCCTGGGTTGCAGGCCATAACCCCCAGCAACCGCACATTGATGTTTCTCTCTCTCTCTCTATCTCCCTCCCTTCCCTCTCTAAAAATAAATAAATAAAATCTTTTAAAAAAATTAATTTCCACAAAAGAGGGTTATCCATTCAAGACCATTCAGCTTGTGGTAGGGACAAGGTTCACACCAGATGGGGTGACTCCAAAGCCTGTGCACTTTTCACTGCACAAATAAGAGAAGAGAAGAGAACATCCCTGTCCTCAAACTGCTTGTAATAATAGAACAGGGGGAACTAAAGCATGTGACATGAACATTTCGATTCAGGGCAACAAGGAGCTGGGCCATGTAGGGTAACCTAGAAGCAAGGAATAAGAGGAGGATTTATGAAGAGGATAGGGGTTGGGGGATTGTAGCAGTCAAGGCTCTGTGTAATGATACAGGTGACGAAAAACCAACTGAAACCAGCTTCAGGAACAGGCTCAAGCTGGCTTCAGGCACGGTGGACTCCAGCAGCCTGAGCCATGTCTTCAGGACTGGCCTCCCTCGGGTCCCCTCTTGGCTTTGCGCTTCTCTTTGTCAGCCTCACCTGCAAGCAGGCATCTCTGAGTGGTGGTCCGGCAACTCCACACTCCCGTTTCATAGATTTAGACATCTCAGCAGAAAGGGTTTCTTTGTAGGCGACTCTGGTGGCAGAAGACCTGGGTTTGCATTTCACGATGCTGCCTGTGGTCCCATGCTCCTCTCAACCAATGGCTCTGGCCAGAAGGATGCACTGCTCAGGCTGGCCAGCTCGGGTCATGTGGTCACACGCAGAGCCAAAGGATGAGATCAGTCCCACCGAGATCTCAGGAGCTAAGGAGGTGCGATGATTCCTCAGGTAACTGAGGTACTCTAACCCAGACAAAAACAGTCCCAGGGGCTGGGCAGGAGCAGCTCCTGAGGATTCCCAGGTAGGCGTCTCAGGGATGAAAGTGACACAGCGTGGGGCAGTGCAGGAGACCCAGGAGGGGGAGGCACCAAGTCCTTGTTCTAATTCCAGCTCTTTCCGCAACTGCTGATGTGACTTTGAACAAGTCATTGAGCCGCTCTGGGCCTCAGTTCCTCAAACGAAACAGGGAATAATAATTTAAATAATAGTAATAACAAAAAAACCCCGGGGTGGCTGTGAGGTTCATGATATGATCCAATTGGATGAGATCATAGACATGAAAGCCTTTTGAAATGCTAAATGAAAAAGATTTATAAATATCAGAGTGAATTTGAGGCAAGGGACTAGCATCAGCGGAGACAGGAGACAGGAGTCGGTAGTGTGCATTCGAGAATAATAAGCAGATCTGACGGCTTGGACAGAAAACCAGGGCGATGAATGCAAACCCTTACGTACAGAGACCCCACGCATGTCAAGGCTGGAACTTGGTCTCAGTGAGTCAGTTTTTTCCTTCTTTGGACGGTACTGGGAAGAAGGCTCTTTCTCATGATTGTAAGTTGGTCCCTGGAAAGGAGCCCCAGGTAACTGCAGTTAGGGAGGACTTCCCCATGTACAGCCAGCTTTCCCAGGCAGGGGGAGGCTGGCCCTGCCTCTGGCCGGTGTTTGGTTTCTGGGAGGCCCCTTCCCCTGCCCACCACCAGAGAAATCACAGCAACAGGTGGGGAATGGAGCATTGGGAAGGGCCGGGCCAAGGTCCCTGGAGGGTGGGGCGGTAGGGAGAGGAGAATTAGAAAGCAGCAGGTGGAACTCGGACAGTTATAGCTCTCACGTGTGACCAGCCCTGATTAAGGAAAATCACTTCTGTTTACTAACCGGTTTGCTGGGCTCTCCTACGCCCAGCTACATTGCTGGCTTAGGCCCGCTGAGTTTTTCTCAGTCCATGTAGACCAGGTGAGGGCACTAGACAGGGGTGGGAGGATGCATGAACATTTCCAGACTTCTGTATATTATGGAAAGATCACGGGCCTAGGGACCTTGAGATATGGATTTGTCATATCAGTGTGGGGTGGCGGGACTGATCGGTCTGTCCATGTCTGACATCTTTAGGATACATACAGGGCAATGGAGAACAAGGCTTATCCCGAAGAATGAAGGGATGGGAGACTCTGTTCCTGGCCTAGCCCGGACATGCACTCAAGAGCCTCCTGACCCCTACAGCCCAGACCCACTCAAATGAAATCTGGAGAGAGAAATAAGAATGAACAGAAATAACTGCTTACTTGCTTGAAGCACTTAACAATTTACAAAGCAATCTCCAATAATTTCCCTTATTCAATATTCCCTATGATAACAGGCAGACAGGTTTTATCACAGAAGCCGTTCAGAAAGGTTGTGTCATTGTTCAAGACTCCAACCGCTGATACCAGCGAGAGCCAAGATCGGAATGCCCACGTTCAGTACCACGGAGTCTGACACCCTGTCAGGTTGGCACTGTTCTCTGCCCTGGCTGGCCTGGCCCTGGCAAGCCTGTTTGGGGTCTTCTGGCTCTACTTAAGGAGCCTTTGGCATGATTAGTGGATGCAGGGTAAGGAGTCTAAAGGTGTGTGTTATAATCTCAAATCTGCCCACTTTGTAATTGCTCAGGTGACTTGCTCCAGGTTTTTGTTTCTCCATCTGCAAGAGGGAGGTGGTGTTGCCCACCCAGCACACCCCTCAGAGGCCGGAAAGCCTCGAAGTGGAGTGTCACGAGAGCTTTCCATGCTGTTCCCACAGGTAAGCGAGGTTTCCCAGTTTCGGTTACTCTGACTCTTCTGCCCTTCACAGTGGGTGCTCCCCTCGGCCCCGAGCTGAGGGAGGGGACTGTGAGAGCCTCTCTGATCTGTGCTGCCTCTTGCTCATTCATTCACTCAGGAGCCCTCTTGAGCAGCCTGTTTTCACTGACTCTATCCTGGGCAGGCTGCCCAGGGGCCCCGTTTTTCTGGAAGGATGAGCCTGGGGCGGGAGGGTGGGGGAAGAGCAGCTCCACAGGTGAGCAAAAGAGACAGTCAGCTCCAAGCCTTTAAAATGTAAAATGTTCTCTAGGGAGTGTGCGAAGACCTGATTTGTGAGAGATCAAAGTCAGGAAGGGCCGCAGAGCTCCTGGAAATCAAAGGCTCCTTGCTCTCGGGAACAGACAGCAGAGATTGCCCCTACAAGAAGAGCCAAGCATAACAATGGAGAGCGAGAGGCTGCCCCCCTCCCTGGGCTGGAAGGGGGCCTGGCTGCGTTTGCAAACATCTGCACCTGGGCTGCACCTGCCAGGCGAGGACTGACCTGGAAGCAGCAGAGTGCACCTGCTCTTCTGATGGTCCCACTAAATCCTGCCTGTGCCTCCTGCCCTCCTGCCTGTGGGCTGGCTGAGAGTCGGGGCGGGGAGAGCAGCTTCCAGTTCCAGCCCGTGTAGCTCGCTGCCTCTGTGACCTTGGGCAGATCCCCTCACTTAGCCAGGTTTACCCAACGCTACTGTGGATTCAGACCTGCCCTGTTCACTCTCGGGGAGCTCTGGGGCTCAGTCAGGACAATGGATGAGGCCCTGCTCTGCCTGTGGTCAGGAATGAGTCATGCATGTGTGATTACTGGCAGCTTTGAATGGAGAGCACGGAGGAGGAGAGAAAAAACCTGATCCTGCCACTCAGTTCCAGCTGGATGTTTTGATTCAAGAAAATTGAAGCCAGCAGGAATGATGGTCCTCAGCTTTCTATCCCCAATCTCCACCTATGCAGGTATCTTTTAGCTCACCCATCCCATATCAAAGGATGAGGCATCCCTCTTGTTCTTCAAGGCCTTACCAGGATGCCCTTGACTCCACCCTCCTCTCCCATGTCATCCAGACCTTCCTTCGTTGGTCATATCCAAGCCCTTCCTCTACAAGCAAGCCTTCCTTTCCTTTCAGTCTGTGGATGTGCTCAACACACCCCATCCTATAAAATCAGCAAACTAAAACGTTGCTCCATACCCCTCTTGGGCCATGAGCCAGTCTCTTTCCTCCCTTTGTCTTTCACATCTTAAAAGGCTCTGGTCCCTTTCTGGACCTCCCTCATTCTCCAACTAATTTTAATCTGGCTGCAGCCTTCACTACGCTACTGAACCCTCTCTTACCAAAATCACTGGAAAAATGTCACTGGAAAGTGCCAAATTGAAATCTTTATCATACCTCTTTACTGAAGTGACACAGGGACAATGCCATGCTTCTTAAAAATTTAGATGACCTTAGCTTCTGTGATTGCACACTCCACTGGCCTTCCTTGCATCTCTCTGACTTACGGCTCCTTCGTCTCCTGTGCAGGGACCTCTTTGTCTACCCACCCATGAAACAGAGGCATTCCAGAATTTGTTGTAGACACTTATCTTCCAATCTTACCCACTCTTTCTGATTGTTTTAACCAATAACTCTAAAATCAATATTTGTAGTCCCAAACTTCCCCCTGAGCATCCAAATAGGGGGCTAGATATTTTTTACCTGGATGGGCCACTCAATATATTCAGTTATAATCCTCATCTCAGCCCCAAACAGCATTTCCTTTTCCACGTCCAGTCTCAGCTGCTGGCATTTCCATCCACTCCGTCATCAGACCAGAAACTTGAGAACACCTGTTCCTTCGCCCAAATGCCACAAAACTGAAGTTCTGTCCATTGTGCCTTCTAAAATTTTTTCAAAATCTGTCTCATTCTCTCTACCTTTTCTCCCCCAGTTCTAGTTTAGGTCCTTATCCCTTTTCCCATAAACACAAAACAACCTTCCAACTGATCTCCTTGCCTCTAAGCTTACTCCTCTCAAATCCATCCTCCAGAGAGACACCAAAGGGGGAAAAAAATCTATTTAAATGCAGATCTGATCCGGGCATTTCCCTAGTTGAAGCCTTTCATGATCTTGCCATGATCCCATTCTCTTGTGCACAACTCAGTCTCACTTCCTGCAGTTTTCTGACTTGTACTTCCGCTGGTCTTCCCTCCATCTAACCTCTCCACCTAGGCTGTTTCCATCCCGATGTTCGAAGCCAGGTGTCGGCAACGCCAGGGAGAGTCTGGAGTTATCTGACACTTGGAGAAGCTCAGGAACCTGCCCAAACTCCAGGCTATGCATTTCTTCTTTTTTGTTTCTATTTACTTCTTTAAAACAGAAAAGCAGAATTTTCATTTTTTAGGTGCAATATTTCTTATCAGCACCCCCTGTGTGGTATGGAGGAAAGAAAAATGTTTGACCTCTCTCTCGGGAGGAATATCTTCACAGAGAACCCGTCAGCCTCCACATGCCGGCCTGAGGGGGGCGGGTCTCCAAACTCATCACCATCCAGCTGAGCGGTGCCCCGCTGAGACCTCACCAGGAGCTAGGAGGCAGTCTCTATGTGACGGGACAACACGACTCGTACAGAATTAGTGTTTCAGCCTTTCCTCTGGCTTGGTTCATCAAATCTTTTTCCTCTCCTACCTTTGAAGGCTGAGGTGGGGCAAGGGCCAGAGAAAGGCTTTAGGGTAAAAATCCCAAGGGGAGTTGTGTATGTGGGAGGAAATGAGAGAAAAGACAGTGTGTGTGGGAGGGAATAAATTAGGATGATCAATGTTTATTCATTAATTTAACAAAAATTTATTGTGCACTTAGTATGTGTCAACACAGTACCGGGAATGGAAGGAAAGAAACTACACAGGACAAACTCTGGGCAAAAAGACAGAGTTGTATGTGGGAGCTCCTGCGAGACTCCACACTGCAAACTCTTCGTGGGCCCAGAGCCGTGCAGATTGGAGCTTCCTCTGATTCTGATTCAGCGTCTTGCACAGGTTCGACAGCGACTGGGATTCACATGCTGGACCCATGAGCATGCATCGGCAGCCCAGTGAGATGCCCTGTACTAATACTCCTGATCAGAAAAGTTGCTTCCATTTCCCACCTGCCAGGGGACCTAGAACAGGGCAGGAGTAGCTAAGTCAGGTTTTCTCTGGGACACAGTCAGACACGGTATCTAACCAGCCCTGGGCTCTAAATGACACGGAATTCCTTTGCTTCTCGAACAAGCCATCCAGATTTTCACTGTTGGTAAATCTACTCAATGCTGAAGAGACCAGAGAGATGAGTCTGTCAGCCAACTGGGAACAAGATGGACTAACAAAGCTCGGGCTAGAAATTCTGTAGTGGACGTCAGAAACTGGAAGTAAACAGCATCTGACGCTACAGCTTGAAGGTGTATCCCTGGCAGGTGTGGTCCCTGAGCGTGAGGTGGGCGTGTTCCCGCATCAGCGTCAGGCACTCTCAGAACCCCATCCATGGAAATTCCGAGACCAGAGTGTCTTGCCCATGACCAGACCTAAAACTCAAGGGGAGGGAAGGATTCATAGGACAAAGATAAACTGTCTCCCTGTGTAACATGGTCTCAGAATGCCCTGGAAAATGTCTCCCTCTTCAGCCCATTGCTCCACGAGATAGCCTTCTACATTTTAGTATGAAAAAGGTTTATTTTTCCTTCCACCAATCTTCTCTCTATCTAATGTATCCTCCATATTGCTCCTGAAGTAATCTTTCTAAAATATAGACCTAGTATCATGTTCTTCTCTAAAGTCTTTTTTTTAATCCTCACCTGAGAACATTTTTTTCATTGCTTTTGAGAGAGAGAGAAGAAGGAAGGGAGAGAGAGAGAGAAAAACATCAATGTGAGAGAGAAACATCAATTGGTTGCCTTCTCACATGCACCTGGACCAGGGATCAAACCCGCAACCTTAGTACATGCCCTGACTGGGAATCGAACCCACGACTTTTTGGTCTATGGGCTGATGCTCCAACCAACTGAGCCACACCAGCCAAGTATCTAAGGCCTTTTAATGACCCCTTTTAGCTTTCAGATGAAGTTCTAACTCAACTAAACAACAACATCCTTCGTGACCTGGCTCCCATCTTCCTCTCCAGCTCCCTTCCAGTTCTCCTCCAGCTATGTCCGAACACACTCAGTTCCCTGAACGGCACGTGCAAACGTGGGGCCTCTGTACCTTCCCGCACACTGTTCTCTGTTCCCAAAGTAACTTCCTTCTCCCTAATGTCAAAAATCAGCGGCAGCCTCCCTCTTCGCTCTCCTAGGCGGTGAGTGCTCTGTGCCCGCAGCGTTCCAAGTCCCCTCCCCCAGCAGGGTTAACACGCTACTCTGCTTCTTGGTGACCATTCTGTCTCCTCGAGTCCTGGGGAGACTACCAAACACTCGTCTTTGTGTCCCCAGGACTCAAGATGGTGCCATTGGTGCTCTACAAATATCTTACAGCGAGTGTTGTTTGCGGAATGGAGAAGAAGGAATTGCACGCAGAGGAAGAGAAGTCGTCAGGTAGGGGAGGGAGAGGGGGCAGCCACTGAGAACACTGTTCTTAGCTCTAATTCAGTGACGGGCCGATGGCCACGCCCCTCTGCCACTGGCCCTCGGTCAGCTCTTCACCCCACGCAAAGTCACCTGCTCACGGCCCAGCCTTCCATTTTACCTTACTCCTTGGAGGAGGGCAGTGGGTTTCACCTGTGTAGAGCTACCCTCTAAAAACATGCAGCCACGACCCTCCTTCACCCACTGGACTTCTTTCCAGCGCACCTCACCCTGTCCCCGTGGGCACCTGTTCACCTCTCTGTGATAGAGTTTTTAAATGCATCCGTAAAATGTCCCTCAACCTGAGTGGATCCTGCTGCTAATACAAAGTGGCAGCTTTTAAATAGGATAGGCTCCATTTGTCACTTTCAATCATAGGCTCTGCTGAGGGAGACTTAGGAAGACTTAATCGTCTTAAGAAAACAAATAGAGGCCCTCTGCCACAGAGCAGCATGCCGACAGACAGACAGACAGAGGACAGGGCAGAAGCTGGCGTGCCCAAGATCCCTCCCATGATCCACCAGGGTGGTTCCTGCTCTTCCAGGCCAGGTCTCTGCCGGTGAAACTGATGACCCAACACGTTCCTTATCCTCTCCAATTAGCATCCAGTTCCTGTTCTTTCCCTCCTGTTGTGCGCCTCCCTCTGTGCAGCTGGCCCTTGCAAAGCCACGAGGTCTCTGCTGTTTTCCCCACCAGACCCTCCCTCTTCATCTGAGCTGACCTCAGACCATTAAAACTTCTAACGTGACAGCTGAAAATAGAAGGACTGGTCCACGAGAGATCTAGCACAGCATCCTTATTTTAAACGTGTGGAAGGAAGCTCAGCCAGGATGAAATGGTCATGTTGGCCAGTGTTGAACCCAGGTCTCTTCCCACTTGCTGGCCCAGTTCTCTTAGCTACGGCCAGTGCTTCTTGACTGGCTGTGCATTAGACTCACCTGGGAATCTTTTTAAACAAAACCCTTGCCCAGATGCCCCACCCACGAAGAGTTCTGATTCCATTGGACTTTTGGGGACTTATCGGTGTATTTTAGGAACTCCCCATGTAACACTAATATGCAACGAGGGTCCAGAATTACTGCATGGACCAGACGGCTTCTCAGCCTCTGCCCAAATTCACTGGGTATGGGGTGGGACAGGGGGTGGGGATGCAATTAGGAAGAAGGATGCTGAGTTGCTATATTTTGGGACATAGAAAAGAACTCTGGTAAGAAGTTCTGCAGCCTAGACCAGAGATTCATAGTTACTGATTGCTTTATTCCTTCCAAAGAAGGGGTTTCCACTTTGTTCGAAACCATGCCATCAACAATTTTTATTGGCCATGGAGACAGGTGCTAGGTGTTAAGTTATAAGGGATGTTGTGAAAACACAGATAAAAGGGGACTGGCCCTTGATTTCTGGGACAACAGATAGCACAAGACACACATGCAAAAACCAGAAAATCTTACAAAGAAACATGCTTCCAGGAGCTTTACCCACCAGCCCCCAGCTGTGAACACAACTGGCCCTGGAGCCTTAAAGGATGGGTCTCTTCGATCCTGCTCACAGCAGGCGCCCCAAAGATACTGATGTATGGACTGAAACCCTGAGCCTGAGATGAGAGAGGCGCCAGAAATAAGGACAAGGAAGGAGTGGAACAGCCCCTCTGCAGGGGAGGACCCCCGCCCCAGAGGGCTGCGGGGCACGTGTCCTAGAGCTCACTCCCCACACCTGGCTGGTCCTGGGTCCCCACTCAGACCTACGGAACCATAGTCTCTAAGATGGTAGCCAGGATTATTTTGCATTATTTCGTAAGAATCCCAGTCAAATCTGATGATCAGTCAGAGCTGGTCATTTCTGCTTGAGAGAACCTTAGACCCGAACTTGAATCACCACATCGTGATTTAAAACCGTATTTGGAGGCAAACTGACTAACCTCATTGACTTAAGCCAAGACATGACAGCTTGCTAGCTGTCCCCTTGCAGCAAGTCCCTCGGCTTCTCTGAGCCTCGTGCGTCACTGGTGAAATCTGAGAAGGGGACAATATTTAGCACAACCCCTGGCAAAAGTAATCCCTTAATAATTGGAAGCTATTGCCATTTAAGCATCCCTTCCACGTTGGAGAAGAGACAGGAAGAGCCTGGGCCGCCGGGGCCTGACATCCGGGGAAAGAGAGGCTGGCTGCTCCCCTGTCCACCCTGGTCAGCTCAGCATGGACAGCGGGATGCCGGGGAAGGACATGAGGGCTTTCACTTTATGCCATGTGGCCCAGCGTCTGGGGGGTGAGGTCAAGTGCAGCAATCCTTGTGGTTCATCATTAAGTGATCTGGCAAGACCTTGGATCTCTTTGGGTTCCTGTGTCCTCTTTGCAAAATGGGGACAATAAGGTCCCATGCCCTGCCATCCTCACAGAGAAGCTGGGAAAATCGAAACAGACCAAACCACAGTCTACCTTGCTTAAGCTAGTAGCTGTTGGATCCTTTTCATGGTCAGGTGCCATGCTTAGCGGCTGCTGCACATTCTCATATAACCCTTGTAACGGCATTATAGGTACATTACTGGAACAGAAGGGGCGGGAGGAGAATGAAGAGGGTAAAGGGGGTCAAATACGTGGTGACAGAAGGAGACTGGACTTCAAGTGGTGAGCACACAATAGACTATACAGAGCTCATATTGTAAAGTGGTCCACCTGATATTTATATAATGTTATTAACCAGTGTTACCATGTTAAACCTAATAAAAATATTTTTAAAATATAAACTCAAGTAAATATAAAAAATAAAAAATGTAAAATAACTTTCACGTACTATCAAACAAGTTATGTCTCTTCTAAAATATTCAAAAGCACCCATTAAATGAAAAGGAATAGATATATACAAAGTTTTGTTTTATACCTGTTCCATAGACAGAAAAGTGAGACTTGGAGAAGCTAAGCAACTCCGAGTCCCAGACATGGAGGATGTCCAGGTGCAAAGCCACAATGACCACGACACTGCTTGTCACTACTGTCGCCAGAGTTTCACGAACCTCCCTTTTGCTTACCTAACTCGAGCCTCCCGTCGGCCAGGACAGCTAAATATTATTTTCTCCAGTGTCTGAGCATCATATCGGAGCCCAGCCTTTGACTCGGAGGCCCGAGTCTTCCCACCACTCTGCCTTCCCCCAGGGCAGGATTCCAACAGAGCGAAGCTCCGTGTGTGAAGCACAGCTTGCTAAATGAGGATGCTTTAAAGCTTACATTCCTCATGAAATCGAACTTTCTGAACTTAGCTTTATACATTTAATAAAAAAAAGCCATCCAGCTGTTTTGACTTACTGGGGTCCTTAAACGTGCCACTGCCTAGGAAAACCTGACATCTAAGAATCCACAGTGACGACAGGTATATTCAGAGTGAATATTCACACATTAAAAAAAGGATTTGCTTTCGCATTCTTCTACATTGTTCTTTTCTAAATTTGTTTTTCTTTCACTAACTATTCAGCACAGTGACTGGGGTAGGGAGCGGGCACGGGACAAGTTCAGATATTAAAGGAAGAGCAGAGGCAACGGCTCTGCCTAGTGACAGTCGCTAGAAAGTCAGGCTCACGTTTACCCACAGAAATCGTGTCATCTGCAACGTTTCGGGAACACGAGTATCGCCCGAAGACAAGGGTACCTGACGCGTCTTGATGTTGAATCAGAGGTTACAACCAAGACTCAAAGGGCTGGCTCGGTGCCTAGTAAGGGGAAAACAGCACGAGCTGGGAATCCGTCAGCCTCCCTCTCATGTCGAATGCTGCCTTCGAAGTCCCAGGCTGGCTCTCCTGGTCCAGAGATCTGTTCCGCAGCAACCGGAACACCTGCCAGATCCATCACTCGTGACGAGCAGGTGAGCGGGGGAGCCCCTGATTCATGTCAAACAACCCTGGGGGCAGAGCTGCCTTGCGGAAGGACTGTCAGAACTGATCAATGAACAAACGGAGTCACTGACCGGGGGGACGGCTCACTGTCTTCACTTTTAGGGATTCTGCAACGAGAGAAATCTCTAAGATGCATTCCGAGGCATGATGATGTTGGCATAAAGCCTCCCTTTTGTGCTTTTCTTGGGGCCAAGGAGGGGAGGACAGGGAAGCGTGTCAGACAGGGGATGTTTGAGTGGTGGTTCCAAGAGCAGATACTTCACCCACTGAGTGCGGTGGGTTTGAGATGCTGCCCAGGGACCGTTTGAAGTTGCGAGCCCCTGATCTGCACGGGGAAAGACCAGACACGTCGCAGGGATACTCATTTGTCAACTTCCTCTGTGGCTGGGCTGAAAATGGCTGTGTAAATAACTCAGCCAGGGAGGGTGGCAGAGCAAAGCGCTGGCGGTTACGGTGCTATGAAATATGCATTAATTGCATGAGACATTCGGCCTGAAACTCAGCAGTGAGGCCCTTTTTGTCAGTTTTTATAGAGCACAGACAGAGAGACCGGGATGCGGATGGCAATGGCCTTCTGTGTAGCCCTCCCCCCGATGCCAAGACGCCCCGAGCTTCTGCTCCGATGTTCTGGGCATGGCCCGTGGCTCCCCGCTCAGCAGCATGACACTTATAAACCAGGGCCATTCCCCAGGAGCCCCCACCTCCACTCTGCTCCCCAGATGCCACTCAGCGGCTGTGTCCCAAATCTCAGCACACGCCACGGAGGAGCTGGGAGTGACAGTGGAGGGCTCGGCCAGCTGTCCCTACCAGTGACCTTCCTCTCACAAGGGAAAGTGGTTCTCACTTGGATTTGATTATTATGTTTGACAATTTGAGGCATTTTATACGCAGAGGAAACCATGTCAAAGACAAAGCCAAAAATGAAAGAGAGAGAGGGTTTAATGTGTGCTGGAGGAGTCAAGCCACAGGAGTCAAAGTGCCTTTGGTCTTACAACCTACGCCAGGAGTCTCACTCTGGCACTCAAGGCCCTCTTCAATAAGTCCCGCCCCCACCCTCACCTTCCTAGACAAATGGCCCACAGTTTCCCTACTCCTAAGCCATACTCTAGCCAACTTAGACAACAGACTCCCCAAATCTGCTTTTCTATTGTCCTACCTTGACCGCACTATTGCACCGCTGAGTGACCATCATCCCAATTGGTCCTGAAAGGCTCATATCCCGGGAAACACCCCTGGGCAGTTGTCACCCTGCTGTTCCCTCTGCCTGGAACTGACGGCCTTCCTCCCTGCACTTTTGCCTGGACAAGACCTTTGAAGTCATGTCAAATACCATCTTCTCCACAATCTAGTCCTTCGTTTTTAACATTGATCTCTCTCCCTCCACACACCTCTGGCATACTTCATCGATGCCTCTCCCTCTGGCATTCATTCAACCAACGTTTGCAGAGAGCCTCCGTGTGCCAGTCCTTTGCCAGGCACCCTGCCCACGAGGCCTCGGCCGGAAACAGATAATTCAGCACTTATAATACAGTGGTTTAAATCTTTAAGTAGCACACGTGTCAATTCCATTGTCTAAGGATTAAAAGGAGAGAAACTGCCGAAGCACGATCAGAGATTCAGAATTAGGGAAATTGCTGAAAAGGGTTGCAAAGCTCTGGAAATTCTGCAGGTTTCACTCCAGGACAGTAATTCCTGGTAGATCTTTGTTACTGACATCTCCTCACTGGCGTTCTTGATACAGTAAGGGGAAAATCCTTGTGTCTATACAAAATGATCTTCATCAAAAAAATAAAATCTCATAATTCTGTATTTTAAAAATACTGTATTTTTTTCCTTAAATGCAATAATAATATTTGGTCATTGTGAAAAATTCAGGATGTGTATCTGTCTGTATGTGTGCATACATGTTTGTGTGGGCTCATCCCATAGCATCAGGTGATAAGCACCGTTCACATTCGGTATCTAACTTTCCAGACTTCATACGGAAATGAGGACAGGGATTTTTAAACAAAATGAGAGTTTGCTACATGCATCATTTTATGGCCCTGTTTTAACAAAGGACTACCTCTCCACATGTTTGTGCACACGAGTAGCACGGCTGCCACATCATTTGTAAGAACCTTGGATGTTTCACTGTGTGGGTGTGCCTTTATTTATTTAACTAATCCCCTGTTATCAGACAATGAGACCGTGTCTCATTTTTATCATTGTAAGTAATACTTCAATAGACCTCACTAAATACATATAATTTCGAGTTACCCAGTATTATCTAAGAGATAAACCCCTCACAATGTGATTACGAGAACACAGGCTGGACTTGTTTTAAGGCATTGGCTGCGTAGCGATGCTTACCCATCTACTTATAGTTTATAAAAGTTTGTTGTTCTGTACATTTTGCCAGTCAATATATTTTGTCAAATTACAGTATCTGGAGTCCCCAAAGAACATTTATCTAAGCAAGTGCCAACTTCCAGGACCACACAATACACAAAAGCAGGAGAAATAAATCCGGGGGTGGCGGAAACTGAGAAGAAACCCAAACTAGCCTCCTCGTGCGGCAGAGCAGTTAAGCTGTCTCCTGAAGCTCACGTTATCGGAGTTATTGCTGCTTACTCATAAGGGGCACCCGGCAACAGCTGTTCACCTGGCCGAGCAAGCTCTCCGAAGACAGATCCCCATATGTTGCAGGGAGAGGCACGTGAGCTGGGTCTTGGAGAGAAATGCCCTTGTTTCCCGGCTCGGTGTGACGGTGCTTCAGTCTGAGAGGTGGGGAGAGGGACGCTCAGGCCCAAGAAACTTGCCATCTTCATCATTGTCTAGGGTCCCGAGGGCTCACCCACGCTTGGTTTCATCTGAAGGTGGACACGTAAAGCAGGTTTTCGCCACTGGACTTGCCCAGAGCCCACAGGCGGCCGCAGCGACAAGTGGCAGAGCCAGGCCTGGAATCCAGGGCCCCTCGAAGGCTCTCATCACTATAAATACTGAGTGAGACATAGAAGATACAAAGTCCTGTGAAGTCACAGCGAGAACAGCGAGAGCAATTTGCCTGCCATTTTTGAAAATATTCACACGTGTAATTAGAGTATGTCTGGGTTTTTCATATATCTCTAGAAATATGTAGAGAAATATATGTAGACTTCTCTAGCTATATAAATGGGTCACTTAAAAAAATTTTTTTTTAACATTGGAGGAGGCAATGGGCCACGGCCACGAGAGACAGTGGGTGTGGGAGCTGTGACATTCCGGTTGCTGATGAGGACATGAGGGACTGCAAGGACATGCTGGCTCAGGAGGCAGCACCCCCTCTGTTTCCAGGGAAGCCTCGGTCTGGGCGTCTGGAAAACAGGGCTGTACAACTGACTTCTTGGGGTTTGGAGACGTGAAAACACTTCGTTCAATAAGCGTCCAACAACACTGTCCTATACTGTCCAGTCTTTGTGACCCACCAGCTTTGTCTCCGCTCCTTGACCCCAAGCTGTTCGTGAGCAGGGGGTAACGTGCCACCGCCCTTCCGGGCCGCTGCCAAGAGGGCACCATGGACGGCAGTCCTCGTGTGATCACAAAGTATGTGCAGACCACACGCTAGCTTATAAAACGCACTCCATTATCTATTCTGTGTTTGTTATGTGTAATGTGCCATAGATTTTATCTGACACATAGTAATACGCAGAGAAACTTTTATATAAATGCGTTCATCATATAGATGTTTTTCTTTAACTTCTTTTCATTTAACAAAATGACTCAGACAGTCTTTCATGTTTAATTCTTTTTTAGTTTGACATAGGTACGTGTGTGGGATTTGTTTGTTTGTTATGGTAATTTTATTTATTGAGACACCAGCAGGGAACTGAGTGTGGGCCAGGGGAGGTCTGGCTCCTGTGACCTGTGGCATCTATAGGTGGGGTGTGGTGACAGCTGTCCCTGCCTACCGTGAGGCTGGCTCACCATGGCTCACTTGGCAGGAGATCCAGTGGAGCAAGTCTCTCGGCCTCCCTGACAGAAGTGCCTAGCGCCTCATCACAGGTGGAGGCTGCAGACCACCGGGCCCTGGGGACCGCCTGTCTGCCTTGGACTGGGCCGGTGGGCTCATGGGAAGGGTAGATGCCTGGCTCTACTTCTCCGCCCCACCCGTGAGCACGGTGCTGCCATGTGGTAGAAGCAGGGAGTGGGAACCCAGCCATGGGTACAGAGTCACAGAGCCTAGGCATCAGTGAGGGTCTGTACCACCCAGCAAGTATCTCCATGCCCAAAGAAGGACGATGTTAGCCAGCCAATGTAAACACCACACAAGTGGAAACAGAGAGGCAGAGAGAGAGGAGGCCTCGGAAGTACACAGTTTACAGCACTTTTTTCCTGCCTCTCCACAAGGGACCCCCCTCAATTCATTTTGCCATGAACCTAGCAAACTAGGTAGGGGGTCCTGATTCTGCGTCAGCCACAGAAGCCATTAGTAGGACAGAGAGAACAGGACAGATGCCGAGAGAGAGACTGACACAGGGCGAGAGGGAGGGCTGCCCCAGGACTCTCTGATGAGCCCTCCCGCTCAGCCCAGAATCTCGGGACCAACCTGCTTGTTTTGAGGTGACTCAACAGGGGTCTCTGCATCTTGCAACCAAATGAACCTGATTTAGTGATAAAAGCAAACACTGTCTGAAAGAAGATTCTAGAGAGGACAGAGGTCACAAGTCACAGTCTTTGTCTCAGGAAGAATGGAGTATAACAATGTAATAAATCATAGTAAGAACAGTAACAGCTCACCCCAAGGGCACTGACACTATACTGAGCACCCTGCATGCATTCTCACATGTAATCCCTACCATGTCCCACCAGAAAGGAACAATTTGTTCCCAGAAGGGGGAACCGAGGTTTAGACAATGCAGGTAGCAGAGCCAGGACCTGTGTCTCACAGCCTAGGAGAAATTTCGGAGTGGTATGAAGCACTAAGATATTGCCAAGGCTCCCCTGGTATGTAACAGGCTATTTCCAGTTAGGGAAATCAGGGAATGCTTCTCGGAGGCTGTGGCCAACAATTGGTGGGTATTCGGGGAAAATTTGCTCAATGAACACACTTGAATTAAATGACTAAATGAATGAATGAAAGTGGATTGGATTTATGGGGGAGAGTCTGGGAGGCAAAACTGAGGCAGGTCATTAATAAGAAAGTGACGTGAGCTTGATGTGAGTTGGGAAGCAGACCAGTTTGGTCCACGTCAAGGGCACTTAAAGGGAGCAGCAGGCAGACCAGACACGAGGGCCCAGCCCGAGAGCTTTGCGCTGTATTTGGTAGGTGATCTGGAGCCACCAAACTTTTAGAAGCAGAAGCGATATGATCATAGTCACGAGTTAGAAAAGTTCATTCGTCGATAGTGAACAGAATGGATCCGAGGGAACAGAAACAGAGGGCGAGGAGATATCAGGAAGCTGCTACAATGGACAGGATGGGTGGTAATAGAGGCTTCAAGAGACTGGAGGGAGCTCTGCCCAGGTGGCTCAGTTGGTTGGAGCGTTGTCTCATACACCAGGGGAGTGCGGGTTCGACCCCCGGTCAGAGAGCCTACAGGAGGGACTGATAAGACACATTTCCCAGGAATATCCAGGGCCGTTTGTGCAGGTGTGAGGAGGGTAAGGGGTAAATCACGGAAGACGGTTCTCAGGTACCTGGCCTGAATGCCTGGGGGGGGGGGGGGGGGGGGGGGGGCAGGGAGCTGTGTCAGAAATACCGAAGTGAAACACTGGGTTTATTTCATACGTTGAGAAGGGAGAGAGGAGAATGAAGAGTGAAAAGGGATTCCAGAAAGAGTGTTTTCCCTGAGTTTATCCACATACCAGCAATGGATTTGTAAACGCTTTCTTCCAAATTTCAGTCCAGCTTCAGCCCCAGGAAGGTGAACTCTGCAGGAGCTGTATTATAGGAGTTTTCTGAATACAGCTAGTCAGAAGCTTAACATGAAAACAGTGCTAACTGATGAATTCAATCGCTACTAATTTAGAATTTGTGATTCTTCTACCTGGCGAGGCAAAAGCTTCCCCTCATTTAAGCAAGTGCGTGCGTCACAAAGGAGGACAAATCACAAGGTTAAATATCTCAGGGGACCTCCTCCACGTCCGAGAGGGAGCCTTTCCCCGCAGCTCCTCCCCTCTGCCCCTCCCCCCACCCTTACAAGCGTCGCTTATGGAAAATAGCTGGTCTGATGTTCTTTATAAATTCTTCTGGTTCCATGAAAGGGGATTTTTTTCCCTCCTAAACAGGACTCAGTGGTGCACTTGAGTTATCACACGCTCTGCAATGGAAGAAAAGCCCTTTCCCCCACTCCTCCGTCTCACACTCCTGGACGCAGACTGACCTTCACCGAGCATCACCGCATCGCCGCCGAGCAGTCCCCGCTGGGTTCGTTATCATGGCTGGTGGCTCGCCCCCTGAAAGGTGAGGTCAGTGCGTCTCTGTAAGGTCTGGCTCTCACTCTGCAAAGGGCCAGTGGAGGCACGACGAGGAGGCTCGCCCAGGCCGTTCCGGCTCGCCGCCTTCCAGATTGCCCCAGCCCATGGCCTGACTATAGCTTTTAATTTCCCTCCACCTGAGATCCTGCTGTCACATTGGCCTCCTCTAACACCGGTTCCCCGCCACACTGTGGCTCAGGCTCACCCAGTTCAGCACCAGCAAGCAGGTCAGTCCTCTGGTTATGGACTTGTGTGTAGTTTCAAAAAGGTTGCAGGTCTGGGAAAGGATTCCCCATTCGCTAAGGTGGAAAGGAGGGGATGGCCTGAGCTCTGGGAGGCGCGTCAGCCGCGCACAGAGAATTTTCTGAAGACGGACATCGCTCCAGACTGGAAGAGACAGCAAGAGAAGGCAGTGAAAGCATCGGCCCTGAAGGCTCAAAATGCAGAGCAGAGAGCCCCCTGCCCTGGGCGAGGCTGTAAGGCAGGGTGATCTCCGAGGTTGTTGCAGGACTCACACTGAGGATGAACACATTGGGCAAAAAGGCCACGTGACCGGAATCAATGAGAAGGATTTCTCCGGACCCTCAAATAAAACCAGTTGCGTCATTGCATTGCCCTGCTGCATTCAGGGAGGAGAAGGGTGTGGGTTTCCCTGTGCAGGGACGCCCTGGCCCAGCCCCGCTGTAAGATCGGGGTGCCACAGAATGCAGAGAACAAGGGGATAAACCGTCCACTGTCCAAGGACACGATAGTTTCTCTCCGCTCTCCATCATATTCACTATCCCAGACTTCTGCACGTCTGAGTTATTTATACACACGTGGCTTCCCAAGTGCCTTAAAACAAGCCACCTGGAATCTTCCACAACCTTTGCCAGTTAGCTCCGCACACAGTAGGCAGTCAGTCGGCATGCGATAGATTAAACTGGGCCAGTGAGCGATAAGCGCTTTTATTTTTTCCAAAAGGATCTTATTTTTCTAAATGAAAAGCCTGGGGCTTCACTTGGGACTGAAGCAGGTTGGTGTCGTCCCCTTTGCATTCCAGACGTGTTCGGAGAACGTCGGGGCGGGGGGGGGGGCGGGGGGGGGTCCAGGCTGAGCTCACTGGCATCCAGATCCCCTGGGGCTGCTGAGGGTGGAACTCCCCATTCTTCACGCGCCCTGGAGATACTGCTCACATTTAAATTTCAGTCCCTTCCCACTCCTCCTCCTGTCACCCCCTCCACAAGAATTATCTTAACCTGCCCCTCTCACATCCAACCATTTCAAAATAAACTCACCTCCTGGAGAGAGGGAGAGAGAGAGAGAGAGAGAGAGAGAGAGAGGGAGCGCAGCCTTGAGGGGCTCCGGTACCCAGGCTAATGTGCCCAGGGCTAACATGGAACCAGTGACCCCGAATGTCCCAGAGGACACACGAGGCCACCACACCTGAGACAGCGTGTTCTCCGAGCCAAGACACACACCTGCTGCAGGGGTCAAGTGAATTTCCCAGGTGAAATTGTCCCTGACACCCACACTTGAATTGACTGCTTTGCAGCCTGACCTTAAAGAAATAAGTGAAACTGGTGGATGTATGATCAGGTGCAGACAAGGGGTGGCCAGATAGCTTGCCTGAAGTTATAATAAACGACTTCCCTTTTCCCTAGCATTTTCTTTATCTTTCTGGTGGGTTTTTTTTTTTAACTTAATTGAGCCAAATGTACCTCAAGGTGTTGATTTCTGAATTTATGTTGTGAAAAATATGCATTTCAGGCCCATATGCACCTCTAGCATATTCACATATAATTATTGTTTTGAGAATAAAGGTTAAGAGCGCTTCATTGTAATAAATCGAAACTTGAACATTTATGCCAGTGAGCGGTCAGAAACCATGAATAAAAGAGGGATTTCTAAATCAGTGGACTCACTAGTTTCTACTCGAATGTAAAGATTGTAGCAGCATTCATTAATAATCTAGTTGTACCTGATGATAACTAATCTCTTTCTAAGAAATGGTTCTTTGGCACCCAGAAGTCACAGGAGACAGTCGAAGGAGAAAAAAGCAATAACTGGTTTCTTGAATCTATAGTTTATATTATCAGAAAGGGTTCTAAAGGAAGGGGTTGCTTAGCTCCCAGAATCACAAAGGTTGGAGGAGGATTCAAACAATCTAAATTTCCCTGATCCCACTCTCCCCCGCATCCTGCCTCTTTATAAGAACATCAGGGGATAAGCAACTATTACTAACACATGTTTGTTCTCCGATGCAGGGCTGGAAACAACCTAGAGAATTGCGGTCAAGGTCACATTCAGTGAACAGAAGTGACGGGGAGAGCGACGGGGAATGAGGAAGTCTTCTCAGACATTTCCCATAGCGCCCGTGACCAGGCACCCCTCACCACTCCGTTTTATAACCCTGAGCTGCTTCCCTTTGACTTTTTCAGCCCTTCTATGTGTGTAATCCAGAGTAACGTTTGATTTCCTTTATTGCTCCAGATCCTGGTGCCGAAGACACTACAATTTTACCTGTCTCTGCACTCAGATTCCTCCTCTCAAGTCTGCTGCCTGTGACTGTGGAGGGTCTGTTTACCTCTGCATTCCTTGTCCCTAGCCTCGTCACCTTGTTCATCACTGCTCTGAACGGTGTAACCAGACTGCCTGCCTCTCCTGGTGGAACACTTAGTTTTCTTGTCCTTGTGACCACCCTTGTTCCTACCTCAGACACCTCAGGGCCCTTCAGCTCCCACGGGGCACCCCTCACTGTGTGAGGGAGCGGGGCCCCCCCGAGACAGGTGTGTGAGGTCGGCCCCCACACCCTCACCCCATGGGCCAAACACCCCTGTCCTAGAGGCCGGGATCCGCAACACAGTCAGCTCCCCAGCCTCATCCGCAAGCAGATCCCCCAAGCATTTAAACTCTGTTTGATTTTACAGATTGTAGCAATGTTCACTAATAATATAGTTGTACCTGATGATAACTGATTTCTTCCAGAGAATCAATGCCATAAAGGGGCTCCTAGAAGATCTCGCTCTAAAAATCCCACACCACTGGTGCCAGACTTTATGGGACCCCTTTTAAAATTATACAAAAACAAAATAAAGCCAAAAACTCTGGGATGATTGTCCATTATTCTGACAAGCTTGACTGTTAGCCATCTCCTCCACAAAGGTGGCATTTGGTGGTCCCAGTCTAAGGTGACCTCCCTAGTGTCTTCTACACCCCTCAGCCCTTCTCAGCTCCGCAGCATGTGGCTGCGCCGCACAACCCTTTACGGAGCGCGTCCGCTCTGCCCAAAGGGAACTGCGCTGTGGCAGAGACATAGCCAGTTTCCTACTCACCTGGGCGCTTCCCAAAACACAGCACAATGCCTAGCATCGAGCAGATTTTCCACATACGTTGTAGAGGGAACATAGGAAGGGGAAGGAAGAGAAACAGAGGAAAACACCTAACACAGCTCAGAGGCCCCACCGATCATTTCCTCGTGGGACTTTGCCACCCCCCAGAACTTCGGTTCTTCACATGCTCACTCCTTAAGTTCCTGTTTTTTACTACTCGAGTGTGTTTGCATATGTGCTGCCTTGGCGTGAAGTCTCTGATGGTTTTTCTCTGCTTTCCAGTCTTAATTTCTGAATCTCTCCAAGTGGCATGTTCTTGCTATTATCCTTCAGCATTTCTTTGGTTTGCCTTAGAAAACGTTATGTAAGTTTCTAGCATTTGCCCACCCTCCCCCCTGAGAGTTCCAAGGCCAAAATATTGATTTGATATATTTCAGCCACTTTTAGCTCTTTCTTCAATAAATCATTCTTCCCCGGGTCTTAGTCATCCAACTGTCTCCTTCAGTGACCGCTGTGTTCCTTAAGCACTTGGAAAATTTTCCTGTGATTTCACTTAACCTTCAGTGCAATCTCTTTTTCACTCTCTACCTTGCCTTTCTTATCTTTTTCCGCACTCCCTGGACTCTGGTCGGTAATCCTCCCTGGCTGCCACTGCACCTGGTGCTTAATGCTTCACGTGTGCCTCTTTCTTATTTTTGATTACTTTTTTTTTCACTTGTTCATTCACATTGTGGGTTCCCTTATACCAGGACTCCGTGCAAGATGACCCCTGGGTTTATTCTCATTTATATTTGAATACTTTTCATTTCCAACCATGTTCTTTGTTTCTTCTCTCACTTCAGCCCACATGGTTTGACCTGGGCTGCTCTTCAGCAACACGCATGTCTTTCGGAAAGGGGAGAGTGACAATGAACCCTGCTTCTAGCCTCGGCTGCATTGCCCGCCCCCCAAAATTAACATGAGCTAGGGAAGAAGGCGCTCCTCTCTTTCCAGAAAAATGTGCCCATAAGAAAATAACCCATGTAAACAACAGGACAAAAATCCCCTTCCACGTGTTGTCTAACCACAGCTCCTTGCTGCTGAGCTTCCTCTAGCCCAGGGGTGTCACGCTCATTTTCACCGGGGGCTACATCAGCCTCGAGGTTGCCTTCAAAGGGGCCGAATGTAATTTTAGGGCTGTAGAAGTGTAACTACTCCTTAACAGGTAAGCGAGAGCTCAGCGTTGCTGCCAGGTAGAAACAAGGTGCCAGGCCGGTTAAAACCAGGTGGAGGGCCGGATTCAGCCTGTGGCCCTTGGGTTTGCCACCTGTGCTCTAGCCCCTCAGTGATTCGGAGCCCACCAGGCTGCTTTCCGAGGAGGGGGCCCTGGAATCAGAGCATCGGAGCCCCCGTTGCAGCTTTGGTGTTAAGTAGTCGAGGAGCCTCAGCACCTTTCTTTCCCTTGCCTTCTGTCTGCCCTCTCAGCCTCAGTTTCCCTCATCCGTGACATGAGGGATCAGACTCCATAATTAAGGGGCCCATCTTCAATCCCAAGGGTATCCATTGGGATGCTTTGCTCTCAGCTGCTGCCATAATTAGGACATAAGCAGACTTTCTCCTCATTATTCACACCCTCCCCTTTGTTCTTGTCGCCCTCTTTCAGGCCTCCGCACCCCACTTCATTCCCACCGCAGCTCTGGTGTTCTGTACGCACCCTCCTTCACACTGCCCCGCCTCTCCGTGAGCAGGAAGGCTCTGGAAGTCCCTCGGGTGTGTGGCTGGTGCAGGGCCGGCCTGGGGGGCAGACTTCCTGACCTCACAGAGGTCTGTGGGAGCCTCTGGCGAGTCACCTGGCCCCTCTGTGCCTCCGCCCCTCATCTGCAAAATGGGCAGCACCTGCTCCCACGTCAGGTGGCCCCAAGAGGATTAAGGATGTTAATACTCAAAAAGTGCTAGAATACCTGGCAGGAAGTTGGTGCCATAGGAATGTGAAGTGCCCTAAGAAGTATTTGTGTGTGTTGGAAGTCTCCAAATCTTGAAATCAACGACTGACTTCTGACATCAAAACAGTCAACCAAGCGGGAGGCTGAGAGGCTGGGGGGGCTCTCGTGTTTCCCTAAACACACACACGGAGGCCGGCGCCCCCCAGAAACACAGACCAGTCCCAGGGGACTGGTGTGAGAGCTCAGACCCTAGATTTTGACCCAGCTGTATTATTTTATATAAAAACTTGAGTTCCCCAGATATAGTCATACATTTTTTTTTAATTCTGAGTGTGACAAAGAATGTCTCCCAGGAGGTCCCTTTTGGGTTCCCAGCTGAAGAATGCGTATGATCTCTGAGACCTGGTAGTGTCCCTTATAGATACGACTTGTAACCATGAGGTGACCTAATTTTCCATTTCCCTTTGCCACTAGAACCTGAATCATTCCTTCTCCAGCAGCCAAACTCAATCCACTCACAAAATCTAGCACGGTTCCGGAGCATCCTGTCTCCAGGTAAGGGGGTAACAGAGGAGGGAGATGCCTACCCATAATAAGATGCTCAAGGGTCCCAGATAACGGATGTCTGGACGCAGGAGGGACACAGCGACTGTGTAGGTCTCTGGTGTGACACGTCTTTATTGAAGGGACACTTGTAAACATAATACCGTCTCCAAGGCTGGAGACGGGGGCAATGTGTTGGAGATACTGCCCCACGAAAACTGACCTTTTGTAAGATCTGGTTGTAACTGCTCAGTGGGTAGCAACTGTCCCTGCAAATGAAGTTGATGTAAATATCAATGCTGTTGTCAAACCACCTCAGTGACCTTGTCCTTCCAACATCTAACTATGAATGTTGGGAGATGTAAAGCCTGATAATTTGCAAGAACAGAGTTGCTGCTTAAAGAGACAATAATGAGGAAGATCAGAGAGGCAGCAGAGACGGAGGACACACGTTAAGGCCACGGTTATTAGGAATATGACTCGTCTCACATATTAAAAATGAGTCTTTAATTCCCCTCACGCCATCCAGTGTTTTCTACAAACATGCGGATAAAGAATCACATCAAATCCACGGTGTTCGAGACATTCCTGGAGCGTAGATGTCCTTGAGATTATGCTTTTGGATTACTTGACTAGAAATAATAAATACTTTCGGTACTTAAAGCTGTAATGCTTTGGGTTGGATTTGGATTTTTTGTTTCATTTTAGTAAAAGGTAGAGATTCAAAATCGGCTCCTTAACCAGAAGGATGTATCGGATGTGAATATACTTTATTGCTTTCTGACCTACATTTCCCCTTTTTTCATCATCTGAAAAGTTACTTGACAGGTTGAGCGCCCGCAGCTCAGTATTTCCAAACATCTGCCTCGAAGGAAGCGCTTTGCTACCGATTTTCACACGATGATCAAACGTGGGTTTAACTTTCTCAGGTTAAATGGGAACAAGGGGGATGGTCTGACAAGGATAGAAATGTATTTGAGAGCAACATGAAAGAGAAAAAAGTGCCTGGAGCTGTCAGAAGCTTAACCCTGGAGCCAGCGTGGCCTCGCGAGGACAGCCTTCAGCTGCGGGATGAGTCGCCTGTGATCTGGTGCCGGCTCTGCCCCAGTTTGCCCATCTCTATAATGGGGGCTTCGGAGTCTACCCATTGGAAAAATACAAAGGCAGTGGGTGAGCCAGGTCCTGGCTCTGCTGCGGACTAGCGGTGTGGTACTGGGCAGCCTGCCGTTCTCCGAACTCCACTTCCCTGTGAAAGAGCTCCCTACCACCTCTAGCACCCTACAACTCCAAATTTCAATAGGAAAACTCTCAAAATGCAGATCAGAGCTTTGTACCAGCCTAAGGAAACTGGAAATTAAAATATATAAATTTACATTTTACATTCAGTGCATTCAACAGTGTACCTTGAGCCCCTCGTCTGAGCCAGAACAAGGGCTGTCACCATGAGCAAAATCAGACGGGGTCCCTGCCCTTTCTGAATTCACCTTCCAGAGGGGAGATAGACGCTGATTCAAAAAATCATATAAATTAATGTGAACTTTCGAGATAATGGTTGAAGAACCTAAAAAAAGAAGAGGACACAAAGGAAAAAACATTTAACACATTGTTTGTGGGTAGTTTTTATCGCACGCTCTACTACCAGTCAGTGTAAAACGTATAAATATGTTTCCCGCATACAATGTGTTAAATGTCCACAAATGACTTTTTAATATTCTGAAATTAGGCCGATAAGAACTTGAGAGCAACCACAGAAAGTTAAGAGTGCCAGCATTATTAAATTGTCACCTCTTCTGGAATTCCCATAATGGATCTCATAATGTATGGTAGAACTGGCCAGCATCTTCCAGGGGTCTCCCCAGTTCAATCCCACCTCTGTCTGCTCACTCGGTCAACACATTTTTACCGTCGAAGTGCTATTGTCCAGACATCTCACTGGGTACTAGGGGTACACCTTGAACAGGACAGTTCTTGCCAAGTTAGCCTTTGCCATGCCACGAAACTTAAACCCTAGGGTCTTGGAGCAGCCATGACTTATTAATTTTCAGGATTCAGCTCCCCGCTGATGTTGCCTGGCTCAGTCATGGGTGCACATCAAGCTGGAAGGCTGGCTGGGCTGCAAGGTCCAAGATGGCCTTGCTCCGGCAACACATCTGTGTCCGGCGGGTGGCGCAGGCTGCCGGCTGGGGTGCTCCGGTTGTCCTGCCTCGCAGGCAGGTATAGGCCAGACCAGCTTCCACATGTGGTGGCTCCAGGGCAACATTCCAACAAGACTGTTTTGCACCAGAAACTACAGAGCCCCTTAAGGCCTAGCCTGGGAAGCCACCGAGCACCACTGTTATGGCAGTTTGCTGGTCAAAGCAAATCACACGAGCAGCGCAGATTCGACAGGCAGAGAAGCAGGCTCCACCTCGAAGGAGTGTCCATACTGAGATGGGAGGAATTTGTGGCCACATCACCACGATGAAGAACACAGATTCTGGACCCAAAGACCACCAGAGGTCCCATCCTGCCCTGGCACCCCCTCACTCACTGAGGAGCATCGGGCACGTTCCCTTACCTCTGTGCTCCTCAGTTCTTTTCTCTGTACAATGGGAACGCTACAACGGTTACTATTTCACAGGATCCTCAACAACAGTAAATGAGTTAACCTACATAAGACCCTGGAGACGGTGCCAGCCTTGTGGTAAGCACTGAGTGGAGGTCAGCTCTCAGCAGCGGCAGCATCTTCATCATGATAAACCCAGTCTACATGGGAGACAGGTATGCATCAGTAAATTGCACACAGAGATAGTTTACTAGCATTGATGTGAGTGGTCTAAAGGAAGAACAGAAAGTAATAAGAACAAATCGTGCGGGGCGAGTGGGGAGCTCCCCCGTGCAGTGACTGTCAGCCGAGGCCTGAAGGGACACGTGTGGGTGCAGATAAAGATGGAAGGGATTTCTAGGAGGCCGGGCTGGGACGGGGCAAAGCACACAAGCAACTGTAAATTCACGCTATGCATTCTTTCCTTCCCTGCTCACTTGCTTCTATGAACCGAATAGTAGTAGTTTCACTGTTTGCAGACCTTCCCTTTACAGAGCATTCTTCGAGCCATCACAGAAGCAGTGGAAAGGAGCCGAAAATTGCTGTCTTTGGTATGAGACAGGCCTGGTTCCCAGCTCTGTCCCTGTAGTTTACCAGCTGTGCATACTTGAACAAGTCGCTTAACCTGTCTGAATCTTAGGCTCCTCATCTGTAAATTAAAACAAAAACACTTTACTTTTAGGGTTGTTGTGAACAGGGCATGATATTGAAAACATTGAGCAATCGGAATAGACACGGGTGGGCACATGTACCGGTGACTCCCACAGCCTTAGGCCTGGCTGTGAGGATCCGACGGACACTGGAGAGCCTGCGTGGGTGTGCCTGAGACGGGGCAGGAGCCAGTAAACAGTTGCTCTTGTCATCACTGCTGCATTTAGTGCTCCCTTGGGTTTACCCAGTTCCCCCGTGGGACTCGCTAGGGATCATATCTCCTCTCCCCTCCCCCAGGCCCCTCCCGGGGTGCCCAGTTCAGGACTCCCCAACCAGCTGTTTACGCCCCAGCTGGGGTTCATATCAGGGAGATTTAACCAGCTCCAACCCCATGCAGATGGCTGGAGAGAAATTACACCATTCAGCCTCGCAAGGAGAGGGAGGTCTGAAGTGGAAAGGTTTTAAGGGGATGGGGAGCCCCTTCCTGGGGGCTTCTCTCTGCCATCCCACCCTTCTCCCCACTCTCCGCCCGGCACTCCTGAAACACCCTCTCCCGGGCAGTTCAGCTCCAAGAATTCAGCCAGCCTTTCTCTTCATACCCACAACCCGCCCCCCCCCCACCAACCATGGTTTTCTCTTCCTCCCTCTCCTCTCTCTCTTTTTTTTTTAACATGCAAGTTGCCATGAAAAATTTGTTAATGAAATATTTGCTCAGAAGTCTGCTCTGGGCTAGACTGATAACCTATCTGTGTTTGAGTTTGGCTTCCCATATTCTAAATACTCATCTTCTGTCTGTTTAGCTTATTGATTGGTTTGGCAGGAAAAGAAGCCTTGTCATCAGTGACCAAGGTCAAACTAAACACAAAGGGAAAGGGGCGGGGAGGGGGCTGTGAACCGATGGGCTCAGGAGGCAGGAGGGACTTCTCCAAGTTTTCTGAAGGGACAAACCCCGCCATCTCTCCACCCCCGGCCCCAGGTTTCAGTTCAGCCTTAGCGCGGGCAGAGGGAGCCCAAAGGGGGACCGGAGTGCAGGGCGGAATTCAGCAGAAACATGGTGCTGAGTTTTCAGAAAACCATCTGGTGGTGTGGTTGGCCCGTGGATTCCAAAGATGTCTGCAACAAGAAGGTAAATACAGTTCCATCAGAAACAGGAGAGAGATCCGGTGCACGGGTTACAGCCCGGATTCCTAAACCTGGCACCTGGGCATCTCGGAGCAATGCCACGAGCTCACGAGGTGCTGCGGAATGTCTTTAATCGCGTCCTGTCGGACACTACACCAACTACCGGGTTAGGGTTGTTCACAGTCTCAAGAGAGACGGGGCTACGTTCGTTTTGACGGTATCAGATATTTGCAAAGCTAGGTTTTAGTGGTCACTATGATAAAAAAGCGAGTCCTGACACTTAAATAAAAAATCTTAAAAATGTTTTTAAAAAGCAACTGCCAAGTGAAAATCAACGTGGAACAGGATTAATAAGAACGCTGGGGTCCAGGCTGATTCCAACATTCGAGAAGTTGTACTCAAAAGGCACACACATGAAAATGTGGTTATGTGGGAATGAAATTAAAATGTCACTTTTTCTTTCCACTCCCCTGTATTATTTTCTCATATGGCTAGGAAATTATAAGGACATAAACACTTGTGAAGTTGTTGAGACCTAACCACTTAGGTGGAACTTGCGTATTTTGTGGGGCTCAGGGCACCAGGAACAAAATCAGCAATGCACTCAGCATGCTGTGAGCAGAGAAGGCTTGGGAACCTTTGAATTAGAGGGTTATCCAGCCTTGGGTTTCTGTTATAATTTCCTTAACTCGTAGGAACCTTAGAGATAATTTAGAATAACCTCTCTGGTTTTACTGAGGACACAGCTAAGCAAGGGTAGGGCATTGCCGAGGTCATCTGCTATTGGTATAGAACCCAGGTCTCGAATTTCCGTAAGGAGCCTTTGTGCTGAAGACAAGTGCCTCATTCACTCATATCATCTCTGTGATAATAACGATTAGTGAGGTTCATTCATTTTCTCTCAAGAACCCTACTTAGAGAAGCAAAAACCACATCGGAACTCAGGAATGCCCCAGCTGTCCCTCCTTGGTTTGGGCCATTATTGATACCTGGTCACATTAACTGTGTCATGTCTTCACCTGCTGGCACTGCCAGGACCCTACAAACAAGGCAAGGCGATCTCTCGTGACCAAGTCAGATGGAATTCTGGGAATGAAATCAGTGAACTCTATGCTAGAGGGTAACTTTCCCCAAACTTTGCTGTTCCCCCAGAGTTGTGGGTAGCGGTAAACATAGAGCGTGCTCAAGCACACAGAGCACAGCTGAGCTGCACGGGACACAGAGGTGGGCAGAAAGTGAGGTTCCCTTTCCAGCTCCCGCACATCAGCTTCTGCAGCTCTAGGATTCACACTGTGCTTCAGAAATACTGTGAACGTGAACACAGTCTTCTAGGGTCACCTTTTATGACCAGGTGAGCTCATTCAAGCCCCCTTCCCACATACAGAGGGAGATGAGGTCCTTCCCCAGGATCCCCAGAGAGTTCGGGGAGGCGCAAGGGGTTAGTCCTGCTGCCTTCCTCCTGCTTGGTTGAGGGCTGGTGCGGGCTCTCTGCACTGTCCCTTCCACCGAGGTTCTTTCTCTCTGCTGTCCTGTCTGCTCCAGATGGCCCAAGCATGGAGTGCAACCCTTCTTCTCATTTAATCCCCCAGAGCAATGCCTATGTGAGACCTAGACTCACAGTAAGGGGCTGATGGGCCAGCACAGAACAGGAATCAACTTGAATTTTAATGTTAGGCATCACTATTCAAAAAAGTCATTGGTCCTTATTTCCCACAAGGCTCTTCTCACTGACTCCAGCTCCCTACCATTTCTCATCTCTTCCCCTGGTCTCTTGACCACTTCTTCCATCTTGTCTTCCCAAGTCCAGTCCTTAATGCCAGGCAGAAAATCCCAAATTGCTTTCGCTTAGGTTATTGGAGAATGTATTCCTTTTGTCACTGTATACTGGCTTCTCACAACCAAAGAGACCTGTCCAAACTAATCAAGGCACTGACACCCACTTCAGGGTGCTGTCCATTTTTCATCTTTACTCTAAATCATGAAACAGCATTGCTTTAAATTATTCAAAACTTTCCACGTTAGAGGGTATTTTTAAAAGTTCAAAGCAAACATATCAAAAACAAAGTGATTTTTCAAAATACCAGCTTCAAATGCTGCTGTATTTGATTCTCTCTCAAGCTATCGGCACCACTGATCCCAAAGCCTGAGTGGTCTGTGACAGTCTCAGGCCCAGAGACATCACCCAGAAGCGTGGGCTAATTCCTTGCAAGTTCAAGATCACGGGAGGTGTGAGCCAGAGGCTGGAGCAGCACACCGGGCATCTGAACGCTTTATGACGATAAGCTGGTACTGTTGTTGACATATGAAGCTTCAGTGGCACAGCCAAATTGATCAAATATAAACCCAATTTCTGATTTGCAGGCTTGGGTGGGCTAACAAATTGTATCAGAGGCTTTGCACTGAAGCCTTTAAGAAAATGGAGCTATTGCCGTGAACCCATGACTCCCTGGCCCTCCCTCTGCCTCTGACACTCCATCACCACTGTTAATATGTAATCCAGCGAGTGGCTGACACAGACCGAGGTGGAGCTACAACCCCAGGCACATGCTAATGACAACAATGGTGGATAAATTTTGGGACTCCTCTCTCTAGTCCAGGTACCTTTATATACACTATCTCATTGAATTCTCGCAACAGCCCTAAAAGCTAACTACTCTTATTATCCCCATGTGTCACAATAGTTTATGAAATATTTACCAATGGATTTTTCACCTGGAATAGCTTTTGTTTACCTAGTCACCCTCTGCTTGCCCCTGAAATACACCTTGGCATCTAGATCACTTGGAATGGGATTGCTACAGCAAAAATCAAAAATCAAAATCAAACAAAAAGTATTCTTCCTAGCATTCAACTCCAAAAATGTCTGTCTAGTTCTAAACAAGAGATTTGGAATTTAGATAGATGTAGGTACTTTCCCTTGCAACTGCGAGAGACTCGGGGCTGAGAGAGGCCACAGAGACTCAGGTGGACGCAGAGCCGGGAAGTGAGAAATGAGGCTGACAGGGATCGAGTGTAGACCGGGGACCAGCTGGGACAGCACGCATCTGAGGCGGAATGGTTGTGGAGGGTGGGGAGCACAGGAAGCATCATGGAGCTGCAGAATCAGGGTAACCAGGTGACAACTGAGGGTCACACTCTCCTCACGCCCTGATGACACATAACTAACCTCTGCCCATTTCCCACTCCACATCCCAAACTACGTGCTACTGGAAAGAAAAGATAAATGACCAATTTAACTCTCAATTCACTAAGACAAAGTTTCCACCATCTGTAGCACTGAGGATCAAGGTAGAAACTAAGTTCAATTATAGGCATATCTCAGAGATGTTGTGGGTTTGGTTCCAGACCACTGCAATAAAGTGAATGTCACAAATAAAGCAAGTCACGCAAAGTTTTTGGTTCCCCAGTGCACCTAAAAGTTATGTTTACAATATATTGTCATCTGTTCAATGTGCACTAGCATTGCCTTGAGAAACAAGGTATGTGAATCAGTTTTTAAAAATGTATTGCTAAAAAATTCTGTCTCTGAGTTTTCATCAAGTTGTAAGCATTTTGCTAGTAGAGGGTCTCGGCTCCATGCTGATGGCTGTTGACTGGTCAGGGTCATCGTTACTGAAGGCTGGGGTGGCAGTGGCAATTTCTTAATATAAGACAACAGTGCAGTTTGATGCATCAACTGACTCTTCATTTCATGAACAATTTCTCTGTACCAGCTGATACTATTTGGTAACATTTTACCTACAGAAGAATTTCACTCAAAATTGGAGTCAGTCCTCTCAAAACCTGCTCTTACTTTATCAACTAAGTCTATGTCATATTCTAAATCCTTTGTTGTCCTTTCAATAATCTTCACAGCATCTTCACCAGGAGTGTTTTCCAGCTCAAGTAACCACTTTCTTTGCTCATCCAGAGGAAGAAACTTCTCATCCACTAAAGTCTGATCATGAGCCTGTAGCAATTCTGTCACATCTTCAGGCTCTGCTTCTAATTCTAGTTCTCTTGATATGTCCACCTCATATGCAGTTACTCTCCCCACTGATGTCTTGAACCCCTCAAAAATTCAGTCTCATCTGTGAAGGTTGGAATCAACTTCTTCCAAACTCCTGTTATTGATATTTTGACCTCTTCCCATGAATTATGACTGTTCTCGGTGGCATCTAGAATGGTAAATCCTCAAATCATTTCCAGAAAGTTTTCATATTACTTTGTCCAGATCCATAAGAAGAATGATTTACTATCTATGACAGCCATAGCCTTCTGAAATACATTTCTTACTAAGACTTGAAAGTCAAAATTATTCCTCGATTCATGGGCTGCAGAATGGATGTTGTACTGGCAGGCATGAAAACAACATTCACCTCATTGTACATCTCCATCAGAGCTTTTGGGTTACCAGGTGCATCATCAATGAGTAGTAACCTTTTAAAAGAAATCTCATTTTCTGAGCAGATCCCCCACACTGGTCTTAAAGTATTCTGCAAACCATGTCGTAAACAGATGTGCTGTCATTGACGCTTTCCCGTCCCATTTATAGAGCACAGGCAGAGTAGATGTAGCATAATTTGAAGGACCCTACTATTTTCAGAGTGATAAATGAGCACTGGCTTCAACGTAAAGTCACCCACTGCATTAGCCTCTAACAAGAGAGTCAGCCTGTCCTTTCCCTTCAGCCGGAAGCTTGAAGCCAGGCATTGACTTCTCCCCTTTAGCTGTGAAAGCCCTGGGTGGCATCTGCTTCCATTGGAAGGCTGTTTTGACAACATTGAAAACCTGTTTAGTGCAGCCACCTCCGTTATCTTGGCAGGATCTTCTGGATAACTTGCCGCAGTCTCTGCATCAGCCCTGCCGCTTCACCTTGCACTGTTGCATTGTGGAGACGGCTTCTTCCCTCAGAGCTCACGAACTAACCTCTCCTACTTCAAGCTTTTCTGTTTCTTTTTTTGTGCACACATTTAGTTTTATTATAACAAAGCAACTTGTACACTATTAATGTTTAAAACTGAGCATCATCTTTTCTTTCCAGCGAAACAGAAAGAAAATTTAAAAATGAACAGGAACAAAATTATAGTAGAGAAATGTCAATTCTGAACAAGATCCTACAGATTTGCTGATTCTCCCCTTGAGTAGCAGGGTTCAAGTCATCAAAAGGAGAGAATTTTATTTTTAAATTCTCATCTTAAATTGCAAGGATGTCCATTAAACATCACAATTAAACATGCCAAAGGAGAAGCCGTGTTGTCAAAATGCCTACCTAACCCACCCAAACTACTCAAGCCCACCCTTTGCTAACCTTCCATAACCCTGTTTTTAAAAAGTTTTTTTCTTTTTTTAAACAAGAGACAGTAGACAGATACATGTTGATAAATGCTAACTGTCCATATTCACATAAAGACACAATGTAATCTCTGAGCCCAATATACAGAAAAAAGGAGGAAAAAAGCTAGAATTCTAGGTATTGCTACATGGGGGCCTAGCACCCTCCAGCTTCCAGGAGAGCTAAGGAAGCCAAGGGTTCTTCTTTTTTCCCACAGAGCATGGTGGTGTTGATTCCATAAAGTTTGTGTCAGGATAAAAAGGGGCAAAAATGAATTTGGAACAGAAAGGGGCAGAGATTCATTTCCCACTGTGTTCTGCTTAATGTGCCTCCCCCGCCCCCACATAAGGTGAGAACCACGGTGTGAAGGAGAGGAAAGAGGCCTCAGAAACAGAGACACTGAGCCTAAGAGGAAGAAAAAGAGACTGCAACTTCCTCCCAGGGACTGGAGAAAATTTAAAAAGAAGGTTGGAATCCATCAGTGCTCTAGTAGTCGTCTTCTCCATCATCTTCCTCCCCTTCCTCCCCCTCATCATCATCTTCATCTTCTTCACCTTCATCCTCACCCCCTTCTTCATCAATGTCTTCCAACCCTTCTTCAACATCATCAGCATCTTCTTCTCCTTCCCCTTCTTTAACCCATATCAGGGGCCAAGTGTTATTATAATGGACTTGCCCAAATATCATCCTTGACGGCTTCTCCTGACTCACCTGCACCTGCCTCAGGATGGTCAGTAACCAGGTGGAGAAGCTCTCTGGTTCCTCGCACTGCCTGGCTTTATTCTGCATTTGGCTTGCACGTTTCATCAAAGCCTTTACAGATTTCCATTTGATTTCAGTAGATTTGGAAGATGGATCCCCACTATCATTCAGATGAAATTCTTGGGAGGGAACTCTATTTTTGAAGTAAGGATTTTCATCAAAGTACAAACCTATTCTGCAGCCTGATTTAATATCTTCAAATTATGTCACTTCAACTCCTGTCAAATAATGTAGCATCTCTTCATCCCCTTGCCCTACTTGCAGATGGTTGGCCAATGTTGTCACCAAAAGAATTTGGGATTTTGGTGATCAATTCTGACCTCTTCTGAAGAAATGATTGGTGGAGTTTGTTGTATTTCTGTTCTACTTTCAGAATTCCTCACTGGCTTGTTCGTTAAGTCTGCCTGTTTCACCTTGTACTGCATCACCATGTTTGACTGCTTCTTGCTGCTCTTTTTCCTCCTTTGGCAAGTCCCGAAAGGTTGACTTCTCCTCTGGCTTGGGGGCAGGAGGCCTCGGTTTCCTCGTTTGGTATGGGAGCAAAGACTGGTGTGTGGGGGCCATGCTGTGGGGACACTCAGAGAATCAGGCTGAAGGGAAGCTGCGTGTCTGGAAGAAGCTCTGAGAAATCTCAAACTTTTCCTCTGCAGCTCCCGTACCTCTTTTAGTCTCCACAGAATTGTAGAGAATTAGGGCCTTGCTCTGGACGGGGCGCTGACTTCAGAATGTTGTTGTTGGTGTGATCTTCTATCCAGTCACTAAAACTTTCCCCACATCGGCACCAAGGCTGTTTTCCGAGTGTTCACTGGAATAGCACTTCTAATTTCCTTCCAAAATGTTTCCTTTGCATTCACAAGCTGGCTAACTGGTTGGCACAAGAGGCTTAGCTTTTAACCTGTCTCCACTTTTAACATGTCCTCCTCACTACGGTTAATCATTTCTAGTTTTTGCTTTAAAGTGAGAGACATACGAGTCTCCCTTTCACTCGAACACCCACAGGCCACTGGAAGGTTATTAACTGGCCTAATTTCAGTGTTGTTGTGTTTCAGGGAATGGGGAGGCCGGAGAGAGAGAGCAGGCAGCACACGCACCTTTACTGATTAAGTTTGCCATCTTATTTGGTGTGATTCATGGTGCCCCCAAAACAATTACAATTAGGTACTCGAAGCTCCCTGATGCCAGATCACCATAACAAATATAATGGTAAAAAAGTCTGAAATACTGTGAGAATTACCAAAACATGACAGAGACACAAAGTGAGCAAATGCTGCTAGACAAATGACACTGGTGGACTTGCTCGATGCATAAAGCTTTTAGGTGCAACTCTTCAAAACTTAATTAGAGTAGGCCCTCCGTATCCATGAGGGATTATTTCCAGGATCCCCACAGACACCAGAATCCACAAATGGTCAAGTCTCTCGTATAAAATGGCACAGAACAACACACACAGTCAGCCCTCCACACCTGCAGAGTCTCGAGAGCGGATAGAAAATACTATGGATTCAAAAATCTATACATATGGACGACCGATGGTATTTATTGAAAAAAAAATCAGTATAGAAGTAGGCCCATGCCATTCAAGCTTGTGTTTTTCAAGGTCCATTGTATTGGCAATATACAACAAGTCTCATGAATCTCAAAAGCATTACGCTGAGCAAAAGAGGCCAACCCTAAAAGGTTACATACTGTATCATTCCAACTGTATGACATTCTCCAAAAGACGACACTGCAGGGCTGGAGAATACATCAATGGTTGCCAGGTGCTGGGAAAGGGGACAGTGTGTCTCAATTGTGCTTGTGTAAAAATTCACCCCAAAGAAGCCAATTTTACCATCTGATCATTTTAAAAATAGAATTTTACAGGACAAAAAAAAAAAAGATCCCTCTATTTTTAAAAATAACATTACTTTTTAAAATAAAAGAAAAACAGTAAGATCTCATTTGTATACCCACCAGGTTAGCAAAGGCTAAAACCCTTGACAGTAGCTAGCCTTTACCAAGGCAAGAGGTTGGGGGACATTGACTACTGGTGGGGACTAAGTTGGTAAATCATTTCAAACTATAATTTACCTACTACAATATTAAATATTTCTGCCTAATAATTATAACTATTGTGTAGAAAAGCACCTATATGCATACCCAAGGAGGTTTACATAGGGATCTTCATTCTGGTGTGGGGATCATAAAAATCTGAGAACAACCTAAAGGGCATTGGTAGGGGATGGCTCAGGATATGTGCCTGCATTCTAGAATACAATACCACCTTCACCAGAGTGAGACAAATCTATTTGTGGCAGCATGGCTTGAGCTCCAAACATTCTTCTCTAAAAGGGAGAAAGAGGCTGGTCAGTGGTCAAGGAGGGGTCTTCCACCCCCGAAGGAGCAGGTGGGCCCAGGCACTGGAGAAGTGCTGTCCCTGTGGATCGGAGAAGTCAGGCCTGGGCTTGGGAAGGCAGAGGGTAGGATCTGCTCCATGTCTGCAGTGAGCAGGGAGCCCCAACTTCTCCTGCAGCCCCAGAAACCCTGGTGAGAGGCTACGAAAGGGCCCCAGAGAAGCAAGGAAAAAACTGGTAGGAAAACAGACCAGGCAGTTAGCTCCTGGGCTTGCTCGGGTCCTAGCTTCCCTGCACCCTGTTCCCTGGCTCCCCTGCGCCTTCGGGACAACATTCGAATGCCGTCAACCCCGCCAGGAGGCCGCTCTCTCCCTGCCCGGCCTCCTCCCATGGCTCGCCTGTTACGGTCCAGCCTGACACGTGACAGTGCACAGAGCGGAGCGCCCGCCAGCATCCCTTTGCTTCCGCTGGTGCGTTTTCTCTGCCTGGAATCCTCCTTCAGGAACAAGGACAAGTGCTTCTTTCTTGGGAAAACCTTCCCTGATTCTCTGCCCACCTCAGGCCCCATCTTCTGCGTGCCTCGAGCATCCTACAGATACGTCCTTGCCAGTTGACTCTGCCGTCAACTTGTGTGTCCCTTTCCCCTTGCCACCACATCACACTCATCTCTGGGCTCCTGGTGTCACCACAATGCCTGCCAGGTGGTAGGTTTGTGAAAGTGCATGCTTTTTGAAACACATTCTTGAACTGTCTATTGCATTATCTCAAATTCAAGTAAAATAAGACCCGAGTTGAGAAGCCTTTTCCTGGAGGTGGTGATTTATTTCTATCGTTCCCTGATGGGGGAAATGGGCCAAGCCAACGTGGGCCAATAAGTCAGCCATCCAGGGGGAAGAAATTCCCCAAATCGCAGCACTTGCTGATATGGTGTCAATAGTCCCAGCATAATCGATTTCAAGCTAGCAATGTGTCACATGAAAGTGAGCTGGAAAGATGCTCAAGATCAGCTCTCCCAAGCCGATGTGAGCTGGTCGAGAACAGGGCTGGCCCAGCGGCCTCCTCGGACCTGCTCAGCCCTTGGTCACTAAAGACAGTGGCTAGCTGGGGCTCCGAGCAGCCCTGCAGGCTGAGGCAGATGTGACCTGGCTCAGGCCGCTGAATTCCTGCCTGACCATCCCTGAGCGGCCACTCCTCAAAGGCTTCCTCAAACAGGCACTGCCCAGAGCAACCGGGCACCCGTCAACACCAGTGAACTGAAGGTACACCCCAATTGCTCTTTCTGAGCTCCCATGCCCCACTCATACTTTACAGGTATACTCACAATTGTTCTCATATTAGGCTCCACTTGTTTCTTTTCTACTTATCCCTGTTGGCTCAACTGGATTATAAGCTCAGTGAGGACAAAGACCGTTTCACGTATTTCTCTTGGATCTTTTTCTTACCTGGCACAGTGCTGGGCACAGAGCAAGTACTTAATGTATAATTAGGACCAGGCTGCAGCACCCATTTGGGGATTGAATGGCAAAGACCCAGCGACCACGTCTGGGGCATCTGTATGCAGTCACCTCGTTTGCTCGCACGGTCTCTGAGCCCTGGCCCGTGTTTTGGGTTCTGCCGCTGGCTCTTTTCCCATCTGTCATTCAACATGGGACCTCCACTCCCAGCCCCACCTGCTTCACCGCCTCTTCGTTTATAAATACTTTCTAATTCCCACTCACTGCTTCCTCAAGGCCAATGGCCCCCCTGCTTTGCCCCTCACTGCCAAGTGGGACATCTTACGAAGAAAAAATGATGGAGGAATGAACAGAACAGCTGGCTGCCCCTCCAGACCTCACCCGACTTGCTGCTCGTGGTAACAGCCGCCCGTGATGCCTTCACCTTGCCATTGCCTCGTCCCCAGAAGCCTTACCCATCCTCCGAAGCCCATGTCCAAGGCCACTATATTTAGCAGCTTTCAACATATATTTATTGAATACCTAATATGCTTAATAATGACTTCCTAGTTTAAAAAACTGCATTTTGTAGTTCTTTCCACTTAGTGGGACAGATCCCTTTTCTGAATCTCTGGGACACCTGTGGTCCCTGCTCTTGTTACATTCACCAGAGTTTGCCTGCGCTAATCTATTTATGTCCCTGCCTTTGCCACCACCCCTATTAGATGGTAAGCCCTTGACAGTGACTTTTTATACAGGACTCTCTTTGTATTTCCGGCATCCCTCGAAGGCAGGGTATTGTGGCTCGCAAGGCTCAGTGGGTATTTCTGATTTGATTCAATTCACTAAATTAAATTGCTAGATAATGAATGGATGAATGAAACTATTAATACACAGTTCCCCGAATCTCCCCTCGGTGCCCAGTCCGTGGCTCTTCACAGAGCAGGCCCTCGGTCAGTGCTGTTGACAGACTTTTTGATGTGTTTGAAAATGGAGAGGGAAGATTCCTGGTGAGTCAGAGGTTTTTATTTGCTCAGTGTGTTTTGGCTTCAAACCCCAAAACAGTCACAGCCCCCGAGGTTTCAAAACCAGAACGGCAGTTACTCTTTTTCTGGAGCCAGGTCGCCACCGGAAGGGCCTGGAGGATGAAGCGCTTCTGAATGGTTCCGCTGGAGGCGCGTCTGAAGGCAGAGAATTTCGAAGGCTTTCCCGGACTGCCCCCAGGGTGGGCTCGAATATTAACCTCCTTCTTGAGGCTGAGCTTCTGCCTGGCCTCGTGTGTCTGAAATGATTTTCTCTCGGGCTCAGGGCGTGGCTTTGGAGACCACAGCTACTTCCTAGAAGCCAAGTAATTGCATCTGAGAAATAAGGGATGCCCTGGTGGTTTGTGGTTTCAGAAGGCGTTTCCTTTGACATGAAGCCTGGGGGAAGGACCACAATCCGCAGCAGGCCCAAGAGAAAGGAAGCAAAGCCTGGCTTGGGAGGTCCGGAGGGCACTTCCCAGCCCCAACCCTTCTAGCAGCAAGCCCCACCCTGGAGCGCATGCCTGCTGGGGGCTTGGGGGAGCGAATGTCCGGAGATACCTGCGCACCAGCTCTGGGGTGTTGCTGGTTTCCAGAGAGAGCGTCAAGGAACGGGGGCGGCTCAGCCTGCCGAGGTGTGAGTGTGCGCTGCGGAGGGGCTAAGTGGGCTCGGAGGGGCCGGGACAGGATGCAGTGAGAGACAGAGACTGCAGAGGTGGAACCAACAATGGAATTCAGTGTGTAGACACTTCCTGTGGATAGAATTTAAGCATGTCCTACTGTCCAGCCTGTGGACAGGGAAAAGGGGTCTTTTCAGCTCCACTGGCAGAAGAGGCCACCACTTGTACCCTTGGGGGCAAATGCCCCCAAGAGCAAAAGAGCCACAAGCCTTCAAAACTGCCAAAATAAGTGCCTGTCTATAATATCTGTGTGATCTCAAGGGCTCTGGGCAAATCTCCCAGTTTAAAAAGAAATTAATTTCCCCACAAGCCAGGCAACACCTGAAATTCCATGGTTTGGCCCGAGGTGTAGATGTCTATAAAATAAAAGCACAACACATCGTGGGGGGAGCCCTTCAACTCTACCAGCCACTTACAGCTCGTGTCTGAGAACTTTTGGGATCCTTCCCTGCAGGCAGCTTTTCTGAGGAGTGGGGGCAGAGGCAGGGACCTGGGACATGGCCACAGAGGTGGGGAGCTGTGGCTCACTGAGGCAGGCCCAGGCCGGGAGCTGCGGAGAAAAGGCCGTAGAGTGGACATGAGCTTCTAAACCAACGGCCCCCAGCACAGTCTTGCCCAGGACGAGGCCTGCAGACCACTGTCAAATTCGCCCTGCCAATCAGAGACATCAGGCACGGGGTTCCACTCCAGGGGCATGGACCGCCATTGTGTCATGGGTCCCCGCACTCAGCGGGGCCCCACACTTGGTTTAGTGCTCCGCTGTCACCATCTTGGACTTCTCAAACAAGTTACACCAGGGGCCCCACACAGTGCGCAGCTGGCCCCGCTCCTAACCAGGCCCTGGCAAACCACAAAAGCCCTCCGGAGGGAGGGCAGCCACACTTGGCGATTCTCTCTTCATCACACAGATATTTCCTTCAGTCTATTTTTACGCATCAGGGGATATTTGAAGAAATGTCCTTAATTCCGAGCACTTTAATTCACCTCCACCAGCTAAGCCTCTTTCGAGGTGACTCAGGCGTCATGTGACCCATCCTATTATTAGCACATGCCAGGCCGTTCCCAACCCCCAAACTCCTGCTTCCCTTGCCCTTATATATATATCTCTCTCTCCCTCTCTCAGCAGAAAAGTGGCACATGACCTCCTAGCCTCAAGAATACTTGGCACGGGTCCCTGTTTCTCAGCCGTATCTATTGTTCTCCTCTAGAGTGACACCGGCTTCGCAGCGTCTTGCTGACATTTCTGACTTTTAGTGGGGAATGCCATTAGTCAACCGGCGGCATCTGTTTTGGAAAAACGAAATAGCTCACGTCAAGGCAAACACAGCAAATAATCCTTCAACGATCCAGGAGAGTCGTGGGGGCGGCGAAGGCAGGGTTTGGTCTTCTCATTCCTGGAAATGCATGTAATGTGCAGCCAGATCCCTCCACACCAGGCTAGGGTTGCTGGACACAAAAAGCAGCAATCCAAAGCGCTTTAAAAATGTGGGGTCCACACCAGGGTGTTAAGAGTGTAAGTGCACTATTCAACACGTGCGCCATGGAGAACGAGTTAGCCAACAGGAGGCCCGTGAAATGGTTCTTCAGAAAAAAGGAGCTACAGTGTCCCTTGTGGTACAAAACGATAGAAATGGACTTTTGCTAACTAATTCTTGGTAAGTGGGTCCTTCCTAACGAGAGGCAATAAGGGTAGAGCAGGTAAGTATGGTTTTTGGAATCAAGCTTCTTTTTTAGCTTTTTTAGAATTGATTCTTCAATTATGGTTGACATACAATATTGTATTAGTTTCAGGTGTACAACAGAGTGCTCAGACATTCACATACCCCGATAAGTCTGGTAGACTGGGTTTCAATCTTGACACTTTCCCTTGGTAAGCATTGACCTTGGGCAAGTTACTTAACCACCATGTGCCTCTATTTCTTTATCTGAAAACAAATAATTTATAACTACCTCAGGGTTATTGGAGCATAAATGAATTAGTATTTGGTGGATTAAAGATGGCTACCAATTTTTTGACATTCTTCCCATGAAGAGATGAGATATTATCCTTCCTCTTCTTGATTCTCAGCTGGTCTATTATGACTTTGGCTGGTGGGGCAGAAAAGAAATGCAGTTTGCCAGTTCTCAGGCTAGCCTTTAAAAGAACTGGTAGTGACTGTGGTCAACTGTCTGATTACTGATTTGGAGAAGCCCCGTGCAGAAGCAGGAGCACTGTAGGGGAGGAAGAGGGGTGCAGAAAAGCCAGTCTTCCAGCCACTCCTCCAAGGCACCAGGCTCATGAGTGAAGCCACCGTGGGGTCCAAAGACTAGCTCAACTGCCAGCTAAGTGCCACTTGAAGGGCCCCAGCTGACACAATCTGAAGCAGAAGAATCACCCAGCAGAGCCCTGCCCCAATTTCTGGCCCATAAAACTGTCAGATTCAGTAGAACCATTATTGTTTCAATGTTCTAAATTTTGAAGAAGTTTGTTAAGCAGCCACACAGAAATGCAACAATCTATGCAGCACTATATAGGACAGCCCATACATAAAAGCAGGAGCAACACAGCAGGCATTCAATTAGTGTTAGCGCTTCCAAAGTCTTCAGGGACGTACTCGTGTTGGTGATAATGGATGGATGGCATTTTCTGAATATTTTAAAACACTGGAACCTCTATCTAAAAATACATGCCCCTGAGCTCCTGTAGTTAACCAAATGTATATTACTTTTGCCCCTACTACGTCTGTTCATTCGGTTCCCTTTTCCATTTCCTAGCCCATTCGATTTTCAAATGTTTTTACCTGGCCACCCCTTTTCTCATTTTATATCAGTGCTTCTCAAACCTCAATGCATGCGTGGGTCTCCTGGCATTTTGTAAAAAGGCAGATTCTGATCCAGTAGGTCTGGGACAGGCCTGAAATTCTGCATTTTTCACAAGGCCCCAGGCGATGTTGTTGCCTCTACTTTGAGTAGCAAAACTTAAGTCCCAGTTCAGGTATTACTTCCTCCAGGAAGTCTTAAGTCCCACTTTCTCACCCCAAGGTTGGGTGAGATGTTGCTGAAGGATCTTTTGCTACCCAGCTAAAGACCAACTTTTAAATTTTTCAGTTCTGGTAAAGTCCTAGTTTTATGTCAAGCTCTCTTCCCCCCATGTAATAACATCTAAATGCCATTTTTGGTGTTGCCCTTCTCTTTACTGTGATTTTGTCACAGCTGTTCCAGTGACTTGGTTAGGAAATATTAGAAGTCTGCTATAGTGAAGCAGGTATTTTCAGACAGTTTTTACTTGTTTAAAAAGGTTCATGTAGCAGAAACAGGCCTTTTTCTGTTCCTGGGTGTTAGCCTGTGGATACCGTCGATGTCTGGAGCTACTGCAGCCACCCTGTGATCATGAGGAGATCTATGTGATTTACTGAGATGGCGAACTGAGAAGGTAAAAAGAACCTGGGTGTGTGTCCAGCCACTAAATTAACCATATCTGGACTTTCCTGTGTTAGTACTTCTTTTTATGGGAGACAATGCATCTCTTTAGTGTTTAAGCCATTTTAAGCGAAGCTTTCTCTTATCAGTAGCCAGGAGCATCTTATTGTGGACCCACATGCCCCATTTCTCCCCCATCTATAAGCCACATATATACTCTGGTTTCTCTTCAGAATGCACGAATCTTTCACCTTTTTATAAGCTGCATATATCTCTCTATCACCGCACTCTCCACATTACTCTGTGATTACACTTATGCCCCCTCTGGACAGGTATCTCTTGAGGTTATTCTCTGCATATCCAGCACCTGGTCTTAGCGTCAATGATATATACTTTTGTGAACTAAAGTGGACTCGCTCAAGGGTTCCCAATTCAAGAAAATCAAACTGTAGCCACTCCAGTCTCTCTCCCCCATCAAGGCCTGACCTCGGAGAACGGCCTCTGGATGTTTTGAGCTCCTCGGCTTCACCGTTCACGAACACCGGCAGTCCCAGAGCATGATCTCATTCTGATAGTAACCTGCATGAGATATCGTTAAGAGGGGTGCACAAAAGCCCCATGACTCACACTAAGACTGAAAATAATGTTAAAAATCATTCTAATAGTTAGAGTAATGCTGGTGTTAGCTGAGTCCACCACATCCCACACATGCCTCTGTACGTGTAATCCCCAACGAGCAGAGATAAGCACCTTCCTAAAGGTCTCAGGGCTGGCAAATAACGCAGTCCAGATTTGAACCCAGGTGTCTGACCTCTAAGCTTGGGCGTTCCCCCTTTGTCTCCCCCCACATCCCTCTGGGAGTACTGCATGCTTGTCCAAGTGCCTTTGTGCACATGACCTCCTTGTGTTCTCGGGGGAGCTGAGGGTACGGTCAACCACATTGTTTTGATGTTACAGGGGTGCGCAAAAGGAGGCTTAGAGTTGTCTGTATGAGCAAAGCCATGCAGGTTGTGATTCCAATGGCACAAGAAGCAGCTCTGGGTCCCGTGTACGCACAGCCGTAAACCTACTCTGGCCCATCTTTGTGTTCATGCTGCTAACTAAGTACAAGTTACACTGGGGTCCCTATAGAGCTCCCCCGTTCCCCATCTTCCAGTTCATTATTTTAAACATCTATTTCAAATAAGGAACCACTTTTGAGAAGGAAAAATAACCTACATGGGACTGAATTGGGAAACTCTTTTCAGTGCTAAAGGAAAAAAAAATATATTAAGTTGGTCCAGTTTTTCATAGTGGCATGTTGATGAAATGCCATGAATGAATTGTGGAATGAATGAATGAAATATTTCAAAGTGGAAAAATAAATCACGAGGAAGAACTAATTCCCCGAAGAAACAGGGCTGCAGAGAGCAATTTCCTAATTTCCAGCCCCTCTCACATTTGTCATTCTGAGAAGACCCCTCTGTCAGAGCCTCTTTGATGGGGGCACGGAGCGGGAGCAGAAAGGAGAATCTCATTCCTCAGAGCCTCTCTCTGCTCCTGTCCCAGGCTCGAGGGCCGTGCAATGCCTTTGTTCCCGTGAACCAAGCGGTCAGCACTCATCACCGGCCACTCAGCGGGGCCCTCAGAAGTGAAGACAGAGCAGGTACCACCCGATGCGGCAGGTAAGGGCGTCAGTAGGACATGCTTTCATCTCTCAGGAGAGCATGTGAGTTTTCCTACTCAAGGCTCCCCTTAACACCAAAATCCTCCTCTCACGGATTATCTAAAACATAATATTTGTATTTTCTTAACTCTCTCATAATAAGCTTCCAATATTTAACTACTCCATCAAGTGCTGAATGGCTAGGTACCCAATATAACAGCAAACAGTGGCAGCACAATCCTAAGCACAGGAAAGGCACTCAATGCAGTTTTTTTTTAACTAAATAGAATGAGGCCAGGTTGACAATTTTCCTTCCATCTCCACGTCCGGGTCAGTTCTTGCCCTGTCCCCTCCTACCCTCCGGTGTCAGGTGCACACCTCTGATTGGCACAGACCTGGTTTGCTTTGGGAAGGCCCTGGGGTGGTGCCTGGGAGTGGGACCCAACAGAATGTGGTGGTTGTTCCCATCCGATGGGGTGACCTCCCGTCGCAGAAGGGCAATGGTACCAGGCAGCCACCATGTGGTGATCTCACATGACACACCCCTGGGTGATCCCCCAGACATGGGGTGAACATCGCAGCAGCTACTTGTGGTTTTGCATAGGAGGGGTCAGGCAGAGGAAAACCATAAAGTAATAATCGTAACAGCCAGGGGCTTAGTCCACTGGGCTGCTCCAACAAAACACCACACACAGTGGCTTGTAAACAACAGAAATGTGTTTCTCACAGTTCTGGAGGCCGGAAGCCCAAGATCAGGTGGCCAGCACGCTCAGGTTCTGGTGAATGCCCACCCCGAGTTACAGATGGTCTGACTTCTCATTGTGCCCTCGCATAATGCAGGGAGCAAGGGAGCTCTCTGCCGGGTGGCTGTGAGGGCACTAATCCCATTCACGAGGGCACCACCCTCATGACCTAATCACCTCCCAAAGCCCCCACCCCCTAAATCCATCCCATTAGGATTTCAACCTCTGAATTTGGGGACTGCAAACATTCAGACCACGGCAAGGGCCTAAGACTGCTAGACCCATCACATTGACATTCGACAAGTGGCCGACATGGACCGCTGAGCTGCCTTCCTTCTTACGAATGAGGACACAGAGGCCCACTGGAGGTTCCCAGCATCTCATGGTTCGAAGCTAGTGGAGCAAGGGTATGAACTCAGGACTGTCTGCTTCCGGAACCACACCTGCTCCCACGCCCTCTCTCTCCTCCTAGGAGCAGGACTCCCAAAGGCCTCGAGCTCTGGACGCTTAGTCCAGTCCCATCAGCTATCCTCCAGTGGCTGTCCTGCCACAGGTCCGCACTTCCTGCCCTGGGTGTCCACCTCATGGTGTGTGTATCTGTTGCACGTGCCACACATGCCACCCCCAAAAATTAAGGCTCTGGACTTTAAATTCCCCCAGGACACTTATCAGCCAGGCATCAAGGGTCTCTGATGATGGCTTCACCCTCCAACTTGACCCCTTTTCCCTCCCTCCTGGGCATCTGAAGTGCCCTTCACACTGGTCTTCTCACTGCTTCTCCGGCCAGCTCAGCCCCCACACCCCCAGACCTCCCCTCCCCCACCTCCTCAGTGTGTACACTCTGCCCCGCTGTGCATCCGCCTGCATTCTCTCATGTCCCGTGCACTAATAGCTTTCTGTTTCTAATATCCTTTTTCTGATTGGATTGTAAGCTCCTTAGAAGCTGGGACCATGCCTTGCCCTTGGTTTATACTGCTTTTCCAATCCTGTCCTTACCAAACTCCAGCCTGTTGTGCTGGGGAAGTGGAGAGGACACGCATTACAAAAGGATTCCTTTGGACACCTGAGCCATGAGGCACTTTGCGCACTTTGGGGATGGAACTAGAGTTGGTCAACGAACCAGCCAACCTTTCGTAGTCCTCTGACCTCCTCCTCCAGTCACCGGGGTGGCATTCCACCCCCACTTCCAACCGTCGCCCTTGTGGAGATGTGCTCGCTCTCTCTCTCTCTCGCTCTCTCTCTCCCTCTCTCACCCAAGTCCCCATGGAGACAGGCAGAGCCGTGGGAAGCAGGCTGGATGCCTTCCCCTGGACTCGGTGTGCATTCTCTTAGGGACACATTCTGTCTTAGCAGCAGCTCAGCCGGCTCCCAAAGCCCCAGCCATCTCCAGCACCAAGGCCCCCAGATGGCACATTCTGTGGAGCAGGCGGCGATGAAGGGAGGCACCAGCTCGGGAGGGGAGTGGCCCGGGGGCTGGGTGCCACCAAATCATTTGTCCCTCCATCCTGGCCCTTCCGCAAGATATCTTGCTCCTAGCAGGCATCCTGATGGCGAGAGAACCGTATCCAGCCTGCAAGTGCTAGAGGCATTTTGGGCAGAGGAGGTTGCTTTCTTCTTTCTAATCAGCCTTTCTTCCTTCCTCTCTCAGGCTGAGTTGGAAAGCTCTTGAAAGGTAGCAGATTGCAGGCGCTGAAGGCTGGTGTCTTCTGTTTATCCACAGAACGAGGACACTGGCCAACGCAAGAGCCCTGTGCTGTTCCTTCCATGTGCTCCTGGCTCCCGCGCCACCGAAGCGGGACTTGTGGGCCGTCCGACGCTCCATCCCGCACTCCAGCCTTCCACTCCCCCACATTGCTCCCGGGGGAGCTAAAGGTGTATTCTCTGCAGCAGCAGGTCCCAAACTGTGGGGCTATGAACCATCAGGGGAACACAAAATGCCAGGTCACAACTAGCACTTGTTTTAATGAAATGGAATGGAACATAGAAGTGCATCACACGTGGAAATGGTGTTGTTTCATTACCTTTGGTTCACACACAAACACACGCACCCTTCCTCCTGCGGGTTACAAGCCCAAAGAAAGATCTGTAAGCCTTCGTTCCACAGGCTGGAAGAGCCAACCAAGTCTTGCCCTTGACCCTGGCTCTGGCATGGTGACCTTCTGGGGTACTGAGGGACACTTCTTCAAAGTGGATCAGCCCTCTCCTCCTACCCCCGATCCAAAGGAAACACCCACTGAGAGCGAGGCACAGGGGCAAGGGCGTAGGAGCCGAGGCAGGACTACGGAGGAGTCCCTGTCCTCCCCGGGGCCGGAACTGGGAGTGAGGCTGAAACAAGGCCGGCAGACCGCAGGAAGATACACAAACATCCCACGACACAGTGGAGGGAGGCATTAACTCCCACTACTGAAGGGACCCTCGGAGTTCCGATTTGACCAAACGCCATCAGCGAGCTCTGTGACAGAGGGCCATTGCTGCCTGAGGTGTGGCTCCCAGAGCTAGGGATATGCTGGTCACTTGCCCCTAAAATGCCTGAATTCTCTGGGGCTGGGTCATTAGCCCTCTGTGGCCCATCCTCTGTAAAAGCCAAACTGTGGGGGGGCTCTCAAAAGTGCCCCTTTTGGCCCAAGGGAGTCTTCTACTCCAGGTGTCTGCACGCCGTGCAATTCCTAGAGAAGCTAGAATGGGATCAGGGGACCGGGCTGCACCCCGGCACTGGCGTGCAACGCTCTCTGATTCCAGGTGACCATGAGAGGCAGATCTTCAGCTAGGAGGACGGAATGTGGACAGAAGCAGCCGTCTCCCCTCTCGCTGACAGCGAACTTGTCCAGGCACATGGGCAGAGAGAATGAGGACTGGACAGACCCTCACCGGTTTTCCCCACTCGTTGGAAAGACCTTCCTGCCACCCAGACACAGTAAAAGCCAATTCTCCACTGTCTTGGACACGCATTCTCTGCAGCTGTGAAAAGTGCCTGTTATCTGATGCAACACAAAGGGTTATGGAGCACAGCTGGCTTGAACAGGAACCAGCGTTCACAAGGAAAGCAACTGCTCTGGCCTCAGGGATGGTTTTTCTGGGGGGAGGCAGAAATCCCACCTGGGCGAAGGAGTGGGCATCTCCTCTCTTGGCACCCGGCCTGCTCAGCCTTTGCCCAGAGATGGGATTCCAACCAAGAGACGCTGGCTTCGCACGCAACAAGCTTACAATTATTTCTAAAGTCCTTATTTGCAGGTAGAGGTCCCCTGCCTTTAAGATCACTATTAGGGAGTCTCTATATTAAGCGAGAGGAGGCCAATGGATAGGTTTTTACTGAAACACTGGCTGCTGCCAATTAGCGTTTCGGTTCTAAAGCCAGAGAGAGTCTTCCGTGAAATTGACAACAGGCCGGTGTCTCAAACTCACCATTTTCCCTTTGTGAACATTCTCCCCAAAGTCTTTGTCCCAATGCATCTTAACCGGAGCCTGCGTCCTGCTCCAGGACCCTCCCTCTGACCCCGCCTCTCACTATGTGCTTCCCCTAACACCCTTGAGAAGCTGGGTAGTGACCGTGTTACTTTCCATAGCAGACAGTGAGAGAGACAAAGGGTCCCGATAGCACTGATCCAGTGGTGGAGAGGCCGGCACAGTGATACAGGGTGGTGCATGTTGGGGCAGAGAGAAATATCTCAAAAGTCATTCCCCCCAGGGGCCACCAACTGTCCTTCCTTCTAAGGCAACTTGGCTCTTTCCCACCATTCATAATAATGACTGTCGGAGTGAAAACGTGCTAATGTCTTAATGAATGCTCCCCAACAAATGAGTTCCTGGATGGCTGGGGAGAGCAGGCTGGGACAGAGTCCGTTATAATTGCTGGTGACAAGCAATCGATGCAGTGGCAGGAGACAGAAAAGTGGTGATAGCTCCTCATCACCAAGGAAAGGGGTGTTCGTTTCCACACCCCCCCACCACACGGGGCTCAGCCTGGGAAATGGCATGAAGAGGGAGAAACCGTATTTCCTTTTTATTCTCTAGAGGAGAAGCAAAAGATTGTCTCAGAAATAATTTGATAAAGATGTGTTACGCCTTCCCTTGCCAAAGCAAATACATTTGGTGATGAATGCTGGAGGAAAAGATCTCCCCATGTCCTTGTTAATATATATAAACACAAGTGGTTGTTTTCAGGTGAAGTCTCAGTGGAAAAGAGATGCCCGAACCCAAAAGAACTATCACGAGACTAGAATTATTCATTGGGAAAGAGAGACTTTATTTTGCCAAGATCAGATTCAAAAAGTGTTGACCCAAGATCAATCTCTACACATGTGAAGCCCCTCACAGTTTGTCCTGAAACATCGCTCACCTTTTCCGGCCACCCTTGACACAATCCTGTGCGTCTCGCAGGGCAGCTCCTAATCCCTGCACTTGACTGACGAGGCCAGCAACACGCGTAGTTGAAGGGCCCTCAGCAGCTGAGGCTTCCGCTCAGGTCTCCTCTCTCAGGCCCTCAGCATTTCCCCGGATGCCACGTGAGCTCTCAAATGCCATTCGCACCATTCATCCCGAAACTGGCCGTGGCCAGAGTAGTGGCTTGCAGAAATGTCCGAGGCAGAGGCTCTTATTGAACGAGGCTGTGGACTCGGGTATTTGGTAAGCCAAGTGGCTCTCAGACCGGAGCGCGCATCAGAACCCCCTGGAGGCTGCTGAGCCCCACGGCCAGATTCCACCCCACACTGTCTGATGCAGGGGGTCTGGGATGGGGCCCAGGGAATTTGCATTTCCAACCGGCTCCCAGGTGATGCTGATGCTTCGGACCCAGGCCCACACCCAGAGAACCACTGGCCTAGAGATTTTCTCACAGGCTGAAAGCACCCCAAAGGCGGCTCTTCCCACCTCTGCACCTCGTCTCCCAGCCGACCTGCTGCTGTGGTTTCCCCCAGAAGGGGCCCGCCCTGTGAGCACCATGGGCCCCCTCCCCTGCCCCATGCTTCACGCCTGCACTAAGTGATGACACTTCCCCATTGTGGTGGGATTCCCACTTGATGCCTATCATTCTAAACCCTCGCCTCTCACTGTGGGTTCTGAGAAACACCGAAGACTTTAAGACAGAAAGGAGGGACATCAGCTTTAACCATGGGAGCAACTTTGCCAAGAAGCTCCAGGGGCTCAATACCACCCCATAGCCAAATCCTGCAGCCTCCCTCCAAGATCCGAAATGCACGTGAGTGCATTCATGGCTCTGAGAAGTCCTAAAGCACATAAACCAGTTTAACTTGGGTTAACATGGTTGTTCTTCCCAGTTTTGCATGGCTCCAGACACAGTCTCTCTCCTTGACAACACTTCCTGCCATTCCAGGGAGTAAATGCGATAAACGCCCATCAGGGAAGACTCCATTGAGGTGTGAGCTGCAGGTCCCGTGGAGCTGGCTGATAATTCCTCGGTCTCCCGTTGACTACTCCAGCGCAGGGGGCCTGGGCTGGAAAACTCGCGGTGTGGAGTGGTAGAGCAGAACATGCGCTTCGTGTGGGCAGCCAGATCCCAAGGAGGAGGAAGGAATTTCTATCAAATTTGCCAAGCGGATGGGTCACTCCTTCTCTCCCAGGGGAGAGGGAGGGGGGAGGCCGAGGCAGGCCAGACTGCTACCCAAGTGGAGCTCCCTGGGCGTGGAGAAAACAAGGCGGAGAAGCAGCATCCCCTCTGGCCCCACCCCCAGCAGGGCTGAGCGGGAATCAGTGACAGAGGCCTGCCCCCAGCAAGCCTTCAGTACAGGCGGGGGAGATTCATGCACGGAGCGATACTGGGCATTATAGCGTTCACGGTGTCAGCCACTGCAGTTAACTCAAGAAAGGAGTCCTCCTGCATCGGAAATGCTTCACACATTTGATGTCACTGGGGTCACTGTGTGTCCCCCAGCAGATGGACTCTAGGACAGGAAAGGATCCACGCTGCTCCTGCTGGCAACTGCAGGCGACCCCGGCCAACCCGACCTGTGGAGTCCTTGCACAAACAGCCACGTCCCAGTGCAGCAAATGAACGCTCGGAGGATGAACGCTCACACGTGTTAGCCGCCGACAGGTGGTGTGCGTTGTTTTCCTGCAATCCAGGATGAGGGAGGCACTTAAACAATTCCTGCCCCGGGGAGTGTGCTCCAGACCGTGATCGCCCCCCATGGTCCCAGTAAACGGCAAGGTCACAAGCCACACTCTCTTTTCCTGAGGGAGCGGGGCTGCGTGATGATAGAGGAAGCCCTAAGATGGCCAGGGGTCAGGAACCAAGCCCACTGTGCAGCCGGTGTGGAGGCAGGTCCTGGGTCGCTCAGGGCAGGCACTTCCACCCAGCAGTCTCCTCGCTCCTGCACAAGGACACAGGTTCCTCTGGCACCCCCCGAGGGGCCCCCCATGTCTCAGTGCTCTCCAGCAAAGCAACAGTTCTTGACCAGCAGTGGTGGGGAGGGAGCACCCTCAGCTCTACACCCAGGGCGAGCAAAGGTATGGTTTAAAACAAGGTACTGCTGACGAGCACGGAGAACCTTACTAGACGATACTTTCAAAATCTTGGGGTGGGGGTTCTTTATTAAATTTATTGGGGTGAATTGGTTAATAGGATCATGTAGGTTTCAGCTGCACATTTTTAGGAGACAAGATCTGTATGTTACACTGGGTGCCCACCACCCAAAGTCAGACCATCCTCTGTCACCATGTACCAGGCCCCTCCACCCCCATCTCCCCACCCCTGCCCTCTGGTAACCACCACACTGGTGTCTGTGTCCATGACTTCCAGTTTCACATCCCACATAGGAGTGAAATCATATGGTTCTTGGCTCTTTCTAACTGACTTATTTCACTTAGCACAATATTCTCAAGGTCCATCCATGCTGTCACAAATGGCAGTATTTTGTCTTTTTTATGGCTGAGTAGTATTCCGTTGTGCATATGTACCAAATCTTAACAGAAGTGTACATGCATGAATATTAATTAATGAGCAAATATGTTCACAGCATCTGTTTTTTAAAAAGATGATTATAAAGTAGCAATGTAAGAATAGATGAATCTTATTTGTGTGTAGGGGGAGTGTATGTAGAAAAACATCTTACAGAATATAATCCCGATCTTTATTTCTGAGTTTCTTTGGATCTTTACCGCCCTGAGGCTTGGGGCCTCCCCAGGGCCTCGTCATCTAGACTCTGCAAGGTCAAAGGGATGAACCTGCCCACCGCCCTCGCCTGCCTCCTACTTCGCACCGGAGGACCTGGGGCCCTGGAGTCCCGCTTCCAGACCCTCACTAGCTTCCTCCTGGCCCCTTTCCCTGAAGGTGCATAGCGTGGCTGGCGTGTGCATGGCAGACCCAAAGGGTGGCCAGGAGGATGCCGTTTGCACGGGCGTGGATGGTGCCTGCACGTGAGACTGGAGTGTCCACACGTGCACACCAGGGACCTCACGGGGAAGCCTGAGTCACGGCCAGGACGGGAAAGGAGGCGGCCGGGAGCCCAGGGTCGGCTCTCCCCACACCACCGCACTCCGGCTCGAGACAGCCAGGAGTCCTAGAATCCTACATGTGATGGTGGACTTCAGGATTGTCACAAAGGTAAGAACATACTTCATTTAATAGTTTGTCAGCAGGATTATACCTTCTAAACATCTAGACACATGATACGTGGGCCATCACTTGTACCTGCCTCACACTACAAGAATGCTGGGTGGGGGGAGCAGAACTAAGGGTAGCTTTAACTCTCTCTGTCCCTTCTCCTCAGCCCCCTTCCCTCCCCCTTCCTCTTGGTCCCCTCATCTCTTGATTGCTTTTAATCCCTCCTTTGTTTCTATATTTTTACCATCTAGCAACAAATTTTTGTTCATCATTTTAGTAATTCCACATCTTTTTTAAAAATGATCAGAAATATGGACAAATATTTGTGAAGCAAGAAATGAAAATAACATAAATGCTATACACAATAAGGAACCAGTCAAATGAATTACGGTATAGCCTTACCATATGGATAAACATTGTAAAATTGTGTTAGTGAAATTGTTTTACATTACCAAAGTTTTATTTAAAAAATGCTCAATATATTAATTGAACATCAAAGTACAAAATAATATAATGTAGTATAAATATAAATATATGACATATATCAAATATAGAAAACCACCTAGATTTTCATTGTGTTTCTGTGTGGCGAAGTTCTGAATGATGTTTTTTTTTCTGTATGTGTTTGGGGTTTTTCTCCAGTGGTTGGGGATTACTTTTATACTCAGGAAAAAGTAGTTTGAAAATCCAAACACGTCTGTCCCTTCGTCCGGGTTTGTGTTTCCATGAGGAAGCCGTACCCTGGTGGCCTTTGACGTCACCCACGAATGGACCCTCCGTCCTGTCGCCGCTGTGGAATCCTGCTTCCCGAGTGCTATTTCCCTTCGGCACCTTCTGATGTTTGGGTCGCAGCCCTGAGGCCCCATCCCGACCTTGAACCTGACTCACCCTTCACCGGCCCACTGCAGGTGGCTGCCACAGGGCAGCGATGCAGATGCTCTGACGAGAGCCGAGTGGACCCACCCGCCTTCTCCCTGCAGGGCCTGGCCTCCGTGGGCTGGGGAGACCCCACTTCCCTCACCCTGGACCCCCACACCACCGTCATCACCCCCTTCCCACCCTGCTGGCCGTTCATTATCTCTGGCCTCCTGGAAACTACCTGGCCAGGTACGTCCCACCAGCACTCACCCCGCTAAGGGTGTCTGTTTTTAACAGGGAGACGGCAAACGTAGCCCAGGGAAGGAAGCTCCAAAGGCAGCGTGTGGGCGTGTGACTTCTGAATGTCGAAGACATTGGGGGACGGCAGCGGGAGGCAAGCTCTCTGGTGCCCTGCGGAGGGAACCGCGTCGATTACTTCCTTTCAAGGAAGCCCGGTGAGACTAGAAGGATGGAAGGATTGAGGAGACCGCCCCTGAGTCTCAGAGAACTCAAACCAGAGGGGCAGCCGGGCGAGCCCAGACCCCTCTCATAGAAATGAATCGCAAGGTTTCAGGCAAGAGCCACTGGGAGCTCCCAGCCCTTGATGTGTGCACAATGATGCAGAGCTACCTGCATTGTTGTTATAGCTATTGCTGTGGTCATTGTTCTAGAAACTTCCAAATAACAGCCTAGCAGCCTAAATGTCTCCCCTGGCACAGCCTTCCTCCTGCGTGTCCCCCCTGTCACACGTGGAGCCTTGCCCTAGGGTGGTGGAGGAGGGCTTCCTTGGCCCAGTGCCCTCCGGCAGCCGGGGGCAGGCAGGGGTCCCAGTCAGTTTGGAAGCTGGCTGTAAATGCTGGAACAGAGACCCCTGGAGACAGGTCTCTGCCAGTATAACTGCACAACAACCGTCCTGGCCCTTAATTTCCTCTTCTATTTAAAAAAAAAAAGGATTATACTAAACTCCCAAATCCCTTATTCCTTTATGGCTATATGGCTGTCATGGCTTGTCTTTATTTTTCCTAAAATCTGAGATCGATTCTTCCAAATCGTAGTACTATTGTCACACCCTCAAACTTCTACTGAAATCGTACTTTTTTCCAGCTCGGCCAGTTTAGCCCGTCATCGGACGCTAGTTTCTCCTGGGTTACTTCGTCCTCCCGAACGGTTCCGTGGTGGGAGGAGAGCACATCTCGTTCTTCCGTGGCGGCCTCTTCAACGCTGGCAGCATCGCTCCGCGCACAGCGCATGCTCAGGAAGGAGCAGCTTGCCCGGGCCGACCGACGGGCGTCCCCGCATCACCGCCCGAGAAAACCCGAGCTTTGCAAACCGGCTGTGGCTGGGACGACCCTGCTCTCTGTTTCCCTGTCTGTGAGTGGAGATCATCGCGGAGTGAGTTTTAAATGAGATCACACACAACGTGTTCATGTCTTACAATGCCTAGCCCAGAAGGAGGACTCAGTACCATCTACTCTTACGTTTTGTCATCATGGTGAGAATTTCTTTTCACTTCTTTAAAAATTTTTTTTAAGATTTTTATTTATTTTTAGAGAGGGAAGGGAGGGAGAAAGAGAAACATCAATTTACCGTTGCTGGGGGTCATGGCCTGCAACCCAGGCATGTACCCTGACTGGGAGTCGAACCTGCGACACTTTGGTTCGCAGCCCGAGCTCAATCCACTGAGCTATGCCAGCCAGGGCTCTTTTCCCTTCTTGAAGGACCGGGTTTTGAACCACAGTCCCCGCAACAAGAACAGTTGGTGTCAGACACGCCTCGGGCAGCGTGGGCGGCCCGAGGGGGCAGCTTGCGCCAGCTCCCTTCTCCGCATGGGATTCGACCCCAGAGCGGCAGCCCGGGCTCCATGGCCTAAGGACGCCTTGGCTTGTTGCCTTGACACTGATTGGCACCAGGAGAGAGAATGCGTTCCCTGTGCACACTCCCTCAGAGCGGTTATTGTTTAAGTGTTTCCCTTATTCCTCCTTGACCGGAAAACAATACCTTATAGAAATCTGCTGAGGAAGACACTAATAGCAGCTTCGAAAGCACAGCTTTCTCACTGCCCCGACTTGGCGAGGAAGTCTGTTTGGAGCCGTTCACCCCAGACCCAGGAACAGAATGTGACCAAAGGCGGCCCCGGGGACTGGTGCGGGCACCAAACCCTTGGCAGCTCTGGGGCCGGCAGGGCCAGCGATAAGAGGTTGGTTTCCTCAACTGATGTCCCATTTGGACTGTCTGCCAGCCCCAGAAGGTCACGGCCGCGCTATGAAAATAAGGGTGTTTTCTCTCTTCCACTCACTGCCCCCCTCACCCCCCAAGGCCCTCCATGATAGTTCTTCTCCGTCCCCCGGGAAGTCCGTGTCTCTGTGGGGTCTGTCCTCTGCCCTTCCTTTGTGAGCATACCAAGGCAGAGACCCATTAAATTTTCAGAAACTGTGTCTGTCAATAAATTGCTTTTGCTCGTCTTGGAGGAGGCGCCGCCACCGCCCTCCTGGAGCGGACGTGTCTTCTGTACGAGAAGCATTTCTCATTATCTGTCTTGACCTCTGGTGCAATCTTCCTTTCATCCTCTCCTTGGGCTTTTCTTATCTTGGTTTGCACGTCCTCCACCTCATTCTGTAATCGGCGGCACCTGGCGCCGGACTCCTTGTACGCGTCCTCTGTTATAACCTTGGTTATTTCCCATCACCATCTCCCGGAGCCTCTTCAATTGGGAGTGACGCCCTTGCTGTCACCAGACCCAGCACTTCGGCTCGTTTGCTTCCAAATCCTCCAACCTTGCTTTGCAAAGGAGACCGGGCAAGGGAAATGGACGGGCCCCAGTCCTCCACCCGCCAGTGTTTGTCCCCAGAGCACCGCCTCAGTGCAAAGTGCTACACTAAGTGAACGGGATGGATATCTTCCCTGTCCTCATGAGGTTGACCGTTAAGTGAACAGGAAAGGGACAAGTCAATAGACAGTGGTGGGCGGGAGCCCGGACCCTCACAACAAGCTCTCGGGAGCTCCGGTGGGTATTTAAAGTCTTGTAGGGTCACACAGCAGTGCGCTACATCTGTGAATGCAACATGAACTACGGGCAGGAGGCGGGGTCTATTTCCACAGGAGAGCACAGTGCCTTCCTCCCGCGATGTAGCTGCAAAGCTGGATTTTCGGCACTTGCTGAGACAAAAAGTACCGTGTGAAACATCTGAGGTTTAAGAAGGTGGACAGGGTCCAGCTCCGTACCTCCTGTGGGAGGTAATTGTGGCTATTTGAGAACCCATTTTATATACTGTATTTCCTTCCATTTGTGAGAGTTCTCCTTCAAACAGTGACAAAGTTAGTAGAGAATAGATACTGTATCATTCAGACCTAAATACTTAATCAGAATAACTGTTAGGGATTTCTCTTGGCCTTAAAGCTCCATAAAAAAATTGCTGAAGGGGGGCTTGGGGTCTGGGTGAAGAATGAGAAGGGATTAAGATGTGCAGATTGCCAGATACAAAAACAGAACGTGGGGCTGTAAAGCCCAGCAGAGGGAATCCAGTCGGTGATACTGCGATGACTGCATGGCGTCGGATGGGCGCTGGGTCCACCGGGGGAGCACTTGGGAAGTCTTGTAAATACCTGATCACTGTGTTGTGCACCTGAAACTAATATAATATTGCATGCCAACTGTAGTTGAAAATTTTTAAAATATTTTTAAAAGAAAAACAAAACAAAACACTGAGACACTAAGGGCACCGTGACAAACAAAGTTTAGGAATCTCCGATCTAAGCTGAGACCTGAAGGATGGGCCGAGAGAGAGAAAGGGAAAGAATGTTCCTGGTCTAGTGATGCGATACCCAGGGCCCAGGGAGGAGAAAGGACAGGGTGCCCTGGGAAGCTGAATGCTTCCTGGTGTGCACACTCTTCCCCAGGGGTCCACCCGCTCACACTCTTGCACACCCCTCCATTTCCCCAAGTTGCCGACCCCCCACCTTCCCTCTTACTCTCTGGCCTCCACGGCCTGGGACCACACCTGCGCAGGGAAAATCAAGGCCTGAAGATGTGACGAGCCCCTGGGAGTGGGGCCGGGCAGACAGTTGCCCCGGGAATGGTGAGTAGCAGGTGTGAGTAGCAGGTGGGAGTGGGCAGGGGGGCGGGGGGGTGTCGGCAGCCCACACGGCAGGTCTGGCAGCAGGGGCCAGGGAGCGAGCCAGGGAGATACGAGATTTCAGAGACAGTCCTCAGTCCCTGGAAGGAACTGAGGTCCTGAGCAGGAAACCAAGCAGGGACAGTTCCCAGAAATGGGGCCCCAGGCTGAAGTTCAATGACAAAGAACACAGTAGGAGCCAAGTTGTAAGATGAGGCACCAGAGCTGAGTTTGGCCGTCTCCTGAGCCAGCCTCCCACCCAGCCTCTCCCTGTGCCCACTTTTACTGGATACTAAATTGCCACCTGACGCAGGGCACCAAATGCAGCCAGTCGGGAGCCCAGTCCTGACGTCCCCAACCCCAGCCCCAGGCTGTCCCCAGCCTGCGGCAACAGCACGAGCTCAGAGGTGCCTGCACCTGGGTGGGGAAGCACTTCCTCCTCCATCCTGACTCCCTGGTTCTGAGGCGTCGAGGCCCTGCGATCTGCAGCTACCTTCTTCGTCCTTGACCTTGTCGTGTGACTTAAGGACTTTCATTTTGACAAACACACCCAAGTCAAAGATAAATAGGAACCACTGCCTCCAATTTAATTCATTTGGACTGAATCAGGCTTCGGTTTTAGAAAAAGAAAATCCCCTCATTGGGTGGGGTTTTTCACCTGATTCTGAAAACCCTGAATCCGCCCCGTGCCAGGGCCCAAGGACTCAGGATGTATCACGGTCTCCTCTCCCCGCTGCCTTGTTCGCGCCTCGTGACTTCCTTCCATCTCACGACGACACACTGCGTCACTCAGCGCGCGTCACAGGCAAGACCCGCTGCCTCCTGCTCCCTCCCAGCCTGGGAGGCCACAAACCTTTCCTGGGTTTCCGGCAAAATCCAGCAATATTTGGGGCCACGTAATTCCCTACCACTCATTCATTCATTCACTTAATGAAAATTACAGAGGAACTAGCATGTACCAGCCATTATATTTGAGATGATCTCACCAGGTCCTCTTATCGAAAAGGTTCACATACTATGCTTATTTTTTTTTTATTTTTTTAAGATTTTATTTATTTTTAGAGAGGGAAGGGAGGGAGAAAGAGAGAGAGAGAAACATCAATGTGTGGTTGCTGGGGGCTGTGGCCTGCAACCCAGGCATGTGCCCTGACTGGGAATCTAACCTGCGACACTTTGGTTCGCAGCCCAGGCTCAATCCACTGAGCTACACCAGCCAGCGCATGCTTGTTTATTTTCAAAGTGTAAGAAATTCAAGTCAAAATTCTGGTGAGTGTCTTGTTGATGGAGAGAGCTGGTGGGGGTGGGGGCCCAGGGGTGGTTCCCAATGATCGTACACTGCCATCTCCCCACACAGACACCCCCCCATCACTTTGGGTTTTGTAGGGAAGAAAGGAAAGGCCAAGAGGAGACTCCAGGGTTCCAGAAAGGTGGGTTAGGAGGAGGTTGTCTCTGGCTATCCCAGTTGCCATAGGCCTCAGGAGAAAAACAAGTTATTTTCCCTGGAGAGAATCACCAAAGTGATACTCGTGCCTGTATGTTTATTTAAAAAGTGATTTTCATGAAGACAAAGGGGTAGAAAGGGGACTGCCCCAAGCTTCCGAGATGTCACCAAGCTTCTCCACCCTGTGGACGTCATGGCGTCATCCTGCGCACCTGCACCCATGCAGGGCCTCTCTGGACCCGGCAGGGGACAGGGAACGAAGGGGCAGAAAATTCTGATTTGTCTGAGAGCCACGGTCACTCTCTTCACCGTGCCCTTCACATCCGTGCTGGAGTCAAGAAACCCCACCGTCGGTACAAATGACAGATTTGAGGGGAAAAAAAAGTAGTAATGCAGAACGCCAGCTAGAACAGATTTCCCTGTGATGGAAGATGGCAACAATAAGACAAAAGACAGATTTTTGCCTTCAAGAAACTCTCTCTTCATTGCAGCCAAAGCCACACAAAATTCAAGGCAAACATTCCATTATTTTCCCCCCACTGTTTGGAAATATGGAAGAGGAAAACCTTGCCATGATTTTTTTTCCCCTTCCTTCTACCAGAAGTGACACTTTTTTTTTTTCCCTCTCCAGCGTCAGCACATGACTGGGTCTCACTCTGCCGGGGCTTGGCCGGGGGACAGGCCGGCGGGGAAAGGAGCCCGGACGGGAGGCCGTCTGCGGGAGACCGTCTGCAGGGACTGGGGAAGCCGCTACGGAAACAGAGCCCCCTCCACAGGCTGTCTCCGCAACAGGAGTCTTTTCGAACAGGATGAAAATATTATCTGCCTTCCCGATCGCCGGCTCCCTAAATAGAACACGGTTGTTTATAACAAACACAACCAGCGATCGTAAACATAAGACACGGTTACACGCCTCTCTCATAGCTGGGCGGCGTGCCCGCTGCCAAACACCGAGCAGGGAGAACAAAACGCCGTGGCATTTTGTTCACGTGAAACGTGGGGAACCGCAAGAACCTAAAAATGTCACGAGGTTCTAAAGGTGAGATGCGGTCTGCTTCGAAGGACTGAAATGCAGGCTCCCTGAATCAGTTTTTTCCCAGGAGAGTTCTGATTTTCCCTCATCGTTCGATGTTCCTAACTGTAGACGGCTAAAGATCAGTGGGGACGATGAGATCACGGAGTCCAACCCGCCCATGTTAAAGCTGGGAAAACGGAGGCCCCAGAGAGGGAAGTCACTTGCCCAAGGCCACGTGGGTAGGCCGGACACAGAGCTGGGATTAGAATGGAGATATAATTGTAGGTGGTTCGAAGCCCCAGTGAGGTGAGTTAAAAGCTAGAGCCGTTTTGGGGTGGGCCGAGTGGCCTTGCACAGAGTCCACTTGCCAACATGAGGTGGGGGCCCCTTTTAGCTGGCGGGAGACCTCCCACCGTTTCTGGGGCATGCGGAGGCTGGGCCAGAACTGCACCTGCAGCTCTGGAGGACAGAGATACACCACTTCTCCGGGATGTTCTCCTGGCACAGGTAAGACTGTATTCCTTAAAAAGGTTTTGTTTGTATGTTTGGTGTTTGGGCCTCTTGGGACAAGCTGTCACCTATGCTATAGTTTTTTAGACAATCTTGAGATTGAAAGTTGACTTTTTATTTTATTTATTTTGAAAGGTAACTTCTTAAAGCCTTACTTTCTTTTAGACTGGGGCCTATAATCGTTACCTGTCGGTCCATCCCTGGGTACCGTTCCCCAGCGGGGCAGGCATTACGGGGACGCACACCCTCAGGGTCCGGCAGGTGCCGCTTTACATGCCTCCTGGGGTCCTCGGACTCCAGGCCCACCCCTGCCCTTTAGCTTTTGCATTCTTTATTTCCTGCATTGTGCTGTGAGCATGTTTCCAAGCTAACAGTGAGGTCAGAGCAGCTCTGGGCTTCTCCGCACTCAGCTGGCCCAGGTGAACAGACCATCGAACTCCCAGAGCATTTAACTGCCTGAGCCGCCTCAGTTTCCTGCTAGCCCCACACTGCGGCTGGCTCGCTGAGCAGCCCACTCACCGAGCCCCTCTGATCTCTGGTTCCCCCTTCCCATCTCATCTGAAGCGCATCGCCGCCTAAACTTGGTGTGGGTACTCATCCCTCTCTTGCTAAATCCCCCCGCATGGTCTCTCCAACCAACGCTCTGCTCTCCCCCTGGGTCTGCCTGCCCGATCCGTCTCCATTTTCCTGAGTCATCCTCACGATGCCCTGGAAGGTTTCCTCTCCCAGACGTGGCCTGACCCTGCTTGTCTCACCCCTCCACTGGCTGGCGAGGGCCCCCCTGCGGCCCTGCTCTGGCCTCGTGCCTGCCTGAGCACTGACTGCCTTTCTCCAGGTCTTTGGATGGGTATCATTTGCATATTCAAATATCAGTTTTATGCTTAACTAGAAAAACACGTAAGTGAATATTTATGTTTTCTAAATAGACAACTAGGAAAGAACTTACAAACACAAAAACAAATGGAAGAAACCACGAAGGAAATATAGATTTAATCATAATTAATGTAAACACCCACAGAGTGGAAGAAAAAGTTCCCTAATGTGCCTCCGTTCCCTTGTCCAGCTGTGCCACCCTCCCTGGCTCTCAGTCTGTGCAGCCTGTGGGTCAGCCACGTGGGCCAGCACTGCCTGTCCCGACACTGGCGTTGGCGCCCCTGCAGGAAGGGTCTCTGCCTGGCTCCCGTCCCCGTGGTCCGCCCCCGTCAAACACAAAGTGCATCCCCTTCCTCGATTGCGCTCTCGTCATTTCACTCAGCGCGTATCCCAACATCTGACTTCACAGGGGCAGGAAGTGTGTCTTCCGCTCTCGGCATGATGCTGTCTGAGAAACCCTCGCTAAATAATTGACAGACCAGAGAATGAAAACTGTGAAGCCCGAGCGAGAGGAATTAAGGATTTGAATTCTGCAGAAGTGCGGTGTTGTGATCAGCTGTCAATTTTCCGTGCTGAGGAACGATCAGCCGAAATAATCACAAAGACCAAAGCATGAGTGATGGGGAAGCCCTCCAGCTGAGCAGGAGGCACTCTTGCCCGAGGTCCCCTTTCTTACAAAGGACACACGTGTCGATAGCCGGGCATAGCGACAGGCTGACCTCTCATTCCCTCACAGCCAAACCCACGTCCAACCAGTTCTGGCCGCGCTCTGGCCTCTTCCCCAACTAGACTTCCTTTGCAGTGCTGGGGGAGAAAACCCGTCAAAGACGGGAAGACAGCCGCTCTCCCCAACTGCAGGAGCCACCCAACCACCAGGCAGGACCCCCATCAGCCATGGCGGAGCACCCAGCTGTCACCCCAGAGCAGGACCGGAGAGGCACAGAAAATGCTTTATTCGTTTTCAGAGTCGCCCTAAGACTCCCCGTCTGAGCTTCATCACTTGTCTTAACTGGCAGGGCTTTTCCGTGTACGTGGTAACACCATCTTCATCCGTCTGATGGAGCCGGGCTTTGCCGACTCCCGCCATGTGTATAACGCAGAATCTATCTACAACCAGCCGGCATTTATCATTAACTCACCTCCTCCTATTCATGTCCCATGTCCTTTTCTCTCCCCACGTCTGCCTGTATTCCCAGTATTTAAAAACTAAATAAAAACAAAAAAAACCCATAATCCAACAAAACTCTTGGGGAACGGGGCATGTGCCACGTCATGCAGAGATCACTGGAAAATGTGGGAGCGAGCACTGAGTTAAGGTGCGCCTGGCTTCAGATGTGAAGTTAAAAATTAATGAAATTGCCACTTGGTAGGTCAAAAATGGCTGACCGTGGCGACTGTCCCGTGGTTCGACTTTGGCTTCGCTGTGACTCCCCAGGTGAAGGCTCTGGGCGCGTCTGGCAGAAAGTCCCCAGAGCTGCTGCATGGCGCCCTGGGCAAGGCATGCCCGGGGGCAGGGGGGAGCTGGCGGGACAAAGCCACTGGCTTCTGAAAGCAGCTGAAGACAACACGGGGGGACTGATGGCCTGTCTCCCAGCGATTCACAGCCAGGAAGGGGACACCTGTGTGGCTGTCTGGCCCTTCTCCTGAGTGCCCTTGCAGAGGAAACACAGTCGTCATGTCCTCTCACAACAATGAGGAGAAGTGGACCAGAGGCTGGCTCATCACCTTTCCTCGGCCCTGCTGCCCCGCCGCCCCGCCGGGCACTGCACAGCAAGCATCTGCCGTGTTTTGGAGGCTGCGAGAGGAAGTCGCTGTCATTAGTTAACACGGGTCATTCCCTCTGGGGTGCTGTGGTCGGAGGTGGGAACTGCAGCAGGAAAGGGAGCGGGAGTCCTGGGACCCACGTGCTCGTGTCTGGGCCTGTGTGCGAGGTCACCTGGGCACGTCTGTGTCACCGTGTGGGAGCTGTGTCCAGCGGGGAAGAGTCCCAGACCTGGTGTCTGTGGTGTCACAGCGGCCCCAGACTGGAGCCCAGTTTTGTTTTCGCAAACAGGAAATTTCTCTCTTCGGAGCCTAAGATGGGGAATAAAAATGGTATTGTTCTGGAACGGCTCTCTTCCCTCTTCTACTGATTCTTTCCAGTGCATTGCCCCACCCCCATCCAGGCCAAGAGGGCCAAGGTGTTTTGTTTTTTGTTTTTTTTTTAGCCAAATCTCGCCCCAGTCCACTTTGCCGAGCAGAGTGGCTTCCCTTGCTTGGCCCTCTGCCCCACCCTTGGCCCGCTGTGTGCCCTGTTTCGCTGCCTTCCAGCACCTTGCCCCCGGCCTGCCCAGCCCTTCCCACCAGGAGGAACGCATCCCGTGCAGTCCATCGGGCCACAGAGTCCGTGCCTTCCTGGGTCTGTATGTTGCCTGGAGGTTTAAATGAGCCTGTATCTGCATACGCAGAGTTCTTAGGACACCATCAGGGAAGCGCCATATAAACGTTAACTGACCGTATTAGAGGAGGTGATTAGGTAATGACTTTGTTACTGGTGTGAAAATCCGGGTGACGTAAGCAATCGCTGCTTGAGGACCTTGATTAAAAGGCAGCTCTGAATTCCTAGAGGAGAAACTGCAGGCGCTCCCCCACTTGCCTCTCCAGAGCAGCTCCGTCAAATAGAAATGCAACAGGGCTCATATCTGATACTAAGTGTTCTAGCAATCACATTTTAAAAAGAAAATTAAAAAGTGAAGTTAATTCAGTAACGTATTTTATTGATCCACGTACCCCACACATTACCATTTCCATGTGTAATCAATATAAACGTATGGGTGAGCTATCCTGCATTGTTTTGCATGCCAGGCCTTTGAAACTGGGTCGGTGCCCTACACATGTGGCACATCTCGGCTCGGATGCTAAGTTGTCAACAGCTACAGTTGTCAACAGTTACCGTCAAATGCCACCCGACCAAAACAGTAACATTTTGTTCAATGGGAAAAAAATCCTCACTGCTTCTACTTTTTACATTTAAATAAAATGGAAATTCAGTTCCTCAGTCACTCCGGCCGTATCTGAGGCACCCAAAGGACATAGGTGGCCAGTGGCCATGGCATCAGTCCAAGCTGCCCACTGACTTCCCCCCGGCCCACAACGCACTCCCCTCCCCTGGTTCCTTCCCACGCTGGGCCTTTGCTCATACCGTTCCCTTTCCCTGGAATGCTTTCCTCTCCTCTCTTCCAGGGCCCTTCCCAGGCCTTAGCTCCAGTCTCACCTCCTCCGTGACGCACTTCCCAGCAGCTTCGCCTTAGAACTCAGTGCAGTCAGGGCTGGTGATATGCAGTCCGAACCCTTTTCTATGTATTTGCTGTGTGTTTGGGTGATTGCAGTAGCCCCCTAACTGGTGTCCCTGCTTCCAGCCGGGGCCCCCCCAGAAAGCCATCTTCCACCCAGCAGCCAGAGAGACCACGGTGAAAACAAAAACCCAGCCACCTGTCTCCCCAGCCAAAACCTTCCCAAGCCCGACAGTCTTCCTTACAGTGAAATGCACGTTTCTCAGCCTGGCCTCTTCGGCTCTCTGGGGCAGGCCCTGCCTGCCTGTTTCCAGCACCTTCCCCCTCACCGTGCCCAGCCACAGCGGCCTTCCTTCCTTCCAACGCTTGAGTACCTCGAGTCCATGTTCACCTCAGGGCCGATGCCCTTATCAGCCCCTCTGTCTGCCCAGCCCGGCCCGGCCCCGGTGGTTGGCTGGCTGGTTTCTTCTTGTCCTGTGGGAGGCCTGGCCTAAGTCCCCACAGGTTTCCCACTCCCCACTGCCCCCCCCCCCAACCCCACTCACACTCCTCCACAGCTCCCTTTTCATGTTCTTTGTTCTTATAAATGTATCCACCTTCGATCACCTTGTTCATCTTTCCCTACAACTATCTGAAATCATCATGAACAGGTGGGCTTGTGTAATGCCTGCCTCCCCCACTAGAATGGGAGCAGGGCGCTTGCTCCGTTTGTTCCCGCTGGACCTCAGGGCTTGGAAGCCTCAGGTGATGACACTGCTCCCCACGAAGGTCACACGGCCCGCCCAGAACAGCCCGCTGCTGGGACCAACCTCCGTGGTGTCTGGAGGCTCAGGCCCCTACCCCAACCTCAGGACACCTCTGAAGGGCCATCCGGCTTCAGGGCCGCCACACGCGAGGCCTCAGCAGATGTTACATCAGGGCTCAGCCTCTCCCTCCCCTTCTACAGGTGTGGAGTCCAAAAACACTCCCTAGAGGCCTCCTGGATGGGAATCTTCTTCTTAGCATCTGCCTCCCAGAAGATCCATCCTGTGACGTGCTGACTTCTCCCCCTTGAACTTGCCCTTCACTCTCGCAGGCTGCATTCCTGCTCCCTCTCCGGTGCCTTCCGCCTCCACCTCTGCACTCTCTCCTCTCCCCCCGCCCCCACTCCTCAAGGCAATGTGGCTTATTCCAGTCACTTTTCCCTGAACGGGGGGATTTTCTGGGAAGAGGGTGCCACCTACTAGGAGATTTATACCACACCCGCAAAAATGGATTTCTGTAGTATCGTCAGCGCCCCCACGTTCCACACTCCCCAGGCGTCCAGCATCAGTGTCTCTTGTCTGCCCCCCGGGGATATAACGGAGGGTCGTGTGCAGGACAAATGGTCTTCCAGGTCAAGAGGGCAGAAGATGCTTCACAAATTTTTTATTTTGTAATGTCGCCCCCTCTCCCTCAGTGGTGCAAACACACAGACACACTCTCTCTCTCACCCCAAAGATAAGGCAAAAATGCACCCCCACAGAATGTGTGTGTATCCTACCTTGCTGCCCATCTCTCGGTCCACTGCCTAATAACCTCCAGCCCCTGTGCCAACTGCCATTTCCCATAATTCTCTGGTCCCACGTGACCAACAGACTCTTAGAAGACGAACAGGTGGTACAATATAATGGAACACGGAGCGATCTGAGAGCAAAGACGCCCGGGTTCAAGGCGTGACCACGCCACTCACGAGCTGTTTCCCCACCTGTAAGAGTAAGAATCATCCCTGACCAAGCAGCCCTCTTCCCAGGACTCTCAGGAGGCTAACTGAAAAATGTGTATGTGAAAGTTTATGGGACATGGAGAAATAACCATTAAGGCAAAATTCCCAATTAAGGCAAAATTCCCCTTGAATTTTCTCTTCTGGTGGACCTGCTGCCTAAAGGGAACATGAGATTTCAGCAAGTGCAAGTGAGTACAGGTCAGGAGTCCCAGGTCTCCTGGAAGCCCACAGATACCCCAGGTCCGAGCTCTCGGCTCGAAGCAGCCGATTCCCTGGGGAAGGAGGTTTCTGGAGGAATTGGCCCTCTGGTCCCTACACCAAGCTGGGGTATGCGTACACCCTGCAGAGCGACCCGCCCTTTACTCGACTTCCATCGGGGGAGAGAGAGAGAACCACAGAGTGCCAGGGACTCAGGCCCGAGGAGACACTGCCGTGGCGCACAGGATGTGGCAGATGCCACCACCTGGTTGGAAGACGCTTTCCCACCCAGACCTTCCCAGTGCTTAGGAAGACCAAGGAGAGGCAGCAGCCAGCTGGATGTCACCCAGGGTATCCAGCTAGCAGGAGCAGGGGCTGCCGCACCTTCCTCCCCACCCCCACCCTCCTGTGGAACATTATTCCCCTTCGGGTCTCTGGCTCCTGGCACAGATCTGGCACTCTATAAACAGCTGATATAAATAAAACAACCTGTTTCTCACACAACTTCTGTGCCTGCTTGGGGCTCTGTCAACCCCTGGGCAGGTCCTGAAAGACATCAAGGCAACAAAGGTGATCCTTGACATCAGACGCTGTGGACAATGGGAGGAAGGTATGGATACGGCTGAGTTAGTGCCGGGGGGCTCCGGGGTACAGAGGAGTGCCTACGAACCTGGGCTGGGAGGTGAGTCACCTCTAAAGAGCTTGGAGAACGAGGTCACGTGTCCAGGCTGTGAGAACGAGCGAAGCTGCCATTCACCCGCCACCCTGCGCAGCCTGACAGTGTGGGAATGTTGACTGGGTCAACACGGGCAGCGTGGGAACCCCCCACCCCAGCAGCTGAGGCAGGGGGCCATGTGACCTCCCAAGGCCATCACCTGGACATTCTCACTGCCTGTCCCTTAGCCCCCGAGTCCCCACCTGCTTCCTGGCTTGGAGGCCCAGGGAGGCACAAGGGGAGGCGGGCGCCACAAAGCCTGCAGATCGAGATTGTGGAGCCTCAGAAGGACGGGCACCATCCCCTCATCCGTCTCCTTCTTTTAAGTTGGAGCCTCTTCCCTCACTTTACTAATAATGTAAAGTATCAGCTAAAAATTGCAATGCATGCATTTCATTTGAGTTTTATTGCCCTAACAGACAGCATTAGATTACAAAAGAGGACATTTTTCTTCTTAGTTTTAGCTTATTCTGATGATTTATGATTAGATACAGCAAGAGTTCATAAACTTCCCTGACCTGCTGACAGTTTTTACAGGCTCCCAGATTTATTTCCATCTCAAACTTAACAGCTTTCATGTGACTGATATTCCCAGCGTCTCGGCGTGGCCGCGCCAGGGGCTGAGCGAGCGCCTCTAATCTCCATGTTACTAATTTAAATGAAGTCTTGGTCTGTTGTTTAAAAAAGACATCAGTCATCCCGTGGAGGTTTACAGATCCTCTTGTAATGTAATGTCAGCCCCTTCTGAGATATGAGGTTTATAAAGCCTCGCGATGTTGTGTTGGCAGACACACCAAGGTCACTGTGGATGGCAGAGGGGAGGGGAGGAAGGGGGACCCACTTCAGAGCAGGAGCCAAGAATTCCAGAGCAAGAGAGTCCGGCGTGACTGTCCAGAAAGGACCCGGAGCACTGGTGTCTGGGGGACAGAAGGGAGGACCGTGGAGTCCCGTTCTGACGGCGAGACCGACCCCTTGCTCTCAAGGCGGTGTGCCCTGTCCCTGCCGGAACTGGAGCAGCTTTGGGCCCCTTATCTGAAGCTCGTCCTGGGCACCCACTCTGTGCTCCCTGGGGACCCTCTGCCAAGGCCATGTCGAACTCTGCCACACATCAAGGTAGAGAGACCCCAAAAGGTGTGCTCCTCTCTCCAGGTGCAGACAGTCTCCTGGGGTGGGGAGAGGGCCAGAGGGGAGACACAACCACCCACAGCAGGAGGGCCCCCCAGCGGCTAGGGGCGGGGAGAGGGCGGGCTCCGTCCGGGAGTGGGGCGGGGCTGAGAGTGAGAAGACGGATTCCTTGCGCCAGCCTGGGCTGTTCTCACACATTCACACGCCTGGGTGTCTGAAGGTCACTTGCAATCAGACCTTCGCTGGGAAGGAATTACCTTTTGTGTTATTTGGAGATCAGATAAGAAGTGACAAGTAGCAATAATCTCTGGCGCAGTGGGGAAACGGGCTGAGAGCTAGGGGGTGGGGAGGCACTTTTCATTCCCCCGGGGAGCAAAGGGAGGGGTGGAATGAATGCTTCTCCCAAGTGCTCTGAGTTGGAGGGGAGAAAGGCCAGCGCCTGCATGTCCCTGGAGGCCAGGCTCTGCAGAGGGAAAGTCCTCTAATGGGGATTCACCATCCACAGCCCTGGACCACGTTGAGTGCAGGGGAGTGCATTCACAAGGTGCTGAGTAAATGCCAGGCTCTGGGCAGGGTCTCAGTCGATCTTCACAGCCATGGAAAATTAAGAAGGGGGGACACCCTGCCAGGTGGCTTACTTCTTCTAGGCAATGTGCTGACTTGAGAAGTTCCAGAAGAGAGGCTGAGAACATTTAAGTACCAAGGCAAAGACGCACCTATAAGGTGACAGCCGTGGACAGCAGCTGCCTCCAGAAGGCCAAGAAAGGTGAGCAGGTCTTAAAGACAAGAAATGTCACCCATCTCTCCACTGACCCAGCTTCTGAAGAAGGGACCAACCAGGTCAGCCTCAATCTGCAAGAAATAATCAATGGTGTGGACGCCTCAGGTCCAGACCCATGTTTCCAGGCCACCCTGGCAGCCAGGAGACGCAAGGAATCCCTGCGTCTTCTGGTTGAGGAACTTGGCAGGCTTGGTAGAAGCAATGCTTTGCAATTTCATGAGAGCCGTCAGCTTGTCCTGACCACTCAGAGCATTATCGAGAACCACTTTTCGGAGGAAGAAGAAAATGGCAAAACATCACCACCCCTGGACCAAGACCATGAATTCTTAACGCTCTTAGCATAAAAAAACCAAAGCTCCACAACTTCGAAACCCAGGACCAAACCCTAAAGGGCAACTCCTTTAAGCAGCAGCACTCCCATATCTTGGTGTGTTCCGGGTAAAACTGAATGTTAATAGAATTGATACTTTCACCTCTAAAATAAAAGAAAATAAGGGTGAATGAAATGGATGTTATTGTCATTTTACAGAGGAGGCAACTGAGGGTGAGGATACTACTGAAGCAGCCCAAGGTTACACAGCTAGGAGGGGGTGACGCTGAAGCTCAAGTTCAGGTCTGATTCGAAGCCTCAGTTTCTTACTCACTGTATCCTAATACCAACTAAGAAAACTACTACAAATAAAAAATTTAAAATTCCAGTTCCTGTCCGTTTTGTCTGTAGCTCTTTGGAGACCTGGAGAGAAACTGAGAAACAATGGTTTTCACTTTAAGAGTTTCTCAAAGTGTGGTTCCTGGCCCACCCCCCCCCCACCCCCGCACCAGCTGTAACTGGGGTGTTAAACGAATGCAGTTTCCTGGTGGGGGTCCCCCTAAATCTGCATGTTCACACACGCCCAGGAGATGCTCGTGCACACAACACTTGAGAAGCGCTTGTCTTTTCAAGGTATGAGCTGGCATCCTGGAGGAGTTACACAGCAAGGGAAATTACATTTTCCCAGGAATTCCTGACTTCTGTCTTCAAAATGCAGCATCTGTTTGACATTAATTCCTAAAGCATAATAGAAAAGCAAGGACAGGCACACCTTGGAGACACCCGGGGGTCGGTTCCAGACCACCACAACAAAGTGGGTGTTGTAGCAAGTCACATAAGGTATTTTGTTTCCCAGTGGACACAGAAGATGTTTATTTACACTATACTGTAGTGTGCTCAGTGTGCAGTAGCATGCACCTAAAAACTGTACATACCTTAATTTAAAAACTTTATTGCTGAAAAATACTAACCATCATCTAAGCCTTCAGTAATTTTTGTCAGGGTGCCAGTTGCTGAGTGAAGGTTGGAGTGGCCGTGGCCAGTGTTTAAAATAAGACAATGAAGTTGGCCACCTCGATGGACTCTTCCTTTTATGACTGCTTTCTCTATAGCGTGGATGCTACTTGTTAACATTTTACCCACCAGACTTCTTTCAACGCTGGAGTCTGTCCTCGCAGACCCCGCCGCTGCTTTATCAACTAAGCTTACGTAATATTCTAAATCCGTTGTTAACACCTCACCAGTCTTCAGCAGGAGGAGATTCCATCCACAGAACCCCCCCCATCTCTGCTCATCCAGAGGAAGCGGCTTCTCACCCGTTCAGGTTTGACCACGAGACCGAGGCCGCAGCAACTCAGCCACACCTCGAGGCTCCACTTTTAACGCTCGTTCCCTCCCTGGTCCCAGCACATCTGCAGGGAATGAAAGGAAGTCGGGGCCTTGCTCTGGGCGAGGCTTCGGCGTAAGGGAATGTTGCGGCTGGTCTGATATCCTACCCAGACTTAAAAACTTCCTCCATATCAGCAGTAAGGCTGTTTCGCTTTCTTATCATTCGTGTGTTCACTGGAGTAGCGCTTTTAATTTCCTTCAAGAAGTCTTCCTGTGCATTCACAACTTGGTAACTGGCACCAGAGGCCAAGCTTTCTGCCTGTCCTGGCTTTCAACGTGCCTTCCTCCCCAAGCTTCATCATTTCTAGCTTTTGATTAAAAGTGAGAAACATACGACTCTTCCTTTCACTTGAAGATTTAGGGGCCACTGCAGGGTTATTAACGGGCCTAATTTCAATGTTGTTGGGTCAGAGAACAGGGAGGCCTGAGGAGAGAGAGGGGGATGGGGAACAGCCGGCCGGTGGAGCAGTCAGAACACACACAACGCTCATTATCAAGTTCACTCTCTTATGCGGGGGTGGTGTGTGGCACCCCAAAACAATTACAGTAATAAAAGCAAGGATCGCCCTAGCAAATATAATAACACAAATGTTTGGAACATGTGAGGATCACCCAATGTGACACAGAGACACGAGCGAGCAAACACCGTTGGAGAAAAATGGTGCGGACAGACGGGCTCGGCACAGGGTTGCCACAAGCCTCCCGTTTGTTTAAAAGCGCAACGGCCACAAAGCACAGTGAAGCAGAGTGCAATAAGACGAGGTCCGCCTGTCTAAAATACGTTTCAAAGTCACTTCAGAAAGATTTGGAAATTATCCACCATTTGATGTCATTTATCTCTTCATCTAAGACCGTCCATAGATAATGGTGATGCAGAAACAGCTGGACGAGCCAGATGTTGGCATTTGTTAACTGCAGCCATTTCCCTGTTAAAATACCAGATGTCTCTGTTCGGGGGATTTTCTCTGGAAAACCTGGTGAACCAACAGAGCAGGGTTTCTCAAATGACGTTCTACGGCTCTCCAGCACCCAAACCCTCTGGGTGCTCATTACAAGTGCAAAAATTCCCAAACTCCAGCCCAGCCAGACCTCCTAAATTGGGGGACGGAGTCCTCAACGCTGTATTTTGAGTGGACAGATACTCCGATTTGGGAATGCAGCCCGAACACACGGGGGCAGGGACCTCAGCTTCATGCTCAGAGGGACCTCCGCTCAGAACCAGGCTCCTCGGCGCAAACCCCACGCACCGCTTCTGGGACTGCGAAGGGGTGCAGCCACTTCGAGCAGCAGTTTGACAGTTCCCTGTGAAAACAAACTTGCACTAACTGCGCAACCCAGGTATCTACCCAGGAGGAATAAAAGCGTGTTGACCCAAAGGCTTGTACACAAATGTTCACAGAGGCTTTATTCATACTGGCTCTGAACTGGAAACGGCCCAAAGCCCATCACCTGGTGAATGAATGAACCAACGTGGTATATTACCTAGAAATTACATCCAACAAACCAGCGATACACACAATGACAAGGGTGACTCTCCAAAACAGTATGCTGGTGAAAGAAAACCAGACAGAGGATGACACGCTGTACAGTGCCTCTAAAATGACATCCTAGAAAAAGCAACACTGATCTGTAGTGACAGCAAGATCACTGAATGCCTGGGCCAGGATTTGTGTGTGCAGAGGGGATGATAAAAATATTCCGAATCTTGATTTTGGAGGTGTTATGAAGGTGAGCATATTTGTTAAAACTCATCGAACTCTACACTTAAGTGCGTTTTATTGTACGTAAATCATAACTCAATAAAGCTGATGTTTGCATCGCTTTTAAAGTTCAAAGAATTCCCACCGTTTATTAGCCATGTGAGCTTAACCAAATTACTTCATTTCCCTGTTTCCTTCTCGTCCCAAAGCAGCTTCCAAAATTCCATTGTGCCTCTAACCCCAAAACCATCCTTCCCACTTTAAGTCTAGAAGGCTCATTGATAATATAAAGCTGTCTTTTAAAAGAAATAGATGTCAGAATGAAAATGTTTCCATCCATTTTTAAATGTTCTCAGCGTTTGAAGGATGCATTTACCATCAGTAACGTGGTCCTGGCTGATGACAGTGAGCAGGAGCGTTGCATACGCTCAAGAAGGATTCTCGGCGCTTTTGGCAAAGAGCAGATCGAGGCCATCTTTGCCCGGGTGTCATCTGTGCTTCGCAGGAGGACCCCAAAGCCACTGGGAAGCAGGGGTTAGCTGGGGGTGTCCGGGGCCTCACACACTTCCAGTTAGTGCAACACAGCACAGGAAGCTCCAGCCAGTTACCCCAAGGCCCACATGCAGGCAGCACACTATGTGGGAAGTCGGGGTCTCCCTTACCTTCCAGTGGCACCCTACAGTTACAGCCCGCTCACTCATATTTCCATACATGCTCATTCAACACATGTTTAGAATATGTGCCAGCCACACAGGACAGCCCCTGGGTGTTCAAAATGAATTCTTAAACGTATGGATCCCTGGCCCTCTGAGAGCTTGGAGTGGACTCAGAACACAGATGCGTGAGAAAAACAGAAAAAGCGACCTTTTGGGATGCTGCCATTCAGGCAGCGCAAAATGCTGTGGGTTGCAGTGCATGTCAGGATCTTGCTTGGGGGGAGCCAGGAAGGCTCCTCGGAGGAAGTGGCATTTTAAGTGCACCTGAAGTGGTGGCTGGGAGCACAACAGACAGAGAAAAGGGGCAAAGGGCTTTCGGAGTGCAGGAAATAGCACGTGGAACAGCACCAAGGCCTGAAAAGCCCAGGAGATTACAAAGGCGTGCTGCGGGCGTGAAGCCCAAAGCAGACTTCCGCAGGTAAAAGCCATGTACGAGGGTGGCAGACACCATTTATGGGATGTTGCTCTGTTCCATATTTGCTGCGGGGCCCGGCTTTTAGGGGCTCACACTGGCACTCTTTGCTGGAGTTGTCCTTAGCGGGCGTCTCTCCACTTACATATGCCTGGACATTGACACCTTCCACCCTTCCAGAAGACCCCTAGCCAATAGCTAACGGAACTGCAGCTGTAGAGTCGAGCACCCCCCTATGCCCCTACGCCCCCACACCCTACCTCAAACTCCCAACCAACCCTCCACCCGCTCCCACCCCCACCCAACCTACCTTAATGCCCCACCCCCAGTTTACCTGTAAATGTCTCAGGTCAGAATTCGGGGTCTCTTGTGGTTTTCTTTCCTATTATTTTGTAAACCGACTGGGAGAAAGGACTGCTTGTCTTTCCTCAGCAAGGTTAACAGAGACTGGCATGGTATCATTCCAGGGAAATGAAAGTCTGCCCATCAATGCCTAAATTTCCCAAGATTCATTTCTCTGGCTCAAGCTTTGTCTTCCCTTAAAATGAAAATGCTGTTGGTAGAAGTTACCCAATGAGCGTTTCTAGTCATTTATTCTTCAATAAACGGCTAAACTGAAAAGATCCAAATCCCGTATCACAGTTGAGGGAAGGGAGGGAGGAAAGGAGAACAGAAGAGTAATAGGAGAGCCAAATTTGGGGCTTGGGAGAGAAGAGAGGGACCGTCGGGAGAAGAGCAGGCACAGAAAAGGGGTGCTGGTGATACCCCAGAACTTATCTGCCCAAAGATTTTGTTACCCCCTGGCACCCCACGTGCCCCTCTCCCTGCCTTGGGCATCGGGAGCTCAGCCTTTGGCAACAATTCTCCCACGCATGTGCTCCTGCTTTTTCCTTCCACCTTCCACTGCCCCTGCCCCTCACGGCTGACGCAGGAGGCCTACAGCCGGGGTCAGGACTTGCACCCGCGGCTGCCAGGCTCCAGTGTGCGGCCCCTCTGCTCATCTGCCCCGCCCCCCCGCCCTTCCCCAACAGTCCCTGGACCTCCCGTCCCCTCTGACATTTCCAGAACTAGACTCCGAGGTGAAGGCTTTGGTTGCAGGCCCAAGTGAGGGGTCCCTCAGATAACTCATTGTCTAGATGTCTTCATTTCCAGGAATGGAGGCCCCCACCCCCACCTCTCCGTCCCTTCAAAGGACACCTCTGTGCAGAAGCACATCACGATACTATTTCTGACATCCACAGGTTCCAGCAATCGGTAACTGGGTTTCATTCCAGGAAAAAGCAATATTCTCCAACAACCAAGCCATGTGCCGAGCAGTTGACGTGGCACTGCACATGGTGACACCACAAACCGATGAGGGTGTTTACCCAGCTCCTATTCCCCGAAAGACAGCTCGTGCCCCAGATAAGGAGTGCAGATCCCACGTGACTCACACCATGAGTGCGGCCCTGTGCAAAGAGCCACCCAGACAGGCCGCCCTGGGCAGCCCTGGCCAGTCCTGGCCAGTCCTCCCCCCCTACGAGAGGACCACGCTCAAACTTCTTCCTCATCGTCTCAGAATGGGAAACAGTGCCCTCCCCAGGCCCGGGAGGGTTTTCTTAAACAGCTTCCATGCCTTCCACGTTTTTTCTCTCCCTGTCACTAGTGTGGCAAAGCCTGGCTCTCCGCTAGCCCTACAACTGTTGTAACCTGCTTTAATGCGGGGCGTTTCCAGGAGGCAGATGTTTTAACTAGCAGGGGAAAGAAAGGTCTGTTTCTTATTGATGGAACCCCAGCATGTGTAACAGAACTTCAAAGATGCGAGGCCAGATTGGGCAGGCAACATCAAAAGCTTTTGACCGGCGCTGAGTAAACTTTGTATTCTGACATACAAGTCCTTATCTATTCTGCCCCAGACTTGAGAGACGGAGGCTGCATCTAACCAAATCACATTGTTTTTCCTCACAGCTGCCAACTTGGAAAAATATCAGGGCACAAAGGGACCATTAAAAAAAAAAAGAAAGAGACACACACACACACACAGACATGTTTTGTTAGTTCCTAAGCAACACAATATTGCCAAGATGGGGGCTCTCAGGAAAACGGGAAGACGTCCGCCACGCCGCTTCCTATTGAGGCCGCTCGCTAATCCTAATTTCTATCTTTTTATAAAGAAATGAGCAGTACATACTTGGATAAAGTCCGTCGCTCCCCACCACCCGTATCCCTGTCACAGTGTCTCTGTTTCTTTGATAAACATTCACTTTCTAATGAGGCCAAATCGATGGTTTAATTATATCTAAATTCAAACAATGAAGCTATTTCCTGATTTAAAAAAAAAAAACTAAATTCATTTATTTTGTTAATTGTTCAAAGGAATGACATTCACTTCTTTGGATTACCTGCTTTTTCCATTATTTAAAAAAAACAACTTTAAAACGTGTTTCATTTCAGTGTAAGTGGAACCTAATCGTACTTCCCCAGCCTGGGACCCAGAGAACATCAGGAAGACCATCTTTCTATCTGAGTCTGTATGTGCCTCCTTCGTGCAGGTTTCCTTCAAAGGACCAGTTATTTCCTCTGAGAATGTCTGTGTGGGTCTTACTGGGGAAGGGCGGCTTGGCCCACAGAAAGAAATTACTTTTAAACCTGGGGTTTTCCTCCTACGTGGAGAACACATTTGTTTAATCAGTGGGTCCTTCTGAGAGTCGTGCGGGGGGAATCTGTCAGGGACGGAACGGTAGCCCCGGCCTGCTCCACCTGCACGGCCCCCAGCTTTGAAACTCACCGCGCACTCGGACCCCAGGGCCCAGCCCCACCTGCTGCCCTCCGGCCTCTCAGCTCTGAGCCCCTGCGGCCCTGGTGAGGAGTTGTTATCCGCCCTGACAGAAGCCTGCAAGGAGCCCGTGTGGACCAGTGCGATGGATCCCATTCCCAGGCAAGATTCAGAAACCTGGGCTCGCTGGGTGAAGAACGGTCCAAGGACCAGCAGTTCAGGCTCAGCTGGATGCTTGTAAAAAATGCAGACTCTCAGGCCCTTCCCCAGACCCTTGGAATCAGAACCTGCACATCAACAACCTCTGCAGGGACCTGTGTGTGCCTGGGCTTGAGAAGCACTGCCCCAGAATTTCTCAATATACTTACGCCCAGGCTCTAACACAGAGGTCCTGCAGATGGCCTGGGCTGCCAGCCTGGATTCCGGGTCTCCAAAGTGTGCCCAGGCCATTCTGCTCTGCCCCAAAGCCTAAGAACCAGCAGCAAACACTCCAAAGCATCAGACAGACCCAAGGTGCAATGTTGTTTTCTTTGCTTACTGGCCAGTGACCGTGAGCTGGTTACAAAGGGGCTAAAGGGACAGAGACTCTTAGCATTCAGGGAACTACAGGTAATGAGGCCCCACAAAGAGCCCGGAGAATGGTAACCTCTCTGAGGTCACTGATTTCCTTCTGTCCTTCGCTGTCCCTCCCAGAAAACTCTCCCCCACCAGTCTCTCTGCTCCCAGGGTCCGGCCAACCACAGGGCATTCCGGAAATGCTGCGTGCCCCCGATGCGACCCCTCCAGGCTCTTGCAGCATCCTTCTGTGCCCAGAGCGATCCCGACCCCTTTCCCCCCGTCTCTGTGTCCCCAGCAGTGCTGGCCCCGTTCCTCAGGCCGAGAAAGTGCCCAGTGAACATCGGTTCAGTGTAATTGAAGGCATTGTCATGGGTTCCTTTAATCATCAATTCAAAAGAGCCCTTCGTTTTACAGAGTGAGGGCAGGGACATTTTTTTTTTAAGTTATTTCTATTGAATATCGGCTTATAAAGGCCACATCTTTACAGCATAAGTAGGCAGAATATTGAGGCAATTCATCTGTTCGTTAAAGCAATTATTAGATCCAAAACCTATAATTGAAAGAAACACAAGCATTTAAAGACTAATTTAGTTAGCATATTCGCTGTCAAGCCTGATAGCATAAATTATCAGAGAACAACATAATTTTACCATTGGTTTGTGACATGAGTTATTTTATAGTGTCTTTCACTCACTGGCACGTTGAGAAAGGAAGTCCACTTTGGTCCACCCACTCCCATCAGACAGGTTTTACAGTGGCCAGGAAGGGGGGGTGGGGTTCAGGGTTGAAGGGTGTTGTGCCCCCTGGAGAGGTATAGCGGTGGGACTCGCTCACTCAGATTCATTAGATAATTTCTCACCCCTCCACACCATCTGACCCGGGTCAATACATCCCTGACTCACTTGATAAACAGAGGACAGCTGCCCCGGATGACTCGCAGGCCGGATGACACCGACCCGCTGACCCAGAGGCCTGTCTCAATTATAGAGGCAAACGAAAAGTTCCTCACTGGCAAAGATTAAAGTATTTCCCAGGGGTGGGGGGAAAACCCCCCTGAGGCAAATGGTCTTCCATCCTGGATAGAGAATGTGACAATCTCCTTGACTCTCGTACAAAACTGGATTCTTCTTTGGGGGTTCTGAGAAAACTGGGGTCTCTTTTTCAGCTGGGACCCAAGTCAGTAACGAGGGTAGCTCTGGCCTCTCAAAGCTCTGGTCTGCTGAGCCAGAAGGTAAGGGGGCGGTGGTCCACGAGGTGAGAAGGGCACCCAGCCCTCCACGGGGCCTAGAGGACAAGCATCATGGCCTTTTTTTTTTTTTTCCCCGAGTGCTCACCCTGTGCTGGGCATTTCACATACAATGACTCAGCTAACCCTCACAATAATCCCGGGGCAAACAGTACAATTGCCCGTGGACAGATCAGAAGCTGGAACTCAGTGAGGATACAGAACTTGCCCCAAATCATTCAGCTCGTAAGCAACAGAGCTGGGCTTAGTGCTGAGACCCGGGGCTCTGAGTACATCTTGCACTGGAACCCGTCTTCTTGAGGCACAGTCCCTAGGATTTGGCTCACGTCGCTGCTTCTTCCCCCCTCCACACCCTCCTCGACAGCACTGGAGCTTGCCCCTCGCTCCGCTTCCCTGCCCAGCTGCTTCTGCGAGAGCCCACTGCCCTCGCGCTCACACGTGCCCACCGAAGAGCGCAACGACCTCGGCTAACTTTCTGCGGAAGGGGCTGGGGGAGTCCAGGGTCCCCTTGAGGCTGTGCGTTTTGCACGTCTGTGTAACCCCGCCCAACACTTAGATAATGTCTCCCACTCACCTCGGGTGCTCAATACCTGTTTGTTGAATGATTAAATGAGGAAATGACTTCTAAATGCTATTTAGGTAGTAATTCCAGCTTCTGCCCTGACCACAGATGATCTATTTAATTGATTTTAGTGACTCTGCAGTAGCTGTTATATTACCTTGGGGCAAAATTACTCGTTTCTTGCTTCTAAGACCTAGTAATTTATATGCTGAACATGTAATAATCTATTATATCAGATACCCACTCCTATTTAAAGAAAAAATAGCTCGCTGCAGAGCATAACAACCCTGGACACACAAAATAAGTACAGGTGACTTATGAGTTTACACAAAAGAGCCTTCTGTTCCAGACACAGCTGCTTCAGAAAAACACGGCTAAGACCACAGAAGGAAGCTGGGTCGGTAAATATTAGAAGAGGCCTTTAAAAGCAGCTCTGATCACTGGATCCTTAGAATGTGTTTGTTAGGCAAGGATGCCCTAATGATGTTCAATATTGATACAACATTTTACAAGGCAACAGACAGGCAACGGGAGCTGTTTTTCTGAAGATGTGCAGATGGGGACATGACAGACCAAACTCACGACCTTAAGCCAAGCAGCGAGGTGCCCGACAGCGAGATGCACAGACCCAGGCACCAGGGGACCGGGGCTACCTGCAGGATGGTCTACAAACAGCACAGACGAGGGGAAAGGGACCTTCACCTCCGAGCCCAGCATCCCTGCTCACTGCGCCCAAACTCAACAGCACATAGAAGTATGTTGGGAGCGGGGAAGGAACAGAGAGTGGGTACAGGCAGAGAGCACCCCACACTCTCCCGCCCACTTCCCTGAATCCCACAGTCCTGAGGGTGCCCCTGGAGCAGTGGCTGCTGTCTGCCTCTTCCCAAGAGTAGGGATTGTTTGTGCAAGACCCTTGACAGTTTGCAGAATCCGCCTGCTTTTCATCTCTCCTCCCTAGGGCACAACCCCTGCCATGAGTGCCGGCATAAAGAACGCTCTCCCCATCCCCTCGCTGTGGTAGCGGAGAAGACACCCCAGCTTTGGGGTCAGGGCCACCCCGGTGTGAATCCAGGCATGACTATTCATCAACACGTGATACTGGGCCAGTGACGCTTGCACAGCTTCGGTTTCCTCCTCTTCAAAATGGGCATCACGTGGCCTGTCTCGTGGAGCCCCAGGCAGGACTAAACGACATGATGCAGATTAATAATCTAAGCAAATACCTGGTGCAGAAGACCACGCTCTATAAATCTTAGTTCTCTCCCCTGATGGTCTTACTTTTTGTCCCTTGCGAGCCGCTCCATCTTCTGCTGGGGTGTAACGAGGACCAGCTGGGAAGTACCTGGTGAGGTTTTGCTTCGTTCCATATGCCCTTGAAATGAATCTTCTGTCCTCTATGCTCCTCTTCTCACCATTAAACCTCCTTCCTTTCATCTCTGGGGAAATCTGGAAACCAGAAGACACTCTGGCCCCTTGTGGCCAAGGACTGGCACTGATCTGGTTAACAATACCCAGAGAGGGTCTGCAGGGTGACTGACATCCGGGTTTGCCTGCAGGCACTCAACATCAGTGCTTCAAGTCCACATCCCAGGAGACCCCTCATTCCAGGTAAACCAGGACAGTTGGTCCCCCTACCTGTCCACAAAGCAGTCTCAGAGACAAACAGAAAGCTCATCACTTGTTAGATTTGCAAATGAGAGCGAGCAACTTAACTATAATTCAATAAAAAAAAAAAAATCAGCACCAGACACGGGAGTCCCATGATCCTCTGGCTGAGTGCTCTCCTCCAGCAGCAGAGGGTCCCTTGAGAGCGTCCCCGTACAGGACCCTGAATGTTATTGTTCCAGCTAGCCCACGATCCGGACAAGACAGGAAATGGGAAAAATCCAAAAGCCACCTGTTTCTTATGGTTCAAAGAACACTCTCCAGGCCTTGCCGCCGCAGGAGAAGACCGCACATGCATACCGAGAGTGAGGTTCTTCCAGTACTAATTTACTGGCCCTGCCGACCCAGGCGAAGCAGCATGCCCAGGCCAGAGATGGGGTTCTCGGCCCTTACAACACAAGAGAACACAAGAGAACAAAAGCCCATGTACTGGAATCTTGTAGACACTGGGAAAATTCCAGCTTCCACACCTGCCAGCTTGTACAACCTGGAGAAGCTACTCAATCCTATGCCTAGATTTCCCGGACTAATAATATATACACTATAGGGCTTTGTGAATTATTAATAATTATTATTATCCACGTGAAATACCTAACACAGCTTTCATTTCCAGTATGATGGAAGATCAGATTACTTGAAGACCCTCCCTATATGAAACACCTAGAAAGTGCTGAACAGATTATAATGAACACTCTTTTATAAGCAATAACTGGTTTTATAAGAAAGTGAGGGAAATTTCCAGAGACCCAGAACAGAGGGACAACTGAAAACCGGAGTGGAAACGCTGAGCCGGCGCTGCAGCTGCCAGCTTTGGCGACGTGAGGGCTTGGGTGCGAATGTCCACGTGACGTCAGGAGACCAGGCTCCGAGACCACGTGATGCGAGGAAGCGCAACGCAAGCCCCCTCTCCCAGCCCCGCCCCCGCCCCCACAGAAAGCCAGAATCCTTGAGGCTGTAGGGCGGAGCAAACACAATCTGCGCTCAGACTCAGGGAGAGGATGAAGGAGCTTAACTGTCTCCAACTGGGCTCCAGGTGAAGGAGAGAAGGTCTCCTCCGCGGATCCTTCCTGAGCACCGGGTTTGCCTTCACGTGGGTTTTCGGCTCTCCTTTGCTCTAGAGGCATGACATGCAAAAAAAAAAATATATATATATATATATATATATCAAATCAAGGCCCATGACTCTGGTTTCTCTAGGCAGAAACAAATGACACAATTTCTCTGGAAGCACATAATTTTCCTCAAGCTGGAAGTGTTTTTTGTAAATGCCCACTGACCAAAACATCACAGTCCAAACTGAGGAAGCGCACAGGGAAGGAAGCCATCCGCGGTGAGCGAGGGTCAGCAGGTCCGGCAAAGGGCAGGATTTTAACCCCCCAATCACTCACTTAGAATGAACCATCAGAAGTAAGCTAAAAACTAAATTTGCTTAAAATGATTAAATGCGTACAAGGATAAAAAAGATGATGCCATAAAATGAGAATGACATTGGGAAAAGAATCGAACAGAATTTTCAGAAAGAAAAACATAGTCCTAGTTGAACCGGCAGACGAGATGGAGCTGAACAGTCCGTAAACTGAAAAACGGACGCAAGGATAAAATACCCGAAGATGCAGAGAGAAAGAAATGTGGCGGAGCCTCGAAGACATGAGAACAAAGGACGAGAAATTACATAAGCAGATCTAATGGAGAGTCCAGAAGAAGAGAGGAAGGCCAATAGTTTTTTAAAGCGCTGCTACATTTCAAGGATTGAAAAACGATGTAAGCACATGAGCTCTGAGTGCAGTGGGAGTGCAGAACACACACCAAAAAAAAAAACCCACAACAAAAAAAAGACATTTTTTAAATCATAGAGAAAATACAGAATACTTTAAAAAAAGATAGACAGCAGCTCCCTTTTCCAAAATTATAACATTTTTAAACACAGAGCAAAGTTGACACAACTTTACAGTGAACAGCCATCTCCCACTGCTTTCGTGCTACCATTAATGTTTTACCATATTTACTTTCACACATAACTATTTTCTTTCTATCTCTATATTCAACCCTCATTCATTTTGTTGTTGTTTTATTTTGGGGTGTTTTACATTGTGCATTTGAAAGCCGATAACAGACATTGCTACACTCCTTACATGCTCTAGCAAGGCTGTCATGAAACAGAGTTCAGTATTTGCTTACAGGTGCTTTCTTTTGATGTCAAATTTACATACAAAGAAATTCACAAATGACTAAGTGTAAACTGCTGTGGCACCTGAACTTCTAGCAAGTATAAAACAACACAGCACCCCCAGAAATTCCCCTCGTGCACCTGCCCCATCAAACCCCATCTCCCTTCCCTCAGAGTCAACCACCGCTGTGATTTTTTTCTGCCACGAATTCCTTTTCCTTGTTCTGGAATGGTACGTAAGTGAAATGCTACATGTTTGTATAAGGCTGCTTTAACTTAACACACTGATTTTCTTGTTCATCCATCGTGTACCAGGTATCAGTAGTTCACGTCTTTTCATTGCTGAGCCACATTTCATCGTGTGAATGTATCCGTTTGTTCACTGGTTCTCCTATTGCTGGACATCTGAGCTCTTTCTCTTTTAGAGATTATGAATAAAGCTGCTATGAACATTCTCAAGAAAGTGTTTTTATGAAGATATACTTTTATTTCTTTTGGGCAAAAGCCCTGATATCACCCACTCTTCCTGGTCACTGTAAAACCAGTCTGATGGGAAGGGGTGGACCAAACTGGACTTCTTTTCTCAAAGTACCCAGGAGTGAACGATACCAGGAAGTAACTCATGTCAAAAGCCAATACAAAATAATGGCATACTCCGATAATTTATGCTGCCAGGTATTTACCCAAAAGAATTAAAAATACCTCAGAAGAATTGCTGGGGTCATAGAGAAGATAGGTACACATTTATAAGAAATTACCAGCTCTTTCTCCAATTGGTTATATAATTTAACATTGCCAAAGAAGTATGAGAGTTTCCTTGTTACACATATTTGTCAACATTTACTATTGTCAGACTTTTTAATTTTAGCCATTCTTGTGGATATATAACAGTACTTCATTGTGGTTTTAATTTACATTTCTCTGATGACTAATAATGTTGAACATTGTTGAACATTAATGTTAAAATTTTTCATGGGTTTATCGGCTCATTGTATATCTCCTTTTATGAAGTATCTATTCAAATCTTTGTCTGAAAACAATCTTTAGCACAGCAACAAAAGAAAACAGAAAACAATAGAATAATATTTTACTAGTCAGGGTCCAGTCAAGAGACTGAAATCACATCAGCAATTTAAACAGGAAAAATTCAATAGAATGAATTTAAAAGTAGTTAATGACTAACATGGGCAAAACAAACTCCAAGGTGTAGAGAGATAGACACTACAGCAGGAAACTGTTATCCTTAGGGATGAGGGGAAAGTAAACAAGAAAGAAACTTAAAGTCCTAGAGGAGAGGACCCCGCAAAGCAGAAATTCAGACCTTGGAGGGGAGGGTGTGGTTGCCATAGGGACATGATACTCACTGATGTGGTGCCAGTGAAATTGGCCCTCTGGTGTTCTGTTTTGTGGCTCAGCAGTGAGCAGATCAGAAAACAGAAGGAAAAAGTGGGGGGAGTTATCTTTTTTCCTTCTTCCTCTTCCAGCCTTGTGGTGTCCCTCTGGTGCCCTCTCTTGGCAGAGCCTAATACCAGCCTTCTGGAGAGGGAGAAATGCAGTCTACAAGGGAGCAACCTACAAGGGAGAAATGCAACCTACAAGGGAGAAATCAGAGTCCCGGTCTGACTGCACAAAGTATGGCGGAGAAGGGTGGATCTGGAGCTGAGAGGCAACAAATTAACAACAGAAATATTCAAAGTGCTAAGAAAAAAAATACCCGTGAACCTAGAATTCTATACCCAGTTCATCTATCATTCAAGAATGAAGGCACAACAATAACTAAACAGGTTTTTCTTTGTTATATTTTATATGATACAGGCAAGAGAAAATATGTAACATATAGGTAAATTAAGATTTCTTATGGCAATAAAAAACTGAAAATAAATGAATAGATCCTCAATGCAAGGACTACTCAAGTACTTCCCCTGAAAAAAGTCTTCCTCTGAAAGAAAGATTGAATCCAGAAGGAAGAAGTAAAATGCCAAGAAAAAAAAGGTAAGCAAAAATATTAGTAAACTTATGGGTAAATAAATGTAAATACTGAAGAACAGTATAAGTCAATCATGATAAAAATAACTAACTTATGGTACAAAAGCAAAAGATAATTAGAATAATGGACATGGTGGGAGATGGAAAGAAATGACCAGCGAAAATGTTTTCGGCTCCTCATGTTTGGGGAGAATAGAAATAAAGGCCTTACCACACAACAACCCAGAACACATTGTGATCGGAGTTTCAGGGAAATGCGCTATGCGATCCTGGTTGACACTTTCTAAGTCAAGTATGTAAGCTCTAGTGTCAAGGTTGCCTCTAAAGAACAAAAATGAAATGAACAACCTTAAAATTATTAGAATAGAGAAAAGAATTAAAGAGAGCTTGATTGACACACATGAAAAAGTAGGAATGGAGATAAAAAAAATTAAATCACAGCAAACAGAAAACACAAAAATCTATGGGAAAATAAATCTAACTTTACCAGTAATTCCAATAAATACGAATGAAATAAAATTCTTAAATGAAAGACAAAGATTTTTAGTGTTTTTAAAAATCAGCTATGTATATTGTACAAAAGACATAGCTAAAATATATCAGCATAGAAATAGTTAAAGTAAATCATAGAAGAAGACATACTAGATCAATACTATCTATTAGAAAGCAGGTATCACTATATTTCTATGAAATGAAATAGACTTCAAGAATTGTAAGAGATAAAAATAAGGGGTACTTTTTAACAATAAAAAGAACAATTCATCGGGAGAGTAAGATAACTACAGACTTTATATAAATAAGATTTGAAATACACAAAACAAAAATTAATGAAATGTAAAGAAGAAACTGACAGACTCCCCATCGCAGTGAGCGATGACAACAAACTCCCAAAAACCAGTGAATCAAGCACACGAAAGACTCTGTAAAGTCAGAGGTTTCAACAATGCAATTTAAAAACTTTATCTAAAGACACATGTAGAACTTTCCAGGCAATTTTATAGAATCTGTTCTTTTCGAGCACACACAGAGCACTAACAAAATTTGGTCAGATGCCAGGCTGCAAGGAGAGCTTCAGCTAATACCAAAGCATTAGAAGCCGTTCAACCACACGCCCTGACCATTATTCAAGTTAGAAGTTAGTTACAAAAAACTCTGAAGATTTTAAAAGCATATTTCCAAGTAAAGTGGGTAGACGCATCCTTGACAGAGTGTAAGTGCTTCAACAAGATTGGTTTCCATCCACCTCATCGGCACCACCCAGCGCAGTTCCTCATCTCACTAAGGGCTAGCATTTTGCAGACAGCTGGTCCCAGTCAGAGAAGAAGTAAGTGGCCCGGAACAGGAGGAGAGAACCTGGCCTCTAAGGATATGGAACGTGCAAGCTTGACTTCACTAGGCTTGTCCTTGCAAAGATTAACTTCCAGGAATTTAAAAGTACTTGGACTTGAGATGTTTTGCTTATCGTAGGCTTCCCAGGGCTCACACATCCAGGGAGACAGTTTCTCTCCCATTCTTCCAAAGAACAAAATAACTTTCAAAGCTGAATTAGGCTATCTACTTTTCAAAATGGTTGAGGAAAAGGAGGATACTCATTGGGATTGGTGTGTGCAGCTGATGGGTGAGAGAGACCCTACAACAATCCTTCAGGGTTTATCCAGAGCTGTCCCCAAGAAGACACAGTGCTGGTCCATATGCCTGGCTACTATTGAAGGTCTAGTTCAAGGGCAGGAGTTGCTATGTGGTCCAAGCACCTAGAAAAGAGACGTGGGTGGGGCACTTGTTGCAGCAATGGGGACTCAGGGCCACGATGGTAAGGGAGTCCAGCTCCCTGAATCCTAACCTGCCTGATCCCAGCATCTCTTTGCTCCGAGCGCCTGACACACCATAAGGACATAGGGGTATCCACTATTACAAATAGTGGAGTAAGTTATTCCACCTTAAATAAAATGCACTGGCAACCTAAGTCATCAGTCTACCTCTGGTGAACCTGGTAAACATAACTCCAGTCCTCTAGAGCCTACCTACTCAGAGAGGCAACACTGCCCCCAAGGGGGCAAAGTTTGATGCTGGGGTCAGGGGTGTGGGAACTTAAATATTACAACGTCTCATTGGCCTTCCAAAAGGGCCACAGTACATAAATAAATATACAATTTATCTGGGGATAAAAATTTCACAGGAGAGGGAGGACAATGAGGGGGAAATGCCTAAAAAGGCTCCAGAAGGAGCATCAGTGAAAAGAAAGATTGAAAAGCAATCCTATAGGCTAGGGATGGTACCCCAAGCAGACAGATACATGAGTCGAGTGACCAGACTCTGGGGGAAAGTCCACTTGCAAGTTCATTCAGGTTGTCGGTAGAGCTCAGTGCTTTGTGGTTGCATACACAAGGCCCCCATTATTCCCTAGCTGGCTGTCGGCAGGGGCCACTCAACTCGTAAAGGCCACCAGCACGCCTCCCCATCTGGCCCCCTCCTTGTCGAAGCCAACCACGCGGAACTGCTTACTGTCAAACTCCTCTCCTGTCTTTAACCTCTGACTTCTCAGTCTCTGACCTCTAGACCCAGCTCTAAAACAGGTCTTGGTGACTAGGTCAGGCCCACCTGCTTAATCTCCCTACTTTCCCAACAACTGGCCCGAGACCTTAATCCTATCTGCAAAATCCCTTCAGAGTGGTGGTTAGTGGAAGGACGAGCAGAAGGCGTGTTGGTGTGCGGGGTTGGGAATCTCCGGGGCCACCTTGGAACTCTTCTCATCACAGGACACCGGGGGCAGCGATGAAAACACGCTGATGCTCAGGCAGCTTCCTGCGCCGGGAGTCAGGGAGCCTTCACCTCTGACCGGAGAGTCTCACCTCTTCAGCCGGCACCCGTGCGCAGCTTGTAGGGAGGGTGGAGCCCAACCCCAGGCCTGCCGTAAAGTAACACACTGGATTTTGAAGATAGTATGTAAACCATCTCATTAATAATTGTTCAGTTGATTACATGTTGAAATGATAATATTTTGGATATTACTGATTAAGTAAGGTATATGTTCTGAATTAATTTGATCTGTTTATTTTTACTTTATAATATGGTTACTAGAAAAATTAAAGTTACTTGCAACAGAGGCTTGCATGGCAGTATTTCCATTAGACAGTGCCGGCCCGTGTGTTCAGCCACCATTGAAGGCCTGGGCTCTTTGTCAGGGGCTGTCCGTCTGTCAGTCCGAGGCAATGCGTCCTACAGGTGCTTTGTTTGGTCAACACAGCACTCACATTTTCTAATGGTTTTAGATGCCGCAAGGAGAGACAAGTGTCTTCCAGCACACCACAGGCCCTCCCCTCCCCATTGTTTTCACTTATTTACCCACCTGGCTTCAGTAAGCATGTGCATTTTGGGACCATCGTTGTCGTACTCGTACATCTGTTGTGCACAAAAATGACACTGACACAGGAGGGCTACCAAAGAACGCAGGTCACCAGAGGTTGACTTGCATGGCCCAAAAGGGCTGCAAGAGCTCCAGGGTAAAGCGGTCCTCGTGCGCAGCGTGGTGGCCACGAGTAGGAGACCTGGCTCTGGACCAAGCTCTGTCACTGACTCCACTGGGGGACCGTTAGCAAGTCAGTTCCCCTTTGGGGGTTTCTGTTTCCTCAATGGCAGAGTGAAGGATGGGACCAGCAGTCCTCCAAGTTCCCTCTGGAGATTTAAATGTGATGGTTTTGCTGGCCAAGCCAATCGGAGAGAGCTACATGGAAGAGCAGGACCAAAGATACTTGCTCCTGTGTCCCAGGTACATTGTTTCCTCCCTGTCATTGGCCCCAGAGGAAGGAAAGACGGTCAGAGAGACTCAGTCCAATGGATGGCTTGTCAGAGAAGGAAGTGGGAACGTTCAGCTAGTGTTTATTGGTGTTCTCTTCTGATACAGTTCATTCACGTCGTGGCCCTGTACCCCAAACTGTCCGTAGTCAAGGGCTGGCAGTGTCCTGATACCTACGTCTGCTCCTCCTCCCTTCTGCTCCTGGTGATGGCATTTCACGGGATCCAGAAGCAGATGCTGTGCGTTGGGGCAGAGTGGATGTGAGCGGGGGTTTGCGGCTGGCAAATCCCGCCCCCCTTTACCCACAGCACCTTTCTCATAACCTGCATTTCTTTCATTAAAACACATCTGTCAACTCCCGTTATCTGCAAGGATGCGTCATAGCAACTCTCTCTGCAAGCCCCTTCAGTAACCCATGCAAACAGGTAGAAGCGAAGCTTCAATGGAACCTCCCGAGTGTGCAGAGGTGTGTGTGTGTGCACGTGTGTGCACCTGTGTAGGCGGATCTCTCTTGCAATTCGCCCTTAAAAGCTCTGCTCCGTCAGAGAGGGTCAGAGGAACTTGGGACCAGCATGCCTCCCGCACAAACTACAAGGACCAGCGCCTTGTGACAAACTAAACACAGAGGAAGGAACCCAGAGTTAGTCTTTCTCGTTAGGGCTCATGATGCATTTTGCCCAGAATGAGTCTGATTGGTCAGTGGGCAGAGGAGGCCAGCTCCTCACTGCCTTTGTCCTCTGCTCCACGAACACTTTCTTCTAAAAGGAAACCCTTAATGGTAATCTTAAGGAGAAAAAGGAACATTTGCCAGCCAGGGCAGGAGCACAAACAGAGGCCACTCGTGACATATCTAAAATGTATCAGGCTAACAGACTTAGAAAAAATATCTTCTATCTTCATACCTTGCAAATAAGCCTTTGGATCAACCTGGAAGGCCAATTTCATACCGATAACTCTCAGGCTCCTCAGAGTTCCTCGGAGGGAGTCAATCCCTGGGCTCCGTCCCTTTCCATGCCGGCTCTGCCACACAGCTGAGCCTGCAGAGTGCACGCCCACCTCCTGCAAACGCTGCCGGCGAGCCCGTGGGCCCAGGGTGAGCATGAGAACACTGCGTTCTGTGCTCAGGGGACCGACCCAGGACAGAGGCCACGCCAGCCCAAGAGCCCCCAAAGTTCCCAGTTTCTGAACCCTGTGCGTGATCTAGAAAGCGGGGGTGGGGAGACGTGGGCTCAGAACAGACACACGTCCTCAGTCCCGTGGATTCTCGGTGTCGCACAGGGGAGCACAGGTGGAGGAGGGTCAGAGCCGGGCCCTGAACGTGCAGGGCCAGGGCAAGGGCCCCTCAGGCTGGGCCCACGGGCAGTGCTGAGCTCAACCTCTACCTCCCCACCTGCCCAAGCGTGCTCCTCTCCTCTGCTGTTCTGGCCATCACAAGCTTCTCTAAGAAAAGTGTCCCAGTTCTGAGATAGGAAATACCCCCCACAGGTCCCCAGCCCACCTAGCTTAAGCCTGGGCCCCACTGCTGGCCCTCGCGCGCCGGAAATGAAGACATTGAAAACATTAATACGTATTTTCATCCTCTGACTCAGGGTTGTCTTTCTGGCCTGAGTGTCTCCAGGTTTCTAGAAAGTGCAAGCTTCTGTGCCTAGGGCCTTCCCACAACACACTCCCCAGCGTGGCTCGGCGTGGAAAATGAAACTTGATCAATGCCCTTCACAGTGAAATTTATTATTCTTCGGATCATCAGGTTATTTTAAAAACACACACACGTTTTTAGACGATGACGGTGTCTGGCATGTTTTTGTCTTTAGCACCCACTCCTGCACTGGCAGCCGGAGAGCCACTGTCCTGCAGAGTGGCCCATGGACAATCAGGTAAGGCTCATGGCTTAACAACGTCTTTACGATCTTCATATTTGCCCCCTCGTAAGTCCCTTCTCACCGATGCAAGCAGCCTGGCCTGGACGACGCTGTGCCCTCCACTGAAATCGAACAGCCCGGGCTCCGTAACTGCCCAGACCGGACGTGAGAGCCAGAGCCCAGCGCCTAGCACTGTGCGTGTTCCATGGCAGACACTGAACGTATCTTTGTTAGTATTGTTTAATTTCTTTCCACTCATCGCCGAGAGGTTGAAAAGCAAAAATAAATACCGGTAACCCCCATTCTCTGCACATTTCTACCGCTGTTCATTCCCGCTCTGCCTCACTTCTCACTCCTCCCCACACGCCCCAGGTCAGAGTCAGGGGAGCTGGGGAATGACAGCCATGCACGTTCCTTCTTCAGATTCCCACCCGAACCTGGCTAAGGACACACCCCCGCAAAGCGGAAACGTCCAATAAGCTATCTGCATTAGAGATTGGACCTGTTAAATGCAAGGAGTCAGGCACCCTTGTTCTCTGCCAATCGTCTGGAATAATGTCACAGACAAGGAGGATTTCCTAGGATGCCAGGTGGTCTCTCAGACTTTTGAAGGAGGAGATTAAACGGTGAGGGGAAGACAGAAGACATGGAGTCTCGGTCCCCGTTCTGGCCACGGCCGGGAAGGAACCCACACCCAACTCTCCCAGGGACTCCTAGAGGATGGCGTGCAGGAAACGGGGCTGGGGGCGGGGTCAGAATAGGGCAAACTGTTCAAGAGAAACATGCTGGGGTAGGGTAGACAGAAACTGTTGATCTTCCTTGGAGAGCACTAAATGACACAAGTTCATGTAAAATCTAAAATACGATGTCCTTGGTTTTCCAAATGCACTCCGGAGAGAACACACGACACAGCACCCAGCAGAGCACTGGGACTTGTTGAAAAACAACACAGGAAATATTGCCATTCACAAGGAGTGATCAACCAAACATTGATAAAGATGAATAAGAAATAGCAACGATGAAATATTCAAGCACCCCCCAGAGTTTTACAGAGTTCCAAAGTGTATAAAATGGTGTGGTGTCTCCACTCGCAACAGGTATCTTCGGCATCCTTTCCTAAGACCCGCACCTGGTGTTGCTCCGTCCACGGCCAGGGAGGGGATGGGCATAGGGGGGGATGCGCTCCCGGTGTGTTCTCACTCTTTGATACCGCTTTCAAGTTGCAACATTTTTAAATATTTTTTCTTTGTAGCAGTCCTTTGGAGGGTCTTCGACTTTGTGGTCCAACTGTCCCTAAGACAAGCTGAACATCTGATCTCAGGATGCGATTTCTCCCGTGAACAGGTGTGCTTGGGAGTGGCTGTTGTAAAACGCCACTTCCCCCTCCCGGAGCTGCACAGCGGGGCTCGCTCTGCCTTGTGCCTACCCCCCATATCACACTTGGTGAGATTATCCCACAAAGGTGAGGGAAGGGGTACTTTAAAAGTCAGCCACAGACATTCTGAAGGAGAGAGAATGTGTTATGTTTTGATGGCATGCCCAGTGGATAATTTGGGTACGAAATGACAGATCCTAGAATACGTTCTAGAACGGAGGCCAGGAAAAAAGGAAGGACTGAATGAGTGTCTCTGTGTCGGGAAAAAAGAGGAAATGTTTTCGGATTCACAATGGGAAGGGGCTGAAGGAAGAGGGGACCCTGCAGGAGGCACACAAAGTCCGGGGGGGAAGGAAACCAACCGGTGGGGAAAGCAACTGCAGGAAAAGGCAACAGCAGCCCCCAAGCTGTTCCAGGCGCTGGGCACAGCTGGGACACTTGGAAGGATGGCCCCGTCTCACGCTGCATTTCCGATTGTTACACAGGGTCACGCTGTAACCCCCGCACCTCTGCCCCAGACCTCAGGGGCCAGTGGTACCCAGAGGCAGACCAGAGAGAGGGCTGCTGGAGATGAAAGGAATTTCAAGAAAAAGAAGGCTACCTTTCATGTTTGCACCTACTCTACTCAGAACAAAAACCACAAATACTGTGGACAGAAAAATCTCAGCTAGAGGTGGCAAAGAAAAACATAAGCCCTCGACTTCCAAGAATCTACAGAGCCATTGATGGGAATGTTGGGTTTCATATGGAGCCTGAGACTGAGTCATTTTTTTAAATATTTTTAAAACAAGCCATCGACTAGGAGAAAATATTTGCAAAAGACATTATCTGAAGGGCTGCTATCTAAAATATACAAGGAACTTTTAAAACTCTACAATACCAAAACAAACAGCCTGACTAAAACATGGGCGAGGGACCTGGCCATATGCCTCGCCAAATGGCAAAGAAGGAAAGGAAAAGATGCTCCACATCGTAAGTCACTAAGGAACTGACCACTAAAACAACAACGAGATCCCTATCAGAGCTGCCACGGTCCAAAACAATCACACCGCCAAAGTCCCTCGAGGGTGCGGAACAACAGGAACTCCCCCTTGTTGCTGGTGGGAGCGCGAAACGGGGCCGCGACTTTCAAGGACAGTCTGACAGTTTCTTACAAAACTCAGCACACTCCAGCCATTCGACCCAGCAGTCGCGCTCTGGTATCTGCCCCAGGAGCTGAGGACGTGTGTCCTCACACACAGCCTGCACACAGGTGTGTATAAGCAGCTTCATTCACAATGGCTGAAACTTGGAAGCAACCAAGATGTCTGTCCTTCAGGGGCGTGGAGAAGTCAACTGTGGTAACATCCAGATAATGGGACATTATTCAGCACTAAAAAGAAATGAGCCCTGGCTGCTGTGGCTCAGGGGTTGAGTGTCGGCCTGCGAATCAAAGGGTCGCTGGTTCAATTCCCAGTCAATGCACACACCTGGGTTGCAGGCCAGGCCTCCGGTAGGGGGTGTGCAAGAGAGAACCACACATCGATGTTTCTCTGCCTCCCTTCCCCTCTCTAAAAAATAAACTCTTAAAAAAATGAGCTATCAAGCAATGAAAGGCATGGAGGAACTTTAAATGCATAGTACAAAGTGAAAGAAGCCAGTCTTAAAAGGCCGCACACTGTATGAATCCAACTATGTGACAATCTGGAAAAGGCAAAGGAAGGGGAAAGTAATAAGGTCAACGACTGCCAGGGTTTAGCAGGGAGGGAGGACTCAGGAGATGGACCATGGGGGACCGTGAGCACAGTGAAACTGTTCTATGTGATATCACAATGATGATATCACAATGATGGATACATGTCGTTATACATTTGTCCAAACCCGTAGACTGTACCACACCAAGAGGGACAATTCTGTAAACTATGGACTTTGGATGATAACGATGTGTCAGTACAGGTTCCTCAGTCCTAACAGATGGACCCCTCTGTGTGGGGGTGTTGATAATGAGGAGGTTGTGTGTGTTGTGGGGGACATGGGGCATATGGGAAATCACTGTACTTCCTGATCAATTTGCTATGACCTAAATCTGCTCTAAGAAGTCTATTTTTAAATGATACATATATTACCTATATATGTATATAGTTATATAATAGAAGGGTGCAAACTTGCAAGTAATAGATAAGTCCTGGAGCTGCCCTGCACAGCATAGTGACTACAGAAAATACTGTGCTGTAATTACCGATCTTGCTGAGGGACTAGGGCTCAACCACCCCCACCTCACACACAAAGAAGTATGTTGATAGAGGTGCTAATTCTGTAATGGCAACCGTATGACAAAACACAGATGTATCAAATCAACATGTTGGACACCTTAAATTATACAATGTTATACGTCAAATATATTTCTAAATAAATGGATGAGGGATGGATGCATGTATATATGATGGATGGCTGGATGAATGGATAGATGGATGGTGCCTTCACAAGTCTGTAGGACACAAGAACTCCCAGACAGCTGACACCGGGGTTACGTTGCCCATTGAGACTTAGGGTGAGCAGAGAGAAACAAAACTAAACACACTCTTACCACACAATCCAGCAGTCAGTGGTCAAAAGTTCCTAAAAAGTTAGACTTCATTCACGTTCACTAATGTTGCGTGCTCATTTACTCCTGGGTACCCTTCCCCACCCTCCTGTAGTTAGTTGGGCTGCCACATGACCAGTTCTGGCCGGTGAAATGTGAACAGAGTCGGCCTGTATCACTTTCTCGCCGAAGCACCGGATCACCAGGGTCTGGATTTCTAGGCTGCCCTCCCGGCTGTGACCGCAGGGGAAGCACACACACTGGGATGAAGACGTTGACAGGTCAGCGCGGCGGCACGCCAGGCTGCCGGTCATCGGGGGACAACTGGTGTGATGACCAGCAGCAACTGCAGAGGGCTTTGCGTGAAGAAGGCATGAAAACTTCTGCCATGTTAACGCCCAAGGTTAACGCCAAGGTGTAGGGCTGTTTGCTGCCAGAGGCCACGCTAGTTCGTCCTAAGTGCTGCACCCAGGTGCAGTTTCCCGTGCAAGTCCACGCGACTCACTGGCACAGGTGTGCGGAGCTGCTTACCCATCGGGAGAACTGGGGACAACAGAAAGCTTGATCTTTTGTGCACAAAACCAAATAACTTTTACGTGAAATTTGAAATTTGTTTTGGGTTGTTTTTGTTTTTTAGATTTTATCTATCTATTTTTTTTTTTTTTTAGAGAGAGGGGAAGGGAGGGAGAAAGACAGGGACAGAAGCATGGATGTTTACATCAGTCAGTTGCCTCCTGCATGGGCCCTGACCTGGGACTGAATCTGCAACCCAGGCACGTGCCCTGATGGGGAATTGAACCGATGACCTTTCGCGTTACGGGATGACAGCCAAGCCACTGAGCCACACCAGTCAGGCCCCGTTTTGAGGGTTTTCTCCAATGTAAGCAACACTGAGGTGGGGACTGCAGAGCCCGATCTCCTCCCTCCAGGTTCCCGGAGAGTGAATTCTTAGGGCGCGCGGGGACGGCTGCCGTCCGTCACTTTGGAAAGTCGGGAGACTCACAGGGACAGACGCCTAAACAAAGGACACGGGCATTAACAAACCTGGCTGCCCAAAAGTCGGGGCTAATGTCAACCAAGGTGAGCGTCGCTGCGATTCCATCAAGATGTCCTGTTATTTATTTAACTTTTCCATTTTCATTTTTTATTTGGGTAAGATAATTGCTTGCGATAAGCCTCGGGCGGGGAGGTCTGGCGCACACGGAGCGGGAGGCAGCCTGAGCCGTCGTCTCCGGACGCGCCGGGAAGGGAGACGGCGTGTTAACATATTGAAATGATCTCAATTAGTGTCCTTTAATGGTTTTCTTCAAAAAGGAGGACCTCTCCACAGCAAATGGCCTACTTGTTACGAACGGTAAAAAAGCCTGTTAAGAAGATAATGTGTTTACTTGCTTAAGGAAAGATCTCTTGTGAGTGGATTTCATTAGGAACAAATGAAAAATATATTTCTAGTGTTTCTTCTCCCGGGCCCGATACCACAGTGCGACCCGTGTATTTCACTTTCCTGGCACCCACACCAGTGTCTCCCGTGGCTTCTGGCCATGACCGTAAACTAGGCAACCTTAGGGCTTGGGTGCCCTAAGTCCTAATATGGAACTTTGACAAATGAGACCCGCTTATTTAAGCAATGACTTAGCACACGATCCCAATCCTCTGAATGGAAATACAGCCACAACCACAGGCCGCCGTGTGCCGCTGTGCGCCCCTCTCCACCACCCTCACCCAACACCCAGGAGCCTAAGTAGGAGCAAGCCTGTGTGTGGCGCCTGCTCCTGTGAAGCTGGTTACGGCTGGAGGCATAGTCATGTGCTCAGTTGTGTAACGAGGAAAAGAGCCACCGGCGCTTGGTGACGCTCACAACCAGCCCCAGGGGTGGCCTGGCCGGCCTCCTGTGTTTCGGACGAGGAAACCGATGGGGAAACTGATGAGGAAACTGAGGTGTGGAGAGTAACTGGCCCAGGGTCACATTTCTACTGCCACTGCTGAATCCCATGAACAGCATGAGGGAGGGGAGTCACTGAGACCTTCTTCCTTCCCCAAGAAACCCTGCCTACCGAAAACACTTAAAAATAAAAGTTACATCCTTAAACTCCTTAAAAAAAAAAAAAAGACGGTACAGGCAGTCACCCTTAGTAATCTGCGGGCTAACATCACTGGCACTGCTGTCCTCGCTCGGACGCCTCCCGGAGGCTGTCCTGTCTCCATCCCTGAACTCACTCCGCAGTCCAGGTCCGCCCGCCCTCCTCCCCACCGCCTGTGGCTGAAGGGTGCGGTGCCCTTCACTCGTCCGAGGCCCGTGGTCAGTCCCTCCTCCCTCCCACTTGACCTTCTGTGCGTGCGTTCTGATGCCACTTCAATCCATGTCCTTCTCTTTTCCCCTTGTTCTGTCCTCCTCCTCCTCCACGTCTCACCTTTCCTTCCTTCTTTCCTTTTCTTCCTCCACCTCCTCCCTCCTTCAAGTGTGGTGCACTGCTGTGTTTTGTTAAATATGCTGCAGACGATGAACTAGACCTGCCAGACCATAACGCACCAAGATGGGTGACTTAGCCCTTCGTCCATCATCCCAGCGCTGCCTGGAAGCTTAGCCACCAGGTGGGAGGGAAGCTCATGTTCCTTGGAGCTTCCTGTGGCAGCCATCCCCGAGCAGAGCCCATGGCCGGCAAGTGCAAGGCCTGAGACACACAGAACAGAGAAGCAGGAAAGAAGGCAGTGAGTCCTACAGTAACTTACATGTAATAATCACAAAAATTCTAGCTGTGTTTGAATAGAATTGGGGAGCGATCAATTCTCTGGTGGAAGAATCATTCCAAAGGGGAATGGCTTCCCGTTCCACAGAGAAAGGAGTGGTCTCCCTGCGACTCTCTGTAAACTGGACCCACCCTCCTTTATTCTGGGTGCTTTGAATCTGACACTGATGACGCCTAATGGCAGGAAGGTGGACCTTAACTTTCAAAGGGCCTCCCTACCCTTGAAGATGAGCCATCACCCCATGGACCCTCTCTCCCTATGCACACCCCACCCCAAGACGGCTATCTGGAAGCCATGGGTCAGTTCTCCCTCCCACGTAGCCTCAAAACAGCCGGTGAGCAGGTCCTGTCCCACCGCTGCCTTGCTGTGTTTGAGTTCCTCCTCCCCAGGCGGCTCTCCTCTGCGTGGCGCCTGGATCACCGTTTGCCCGGGGCCCCGTTGGGGCCTCCTATGTAGACTCCATGCCACCAGCGTCACCCTTCTCCTCCAGCGTATCACTCAGCGCTGCCTCCGTTACGCCACCCGCCTCTGCTCTGCTCACCACGCCCCGCAGCTCGTCACCAGCCCTGTGGCTGGCTGAGCCCAAATTCTGCAACAAGATCACCAGGTTTCCAGGAACCCCTCCCACCTCCTCTTTGCCACCTCCTGGATCCCCAGCCATACCCATGAAAGTCACTTTCCATTCCTGAACGGGCCTCTCTCTCTCCTGCCTGGCTTTGCATTTCCCGCCCCTTCCCCACGGATGGTCAGTCAAACCCTTGGTGCCTGGACATGGCCCAGTTCCTCTGTCCCTGCTCCCCTGTTCTCCTCAGGAGCCTCAGCACAGCCCCTGCCACCCTGCCATGTAAAGGCTGATTCACTTGTCCCTTCTCCTTGCCTGACACTGGGGGACCAATGCTGTATCTTACATCACCATATACTGCCTAGTAATAGCATCCAAAGTACCAGTTACGTGGTGTTACATGTAACTTTAGAGTCTATATGTTAACATCCATGGTTGAAACTGCACCGTGTCTTCACTAGGTCGTGAATGCCTGTCCCATTGCCCCAAATACATTCTAGGACTCTGAAGACTGAGGACCAGTTGTTTCACTTCCCTTATCTTCTCCGTAGTTCCTGTGGCCTCACGTGGGGAAAATGAAGAGGACCAAAAGTCAGCACCTTGGGGAGAATGGGCGATGCAGCAGAGAGAGAGAGAGAAATGATGCACCCAAACCCGGAGGGAAGGAATCTTTACTTGTGGAGACCCCACCCTGCTGCATCTAACTCAGCACCGTGGTCCACCCCATCCATCATAAGATGGGGACACTGACTGTATTTCCCCGTTCTCCCCCACAAGCAGGAGGAGGCTCTGCTGCCTTTACACCTGTGTGCCCAACGCAATCCAAGAAGATGAACAGGATCACGGATGGCAAATCATTTCCACCCCCATCCCCCGCCCCCCGACACCCGCACACTCGGGTTGGTGGCGGCTGTCTGCAGCGCTGCGCTGAGAACATTTAGGAGCCAAGTCAGGGCTCAGCAGAAAGTGTGGTTACTCAACCAGCAATGGCTTCCAAAGGCCCATGAACAAGACAGTGTCCCACGTGCTAGAGATTTTCCATCCAGACCTAGAGACTTCAGGAGGTGAGGAAATAATTCCTTCTAATCCTTCAGCACTCGAATTGGACAGATATTAAATCACTTCTCCCCACCCACGGATGGAGGGGGGCAGGTGGCAGGAGGAACGGACTAAGTCCCAGAGTCGCGTCAAGCATAACACCACCTCCTCTGGGCCAAGGAATGCCTCTAGAGAACCTCACCCCCAGAACTTGGGGTGCCCTGTTCCACCCAGAAAACTCCTGCTCAGTCCTTGGGACATGCTTGAATGTAAACTCCCTGGTGAAGTCTTCCCCGGGTCCTCCAGCCTACGCCATCCGTGTGCACGGCCCTGGGCCATGTCCCACTGTGATACCAGCGCAGTGGGCACACGCCCTCTTGGTTTCTACACAGCGGTTTCTCCCGCAGACCACAGCGCTCCATGTGCGTGTGCCCTGAGTCCCGTTCCACTCTGCATTCTCGATGCTTCTTCACCCAGGGAGCTGAGTGGACTTGGATTTTTACTGAATTGTAAGCTTCCCTTAAAAAGCAGTTTCGAGGCATTGCTGATTTTAAAAACCAATTAGCAGTGTGCACGTTTTCTCACTGGGTAAACTGAGGTTCGGACCCTTCATCGCGTTGCCCAGATCACTTGGTCCAGTGGCGTGGGCGGATCCAGCAGATCAACCCAGGGGCTCGGATACCCTGTGACGACGTCACTGCTCCCCTCTCCTGACATCCTCCCTTCACTAGAGGCGGCTGGGCGAGCTCGGCACGAACAAGACACAATCCATGCTTTACCACGTCTGTTACCACTTGCTCCAAATAGCACCACTGCAACCTGTGCTGGTGCTCACCTGGTTCGGTCTGACCCTCTGGGGACACGACAGGCAGAACAGAGAGCCAGCATGGAGCAGGGCCCCTCAAAAAGTGCCCCCGAATCCCATTCACTCTCCAAGTGGGAGAGTTTGTACAACTAGAAACTGCTATGCTTCAGGTCAAGCAAATGAGCTGCGGCAACAGCGCCAACCACAGGCAGGGACGTGAGTTCTTATTTATAAGGGCCCCTATCATGTCAGAATGTGTTTATTTTTCTGCAAGGAAACCAGGCCAATTCGTTCAACTGTTTGCAATGCCATCATGCGCTGATGAAGTGGAAGTTTTCTCTGGGCTCAATGTGACAACATGCCGGCTGCTGACTTTTGGGGGCCCATCACCAGGGAGCCGGAAGGGGAGGCCTGTTGGTTTTTCCAGCATTCACTGAGCATCTTCAATCACCCAACACCGCACGAGGCGGAGCATGCTGGAGGGGGAAAGAGGCGAGGGCTGTGTCAGAGTCCCCTTATCTGTAAAATAAGGATAATATCTGCCCTGCCTCCATCAATGAGTCGTGGTATGGATGAAATAGTGGGTAAGAGAACCCTGTGTAAACCACGACCCACAGCTTTCTCTCACAGCACCCTATTCCCTCCCTAACCTTTGTAATTATCCGTGAGTGTTTTGTTCATATTGCTGCTTAGTTTACCATCTATCTGCTCTGGTACAAATGCGAGCTCCCTTTGGGCAGGAATCTAGAACAGTGGCTGATGCTGTGGTCACTGTCATCCTCCTGCTATCCCCCCTCAAGGCATACTTGATCCTGCTTCTGCACTTCTGCTCCAGTGCTCCCTCCCCTCATCATGACAGCAGTCTGAGCCCTAGCAGTCCCTGAGAGGCCACTTCAAGTCTCACTGCTCCTTCCTGTGAAGTTGTTTTCTCATCCCTTTTTAAAACCTCCCTTTGCCAGGCAGTTCTTCACCAGGGAGCACACTGTCCACGGCCCGCGGTCACACAGGTCCTCGCCTGGCACGGGTGAGTCACTTGGTATGTTTTCTCCGCCCTCCTAAATCCAGTGTAGTTCCCGGTCCAGCTCTGATTCCGTATTCCCTAACAAGAGGCATATTTCTCACACACACAACACACACACACACACACACACACACACACACAAACAGAAGAGCGTGTCCTAGAACAGAAGACCCATAATCAAAAACCCTACAACATCCCAGGTTGAAGGAGATGCTGGGCCCAGGATTACTCTGCAAACTTGCCAAGGAGCTGACATTGCCTTCCCGCTCGGTTACCTCCACCACCCTGATGCTTGCTGACCCTCCACACCTGGAAACCGGGGAACTTCCCAAAGGAACTAATTCATTCCTACTCCAAACCTAGGAGGGAGCTTCCCTGGTAACAGTCAGGTGTCCTGTGGGCAGAGGCTCCTGGGAATTTAAACTCTCCCCCCATGTGGCCATCTTCCCCACCCTCTTGGATTCCCTTGTCCCAGATGGATCCACCCCAATGACTCAGCCATCTCACAACCGATTCTCTGCAGACAGTACCTGGGTGTCCTACAAGTCACTTCCACGCTAACACTAACCGCCCAGTTAGCACAGAGCCACAGGGTAAGGACTCAGGCCCACGTAACTGCCCCCCCACTTAAGACACCAAGGGCAAGCAGTGAATTCCCACAGTCATTTCGCTCTGTCCATGTTGGCTATAAATCCGGACTTTCCTCCTCTCCTCTGCAGGTCTGTGATTTCCTGGGACAGCCCACAGAACTCAGGAAGTGAGTTATAAGAACTGGTAAACATACTTGACTTATGTTTACCGGTTTCTTATAAAGGACGCAACCCAGGAACAGCCAAATGGAAGAGATGCACAGGCAAGGCGTGGTGGGGGGTGAGGATTCCATGTTCTCACCAGACCCACCGCCCACCCAGCACACCTCAGTGTGTTCATCAGCCAGAATGCTCATCAGATCTCCTCGTTCAAGAGTTTCATAAGCTTAATTCTTAGCTCCCCACCCCCAACCCCTTCATGTAGGTCGGCGGGTGAGGCTCAAAGTTCCAACCCTCTAGTCACGTGGTCCCTCAGGTGACAGGCCTGGCCTTAAGTCACCCCATTAGCATAAACTCATAGTCTAATCACAACAGCCAAGTGTGCTAAAGTGTCTCTCTTGACTTAGGTGAGTTGGGGGCCCTCTGAGAAGTTATTATGCTTTCCGCTTTTGATAATGACAGATGAATTCATCTGCTTTCCATCTTGCTCTGGCTGCTAGGAAGCATAATATGAAATTTGTTGCTTCATCACAACAATTGTGATCATCTATATGATGGGCAATATTTGATCGCCCTTCTTTGGCTCAGTCAAGTTTTCGGCTTTTATCCTATTGCACTAACCTTATTATACACGGTCCCTTTAGAGTCTTCCTGAAAAGAGATGAGGTATAAATAAACTACCTGACAGCATAGCTGTAGGGCCAGTGTCTAAAGAGGATTTAATAAAATGAACACCCACATGGAGCCTGCTGAGCTATGTCGATCAGCTTCCTCAAAGCAAAGTGCACATACCCCTGCGAAGTCAAGCCTCTGAACAGTTTTGGGGGCCAGTGGGATGTCACATAGAACCCTACCCAACATCATATGTCCTCTGTGTACACCCACGGGGTGTACTTAGCCCACAGGGTTCACCATGCCTGGGGGTGGCAGTGAAGTTTGGAGTGTAGAAGAGGAGAACGTTAGCAGCCGGCCCAGGAATACGGTGCAGCCCCAAATCAGGGCAGACTGCCACAGGCAAAGTTTGTGTGAGTGAGACGGGACTTCAACTGGACCTCTCCTGTTCTGAGCTATGAGCTGCTCAAAGACAGTGGCTGGGTAGCACTTATTTTTCATTCCTCCACACTCAGCAAAGTGCCTGGCACACCCGGGATACTCAAGGTAAGTGTTTGTTCTTCTTTTAGGGTTATGCTTTGTTTTCCTTCTAATGTTGAGGCTTACGACTGGGAGCACCAGGAAGCAAATTGATAAATTTGTTTCCATGGCAGAAGAGAACTCAGTGTGAGGAACCAGCAGACCTGGGCTCTGGGCCCCCTTATTGAGGAACTCTGTGATTCACACAGAACAGATGGCAGCAGTGGGGGCAGCAGCTGAATCAGATTTTGGATTCCCACACTGGCTCCTCTTCCTGCTCTGTGTCTCTGGGCAGTCATTCAGCCTCTCTGTGCTTCCTAGTTCCTCCTCTGCAAAGTGAGGGTGAGCACCTAGCAGGCGTTTGGGGGACTAGATGAGTTACGTTGTGAAGTATTCGGAATACTTCCTAGCATGTATTAACTAACATTCATGTTAGCTTTTGTTATCTTTAATAAGTCACAGTGTGTCTCAGCCTTGACTTTGGGCATCCCGTGAGAGTCAGGCTAGAACTGGACGAGAGGTGTCCGATATGCAGCAGGCCAGCATCACCGCTTTCTAATTCTCTGCCCACAACAGACATCACTAATTGATCACAGCACTCTCTCCCACTAAGCTCAGTCAAAGCTTTAAAATCTTTCCCAGGGCAATACTCCAGGCAGTCACTGTGAGTCTTTCAGAGTTAACACAAGAAAGAAATCCAATTTGCTATCCTGGGAAGAGATTCTCTTACAGATTGTCATTCTTAATGAACAGACATGAGGAAGGGGTGAGGAGGGCATGGGAGAGGAACGCAGCCAGGTGGTTGGGGGCTTCAGGGCCAGTCCAGGTACATCCTGGATCACCCAGCCCTGCAGACACACAGCTTATGACTTTGCTATTCCTCAGCTTCCCCCGGGACAACGACTGGTCTATTTTCTCCTTCTGCAGTGTAATCGCAGAGATAAAATGGCGTGTGGCTAATTGCTGGGTAGGCCACAGACAGAGCCACCCCGCATGCAGTTTCAGACTGGCAGAGGCTGTTAATTCTTCAACATGATACCTGAGCGATCACAGAGGCGTGTGGAAGTGGAGAGGAGGCTGCCGGGAGACAAGGGTGGCTCTGGAGAAAGGCTGGTCAAGAGCAACCTGGCGTAAAAAGGACAGATGTACTCTGGGCAGAAATACAAGGGGGCAGCTGAGGCTCAGACCTGGGAGAGAGGTCTTTTACCTGTGAGAATTAGTAAGCTGCCATTCAAAGTTAGTTCTTAGTTATCCATGAAAATCCACGCATAGTACAAAATAACATGTACCATGTGGATTAAAATAAGCCAGCTGAATGAGCATATTTGTATTCATCTAACCAGAACTCCTTGCTGTTACTATATATATTAGTATCTGTGATGACAACTTTCCTTTCTCCGCTTCCCTCTGTTACTCTGTGATCTTCTTTTGCTCCTCCCTCTCCCTCCAAGTGCTAATCCCATCATCAGTGTGTCCTAGTGATGGTCTTCCTACCTTTCTGTTGTCCCACCTCCAGTGCCACTGCCCTCCTTCGGGCACAAGCATCACAGCTGGCCCCGGGCCCCGACTTCTGGCCCCGGCTCTTCCTGCACATCACCCTCTGGGCCAGGTTTCTCCACCCAGAGCCTCCCATGGCTCCCCCTGCCTGTCAAGTGAAGCCCAAGCTCCCAGCCTGGCATTCGCTCCATCCATCTCTCGGGACTCCCCACTGCCACCTCCACTCCTTCCACTAGCCCCAAAGAGCCTGGAAGCTCCTCATGAGATGTACTGTCTCCCCCTCTTGGAGCCCGTGCTCGGCTGCTCCCCCACGTGAACAGCCTCCCCAGCAACTCTGCAGGCCAGGCCGCGGTGGCCCTGCAGCATGTGTAAGTGTGCTGACGGCTACCCCATTGAGTCCCACAGCCGCGACACCATTCCCTGGGCAACGGGAGCCCTGAACACGTCCTACCTCCTTGGAGCCCCTCCCTGCGTGTCCAGCCCCCCAGGGCAAGGGCTCCTCCAGCCGGGGCCCCAACCTGACCGGCCTTGGCCTGGTGGCAATGGGGGCTCTGCTAACCTGCTGTTAGGAGAGGTGGGAGCTGGAGAAGGGGTTGGCAGAGGAGCATGGTGTGTAAAAATCTCTTTGGAATCCTCTCTCGTCTTTATCTCCTATATCTTCCGTGTTATTCTCTGATTTCCCAAATTCCCTTTCAGGCCATTAAATCAAAGGCACAATCTTCTGATAGGTTCCAAGTCATTTTCCCCCCAACACAAACCCTAGCCAACTAGGTGCAGGCTAAACATAGACCTCATCCCCCTTGAAGTCCTGCCTTATAAATCTGAGGCGGAGGGAGTCGTCCTGACACAGCCTCAGTTGGAAACCAAACCCGCACCACCTCCACTTCATGCACCTCCAGGATGGGGCCGCTTTGGCTGCTCCCCACCCCCTCTGCCCATCTGCTGGGATGGCGTGGTGCCCGCTCACAAGTTGGTTGGAGCCTATGGAGGTGCCAGGCAACAATGTGTTTTGATGGGCAGCCTGCAGAAGGTGGCAATTGCCATCTCTTGTGACTGAAGGCCATAAGCGGTGCCAGCCCTGGCATGCCAGGTCTCTGTACACTTGTTCACACCTGTTGACTCTCCAGTGCCAAGAAAAGCGTACTTGAGCTGGGGACGAGCATGGGGGAGCACACGTTCCCCGAGCGCCAGCCTCTCTGGGCTTCCCTGTGGGGGCGTCCGGAACGTGGAGGGAGGCAGTCAGCCCGACCCAGAGCCACACCTGGGTCCAGCGCTGGGATGCGTGTCTGACACGAGTCTGCGCTGAGGAAACGGTGCCCGGTGGGGGACCGCAACACAGCGCAGTTCCACACAGACACGAGCCGTCTTCCCAAGGCAGAGAGGAGAGGCAAAGCCAGGGCTGGGCTGAGTCTGGAAGAGCCCTTCCCACTGACGGCCTGAGAAGCTCCATCCCATCCACCTGAAGGCCGCCACTTCCTTACTCCCTGACCTGTCCTTGGGAATTGCGTTCCCAGCTGGGGCCTGAGCCCAGCTCCAGAGTCGGACAGGCCTGTCGCTCAGCTCCGCTAACTGACCAAGTTACTAACCTCAGCTGAGCCTCAGGCTTCTCATCTCTAAAATGGGCACAACCACACCTGCCTCCTTGGATGGATGTGAGAATGAGATGGGACAAAATACGTTAATGCCTAATGTGGTGTCTGATACATAGTAAGTGCTCATCAAATTAGTTTCTTCTTTTGCCTTGCTGTTCCCTGTCTTCCTTCCTTCCCCATTCCAGACCGGGAATGTGTTTCAGGAGCCAAACGATACAACAGATGCCAGTCTAGGTAGGACTAAGCAGCTGAAGAGATTCCAAGGTAAACACAGAGGGAGAGAGAAAGGAAGGGGAAGAGATGGAAAGAGGCGAGGAGCACACTGGGATTTCCTTCTGAAAGGCCCCTTCCGTCTCCGCGCTCCCTGGCCAACTCCCCAGCCCCATTGAGCCAGTGCTCCACGCCCCGTCCCCTCCCGAGCTCACCACTGCCTGCCCACTCCTTCCTCCCATCTCCTCCAGATGCCCACTGAACATGAGGACAGACAGCACATAGTGAATCCCCATGTTCTAGAGGCCATGCCCGTGCACACAGACCAGCCTGCACCTCGCCCTTCACACTGTCTCGCTCACTCCCCAGGGAGGCCAGCAGCGCGCCCATGGCAGCGCTGGGCAGAGGGAGGATGACCCGGGCAGGAGTGCTGCCTCCCAGGTTCTCAGTGAAGGAGGAAGAAATACGCTCAGATAACCTTGAACAAGCCAGACCGCACTGAAGCGCCAACCAAGACCCGAGCAAACAGCTCGGGGAAATACGGCTTCAATCTGTCTCTGCCCTCCACCTTTGGCAGGTGCTCGCTCACATGCCATCCTCCTCGGTCAGACCCGCCTGCTGCCACAGGCCCTGACGGCAGGGCCCACGAGCATGCTGGCACGCCGGCACGTGCAGCGCAAGAGGTCTCACCGACCCAGACAGCCTTGTTTGCATCGGAAAATAGGAGAGGCCGTGAGATGTTTATTTGGGTGGCTGGTCCGATCCCTCTGGTTTCACGGCCTTACTTTAATCCAGTGGTGGTCCATTGGATTTTCAGGGTGAGTGACATATTTAGTGACAGATCTGGATGCTGGAATGTCATATGTAGGAACATGTAGGAACATTCCTGTAGGAATGTCACATGTAGAAACAGGATCTTGAGTCTGTAGCTAAAAGCCTGAAAGACAGCTCAGATCTGCTGGAAATCCCCGAGGGATTTCCCTGAGGAACTTCCCTCCATGCTGGATGAGGTACGTGAAAAAGGAAATGAAGAGCAGCAAACCAGTAGAAGAAAATACTCAGGCAAACCCGCACCTGTTTCCCACCATGGGGCAACTAGGTAAAGAGGAGAAATGGAATGGGCCAGGGGGTGAAAATGGAAGACCGAGTCTAGGAAGTGGAAGAAAATTCTCGCAGGGGATTTTGCTGATGCCTCAGGACCTCCAATGGAGTGTGGGCCCCTCAAGCTGCAAGGGCGCTTGAACAGAGTGGGTGGGATGGATCGCCAAATCCCAGACACAGTCTAGAGTTCATGTCCATTGAAGGCCGAGGGAGAATCAACCCACAAGAAAGCAGTCACTCAATTCACAAAACAATGTATTTCCCCTAGGAGCCTCTTTCCAGGGACCAGTGGTGAGCTCAAACACAGCCCCTACACAGTTGTTGGTAATCCTCAAAGACCATGGGACAGAAACAGGAAGCCTCAGGAGGTAAGAAAAGGGTGAACTAGAGTCCTCATTATGTCGAGGTGAGGTAGAGGGGAGATTTAGGAGAGCTAGCTTCTCTGCCTGCCACAGTGGCCGATGGCTGCCAGGGACGCCCAGCACAGCTCCACCGCGACCTGGACCCTGAAAGCCACCGAAGTGCCAGCAGAGCCCGGGCACGCTGCCAGGCCTGGGAGAAAATAGACTGTCCACTCCCCTCCCTGCTCCTCCCCGTCACCCAGGAAGCAGGGCCCTACCCTGCCCCAGGCCAGTCTGCTCTGTGCTGCTGTCGCTCCCAACTGTCTGAGAAGGTCACGGGCTCGTCTCAGCCAGGTCTCCCACTTCCCTGAAGGGAAGGGCCAACTCCAGCCCCAGACCCAGCCCCGCAGCACCAGTCTCCGACTCAGCAGACCACTAACCCGCCTTCCGAGAGAAGAAGGGAGCGTGGGGGCTGCACTTGGGCTTCTCCTCCCAGGCTCCACCTGAGTCCCTCAGAGCCCCTCCCTCACTCATTGAATATCTGTCTGCCCAGGGGGGGAAGTCTGGGCACAGGCTTTCCTCAAAGACCAGAATAAAAAGTCCCATCTCGACCACTCGGTGCGAATCCTCAGAGCACTAAGCCTCAGTCTCCTCATCTGTAAAATGGGGCTGAATACCACCTGCTCATAGGACTATCCCAAGAGGATACAAGAGATGGTGTAAAGCACACACGTGGGACCTCACACATGCACTCAGTAAAGGGTCAATGGCATGGTTATTACCATGAACCTGACCTGCACTAGGCAAGAAGAATCCCTCGCTTTAGGAAGATGAAACTAACAACCCACATTTACAGCCCCTCACAATGACCACTCCTCAGATTTGCTCCTAGATTACTAGCTGTGTGGTCTTGGAGCAAGTCCTTTAACTGTTTTCTGCCTCAGTTTTCTCATCTGCAAAACATGTATAATAATAAATCCCACCTTGTAGGATTGTTCTGATAATTAAATATATACATTGCCAAGCACCCAGTAAACATTTGTTATAGTGATAATTATCATTTTAACTTGGATTATAGAAAGGTCAGTGTGGCTGTGATGGGGGCAAAGTAAAAACGGAGGCAAATGAAAGATATCTTATAGTAAACCAGGCAAGAGAGTGGCTTGGATCAGAGCAACAACAGGGCTGGAGCGAAGTGCCTCGATTCTGGATCTAGACAGAAGGTAGAGAGGGAAAGTATTCGCTGCAACATCAGTGGTGGGGGCGTGAGAGCGAGAGAGCAGCTAGGATGACTCCCGAGTGTGAGGCTTAGCCATTGGAAGGCTGGACAGAGGGAAGAAGGTGCAGGGGTGAGGTCAGGGGTCCCTGATTTTAGGTGCAATTGGTCTTCCAACTGGAGACACCAAGCAGACAGCTCTATGTAAAACTCAAGCTCAGGGTGAGGTGCCCGCTAGAGGTATGAATGTCTATCTAAAGCCAGGAGACCTGGGTGAAATTATTAGAGACCAGGAGTGAATATAAAGGAAAGGTCCAGAGAGCGAGACCCGGGACCCTCCTGCACTTAGACTTAGAGGTTATAAAATTAAGAGAGACCCATTAAGGAAAGCAACAAGGGGCAGCCAGGGTGGCAGAACAGAGAGAACATGGTCTTGGGCTACAACTGAAGCAGGGACTTCTAAGGGAACAACGGATCAACTGGACCGCATGCAGGGCTGTTGCCTGAGTAAGACGGGGCTGAGGACTGACATTGCACTTGGCAGTGTGGGGGAACTGGTTACTTTGAAAGTTTTCTTAGGTGGTGTGGTTGGGGGTGGGGTCAGCCTCAATAGAGTCCATCTAAACAAAAACAAGGAGACAGAAAGTAGAAACAGCAAGTGTGGATGACGTCTTTAAGGAATTGTTCAGGTAATGGACAGGGAAGGAATGGGCTGTCCTGGAGAGAGGGACAGGGTCCAGGGAGGGTCTTAGTGTGTCGGGGTTTTTATCTGTTTAACGGGAGATATTGTGGCATGTTTGATCATTCCCAAAAGTAGTCCCCCACAGAGGGAGAACTGCAGTAGAAAGAAGGGATGCCTCCAGGAGTGATGGCCTAGAGCAACCAAGATTACCTGGGGCAAAAGCAGGTGGACTGACAGGTGTAGCAGCCCAAGTGTTTATTCCCTTCTGCTCACGTGATTTTCTCAGTGAAATGTGAAGCAAGCTCATTACCAGAGAGTCCAGAGAGGACGCCGGAAGGTGACTGGTAAGAGCAAGGTGGTGTTGCCAGCCAGGAGACGGGGAATGTGGTAGATGTGGAAAGTGGGGGGTGGGAGGACTCCTGGGCCCCTTGAGCTTGGTCAACCACGAACTTAGGCAAGGCAGTTAGTGTGGCCTGTGCTGCTCTCCAGCGAGGTCCGGCGTCAGGGTGGAGCACGGGAGGGGAGGAGGCTGGAGTGAACGAGGGCTGGGGTTCTGCCAGGCAAACGTGACGGAGAGACAGGGATGAGGAATATGAAGGTTGATATGCTTGGAGAATTAAATCCGTTAGAAAGAATAAGAGCTTCCCAACAGCTCAGACCCAGCCATCCAAACTCCTAATTCGAACAGTGACAGTGTCACCCTGAGTCATCTCCGTTCCAAGTCTCCTCACCTATCAAATGGGGATCGTAACCCACCTCAGAGGACAGTTGTGACGGGATGTGATAGAGGTGACGGTAATTTATGAGTCAAAGCAAGGCATCATTTACAAGCCGAAATTCTAGTTGGACATTCTTCGTTAGCCCAATGTGACTTACTGTTCATTCTTGAAAGTAATAAAGAATGCATTTCTCTAAAACAGCACTGTATAACTAAAAAATGTTTCTTTACATGTTTTACATGTATACTAATTCACTAGCACTAGATTTACATGTAATGATGCGGAAAGATGTTAAGTGAAAAAAGTTGCAGACCAGAACGTATACAACAAAGATATTTTACTTTTAAATCCATGTGCATATTGTATATGGGGCACAGTGTGTACAACTCACTAAGCACAGAAGTGAATCTAAGACTAAACATATCAAGGTGTTGACAGTGGTTACTGCTAAGAGGTTACTGTAATGGAGGAAACTTTAATTTTGTGTTATATATCTGTGTTGTTGGAATTTTTAAATATATAACCAGTAACTATTTCTTTTGAAAATAAAAAATGAAAAAAAGCTATATTTTTATTTGTTTTTGAAGAGAGAGAGTGCACCCACTTACTTCCTTGAGAATCCCCCAGTGAACCCATGCCTAAATTAAATCCGAGGTCTGTGCTCCCTTGGAGCGAGTAGACATGGTTCTAAATCATCCCTCATGACCCACTGCCTACTCTCTTGCCTTATCTACTCTGGAACTTGGCAGGGGGGGGGTGAATATGGGTCAAAATAGATAAAAAGAAAGAAACGAGAGAGAGAGAGAGAGAGAGAGAGAGAGAGAGGGAGGGAGGGAGGGAGGGAGGGAGGGAGAAGGGCGTGAAAACAGAAGAAGGGGAAGAAAGAACAGAGGTCCTTCTACTTCCCTCTCCTCCCCGTATGTCCCCCCAAGAGCCAGTGGGGGTGAGAAGGAGGGAATGCCACCAGCTGTAAGGACATGTGCCCATGGGACGGGCAGAACAGCACAGGGTTTAAACGCAGAAGGTAAGAACCACAACAGTGACAACTCCCATCACCAGGTGCTGACTATTGGGCTGGATCTTTTACACACATTTGCTCAAAATAAGGATTTTAATACCTAATTATGAAAAGACGCTCACTGTTACTCATCATCAGAGGTATGCAAATTAAAACCACAGCGAGCTATCACTCCACACCTGTCAGAATGGCTATCGTCAGTAAATCAGTAACAACAATTGTCGGTAAGGATGTAGAGAAAAGGAACCTCTGTGCACTGTGGTGGGAATGCAGACCGGTGCAGCCACTGTGGAAATACTATGGAGGTTCCTCAAAAGATTAAAAGTGGAACTGCCTTATGACCCAGCAGTTCCACTTCTGGGTATTTATCTGAAGAAATATAAGGCACTAATTTGGAAAGATATATGCACCCCTCTTCCTACAGCATTATTTACAATGGCCAATATGGGGAGGCAACCCAAGTGTCCACTGGTAAGCAATTGGATAGAGAAGATGGGGTACATATCTACAATGGAATATTACTCGGCCATTAAAAAAAAGAATGAAATCTTGCCATTTGTGACAACACAGATGGACCCTAGAGGGCATTATGCTAAGTGAAATAAGTCAGACACAGAAAGACAAATGCCTTATTATTTCACTTACATATGAAATCTAAAAAACAAAATAAATGCACAAACAAAACAGAAATAAACTCATACAGGGAACAAACTGATGGTTGTTGATAAGAGAGAGGCTTGGGGGCGAAACCTGGGTGAAAAAGCGGAAGGGTTTAAGCAGCACAAATTGGCGGTTACAAAACGGTCACAGGGACATAAAGTGCGGCTTAGGAAATAAAGTCAATACTATTGTGACAAGTGTGTAGGGTGCCAGGTGGGTCCTAGACTTATTGTGGTTATCACTTGTAATTTATATAAATGTCTAGCCACTCTGCTATTACCTGAAACTAATATAATATTGAATGTCACCTGGAATTGAAATTTTTTTCATTTAAAAAAAAATGAAAAGCAAAAACTCTGACTTCTTAGAACGGTAACTTCCCTCATTATCTTAACTTTCTCACCTGTCTCACGGGGAAAACTTCCTACCTTGCTGGGCTTTTGGAGGATCAAACAAGATCCTACATAAATAAAAGCATTGTTCATTCTATAAATTGATGATATTATTGTCACTCCAGCTACTGAGCCAGACTGGAGAATGCTCACTGGCGTGAGGTGCAGCGAACCTGGTACCCAGTGGTTACCATGTGGTTGCTCTGTAGACCTCCAGAAAAATGGTGACTGTGGAAATAATTCTAGTCCCATTCACAGATTTTAAATAACTGAGTGTATGCAGGGGAGAGGATTTGGCTGCGGGGAGGGGTGGTCGCCAGTACCACGCAGCTGCTATGGCTGTGAAAATTTAACCTCAAGCAGCCTAAACATTCATTTTACAATGTACACTGCTGATTACTTAATTATGTCTAAAATATAAGTCAGACACACTACAAACCCCAGGGAGTAAATTACACAGATCTATGAAGCAACGTCTCTGCACTCGGTCTGGTCTCACATTTCTGAATTATCTTTCCCCCCCGGTGAATCTGAATAAGCTCTTCCTTTTCTGCAAAACGTATGGCTATTGCAACCGAACGATCGTTTTCTCAGTATCATAAGGTCCGGGTAGGAGAGCGCCTCTTCAGCAGAGCATTTCGGACTCTCACCAACAGGTTCTTATCTGTATGTATGTTTGAACTAGGAGATCTACATATGCTTGATCTCAGCATGAACTTCCCTATGACCTGATTTTGTTACCATGGCCACCAATTATCAGATGAGTCTTGTTGACTGCAGAACAACAGTCAGAGGATTTCTATTAAGTTCCAGGGTGGAAAAACAGTCGTATTTCGTGAACACATTTTATAGATTATTTTCCCCATTTGCCTGGCCCAAGGTCTGACTCCCTCTATCTGCGGACAACGTAGTTGTTACATAGAATCCAAATGAAAGGCATCCTGGGGCCAGTAATTAAATTTTCCCATGAAATGAATGGACCCGCTGGGACTCCCATTCCCCACTTCTCCCTCTGAGACACAGCCACGTAGGTCCTACCCAGAACCCACCTACAATCCTGCTTTCCTAAAATAATTTCCAACCCACTGCACAGCCTCACAGGGGTACATGTAGGTGAAAACACACTATACCCTCTGCTGATATCCGGCATCCCGTATGTGCCAAACTCCCAAGAGTATTTTCGAAAGGCTCCGCTGGGTGAGTTTTTCATTTAATCATTCAAGCCAGTGGGAGTGGCCCAGTGATCCAATGATCTCGTGAAAACCACACCTGATAATTTACACATGTTGACACTAACAGGTAACACGCAGGCACGGGATGTTTTATGACTAAAGGAGTCTCCAGCAGCTGCCAGAAGCAATTAACGGACTTGGTGACTTAAAGCAACAGAGATTAATTAATTCTCTCAGGGTCTGGAGGCCAACGCCTTGATTTCAGACCCTTGAGACCAGCAGCGCTCTCTCCACAGGCTCCAGAGGAGAATACTTCTCTGCCTCTTTCAGCCTTGGGCAGCCCAGGCATTCCTTGGCTCGCAGCTGCATCACTCCAGTCTCTGCCTCCGTCTCCATCTCCATCTCCGTCTCCACAGGGTCTTCTGTGCTGTGGCTTCTCCCTCTTCTTCCACCTAAAGGTTCTTGTTGTCAGATTCAGAGCCCACTGGATGATCCAGGATGGCCTCTTCTTGAGAACCTTAGTTGCATCTGCAAAGACTCTTTTCCAAACAAGATCGTAGTCACTAATTGTGGAGGCTAAGATGTGAGCGTGTCTGAAGATTTTCTGAAGGTTTTATACAATTAAACTTAGAATTGTTGTATGTGCAATGTCAGGTACTTATCACCAATGTTGAACTTAAGACAATTCCAAAGACTATTTACAAACATGTACATACCTCCCCTGAGCATTTATTAATCAAAGGGGAAAAGTTTGATTTTAAATTGGCAAATCAGGTCTAAGAATGCTGAGAAGGCATAAAACAGCCTAATGAAATAAACATCTTAGGATTTCTCAAAATGGCTTTAAGACCGAAATAAACTCCCAACGTGAAAGGCATTCTGAGGATAATGAAGAAACAGAAGAATGACTGGAATTGAGAAGACCACTGAAACAGCTCAGAATGGATCAAATGGGAACTAATAAAATGGGTGAAAACAATCAACAATCCATAAGCAACATGGAAGACACAGCACTGACACATGCTCATACACACACACACACACACACACACACACATAAAATCAGCAAAGCACTGGGAGCAAGGGCCACCAGGGATCTATTTTGCTGATGGCTATAAGGATGGCTGGACTGGTGCATGTTGCACTGATAAAGCTTATCATCAGTATTACCTTGTAGCATCGTACGTACTGCGTGCAATACTATTTTGTTCTGATGACGGTTGCTTTTGACCATGTAGCTTCATGTTCCAAGCTGTTACAGGTGTGAATGTATTTATTCTCCCCTGTTAAAACACTGTGCATGCCACAGACTCTGAGATGGAAAGTTCAAAGGCTTTTTGTTTTTTTTTTGTTTGTTTTTTAGCTCCTGAGAAATGCAACGCATTTAGAATGGGGAGGGATTAACGTTTGTACTATTGTTGTCGAGAACCCGATGTGTGTGCCCATCCCCTGTCACGCCAGGATCCTAGGGAAAGGAATTATGTTCTCTGTCTCTTCAGTTGCCCCACCACAAAGTCCACCAATCACCCTGGGTAAAGCATTAGTTTCCTGCTGCTGCTGTAACAAATAACCATACACACGACGGCTTACACAACACAAATGTATTATCTTACGGCTTTGGAGGTCAGGAGTTGGAAACGTGTCTTGCTGGGCCACGATCAAGGTGCCAGCAGGAGTCTTTCCAGCTTCTACAGGCTGCCCACAGGCCCTGGCTTCTGACGATGCTCCTCCTCCATCTTCACGCCAGCGACCATGGGGAGGTCTCATCACATCACTCGGACCTTCTTTGCTGCCTCCCATTTAAGGACCCTTGTGCTGACATCAGGCCCACCTGGATAATGCAGGCCACTCTGCCCATCTCAAGGTCCTTAACTTAATCACACTGACAAACTCCCTTTTGTCCTGTAAGGTGATATGTTCACAGGGACTCGGACCTGGCCAACTTCTGGGGGGTGGGCAGGGCAGGGCGGGCACTCATGCTCCCTACCTCAGTAACAAAACAGGCCAACAGACAAGGCAAACTAACTCCTTGCAAACCACACACAGGCCACCCCTCCAGTCTGGGCATGCCTCTAATCACCAGGATTTTTCATTAACTCCCGTGTCCCTAGAGGTAGCTGGCAAGAGAAGAGGAGTGACAGTTAGAGATAGGTGGCTAAAGGTCAGGTCATCGGCAGCTGGATGTTTGTCATGTACAAATAGAGAACTACCCCTTTGCACACAATCGCCCTAAGAATTCCACCCCATGGGAAGCGAAACACAGGTGAGCCTCATCACAAGCGCACGGCACATCAGGAAGCCTGCCCTCGCCTGTGCAGAAAACTCGCCAAATCAACAAATCACAGCTCAGGAGTCGACCAGCCCACACCCTGCTGGAACCCCAGCCGGCCGTACCACTTAAACGTGGACAAATGGGCTGACGCCACTGCTAATGGGCTAACAAGCTGGCCATTAACAGCTTCTTAAGTAGCAGGCTAGGGGAGCTACCAGTGACAGACACTGAGGAAAAAGCTGTTTTTGCAGTTGAGAAAAGGCCCTAAATTGGGACAAGAACTGTTTTCCCTAAAGGTCTGACTTATTTGGCTCCAAACACCGAGGCAGAGGCAGCCACTGTTCAAGTTACCAAGGAATTCCTTCCTTTATAAAGATATTCACTCTGAAGCTCCCTGCCAGGTTCTTCCTCCGGGCATCTAAGTGCTGGTTTATAGACCATGAATTACTTCCAGAGACACTAAAGAACAGAAAAATGTGTAAGTGGAGCCTTAAGACCTACCGTTTAAAAAATCAGTCAGATATGAAGATGGAGCCTCACCACAATTGCAACGTGAACGTCCCCGAGCGTGACCCGCTAAGAGTGCAAATGAAGTCAAGGTCACGTTAAAAGCTCACTGTCTACCACCATTACCACCACTAGTCAAGCCCCTGCTGCTTACTCACTCAGTTGATAAATGCAAACTGAGCACACAGTGCGGAGTGATCTAGGCACCGGAGAACCTCCGAGGGTGCACAGGCAGAACGCCGTGCCGTTATGAAATTTGCACTCTGTGAGCCGGATGACCGAAACACAGAACAAGGAAACGATGTAACATCTTAGACGGTGAAGAGCACACAGAAAAGGCTCAAGGGCAGGGGAATCAGCAGAGCTAGGGAGAGGGCAGCAGCGAGGAGGCCCGTCTCCTTGAGACGACCTTTGCACCAAGGCCGGAAAGAGCTGGGAGGGACGGGCAGGAGGAAATCCGGGCGCGGGCCAAGGCCTGGAGGCAGGGCAGCTTGTAGCCGGAGGACAAGTAAAGATGGAGAGGAAAAGGAGATCAAATTAGCGGAGTAACAGGCCCTAGATGATGTGAGCCGTTAGGCCATTATGAGGGCCGCGGCCTTTCTTCCAAGAGGAATGAAGGATTCCACTCCCACATCAACGGTCTCCCCGATTCTTCCAGGGAACCCCAAAGCGAAGCCTGCAGGTGGTGGTGTTTGCCCATGGGACCCTCCTCACCAAGACACCTCTCCTCAATCCCACCACCACTGCCCTCTGCGCAACGCCAGTGCCCGGCCAGGCTGCTGCTCCCTGGTGCCCCGGGATGGCCAGCCCAGGTGTGTGCCAGAGTGGTGTCAGTCCGTCAGGTGTGACCTTTCCAGCCCTGTCCTGCCCGCAGGGCCTCTTCCAAAGCCACGCAGCTTCACACAGACCCTCGGAGACTTCCAGGAGAACAGCTCCTCCAGTGTCTGGCCTTCAGGCGTCCCGTAAAAAGGGCATTCCCCAACACACCCCTCCAATTCCCGGCATAGACTTCTCCTGCCGTTGAACATCCTTCTTGAATTGGGTCATTTCACAGCTCCATTTCCCACGAGCTGCGTGAATCCTTTGACATCCCCCTGTAGGAGTTTGAAATCTAGCTTTTATTTTCACCTCCCCTTTGAATTTCCCCTATTTGGGAACCCCTCTGATGGCAGGAAATATCTTTTATTGTACTTTTCCCCTGATACTGAGCACCAAGCTCTGCATACAGTAAGTAATTAATACTGGCTAAGTGAGTGTTCATGAATTCCCTATGACCTTAGCCCTGTGCTAGGTGTAAAAGCAGTCACAGAAGTACAAGGCACTCCCTTCTCCAAAACAAAAGCTTATTAAGAAAAGTATGGGAAACGGCATCACATAATGGTACAACATGGTTCATGATAAGAACGGGATGTGACAAATTCTGGCTCCTGTGAATTCAAAGAGGAATGGGTGGGATCGGAGCGATGGAGAATGTCTCCCCCGAGAGAAGAGGCCCGGAGACCTGGGAGGATGAACAGGGACAAACGAGACGGATGGAGTCACCATCCGCCATGACAGAGGGAGACGGAATAACCAGCAGCTGCAATTCGTGTTGCTTAGGCTACTTTTACAACCAGCCTTGTTAATGCCTATGCTTTGGCTGGTAAACCCCGCCTGGAGTTTCACAACATTAAGTTTGGGAGTATAGGACACATCTCAGCAGAAACCCTCTCGATGTTCCGCCGACACCAAAAACAAACCACACCGTGCCTACCTGCATCAACTGAGCTTAAATGACAAAGATCGAAGTGTCTAACTTGTGGGTAAAAGAAGTCAGGTAGACACTGAAGGGTTTGTTTTCGGTATTTAGTATGCAGGGATTGGCACGGAACGACCACAAGTACCTAGTGGAGGGAACTTGTTTAGGGACAGGTGCAGGTAATGCACAGGTGGCAAACACAAGGCCCATGGGCCGAATCCTGCCCTCCACCTTGTTTTATCTGGCCCTCCACCTTGTTTCTACTCCGAAGCAGCACTGAGCTCTCACTGCGCTGTTGAAGAGTCGTTACATTTTTTCAGTCCTAAAATTACACTCGGCCCTGTGAAGTCAACTGTGAGGCTGCTGTGGCCCCCAGTGAAGATGAGTTTGACACCCCTGAGGTAACGTACGGGGCTTAGGAGCTGACAGGACACGTAACTGAAGAGGGAACTACCTTGGTACAGAGCATTACACCAAGAGGCATAACAATGCTGTCCAAAGTCACTCTGGCAATTAGGTCTCCAGTAAATAATTAGCACCCTACTGTAAACAGGAACCCAAGAAGTTGTTGGCAAACAGGCAATTGGACATGTTAGAGACCAAGTTGTGAGAAATCAGTCCGCCCAGGAAGGAAAGAGACCAGATATTCTGCTTTTCATAAGTGTATAAAACAACAAACATTGATAGTTTTCTTCCACCAATGAAAAAAAAACTCAAGCATGTGCTTACTTGCTTCCATAAAATACAAAAGAGCTAAAAATAGCTGTAGAAATCATGAGGTGTCAGTGTAAAAATCAGTTATCTAAGAGATTAAAATAATTTTTATACATTAGCATTAAAATTCCCAATATCTGGATGTTGTCTGCTGAGGGGCAGAAAATTTTAAAATTCATTAACCAAGGTCCAAATTATCCTCCAATAACCAGGAGTTGGTATCTTTTGGTGAGATGCCGTATGTGTGGATCCCAAGGGTCATCATTTGATTCTGCTGCCTGCGCTCAGGCCCATGCTAAGAAATTAAAGTTGTGTAAAGTGTAAAGACTTTGCATTTGCGCAACAGATATTCTCCAGCAAGAGCTGAATACATTAAATCACATACAAAAATAAGTTGCTGATTAGGAATCCGGTAAGTCTTCTCATTATGGGATAATTATTTTGAAAAGTGAATGGCTATTGGCTAATATACATAATGCATAAAAAATAGACTTGCTTTTGGGGTTATCTGAAAGTCAAGTATTACTTGCCTTGCGGGCTCTAATTACTCACAAAAAATATCAACTATTTTTCTTTCATGAAAAAACACCAACCAACCTCCAGAAAGGGGTACAGGGAGGCCCTTGAGTCACTGTTTTCCATTCTGCTCCCTTGCGGTAGTTCCGAGCCAGACTCGGACTTGAGCTGCGTGGTTCTACATCCATCTCAGGCACGGGTTTCCCCGGCAGTGCTGGGTTCCACCGGGTGTACAGGCAGTTATGATTTAACACACCCATTCTGAAAAGGTCCCAAGCTGCATGATGAATTTTAGGGCCACCCTATCTATTACAGATTCTGAAGAGGTAGGAATCGATTGCATTTTGAAATCAAAAAAGGAATATTTTTAATTATATTTTATTGATTGTGCTATTATAGTTGTCCCGATTTTTCCTGCTTTCCCTCCCTCCACCCAGCACCCCGCACTCCCTCAGGCCATCTCGACTCCATTGTTCATGTCCTTAAGTCATGTGTATAGGTTCTCTGGCTACTCCATTTCTTATACTGTACTTTATATACCCATGGCTATTCTCCACCTATTTGTACTTCTTCATTTCCTCACCTTTCCACCCACTCTCCCCCACCCCTCCTCATCTGACAACCATCAAAATGCTGTCTCCATGATTCTGTCTGTTATTTGCTGTTTGTTTTTTTTATTCAATTCTTGATAGATATGTATTTGTTGCTATTTTATTGTTCATAATTTTTACCTTTTTCTTAAATAAGTCCCTTTAACATTTCATATAATAATGGTTTGGTGATGATGAACTCCTTTAGTTTTTTTCTTGTCTTAGAAGCTCTTTATCTGCTCTGCAATTCTCAATGGTATCTTTGCTGGGTAAAGCAATCATGGCTGTAGGTCCCTGTTTTTTAAGACTTTCAATGTTTCTTGCCAGTCCCTTCTAGCCTGCAAAGTTCTTTTGGAGAAATCAGCTGGTAGTTTTACGGGAACTCCCATGTAGGTAACTAACTTCTTTTCTCTTGCTGCTTTTAAGAGTTTCCCTTTATCTTTTAACCTTTGGCATTTTAATTAGGTGTCTTGGAGTGGGCCTCTTTGTGTCCATCTTATTTGGGACTCTTTGTGCTTCCTGGACTTGCACCTCTATTTCCTTCATCAAATTAAGGAAGTTTCTTTATGTTTTCAAATAGATTTCCAATTTCCTGCTCTTTCTCTTCTTCTGGCATCCCATGATGCAAATGTTGGGATGCTTGAAGTTGTCCCAGAGGCTGCTTATACTACACTCATTCTTCTGGATTCTTCTTCTTCTTGTTCTGATTGGTTGTTTTTTGCTTCCTTATGTTCCAAACATTGATTTGATTCTCAGCTGTATTTGCTCTTCTGTTGTTTTCCTGTAAACAACACTCGAGGTGTGTCCTTTGTGTAGGTTGAGTATACCCTCCTCTGGTAGTTGAGCCTTGGTTGCTGTTCGCAGGTCAAAGAAGGGATGTACCCAGGTCAGTCCTGCAAGGACTGGTTGTGACCACCGGCCACCAACCTCCTCCCCTCTGTGGAGGATCAGCTGTGCAGGCGCCAGGTGGTGGTGCTCTGATTGGTAGCTGTAGCTGTCCAGTGGGTGCATAGGCTCAGGTTTCCCAAGTAGTGTAGGCCAAGGTCAGCCCCCACCTGTGTTCTGCCCAGGGCCACTCTGCCTGAGATATAAAGCAATCTGAGATGGCTACTACTTGTGAATGGTTTGGAGATTCCCAGTCAAAGCTAAGCTGTGAATCTAGGCTGGCTGCTGCTAGTGCTGGGCCTGGAGCCACTTATCAAGAGGTATGGGGGTCTGGGGGACTCACTGAGGCTGTCTGTTGCTTGTTTGAAAGGATTTAGGAAGTTGTGAAGCATGAGCCAAGACCAGCCATTCATATGGGAAGGTCACTGTTAACAGTTTGGGAGGGGCCATTAGTTGGGTGGGCCCATTAGCTGGGTGGGATGGAGTCTCAGGGGAGCTCCAGGGCAGGACAAACAGTGTGAGGCAGGTTTATGGAGTCTCAGATACAGCACCCACCTGCAGGCTCTGTGGCTCTGTAGGGGGAGGGTTCAGAAATTGGACAATGGCCTCTACCAGCCTTTCTGTCTGGCAGAAAGTTGTCCCCAGCTCTCGCCTTGATGCCAAACACCTCAGTTCCTCCCTCTATGCCCCTGGTACCTTTCAAGCTGCTACCCTACTGATGGAGCTCAGAGGAAATGAGTCTTGAGTACGCCCGTGTATGGGTTCTGTCAAAGGAACTGCTTGGGACTTTAGAAGTTTTTCCCACTGAATCAATCCCCACTGGTTTTTGCAGCTAGCAGCCATTGGGTCTTACCTTCCTGGCACTGAGCCCTGGGCTGGGGGCCTTGAGTGAGGCTGGGGCTCCTTACTCCTCAGATATCCCTCCCAGATTTTTACCCACCACACGTGGGTGTGGGACCAGCCCATCCCACATCTCTGCCCCTCCTACCGGTCTGGATGGATGTGGTTTCTTTCATTCTTAGTTGCCAGACTTCCATTCAGCTCGATTTCTGAACAGTTCTGGGTGATGGTTGTTCCATATTTTAGCTGTAATTTTGATGAGGTTGCGTGAAGAAGCAAGTCATGTTTACTTATGCAGCCAGTGATCTTGACTGGAAGAGCCAAAGGGCAATATTTTGGATACTATTCACAAACTCACAGCTCTTTTAAAATCCACTTGGAAGATTTTGCTAAGTATTCAAGCTGTACCCCCCACCCCATTCCATGAATTTGCCGAGCGTGCCTTTCTGACCCCAAATCAAAATCCTATTGTTACCTGCGTCTCTCTAGCACCCAGCACCCTTTGTCAGTGGCTCCCTGAGCACAGGAGATATCAGTTGCATGTTAGCAAATGAAGCCAATCAACAAGAATTTATGGAGCCCTCTGAATGTATCTCAGATAATGCAAAGTCTCCATAGTACCAATCAATTGATCAGATTATAATTCCTCACCATGTACAATGCACTGTCCCAAAATTTGTCTTCCTGGTTTATATGTGGAAACTGAGACTTAAGAAAAAAAAAAAAGGAAAAACTCTTTGGGAACACAGCCTCGTAGCAACTCCAAGCTCTGCCCAGCAAACATCACCCACAAACCTGGCCCAAGACAAACACACACACACACACACACACACACACACAAACCCTCCTAGTAATAGCGGGAAACCTTCAAAGGAGACACAGACTCATTCTACAAATGTCCTATTTTCCGGCCCTCTACCTTTTTTATATGCTGAATTGGTAATGGAGCTAATAAAGCTTCAAGATTGCTCTTTCTGGGGGCCAAATTTTTCTTTTCTCCGTGTCATGCTTTTTATTCAGAAAATAATTTTCCTTGCATTGTTTTCACAAAAGCTTTCTAACACCCCCAAATAATGCAGAGAAATTGGCTTTTATTTTTTGAGCTGGCTGTTTTAATGCACACTGTATCTCTCAGCCTATCTATTATATTAATCTAAGCCTTAATGATACAATGGGTAAAAACAGTGTACGGATGTGTATAAATGAAAAATTTAATAGATTTCCCTCTTAATGTAATAGAATTGGCATGAGGCATTGGGAACAGGAGTGAAAGTAGTCACTCAAGCATTGTGTTTACATGATATTTAAATACAAGTGCCTGGGGTATAAGTACTCCTGAGTACACCTGAAAGGGATGGTGCCTTCTAATCATTGTTTCGGCAAGTGACAGTTGTTTACACAACAGCAGCACATTCGCTGCTGATTTGAATAATAAACATGCTTAAATACCAGCTGGATAATAGAAGGATAATTGAAACATAGTTTAAAGCTCTGATTTACAGGCATTGTAGCAACATTTTTATTTGCTGTACAATGCCCCACTTCTGTGCTGCCTCTGAAAAAAAAAATTTAAGGCATTGTTTCAAACACTGGGGTCTATTAAATTTGATTAACACACCCAGAGTACGTATCCATAGCTCAAGCCATGCCTGGGTGTACTTGAGACAGCTATTATGCAACGTGTTTGAGCAAAACACTCGAGGCTATAATAGAACCATTCAAGGAGGCCCGTCGGGCAGCGTGTCCACCCGGGCCTGCGCAGCCGTACCTGACACAGACCCACGGCACGTCACCTTGGTCTCATGACTCACGGGTGAAAGACAAGGGGTTCGACCTGGATAATCTTCAACTGTGACATTTTACAAAGTTATGGTTCTAAACCCTATCCAATCTGTCTCGGTTTCTTCTTTCTTTCCTTCTTTCAATGGCCATTGCTGTCATCTTAGCTCAGGCCAGTTTTAGTTCTTCCCTGGTCAGTCGCCGGAGAGTTAACCCGGGCATCTGCTCCCCGGGCATTCCTGTTTCAGCCGCCCACATCACACCCCCAAGTCAATGGTCTCTCTCCAGGCGGGAGCTCCAGAGCGCAGCTGCTCCTGCTCAGGCTGGCCCTCAGAGCAGGCCGCTCCTGGCAGGTGTTGGTTAGCACTCCAGTCCTCTGATTCAGGGATCCTAAAACACGATTAAACCTGTTCACTTGGAATAGGTTGTAGTTGGGGAAGTTACTCCTATAACCAAATTAGCAGGAGCCTCATTTGCCAACCAGAACACTAATGCGTTCACTGATTTATCAACTTACCATGGGAAATACATCTTAGAGGATCACTCACATGGGCCATTCGGAACGCTCACCCAGAACGACTGCCTCAGAGGAGCAAATTGTGTCAAGAAAGTCACGTAATGAGCATAGAGTAAGAGCAAAAGGAATGGGATGAATTGCTACTTTGCACTCCAGGGAAAAAAGTAATAGCAGCCAGGCGCCAAGCCAGACACCTATTATCTCTAATTCTTATAAAATCCCCCAGGAATTATTTATTCCCTTCGATATAAGAAACTGGGCTAAGGCCACATCCTTGCTGAGCTATAGCATCAAAACCACATATTTGCTCATTATTAATCTTCATACTGATGACCCAAAATAATGACCAGATGTTAATATTTAGTTTCTCCCTCTCCCTCTCATGCATAAGAATGGACAGGTATTTCTTTTCTGGCTCCTTTCTCAGACAGCCACCTGAACCAGTCACCAGGACCGTCTTACACCTTTCAGAACTGGTGGGTGCCCCACAGACGTTGAATGGGTGGCTGAGTAAGAGGTTAAGGAACCTTACATGACTGACTTAATGCCAGACATGTCTTTCTGAGAATACAGCCTGGGGCGTGGTAAGCCACTTTGGACAATCATTGCATATCCAATCCATTAGGAAATGGTGTTGCTCCTGCAAATAGCTAATCGCGTGTGGTATGAATGGCTTGCTAAAATCAAGTTCCCATCACAACCATATCCTGAAATTCTGAAGACGTGTTACCAGCACTCTTCCCTGTACAAAATCCACTTCCAAGGGCCATTGTCTCCCCTTGTCACTCACTCATTCAGAACCAGGTCCAAAACTAGGAGACCCATGGTCAGAGACGGACAGCAGGGCCAGGAGCCTTTACTGCCATGCACCAGCAGGTCGGTCACGGGGCTATCTTGCCCCAAGGTCCCCTTCTGAGAGAATCTGCCCCCATCATAGTCCCTGTTAAAGTAGGTGCTTTCTACTCTCTGGCCCTCGCTGCATGGAAGGGAAAGGGCAATGGCCCAAGCACAGCAGATGCAGGGGCTGGTCAGCAACCTACAGCATGGCCTGAGCTGCCTCCTGGGGCCTTGGAGGCCTTGACCTTACCTCAGCTTCATGGAGCTAGGAATCAGGTCAGTTCCGCAGTACAGAGGGATGCTTTACAATGGGAACAGGGCACCTCTCCCCTTTCCTAAGCAAGAGGTTCTATGCCAGGTGCTTCACTGTTCATTTTAGGGGAAGGTAGAAGAGAGATCAAGCAGCTATAATCCTTTGAAATTTTTTATTGAAATTGAATTAAATCTATAGATTATTGAAATCTTTAAACATTTTTATTCATTCACTCAAATTTGCTCTTATGTCTTTCAATAACATTCTATAGTTTTAATTCAATAAGCTTTTTCCTAGGTATTTTAGAGATTTTCTTGCTATTATTGATATAATGCTTATCAATTTTCTGATAAGTATGATAGATATGAAAGCAAGTGATTATTTTCATTTGCTTTACATAGAGGTACACTCCTGAACTCCATAATTCATTCTACAATGTTTTATCTGATATATTTCCAGATGGATAATATTACCTGAAAATAATAGTAATTTTGTTGAGTCCATTCCAGTTCTAGACCCCTAGCTCCTCTTCTTGTCTTAGACGGTGGCAGGACTAGAGAACAATGACAAGGCAGAAGTGGAAACAGGCACAGTGACATTTAGTGGGCCTTCCTCAAGTGCTGTAAACTGCTGATGATGCTAAATGTTGATGTAAAATAAGTACCGTATTTTTCAAACCATAAGACGCACCTAGGATTTAGAGGATGGAAAAAATTTTGAAGCAAAAAATGAGGTTAAAATATTTAATAACATAAATAACATAATATTTCACCAATGTAAACAGAACTCAACAGCAGCATTAACAACCATTATTCCTCCCAAAATTTGTGGGGGTGGGGGTGCGTTTTATAGTCCAAAAAATACGGTAATCTGCAGCAAGTAAAGAAAACACACTGATGCTATTGAGAAGAGCTGCTTAACTTTGTCAGTCTTTCTCACCACCCATTGAAATGACGTGCATTTTTTTTCTTTTCTGAACTATTATGATTATTATTGTAAGAGAGTTTCAAGATGGAAAAACCTGGCATAACTGAAGTAAAAAATTCTTGGCCATAGTGTATTTTTTTAACTTACGGGTAGATTTTATGTGCTAATATAGTATATACTTCTCTTATGATATGCTCATCATATATGTTCATAATAGATCTACAAGAAATTGGTTGTTAATTTTGGCTGCTTTCTTTGTCAGGTTGTGGAATAGGATTATGCTCACTCCAGAAGCTAGATCACAAATCTATACACTGTTTTCATTGTTAGAAGTACTTTAAAAATATAGTCATTATTCTTTAACAGCTTGAAAATACTCAACATAAAAAGGCCTTGAAACTTTCTTAAGGTAATAGAAAACTTTCTCAACTTTTTTGATCATTACTTTATTGAGTTTTATATTGACATAATTTTTATAATTAGTAGAAAAGAATTTTAGCTAGCAGGCTCTTAAATTTTTTAACTTTTTCTACATATTTAATTACATTCTATTCTGATTCCTACACTATGAGTTTTTTCACTTATATTTTCTGAGCTTTAGTAATATTTTGGTTTCAAATACCTAGATCTTGGATCTATTTACTAAGTACACTCCTTTCTAACTGTTAAAAAATTTATGAATCACTGCTTTTACCTTTATTAATTCCATCAACTTCTCTCCTTGGGACTATTTTGTTAACTCTATTTCTAATTTCATGAGTTGAAATATAATTCATTTATTTTCATTAATTTTTACCTAATAGCAAAAGCATTTAAGACAATGAATTTTAATTCCGTTATTGTTTTTGGTTGCATCCAATGAGATTTGATATGTAGTTTTCTTGTTATTTTCTAAATTACACGTAACTGAAATGTTAATATTCTCATTTACTTACAAGCTACCGAGGGAGGCTGTAACATTGTTTTCTTATTTTCTGGTTTCAGTGGAGCTTTCATTGTGCTTTGTGTTGTTTACTTGGGGCAACTTTCCAAGTGGTTGGGTATATTTTTTCTTAACTTAAACTTTTGTTAATAACTTCTAGTTTTATTACAGCAGAACCAGAGAAGTTAGCCTGTACCATATTATACTTCTGGGAGTTTGCTGAGACTTTTGGTTGAGGCTTAGAGATTGAGCGGATGCTGGAAAAGAGCAAACACGTGTTATACACTGTTTGATAACTGCACATTTCTCCAATTCTTCATATAATTCAAATTCTCTATATTTATAGTTTGCAGGTTTACTCTATCAAAAGAGTGAGAAAACAGTACAGTTACTTAATACTATTGTTTTTCCATTGATTTCTTTCTGTATTTCCAGTAAATTTACTTGATATACTTCAATACACTGCACATGGTACATAGAAATATATGATGCATTATTTCCTTATTGAATTTGACTCTTCATTAATATAAAGTAACCAGTGTGATGGCAGTAGTAAACTGGCTGGCTGAGGAAAAACTCAAAAGCTCTGATCTGTAGCCCCTGCCAGTTCTGTGAGGTGAATGTCCCCAGCATGGTGAATTGCAGCGTGCTAAGGTGAGGTCCCTGGGTTCAGTGATGGGGTGAGCCGGACACAACCGGCTTTCGCAAGCCTGCACCAGCCAGCTGCAAAACGCCACTGAAAGCACAAGTAAGTGTGTTTTACCATCTTTGACTCCACTTCAGTGCTCAGAACATGTACTTGGTTTTTGTTTGTTTGTTTACATCTGCCTGATCTATCTTTGCCTGTTTGTTCATTTTTATTCATATCATGTCACTATTTTTTAACAGATACGTCTCTTGGGAACCATATTTTCAGATGCATTCTGAGTCTTTATGTTGTAATGGACATATTTAACATTTATATTTATTGTTTTTGCTGACATATTTGGTCCTACATTTTTTGTTTTGTTTTAAGCTTTACTTTTCTTTTGCTTTGTTATTGGTCTTGCCTTCTGTCATTTGTACATTTATACATTTCACATTTACTTTTCTAGATTTTATGTCTAGTATTTATTACCTTTAAATTTTTTCGAGAAATACACCCTTTGGGTGTATTTCTCTAATTGTAAGATTCAAGACTGAAACAGTGTATTTTGTGATATTTTGTGATTCTCATATTTAACAGCAGAAGTTTAGGACACGAGGAGGGGTTGTGATTTCTCAGAAAGCTGGGAGAGAAGTACTCATCACACACACATGTCTTGGTGTTCAATTATATTATGAAAGCTTGTAACCCCCGATCATTATAATTACTTTATATTATTTTATACTCCTTTTTAAGAATAAGGCATTTGCATTCAGTTTTATAATCATACATAAAAAGCAAAGTACATGTTATAATCTGTACTGAATACTTTTGGAGCTGACCGCCAGCCTTGTAGGACGAGGAGGTAATGTGGTATGAGGGTGAGGAGGAAGGGCCCCGGCACCAGACGGCCTCCGTCCAAGTACTGATTGCACCACCAACCCGGCATGCCACCCTGGGCACGGTCATTGAGCTTCTCAGGCTCTCAGCTCCTCGTCTGTAAAAGGGGCATGTTAAGAGTTCATGCTTCGTCATGTGGTGTGAAGTGTATGTCAGCTAATGTGAATACAAGTCTTAGAACAGTGCCTGGCACGCAGCAAACACTGCACATGTTTGTTGTTGTTATTGCCATGATTATTATTACTATTATTTTATTTTAATGTTGTTCTCTCTCTTTCTAAGGACTCTCTCCGAGGGAAACATCTTGAGTAACATTTCAAGATGAATGTATGAGGTATAATTTCTAAACTCAGGGTAGCCAAGGCTATCGCTTCACACATTGAAGACAGTATGACTGAGCTTTAAATTCTTGGATCCAAAGTATTCACCCTCACAATCCTACAGATAATTCTTCAGTACTTGCTGAAACTTAATGTAGCTAAGAAATCTAAAGCTGAACTTGTTTCTTTGTAGGTAACCTAGTGAATTTTTTTAGGATTTTTTTCACCACCGTCATAATTCAAAGTTTTTGTCAAAAGGTCTAGGTATGGTTTTCTTTTCACTAGTTTTGTCAGGAATAGTCTTTAAAATCTACCTACAGTCTTTCTTCAGTTCAAAACATGTTTTCTTTCATTACACATTTACATTTTGTGGGGTTTGCTCTTTTCTATTGATTCTATCTTTACTTCAGAGACGCCAATTATTCATGAGTTGGCTCTTTTATTCTCTCCACCATTTCTATCATTTCTCTCTTGTAATTCTAATCCGCTTTTCCCCTCAGCACTCCTAGACAGCCTTTAAAGTTTGTCCTTCAAGACAATGTGATTTTCTAACATATTATTTAGTGTTCTCCACTGACTCCATTTTACATCTAAAATTTTGGGGGGGGGGGTGCAGTGCTGGTTCTGTCCTTCCATCTCTGTCCATCTTTCTTTCTCGCCTCATCCTACTGCATTTTTCTTTCATCCACGTTGATTTGGACTCAACTGAAGGTGTCCAAGAATTTTCTAAATTTTAAATCTGAATCCCGACACTGATAAATTTTAGCAATATTCATTCCCTTAAGTCTTCCTTTATTCACAATGTATTAATAGTTCTTACCTATCCTTGAACAAGATAAACTGTATCTACCCTTAGCATTTGTCAAAAGACAGGGGGAACTGATTGCATCACTCTCATTTCTAAATGTGTTTGGCAGTCTCGTCTCAATCATTCCCATAGCTGGGGAGCAGGCTGATGGCGTAGCTCCACATTTAATTCCCAAATACAGCAAGTTCACCTCGGCCAGATCACCTCTGTTGTGTGAAATAGCTTCATTTACTACAGGAGTTCTCAGATTTCATCATGCATCCAAAACACCTAGAATGTTAAGCCACAGATTGTTGACCCCTATCCCCAGATTTCTAATTTTGCATTTCTAACAAGTTCGAAGATGATGCCTCTGGCCCAGGATGATGCTTTGAGAACAACTGATCTATAAAACCACTGTCTGGTTCTCCAATCCTCTGAAATGAGGTCGCTTACAAAATGCAACAGTTTTCAGCTCACGCTTCTCTCAGCACAGCCTATAGTGTTTCACTTTTGGGTTCTTTAGAAAACCATGTGCCTCCAAAATCCCTTAATTCCACTTCCTACCTAGTTATTTTCTAGGAATCTCTGACTTCAAGTATTTATGAAAATGTCCCTGGCTGCTGTGGCTCGGTTAGTTAGAGCATCACCACATAGACCAAAATGTTGTGGGTTCAATCCCCAGTCAGGACACATACATAGGTTGCAGGTTCAGTCTCTGGTCTGGGCGCGTAAGGGAGGCAACTTGATCAATGTCTCTCTCTCTCTCTCCTCCCGCTTCCCTCTCCCTCATGCCTCACCCCCCTACTGCCTTCCTCTCTCTAAAAAGCAGTGAAAAAATGTCCTTGAATGAGGATTTAAAAAATGTCACATCTACCAAGAACTCGATTGATTTGCAAAGGGTTATTACATATAATTGTTTTAAAAAAATGATGGAGGGTAGAAAGAACTCTATCTAGAGAAGACAGCAACTCCCCCAGTGTCTAAACTTTGGGAACGTTGGGTTGGTGCCTGTAAAACTCAGTGCCTGGGTGATGGAGTAGGGGAGCACACCTAGTGCCTCCCTACCTGCCTTCTCAGGTCGCCTCTGTTTCCTGCAGCCAGGAACGCGTCGGCCTTTACCTGTTCAGTGCTTTGTTACGGGCAGTACAGCTTCATCTTACATTTTGGCACTTGGCTGTGTGCCACTCCATTTTTAATGTTCATAAATGTTTCAGGAGCTCTTTCATGACAGCTTTCTCAGAGTCTATGGGCCAGGCATCATTTCTGAACTAAGACATCATTTGAACCAAAACTCTTTTTGCACAACTTGACTAAGATAGAAAGTTCAGGGATCCTGACTTCTCACTTTCACATCTACCCCAATTCCTGGCTCCATACCATTAGCATGAACCCAAACACATAAACCACATGCAACCAAAGGTTTCTGACACTAAGAGCAAACTGCCACTACTTTGTAACCGAAGCTACTGAAGGCAGTCTTTCACGAGCAGTGAAATGTTCCTGTGGAACCTGCCCCTCCTCGTTTTATACAGAACATGTGACTAGGACTACAAATGGCGTCTCTTCTGGTATCCCCACCTCACCATGGATGGCATTACCAATCTCTCTCCGCCACCCCCAGCCACCACCCAACCCCCTTCGGAATGCGGCCACTTGTAAACCACATCAGCCAGCTCAGGCCAGCACTCCACCCACCCTGCCTTCCGCGCGCCCAGCAGAACCCTGCCTGGGGTCTGCGGGAGGAGGTGGCCACAGCGGTTTCCCAGGGGAACAGGCGTTCCCACACAGCATCGCAAGGACATTCCTGCTTCAAAAAGGTGGGGATGAACATTTTCAGAAATTGCTCACAAACACGTTATTATGAGGAAGAGACAGCACATGTGCCAGAACGAAAGTAAGTCCAGCAGCGCTCGGAAACACGGAAAAGGACATTTCTCGATTGGTGACAATGCCTATTATAGGGCATTCAAATACCACAAGTGCTATTCAGCTGCTGGGAAGTCACGAAAGGTGAGTGAGAAAACAACTCCTTTGTAGAAAGGGAAAAGGAGGTGGAGAATCCTTCACACAAAGATCCACTTTGACTCAAAATACAGGGTACGCCGTGCTAGAGACCTACGTGAACAAAGCCCACCCATTACAACTCCGAACAAACAGGGCGCTTCAATACCGCAAGGCTCCGTGGCTAGTGTGTGGTTAGTTATGTCAAGGACACTAAACAAAGCTGCTTTTCATATGTCAGCTTGCACCGTCCCCATTGATAACCACGGAGACTTCGGGGCCGCAGCCCCAAACGGGTGGCCACACTGTGCAGGAGGAAACAGCGATGGGGGTCCCAGTGCGGACAGCAGGTCCCATTTGAAACAAGCTGCTTGTCACAGGCCTAGAGAGCAATTGAGTGTCTCTCACTACCTTTCTGTGACTCCCAGCGTCCTGCTGTCCTGAACCTCCCATCCCTGCGTGAGAGGCAAAGCACTGGCCTGGACCAGGCAGCCAAAGGCCAGTGCCTCTTCCCTCCTCCGATGACTGCGGACAGCTGCAGGCCTTCCTGAAAGGGCCCACCTTCTGCGCTGGCCACGGAACCATCGTCTGAAGCCCAAACGCAATGAACCCCTGCGAGTGCACAGAAGTCCAGGCAGAGGCAGCGCACGGCCCAGCTGCGCCCGCAGTGGAGTCGGGAGGAAAGCTGGCAAAGGCTGGCCTCCGAGAGCCCCTCCGTGCGTGTCACCCACACACTGACCTTGGCCTCTGCTGCCAGCGCTGCGAGGACCCACATCAGTGGTCTTTCCCTCAAGTGCAGTCCATTGTGTTTGTTCTCCTGTTAAGCAGCTTTCAACTTCTGCAGGGGAAGGAGGGTGAAGGCTGAAGGAAGGGAGCTGGAATTTGCATTCAATAGGACGCTGATGGGAATGGGAGTCAAAGAGCTTCTTTCCAGATAAAGTTAGAAACCACAGGGGGTGGGGCTTCAAAACCAACCCTTTCTCCAGATCCCCCCACTGCCACTCGGTGGCCAGGACTGTCACAGAACCCTGCCGCGGCAGGCCCTGCCCCGGGTTCTGCCTGGCTCCACTCTGTCCTTCCCAGCGTTTCCAGGGCCCATCCTGGAAATAATAGCAATCACGCTGCTCCCTCGTTGGACTCCCCAGCCAGCCCCTCTGGCTCCAGGCTTCGTCCAGCTTCCAGATAAATCCCATTCTCTGCTGCCACCCACCATGTGCCCCGTCCCTGTCCCCCTCCGCCCATGCAAAGCTCTAGCCACTCTGAACTTCCTGCTTTGAAGAAATTAGGCTCGTTCAGAATTCTAAGCCATCGGGATACTGTTGCTCTTGCCTGAAGTGCCTTTTTTTGGCCTGTGGTTACTGTGCATCCCAGCCACACGTCACCTTTCTTGGGAAGTCTGTTTGGAGTCCCTCCTCCGCCGGCTGCACCGGACACCTCCGTCCCGGTCTGCGGCAGCCTGTGGTGTAGACTCCCGTTCCTGGGTCTCCCCGACTCCCCCCTGCACTCCTCTGAAAGGAGGATGGTGTACAAGGGGGGGCCCAAACAAAAGAAATTATCTTCAGGAGGGTGGGCCCCTTGTAGTCCAGGCTTCCCCCGCTAGGTGAGTGTTCTAGGCACCCATCTGTATCAGTCTGCCAGGAGGCGTTGTTGGAAGGTGTGTTTGGCTTCAGTGAATTTTTTTTTGAAGACTCTTTCATCACATTTGCCTGTTTCACGATGGGTGACTTATGATAACACCTGCCCACACTGCGCTGAATGTTCAGTGTGTTTGACCAAAAATGGCATGACCTCCCGGCCCCACTCTCCCTGATCACCTGACATTGCCTGGAGTGACTTTTTTTGTTTGTTTCCCTGGATGAAAAAGGTACTCAGAGTGAAACATCTTGCCAACGTGGAAGAGGTGAAACAAAAAAACAGCAATAGTACTAAAAAGCTCCCAAACTGACAAGTTCAAAAACTCTTTCGAGCCATGGAAAGAACATCTCAATAGGTGTATTGCAGCAAATGGAAAGTACTTTGAAGGTGACTAAAGTTTAAACATATGAGAATAAATATACATTTTTATAAATAAATCCCTGGGTTTTGAGGGAATCCCCCTCGTGCCATGTTCCTTGTATCCTCAGCGTCTAACACAGACTCTAGAATCAAGCAGATGCTCAGGGAGTGTTTGCTGAATGGAGGAGCCTGAAGGAAACCAGCCTTCTCCACCCTTCGACCTATGACATCATCCACATAACCAGCTGGGGGGCTGGGAGGGGGTTTGGTTCCCAAGCACTGTGACCCTGACCCCATGACCACCCAACTCCCATTTGCTTCTCCCCCGCTGCTGGCTTTCCTGCCTTTCACCTCCCACCAGCCCCCTCCCCGTGCCCTCCCCGAGACTCCTTGCCACACCTACAATATCCTCCTCCGTACCTAGAAAGATGCTCAAAATTAAGCAACGGCACTCAGGTCTGGTCACTCACTCCCTTTGCTGTGTCCCACACCAGGTTAAGATGCACATTTCATACTACATTTATTCTACTTTTGGAGTCTTGGAATGTATTTTTCTCTTGGTTGTGTATGTTCCAGCTCGCTGATGAGAGCTCAGACTCCCTAGGAGCATGAACTTCCAGATCCTCCCGAAGCTTCCTGCCCACCGCATTGCAACAGGTGTGCTCTTGGTAAGGGGCAGTGGGAGAACACAACACCAGCTGCTCTTGACTTCGGGTTTAACTGGGGGACAATTATATGGATCACCAAAGGATACGCTGCAGTGTTGTACTTCCACGGAGTACTTCACTTTTTTAGCATGTCCCAAGACAGAGAGTCCTATGGTAACTAAAAGGTTAGGAGCCAAATTCAGAGTCATTGCAAATATACAACAAAATCTTTAAAGAAACTAATTTATTAAAAAAAAAAAGGAAAGAAAAAGAAATAGGATTGCCTGTTGCAGAATTATTTCTTACATACCACTTTCAAGGAAATGAAACATTCTCAGAACCTGGACCCAATCACAGCATCCGGGTGCCTATGCAATTTGCATATTCCCTGCCCCAGTGCCCTGGGGTGGAGCCCATCTACTCCAGAGGGCACTGGGCGGAGGCCTTTGCTTTCTTAGGAAAGTTCACGCTACTCTAAGAGACCACCAGGAGCTGCTGGGCATGAAGGAAACAGACACTGCAACAGACAGCTCTCACTGTCACCTCCCGGCCACTGGGAGGGGTCTCAACAGCTACTTCCTGTTCGTCTGGACATGGATGGACCTCTAGGCAGCAGGAATCTATGCTCCCATAATAGTTTATAAACAGTCCTGTTGCAGCATGTTGCAGTATATGATGGACAGTTCATCTACGTTTTATTGCTAATAGTCATCCTTCCGTGCCAGCTGCCTCTGGGCACCGTGCATAGACGAGGTGAGTAAGGTTCACAGGCTCCCAGATGCAGGCAGCTTGGCTCTTTCCAAGAAGACAGAAAATATTTAGGTGACGGTAAGTGCAATGAGTGTTACACAAGAAAGGTACTGGGTGCTCCGGGTATCTACACTAGAGAGGAACTGGTCTGGGCTGGGGTGCTGGCTGAAGGGGAGGAGAACACCGAAGAGTCTCCCGGAGTGCGACTTTTCACTTGAGGCCTAAGGATTAATAATGGAGCACAATCCAAGGAGATAGGGGAGAGGGGAGGGCAGGCTTGGGTTCAAACTACCAAGCTGATGGTGAGTTCATGGACATGATAGCATGCCAGAAGGGGGGAAGAGGACGGGGGAGGAGGAGGACCCAGAGAGAGGTTATATGTCACACCGACAAGGCCACAGCACAAAGTGGCAGAGCCACGCTGGAAACCCAGGCAGCCAGCCTGCATACAGATGCGGAAACACTGTGCCCCACCCCCACCCCACAGGAGGCCATGCTGGGCAGGGCCTCGTAGGATTTTGCCCCAAGAGAAATGGAAAGAACTTGAAGAGCTGTATGCCAGGAAATGGCATGATCATTCTTGGACCTCTAAAAAATCACTCAGGCTGCCATCTTAGAAATGGATTGGGACAAAGATGAGTTCAGGGATACCGCCAAGCAGGAGAGATGACAGTGACCATGACCCGGGGGAGCAGTGTGGTGGAAGTGGACGGACCCAAAGATGTCCAGGTGGGAAAGAAGTCAGCACTGACTGACTGACTGGATATAACCAGGGGGCAGACACTACCATTCAGCTGGATGTTTTCGTATGCTTTGATTTAATAGTTCCAATACTTCTATATATTTATCTTAATTTCCTGCACTGGGACATGAGGATCTGATGAAATGGGTAATTTCAAGGTCAGAGAGGCTGTAAATGGTGAAGCTGGTATTTGAAACCTATGAATACAGGTCTATCGTTCCTGCTCTTTGAGGCCTAGGCCCATGTCGCGGTCATTTTGAACTCCAAGTCCATGAGGCCCATGCCTGGCGCATGGCGGGGGCGCAATACATTGAGTTAAACAGAAGGGAGCACCCGTGGGCTCAGCTCTGCCCTGTGACATCATCCCACAGTGGCAGGAACGGCCGTCCCTGAACAGCACCATCGGGATCTTCCGGGCCTACTGAACAGACACGTTCACCCCAGAGTGTCCATGGTCACCTGTCTGTGGCTTACTGTCAGGCCCCAGGTGGTGAGACCTGCCTACTGGCCCTCTGTCACCTGACCATCTAGGGACCATCTATACCTCATAGCCTCATCAGTCCCTTAGACTGAAAAAAAAAATTAAGCCAAATTAAGCTGGACAGCTCAGGTATTATTTAAGTTCTTCCAAAGTCTTAATAGGTTTCACAAATATTTAACCAGCAAATTAATTTATGTAAAGATCTGTACATATTTGATAAACTTGAACCAATTTAATAAATCCTGTCCTGTTTTATTAAGTGCTGGATTAGGGTTAGACTCCCTACAAACAGAAAATACATAAAGAAAATATTTGTTATGTGTGTATATATACTGTACCTGCCTTTTCAAAGATCAAGAAAAGATTATCTTTGCCACAAGGACTTTACACCCTGTGCCGTGTGATGTTTGTTGGGAAGGAGAGAGGAGAGTGAACTAACATACGTTCAAACTGCCAAGCGGATGGGAAGCTCATGCACGATAGCATGCCCAAGGGCGCACCCGAAGTTCAGACTGCATAAAACCTCCAGGGTGGAGTACAGACAAGAGTGGGAGCGGATCGTAGCTCAGACTTCCACGGCTGCATGAACCTTCCTTAGCCTCTTCTCCACCCGCAGGCAGAGTCAGCCCCTGCTCTCCTCGGACCCCGTGAAGAGCTGCGGGACAGAGCTTCCCCTGCTGCGGACAGCACCGGGTGAGTGTGTCTCCCTCACTGCACTGTGAGTTCCTTCAGGGAGCAACCATCAGGAACTTGCATTCTTTCTACAAATATTTGTTGAGCAACAGTATGTTCTAAGTGTCATCCTAAACAATGACAGAGCAATGGAAAGCAAATGATAGACAGATGGCTCTTGCTTTCGTGAAGCTCACAGTCCACACAGGCTGGGTACAGCGGTCGTTGCTGGTGTCCCACCCATATCTTGTCAGCATCTACCTCCATTAAACAGTAGGATTAGAAGCGGGTGGAATGGAGTGGGGTGTGGAGGCACGCATAGCACATGCAAGGCAACAGGAGTGCCAGAGAATGAATTACCCTACAAGTAGCCCTCAACCAACGATAGATGGAGAGTTTGTAGATAAATAACCCAGCTTCTTAGATCCTTGGTTGGAATAACACTGTGGCTTGTTCTTTACTGTTTCTCGGGTCCAGCAGGATTGAGCTCCAGCTGCCCGGAGTAGTAGCAGGCTTGAAAACATTCCCTTTGTAAGCATCCTTGCTCTTCTGATCTCACATCCCCATTTGCTACCAGATTTTCCCAGGAGCATCTCCCAAATAAACTATTTACCACTGAACACTTTCTTTAGGGTCTGCTTTCCGGGGAAACTCAAACCAGGACATTAGAAAAGAAACAGCTAAGAAGCTGTGTGATCCCCATGCCCTGGTATTCACATTCTTGTGTATCCCTCACCCCTTCAGTGTGGGTGTGTGGGCTGGACTTACTGACTTGTCTCTGGGGAACAGACTATGGTGTGTGTGATGGGATGTCACCACCGGGATTCGGCTGTAAGGAGACAGTGGCTTCCATTTTGGGTGCTGTCTCTTGCTTTCTGTAGGGGAAGACGGCTGCCATGTTGGGAAGCAGCCCTGGGGAGAGGTCCATGCAGTGACAAACGGAGGCCTGCCAGCAGCCAAATAAATGAGCTTGGAAACAGATCTTCTGAGGCCTGCCAACCACGAAGTGAGTGAGCTTGGACGCGGATCCTACCCCATTCGAGCCTTGAGATGATGGCAGCTCCAGCCAGCACCTTGATTGCAACCTTGTGGGAGAGGCTGAGCCAGAAGCACCTGGCCAGGCAGCACCTAGGTGCTGCAGCTATGGGAGATAACAAATGTTTGTTGTTTTCATCTGCTAACTTTTAGGCAATTTGTCACGCAGCAATAGGTAACTAATACAAGTGATGTAATAGAACTCTAGTAAGATGGTGATATCATTATATGGGCTGTCTTCCTCCTTTTATTAATTCACGAATGTGCCCTGAGGCAATTCAGTTAGGGTAAAAGAAAATTTTGTCACATTACTGAAAGTAAGGAGTGGGGTATCACCTACATACCTGAAACCTCGGATTCCATGAAGACAGGATCCTCGATTACCACTGGCCTACCCTGCCTGCGCCTGGAAGAGACCCTTCTTCCATGTCAGCTATGCCCCTGCCTACACGGTCACCACATCCAAGCAGAAAGCCTTAGACTCTGCCAGGCAAGCAGCTTTGGAAAAGGGTTTACACAATGCAAAGGAGGAGTCCCCTCTGCCATGTGCCTTCCCTTATGGGGCTTTAGTTGCAACCAATAAGGCCACAGCTCCTGCTCACTCATCGGAGTCACTCCGCAGGCTAGGAGCTGTATCTTCTGTGAGCGCAGTTGCTGTGGAGATGCTGAGAGGGGCCAGAAAATGTTGCCGCAACTGCCCTTAATAATTGGATCCGCCCTGGGTCTAATGCCTTTCCAATAGCTTCCAACTTAGACTTAAAATTTTTTTTTTGAAAGACACAAACTACCAAAGCTTGCTCAAGAAGAAATGAAATTGCTGATGGGAATGGAAAATGTTTATAACCTCTGAAAAACATGTTGTCAGTTCTTTTACAAAATTAAATATGCACTTACTATATGACTAATCAATACAAACATTTGTACAACCAATGACTTGTACATGAATTTCCATAGCTTTTCACTAAGTCCACAACCTGTGTTAAGGAGAGGGATGTCCATTAATGGGTGAATAGACAAATTGTATTATACCCATAAAAAGGAATAGTACTCAGCTATAAAACACATGAACTATTGGTACATGCAACAACATGGATGAATCTCAAAAGCATTTGCTAAATAAAAGATATCAAGCATCAAAGAACAGAATAAATAATTCCATGAAATTCTAGAATTCTAGAATTACATGAATTTCTAGAAGAGGCAAAACTAAAGGGACAGAGAACAGATCAGTGATTGCTGAGGGTTTGGACAAAGGGGAGGGATTAACTACAAACTGGGAAAAGGGAACTTTCTGGGGTGATGGAAACACTCTACATGACTGTGGTAACGATTACCCTACTGTACATATCTGTCAAATCCTGACTGGTGTACTTATAAATGGTGAGTTTTATTATATGCAAATCTTCAATTAACTCATTTTTTAAAATAGCAGGCTTCTCTTTAAAGCATTGGGGCAATCTGAAAACAAGAGAGAGTTAATGGAATTATTTTTAAATCACAAAAATAATAATTTGGTGGAGGAAGTAATAGCATAATGCATGTTAATGGAAACCGATTTGTGTTTTAGAACATTGCCTTGAGAAATTCTTCCAAAGTACAGGACAAAAAGAAAGTATTGAAATTTAAGGGAGAAATGATAGGAGGCATGGAGAATAGGACCAAGAGAACCAATATCAACACCAAAAAAAAAAATGTCTAAAAGAAAAGTAATAGATGATAGAGAATAACTAAAGAATTAATAGAAGAAAAGTTCTCACTGAAAAAAGACTTAATCCTTCACATTGAAAAGTTTTGCCAAATATCTGAAGGAGTACGAAAATGATCAAAAATAAACATTTCTTGGCAAATATATAAAACTTTAAGTTTCATACATATTGTATAAGTTTCCAAATGGACAAGATAAGCCACAATTTCAAAAAAAAACTCAGACTGCCATTGAAATCTCATAAGTAACCATAAAGATAGTAATGTTTTATATATAATTCTTATAGCAAAGATAGTGAAATCCTCTACCCAGTACAGCAATTATCTCTCCTGAGAAAGGGGACTTTGGCATGCGAGTACTCAGCAAGTCCACCACTGGGTCTCTTTATGGAAAGTCACCTGCTCCAGCCCACCTGGAACATGACTCACTCCCTTGTCAGCGTATCCAGGCTGGACACACTCTCTGCCTGTCAGACACTTAGTAGCCATCTGGGTTGTCAGAGTGATTGTCACAGCATCACTACGCTGTGCTCAGGTCGCCCTTATTTTACCTACAAATGGCCTCAAAGCACAAGAGTAATGATGCTGGCAATTCAGAGATACCAAAGAGAAGTCATAAAGTGCTTTCATTAAGTGAAAAGGTGTGTGTGTGTAGGGAAAAAACATACTATGTATCTATACAGGGTTCAGCACTATTTGGTTCCAGGCATCCACTGGGGATCTTAGTCTGTATCCCCCATGGAAAAGGGGTGGGGGGGGCTCCTGTAGTACAGGAGAGGGTGGGGATCCATTTTCTTCTTACTTTCATGGGAAAGCACCTGAAATTGTACCATGAAGTTTTACCATTAAATGTCCTGGTAAGCAGGACATTTAATGGTAAACAGTTTCTGGTATACGCCCTTCATCAGATCAAGGGCATTCTCTTCTATTTCTCATTTATATGAGTTTCTCATCCTGATATAATTCTTAGCCAAAGAAATAAGGCTGTTGTTATTTGAGGATAAACTATTAGAACTGATCAGGAATACAGGGAGATTGCTAGACATATGATAAACGCAGAAATATCAATGGAATCCAGATAGCATTGATAACAAACCGGAAAATAGGAACAAAGCGGAATCCACAACAGCCGTGAAAATATACCCCACTTCAACGAACGATCACTACCAAAGTGCATCTAACAGACTACCTGTACAACCTTATGGGAAAAGTGCAGAAAACATCCTTAAAGAACATCAAAAGAAAACCCGGATAAATGGTGATTATGACCATGGTCATGGATAGGAGATCGATACTACAAAATGTTCTTCCCTGAATTTTTCCATAAATTCCATTCTGATCCAAATCCCAATGGAATGCTTCCTGGATACAGAAACACCAACTCTGAAATTTACGTGCAAGAACACATACCCACAATTACCCAAGATGCTTCAGGAAAAGAGTGAGGAGGAAGAGTCACTCCACAAAACATCAAAATTCTCTATAAAGTTATGGTTTAATAAAAGTGTCATACTGTTGAGAAATGAATAAATAAATGAAACAAACTAGAAATGCCAAAAACAGACCCAGTACATATGGTTCGTTTGGGTAACACCAAGGAGGCATGAAAGTGAGTAGAGATTAATGGACTGCTCAGTAGAGGAGGCTGGGAGAACAGTTTTTCTTGCTTAAAAAGGGGTTGATCCCAGCTCCCATCATATCCATTTTAAATTCTAGTTAATTAAATATCTAGACATAAAGAAACAAATTTCTATAATTTTAGAATAAAAATACAAGAATGTCATTAGGAGTTCAATTTGTTCTAATTGGATATCACATCTACCTGATTGGTAATTACTTATGCTGCACTGCTATTTTATACTGTATTGTTTGATACTTTTAATATCCTCTCTGCCAATAAAACTTTCACACCCAGAATACATGAATAACTTTTATAAATAAGAAACATCCCAACAGAAAATGGGTAAAAGGGATGAACAGATATGAAAAGGGTGTAAAGGGAATTCACAAGTGAGAAAATGGCCAGTAAGTATGAAAAGTGTTCTGCCTCAACAGTAAAATCAATGAGATACAGTTTCAAAGACAAACAAAGCAGCAAGACGCTAGTTCACATCTTTTAAACTGACCAAAATTTGAAAGTGTGACCACACCGACGATTGGTAAGAATACAGAATAAAAACCTCACATACTTCCTTGTGGATATCAACACAATCACATGTAAAAGTAATTTGGCAATTATCTAGTATAAGAAAAAAAAAAAAAAACCCTGCACATTACTTAGAAATTCCACTTCCAGTTTCTTCCTCTAGCAAAACTCTTTCACAAAAACACAATGAGACTGAAGTTCTGTTCATGAGAACAAAATTAGAAATAATTCAAGTGCCTGACATCCAGGAATGATGCATGTGTCAGAATACTCTATATTAGTTAAAATGAATAGTATATCTATGTGTATTAACATGGATAGACTTTCCAACAACACAAAGTTGGAAGAAATATATAAGGTATAGTATGAGATCTTTGAAGTAACTGTTAAAAGCAACAAAACATGACTATGTGTTACTAATAAATCCATGTAGTGACTATGTGCAGGTCTAGACTCGATATACACCACACTCATGATGATTGCTTCCTTTCGGGAGGGATAGAAAGCAATTGGATTAGAGATGGAAATACAGGAGAGATGAACTTTCTGTATGTTGTTTTATTTCTTTAAGAATAAATGTTTTTACTGGAAGAAAATATTTGCCAAAGACATGTCTGAAAAAAGAATTGTTATCCAAAATATAGAAAAAAACACAACAGTAAGAAGACAACCGGATTAAAAAGTGGGCAAAACACCTAAACAGAGGCCTCACCGAAGATACACAGATGGCCAATAAGCATAGGGAAAAACACTCAGCATCACACATCACCAGGGAAACGCAAATTAAAACGACGACGACACCACCGCACGCCATCCGGAACGGCCAAGATCCAAATCACCGATGACGACGGCAGACACTACCGAGGGCCTGGAGCAACAGGAGCGCCCACTCCCTGCCAGCGGAATGAAAAATGGCACAGCCCTTCAAAGGAAGGTCAGCGTGACAGTTTCTTACAAAACTAGACATACTCTTAACATACGACCCAGTCATCACACTCCTTCGTATTTACCCAAATACCCTGAAAACTTATGTCCACACAAAAACCTGCTCATGGGTCATTCATAACTGCCAAAAGTTGGAAGCAACCAAGATGCCCTTCAGTAGATAAGGGACAAACCGACAATGGAGTATTATTTAGTGATATGAGGATATAAAAAGACATGAAGGCCCTGACTGGGTGGCTGGGTTGGTTGGAGCATCGTCCCATACACCAAAATGTTGCAGGTTCGATGTCTGGTCAGGGCACATACCTAGGTAGCAGGTTTGATCCCTGGTTGGGGCGTGCAAGGGAGGCAGCCGATCAATGTTTTTCTCACACACGGATGTCGCACTTGCACTTGCTTGCTTTCTCTCTCTCTCTCTCTCTCTCTCAAATCAATAGGAATATCCTCAGGTGAAGACTCTAAAAAAGACATGAAGGAACGTTATTACTAAGTGAAGGAAACAAATCTGAAAAAACCACACAGCACTTGATTCTGACTCTACAACATTCTGTAAAAGGCAGAAACGCGGAGACAGTGAAAAGATCAGTGGTCCCCAGAGGCGCGGCGGGGGAGGAGTGGAGAGTGGGGGCACAGAGAATCTTCGGGACAACGACACTCTGTGTCACACTGTAACTGTGGGTCCTGGTCACCACACATTTGTCTAAGGCCACAGAACACACTCCCCCTAGAATGAAGTCTACTGTGAACCATGGACCTCGGGGAACAATTAGGCGCCCATGTTCACTCACTGATTAGAACAAACATACCTGGTGTCGATGGTGCGTGATGCAGTCTGTGTGTGGGGGGAGGGGGGCTGAGGCGGGATGATTTAGGAACTCTGTACTTTCTGCTCAATTTTTCTATGAACCTAAAACTGCTCTAAAAAATAAAGTTTATTAGTCTTTGTAAAAATCTGAAGTACACGTGAAAAGTGATAACATTTGTTCACTTAGGGTGGGAATCTAGGTTTTATTGTATCATCCTTGCAGTTTTCTTTGTTAATTTTTAATTTTTTAATACAGCATTTTAAAGAAAAATGCTCAAAATGATATATCAGCCAGCTATAAAGAAAATAAAGATAAATATTTTATGGTGATAAAGAGTATAATTAACAAAGATAAAACCATCATAAATATTTGTGCTTCTAAAAAAGTCAAAAATTTAGATAAAATTTATTAGAAACAACATAAGAAAGCATCAAGAAAACCCCCATAATAGGGATTTTCACTTGCCTTTCAAAAAAAATTGATGGGTTAAATAGATGAAAATAAGGATATAACAGATATGAAGACACCATTGCAAGCCCAATTTAATAAACATATTTAGAACTTGGTAATATATACCATACTACAAATTTTGAATTTCATATCTGAAATTCTTTTCAAATATCCTTGGAACTCTAAAAATTTCTTACATATGAGACCACAGATAAGACGTGAACTAGCTAGAAACTAGAAATATGAATGCCTGGCGTCCTGGCCAGACACTGGGTGACACCAGGAAGGAGGCAGGTGCCAGTCTCGGGCACACGGAGGGCTCAGCGCAACCCTCAGGAGTTATCTCAGGGCCGCGCCTCACCACAGCTCCTGCGGGGCCGGGGCCACCAAAGACTGGGCAGTTGTGCCCATCTCCGGGAATTCCCTTCTGAGGAGGAATGAGGGGCTGAATTGAATGCAGCACTGTCCCACCCTGGATCCTCCTGGATCTAACCCACGTTAAGCCACAGATCACAGCCTCGCGCCCTCTCTGGTAGAGCACCAGGCAAGGATCCTCTGTGAATCCCTGGATGGTCTCACTTCCCCTCAAATGACTTGGCTGTTTGGAGCGAGCGAGGCAGCCGGCAGCCAGGGAAAGAGCACGTGGCAACAGTCAGAGGAGAGAGGAGGGTGAGGAACTGGCGGGTCTCAAATGTCAAAGGGAAGTCCTAGCAGCACGTGCCTCAGGCTGCCTAGACGAAATTTTTCTCCGGCTAATTTAACATAGGTGAGCTGGGCTTGCTCACTGTGGCGAGCAGAGCGTGTCCGTTTCCACGGCCACCCATAAAACCCAGAACAGACCGAGGTCTGTGCCCTCCCGTACACCTGAGCCAGAAATAAACGGGAAGATTTATAAAGGGGAGGTGCAATTCTTCTGCTACATTGGTTTGAAGATGGTGAAATAAATGAGTTAAACCGTTCACTCAGAGTGTTTCATGAAGCAGATCTAATGTGCAATTTTGTGACCTGACGTGACTTTACCTCTCCAGTAAATCAAAAAGCTTAACAAATATTAAGATGGCAAAGATTACCTGTGTGGGACAGACCTGTCCTTCCACCCATCACCATTTCAGGAACTCAGGGCTCCAGAGAAAGCAGCCAGCCTGTCACGTGACCGGGGGGCGGGCTCTGAGGGGCGGCAGAAGAGGCCCAGCCCAGCCAAGACCTGCAGAGTGCGTGCTGGTCTTTCCTGTCCTCCTGGAAGGATTCCTGAGACTGACATCTGGGGAAGTTTCCAGAAAGCGAGGCCAGCCCCTTTGCTGGGTGTTTCCCTGGGGCCTGTCTTTCAGCTCCTGACACCCCTCAAAGCGGAGCAGTCACACCCCCCCACCCGCCAGTGTGCTCCCCAGATGCAAGGCATTGGTTCTTCCGTGGGGAAGCATGGTGAGCGTTGCCCTGGGAAACCCCAGGCCACCTGGGAACAGGCCACAGGGGAGGTGGTCCCTCCCAAGTGTGTTCTAACAGCTCACTTAGGAAACTCTAAGTTTTAAAACCTTTCGGTCTGAAGAGGTCAAAATCGGTAGAGGGGCAAAAGCCAATGGCTTCACCCTCCTTTTTCCAACACCAGTGGCCAGAGATGGCCATCTGCCCATGAAACACCTAAAACCTCCCAGCCCTAGAGCTGGAAAGAGTCACCAGTCATCCAATCTTGGCGATTCAGTGGCCTGTGGAACCCTGGACCTTCCTGTCCCTGGGGACTACCAAAGGGCCGAGGGAGAGGCGGCTTGACTAGTGCATCTTCTGCCCACTGACAATCTGCCTACGATATCTCGGGGAGAGGAAAGGCAGCCTCTGCTTATTTTACAGATGCTAAAACTCAGTCAGAGAAAAGAACAGCCAGGCGTGGTACCTAACCAAGTTGTAGCAGTTTCAATACTATAGGAATTCAAAGGAAGAAAAACAGATCGGTATATGCTGGGGGCAGGGGTCCCTAAAACCCCTCTTAGTTAATATGTCTTTGAAAAAGGAGATGAGCAAAGAAAGTCAAGGTTCTGGACCACCAGAGAGACGGGTGGCTGTGTTTGAAGAATGGGTCCCAAGTTGAAGAGGGGTGGAGTGGGCACCCTGGCAGAAGCGCTCTATAACCCCAGGGCACCACGTGGCTGCCTTGCAGGTTCCCCAGGAAAAAGGGGAGAACTTCACCCGAGCCGGCTGGGACCTGTGCCTCCCCGAGGTCCCCATCCAGCCAAGTGCCCACCCCACCCCCCGCCAGGGCAAACACGTGGGAATTGATGCCCGGACTGCGTCCAGTGGCTTCCAGGGGCCCCAGCCACAGGGGACATTCTTGCTCAGGAGGCTGGAGACCTCAGTGGTTTCCCAGAGCACAGGAAGACACTTTCTCTGGCACAGGACTGTATGACAAGGGAGAGACTCAGGAAAGAAAGAAAGGAGTTATAGAGGTTCATAGCTGAATTTTGGCCTAATATCTAACCAAAATGACCTTTTTAAAAAAAGTTTTTTGTTTTTTGTTTTTTTAAAAAAAAGGAGGTTTGAATTTTTAAAGGTATCAGCCTCTGTTATTTGTCTGGGAGTCCATAATAGCCCCATTTTTCTAGATCCAAATTTCCTATTTAGACAACAGAGCCTAAGAGCCTCTTCAGAACAAGTAAATAATATGCATTTTCCAAAGTAATTTGCAGACACAAATACATACGCACTATGCTCAGATTACCAAAAGGACAAAATCACCGAGAAGATAAGGATGTTATTTAATCATTTCAAAACTAAATATTTCCGCATCCAAACAGAAATACCTGCAGCGTCCGGGAAAGGTCCCCTTCAGCCTGCGCGATAAATTGTACCTCATTTCACCATTTCCATATGCCATTTCTGACGGCTTTGAAAGGCAGCCGGGAAAAGATCCTACTCAAAGCTGCATGCTATTTTCAGGAATACATTCCCCCCACCCCATCCTTCTCTCACTCCCATAATCGCCCCATGAAATAGTCTCGTGTCCACGCTCAGAAGCCACCTTCGGAAGGGGATTAGGGGACTTGTGTGCCACAAGCTCCAGGTCCCTTCTGCAGGCTGCCTCCGAGCTCAGCTCCGCATGGGACTGGGCCTCGGCCAAGGAGAGCCCTGTGTGGCTGACTTCCACCGAGCACCCACAGGCAGATGGATGGGAGCAGTTGCTCCATCTACCCCAAGCCCAGTAATAGTTGGGCTAAAATTAGTCGGAGGCCTGGGGACAGACAGGCTGCTGGGAGAATAGGGAAGAGGGGAGGAAGGGGACAGAGCAGCCTGGGTCTGTGCCTGCGTTGGGTGGCGGCTGCCTGGGAACCTCAGGACACGCCTGAGGTCAGTTTCTCCCTCTCCACTCAGGAAGAGCCAGTCCGATGCCTCGCCTGAGATTCCCTTCCCACTCCTTTCTGCTGAATCTTGCTCAATTCCTCAGAGCGCTCCTACATCCTCTACAAAAGTTACCCTATATTAATCCCGATTAGTTTGAGAAGATTTCAATTTTTTAGACCGCAGCCGAAATGGTGAAACAGAACCGATGACTGAAAGTCCTAGGCAGTACCTCTCGGTCATAAGTGGGCTTGTGCACGTACCCCTAGACTGGCAGATGCGGGCGTGGGGGGGGTGTACCTCTTAGGGACGTGTCTTCGTCCTCCTCATCTCACCCAGGGGTTCAGTTTTCCTCTCAGGAAACTGCTTAAGGCAAAAATAATAATCCCAACCAGCTGTCTCTTACAAGAGGTCTACCACTTTTAACGAAGCAAACAACACAGAAGCGGAGCTGGGCGCCAACCTGCGGTGACTTCCACAGTCACTGCCACCCAGTGACGTCCTAGACACACCCTCCCACTCCACCCCACACCCCCTCATGGGCAAAAAATAGGGAAGCCAGGGACCGGGGTGAGGGGATGGGACCTCTACAGTTCATTGTGACCAATTTCATGGTTACCGCAAAACCAAAGCCAGCTTTATGGTTAATGAACAAGGCCCCCGGCACTGTTCAGGGACAGAGGTTCTGCCCGGAGTGCAGAACTGTGTGCCGGTGATCAGTGAGAGATCAGCTGCTGCCAGCTACTGCCCTCGGCAGGCTGATGGCCATCGCGGGCAGATGAGGGAGATGGGCCTTCACCTGTACCTGCAGTGTCACTCAGTATGTCTCGGTTTCCTGAACCAGGGTTATCGTCCTGGTTACCAGAGCTGAGCAGATGCCCCACCCCAGGCACTGAAAGCTCCAAAGACATCTCCCAAAGCAGAGCTCACCAGGAGAGGTACCCTGATGGCCATGCTGATATTTTTGAGGAGATAACATTCAAGAGGATATATAAATTCTGATTCACTCTGAGATCACAGAACTTTAGTCATATCTTGATGTAGGTCCACAAAACTACGTCCAGTTAAATACCTAGATGTCTCTGGCATGGGAGTCCTTTATACTTCCTTATAAAGCTCTTCTGGGCTTTTTTCCCATTAGACTGTGTGTTCCCCTAAGAGAGGAACAATGTTTATTTCTTCTATAGACACCCCAGGACATACCCACCCTGGGGCCCCAAACCCCAGAGCAGCTAACGGACAAGCATGCCAAACAGGTGCTGATGCATGATGGGGGCTTCCTGGCTCAGTCTGCATCTCATGAAGTCACACACACACAGAACCAAATGCCCTAAGAAATGGCTTTAGGGCACCCACTGGCCAACCTCAAACATCACCGATGTCCCAAAGCCTCCCGGGCTCCATCAGAAGGCCAGCAGAGTCACAACGGCTACTTAATGAGGAACCTCTTCCAGGTGCTTTGATAGTGACATGGTCCAACGTGAGGTCAAGCTGGACAAATAAAGGTTAACATATTCTATTAGTCCCAATTGTCATAAGAATTTTACCTAACAATATGGTTCATTAAATGCTGAATCTAACAATTATGTTCACCATAATAGAAATTATTCAGACTGATATGATCTGAATAGTTGTGATGTATTAATTTAGACACAGATGTAATTAGCAATGGATTTCAATTGTGTCTCCCCCTGAACAATAAGTTTGGCGGAAAAGCATCCTGGAAAAAAAAAATATCAACTAGGAAATAATCGGGTAACAATAAGGGAAGCAGCCACTCCACTCCCAGAAACGCTATTGGGACTTCTCCCTGAAACAGTAACAACAAGAGCAACTCCAGGCAGCTTGAAGAGCCGGCTCTTCTCTGTCCGTCTGGAGCACTGCTCCTGCCCCCGGGGGTGATGACACCCCAGTGAGCTGCCAGCTGCGGCCCTGCGGACACAGGGCAGAGGGCGTGTGGGAGCCCCAGGGTCTTCTGAGCCCATCAGGAACCCCATCTCCGGCTCCAGGTCTAAATGCAAAACTATCCCTGGGGCTTCCATCTCCTGGCCCCTGAGGACCCCTGAGAAAATCCACGTGACCCCTCATTACCTCCACAAATCTCTGCTGTCTTACACTTGCCATCAAACTTTCGCATTCCTTTTTTGGTACTAAACACGAAACAATACTATCCACAGTCCGAAAGAAAAACAGAGACAAGACTATAAGTAGAAAAGAATGCTTTGTTGTTGTTTTTTTTAAAGGAAAAATGGTCATTATCCTCTCAGCGGTCCTTTAATCGATTTTCTACACCCAACTCCATTCCTGCTCCAAATGGATCTGATAGGCCAGGAGCAACTTCCCATTTAGAGGAAGGAACTATTAGTCCCCTCGTGATGCTCAGAGGGCTGGAGTAGGTGATGACGGGGAAGGGAAGGTGGGAGGATGAGGCAGGAAGAGTTGGAACAGATGCCTTCCTTCTCCTCATCCCTCCTTCCGCCGGCCTCAGCCTTGACTGGCTTCCCTCCTGCTGCTGTGCTTGGGCTAACAAAGGTCGTTACCTGTGTTTCTTTAGCAAATACATGAATTAGCAATAGAAGTAGACATTTGGAATTCTGGAATGAAAATCCTTCTACATTCAGATTATGGTTCCTCAATATAACTTTCCACTAAAAGAAATCTGGGATCCTTGGTGGAATGGCGGATTCTGGGCCTGCGGTAAGAAATCATACAAGATGAGCCTAGAACGTCTAGTCCTGTCAGGCCACCAGCGAGGCCACCGGGTCTCGTCAAAAGGACTTGGGCACCAACTTAAAGGAGGTCCAACTTTATTGAAACACACCAAATACACAATAAATTCATGATTTCCTAATGATACAAAACAACAACACCTCATTGGTCACCTCTGTAGAAGAAAAGAAAATCCACTCCTCACCCTGAAAACCACAGAGGAAAAGGATCAAGCATTTACCTGCCTTTTCTGTATATATGTCCCTAAAGTAAGCAAGTAGTTGATGAGAAGCTCCTCTTTGTAGATGTATTTCAGCTGACAAATAGAGTAAAATTTGACTCTCTCCATTTTGTAACTCTAATAAGTCATGAGACCAGGCAATGACCTTCCATGGTTCCAGACATCACCAGAAGAAAGATGACCAGATGTGAAGTTGCCTCTGGCTGGAGGTTCAGGACATCATCTAGGACGTATCCTTGCAAAAACATTGAATCTTGTTGCATTGGACTGAATGCTTGTGCCCCACCCCCGCACCCCACAACAAATTCCTGTGTTAAAACCCTGATCCCCAGCATGAGGGTGTTTGGAGGCGGAGCCTTTCCGAGGTAATTAGATAATGAGGGTGGGGCTCTCATGGATGGGACTAGTGCCCCTGTAAGAGGCAGCGAGAGAGCTAGCTAGCTCTAATTCCCACGGGAGGATGAAACAAGAGGTCAGCGGTCCGCAACTGGGGAGGCAGCCTTCCCCAGAACCCACCCAAGCTGGCTCCCTGACCACCTACGTCCCGTCTCCAGGACAGTGAGACATGAGCTTCTGATGCCCATGAGCCTCCCAGCCTCTGGTACTTGCTTCAGCACCCGGAACTAAGACACTGGTCAAGCTGCTAGACTTGATTGCCAGTTTACTGGACATGCTGGAGGCAGAAGAATGTGTTCAAGGATCGCACACAAAGCATCTAGCAAAATTAAGAACATAGAAACTTTAGATCAAGTTCCCTTTTTTAAATCTATAAATCATAAGGAAAATTTTTCAAAATCACAAAAAGAGAAATGGGGAAACCAATGGATTGAAAGACTTTCTTTGAGCTGCATTAACCACGTGTGGACATGGTTTGGGTTCTCCTTCACACAGACCAGCTTGAAAACTAGTGTGAAATAATCAGGAAAATCTGAATGCAAACTGGGCATCTGACGATATTAAGAATTGTTATTTTCAAGTGTGACAGTGGTAATGTAGATATGTGTGCGTATGTTTTTTAAATTAAAGAGTTTTTGTCTTACCCAGACACATGCACACTGAAATACTTACTAGTGAAATAGTATGATGCAGGACCAGGGCTGGGGGCAGGTCTGCAGGTCATGCAAAGGCAGGGGTGGCACCTGGGACGAGGTCCCCTACACCCTATGCTGCACCCTATATTACTCACTTACCTTACCCCTGGCCCTCATATGAGGTCTATAGTTGGCTTCAAAATAACCCAATAATGGGGAGAGAATAACCCAGTAGTGGGTGGAAATATACATGAAACAAGATTTGAGACTTTCTACAACAAAATTTACAATTTTTTAAATTCTTAAAACAGGTCATGCTATTTTAAAAAATTGAGTTGACAGTAAGTTTTGAAATAACTGTCAGTAAGCACTGTTTTCAGATCGACCGCTGCTCAGCGCTAGGCTGTGCGCTCTTTCACCCCGGACCACACTCAGCTGGACTGACCATCGTGCATCTCCGGGAGCCGGAAGTGCAGCGTTGAACAAGAAAGTCCCCACCCATAGGACACTTACATTCTAGTGAAAAACAGAGACAAAAAGAAACAAATAGACCCGAAAGGGAGGGATTGTGGAGACAGAAAATCACAACAAAAGGAGATGTATGTGAGGATGGGAGGCCAGCAAGCTCCTTCTCAGGTGGGGCTACTTGAACCGGAGACTAAACAAGGAGAAGGAGTTGCCCTGTGAAGAGATGGGGGGGCCCAAGGGGAGGAGCAGAACCTAAGCATGAGAAGGTCTTCAGGTAAGAAAGACCCACCGATTCAAGGAAAGAGAAGACTGGTGAGGCCAGCACACGGCCAGCAGAGGCAGACAGAAGCGGAAGAGGAGGAAAAGAGACAGGCACTGGCTACACCGTGGAAGTGTCTCTAGGCCCAATAAGGCGTTCGCTTGTTTGCTTGTTGTCTTATACCCACTAGGACAATCCGAGTTGCTGCTGCTGCTGCTGCTGCAGAATAAACTCAATGTGTTGATCCGGGTTACTCGTTCTGTATTGGGGATGGTGCTCTGTGGGAACCTCAGACATAAGCTCTTTATGGACTAATTTGTAAATTTGTATTAACCACAGTTCTGTTGATTTCTCAAGACCCTGTTGACTTCTGGAAACCTGTTGAAATTGGCCTGTTTAACTCCTTCCCTGCCACGGCACAGGCTGGGCTGAGAACAAAACGTCAGAGAATCTGAGAGTCCTTCATGTGTTTCCACGGCTCGAAGGGAGCCGCAGGGTGGAAATCACTGGGCGGGCTGGCAGAAGTGAGGATTGGGCATAGCCTCTTACCACCAGGGGCATGGAGTCGAACAGTTTGGTTTCCTAATTCGGTCTGAAATAAGTTTCTGGAATGTCAAACCTCCTCCTATTCACAGGTAGGTACAAGATGTAGATTTCAAAGCCAACTGAAAATGTCTTTCGGGTGATCTGCCGTTTTCTATTACTGGTGATACCGTTACCCTCATTTAGTGCTTATGATCAAGAGTTAACATTACACCTCAAATACAAGTGAGTGGGAAAGGTAACAGAAGGGAAAGGTTTCCAAAATAGCCTGAAATAGAAGCAATTTGTCCATGTCTAGCACATTGGGCAAAAGGACTTTCACCTGTTAGGGGAACAAGGTAATCTAGTTTGAGGTCCTGAAAGGGAGAGCAAAGAGAGCGTTCTCTTTCTTCATAATTGTTCGCATTTAATGGCATTACAAGGGCATGTTAGCTATTTCAACTGAAAGCAATTTAATGAAAATGTATGCATATTGGTGGCATTGATATGTTAATGCCGGGAATGAAATATAAACCTTTGGGGAAACAAATGTTAAAGAGGACACCAAGAGGCTTCCTTCGCCAACCCACTGGGGACTTGGGCTCCAGAGAAGAATAACCTGGAATAAATTCTCTCTTCCTGCAACCTGGGGGCTGCGGGTGCTGGGAACACAGGTAGATGGGGAGATTGTCGGCCGGGATCTCCATGACCTGAAACCACCCCCTGAATTTACCCCTGTCCTCAACCTCAGTCTATGTCTTCATATATCTAAAAAAAAATGTAAAATCCATCTCCAGTAAGTCTTTATTCCCTGATGCACCCCATCCAGACTGGTCACCCCTCTTGGGTTGCGTCTCACACATGTTGATGCATTGCTTCAAAGAACACAATTTGCTGATATAGCGTTCCAGGTCACTTCATCTGAGTATTTTTGTATTCGTTCGAGAATTCAGGTGCCTGGAATTGTTCCCTCTCATTTGGGAATTCAGGTATAAAGTCAATTTTCTATAATTGTTGGTGGCACTCTTCCCGGAAGGGGAACTCTTGGATGACATTTCCATTGGAGATGAAAACTGACCAGCCATTTTGTTTAAACATTGCTTGGTCACTGAAATTCCAACTCGGTTGGCATGATTTGTCTTGATTCCTTCCATATGCTTCTTCATCAACTCCCAGTCATCCCCACTTCCTCCTCCTGCCCCTTTATCCGCGGGCTCGGGCGCGTGCACCTCCGTCTGGAGGCGATCGATTCTGCTGCCAACGTGGACTTTCACACTCACACACACAAAAACAACAGTCTAAAAGACACTAGTAAAAAAAAAAGTAGGTAGGTTTTGACGTATTTCCTTAAGGCTCTTGGATGTGCTTTCTATCAAATTCGTGGACTGGCTTCTTCTGGTCCGCAGACAGGCAGGACATGTGGTCATTTTTTATGTTCATGGCTGGCCGGTCACCTTCTCACAGGAAACCAGTGGCCTGCCTGTTAGAGAGAACCGGAGCCCCTCCAGCAGCCCCCTCCTCCTTACGTCCTCATCTGTACCCCCAGATCTCAGGAGGACGGTCCAGACCGTGAACCAGAAAAGCAGCATCGCGGATGCACGTGATCTGAGGCAGTGACAGCAGCCCTCGCCTGGAGCGGACTCCGAGGGCCTCAGAGCACCTAAAAAGCTGACCATGACGTTAGCTTCTATTCATTTTTCCACAGGAAGAAGCACACAACACGCACGATCAGGAGCAGAATAGATCGCATCGGCCCGCCCCCTTTTCTCTTCCCCATTCTCTGGCGCCAACTCAAACTCCGTCCCCTCGGGGAGGTCTCAGGAGCCCCCCTCCCGGCCACACCTGGAGCACATAGCACGCGCCTGCGGGGCCAGAGCTTCGCTCCAGACCACGTGCTCTGAGGGGAGCAACAGGCTCCCTCAGATTTTATTCCCACAGCTACCAAAATAGCATCAAAAATAGGTTTTCAATAAATACTGATCCATCTAAATCATCAACTTTTAAGGGACTATGTCTTTGCTACTTATTGTGTGAAATATCTCATCTTAGAACTAAAAAAAAAAAAAAAAAAAAAAAAAAAACAATTAAAAAAGAATTCGAGAACGCTGCCTCTGGGCCAGAAAGTGGAAAGCCAGTCAGGATTTGAGGTAGGTGGAGGCCGGGGGTGGAGGGGAAGGGGGTGTGAAATAGCAAAGGAGTGGAAGAAACCCATGCAGTCTTCCCCACTCCGATTCACCCTGAGCCCCTGATCATCATGAAAAGCAAAAGATTTTGTCTTCTTCTAAGAAGAGAAAGATGGTCCCTAAGGCCTGACTCCAGTGTTGGCGGTGGTGGGAAGAGGGTGGAAGGAGGACAGGTGGGGATCGAACCCCGGGAACCCTCCACTGTCGGAGTGGACCGGGCCGAGGAGATTCTCGAAGGCCAACTCCCACACTGAACGGATGCGGAAGGCGAGGCCCGGCGAGGGTAAATGGCTGACCCTGGGCCACAGAGCTGACCCTGGGCCAAACGGGGATCTGAAGCCAGGTTTCCTGACCCCTGCGCTTCTATATTTTGAACTAAGTCTATTAACTCTCTCTCCTTCATTAACATGGTATTAATCATAAAAGTGAATGTGCAGAGTTAACCCATTAAAAGCTGAGATTCACTAGTCGAATTTGTCAACTACCTGTAACCTCTCTCTGAGAGGCGCAGGCAGAGAGACCCAGGAGCCCTGCAGTGAAGGAATACAAGGTGGCAGCAAGGCTGTGGGCACGCCACTCACGGGAGGGCGCGCCGGCAGAGGGGCCACCTCGGAGAACTGGTCGGCAGCGCCTGGTCAGGTTGAAGGTCACATTCCCTTTAACCCTGTGACCGCACTTCTAGGAGTAGCAACTCTCACACGCGTGCATGAGAAACAAAAATGCACATTTGCGTGAACTACATTAGAAATGACGACTAAGAGACAGCCCCATCAGAGATCGGGTTCCCCAGGAAACAGACTCGGCACCCGCATGCAGGGGGGTGTTCGGCAGCACCCCCGGGAGCAACACCTGCGGGAGAGCGAGGGAAGCAGGCCTGGGCAGAGGAAGGAGCTGAACAGCACTGCAGTGGTAACACAGGCCTCAGCCAACCCTACAGAAGTTTCTAGAACTGAGATCACCCCTTAAAGTTGTATCAAACCGAGGCGAGAAGTCCAGGCCTTGGTGTCCCTTATCAGCCTGCCGGTGGATGTGAGCTGCTCTGGGGCCCCAGCAGGGGCGGGACGGCGGGAGAGCAGCTGTTTGGCTGAAGGACTGGGCCGAGACCCAGTAGCAGCCAACATTCCCTGCACCGGGAGGAGGGGTGTGTTGGTCCTAAAGGAAGAACCCGGCAGCGCACCACGCGTCCGCTGCAGCACCCCTCCACCCCCAGATGTGCAGCAGGGAGTTTGCACACGTTATGGAAGTTATCTGATTAAAGGAGAAATAATGTGCAAACAACAAACTATTTAGAAATGAACAACAGCCCTGGCTGGCGTAGCTCAGTGGATTGAGCTCAGGCTGTGAACCAAAGTGTCGCAGGTTCGATTCCCAGTCAGGGCACATGCCTGGGTTGCAGGCCATCACCCCCAGCAACCACACATTGATGTTTCTCTCTCTCTCTCTCTCTCCCTCCATTCCCTCTCTAAAAATAAATAAATAAAATCTTTAAAAATATTTTTTAAAAAAGAAAAAGAAATGAACAACAAATGGAATATGATAGACCAAGGTCAATGGCATGTGCCCCAAATTATAAGAAACTCCATGGCCTTCATACATTTGATAGACAATAAAATCATTAATAAACTAATTAAAAATCTAGAAAGTGAAATAGAAATAAACCAGATAAAGCAGAAAGAATGAAAAACCCAGAAATTAATGAAAGATATATCTTTTAAAAGCACTAATCAATAAAATTAAGAGCCAAGTCTTTGAAAAGAACAAAAAGAAAATTATACTGGCCAAGTCTGGTCAGGAAAAGAAGGAAAGCTACAAGTAAATGGAGAAGGATATTTAAGTATGGTTTTTTTAATTATTAAGAGAAGTATATGTACAATATTATGCCAATAAATTTGAAACAGATTAAAAATAATGATTTAATAGGAAACTATAAATTATAACAACCTCAAGAAGAAATATAAACATCAATGAGCCAATAACCTTTGGAAAAATTCTACCATTCAAAGAACAGGAAATAACCAATTTATACCAAATGCTGCACAGCATGGGAAAAGATGGAAAGCCACTAAACTCATTTTATAAAGCTAGCGTGACTCATACCAAAAATAGGCAAATCCAATGCAAGAAAATAAAGCCCTAAGCCAGTATCACCTGGGAAAAGACATGCAGAAGTACTAAATAAGAGCTTATTAGCAGCATATTAAAAATAATAATCATAATCAAGATAATTTTATCCTATAAATATACAAATGGCTCAAGCTTAAAATATCTATTAATGTTACATATTGCACTAATATATTGAATGAAAAATCAATATATTTCTTTCAATAGCTGCCCCCCCCAAATCAGTACCACTTTATAATGTTGATTATTCATGTTATCAGTGACTACAGTGGCCTACGGTGGCTTAAAAGGCTCATAACAACCAACACAATCCAGCTTCCTATTATCTCTCGACTTCATCTTTTCTAGGTCACTGGATAGAGGAAACAGAATAACATTAACGGTCGCCACAGTGACTGAAATCTAGGGAGCAGAGTTTTCAAAATAGAAGAAACTGGGGGAAAAAAAAGAGCCCCCAACATCTGCATAAAATCCACCTCGAGCACATGTCCAGCCCCTGAGGGTGAGACTTCAGAAGACCTCACTGACGACAGCCCTGGGAGGTAAGGAAGTTTCAGAAGTCGTCCGCTGCAGGCGGGGTGCTCCGGTGCTGGTCCAGCCCGAGTGGGCGGGCCCTGGCCAGCATCTCCGGCTTCCCCAACCAGAAGTTTACGGTGGGGGACTGCATGTGGCCTGCACAGGGTCCCGCTGTGCTGTTTCTTACAACTTGCGAATCCATGAAGATCCCAAAATAAGGATTTTAATGAAGAAAAACTGAAGGCAAAAAGCAATGTTCTCAAATAAGCCGAAGGTGAGGTAAGCTGAGCAAATTCACCACCAGCCTTTAAGGGAAGTTCTTCGGGCCAACGGTGGTCCCGATAAAAGCACAGCTGTGCAAGGAGGAATACGGTAAATGTGGGGGCGGATATAAAAGGCACTGGAGAGCAGGAATACGAACAGTATCTAAACTAGCAAGCATACACACACACCACCACCACCAGTGGTAATCCCACGTCTCAGCGTGTGTCCTAGGGAAACGTGGCAACACTGTGCACGCGCACAAGGAGACGCGTACAAGGGCAGTCACTGCAGCTTCGTCGGCAATGGCAGTGAGTCGAAAGTAACTGAATACCCATCCACAGGGGATGGTGAAACACACTTTGCTGTGTACGTACAGTGAAAAACTATGCAACAGTCAAAAAAGCAATGGGGTGACCATGTATTTAAGTATGCTGACAGGGAAAGAGTTTTTAAAAAGGAAGAGAAATGTGTACACAATGTGACACCATGTATATCACAGGCTATAATGTTCTAGAGTGCGTATATGTACATATAACACTTTCTGTCAGTTTACTCTGCCAGACATTGTTGCCAGAGCTTTACATGAACGAACTCTTCTTTTGACCGTATAAAAACGCTATGACATGGGTGCCAGTGTCTCCATTTTTATAGGAGAGAAAACAGACAGAGTTAAGGGACTTGCCCAAGTCACTCAGCGGGTTAAGTGACAGAACTGGAACCCAAGCTCCAGAGTCTGTGGCACTCTGATAGCACCCTGGAAAGGGGCTCAGACGGCGCACCCCACATCCGTCCGTGACAGTGGCCCCTCCAGTGAAAAGGGTGAGTCTGCGGTGGAATCCAGGGGAACTTCAGCTCAGTCTGCGCGGTTTGAATGTTTAACAAGAATAACCTCAAGTATCTTTCAGGAGTTTATAAACAACTAAAATTGAAAAGCAAAGTGATGAACTTCACTAGAAAAAAGTTAGAAACGAATTTAAAAGTTTAATTCATTTGGTGACAGAAGATGATTTGACTTTGAGTGGTGGACACATGATGCAATATACTGATTGTGTATCAGAAATGCAGACCCAAAATCTACATGATCCTATTAACCAATGTCACCCCAATATATTTCCATTTTAAAAGTTTAGTTCAGTGGTGGCGTGCTTCTACACCAAAAAATATGCTCTCTACATAGAACTATGTGTATACATAAATACAAATGAAAGCAATTTATAATTTATAAAGTAGTTTCAGGTGATACTGTTATAAAAATATCTCATCTTGCCCTGGCTGGTGTGGCTCAGTGGATTGAGCCTGGGCCTTCAAACCAAAGGGTTGCTGGTTCGATTCCCAGTCAGGGCACATGCCTGGGTTGCAGGCCAGGTCCCCAGTTGGGGTCGCACGAGAGGCAACCACACATTGATGTTTCTTTCTCCTTCCCTTCCTCTCTCTAAAAGTAAAGTCTTAAAAAAATATATCTCATCAAATTAAAGGATAAAAGTGTTTACAAAAGTTGGAAAGTCACAAGATAAGAATGTGGTTCTGGAGAAAGCCAGGAAAGAGTCCTGCCAATATTTTCATAGTTATGAATTTGGGGACTCACATAGGTCTCGTCCTGTTCAGGAGTTGATTGAATTAAAACATATCCAAACCCAGAAAATAAGCTGCTGGTCTAATTGCTCCTTGCAGTGGACACACGGATAGTACATTAAAGTCACCCCGCCCCAAATCATTTACTGATACATCTAGAGCACTGCACCTGCTGCCTCGCTTTGCGGAGTGGTCCCCAGCCCTTATTTGCGATTTCGCTTTCCGTGGTTGCAGTTACTCATGGTCAACCAAAATACTAAATGGGAAATTCCATAAATAAATTTTAAACTGTGCCCTGTTCTCCCACTGTCTGTGGTGTCCACACTGTACATGCTCCCCGCCAGTTAGTCCCGCGTGGCTGTCTGGGCAACCTGATCAGCTGTCACAGTATCACAGTGCTCGTGTTCGAGTGACCCTTGTTTCACTTAGGAACAGCCCCAAAGCACAACAGTGGTGATGCTGGCCATGCAGATGTGCCAAAGAGAAGCCATAAAGTGTCCCCTTTACACGAAAAGGTGTGTACATAAAGGGAAAATATAGTATATGTAGGGTTTAATACTATTCATGGTTTTAAGCATCCACTCGGGGAATGGGAATGTACCCCCAGAAATAATGGGGGACTAGTTACCCTGAGCCATACCTGGGGACTCAGTCATTAGGCCAAACACCGATGAGATGGTTGGTTGCAGAGCTGAGCTGTCCGGTCAGCCACACAGAACCAGTGAAGTGCAGAAACGACAATGTGAAGGGCGGAATCTGCTCAGCACCGGAGGATGCCCGGGAAGCCCCTAATGAGTTAACGAATGGAGGCAGGAGACCCCTGGAAGGGTTCATCAGCTCTACAGACCCTCAGGCTTTCCTGGAAGCCCAACAGTCAAAGCAAATCAGAGGAGCCCACCGGTGCTGTTCTGGAGCCCCCACAGCACCGGCCAGCCAGCTGGCCAAGGTCCTGCGCTGCCCAGGGCGGTGGGGAGCTGGAGGTTTCTCACTCAGAGCCCAGGGCTCCGGGAGGCAGAAGCTTGGACAGCACACACACAGCTGCAACAAACAGAACAATCACAGCCAGAATCTTGGGGCTGGATCAGACCTTGAGAAGTCATTTAACTCTTGCCCTCGGGCCCCCACAGCCGAGGACAAGCTCCCCACCCCCTTTATTATCGTTACTGTTATTTCAAAGGAAACATTCCGCAAGCTCCCTCTGTCAGCAAGCTCCCCCTGAGCGCCAGCTCAGATTCTCCTTGGCGTATTTTGCACCTTGTTCTGTCCCTGGAGCACTTAGAGATGAAATGCAAGTCCCCCAAAACGTGCTAACACACTTCCTTGGGTGAAAGGGAGATTTGCACTCAGTTTGAGAAACTAATACGAATTTGTGTTCTTATAAAACAGCTGAGTTGTGGGGACAAGGGGTAGGTAGAGAAGGGAAGGTGTGTTTTAATGCTACAAAGGGGGTTCTTCTGAAGTGGAATTATTTTATGATTCTTGAGGGTGAATTGCCAGGTATACTTTAGTGACTATTTACAGAAGAGCAGCTGCTTGAGAGAAATTTTAGTAGGTAAATTGGAAGCTAAATTACCCATTACCCTGTGTACCTGTAAATCATGAACGTGCATGCTCTCTCTTGTGGGTTGCGCACTCCCTGCCCCACCCAGCCAGAGCATGAGTTCCACTGGGATCTGCGTGCGGCAGATAGCAGAGGGAGCTGTGGGCCTCGTCAGGGAGGCCAGCAGTCGGCACCGGAGCACCCAGAGGAAGCTGAAGAATGGAGATGTATGTCCAGAACAGACATCAGAATCGAATACACCCAAACACCTGCCAACCAGGTGTATTGTTCTGCTTCCTGGGAGGTTGTCTGGAACACAGCCAGGGGCCGGCACACAGGAGGCAGGGTACGGTCCACCCTCCTTAGCTGAACAGGAAGCCAGACCCCCAGGCACCGGACACTGAGGCAGACGCCCGACAAGAAAACACCCTGTTGGGCAGGCACAGTAGGTGCCGAGGTCTGAGCACAAAATGAATCCAAATGCCACGTACCGGAAGCGACGGGCACCTCGTTTATATTCAGACCTGGTTCGCGCTGGCTGTGAGCTGGCTGATGGCAGAGGCCTGCTGGGGCTGAGGCAGGTGGTAGCAGTGGTGAGGGACCCAGTGTGAGGAGGTTTTATCAAGTTGCAAAGATTCTCAGACATAGATTGTTAGAGATTATTTTATTCAGTGCATTTCAGACTCTGGGACAGGACCTATTTGTAAGTGAAACTGGTGGCTCTCAACCCACCACTTTCTAAGTTTTGTTATGAATGTCACAGAAGGGAGTGGAGTGGTGGGTGGGGCGGCCTGGAACCAAGCACACTGCATTCAGTAAAGCTAACCACTGTTTCATGAAAATGTATTAGACACGTGTGCGTGTGTGTGTGTGTGTGTGTGTGTGTAACACAGAGACAGAGACAAGAGAGAAACAGAGATACTGTGATGTAAAAGTAATTTCCACTATGGGCCACAGTTAAAAAAAAAAAAAAAAAGCGAAGTCACTGAACAAATTGACCCCTCTCATCTTACAGGTAAGTAGATTAAGGACCAAGAGGGGGAAGAGGCCACAAAGGGACAGCCTTGTCTGAGCCCTTGTGCCAGGCCGCCTGCAGAGACCATGCTCTCTGGACAAAAAAATTCAGGACACATGACAAATTTATTTATATGAATACTCTTAATAGATGGCAAATCAAGTTACTTTTTTGTTGTGCACTTAACAAATTGTGCTAATCGAAAAGAATAAAACTGCACACAAACAGGACTTTCTCAGGAAAACTTCAGCTATTTGGTTTCTAACTATAGCCGATAACCTCTCAATTACAGTTACTACAGTTATAACCTGCAGCTTGCTTTGCCTGCCCCCTAAAAAAAAAAATTACCTAAACCTGCAATTTAGATATTTGGCCACCAGGTGCCAGGCCATAGGGACACATTCTGAACAGTAAGGCTCCAACATTTTCTATTGATGAAAAAGTAAAATTTGATATTAAAATTCATAAGTATAACACAGCTCCAAAAAAAATAGATGATTGTTTTAAAGCCAAAAAACATGAAAAAGTCCTAAGGTATAATTTAGTATCTTTCTCTCCGATCCTTACTGCAACTGTATCAGCTCACCCTGAATTTTAGCTCCATCAAAAGCCCCTGCGGGGGTGTATCCTCAGGCCCTAGGTTGCCTTGGCACCAAACCCTCTCAGCTACCCAGCTCCAGGGAGTCTAATATAAAGCCATCTCTCTCTAGACCTCTGAGATCATTAAAGGAAAGAACTTAGTTTGTTCTTTTCAAGCTCCCTGTTCACAGGAGGGACAGGGAGAGAAGGCTCTGGGTGACATGAAGCCAAAAGTGCCAACCATGGTCTTGCCCCCCAGTACTTTTCTGCTTCATTTTTTTTTTACTTCTCCCCAAGCCCTTCTATTTTTTCTGCTGGGACTTGGACTGAATGTGCGTCCTGTATCCTGCCCCTCGGCGAGTCACAGCCATTACGCAGCGCAGTTCTTGGAACGGCCCAGGCGGAAGGCAGAGAAGGTAATCCCATCCCCGGTTTACGGACAAGGAAGTTAAATTCGTAAGGGGGAAGTGAACTTTCAGTGTCTCGCCACTAAGAACGGTGCAAAGTCAGAGTCTGTGTCCCCAAGTGAGCGTTCTCGCTTCCGCTCATCGTACTATTCGCCAGGAGGAGTCAGCGAGGAGACAGAGCCGCACGGTAGTCTGCACAAGGGAGGTCCGCTGCAAGGGTTATGAGGGGTAACAGGGAGTTGGCTGCTAAGGGATGATAAAGAGAACTCTGCAGGAGGGGATGGCAGGCATGAGGAGCAGTGCCCACTTCTGGGCCCCGGACAGAGCACCCAAGGAGGTGACCCGCCCCAAGGGGGAGGGGCAGACACTGTTGGGGAGGACTGGCTGTAGCCCACTGGGTGGTGGAGAGGCTGGGGTGCACTGGGGCTGGAGAGCACAAAACTCTGCCGGGCGCAGAGACGGCCCCAGTGAGACCCATGGGAAGCCTCCGACTGGGGTGCCAGCAGAGCTCACCGCAGGGCGGGTACCACCGATGGCCTGCCAGTCGCTGGCCACAGGGCAGGAGTAAGAAGGGAGCAGCACACCAGAACCAGGAAGAGAGGCCCCTGCCTGCTGCAGTGTCCCTTCAGCACCCTCTACTGGCAAGGGTAATACTGCACCAGCTGTCAAAGTGCAGCACCATAAAGCTGGGCACCGAGGCCTGCGTTTAGAGCTGAGAGGCAGTGAACGGATGGGTGGCTCATTTCTTTGGAATTTGAGGACAGTGTCCCAGTAGTAATGGAAGAGGGTTATTTCCCTTTTAACGATGATACCACGAGCTGTCATAAGAGTGTAAAGACGATGGGAATTACAGACTAGGTCAGCCCTGAGGGAGAGGCGGGGGGAGTGCTCAAGGGGCTGCTCAGAGAACCTTCAACTGCGCTCAAGCAGCAGGGGGGGCTCATGGATTGTGTTACAGTATTCTAGCCTACACCTCTTTTATTTTACCCCCAATCCTCACCTGAGGACGGACTTACTGATTTTTCTTTAGAGAGAGGGGAAGGGAGGGAGGGAAACATCAATGTCAGACATCGGTCCATCAGCCTCTCATATGCACCCTGACGGGAACCAAACCCACAGCCCAGGCCTGTGCCCTGACCAAGGAGCGAATCTGTGACCTCTCAGTCCACGGGACGACACCCAGCCAACCGAGCCACACCGGCCAGGGCTAATCTACACCTCTGAATGTCGGACATACTTCATGGTAAAGACAGATGAACAACATAATGAAGATTATTTTTTAGACATACTGAGACAAAGATTCAGAATTGCTTCTTGGAATTCATTATCTTTTCCTTAGTGTCTTTTGTAGCTCTCTAGTCCTTGGGTTGCTCCTTCAAGCCTTTTCTCAGGGTCCTTTCCTGGGCCCTCCCCCTCACTCACTCCCCACTCTCCCTGTGTGATTTTTATCTACTTCCAGTACTTCCTTCTCTACACGGATGACATCCCCATGTCACATTCCTTACCTAGACAGGGCTCCCAGGCCAGAGCCCCTCCACCCAGCTGCTTCTTGAACACCCCAGGCTGAACAGGCCACAGGCACCTGAAGCTCCACGTGCCCGGGATGGACGGACTCTTCCCCCTGCGTCCGCCCCTCTGTGCCCCGCCTTGGCCGCTGGCACTGCTCTCCACCCTCGTGGCTCAGACAAGAGATCCGGGAACTGACTTTAATGTGTCTCTCAGTCTCCAAAACCAGTCCTGCTTTGTAGTGTTTCTGATTTGTTCTCTCCATTCCCACTGTGACTTTCCTAGTTGTGACCACCATGAGCCCTCTCCTAGGTCGCCCACCTGTCTCCCTCTGCCTCCTTCCTGCTCCTCTCACCCCGGTGTCCACCCTGGAGTCAGACAAAACCTGGCTATGGAGCAGGATGGCCCAGAAGCCCCCAGGGGTGCCAGTGTATTGAACACCCTGAAACATCTCTCATGAAGATCAAACATGGGGTGCCTGCTAACTCGGGTTCCCATGAGCGACATATCATGACAAGACATGAAATGGTCCCCATTCAGCCAGAATGGATGGTGTCCCGTATGAGCGGATGACCCAGTGCTGCAGGGTATTCCTAATAGTTGGCTGGGATCTGCTCACTGAAGACTAGGTCACACCGCCAACCCGAGACCAGCCAGAGGGCAGGCCTGTGAAGTCACCCAGCTCTGCGGGAGTTTGAGAGTCAGTTCTTCACGGTGGAGTGGCCTCTCCTCTCCATCCGAGAGCAGAAACAAGTCCTAATACTGTGAAACAAGTGTTCTGTCTTACCTAATCTGAAGCCTCTTATTAAGCCTTACAAAAAAGTTGTTTCATTCAGAAAATGACACATAATAATAATAATAATAATAATAAAAAGGCAAGACAGGGAAAAGAGAAAAAAGAACTCGGGAAAGTAGAATGCTTTCTCTCTCCATGAAGGCCCCCCAAAATTTTTAAAATAATTTTAATGAGGTTGTGTAAGCACATCTGTGTGAGCTATGCCTGTGCACAAGGAACACACCCAGGTATCTGTATTAGTTTAGAAAGAAAAAAAATAGTCTAAACATGTTAAATTGTGTCACTTTGGGGGGGGGAGAAATAACTCCTTATTTTGAACACAAGGGAAGAGATATACAATTTTTATACATAGAAAATTAGTTTCTCCTTATCTTCTAAAAGTACATATTGGAAGTTTCATAGCCCCGTGAAGTGCTGTCCGACTTCCTGGCCAGCCCTGGGCACTGGTGACGATCTCCCTCAGGCTGTGCAACCGGCAAAGCTAAGTAAATGCAGAGTCCTTACCACTTCCACCAGGGACCACGACCCACCCCCGTCGCCCCTGTGTCACCAGCCTCTCCCCTCTCCCTCCAGCCTGTAACTCTGCTCCAGCCAGTCTGGACTCCCTGCAGGTCCTCAGCTCCCCCCACCTGGCATGTCCCTTTGCTGGCCCTTAGCACAGGGAGCTCCCTCTGCCCGGAACGCCCCTAATTCCCGCCTCCACTCCCCATCTCTGAACAACTCCTGCAGCTTTTCAGGTCTCAGGTACGATTTCTCCTCCTCTTCCAAGTCTTTCTCATTTCCCCAAGAAGTCTTCGTTAGGTAGCCCTTCCAGGTGATCGCACAGCACCTGCTCCTGTCCCATCAGTGATTGATAATTGTCTGCGGACACGAGTACCTTCCTCACACGTGTGTAAGCTCCATCAGCTCCCTGGTGACTTCAGCATCGTGTCCCCAGCCTCTAACAATGCCCAACATGCAGGACAGATGTCGTAACTATGTGATGAATAAATGGATCAACTTGTAAACTGTCTCTTCCTACCATCAGAGAATAGAAATGCATCCAGATACTGCAATCTACCTGGATGCTTTGAATGGATGAAAATAAAAAGCTAGAAAAAATGGCCACGAGACGGAACAATGGCAGGACAGCCTGCTCAGTGACGCGCTATGGGGGTCACCTCTGTCAGATTCTCCTCCCCAGACAGATTTCCCTTCCACCCCAGGACGTTACTGGGGTGCAGCCCTCACCAGCAGTCCATGGGCACATTGGAAATGTGGAAGCAGTCAGGTAAATCGGGCCTGGGCAAACGGCATAAGGCCGAGGAGAAATGCATGTGGGATTAGCCCGCCACTTGTGCAGACACCTGAGGGTTCTTCCAGTTTGGGGCGTGTTTGCTTGCGTACTTTTGAACACGGGCCATAGGGCCCGGCCAGCCTGGGGGAAGAGTGGGGCCGGCGGGGGCAGGGCAGGGCAGAGCCTGCCCTGCAAGGAAGAGAGTAAAACCTACTGGCCATCATTGCAATCTATTAGGTCAAGGGCCCCGTGAGGAACCATTCTGCACCAAGTTCTTTCATTGTTTCCCTCAACCCAGAGGGGAAAAAAAATGCAGAAAGGGCTACCAGCCATTCTATCCAGGTGCCAGGAGCTCCCACCAAGAAGCAATAAAAATTTGAATAACAAGTACCTTGTTTTCAGAGAACACAGGAAAAAAAAAAAAAGAGGACAAAGTGACCCCCACACCCATGCATGTATGCCAAGTCACAAATTTTAATTAAGAAGATAAGAATTGGGGGGTGAGATTAGGTTGATGTTTTTTTTTTCCCCCTAGACATGAGCTCAGAGGAAAGGAGAGAAATAATTTAAGCACAGAATTAACATCTTCTAATAATCTTAGACAAAACCGGACTCTGTTTGCTTTGGTTTGTAAATTAGCTCATGATTAAAGTGTCTCTTCAGCCATGCGCCATTGTCTTCCCCGGCCTGTTTGCTGAATGCCACCCTGACCCCGCCGCCCTTGCAGCTCAAGCATAAGACTCAAGAGCATGAGGGAACAATTATTATAAAGCGAAGTACTTGCAGTTTTGCTGCAAAATCAATGAACTTTTCAAGTGATTTTTATCATACATCGCAGCTGTTCTGTTGGCTTTTGAGTGGCTAGCACACCGTCAGCCCCGGTGTTGTAAAGAGCCTTGTTCATCTCCAAGCCTCCGCTTCTCCAAGCGCAGCCAGCCCCGCCCGGGCCGGAGAGGCAGGCTGCCTGTGAAGGGGCGTGAGGGGCTGGTCCAGTGAAGGACGGGGTTCCCTTCTGAGCCTGGGTCCTCGCCCTACCTCTGGTTTACCTGGCTCGCCTTAGAGACAAACTCTGGGAAATCCCATCCTGCATCTTCCAACATCACAGGCTGATGGGGATACGAAGCACTTTAGGGATGAACGAGCCACTGGTTTGCCAATAGGAACATGACACTGGCCAGACTCGCCTAAGAGAACCCAACAAACTAGAACAACGGGCTTTAAAGACGGAAGGTCCATGTCGGCTCAGGGGCCGTGGGTGACTGACTGGTCCACGCCTGCCGGGGGGGGAGCCCAGGGGAGAGTAGGCAGCTGCAGTCAGCAGCGGCTGAGAAGGACACAGAAAAAGGATGCCCTATTCTGGGCTTGCAGACCAAACTCTGTCCTTTGGCCACGAGCGGAGCTCGAGGACCCCGAGGGAGTAAAATCCAACAGGAGTCTTTGCCCCAACCTGTTGGGTTCCTTCTCTCCTATTCACTGAGAATCCAGGTGACCCACATAAAATGGGGAAGCTTCAAGGTACGGGTTTACTTAAGATGACCCTAAAATGGGCCTATTTCATAATGCGAAATACCACTATATTTAGTTGTGCTACCGAATTAGTGAGAAATCTGAAAATATGTCCAGGGCCCCCACATCCCCCCTTTGTTCTGAATTCAGGGTGCCGCCACCCCACTAGAAGAACTGGAACTCGTGGTCAGGCTTGACCCGGGCTGAGCGCTCTTGAGCGTGGAGCAGTTTTCTCCAATACACACTCCCTAGTGAACCCACTGGTGGTGATCAGCACCCAGTTGGCCAGTGGGCATTTCTGAAGCATGTGCTACGCGCTCAAGCACAGAGATATGTTCTCTGAGTTCCATAAACTAAGGGTAAAATTTAATTTCCTATCACAAGGGAATTGTTCAGGACTAAACGCCATGGCACGTACTCTACAATGGACCTTGACGGGTCTCTTGGGATGGGTCACATTTAGATAAATTGGGAGAGAGAAGACCGATCAGAAGAGGGGATGGGCCTGAGAATAGGCGGGGTTGAGGCAGGTGAGAGTAAGAGCGTTCCGCTTGGATTAAAGACTCGCCTGAATTAGGTAGGGCACTGATGGCAGGCGTGGGGCTTCAACTCCACCTGCCGGTGCTCACTGGGGGCTGAATCAGGACGGGAGTTTTCGTGATTACCCCCAGATCAGTATCTGTAAGTTCAGTTACCGCTACTGTCTTTGAACCCGCTAGGTTTGAGAAGAGCCAGTGACAAGCCAGGAAACTCCCAAGGACTGGCTGGCTGTTGGGACAAGAAAGTGACCACCATAAGGGCACACGTGTGCAGAGTCGTTCCTACATTCCAGGTGCTGCACTAAGTACCTAATGTTCTTTGTCTCCTTGAATCCTGACAACCGCCCCACAAAGCACGTGCTATTATTAGCTCCCTTTTATGGAAGAGGAAGCTGAGTCACGGCAAGGTTGAGCAGTTTGCCCAAGATCACACAGCTGGCAGCTGGCAGAGCAGGGGCACTAATCCAATGGGACGGAGGTTTTTATTAAGAAGAAGTGACACCAGAGTGCATGTGCACAGAGGAAAAGCCCTGGAGACACGGCCAGAAGGCAGCCCACCTGCAAGCCAAGGAGAGGGGTCTCAGGAGAAACCAGCCCTGCCAACACCTTGATCTTGGACATCCAGCCTCCAGAACCTTGAGAAATAAGTGTATGTTGTTTATGCCGCCCTGTCGGTGGTATTTTGGTATGGCCGCCCAGACAAAATGATACCGCAGCATACTGAGATTCCGTGGGAAGAGGCCACTCTATCTCTGAGTGAGGATGGGCCTGGTGGCACGGACGCTAGAACCTAAAGCGGCCCCACTGGGGACTCCGGCGGAGCGAAGGGAAAGGCCTCCATTTCGCTGCAGAAATCCTAGCCCGAAGGCCAATTTAAAAGTTTCAAGCCACACCAGAGCGATCCTGTGAGGAGAGCCTCACAGAAAGAGAAGATGACAAATTACAAAGGACATCTGTGGCGAGTTATATAAGGAAACTGCTTCCCATATTGTCCAATCACCAAGACTTCCCGAGCTGAGGCCACTGGGATTTCTATGGGGAGCCTTAGCCCAAAACACAGCAGCGGTGAACCCTGGGGGTCAGGGACAAAAAAATCAATACATGCACTGCCTTTGAAAGCTCAAGATGTTCTATAAAAGCTGTGAGTGAGGACAAGAAAAAAATAGAGTTCCTTTGGGTCTAGAGATTTTTTTTTCCTTTTTTTTTTTTTTTGGAAAAAAAAAAAAAAACAGATTGCCTGTCTGTTCCAGGAGATGGAGATTGAAAGTCATCTTCTCTGTCTGAAGGATCAGAGAAAACCTTCAAAATCCCAGGATTCTAGAGGACCCACAAAGGGTCCCGAGGAGAAGCGGGGCCGTGTGGAACTCGTGTTCTGGCTGTGCAGGTGCCAGAGCAGCACAGGGCTCGCTGGGGCAGCGGTGACTGAGTGCCACAGCTGCCCCGGTTCTGAAGACCCTCCCGGGCCTGAGGCCCTGTCTTTGGACACATGGGGATTTGGGGAATAAGATAAAGATTAAATGAGCTCTAGACTTTTGAGGGTGTGGGGCCTAATTTCAGAAGATTCAAACTTGCCCAGGAAACATCAAGAGGCTTGTTAAACGCACGGACGCCCGCCCCAGAGACTGCCCGAGCGACCCACAGCAGCGCTCCGCAAACGAGCTGTGCTCAAGGACCCGTTTTGATCGATTTCCACTGTCTTACAAAATACATTTCTAGAAAAATTAAACTAAAAACAAACACATGATACAACCCCTAATTTTTAATTAGATTCAATGGACATAAGATTACTATCAAATCGTTATGAAAAAACATTGTAAAGTCTTGCTTACAATTCTGGTTCCTGCTGCGCCTTGTCGAGGACTGGTCATACCCCGTCTGTGAGCGGGCGGGGGTAAGCCAGCAAGTCGGATCCAGAGTTTGTTCTAGAGCACAAATCAGGCCCTCCACCTTGTGTTATCCGGCCCGGCACCTTGTTTCTACTCAGCAGCAGCGCTGAGCTCCTTGTACCCAGTTAAGGAGTCGTTACATTTATACAGTCCCAAATGACGTTCGGCCCTTTGAAGGCAACCTCGAGGCTGGTGTGGCCGCCGGTGACAGTGAGTGTGACCCCCCTGTCGAGTAAGGCCCCTTATCAACGTGCCGCCCACTCCACGCCCAGCACGAAGGGTTAGGATGCAATCATTCAGGAGCTTGCAGGAACGTTCCGCTGAGTCTACGCCAGCCAGAAAGTAGCCACTAGCCGTGGTGGTGGCCACTGAGCACTTACTTGACATGCAGCCGGTCCAAACATAGGCTGTAAGTACAGCACCCGTGCTGGATTTTGAAGACTTGTGTGAAAAAATATATAAAATGTATAATTATAATTTTTATATTGATTACATTTTATAATAAAATTTGGCTATTAGCATCTGTTTTTTTAATCCTCACCTGAGGGTATATTTGATTTTTAGAGAGAAAGAGAGAGAGAGAGAGAAACATTGATCTGTTGTCTCTTGTATGCACCCCAACTGGAGATCAAACCTGCAACCTAGATATACTCCCTGATGGGGAATTGAACCCACAACCTCTTGGTGTACAGGATGACGCTCCAACCAACTAAGCCACTGGGCCAGGCCAGCATCTGTTGTTGTTGTTGTTGTTGTTGCTCTTTAATACGGCTACTAGAAAAATGTTATTACATATGAGGCTGGCATTATATGTGCCTTGGACAGCCGTGCTCATAAGTGCAGGCACGTTCATTTCTTCATCTGTATTAAGCCGTTACTCTGAGCTGTGTGTAAACCAGACACGGGCCTGCCCTCCAGGAGCTGCTGTTTGGCACACCCCTGTCTGAGCTCCCAGAGTGCACACCAGCTCTCACTGCCACAGCACCCTGGATGTGATGTGTCAGAGTAGCAGACACCCTGGGACAAAGCGCGGGGCTTCTGTTGAATCATCAGCAGACCAGAGCAAGCGGGAAATAAAAGTAATAGCGGTAGCTGTAACACCAACAATGAAGAGCGCTCACCCTGTGCCGGGTTCTCCACTTAGCACTTTGCCCACTTCGTTTTACTCAGTCCCCGAGACGCTTCTAGGGGGGGTGTGGCAGTCTTCTGCACCAGCTGGCTAAGCACTCGGTTACTTGATAAAACACTCAACTAGGTGTTGCTGCGAAGGCGTTTTATAGTCATGGTTAAACTCTACAATCGGTCCTGGAAAACGTGGCGATTCTCGCCTAATCAGTGGAAGGTCTGAAGAGCAAAACCTGAGGTTCCCCAAAGAAGGAATTTTGCCTCAAGGCAGCAATGTCAACCCCTGCCTGAGTGTCCGGCCTGCCGACACGCTGCCCCCCAGATCTGGAGCTTGCCGGTTCCCACAACTGTGTCGGCCAGTCCCTTCAAAAATGTATCCATATTTTTTATATTTATATATAAAATGTGTGTGTGTAGTAGTGGTTCTATTTCTCCAGAGATGCCTGACCAATATAAGGAGACACTTTTCGTCTTGCATTCTCTAGTTGAGGTTAGTGAATTTACTCAGCATCTCACAGCCAACACACCACAGGGTTAGGCTCAGGCACCCACCTGTCTGATCTGAAGCCCCCGTTCCACCCGCTCTGCTCACACATCCCCGCAGAGAGGGCGGTGGACAGGAGGGGCACCGGGAAGGCCTGAAACACTGAAACCGCCCGCCGGAGCTGCCCCTGGCCACTGTGGGATGCAGCGCTGGCCACGGCACTAGCTGGGCGGGCCACCTGCACAGGAGGGGTGTCTGCTGTGAACTAGAGGACACTGTCACTCTGGAGACTCAGCCTCAGTGCCCAGAACCGAGGGTAGCCAGAGAAGAGACACCCCTGAGAGGCCCAGTCATGGCACGCTCAGGGCAGGAGCACCCGTGCCCAGCACCTGATCTGGGAGGGGGGCTTGGACAGTTCACCGCGCCTGGGCAGCCACACAGAACACAGAAGATGGTGACTACAAGCCCCGCCTCCTCCATCACGAGCCAGACGGAGGATGCTGGAGGGGACTCGAGTGCCTGCAGCTCGCCTGATGGGCCCGCACTACAGCGTAAAGTTTATCAACTTCGAATTCTTGCCTGTCCTGTGGATGTGTGTTCTAGAAAAAGACTTGGTCCATCCTTACAAATTCCTATCTCCCCAACTGTCTACTAAGAGCAGGAGTCCTTCAGACCTAGCAGAGTGCCTGGCACACAGGAGGAGCTACGTGCCAAGTAGGTTTAAGGATGGATCCAGAAGCGAATGAATGAATGTGAACAAAGAGGCTATACAGATGACAACTATTATACACCGAACATGTGCGTGTAAACCCCCAACCCACGTACTTATGTCCAGGATCTATACACTTCCATTTAAGTAATTCCAGGCGGACTGTAAAGTAAGGAGCAAAGGAAAAGGTGGGGTGTGGGCAAAGGCCTGCAGGGATGCACAGAAGCAGGTCGCTCGCTCACAGGTTCCCCTGGCAGCCGGGAAGCCCTGTGAGGGGAAGACATGAGGAATGGCGGTGGCAGGAAGCCGGGGGGAAAGTCACATGGGCCCTTCCAGCCCAGGCTCCTAAGTCTGGAATGATGCTCATTTCTGAGCGCAATCCTCTCCAGAAGGCTCCAAGAGGCAGCAGGGTCTGGGAGATAAAGCTCAGCTTTGGAAGCAGAAGACCGGGATCGTGTTTGTGCCACCACCACCGACTCACCCTCTGCCGGCCAAGGTGGGAGGAGGCATGGGGGTGGCAAGGCCCAGCTTCCTCTCTGCACGGGCTTCTGGGTCTGGAAAGTGGAGATAACACCTCCCATTAGGAAAGGCTTGGGAGGGCTTTGTGCACCGTGAATGCAGAGGGCTACCAGGCGCTTGCAGCCAGAAACAGGCTCCTCAGCAGTCAGCCTGCAGCAAAATCCTGCCTCCCATCATTGCTTTTCAGACCCCTCCCCGGGAGGAGGGGTGGGCCACAATAACGAGGGTGTGGCTTCCTCAACAACTTCTCCTTTCCCAGCAAAGCACAGGCTAGCCCGGTCCTCTCTCTGGAGCGTGGGTCCCTCAAGGGACTGGCAGCCAGCTTGACCCTGCCATGTGCCTTCCCCAAGCTCCAGTCCACGGCCCTTCCTTCCACAGAGCAAAGTATACTGAACTGGGTGCAATTTTTCCTCATTCGTAAAATGGGGAGATCCAATACCTAGATCTAGGGCCCCTACACTCAGCTGAGCCACTTAGAACATGGTACTTCATTCATTCATTCATCAGTTATCATTGAGCATCTATAAGCTACTAGGCACTATTCTAGGCACTTGGAAAACATCAACTAACAAAGTCAAGGTGATGGGTATCATTCTAATTAACACCAGCAATTTTCACACGGGGAAAAATGTCAAAACACCGCATGCCATCTCAAGGCCATTAGCTGCCCCCAACCCGAACAAGACCAGGAAATGCCAAATGTTGCTGTTCTATCAGGGGTGGCTGCATGAGCAACAGGTAACCTTCCTGCTTCCAGGATGTCATTTTTATAGGGAGGTTAAAGACACCTTCAAGGTCACGTCTAACACAGCTTATTGTCCTTAAACACAGCCAGTAATTTTCTGGACTTAATTCTCATTTTTCTTTGTACTACTCACAGGGCACCAAAACCTTGCTTCCCTGTGAAATGCAGCCCTTCCTTTCTGGGACCAAAAACGTCTGTCTTCTCACTTCAAGGAGTGTCGGTTCCTCTCTTAAGGTGCAGAGCACAGTTCTGCTCCTTCAGCAAGCAAGCACTTACCTGGTCCTCAAGGACTTGCAGCGTGGAATGACAGGGAATGACAGAGACAAGCAGCCGCAGGAGGCTCTGGGCCATGAGGGCAGGCGTCTGACCCAGACGGCAGCAGGGATGGGCCAGGCAGAACATGGCAGACACACTTTTGCCAAGTGAACCATGCCCCAGAATGTGCTTAGAATTGTGCAAAAGCGGGAGGAGTGAAAACCCGCTGGGCTTCGAGTCACCCCGCCACAGGTTAGGGTCTGACCCTGCTGCTGCCCAGACGTGTGTGGGCTGGAGAACTCTTAATTTCTGAATCTCAGTTTGCTCACCAGGTGCTGATCCTTAACTTAATGCGCATCTCGCACCCCAGTGTGTGTGTGCCCCTGAACCCAGCTCCCCTACAGCACATCAGCCTTTTGCTGGGCTTGGGAACCACCACGTGGAGGCAATGCTCACACCAACAGATACTTCTGAATTCTAGCAATGGGAACAGACAACTCTTATTAAGGGAATTAGTCATCAACCAAACTACGAGAAAGTAGTTTGCCTCAAACCAATCTGCCAGAAAATTATAAAACCGGGGAGAAATCAAACTATTTAAAGGCAACAGAGAGAAATCAAGGTAATGAGGATTTGAGGGTCCAAGGTCCTGAAGAAATGAGAAACACATGTTGCAGCAAGCAACGCTTTTCTCTGCTGCTCCTTCCTGTGAGAGCATTTGCCAGCTCACATCGCGGGGCACAGAGGCGGAGTCCCAGGCCAAGAGTCGGGACACGCAGCCCCCAGTGCTGGGAAGACAAGAGCTGGAATCCAGGGACACCAAGGCAGTAATGGCTTAAGAAACCAAGATCCTAGAGGAGAGAGAACCTCCACGAAATAAGACTAAAATTCTGTGCAGCTTTGGCTTTTATAGAACTTCACCAAATCCTGAGCAGCCCTGAATAATGAGCTAGGAAATCAAGCAGAAAATAGATGCTAAGTGGCTTCAAATGTCTTTTTAAAAAATTACTTTTTACCAGTTGTATAGAGTGCAAAAACAAATTGGAATATGGGCCCACCAAAGAGGAGAGGCCTCGATTGTACACCAGAATTTTGGTTGAGACACCAGAAGGAGAAAGCAGAATTTAAGCCATCCACATGGAGAGAGCCCACATAAAACCTAAAACTGTCCTGCCCATCTTAATACTGATAGAAGCAAAGGAATCTGCCCCCAGCCTGTTAGCCCATCCAATCAATCAATCAATCAGTCTTCTATGAAGACACATATCATCAAGACCCTTAGAATTTTTCTAATATATGTCCAGCATTTAACCAAAAGTTATGAAGCATGCCAGGAGATAGGGCCAAAGCATTAACAAATTGAAGGAAAAATAGACAACAGAAACACTCACAGGTGATCCAGATATTTGAATTATCAGACACAGAACTTAATGACGATGATAAATATGTTACAGATGATGTATGACAAGATGAAAATTTCATCAGTGAATTATTTTGTATTGAACTTCTAATACAAAAAATGCAATTACAGAAATCAGGGACTAAAGAGATGCATTTAACAGCAGATTAATACACCAAAAGTAAAGGTTATTCAGCTGGATTATAGAGTAGCAGAAAATATTGGGCGTCCAAAGAGTCCGGTTAGTTATTTCCATGCAATGGCTCCAGTAGTACTTAGTTGTCTTCAACTTCATTCAAAACAACTTTGTTAGACTGTATTGTGACAGCTGTGATATCAGCGTGCATTAAAAAAAAAACTTAGAAAAACTGGTGAATTTTTGTACAGCCATTTTAATACTGAAGAAGGAAAAAGATACACAACATTTTTGATTATGCTTCATTATTTCAAGAAAAGTAAAAATGCAACTGAAATGCAAAAAAAGATCTGTGCAGTGTATGGAGAAAATGACTGGTCAAACCTGTCAAAAGTGGTTTGCAAAGTTTCTTGGTGCTCTTGACATTTTGGCCAAATAATTCTTTGCCGTGGGGCTGTCTTATGCACTGGAAGATGTTTAAGAGCACCCCTGGCCTCTACCCACTTAAAGCCAATAGTGGGAGATAGCCAACCTACTCAAAACATCCAGATCAATAAAGTTATTGGTGAAATTGAAAAATGACTTTTGTTTTATGGAAACAAAACTAAACAGACTTTTCAGCTGACCCAATATAAAGATAGGCACACAGATGGAAAAAATTATAAATAATGCAGGGACCAAGAAAGAACTCAAAATGAAAATCAGAAGACAATTTGAAATGAAAGATAATAAAACACATCATTATCAGAACTTGTAAAATACAACGAAAGAGTGTTCGGAGGAAAAGTTATAGTTTAAGTTTGCATACTAGGAAATAATGAAGACTGAACACTGTCTTAGCATCCTGCTCAAGAAGCTCAAAAAGTAACAGCAAATTAAGCACAAAGTGCAAAAAGAAAATTCCAACAAAATGGACAAGTTTTAATTTAAAAATACAACTTAGCAAAACTGACAAAGACAAATGAAAGATCTAAATAGCCTATATTCATAAATTAAATTCATAATTAAAAGCACATAAAGTGAATTCCAGGCCCAGAGAACTTTCAGTTAACTTTTCCAAACATTTAAGAAAGAAGTAACACCAATCTCACACTGACATTTTTCCAGCTCATTAAATAAAACCAGCAAAGCCTTGATAGTGAACACGGTAAGTGCATCATAAGAAAAAAATATAGGCCAATGTTTCTAATAAACATAAACTCAAAAATCTTTTTTAAAATCTTACCCAGCAAAAATATAGGCAAATAGAATCTAGCGACATCTAAAAAGGAAAATACATCACAAACAGCTTATTTTAATCCAAGAATAAAACGTTGATTTACAGTTTAAACATCAATGTAGTTTATCACATTGACCCCCAAAATAAACACTAAAACATGTAATCATCTCAACAGACGCAGAAAAAGCATTCTATAACATCCAACATACAACATCAAAAATCATACTAGAAAGAAAAAAATTATCAACTAGGAAATAAAAAGGGAACTTCCTTGATATGAAAGGGTATTTACCCCCAAATTCTATTGTACATCATAATTAATGGTTAAACATTGAAGATTTTTACCCTGAAGATAAGGAACAAGATAATACCTACTATCACCACCACCACTTACTAGACTTCCAAAAACTATAAAACCTCTAGAAAAAAATATTAGAGAAAATCTTTGTGATCTTGAGTTCAGCAAAGACTTCTCAGGTACAACGACAAAGGCGGATCTACAAAAGAACAAACGGACAAATCTGGATTTGCCAGGTTCAGTCTGCTTTTCAGAAGACACTGTAAGAAGAATAAAAAGATCAGCCACGAGCTGCGAGAAAACATTTGCTTGCTGTATATTTGATCAAGGACGTAAGCCCAGAATATTTTTTAAAAACTCTCAAAACTCAGCAATGAAACAAATAATTTTAAAAGTGGGCAAAAAGTTGAACACACATGTCACCAAAGAAAACATTGAGGTAATACCTGAGAGAACCGCGGTTCAGCCCCGGACCACCGGAATACAGCGAGAACCCCAACAAAGTGAGGCGGCGTCTCCCTGCGGCGTGGGCATCTCCCTGCGGCGTGGGCGTCTCCCTGCGGCGTGGGCGTCTTGCCCTCTATTTTAAAAACCGCTGCACCTGTGCGGCAATTAAGCCGTGCACGATAAAATGAGGTATGCCTGTTTATGGATGGCAAGCACGTGAGAAGATGCTCAACATCATTAGTTATTAGGGAAATTCAAATTAAACCACAGTGAGATACCAGTACACGCCAACTAAAATGATAATCATCAAAAAGGTAGGCAATGCCGAGTGCTGGCGAGTATGTGGAAAAGCAGCCGGAGCTCTCTTCAACGGATGGTGAGAATGTAAATGTTAAACTGCTTTGGAAAACGGTTTCCTAAAGTTTAAATATGCACCTACCACGTGATCCAGCCATCCCACTCTCAGGTTTCACGTAAGAGAAACCAAAGCGTGAGGACGCCCACAGAACCGGCAGAATGGTCCGCCCCACCCGCCTAAACACCCACGCGCTAATCCCTGGCACGTGTGAACGTGCTACCTTACTTAGCAAACGTGACTTTGCGGTCATTAAAGTCACGGGCTTTCAGATGAGGTATTAGTCTGGATCTTCCAGGTGGGCTCAATCCAACCACGTGCGTCCTTAAACACAGGGAATCTTTCCTAGCTGTGGTCCACGGCAGAAGAAAGGTCAGAGAGATGCAACATTGCTGGCTTTGCAGACACGGGGCCCGGGGGTTGTGGGGAACGCAGGCCAAGGAATGTGAGTGGCCTCCAGCCACTGGAAAAGGCCAGGAAGTGGATCCTCCAGGGGAGTCTCTAGAAAGAAACGTCAGCCCTGCTGGTGCGTTGGTTTTAGCTCACTGAGACTCAGTCAGACTTCTGAGCTACAGAACTTAAGATAATGAAACTGTTGTTTTATGCCACTAGGCTTGAGATAGTTCTGGCAGCAATGGAAAACTAATACAAGTTTGTAAAAGCTGTATTTATGGTAGCACAAAACTGAAAAAAAAAAAACCCCAAATGTTCATCAATAGGTGAGTGGACAAATAAACTGTAGCATATCCATACCCTGGGATATAATCCAGCCATAAAAAGGAGTAAAATATTGACACACTAAACATGATAAATCTCTAAAATAATTATGCTGAAAGCCAGTCCAAAAAAGATAAAAAGAGTGCACGCTGTATGGTTCTTTTTATATAAAATCCTAGACCAGACAAACCACAGTGACGGAAAACAGACCGGAGGCAGCCTAAACACAGGGAGGGGGCGGGAGGGAGCCGCTGCAAAGAGGCACGAGGAAACTTTGGAGGGTGATTGATATGTTTATCTTGATTGTGGCTGTGCATCTGTCAAAACTTCCCCGACTGTATGTTTTAAAATGTGTAGTTCATTGTATGTTGATTACACCTCAATAGAGCTGTTGAGAGATAAGTAGCTAAGTGAGGCTATTGGTTACAGTACTGGATGGTTCAGTTCTAGAATGTAAAATAAGAGGATCTATGCACAATGCTGAATATGTGTAAAGAGCTCTTAAACTGAAAGCAAAAACTGTAAAAGAGACTGAAGTAAACTGTATTTCATTAAAATGAAGAATTAAAAGCTCATCAAAATACAGCATTAAGAGAGTGGAAAGGCAAGAGAGGGGGAAGATATTTGATATAAATATTAATAAATGTGTGTGTATGACGTGTCTAGAATACATAAAAATCAATAAATCAAAAAAGAAAAAGAGAGAGCCCAATTTAAAAAAAAACAGACAAAAGACTTATTCTAGGACCTTTTAAAAAGGGAATACTTGAGTGGCCAGTAAACAGATGAAAAGGTGGTCATTAATGAAAATTAAAACTTCAGTGAGATACAGTACACCCCCCCCCCACTGACACAGTTAAAATCATAAATAAAACTGATCATACTAAATGTTAGGAAAGGTATCAAGCAATTGGAATTCCATATACTGGTGGCAGGAGTAAAAATTGGTTCAACCGCCTCGAAAAACTGCTTGGCAATCTTTACCAAATCTGAGCATACACGGTCCCTGTACATCAGTCACCCGTCCTCGGTATATGCCCAGCGCAGGCACACAACGTGCCCCAAAAGACGTGTGCACAAATGTTCGTAACTCCACTCTTCATAAAAGCCCAAAGCTGGAACCAATTCAAGCGCCTGTCAGTGGTGGTAGAACGGACGAGCAAGGGAAACATGTACACACACACACACACACACAAAGGGAACGCAACAGAGTAATGAACGTGAACAGAATGCCGCCGTATTCTGCACGAAACATGAATGAATCACGCAAACGTAATGTTCATTGAATAAAAAATAAACAAACAAAAGCCTCCCGGAAGAGTACATGCTGGATGATAAATGGCGACGGGAGCAGGAACCGCAGCGACCTCTGGGGGAGAGCAGGTAAAGGTCAGAGGCGGGTAAGAGCGATCGTTCTGGAGGGCTGAGCTGAGACGGCTCTGCCTCTCGCTGTGTGTTCCGTTTACAAAAAAAGATCATATTGTATAACCATGGATTATGTACACACGTTGTGCCTGAAATAAATATGTGCATGTATATATGTTGTAACTAACCTTACAATTTTACTAAACGTTACCACTGAAAACATTTTCAAGGAGTCTAGATGAAGTTCTCCATCGAGGTCCACGTGGGAGCTGTTCCACGGCAGGCGCCCACCCTGACCAGCCAGCACTGGCCTGCTCTCCCGCCTGTCAGCTCTCCAGGTCAGATAATGGAATCCTCACCGGAGGGGATCATGGCAGCCACACCGTTCTTGACTGGAGATGTTCCTGCTTCTCCACCTAATTGAACTGGAACGCTCTCCTCCCGCTTCCCTCGCCCCGCAGCCCCTCCCCACTTGTGCGTCCATTTCACTCCGCAGAAACAGTGAAGAGCAGATTCAGGTAGAGAGCGGAGACAATTACAAAATAGATACTTGTAAAGGCATCACTGCCATTTGCGCCACTTGAAATATTATCCCTTATGAGTTTTCTCACTGAATTAGTGCCATTTAATGTGTGCATATGGCCAAGGGGAAAATATAAAATTGATCAACGAGAACAAGAAAATTACTCCAGAGAATCTTTGTGGCTTTGTGAATTGTTGCTTGACACTGTGGTTTCACCAGATATAATGGCATGATTTACACTTTACAACAGGGCTGGGGGGATGCAGATACAAACATTTTTACTTAAAATACCGGGAGCAGATGGGGAAAAAAAATACCGACTGGACTTGGTCCAGATGCTGAGGATGTCGCACGTATTCTGACTCCTACATGAAGGCATAAATAACACCAATTCCTCGTCGTCCACAGAAACGCGAGGGTCCTCACCAAGGCAATGCACACGCCAGATAAATACGAAATAATTTCTGTGCGCTAAATGACTTTGGAGTCTCTGTGTTGTTGTCTGCAGTTCTGCTGGCTTTTTCTTTCAGGGATACCCGATGTCCTGGCTATTCATGACATCGCACATGAGGTCGTGAAACTGCCCTGTAAAGACAGAACTCCAGGGGAGCTGGGACACTAGAACTATCCCATGTCTCAGCTCCGCCCCCCTATGCAATTCTGCCCAGCCAGACACTCCATGTTGAAAATGAGCAGTTTCACCTTTCAGACTGACAAATAAGATTGTGATAGGCTACAAAGATATTCAGACCTAGACCCTAGATAGCATCAGAGCTTCCTCCAAGGAGCTCTGTGACATTTGACAAGACTTAAACCCGATCAAAGTCTTGGCTTCCTCATCAATAAACCAGCGGGAGATGGTCCGATGATGGCTGAGGCCAACCTGAAGCGGAGCAGCCTCCGGTCAGTTGAAGCGGAGTCCACCCCTCCTCTACGGCCACTACCTTCCCCAGGCTCGTTGGCCTCAAAGTCAGCATTTTCATTTCAAAAGCTTCAGCATTCGAGTTTTTGTTGAATTCCAATTTCAGGAGCAGATGGCAATGGTTATAAAAGCAATAAAGAAATTAAGTAACCAACAGAGATGTTAACCAAGAGATGAAAGCAAGATTTGCCAGAGATGAACTGCCACATAATCTACTTATAATCAATAGAAAGTTGGCCATGTTTCTAATTGTCTGGGTATTAGTACAATGCTTGTGTCCTCTGAAGAAAGACCTAGAAAGCGGTGGGAGGACAGTGGTGAGAGACGGGGAAGACCTTCCTGAGGGTCGTTCAAACCGGAACTCACCCCAGAGTTCACACTGAGGCCCTGTTTCACTGCACCCACCCTGTCTGTCCCGCTTTCCCCAGCTCTGTGCTGATGAGGAAGAAGTGACCATCAATTTCTCAGAAGAAGTATAATTATTTTAAAGGTCCTGTGACATGCGTAAATAAAAATGGAGGGAGTGAAAAGACAGTGTCAAAAACAACTCATGGATGTCTCCACTCCGAAAAGGATAGAAGCCCCCGCAGTACGGAACCTCCTTCCCTGCAGGGGTCCTTCGAGATCAGGCCCCTGCGGGCCTCTGGGGAGCAGTGGCGGCGACTGGAGGCAAGCGGTAAACGGAGGGGCTTGCTGCAGGCCTGACCCGAACAGATGATTCTCAGTCGGGGCTACATGGAGGGCGTGTCCCAGGCAGCGTGTTTCACGGGTTCCTACATGTGGGGCTTCCCGGAATCGGAGGCCCACGACCTCTTCCCTGCTCTTCTGTGCTCTTTGCCTGAGTGATGGGCGCCCAAGTCACTTCTCACCTCGACCTACGGGCTGTGCAGAGGCTACTGCAAACAGGGACTCCTCAGCGGAGGAGGAGCCTGGACCAGGCGCTCAGATGATGACAGAAGGGGCGGTGGTGGCAGAACCGTGAAGATCATAAACTCAGGCCCACAGCACGGGAGCCGGGAGAGTGTCTACTTCCTCACCTCTGCCCCCGGGTGGGGCTGGGTGGGGCTGGGTGGGCGCAGACAGCTCAGCTCCCCAGATTTCCAGGGGAGACTGAGAGAGCTGTAATGGATGCTCACGAATTACACGATACATGCCAGTGAAAAATGAAGGAGTTGTAGCAGATCACAAGGTAAACGGGTTTTAGCAGATGCCTTAGCTAGGGCCAAAACATCTGGAACAAGAAGCTCTTGGCACAGGAAAGATTTCTCGACTGTGCTCGGCCCTGTGGAACTCGGACAAATGACGCAGCCTGACTGGGCTCTGTTCCCCCAGGACTCTTCCCACCAACTATAGATATTTACACATCCCCCCCAAAAGCGTACGTTACAAAAGGATTTAAGAGAAATAAATATTTACAGGAGTCAACACAAAGCAAAAATATAATTATAAGCAGAAAAATAATAAAGTGTCAGTAGCATTCACACAAAATATAAGACATTCAGTCCAGTTAAACCAATAGAGCAGGGGTGTCAAACTCATTTTCACTGGGGGCCACATCAGCCTCGAGGTTGCCTCCAAAGGGCCGAATGTAATTTCAGCTCCTTAACAGTTAAGAAGCAGTTCCATGTGTACAGTCCTAGATTATTTCAGCCCAGAATCCTGAGACTTTGCCTCTCACTGCACGAGGGATCAACGTACCTTTCATTCACCGCTCAAAGTTCCATTTTCAGGGACTATGCCCAATATACATATTATCTATGAGGCCTCTCGCCATGACACACACATAGTAGGGATTTTTTTAATGTTTTTCTGGGGGGGTACAGAATAAATATGTAAATTTCTATTCTCAGCTTAATACTTTAGTATTAGCTATCAGTGAGTCTTTAAAATCATATTAAACTTTGGCTACAAAAAAATGTGCACAAGTAAAATGCATCACTGTGTTAGCCCTAAAAGATTCCATTTTGCTCTGCTAACCTCCTATGTAAATAGCAGCAGCCACGGGCTAAATTAACCAACTGTTAGATGGTGAATCCCGGTACCGTGCAAGCACAGTTTATTGACTTGAGATAGACATTAAGTCATTAGACATTATTAGCCATGTGTGTCCAGTTGGTCTCAAAATTTTTAGCTGGAATCTTTTGTTCCAGTGAAATTGACATCGAAGGGTACAGAAAAAACAACCGAGCTTCCCCAGTGGCGGGGTTATGGGAGCCAACAGCTCACTTCCGCTGGCACCAGAATCAGCCCCACCTGCCTTCCCAAATGTAGCCCCGTGCCAGCCACCCTGTCCCTGAGGACGGGCGCGGGCCAGCCTCCTCCCCCAGGTTACAGAGGAGGCGGGGAGGGGCCGACCTGGGACATGCCCAAGGTCGCACAACCTTCAGACCACCGACAAGCCCCACGCTGGACAAAAGAGCATCTAGAACATGGTACCAGGTGACAGTGAGCCAGGAGAAATTGTGGCAAGTCAGAGAGGTCACCGCGCTGCTCAACACACACACAGACCGGAAGTTCCAGGGCCCCAGGTAAATGCGGGCAGGGGCGGGAATGGGCCGCAAGGGGGCGTCCTCTCCCGCGAGGCGAAAGGGGGGAACCCAGCCCCAGGAGAAGAAAAGGAACACGAAGAGGAGTGAAACGCTCTGACCCGACCTCGGGGGAATCTTTATTCCCTTGTAAGGGTGCCTGCCAAGCCAGTGACATTCCTCCCTCGACCCAAGCGTCTCCTGCAGAGGTCACAGGAAGCCTCCTCCTCACCTTCCCACGGTCACCATCCTCAGCGCGTGCCGCGGCCGCCGCCACCGCAGCCGCAGGGCCGGCAATCCTGAACAGACCCCCAAACCTCCAACTAATTAAAGACAGATAATGAAACACATTCAGGCGGGCGAAGGTTGGCAGAGGCCTACTGCATTGTGTGACCACCTCGGCACCGAAACGGTTAGAGACCATCTCCCTCCACGTCGCCTCCTCTCATTGTGGTGGAGAGCTCTTGAGAACGTTATTAGCTGGGTGCGCGCCTTGCCGTTTTTCCACACGAGGCAGATGGGTAATTACGAAGCTAATAGTCTGATTGAGAGAAATCAGATGCAGTGGTTTGCCCAATTAGATGATACATTAGCTTCCTTCTTTGTAAGCAGCTAATGTGTGAAGCAAAGTGGTATTTGCGAGGGTCAGAATCCTTAAACAAGTGCCGAGTTGCAGATTATTGTAGCTCTCTTTTTTTTTCTAATGGAGGAAAAGTGCTAAGTCTTCATTACTAAAAGCATAGAAAATGCAAATCAGCTTCTGAAACAAAAGAGAGAAGGGACAGGCGAGAATATTTGGTGTCCGATGTGTCAACCTACAACATCAATTACATTGAAATGCAATGCATGGCAGCCTAATCAAGGATAGTATAATTGTAATAATTGCGTGCTTTTGTTGGAGAGCTGCTGCTGTTGTTATTTGTCAACCATTTGTTCCTCTCTATTGTTAAGGGGGGGAAAGATTTTTTTTTTAATGTAACTGAGAGATTGTGTAGGTAATGGGTAAGTGAGCGGCCGTCCACAGAATGTGTCTGAGGGGTCTTGCGACATGGCAGCCCCTCCAGGGCCCTGGCGAGTTGCTGGGACAGCGAGGGGAAAAGCCCGCCCGCGAGGGCTTCGGTCTCTGTCCGAGTCCCCAGTGTCGTGGGGCAGAGGCAAGCTGAGTGACAGGCCTGAAAAGGCAGGGAAGAAAGCCGAGGGGGGTTGGAAAAGCCCCCCACCTCTCTCTCCCCGTTAGCAAACAGAAAGAGATGGAAAGGAGGGAGAAGATCGATCAACTACACTTTCTCCACCTCATCCTGCTTCTTGAAGTTTGGGGCTAAAGAAGGACTTGTTTTGGTTTTTGTAAATGACCATGACCATTGCACGCAAAACTCCCATGGGAAGGAAGGGGAGAATTCTGGATAAAATGACAGAACGAAACATGCAGCCCTGGCTAGTGTGGCTCAACTTGTTAGAGCGTCATGCCACAAACCGAAAGGTCACAGGTTCAATTCCCAGTCGGGGCACATACCTGGGTTGCAGGCTCAGTCCCTAGTTGAGGAGCATGTGAGAGGGAAGCAATCGATATGACTCTCTCACATCAATGTTTTTCTCTCTTTCCCTCTCTGTCTTTCTCTCACCCCCCTCCCCCTGCCCTTCCCCTCTCTCTAAAATCAATAAGCATGTTTTCCAGTACGGATTAAAAAGAAGAAAGAAAGATGCAGTCGCTGGTGTGCCAGCCAGGATAGCGCCGTCCCCACGAGGCAGACGGGACCACAGGGACTACGCCTCATATCTGACTCCACCCCATGCCAGCCTCGGGAGACCGGCCTCCGCTGGGCCTCACTGTCCCCTGATCTGGCACAGGGTCCCCACCAGCCCGGGCGCCCACCATGTGGACACCAAACCCAGGGTGCTCTCAGACCCTCGGCGCACAGAAAGAGCGGACTAAATGCTTCTAAGCTTTACAAACACATTTCGTCTCCTCTGCCTGTCCCTGCCCACGTTTTCATTCATGTGTATAGATGTTTCCTAAAACGCACTTCCAGGGAAAGGACAGGAGAGAAAAGTCGGCTTAACAGCCAATTCTAGAAAGAAAAAGAAGAGAAAAGACAAAACAAAACCAAACAGAGATGTTTGAGGAGAGCCAAAGTTGGGCTGGAAAATTCTTGGGAGCAGCTCTCAGCACCAGATCAGATAAGAGGTTTATTTTCTCCCTTCAATTGGTCTTGCCAATAGGTTGAAACAGAGGCACAATGGAAGTGGGCTAAAACATTTAACAGAGCTGTTAAATCTCATTCTCCACAGCTAAAAAAGAACAATCCAGTCCGTCTTCACTGAGAGGAGGCTCCATGGGCTGGAGGAGGCTTTGCGTGTATCCCTGACAATCCTGTACATACTCCAAAACTCACACTAATTAAAAGCAAATAATCAAATACATTCAATTTGAAAAGTTGGCAAATTCACGTGTATTATTGCGTTAGCACCTTGGCATGGAAACGCTCACAGCATGCTAATCTCGTTGTGCAGAAGAGCCCTTGAGTTCGCTTTTCACCGAGCCCGTGCCCCTCCTCCCCTCTGCCTCTCCTTTGGGTCTGCCTCCCCCCACCCCGGCCCCTGCCACTCACCCACCAACTCTCCCAATTTAACAGCCAAGTAAGAAAGACACTGGGCCTCTAGGCAGGCTTTCATTTGGGTCCGGCAGAGGTCTGCTGGAGAAAAGACGTCCTTCCTCTCACTGGCTTCTTATGTATCTGCCTTGAGAGAGAAGGTCAGTGAGATACTGTGGTTTTTAAGTAAAGTTTGCAGCAGCAAGCCTCGGCGAAGCCGCTCATGCGCAGTCCACGCCCCGATGCTGCCCTCCCTCGTGGGCGCTCTCCTTGTCCAGCTGCTGGCCGAATGGGAGCTAGGAGCTGACAAAATGAGAAGAAACCTTCAGACCCGATGTCGCTGCCTCTGGGATTTGAGTTTCTTAGGGGCTGGCTGAGGGACCGGAGGAAGGAGTTGCCGGGAGAAATGCAGAACTCCTGCCTTCGAGGATGGGGTGAGAGAGCTCAGATGCTGCCATGCCGGGCAGCCGGCCCAAGAAGGGCCAGACCCATGTGGGTGGCAGAGGTCCACCCAAGCCCTCCCTGCACCCCAATGGGCTGCCTCTCACTCCTCTGTCCCGACCCAGGACACCGGCCCAGAAAACCAGCCAGCCGGGAAAACGCTCTCTTCCCACAGTTCTTAAGGTTCGGTCTTCAATGGCATTTCCACGCAGTGTTTGCCCCGGAACCAGGTGTGGCACGTCTTTGAAGGGTGTTAGCACTAAGATGAGGTGGAGGGGGTGGTGATGGAAACTGTACAAGATTTGGAGTCAGTAGATCTGGGTTTGAACATCAGCTCTGTCACTCACTCACTAGCTGTGCAACTTTGCACCAGTCACTTAACCTCTCTGAGCCTCAGGTTCCCCTCCTTAAAGTCAGGATATCACACAGGTCTCACCTGGTTATTGTAAGTAGAAAATGAGGTAATAGTGTGTAAGCCCCAGCACACAGTCAGTCGTTGCTGCTGGCTGACGGCTACTATTACTTTTATCAGTAAAAGGAGGAGTTGAGGTCAAACCAGTTGCCCAGTGCCACCCCCAGCAAAGTGCGGCCCCACCTGGGTGGACAAACCGGACGATGTGACAACCGGGGAGGGACACTGTCCAGCTGGCGGAGGGAGCGCCCTCAGGAGCACCTGCAGGAAAGGCGCCACCCTCAGAGGTGAAGGACGGCACACTGCAGCCTCCGGTAGGCAAATGAAGAGGTTTATTTTTAACAGCTAAAGCAGGCCCGCTGGGGCAGCAGGCCAGGAGAAGCAGGGGGAGGAGGGGCGGGGAGTCACACTGTGGCAGATGTCTTGGCTGGGAGAGAAAGTTCTAGAGAATACGCTGCGGGTTGGGGAACAGGGGGCTTGGGCTCAATTCAGAACAGCCCAGCTCCCTTCCAGACGGAGACGCGAGCAGCATCCAGAGGGGATCCCGGGAGACCCCGGCACGCGGGCCTGGCAGCCGAGCTGCCTGGGGCCGCGGGAGCCGGCGCGCCCGGCCTGGTCTCCTGGTCTCGGGAGCCAAGCCGGTTCACCTGAGAGGGCTGGAAAAGCCGCACCCCCAGGGAGGAAAGAGAAGATGGGATTTCTCCTGGGGTCGGAACAGGACCCCGCCGGCCCGAGACAATGGCTCCGAGAGCCTCAACAACCCCACTCCTGTCGAGGAGGGAACTCAACACCCTGGAGATCGGCGTGTGAAATCTGCGCCGGGGAAGAGAGCCCTCGTTTAGCAGAGAAAGTGCCGCACTATCTATGTGTGAAAGCTTTTTTAACACCGTTCCCTGCTCTCCATATGGCGAACCTTGCCCAAATTAGGAGGAACTGATGAACAAAACTCCAGCAACTTGAAAACGAGAGCAAGTTCCAGGAGCCCACCCCAGAGGCAGCCCCAGCAGGGTGCCCGGGCGTGGGTCCAGCGGGGCAGGGTGTCCGGCCACCTCTCACAGCACCCCTGCCACCCCCCTCCGTCCCCAAGTGCTCCCCACCCCAGGGCCAAGTGCGTTTCCTCTCAGTGGATGGAATCACCATCGCCAAGAAATAAAATAATAATAACCACTTACCGTGTACTCACTGGGCGCCAGACAATATACTAGGTACCTGCACATATTAGTTCAGTGAATCCTCCCCCAAACCCGGTAGCCAGGTATCTGCATGCCTGTCTCCAGTTGGCAAGATGGAGAGTCAGAGAGCTCGTCTCTTGCCCAAGGTCACACAGGAAGATTCAGAGGCGGACTGGTTGTTCTTTGAAGGTCTAGTTCCTCAGGCCCATGCTCCCCTTCTCCAGAGCCAGCCCTGGAGTGGGGGTGGGGGTTATTCCAATGGAAGCTGGGGGGGGGGGGGGGAAGCGGGGTGGGGAGTGGACTCCAGCTGCAGGCAAGGAGGAGAGGGTAAGTGGCAGAACCCCCGATGGTTTCACACCCGAGGATTTGTGCGGGCCACAGAATCAGTGACTCAGAGACCATCAGGTCTGGATTGGAATCTAAGGACCCATAACCACCCCCTCACAGAGAAACCAACATTCTGATCCTGTTAGTGAAATAGACAGGACCAGACCAGCCCAGCCCATGTGGGTCCTACGATGCTGTAAAGACTCCCATAAAAGGAACAACCTCTCCCATCTTCCATCTCCCCGCCCCTTCCTAGCCGTGTCTGAAGTGGAGGGCCCCCACCAAAGCAGGGTTCAGACTCCCGGTCTCTGCAGGGCCTCCACCTACCTCTCCCCACTTTGTTCCCGGACCCTGACCTCACGTAAATGCAGCAGTTCCTGACCACGGTCCCCACCTCCCGCCCACTGACGCCCCTCCAGCCACACCGCTGTTGGCCTCCCCCCCAGGGCCCCGGGGCTGCGGCCGCCACCTCTTTCCTTCCAGCCTCCCTGGCCCAGTACAGCAGGATGAAATGAAGCTCGATGCAAAGATGTTTAGAATGTTTATCTCAGCAACTGTATTATTTACAGCAACTCCGCGCTGTGCCCGGGGCATTGCGTGGTTTGAAAGACGCCATACAAACTAAAATTGTGTGGCATTGTTTGTTCCTCCACATTCTGCGGGAGAGAACCAATCTAGTAATCACTGTTTTTGCTCCTCAAATCAGGGACGCTCCATGTTGTGTGCATGGCGGCTAATCTGGAAATAAAGAGTCACAGCAAATGTATAAGGCGCTCGGGAAGCAGCGGGCCTGGTGGATGAAAGGAAGGCAGCAGGAGGAGGAGGAGACAGCGGAGGTGAGGTGGGCGAGAGCCGCATGGCTTCTGGGGGCAGGCACAGCAGCCCTTCTCAGGCTGTGGGAAGTGCCACATCGTATATCCATTCTGGCAGACAGAACGGGCCCCAGGGCGCGCTGCGCCCCAGACCTGCACAGGGCCAGCTGCAGCCCGCCTGCAAACCTTCCTGCCGCTGGGTCTTCACCCCAAGGTCAAGTTCTCTGGAGCTGGGGCTGACCCATTCAGAACATAAGCTAGGGGAGGGGAGTGGGGAGGAGAGGAGAGGCTCGCACCAGGGGTGGAAATGAGCACCCACAGACCAGGGTTCCTCTTCAAGGACACAGTGGGAGGGGAGGGGAGGAACAGCGCCCCGAAGCTCTGAAGCCACCCAGCTGGTTTGCAGCACTACCGAGTGAGCACGGAGCTAACTCTGGCCCCTTGACCTATGTGCCGGATGGACCATGGCTTGACCGGCCTGTGTTCAGTCCCAGCTGAGGCACGGCCTCGGGGCGGCTGGGGGGGGGGGGGGGCTGCAGGGGGAGTGGTGGCCAGATTATTACCTGTGAGGCCTGCACAAATGTGGTCCCTTGGGAAAGGCAGTGGCTCTGGCCTCACTGCCCGTCCCCACCTTACTGGAAACAGTGCCACCCTCTCCTTCTCTCCCTCCCCTTGCACCTGCCACTCACCTAGAGACCCAGCCACAGTGCTCACAGCCTCCTCCCCTGCCTAAGGTGGCAGCTTGGTCACTCCCTATATCCTTCAGCCATCCCCAGTCCTACCTGCTCTTCAATGCCCAGCTCAGATGTCCCCTCCCCTATAACACCTTCCACAATCTCCCACAGCCCAAGCAAGGTGACTCAGGTGCCATGAATCCCCAGATCCTCAGTCTGTATCTCTACAGAACGCACCCCAGGGTGGCCCATGAAACAGCTGGGTGCAGGTCCAACCCTGCCAGAGGGGAGTCCGACCCTGCTGGAGGACAGAGCCCCAGTGTGGTCTGGTTTCCAGCCTCCTCAGCTCCAGCGTCCGCAGAGTGCCCAGCACACTGTGAGTAGTCAGACCACCGGGTCGTCCCTGTAGCTCCAGGCTCCCACCCCAGCAGCTTGGGGCCAGGTGGGCAGTAAACGGAGGTGGTCACGGGTAATTACCTTGAGGTCCAAGACTTCACTGACCGAACGTCTCCCTTCCAGAGGCTTCCTCGGAGCTCCCCAGGTTGTTTGGAAAGTTAGCAGTTCCGAAGTAGTTCACATTCTCTCCACTTGCCAAGTTCGAGCGTGTTGTCTGCCGAGTTCAACTGCGACTGAGTCGCACAGCGATTTAACTGGTCTGATGCACGGGCCTCATCATCCATTACCATGAGCATTTAGAAGCGAGGTAATTACAGGCGGCATTCCTGAGGCCCCAGGCTTCGTGGCTACAGTCCTGGAGTTTATTACAATAATGGTGTTGGGGAGGGGTCCCAGGGATTCCGTTTCCAGGCTGTTGAGGTTGGCATTAAAGAGCCCCAGAGGAAGAAGGGGTGGGGGTGCCACCGCCCCTCTCCAGGCCAACTCCGGCCCAAGGAAGAAGCCCTGGGCTGGGTGAGCTACCCCCATCCTGCTGCCCCGCCCACCCTCTCCCGAGGGCCTGGGGCTGAGGCTGCCCAGGGACAGGGAAGCTCCCCTGACCCCTCCTGCCCCCAGCCCCAGTCCCGTCCCCCCTCATGGCACAGAGACGCCCACTCCCGTAGCTCGTCGCCCAGGAACCCGGACACCGCCACCGCCGTGGGGTGTGCTGTGGGACAAGGGAAGCCGTACCTGGGTCACAGCGCAGGACGGCCAGCACTCGAGAGGCGTTACTGAGTTGGCCAGGTCTCACCTTTAAAATGCGAACACCCTGTTAAGGAAAAACCCATTAAGCCACTAATAGGATGATTAAGTGGGTATGCGTTAGGATAGCTTCCTTCCACCTCACTGGAAGGGTTTCGGCTTCAGGAGAAGGATCTGATTCCTGGGTGGCGTGTAGGAATCGACTCTCTCGGAGAGGGCAGAAACGACAGCCCGGGTTCGCTCACATTCAGCCTTGAATTAATAATTTAATTAATGAATGAATCAATCCATGAATCGTTAAGGCAATGAATAGGCCGTTGGAAAGGACAGGTCCTGTGTTGCCCCTGTGCCTTTTCTGATGGTGGGGCCCCCCGGCCTCACCCCCACACTGAAGTATCAACAAACCCAGGACCCCAGCTGGCAGAACACCCCTGGGGAGGCAGCCACAGGTCTGCTCCTAAGGCCGGAGGTGAGTGAGGTTCTCCAGGTGAGGAAGAAAGAGCCCTTACCACCCCCCCCCCCAGCACCTGCCCAGCCCCCTCCCGCTTCCAGGTACCCACCCACTGGGAACCACAGTCAGCCTCAGCAGGTCTTTTAAAGGTTGTATTTTCTCTTTTCTTCTGTATTCATTTCCTTGGGTGGCTCACAACAACAGAAACCGATTCTCTCGAAGTGCAGGGGGCCGTAAGTCCGAAAGCCAGGTGTAGGCAGGATGGCCGCCTGCTGGACAGCCTGGGAGAGGGACGAGCCGCGCCTGTCCCCCGCCCTCAGTCCTCCGCGTCCCTCCGCCCGCAGACATGTCCCTCCAGCCTCTGCCTCCATCGTCACCGCGCCTCCTCCTCTGCGCCCTTTTCTGTCTCTTGTAAGGACACTTCGTAGTCCTTATAAGAGATAGAAAGTTTTCTCATCTCAATTCTTATTCTACATTATACCTTCGAAAACCCTATGTTCCAATAGGTCACATTCTGAGGTTCCGGGGAGATACGAATTTTGGGAGAAACACATCCAACCCACTCCACCTGCTTAGAGCAAGAGAAGAACTCAGTGCTGCCATAAGAGGGGTCATCAATGAGGAGAGCTTGCCAGGATGAGAGGCCTTGGGTACGGTCCCTGTGAGTGAAGCCTCCTAACTCTGCCCCGCACACCTCCCCCACCCAGCCTCCAGGCCTCTCAAGGTCACAGCCTAGATGCCAAGGAGGTCATTAGGTCAGCTTCACTCGCCACAGTAGGAAAACTGAAAGTGAAGACCCCTGGGCAAGATCAACCAACCACAGGGGACAGGCCCCTGGCGTCAGTCTTCATAGCCAGCTTGGCCAACGTCACTTTTAGTTTCCCCTGAGACCTCCAAAGTGTCCAACGGAAATGGGCCCAGGCCCTAGAAGTCCATTCCTGTCTGCGTTTGTGAGCCGTGTGACAGGATGCAGACCCCAAGACGGCATTATTGATGCCCCTGGTAGTCACACCCTCACACAGTCCCTTCCCGCACTGCATAGGTCACTGACCTGTGTAACCAACAGGAAATTGCAGAAATGAAGGCACGTGACTTCTGAAGCTAGATCATGAAAGACATTGCAACTTCTCTTCCTGCCTTGGTTCACTTGCTTTGGAGGAAGCCAGCCGCCATGTTGCAAGGATACTCAAGCAACCTAATGGACAGGTCTGCGTGGGTAGAGACGGAGGGTTCCTGCCAACAGCCAGCACGGACTCGCCAGCCCCCTGAGTGGGAGTCCCCAGACCCAGTCCAGTATTCAGAAGACCCAGCCAACATCTTCACTGAAACCACAAGAGAGAACCACCCAGCTCGGCCACTCCAAGTCCCTAACTCCTAGAAACTGTGTGAGATCATAAATGTGTGTTGCTGTTTTATGGTCTACGGTATTCCCTGTGCCTTAGTAGATAGCTAACACACATACTCAGCCACAGTTATTCATTTGTTCATCATTCAGTAAATGTTTACAGAGTAAACAAAATGACATAGCCACTCTTGGGGAAGAAAATTTGAATGTGATCACTTCTCTCAATGAGCTTGTAACAGGAAGACGAGATTTACAAATCCAACTCAAAGAGCAACATGGAGCAAGGATGTGAATTTAAGAAAAGGTACCGGGATTACTGTGGGTTCCAAGGGTGTGCTTCTCAATTGGGATTCTCAGTTGCCAACGACAAAAAGCAACTCCAACCTCAGCAGGAAAGGGATGTGTTGGAAAGCTAGCTGAGAGCTCGTGGGGGTGCAAAAGAAGCAGCCAAAAGGCAAAACAAGGAGACCAGGGAGCTGAGGGGTGGACAACCCGCCCCCAGACGCAGTCTGGTCTACGGCCCCTGGTACCCCTCCTGTCACTGGTCATGCACTGCCCTGGCTGGACCCTCATTGCTTCCATGAAAAGGTAGAGGGAAGCATCCAGTTGCCAAGACTACGTCACCTGCATGTGCCCAGGTACCAGGGAGCAGGACAGGGCACGCCAGCCCCCACTTCAGCTTCTAAAGGGAAAAGCAGGGACCGCCACAAAATTTGGAATTGCTCTCCAAACGGGAAATATATTAGGATGTTGAGACACCATGGCAGAAAGGACAGGGGTCACCTGGGGCAGAGGGAAAGCATGACATAAAGGACCCAGGAGCTTCCTCTCATTCCTCTTCTTCCTCAAGCTAGGCCTCACCACACTCAGTGTCCTCATCAAAGAAATGGAGGGAAGGCATCTTCCCCCTCTGTCCTTTTCATCTTGCTCACCATGATTGGGAAGCCTTCTCTCTCCCCTACCTTTACCTTAATCCCATCCCATCTGCCACTTGCTCTGCAGATCTAAGGATGGATGGCTTAGATCAGAATTTGTTTCTGCAAACAGAACTTAATGAGGACTTCCCTGATAGGTAGCAATGCCCATGGTGGCCTGCCAGGCACAAACAAAGGGGACGTAACTAGTCTCAGCTCCTGCAATAATAATGCGAACCAATAATGCAAACAAAATCATGGAGAGCAGCCCACTGTCCTGCCTCCCCCAGACTTCCAGGGGTGGTTGATTGCAACAGCCATCCCATACCCACCACGAAACCCTGTGGGAACATTGGAATTGAGCAACAAGAATTATAAACACCCACAAACACGTAAGGAGGTCAGTATGATGGACTGCGTCAATCTGCCAAATAATCAACTGCCCGAGCCCATCGCTGTGCCCTGAGGATGCCCGCCACACTCTCTTATCCTGTGCTTATTGGGACAGAGGCCAAAAGCCAAATAGGGACTGAGGGGCCCTTTCATCTGACCTAGTCTTCGACTTCTCCGAATCACTGCCCCTGCACAGCTCAGCCAGCCTACCCCGCTTCCAGCAGAGATATAGAAACACGCCCACTTTTAAAGGCCCAGCTCCCCCAGGAACTCCTCCTCGACCTAAGCCTGAGAGGCCTCTCCACTTCCCACTGGTGCCACCAACTTCCGCAGTTGATTAATGCCCCCTTGAATATTTGCTGTGTTGTCAATCAACCCATTCAGTCCCTTGGGCCAACCTCTGCCAGCCTGGATGCCCAGGAGTGCCCACCTCTCCCATCGGGGCACAAGCCAATTTCCTCCTCCCTCTTGGCTCAAGGATAACGTAGGCCAAGGTCAGAGAGCTCTGGGAACCCCAGTGTCTTCCACCCTGTCTCAAGCCACCACAACCACCTCCACCAAGCCAAGGTGGAGCTCTAAGAAAGGCCACAGCAGTATCTCTCACGTTCTCGCTAGAACTTTCAGCAAACGCCCAGTGGCCCGTGATGCCGTAGAAGACAGGGGGTGTCATCCTCTCAGGGACCTGAAGCAACTCAGAACACCTTCTCAGCACAGCTCCTCCCTCAGGTGAGCCTCCACCTCTGCCTGGCCCCTGCCTTGACCTTCCTCCTCACTTGACTTCCCTTCGCCACCCTGCTGGACCCTCTGAAATGTGGCCTTACCACCATATAAAAATGCTTTGCGTAAAAACGGGACTGGGTTGGACAGCAGCAAATCAGAAGGCTGGGAAAAGAGGTCAGGGGGTGACAGCACTGTGGGGGAGGGGGCTGGGGAGTGACGTGCTCAGACCTCATTGTCACTCTCCCTCACTGATCGGTCTGTCTGCCCCTGCTCCCTGGTCCTGCCACCATCCAGGGAGCCTTCATGGACAGAAGGACACCCCTGCCGGGCTGCATCGTCATGTTCCCTGGCCTGTTCTGTTCCACGGACTCTGACCCCTTCACATCTGCACCCCACCCTTTTAAGGCATCTCCTGTGTACCAGGCACTACTCTAAGGTAGAAAGCCATGAACAAACCTGACGAATTCCTCACCGCGGAGAGCTGATATTCCAGCGGGCCGAGTTTCACTCATCTCAATGCAACCACCGTTCATTTTGATCAAGCATCTGCTCTGTACTTGGCGGATGCAAAGAAGCATAAACCCCCCACAGTCCACCGGTGACAAGGAGCGCGTCACCGGAGAGGGCCGAGAGCGGTGTTGGACAAATGGAATGTGTTTTCAAATGCCGCGAACATGTTCCTTTCTACCTTCTCGTGGGGACGCTTCTTTCTGCCTCCTTGAAAATGAAAGGAGAGATGAAAACCCAGTGGTGAATTTTCTTCCAGAAAGTTAGGCTAGGCTATACGGGGGTAACAAACCCTGAAATCTCAGTGGCCGAACATGTTACTTGTTGTTCTTCCAGAGCCTGTTGCAGACCAGCGGCTCCCACCTCCCTCTGTGACACCAGCATCTCAACATGAGGCTTCCAGACCGGCTGCAGCAGGGAGGACGCACATCCCCGCTGCTGGCTCCGGCCTGGACCTGCCGTCCATCACTTCGGCTACAGTCCGTCGGATAGGCTCAGTCTTGCGTTTCTGCCTAACAGGGAGGGCGCTGGAAAATGCACGCACTCACATAGATGATGCAGGCGTGATCTACTTCTCTTCCGTGAGCTCACAGAGCTTTCCACTCATCCTCAAGGGTCAAACTCACACCAACCAAATCAAGGCAAAAGAAGCTTCCTCCCCAGAAAAAGAATGTCCACAGTGAACCCTCTAAAACACTAGAACAAACACAGGTTTCAGAGGAGTGATGTTAAGTGAAGGACATGTTCGCCGTGAACTTAAGTCATGGACAACTGATCAAAGGGTATTTATTAAGAATCCTCAGTGTCTCGGAAAAAACAAATGTCTGTGGTCTGTTCCCATGTTGGACTCAGGTCAAAGCACTGGGCAATGGACAAGTTTCTTAGGTCTTCATTATGGCTGCCGGCGCCAGCTTCTGCTCAGTCTCAGTTCCTTTCTGTCCCTTCTGAGTTCTTCACGTTCACAGTTATGCAGAGGAAATGAGCAAAGCCCCTTCTGTCTGTCTGTCTCTCTTTCTCTCTCTCTCACACACACACACACACACATACACACACACACACTATATCTTGGAAGCCCCCAGACAGGGTGGGAAATTCAGACGCAGTCTTTAGCTTCAAGCACTAATGAGACATGCGGAAGGTTGAGCTCACCTCTAGGGTGTCAGCCCTGCAGAGGGGACCTCGAGGGCTGGGACCACCTGGTGAGCAGAGGCGGCCCAGGGCTAGGGCTCCCTCACCTCCGGGGATGCTCCAGCCAGCCTGGGTTGGAGTCCCAGTGCCAGGAAACTTTGGGCAAGCTAAGGTCCTCAGGTCTGTTTGTGCGTTTGTAGAATAAAGACCATGACACTTGCTCAGGAGTGAGGGCAGGCTACCTGTGACAACGCTGTACAGCATGAGGCCCAGGGAAGGCACCGCAGCGGGGATCTGTGAGCAAAGCTGCCTCGTAATCCCCTCTAAGCCACGGTTAGAATGACTTTGCGCTTTGTGAGAGGGCTGTGAGACATTTGGGGGGGGTTGGGAGGAGGGGGTGCTACTGTGGATGGCTGTCGGTTTTTCAATAACCCCTCGGACACCTGGACACTTGCAGTCCACACAGAAGAGCTGTGACGAACCAGCTGATTCAGGGGAGTGATCTCATCCGACGGTGCCCTCCACCCTGCGGCTCTCCACACACAACTGTGAGCAGCCCTCACTCTCCAGGGGCCCCCACCCACCTTCCCTCTGACCTCAGGAGGTTGGGGGGGCTCAAGTGCAGACAGGTGACCAGCTAAGGAACTCACTCTGTTGGTCACATGCTCCTCATTGATTCCCCCAGGTCCACAAAGTTTCTTCCCAGATCATCGAAGCTAAGAAAAGGAGAGAGGAAAAAATACAACTGAAAAATAACTGAGCAAATAGCCTGTTGTCCGCTGTCATCATCAAACCGCAGCACCAGCTTTGAGGACCGGACCCGAGTGGGGCGTCTCCAGTCAGCTACGGGACTCCTAAAAAATTCCAAAGGGTCACACAAGCCGACCTCACCGTGGAGCCAGTGGAAATTCCCCAGCCCCCTTCCTGCGCGCTCCGGGTCACGGGCCCCTGCACCTGTGTCATCCTCTGTAACGGGGCAGCTCTTGCTGTCCAGGCAGTGTGCCGCGACCCCAGATGGCAGACACTGCCAGACCTCTCCTTCGGACTCGCGGGCCAGCATCGGGCCCCTTGGACATTCTCCAGCCCCAGCAGGTGAAGAGTGACCTTTGACACAGCCCTTGTCTGGGTCAGAGGAGGGACCCCCACGATGACCCTGCACTGTCCACTTCTGCCACATCCTTACTCCCTCTGGAGGGCCCCTGTCCTCCCACCCACTTACGGCAGGCTGCCAGCTCATGTGGCCGTCATTCGGCCCGGCCACGTGTTCTCGAGGAAGAGAAAGGACGGGCAGAGAGAGCCCAGACTGCCCACCGCTTGTCCCAGAGAACCGGACTGCGGCTGCTCCTGCTGAAGTGAATGGAAACTGGCAGGGAAACCTTTTGTTTCTCCAATCCTAGATTTTGCCAAGCAAACACAAGGCTCGTGTTGAAAATGGCTGCTGTGGAGGAGGCGTTTGTGGTGTGGTGTGACCGGTGGTACACCGCCACGCCACCCTCCACCCACGCACGGCACACACGCACACACGCACGCCGAATCCGCTCCAGCTCGGAGGTGCTGGCTATTTCTTGTTTGTTTGTTAATGCAAATAAAACGTCAAACAGGAAACCTCTCAGGATCACCGCCACGGACAAGAACCAAGTGCCAGTTTCCCTTCTCTCCGGTGACAGCAGCGCCAGTCCGACATGTTGCGGCTTGGAGATGCCGGCTGCGCGTTCAGCGGCGTCGGGACGGAGAGCCTGGGGGACAGTCCTGTGGCCTGGCAGGAGGATGGTGTCCCCCACATCCTGCTCCTCGTCCACCGGGCCTGAGGTCCAGCACCCGAACGGGCGGCCCCACGGGGAGCGATGGACAGCGATAGGCACGGGCGGCATCAAAAGTGCACGTTTGTTTCCCAGAAGGAGAGAGACTCCTTTTCCACACACTCTGAATAGGTCGGAACGACTGCGATCTCCTCCCCCCGGTTTTCCCACCCGGTTTCAGCCCACAAACAGCACCGAGAGGAGGATTGGGTTACAACCACCGACTTGAAAGGCGGCGTTTGTCCCCCTCGGGCAGGGTGGCCGCAGCCTCCACCTCACTCCGCCACGGTCCGTCCCCGGCCCATTGTTTTAGGGCAGAACAGGAGGGGATCTGCCGAGCCGCCCCCACAGAGGCTTTTGTTGAGACAGAAACTTTGTGTGGCCTAAAGGGAACTGAATTAAGTAGAGACGTGAACTGAACACGGCATTTGTTTTCCATCCCTATCGCCTGAGAAGGGACAGCCCAGGGCGGGGCGGGGCGGGGGAGCCCCTGGGTGCCACTTTTGGCACCAGTACACCAGTGACCTTGGACATTGTGGTCTTGCCTTTCAGTCCTCTTTGATGATCCCAGTCCTCAGTGATTGCTCCTTTCTCTAAATTCCTAGGGTGTGCTCATCTCAGCCACATGAGTTAACATTCAGCCGAATGTTGCTTCACACACTGCCTACCGTGGCAGCCGCTTCAGCCCAGTGGGACGAGACCGTGGAAGTCTCCAAGGGGGAGCCTGTGTTCTGTATTTCTCCCGAATATCCCACTGGTCGTGACATAGCAGGGGCTCACTACACATTTATGAAAGGAATAAAGGGAGGGGAGGTATAAAAGTGTGTATTGACTAGCAAAATGAATGCAACGGTAGCTGTGTACTCACGGAACAAGAGCAAGGAGGGTCAGTCTGCACTAGGGGGGCCACCTAGATGCCCTTCACTAGGCAGGTGTCCCATCCCCCAGCTGCTGTGAATATTAGCTCACAGGTGTCCCCCTTCAGCAGAACAGCAGCCACCCCACCCCACCCCCAGGTGACATCCCTCCCCCTAAAGTCAGCCCGCAGCCAGTAACCGACGACACAGGGGCACAGAGGCAGCCCCTTGGGGCAGAACGGACCGACTCTGTGGTGCGGCCTGTGCCCAGAGCTCTCCACGGACCAGGCTGAGGCCGGACTCCGGCAGGGACCGCGGCCTCTCTCTGCAGCTTCCCCGTGCTCCCCCACTTCCCTCGCCCCCTTCTCCTGAGGGCCCTCCCTCCGTAAGCCACAGGCACCCAGATCCCTATCTCCGGCTCTGCTGCGAGGGAATCCAGCATCAGCCAGGTCGGGTCAGGAGAGAACAGAGGGGTCTCTCTCTTCCAACTGAGCTTCCTCTTGAGAGGCAGGGCAAGGCTGCCCCTCTGCCGGTCATTACTAACTTAGTGATTCTGTGTGACGGTGCGTGTCTGGATGGCGTCATAGCCCCGTTCCCTAGATCAGCACTTACACACGTATTAAAATAAACTAGCGCCCTGACATAGCTCAGTGGATTGAGCACAGTCTGCGAACCAAAGTGTCGCAGGTTCAATTCCTAGTCAGGGCACATGCCTGGGTTGCAGGCCATGACCCCCAGCAACCGCACATTGATGTTTCTCTCTCTCTCTTCCCTCTCTAAAAATAAATAAAAATAAAATAAAATCTTTAAAAACAAAAGACCATCAATAATCATGAAAAAAATAAAAATAAAAAATAAACTAGCATCTCCATCCTGATGGACTCACGTGCTGGAAGCAACTAGCTCACTTATATTAAGAAAATAAAGGAAATGAAAAGGCACGTGAGGAAGAATGAGCCAGGAGAAACCTGAAACAGCTCTGTAAGATATGAGAGCTGCAACTGTTGGATCCAGCTGTGATCGGGAAACAGACGGCGTACCCAAGTTAGAATAACACAGGGACCATTTCAAAAGTGTGGGCAAGACACAGGGCCATCCTAAGGCGTAACACCCAGAGCTAGTAACAGAGGGGCCGGCATGCATGGGGCAGGGTGGTTCCAAGAGCGAAGAAGAGTCATAGACACAGGCAGCCCAGGGCACCCGTCAGGGAGAGAGCCAGAGGGGAAAATACCCTCTTCCTCTCTCAGGCTGCACCAGGGCTCCCCAGTGAGAAGCCAGAGGGCAAGAAAGCCATTGGGCAGGTCCAAAGGCCGGCCTCCCAGGGCTGAGAGCAGAGCTGGACAAGGTGACGGTGAATCTGGAGGAATAAAGAGAAAATATCCAGCATTCCTTTAAAAATTACATTTTAAGAATATTTTTAATTGACCCATGATCGGCTCTCAATGCAGAATGATCCCCAGCCTATTCTATTCATTTCTGATGTGTCACTTTTCAACTCTTCAGACAATCCTAGACCTCCCTACGGGTTTATAGGGAGGAAATAGTTGACTGAGTCCATTCTCATGCATCCACTTATTCATTCAACATCACACACGTATTTTCCCACAGTGGGAGCTGGACACAAAGATGAACGAGATCAACAGGTCTCTTAACCCCTGGAGCCCACGGTTTTCCTCCTCCTGCCCGACCTGGGCACCTCACCCACCTGAGGAAAATTAGACCCTCCGTCCTCCTGGTTGCTCCTCACGCCATGTGAGGGCCTTTGTGTCCTCAGTGTCCAAATGGGATGTGGAAATCTGTGTGCAGTGGTGAGTTAAGGGCACGCCCAGTCTCACGTGGAGGCCTGCTTCATCGGAAGATGTGAAGGGGAGGCCGTGAGCTGCCGCCTCCCGGAGACAGAGACACCAGCCGACTGCGGGCCAGCTGAGCAGTCAACGTCAGCCTGGGCTCCTTCGACACGCCCCCCCACCCCCCGCAAGCTGGAGGCGTCTGGGACATCCGGTGTACTTGGTGTACTTGCCTTCCTTCCCTCCTAGACTGCTCACACCTTGACGTCGTCTGGCACTGTACGTGTTACCAGGATACAGGAAGGCTCGGGGCCCACTCCCGTCATAGGATCTGAGTACAGGGCCACCTCTGTGACCCACCTCCTAGCTCCTCGGGAAGCATTCGATAAACATTCATTCAATTATACAAAACCTTTTTATTACCCACTGGGGAGACAACACACACACACACACACACACACACACACACAGAGGCTCTGGAACGAAAGTTAGAGCTCAGGAATGCTGGGAGCAGCGATAAAGCAAAGCTGAGGGGCCAAGGAGAGAAGTGGTCTAAACAGGCTGGTCTCACTCGGGGCAGACTACGGGGCGGGGTGGGTGGGGAAGGAGACGTCCCCTTCATCAGTGACGTAAGAGTGGGAAGGAAGAGACTCCACCCCCTCCTGCACATCCATGAAGACCCACACTGCAAATGAGTGAAGCGAGTTCATCCCACTGATCAGAGGGCCCACTCTGTGCCCAAGACGCAGAGTAGCACAGCTCCCAAGAAGCTGTGAAAACAGCTGGGGGCGCGGGAAGCGCTCTGGTCTTCGTGGCAGGCAGACCCGGCCTTTAATTCTCGCTCTGTCACAGGCTGGTATTTGATCTGGAGCAAACCGCTTCACCCTGCTCTGTCTGAGTCTTCCAATTTGCAAAGATGGGTCTGATGCCTTCCTCAAAGGCCGTTAGTTCACAGAATCACCCACGGGAATGTGCCCAGACCAGTGCCCTCTGTGGGGTCCATGTTCAAGAAAACCGAGCTACACTGACCAGAAGGAAACCAAAGAACAGCCAAAAAAGAGACATGGCCCCTGCCCACCCTTATCTCAAATAGCCTTTTAAGTTCTTATTTTAATTTGTTCACTAAAATAAGAACAAAACATAGGCAACGTAGATGTTTCCAACAACGTAATAAATATACACAATACAGTAACAATATAGGAAACAAGTAATTTGGTGTCGGGACACCTGGGTTCCAGCCCCAAAGCTGCTGCTAATGAGTACGACCTTGGGCAAGTCACTTAGCCTCTCTGGGTCTCGGTTTCCTCATCTCTGAAAGGGGCAGAGACCGGGGTGTCAGGCAGGGCAGAGGATTAGGGAATGGATTAAGCTACCTGATTCATGAATCATCCAGACTAAGAAGCGCATGTCACTGTAGCATGAATTGATGGGCAAGCACCTGCTCATCCTTTCTTTCTTGTGACTTAATAAAAAAATAAAATAACTACAAATTGACGTCACACTCAAGAGAAAGATGTCAATGAATTTGCACCTCAGTGCCTCCTGTTTCCTGTGGTCAGGGCCCAGAACCATGGCTTCTGGGTCTCAGGAGTGCCTCGCTGGCAGCTTCTCAGCCTCCCCTCCCTTCTCTTCCTGGACCCCACATCCCTGTCACCTGGGCAGCGGCTTCTGGGGAGGAAGGAGAAGACACAGCTTTTAAAAAAACAAACCCATAGGACTAGAATGTCCAGGTTCTCTACGCCTGCCCCCACCCCTTCTTCCAAGAATGTCTCAGCGGGGCCAGCTGACCCCAGGCCCTCCGGGCCCGGCCCTCCTCCCCATGCCTGTAATTGGAAGAACACAATGCACACGCCTGAAGCAGAACCTCTCTGCTAAAAATACCCTGCATTCCTGGGTGACTACAAAAGCTCTCTCCTCAAGCCCCATGGACAGCCAAGCTAAAAACAGTAACTGGCAGCTTCAAATGGCACCGGCAACGAAGGTAGAGGGGCTGGGAAGCAGCATGCCACTCCAAGCCATCTGCCCTCTTGGCCCATCCTGGCTTCCCCGCCCCCGCAGCGCTGGCCATCTGAGTGCCGCTCAGTGGCCTTCTTGGGCGATGGGCAGGTGAGGGTGGCTGCCTCCTGCCTCCCGGGCCCACAGGCTGGTGCAAAGACATTGAGAAGAGGGGACAGCGACAGGGCAAGGCTGTCAGAGTAACTTGGGAAAGCCGTACTGCCTACCAAAGACAGGAAGTCTGCGAGTTGAAGCAGTCGTGGAAGTCAACTTTCACCTCCTTAACTAAAATAAGAAGTCATCTATGGTAGGGGAAGAGGAAAGTGCTGGACTCGCTCCAAGCACTATGGCTAAGGCCCTCTTCTTCCAGGAAGGTGCCAAGATCCACATTACTGTCCTGCGCGGACAGTCTCAGCTGCCTCCTCCCACCAGCCCACCCGGCCCCGCCCCTGAGGACCCACCGCCTGACAGCAGGAAGTACTCGCTGCCCCGTGCCTTTTAGGTACTCAGCAAAGTTTTCTGAATGAGTGAAGGGCCAAAGAAATTTTCCCATTCATAGTACCTCTGCAATTTTGTAGCTAAACAGTTCAGTTACCTTGAATCTAAGTGTTTTGTCTGTGACTTCAGACTAGAACCTCCTTGAGGGCAGGCCCTTGTCTTTTCTTTAATATGTAGCTCTCACGGCCCAAGAGTGTTTTTTGAGATGCCAAGCATTGATGCGCAAAACATCCTGGGAACTCTCAATATACATTTATTCAATGTGGAGGCAAGGTATACCGGGAATCATTCTTATTTAACTGTGAATCTGATCTCTAAAAGAGCTGAGGTGGATTATATACACAGAGGGATTAAGAAAAATAAGTGAAGCCCTGACAGGTGTGGTTCAGTGGGTTGGCCATTGTCCCACAAAGTGAAAGGTCACCAGTTCGATTCCCAGCCAGGGCACATGCCTGAGTTGAGAGTTCGGTCCCCACTCAGAGCGTGTACAGTAGGCTGCCGATCAGTGTTTCTCTCTCATATCAATGTTTCTCTCCCTCTCTTACTCCCTCCTTCCCCGCACCTCTAACAATAAATAAATGAAATCTTTTTTAAAAATATAAAAGAAAAAGAAGTGAGGAAATTAGGGTGAGGAAAACATAAGGGAGGAAAATAAAATGAAGCCACAGGTGAATTATACATGAATCGGCACCCTGATAAGTACACATTAAGAAATGGACTGTGATTTGGTTCTGAATTGCCAAGAAAAGAAGAAAACATGAACAACTGCACACATTTCAAAGTCCGAATAAATACAGAAAAACAGAAATACCTGCATACACACATGAAGGAGTCATCTGAATCTAATGTCACACACATGCATCTTGGGGAAAGTATGAGTGGCTCAGCAAAACCAGTCATTCCCAGCAACGAAAACGGAGGTCAAAGTGCACGTCCTCGCGTGAAACACAGGGCCCCCTAGTTCTGCTTAAAGCATGGCAGGTCATGACAAAGGAAACGATCGGTCACGCGCCAAGAAAAGTGAGTCAGACATGCAAGTCAAAGGGCTGATGGAAGTTCCTCTGCACCCCCATCACTTTCTGCTACTGTGATACTTCCACCCGCGTGTCCCCTCCCTGGTGGCTCTGCCCGTGTCCCTCTTTCCTTTGAGCAGACTCAGTCCAGCAGGAGACACCGAGGATCCTCTGTTGGGATGGGAGCTGAGCTGGCGTGGATGTCTCCCCAAAGCGTGCATTCCACAGTGCGTCCTGTCCTTCCCCTGGCCCCGCCCTCTGCTCCCCATGACCCAGTAGCAGTCGCCCTGCCTAGCTCCTCCAAGCTGGAGTCTACTGGGTGCTTGAATGCCTTCCTGGTTGCTTGCTCCATCTCTACCTTGACCTCCAGGCTTTCAGATCACCTGCTGCTATTGCCGTGTGTGTGTGTGTGTGTGTGTGTGTGTGAGAGAGAGAGAGAGAGAGAGAGAGAGAGAGAGACTCAGCAGGCCTCGGATTCCCGCCCTCCCAGGACTTCCCTTCGTGCTGACACACCACCCATCAGTGGAATTCTAGTAAGCTGGAACCAATACTTTGTTCTACAGACTCAAAAGCACTACAGAAAAAAATGTAACTGGGAATGAGCAATTTCTTTAGCGTGAGTGGCATCCTTTGAAGGTTTGAGGGGAGAAGAAATTCTGATAAAGAGAAAGAAGGGGAGCAGACAAAACAGAAAAGCAGGAGGGAGGAGAAGAGAGAGTAGGGTGTAGTCTTCGGCAAAATGCCGACTGCCGCCCGCGCTGGGTCGTCTGAGTGATGGGCTAATAACCCCAGAGGTGGGGAGAGGGCAGGAGGGGGAGGGGAGGGGGACCTCCCCAAGGCAACTGGCAGCCGTCCCACAGCACCAACACCTTGTCTGATGTGTTGGACACTTCCAGCACCCCTTTCCGCTGATGGAGACAGATTTTACAATGACTTACTTTGATTCTCCCCCATGGCGTGCAAGCACTGACTGACAACTGAGTGCCCCCACCCCGCCGTCAGCTGAGACCAGTGGCAGGTCTGTGACTTACTCATCTTCCCCCCCACCGGGGGAGGGCAGAGTGCCAGGCCTGGGAGCTTAGTAAACACGTGTGGAACGAGTGCGTGGCCCAGACACGTGCCCTCAGGCAGGCAGAGGACTCGAGGTGGACACCCGGAGTATGCCGCACCCTATGCTGGGCACGGAGGCCAGCGTTCTGTTCTCGAGGCCCCAGAAGTGTGGAGGAAGAGACAAGACCAACCACAGTGAAACCGGCTGCCTTCACGGAGCCCTGCCTGACTCCACGCCCCTGACAACGTTTTGCCCACATGAGCTCATTCAGTCCTCATGACATCACTGAAAGGTAGATGGCACCCCCAGGTTATGGATTAGGGTCATCAAACCTCCTGGGTTCATGGTGGAAGCAAGATCCAACACCGCCTTCTTCAGACTGCAGAATCTAAGATCTCAACCACCAGTTCACCAGACGTGTAGTCTCTGCTGTTCCCATCAGCCCCTGAGCCCAACCCTCCACACTCCCCCTCTGAGCCTGCACCACTAGCATCAGCCAGCCCCGAAAGAGCTACCTTCCTTCCATCGAAGTCCTTCGCTCCTGAGTGCCAGCCCTGACCCGGCCCTGAGCCTTCCTTTTAGGGAACATCCGGCTCTAAATGGTTTCTTTGCACTGCCTGGTGCTGCCTTGTAACTATGGCTGATCCTCCAACATGGTTGGGGTTGGGGGACCAACCCCCTGTACAGTCAAAAATCCATGTGTAACTTTCAACACCCCCGAAATTTAACTACTAAGAGCCTGCTGTTAACCAGGAGCCTTACCGATGACAGTAACGGTGGATTAACATACATCTTTGTATGTTATGTGTATGACATACTGTATTCTTACAGTATACAAACAAGCTAGAGAAAAGAAAATAATAAAGAAGAAAAATACATGTATATTACTGTACTGCATTTATTGATACTGTACATTTATGGCATCTTATTTTTATCCTCACCTGAGGACATTTTGTTCATTGCATTCAGAGAAAAAGGAAGGGACAGAGAGAGAAAGAGGCATCAATATGAGAGAGAAACATCAATTGGCTGCCTTCTTGTATGTACCCCAACAAGAGATCAAACCTGCAACCTGGGTATGTGCCCTGACCAGGATTCAAACCCACGACCCTTTGGTCTAGAGAATGATGCTCCAACCAACTGAACCACACCTGCCAGGGCAATGGCACCTATTTTAGGCTACGTGGTTCATCTGCAAGGTTTTTCAAATTGTCACTTAGGAAAAAAAAAACACTTATAAGTGGACCTGCACAGTTCAAGCAAGCATTGTTCAAAGGTCAACCGCACCCTTAGATGCTTTGCTACTTGTTGCTGTTGTTGTTGCCATTGTTGTTGTTGTTGTTGTGCAGCACATGCCTTCCTGGAGCCTGTCTACAAACCTGGTCTGCATGCTCCCTTTGCACACGTGTCTTTTCAGGGGTCTGCTGGATCCAGCTCCTGCCGGTGCCGATTGCTAAAGCTTTAGGGAGTTTGCAAGCCAGCTGTTAGAGCATTGGTAGCTTGGAATCAGCCACAGTGAGAGAGTGTGTGCACTCAGAAATCAGCAACGGCCACAAGTCTGGATTCCCCCCCCCCCAACGTCCCACACCAAAAGCTGGTTGGTAGACATTCAGCAGCACACCACTGGTTTGAACTCTTGCTTGCCACCCGGTTCCCTGACCAGTTTCTTGCACATAAAATGTGTCCATCATTACACTGAGTGTCAGCGGGCAATGAAACCTTATAAACATGGGGCATCACCAGAAGCGTCAGTGACTAGTGCCCAGAGGAGGAAGGCTTCCTGCAGGAAGGAAATACGGAACCCATACTTAACCTTCCTCAGCCCCACACTGTCCTCTCAACCAGCACTTTTTGAGACCCTACCGTGTCAGACTCTTTAAAACAAACACGATCGGGGTAAATCCTTCACAGAGAACTCACAGCGGCTGAACAATTTAACAGCTTCCCAAGGTGACTAGAAGTTACCTGTTGGAGCCCAGACTCAATCCCAGGCCTTCGGGCTCCGTAGCTGGGGCTCCGCCCACTTTGTCACACTCCCCAGACTACAGACACACGGCATCTCGGGTCCTGAGTTCCAGGTTCCCCAGCATCGGCTCTCAGCCAGTGCCAGCCAGGGCAGGAGCAGCTGTGAGGAGCTGGGGCGGGGGGGGGACGGGGAGCCGGGCACAGCTGCTCTGCTGGAGAACTGGGAAGAAGACCGCCATTCCCGGAAGCCTCGCCAGCCTCTCTGCTGGTGAGTTACAAGCTGCCACCGCACTGACGCCCTCTTCCTCAGCAAGAGGGGCAGCTGCGCTGCTTGCTCCGGTGCCTGTGTTTTATGGAGCTGGGAAGGACGGGAAAATCCCTCTTCCACCAGCACGCAGGCACAGAAATAAATAATTAAAGCCCAAGTTTGCCAGACTTGCTGAAGCATCTCCGCAGAGGAGCAGCTCTTGCAAGAGAATGCCAATGAATACCCTGGTGCACACACACCTCTCAGAAACCGCACTCCCCTCTGCACACGCCCCATTTATACCTGGCCTTCCAGGCTGCAAAGGTGCCAGGGACAGAGGAGGAAGCCGAGGCCCCACAGAGCACGGCCTTCCTGTGCCCTAAAGGAGGTGGAAGTCCGCACACCAAACAGGGCAGACAAAAGCAAAGCGTGCACCACACGGAGTGTGGTGGAGAGCGAGAGTTTAGGCCATGGTGTGCGGCTGAATGTTTAACAGCCAGCTTTCCAGAGGAAGAAAAGGCCATTGTTGATTTCTGAGTGCACACACTCTCTCACCGTGGCTGACTCCAAGCTACCAACGCTCGAACAGCTGGCCTGCAAACTTCCTAAAGCTTTAGCAATGAGCACCAGCAGGAGCTGGATCCAGCAGACCCCTGAAAAGACGCTGTCCAAAGGGAGCGTGCAGACCAGGTTTGCAGTCAGGCTCCAGGAAGGCATGTGCTACACAACCACCGCCACCAACAGCAAAGCCTCTACCGGAAGGAGTTGCAGACTGCATGCAGAGAGCCTAGCACGAGGCCACCGTCCACCCAGCCTCAGCCCCTCAACCTGCCCACAGCCCCGTTCCCTTACCCTCCCTCCTCATCATGTCTGTCTTCTGCTATGTCTAATTCTTCCTCCACGCTCTGGACCCGGTGCCCTGCCCCCTTCTTAGGGACGTCTGTCCATGAGTATGCCGTCGTCCTCCTAGACTGCAACCTCTCCCTCTAATTCTTCCTTCCTTTCAGCTTTTGAACACGCACTGGTATCTTCCTCTTTTATTACACAAACTTCTCCTGACCCCTCTCCCTGCCCCCAGCTCTCTCCTGTCCTTCACAAGCACACTTCCTGAGCACTGTGTCTGCTGCTCTCATCTGTCCTTCCTCATCTCCCATTCACTCCCCATGCCCCTGCCTTCTGGCCCCATCAGTTCTCTGAAGGCTCAGGGAAAGGCCAGCAAGGACTTTCTGCAGACCTGACCATCTCCTAGCCTCACCTTCACCCCAGGGACAGAACGGCAAAAGGCATGAACACACTCATGTGGGCCGTGCAGAACCTGGTCACTATCCAAGAACTTCTGGGAGGAATGCTAGTCCAGTTGCAAAGGCCAGTGGGCCTTTTTGCTCAGAGCCCTTGAAATCAGCTGTGCAAGGCAGCAGGTAGGACAGCATTCGATCAAGACGGAAGTCAAATACCACACAAGAGCCAGGGAGGAACCTGAGGTCCGCAAGTAGCAAGCGGGAGGAGAGTGGGGCAGGTTCGAAACCGGCCACTCTGGGCATTTGAGGGGGAGAAAGCAAAGGAGATTCTTGGTGGAGAGCAATAAAAATGCCTTTAGGAAACTGTTCTTGGACCTCAGGAGATATTTTAGTGGGTGGCTGAAGCATGCGATGTTGGTCCTCTCTCTACCTCCCCCTTGAAACTCTCGGTAAATGCCACAGGCTCACTAATGCATTAATATGAGTGGATTGAGGGAGGGAGAGCTCAAAGAGAAAAATAAGGGGACAGCTGACATCTGGGTTACACCAGCTACAGCAGGGAGGAATGACAAGTGAATTCAGCAAAAATGTTTTATTTCCACATCTATTGTCAAGTCTAATTATTGGTTGAAATTAGAGGTTCTGCCCTGATCATGGCCATGAATAAATAAAAATATGTTTGAATTTCAGCAGATGTCATTGAATTTCACATATCTTTCCCTTCTCAGAAAGGAAAAGAAGGATCCAGCTAGTCCTTTCATGCACCAACATCCACACTTGAGGTACAGCAACTTGCTCTTGAAATGACTTACTGGACCAAAGCAATGAAGAGCGCACCAGAACTCCTGAATTTCCTTCCCGGCAATGGGAACTGCACACACGGGTATCATATCCCAACTTGGCAGGCTAACGTCGGCTTGCGGAAGCAGGTTCCCCTTGCACACTGCACATGGGCGATGCCCCCGGAGTCAGCCATCTGATAACGTGCACAGCAAGAGCCTCCCCCGGCCCAGGGCTGCAAGCGGCATTGAAACAAATACAAGATGCACGAGATGTGGCCCTTGCCCTGGAGGAGCTCATCTGTTAATGCCCACCAACATTTGGGAAGCTATAATTCAGGTGTAACCAGCCCACGTTCACGTCCAAGTTAGTGATAGACAAAGACATTACTCAGGTCCTTTCCCTTTGAGCTACCTGAGATTTAGCTGGACAAGCCCTGAACCTCCTCCCATCCTTCGATCCATCTCTGCTTGTGCCACGCCAGCTTGGTCCTTCTGCTGCCACTCCTTGCCAGCCCGCACGACTTGAGGCTGGCTTCCAGTACCGCGCTCCTCGCTCTTCCGCCTTCCCTGCTCACCCCTTCGGTGCCTGAGCGTGTGTGGTTCTGCCTGCCTAGCAGGGGGAGTTCCAGCAGCACCACAAGCACATCCCTGGTCCTGCTGATGCAACTGCTTAAAAATCTAAATACGTGGGTTCAACAGAACCAGAATCCAGACTACAGCGTGGGCGGGGCTGTTTCTGTACTGGGGGGGTATGCCGGATTAACCTCTGCCTGCCCACCCACTCACCAAAAGGCCTGCTTCCCCGTGGCCGAGCCGTGCTAGGGTTTTCGAAGCAGAATGCATGAGGTTCAAAAGTCAAATTCCTAGAGGTGGTGGGGAAAGGGCATGTAGCCCCGGGTCCTGCCCTTAGCTGCAGAATTTGGAGCAGGCCTCCTTTATAGTGAAAAGGGTCTTCCTTGTCAAGTGACGATCCAAGCAGAACAGCTGATGCACACTCAGCCCCGCCTCTGAGACCAGACTAGAAAGAAAAATAAGGCAGAAATATAAATAACATAAAATAATTCTTTGTCTATGATATCTTTTCGGGGCATGTATGTATTTGGGGCTAGGCACTGTATACATTCTATCATTTAATTCTCATGTTGCTAGAAAGGGGCACTATGAAATCTACCTGTTTCACAGATTTGAGAACTGAGGCACTAGAAGATTAAGGCCAAGGACGCGTGGCCAGTAGGTGGCTGAGCCAAGACTTGATTCAGGTTCGGAGCTTCTGTCACTGGTGTCCCTCCACTAGACCCGCTAGACAGGTCTGAAATGCACCTCCACCCTGACCAAGAAAATTCTTCCGTGTGTAGCTCACCCCCGACCCATTCGGCAAACAGTCCCCATGCCCGGGCTCCCCTCTCCTCCGCCTGGTAGTTCGCTTGGGAGGGTCTGACCAGTTCATCCGCAAGCAGTATCGGCCTCATGCTCTCAGCACAGTACACACAGGCTCTGCCGCCATCAACCTCCTGCCCCGGCAGCGTTCTCATCCCGCCCATCAACCCCCGTGTGTGTGACGCTGGTTGACTGCCTTCACGTGTATTTAATCGGGTCAACCCAGTATCTGCCAAGAAGCTGATCTTGTACAAGGGCAAAGGCCGTGTTTCTGCCTTTCTCTGTCTCTCTTTATTATTCCCGGACTGCAAATAGACAATGTTCAATAAACACATGCAAAAAGTCAGAACCTAGTTATGACCCCCATCCCAGTGAATCAGGAATTGAGGATAGGCATGAGATAGCATCAGATAATTATAAGGAAAAAAACCCTAGAATGACCTATAGCTATGTATCATATATCCCCCAAAGGGTGCATTTGCGTCTTCTTTTTCCTTTTCTCCAAGTTGTTTGAGCAACGCGGAATCATGATCCCTCACCCCTACACATGCTGCAAACGCTTCACCTCCCCCATACAGACGTATTTGGTTGCAAAAACAAAGATCAAGCTCAATGTAGCTTTGCTCTGAACCCATGATTCCCAGAGCGAAGGAAACAGCATTTCCAAGCAGAACATCGAGCCCTCAAAACATGAGGTCCATAGATTCTTTGCAAAGTGCTTGTTTGTGTCGAGAAAATTCCAGCCCAGTGAGAAACCAGATGGGTAGACGCACCAAATATTGAAGACAGGCCTCAAGGCAAAGCTGACAGACACGCTCTCTGGTGTCCCCTAAACTCAGGAGTGATCCTCCAGCCGTTAACGAGCAGACAAATGTCCCACCAGAGTTCCCCAAATAGCAAACTCTTAGTCCGATGATTGTTTCTATCATTTGCCATATTTTCTGTCCAAAAGCCTCTCTAGTTCCTACATGGTTAGCAGCTTTTATAGCCCAAGATAAGTGTCCATCCCTTTTAATTTTCATTGTTGCATCTGTTTTGCCATTTCTCTGCAGCAGGTTGTAGTACAGCGGAAGGATTAATGAGGAAACGGATGCAAACATTTTTATTTCAAACAGCAGCTCTCAGACAAGATCTGGAAAACGGAATCAAGCCATATGATTGTAAAAGAAAAAAAACGCCCGCCGTCCCACTATTGGGCACGGTGCCACTATTTGTGAATAGCCTGTAAATACAAACAACTTAACCGGGGTGGGGGAGAGATGTACATTTTTCATTTGTGTCTGGCTAATCATTTTTTTTATTATTAATTTGGCCCCTTTTATTTCACATAAATGTCATCTCAAGCACCAAACATCAACAAATAAGATCGTTTATCTTGCTGGGGAAAGCAAAACATTGCATTGCCATTCAGAGGAGGCAGCTGACGTCCCTGCCGCACCACTAATAAAGAAGGCCTTCAGAATGAAAAATAATCATTTTCTATTACTTTCCACCATGCCTCTTCCATAAACACAGGGCCGCGGGTAATTACATTTAGCGAAGAAGCATGCTCTGTGTATTACAATTTCCTGAGATGAACAAAACCCCAGCCTGGGGACGGAGAGGAAGAGCAGGAGCAAGCAGTGGGGTGACCGCTCCTCGGGTTCCTCTCGGTGCCATCGAAAGGCAGAGGGTGCGGGGAGAGGCCAGAGAGGGCAAGGTTTGCGTGAGATTTTCTCTTTCCTCTTCTTGGCCTGAGTGGAGGGGAAAGGAAAGCGGCGATGGGTGGACAGTGAAGGCGAGGGACACCGGTCTCGCTGCAGCCACCAGCGTGCACGAGGCCGGCAGTCGGAGGACACACAGACCCAGACAGACACGCAGGACGGCCGTGTGCCCGTGCAAGCGCGCGCACCCCGTTGCGGGCAGGGGGGTGGCGTGGCCGCACTGATAAATCCGCCGTAAGCCCCCCGACTCCACGCTTCCCTGTCGCTGGAGCATTTGGCTCGCCAGCCCACACGGCCTCCTCTGCCAAGCAAGGCACTGACTCCACGGGAGAACCGTCCTGTCGATCTCTGCAGGAATATAAGACCCTTTTTTTCCAAGGAAAATGTTCCCCAACTCTGCAAGGGAGGTTGGCAGTACATCTCCAACTCTGGCCTGTCTTTTTAATACCCCTACAATAGCTCGGTTGGACTGAGACCAGCTGTTGGTACATTAACATTTGTAAATGCTTAAAACAGCTACTCCTTGTTTTCTTGGCAACACGGACCGCGGAGGGGGGAGGAAATGCCAGCTCCAGCCACTTCCATTCAAACATTAAGAACCGATGACTGCCAGCCTTGGCACTCGGCGGCCATTGTTTGCACAGCCCTCTTCAACAAGTTTCTCGTCGTCCGCTCTGCCTCTGCACACCCCGCCATAGAAAAGGAAGGAAAAAAATCAGCCGAGAATGTTCCAGTCCCCTCTGTCCTCACTCTAGTTCACAAGGACCATGTAGTCCGCACCCACCCACCCCCCCACCCCCCCTCTGAAAGAAGAGAGAGGAGCTGAAATGAACACTCTTTGTTCGGGTCCCTTTCTTTCATCCGGGTTTGTCGCCTGTCCTCCGCCCCGGGCTGTTATCATTTTACAGGTGCTCGGCTGAAGATCGGCACCTTCCAGATGACCGTGAGATTTTCCCAGGGTGACCCCTCCCCCCTTTTCTGCTCGAAATGTGTGCGGTAAGGACGCCGCCTATCCCGGGTCTGGCGAAGCGTTCCAGTGGGGGGGGGGACAATTTGGGGGAGACCAGGACACGGCCAAGATCCCAATCGTCCCCTCCGGATGGCGGCCACTCAGAAGAAAGGTTCGTGATCTTGGTCCACCTCTCACCTCACCAAAGACCTCAGGGCCTCCTTGGCAAGCACAGGCACACTCCCGTAGTCAGTGCTGCGCTACTCAAAATCGGCGAGGAATTGCCCGAGGGACGCGCGGAGCCCCTTCCGGCTCCCACCAGGGCCGCTGTGGGCAGGGGCGGCCTCCGAGGCCACGTGCCCGTCTCATGTCCTCACCCCACACGCCTCGCACGGTGGCAGCCCAGGAGAGCAGGCGCCGATGTGCCCGGGGCTGCCGTGGCCAGGACAATAGGCTTCGTGTGCCACGTCCCAGCTCCTGTGCCCTTCTGTTCGGTGGAACTCCCCCACCAAGGGCAGTGACGGCTGCATCTGTCCTTGCTCCTTTAGCGGAGCTTCTGGGCACGGGAAGGGGAGGTCTGTCCGCGCCACACGCGCTCCTGGAGTGGAGCGAGTGCGAGGAGCCAAGAGCGGCGGCGGGGCTGACATTCCGCGCATAAGCTCCGAGCGGAAGGACGGGGCCTGAGCCCGGGCCCACAAGGACAAATGTTTTCAGGGGGTAATTTGGCGCGAGATTAAGAAGTCCCATCCAGTGTTGTGGACAGGGTAGATAGCCAGTTCTCTACACTGGGGGAGGGAGCCTGGAACAGACGGTGCAAAGCAGCAGATAACCCGAAAGCCTCGGTAGCTGGGCTGGGGCATCCGCAGACAGCGAGCTGGGCTGGACAGCTGCCTGGGTCCCTTCAGTTCTCGAAGTCTGCATCCTTGCCTGCCGGTTTTGGTTTTGTTTTTTTTTTTTTTCTTTAGCTTCAGCTAGGATGAGGTCAGGGATGCCCCAATTCCAAGACATTCAATGTACAGAGAGACAAACACTGAATTTGGAGGTTCCTTTCAAAAGTAAACACTTTGAATACTTTTGATATCAGATTGACATAAATCAATTGAGGCTCCACTGTTCAGGAAAAGATGGCGCGTTCTCTGGACGGAATCAGACTTCACTTGTGTCTGATTCAGCTTTCAGTTCCCAGGCCCAGCACAATGCCTGGCACACAGTAGGCTTGTTACAGATAATGTGGGTGGGATGGGACAGCAGCATGTGCAGAGCGGGGCCCCTGGGAAGGCAGCACAGGTGGCAGGAGAACACTGAAGCGGTGGGAATGGGTCCATCCGAGACTCAAAACTGACCATGGGCCATTTGCAAAGCAGGCTACCCACCTGCAGCTCACCAGAAGCCAAACAATTACAATAAAAGTGAAAAACTGAAATCTGTGGGTGTTTTGAAACTTGTCAATGTCCTTATTAATGCGAAGAGGGGAGATGCTCTAAGAGCGCCTCACCCCGGGGTCCTCAGTCTGTCACACTGGACGCAGCCCGCCCCCCTACCGCCCCAGCGGGCCTGCTGCAGACGTGCCCCTCAGCAGGGCTCTGTCGGGGAAGTGCGGCTGACCTCACCCCAGACCCTCTTCCCACGTGTTCGCCCCCGGGCCCGGCTGGAAGCTCTTTGTGGGCGGAGATGCCCAGCTTGTTCAGGCAGGCTCCTGGGGCCTTGCAGAGGGCGCTCCAGTAATGGTTGTTTAATATAGAGGTGGTTTGTGGGGGAAGGATACGAGCTCTCTGCCGTTGGATCCCTCCCGCTCCTTTTGTCCGAGGACCTGTAACACCTAAGGAGATGGAGCAGGGAGAAGCAGTGACACCTTCTGACACCAGAGAACACAAAGCAAGAACCGGTGGAGGAACGGAAGGGCCGAGCCTGGTCAGGCCTCTGCCCTCAGCATTTGCGACAATTAGCTGCTGGGCACTCAGCTGGGCTGCTCTCAGCTCTGCTCAGCCGTGGAGGAGGCCAAGAGAGTCCCCGCACTGCATGCTTACTCCCTGCCCAGCCCCTAGGCGTGAGTGATGAAGAGGCCACTGCGGAGAGGGCCTGAGAAAGCACGGGCCAGTGGTAAGTGGCCATGAGCAGTCAGGCAGAGCCGCTGGGACTGGCAGAGCCGCTGGGACGGGGCACACAGAAAGCCCTCGCCAAACGACAGTCCCCTCCCTACCCCACGCCTTGCTCTGTCTGTGCCTGAGATCAGAGAGGCTTCACTTCATCTCCACCCTCCCAAGACCTGACCCATCATCGCTCTGACCCACTAAAGACCCACACCCTCCACAAGCTTCCCAAAGTCCGTCTAAAATCACCCCAGCCCCTCCCAGCACAGACACGGAGGCTCTTTGGGCTCTTCGCTCCTCACCCCTCCCGGCCATGTGTCCTGGACCTGCGACACCACAAACCCTTGAGAAACATTTCTAGTCTTTACTATTTTCCTTCCTATGTGCTATACACTATGCTAAGATTTCTCTTTTTTTAAGATTTTATTTATTTACTTTTAGAGAGATGGGAAGGGAGGAGAAAGGGAGGGACAGAAACATCAATGTGTGGTTGCCTCTCACATAGCTCCCACTGGGGACCTGGCCTGCAACCCAGGCAATGGCCCTGACTGGGAATCAAACCGGCGACCCTTCGGTTCGCAGCCCACGCTCAACCCACTGAGCTACACCAGCTAGGGCTAAGATTTCTATTTTTATATCATTCAACCTCCATGTATTAGTCTGCTCAGGCTTCTGAAGCAAAACACTGTAAACAGGGTGACGGTACAACACGCTATTGTAGTTCTGGGGGCTAGAAGCCCCACATCAAGGTGTCAGCCGATTCAGTTTCTGGGGAGAGCCCTCCTCCTGGCTCACAGGTGGCCACTTCCTCACGGTATCCTCACGTGGCCTTCCCTCCGAGTGCAGACAAGAAAGAGGGAGTGCGAGCTCCCCGGCGTCTCTTCTTATGGGAACGTGGCCCCTGTCAGGTCAGGGCCCCTCCTACGAACTCACCTAACCTTAACGAGTTCCTCAGAGGCTGCAGCTCCCGGTGCAGCCGCACCGAGAGTCAGGGCGTCCACAAACAGAGTGGGGAGAAGACAGACATTCCGTCCACACCACTGCACAGTGACTCTTCCAGGTGCGCGCAGAATTAGAATTGACCGCTAAGGATACGGAACCCTCACCCCAGGTCACACACTCAGTAAGTGAGCTCTCATCCCCCCCCCCCCGCGCTCCAGCCCTACAGGTGCACGTTCGGGCACAGCCCCTGCGGGCCACAGCACCTGGATGCAGAGCCACCGAGAGCCCCTGAGGGGCTGAGGAGACTTGGGGTACAGGGGGCTCCCGTGCGGTGGGGGCTCTGCGGGGCTGGTGCGCAGAAGCTTTGCTGTTGGGATGACAGAGGCTAAATACCAACCTGAACAGCGAGGATAAACTAAACGGCCAACACTGCTATGTGACCGGCTTGACCATAACAGAGTTGAAATGTGCTGAGTCCTGCCTTCCTCCCAGATGGCCTCAGTTCAATCCATTTTGCGGGACACTCATTGACTATCTACCAGGGGCAAAGCCCCATGCTAGGCAGTGGGCAAGCATTTGTGGAGCATGTGGAAAAGAAAGGTCCTCCCAGTGGAAAAATGACTCCAAAAGCAATGAAAAAGGTCTTCACCTTGGGTTCTCCTTGATGGCTGAACCATCTGAGAAGCAAACCAACCTCAAACCTCAGCCTTGACCTTGACTTGGTCTACTGAAGTTCACCAACCCCTCCTGCCCACTCAGCCTGAGCTGGAGAGGTGAGAGGAAAAGACAGAAGGTTTTATTATACGACTCGGGCTACGCCTGCCAAGTTCTCCCCACAACCACTTCAAAAAAAAAAAGATAGAATGAAATGGAATTGGAAAAATGGAACCCCCTACATCCCAGAAATATTACTTTCATGAGCTGTATGAATTATTTAACAGACAGCTGAAAAGACCAAACTCAGCAGAAGAATACAAAAAACCAGCTTGGTTCAGACACCTTCCCCGAAGCCCATGACAATGAACTGTATTTTATGCCACCGATCCACATGCCAGAGAAGGAGGCTTCGGAGACAGGTGCCCACCGGGATCATTAGCCCCTTATCTCTCAACCCTTTGCCACCAGCATCCAGATCTCTGAGCCGGGCAACCCAGGGGGAGAGAAGCTGCGAAGTGTGTATATTGTAAGTGTTGGTTAAACAACCCCACCGTATTCTTATTTGCTGGAGGTTTTAGGGAGCAGATGTAGGACTGGCAGGGCTTGGAGCTGGCGATATTGTTCTAGCTCACTCGGAGCCAGCAGGGAAAGGAAAAAAAAAATCCAAACACACAAACACAAAAAGCTGCATTTGGTGTGAGCGCCTGGGTGTGCGTGCCCACCTCTGTGCCGTCCACTCGGCCAAGGTTCCTTGGAGTCGAGCTGACCGATGCAAAACCAGGCTTGGGGCCTGGCCAAGAAAAACACAACTTCTCCTAGGAACTGCACGAGGGTGTCTCTGCAAGACCCCTAGCTGCAAGCCTCCTCTCCCGCCCCCGAGAGGGGGCTGGGCCGGCCACGCGCCCACCGCCGGGGCTTGGTGCTCTGGTTGCTAGAGGAAGGGCAAACAAATGGAGAACCAACCATAAAGGCGGCCAGCAGCAGCGAGGCAGCGCGGCAGCTGCCAGGCAATAACTTAGATAGTTACAGCTGCCATCACCTAGTTCATGCGAGCTTTTTAATATCTTTTGGCAGCTCTTGGTGTCACAGCACAAAGGGAGAGTTGGCATTTCGCAGCACACTTTGTTTGACATAACTGTAGGCAGGACCCAGCTGATACCTTCCGGAGCGGGGACGGGTTTGCTCTTAAGGTGCGTTTGGGCAGATCAGACAGCTTCCCCCCCTCCTGCCACCCCACTGCTCTGGTTCGGGGCAGGCAACACCACTACATCACACAGCTGGGAATGGACCAGATTAATGGGAGGGCCGGGTGGGGGGGGGGTGCGGTGCAACAGAAGGTTGGCCCCACAAACACCCGGATAAAGAGGAGAGGGAAGCAATGCACGGAAGACACGGAGCACAGACTGAAGGGGAGAAAAGGAAAAGCAGAACAGACGCTGTGCTCCGCAGCCGCCCCCACGCCACTCCGGGAGGCTCCGTCCCTGCTTTCCCCGGGCTCACAGGACTATAGAGAGACCGAACGCCACCATCTTGCTTCCTGCCCATTGCTCTTCAGAGTTATTCGCTGCTTGCCAACCCCCTTTCCACGTCCCCGGGAACCCCGTTTGCCCCAGGTACCTCCCTGCCCTTCGTGACTCTTCCGAGGGCCACTAGCTAAGAAAGCGCTTAGGAGAAGCACTGCCCGAGGGCAGGGAGTTGTCATGACGATTCACGGCCATCCCTCCCCAAACCCCACATCCTTATTTGACGGACCCAAAAGCCTCGCCGGGACTCATAGAAATAGTCTTCTCCAAGATCCCACGGCACAGATGGGCGTGAAGGGAATCTGTAGGCCGAGGAGGGGCAGGAGATGGGTGCAGGGACACGAGGGGACAGAGGGGTTGGGAGGACACTGCGCAGGCCGAGCAGTGAGCGGCGGAGACATTCAGACTCGAAGGGAGAATCACCGCTTCTGTGGTCCCAGCGCGCGTCCTTCCACCCCACCGTGCGTCCCTGTGTGCGCCCCTCCCAAACAGTGGTTCTGGTCACCCGCTGGACGCCTGGGATGACGCGCCGGAAGCCGGGCAGAAGAAGGAGGACCCACGGTGATTATCAGGGTGATGGTGGGCTCCTGTGGGTTGGTGTCTCAGTTTTCTCGGGCTGCGGAAACCAGGCAGCTTACCCTGGGCGGAGGAAGCAGCAGAAATGTACAGTCTCACAGCCCCCGACGCTGCAAGTCCAGACCCGAGAGTCAGTAGGGTTGGTTCCCTCTGAGCTCCGTGGGGCGCAATCTGTTCCAGGCCTCTCTCACCGCTCTCGGTGTGTGCTGGGAATCCCTGGAGTTCCCCCGTGTGTAGAGGCGCAACCCTGATCTCAGTCTTCCTCTTCTTCACATGGCATTCTCCCCATGTTTGCATTTGTCTCTGAGTTCTAGTTTCTCCTCTTTATAAGGAAGTCACTCACACTGGACTAGCGGCCCACCCTACTCCAGTGCGACCTCATCTACACTTAGCACGTTGGCAACAACCCTATTTCCAAATAAGGCCCTGTGCTGAGGTGCCAGGGGTTAGGACTGGAAGGACACGGTTCCAGCTGCGTACCTGTTATGTCCGTGTTGTAGACTTCTAGGTATTACTTCTGACCCTTGAACAATCCTGCAAGGTCGACCTTATCGTCCCCATTTTACACAGAGTGAAGGTAGGGTGCAGAAAGTTCAGGGGACTTTCCTGAACTCAACCATCGGGCCATCTGAAGGGGACACCCCAACCTTTGCTGAGACCCCGGGAGTTGGCCATGGACACACTTCTCCCCTAGGACTGATGGCGGGTCTGTCTCCCCGCAGCCTTCATTCGGTGGGCCACCTGGTTCCTGCAGACTCCAACATGAATCACTCACAGGCTGCGTTTCCTGCAGAGCACACACGGTCTGCGCCTGCGGGACTCCCGGTGCGCGGGAACGGTGGGGGGAGGTGAGGGCGCTGGGTGGAGCCTGGCTCTCTCACACAGGCTGCCCCCGCCTGGGGAGAGTCGCTCCCTTGGGCCCTACAGTGGGCCCTCAAGGAGACGAAATATTGTGTACTCGGTGATCATTTGTTCACTTAGCATTCAAACTTCGGCTACTATTTGTTAAGTCAGGTTGGGCAGTACATGCTACCTAGTCGGGGGTCAGCAACATAAGCGTCTCTTCCTTTTCAACAGGCCTCCAAACCCTCCCGCCACCCCTGCTGCGCTCCCAGGGAACTCGGCTTCCTGCGATCCTGACCCAGGCAGGACACAGACACCACGCAGCAGACAGCCACTGCGGGCCGGCCCGTCGCCTCGAGGTGCCAGTCCCTGTCCCACCAGTTCACAGTAATTAGCTCAATGAACCCTCGCAGCAGTCCCCTGAGGAGAGCCCACTAGTATCCCTGCTTTATCGATGAGGAAACTGAGACTAAAATTGTACGAGACTCGCTGTAACCCCTTGAACAAAGCCAATCAGTGCAGAGAACTCAGTGATTTCCTCACTGGCTAAATCTTCCGTACGCAGAGGGAGCTCTGAGCTGGGAGAAAGCCGCAGCGTGGCTGTCTTGTGGGAAACGCGGTGCTGTTGTTTGGAGACGGCACACACACCTCAGTTACCCTCAGGCAGCAGCGTCTGGGCTAACCAGGCAGAGGCCCGCGAGAGCGGTTGTTTTACAGGAGTTGAACCGGGTTCCTTCTATCCTGTTTGTTCTTTGCTTACCAAACACTTCTTCCCCAGATGGTGTAAACGTATCGATCAATGTCATTAAAGTCTAGCTTGTCGTAGAAAGTCCAAATAAGTGGGATTTTCCTCTACACCCAAGACCTGTTCTGGCGCTCGGAGGCGCGACCTCACCGTGGAGGTCAGCCTCATACTGAGGCATCAGCCTCCCTCCCTTCCTCCCGAAGGAAGCGAGAGTATTTTTATTTCCCATTGCCCCGCCCCAATCAGAAATGTGGTGTCTCTTGGCCCTCTTGCATGGCATGATTTCAGCAATTTCCAAAACAAAATCAAATACAGCCCTAGCTTGAGAAATGTTCCATCTCCAGGAGTCACGGCATTTAGTGGTATTATGCATTTATTATTATTCCAAACAAACAAGAGTGATAAAACATCAGCTGGAGCCACCCCAGGACAGAAGGAACTGGAATATCTAATAAAAACCATCGCAGTCCACAAATAGAAAGTGTTGTAAATGCAGAAAAACAATGGCAGAGGACGTTCTGAACCTTCCCCCCAAAACACAGATCACCTGAAATAACAGAACACCTCCAAACATCCAGCCGGACCGACACGCGAGGACAGGCTGAGGGAGCCCCGCTCGCCACCTCGGCGGGAGAAAACAGAAAGTGCCCACCACGGTGCCTGGCACGCAGCACGGCCTCTGTTCAGCCCCCTTCCCTCTCCCGTGGCACCCAAGGGCGCTTCCTTCAAACAGTCTAAACTCTGCCGCTAAAGGTGTCACATTCAGGAACTCTGCTCCCGGAGAGAGAACATCCAAGGACCCCCCCATCCAGGGAGCCTCACTGTCCCACAGAGGGCCTGGAAAGCTACATTGCAACCTGAGCAAATGTCTCACTCCCACTTGGGACAAGTCACAGGATGTTAAAAACCACAAACATTCTGAGATCGCCCTTCCCGGGGGAGAATGTGGCAGGCTAACTGACCGTGCGTGGGGACACTCTGGCCCGCCCCCCGAAGCAGGGTGGTTGGGACTTGCACAGAGGCTGAGGAGCCCACCTTTGTGTGGGTGCCCCACTAGTCCCCATTCCTGGATCCCCCTGCATTGGCCAGCCCAGCCCTGGGGGAGTGGGGCCTCCCTCCTGAGATGCCTGACTCTGGGACTGCTGACTTCTCGGGTCACGAGGGGAAGCGTTTATTCTCAGGTGGTTCCCTTGACTTAGACCTGTTCCCAGCAAGACAGCAGGCAGGGTCCAGGTAGACCTAAGGCCTCAGGGCACCAGCCATTGCTGTATTCCTGCCCGCTCACCTCCACACTGCTCAACCCTCAACTCCCACCGCCGTTTTCGGCTTGGGGCAAGAGCAGAAAGGAAGAGGGAAGACACGTACGAGCTGAGACCGGGACCAGTCTGCAGCACCTGTGAGATGGCGGGGGGGGGGGGGGGGGGGGGGGCAGTGGGGCCAAACCCTACTCATTCTTATTCACAATAATGTAGGCAATCCTTGCATAAACTCAGGAATGTTTCCTTCTATCATAGCATTACTAATTAGTATTAATAAATTTCTAATGGAAATAATCTAAATATCTAACTGTTGGAAATTGGCTAAGTAAATCCAAATAATTGAATACAATACAATGATTTAAAATGCTATGTACAAAAATTGTGAGGACTGAGGAAATGCGGGTGACAATATTTGATTAAAAACAGGATTCATTTACATACAGTTTCATCACCGCTGTATAAATATAGAAAATACATGCGGTACTAGATAATGTGTCGTCTGCCAGGATCTCCTCTGCTCCCCACTTCCAGCTTTTCTGGGGACTTCACACACACACACACACACACGCACTTGCACAGAAGAACCATTATGCACAGATGGCTGGCTCCTGGCCACAGCTGATTGGTCCGGGGTGGACATCTGACCCCAGCTAGGACAATCCTCTCCTTCCCCCGTAATTCTGGAACGGGAACTGAGGGAATCTGTCTCTCTGGCAGCAGAAACAATAAGTCCGAGTGCCCGGGAGCTGCAGATGTGGGCCCACGTGTCCTGCCCTGGGAGACAGAGACCCCGGCAGTAACCCACAGAGAGAAGGGGCCCGAGGACCAGGTGCTCCGAGGGTGAGACGAGAGCAGAGAAAGAGGGGGTCCTGACCCTCTGCTCCCATTGTTCCTGAGGCCTGGCATGTTTCCGCCCGCAGAGTCCCTGAGACGAACGATCCCAGACCCCTATAATCAAGCCTCCTTTTAGCCCCAAGCCGCTGGCACGGGATTGCTATCATCTGTGACCAGAAGAACCCTAACCAGTGTGTGCTCCCTCAAATACCCAATCACTTATACGTCCCCCACATACCTCAAAAGGTTTTGGGGGGATCTGAGAGCAACTGATTTCTTTCTGCTTTTCTGAACTTCCCAAATTTTCTATTATGGACATTTTTTATAAAGATTTTATTTATTTATTTTTAGAGAGCGGGGAAGGGAGGGGGAGAGAAGGAGAGAAACATCAGTGTGCGGTTGCCTCTCACACGCCCCCAACTGGGGACCTGGCCTACAACCCAGGCACATGCCCTGACTGGGAATCGAACTGGCAACCCTTTGGTTCACCGGCCTGTGCTCACTCCACTGAGCTGCACCATCCAGGGCTCTACTACTAACATTTTATCCTCATTTACAAATCCACCACTCTAACTCATTTACACATAAACATCATCCTTTGCACAAGGTTAATGGAAAAATTTTGTTAGCAGAAAACACATATTTATTAAATATATATATTCTATGTCTAATAGGAAGACTATTAGAATATATTCTATATCTAATGTAAAACCTTCCTATTAGACACAGAGACCAGTACTCTGGAAAAGGTTAGTCTGTGTGACACGTGCCCCTGGAGGCCTCTGGTGCTCTGCCGTGGGGCTGACTTCACTGTCCCCACCCCTGCCTCGCCCTGGCTTCCAAGTCTTGCCTGCCATTGCCGCTACCTGGGGCCTTACTGACCCATTATCCAAAGGTCAGCCATGTGCCTGTCTTAACAGAAAGGAAGGGCAGGAAAACAGCCCCCCTCTTCCCACATGGGGAGACCACTTCAGTTCCCTTGTTCCCCTAAGCCACTGCCATTTTGGTCTCGCCTTCCTCCCCAGCAGAGCCTTCAAAAGCTCTCTTCTCCGGAAGCCCAGAGCAAACCCTCTGTTCTGGCTGAGAATCAGAAAACTTGGCTGGCGCACCCCCCCTAGTGGTGGCCTAATGAATCCCCCTTAATTATTATAGGTTACTCACCCCCAGGGTTTCTCAAAGTGTGTTCCATGGGACCCCCAGTACGGCAGGAAAACAACGGAGAAAAGTATTTTCTACCGGTTAGATTTGAAAACACTTGAATAAACAAAGCAATTGGTTTGCTTTACTAGTTGGACTCCCCCAAGTCTTTAACATGCTAATGGACATTACGAATCTCCAAGGTAAGATTTTAGCATGCAGTGGATCCCCGATTTATCTGGCCATACTTTTAGGAAATCATAGGAATAGCTGGCATTTACTGAGCATGTGCTGACAATCACAGTATTCCCATTTATAGATGGAGAAACGGGTGCTCAGGGAGGTCAAAGGGCTCACTCAAGTTTGGTTTCTATGACACCAAAGTCCATGCTGTTACCCATTACGAGATCCTGGCTTCACCTTATTCCAGGACATTACTCTGCAAATTCCGCTTGCATAAATTATGGGACTTACGCACATCATCCTACTTGCTCCGCATGTCACTAGCCACACGGACCACAGACCACTTCCCTGGCAAAAGGAAGGGAGGCCCCCAGAGGATGTGGAGGGCTCTCTGGCTCTCTGACTGCCCTTGGGAGCTTTGGTTCCCATGGCAACAAAGAGAGACGCAGTATCTCAATGCCACAAACAAAACCCTCCTTGAAAATCTCAGTAAAAGGGCGCCATGGCAGAGACCCTCACAAATATTTCCCAATGGTAGTATGGCACACACAGCACACCACTTTTTTAATCTCTTCTAAAACAAGCTTGATTTCATTTGAGTCTTATATACCTGCTGACCTGGTTTCATAAGAAACAGGATATTCCACATAATATATGGTGGGTTTCCACCTAGTATCACAAAAGTGGCGATGATAATACCCACTTCACATTTTGATGTCATTATATGTTAAAAGCTTAACTCTGATAGCATAGGTTGCTTTTTGGTTTTTAGATTTTTTTTTCTTTAGTTTCAAGTAGAAGAAGCCCAAAGATAATTCACTGGCTTGCATAACTTAAAAGTCCAGGCTTCAGGCACAGTTGGATCCAGGCGCTCAAATGAGACCATCATTAGGCCTAAATGCATGGTACTTGTATTTTTAGAGAAAGGAAATGAAACACAGAGCTATAAATATGCCTTGGCCCCTTGTCCTATTGACAGACAAATACTGCAAATAACTATAAGGGTGTTATGAGTTTGAGGATGGACCCCTCCTCCACCATAACCTTCCCCCAGGTACTCATGTAGACATTGAACTTCCATCTGCAAAAACAGGCACACTGCTTCTCTGTTCCACTTCAGTGGAAAGCTGGAAGAACTTGTAAAGCTTTCAAAGGCTTTTTTTCCTTAGAGGATTAAATATTATGATACATTTTTTTTTGCTATTAATGTTCAGGGAGATAGCACTTTACACAGGCAAAAAGGTTTTTCAAGTATTTATTTGTTTTACGGGTGTCTCATTTAAAACTCCATAATTAGCCTGGTAAAACATACACCTTCAACATTCCAACCATAGTTTAAAGTCACTCAAGCCACAGGGGAGGGGGTATGTATATCCCATTCCCGTATTTAAATTTACATTGTGTGTGTGTGTGTGTGTGTGTGTGTACGGCACGTATAAATGGCAAATAAGGAAACTTAAAAAGAGACAGATAGATAGATAGTCCCAGATTTTAAAACCACCCCCAAGGTAGAACAGGTGGCGAAAATACAATAAAACATGTTGCAGGGGACTTGTCATGAATTTTAAAAACAAAAACGCCTACAGACCAAATAAACTGCTCTGACACCCGGCTGCATCTGAAGTTCCCAAACTATTTTAAATGACAAAGCAGAAGTTCCTGAGAGAGGGAGTCCAACCCACGGAAATGGTTGGAGGGTGCTGGCTGTGGGGGCCACGGGGAGCAGAGCTGGACGGGACAGGCAGACGCCCAGTGGCTCCTCCTTGTCGGGCCGGGCCCTCGGGGCCAGGCCATGAAGAGCCCATGCGTTGGGACCAAGGATTCTGTTGGCAAAGGCCTCCAGGAGCCCCCTGCACCCACCTCCCCACCTGGCCCATGGTTTCCCAGTGGATCTGATGCAACATTTGGGTCACTGGGTCAGCAGCTGGGCCTACACTTGCCAACAGCCACTTCCTGAGGTACCCAGCTAGAAGGCAGGAGGGAGGCCTTGGCCCAGGGGATGTGGGCAGACACCCCCTCTCTCTGCAGCACCCGCCTCACAGACCCCAGCCATTCATTCATCACAACCACCAGTCTGTCCTTTACTCTTGGACAATGGTCTATGAAGAGCTTCACCTCCACTGCCTATGCCACAACACAGAAATGTTGGAGCTACGCACAGGCTACAGTCAGTGTGCACTCTGCAGTGAGGAGGGGGAAGGGATCTGGCCAAGATCACAGAGGAAACGACAGCCCACGCCTTCTGACCCTCGGCCCCATGGTCTGCCTGCTGGAACAGGCTCATCAAGAGCATTCAGGGGTAAGAGTTAGGGGAGGGGTTTTGCATTCTGGTCCCTCAACCCCAGGCTCCCAAGTTCAAAGGCCAGAAGAGGTGAGGCCAAGAGCGGGGCAGGAGGGTGGGGGCAGATTGCCTCTGCTACTGGAGAGCTGTGTCCCATTACAGGGCAAGCAGCCACCACTGGGCACCGGCAAATTGTGCTTATGAGGGAGTGTTATGTAGATGTTCTCATTTTTTAAAGTGAACTCAAGGATCTGAATCTTTATCTGAAATATCCTGAATTTTAATAATTGGTTTGGTTTAAAGCCCTGCCTGGCGTAGCTCAGTGGATTGAGCGCGGGCTGGGAACCAAAGTGTCCCAGGTTCGATTCCCAGCCAGGGTACATTCCTGGGTTGCAGGCCATAACCCCCAGCAACCGCACATTGATGTTTCTCTCCCTCTCTCTCCCTCTCTCTCCCTCTCTCTCTCTCTCTCTCTCTCTCTCTCTCCCTCCCTTCCCTCTCTAAAAATAAAAATAAATAAAATCTAAAAAAATAATAATAATAATTGGTTTGGTTTAAAATAACAACATTTTCTGAACCTAACAAACCCATCTGCAGATTGCCTCAGGCTACCAAGCACAAGTTCAAGATCTCTGCCTCATTTGAAAACCCAATACCCACCCACCCCCTGCAAAGACAAAGATGCAATTCATTATAAAGGGGTCCATCCAGAAATACAATGGGAGTGAGACAGCAAACCTGAGTCTCAATCCAGCCCTGACTAGTGCTAGTGTGTGACCTTGAACAAGTTGGTTAATCTCTCTGAACCCAGGTTTTGTCCTCTATTGAATGGGGTTAGTAACCCCTCTCTTGTCTGCTCAGCCCTCACAGGGCTCTGGCTCAGTAAGAGCGTGTCGGTGTCCAGCGCCATTCTCTACCCCAAATGCCACCTTCATTCAAACCCGCCTTCTCCCTTCCCATACTGCACTGTGGTCACTTGTCACTCCATGAACCAGGGTGCTCCTCATACACTTAGCCTTGACCCTCTCCGTTCTCCATAGAGTGTACAAGCACATAATAAGGGCTCAATAAGTCTTACGGAATTAAGTGACAGACCAACCAGCTGTCTGAGCACTGCTCGTATGCCAGACACACTGCTAGGTGCTAAGGAAACCAATAATGAAGCCAATGAGGAAAACGTATCCTGGCTAAGGAGACAAGACACACAAAGCAATCGGAGAAAGCGCCGAGGTCCAGAGTGCGCTGGTGCCTGGGGTCCCGAGCACCCCGAGAAGGCATGGGAGAAAGACCTCTTCCCCTGTCTGTTTCACCAACTGCTTTAAGTTCTTCTTGGCCCTAGAGTTTAAGAAACTCATCTCCCCACACAACAGCTGCTGAGAGATAAGACTCTGGGGTACCCTCGACGTGCACACCTCAGTGAGTTGGGGTGATTTAGGGCAGCTCTCTACCTGCAGTCAGGCACCGCCTTACCTGCTGGTCTGGACCGAGGGTTACCTGGGGAGGTGTGAGCTGCATCACTGTTAATCGTCTTCTTATGGAGCCAGGAGAGCAGAGGCCCACCTATCGGCCACTTCCCCCCGCCCAGGCCCTCCCCGCTCACCCCTGATTAAATGGCCGGCTCCGGGCTCCACCAGGTAGCAAGCACGTGCTAATTCTCTAACCTGGCTTGTCCTTGGGGGTCCACCCCGTCCTGCTGGCTGCACAGCTGCCTAAGGGAGCACAACTGAGAAGAGGTTTGGCAATTATCCAGTTAATTTGATCAGGGGAGACAGCCAAACAAATAATCCAGGCCAGAAACGTCCAGATCAGCTGTCTACATGGATCAAATTCCATTTCACTGACGCAGCGCAGGGTCAGCCCCAGAGAGTGGGTTTGCCTGAAAAATACGTCGCAGACCCCCCACCCCAGGTGGCACCGGCCTTGGGCAGAACTGTGAGCGTGGCCACTTTCTCTATGACACCCTCTCCTTTCCCTGTGGGTGCCCTTCCCACTCCTAGGCGTCCCTGCCTCGCTCAGCCCACAGGGCCAGGGTCTTTGGCAACTGCCAGGGGCTGTGGCATTCTTGGGTCCGTCCCCTCCTCTGAGTATTTGAAATTCACTAAGAAGAGATTGCAATGTTGGGAACACCTTCAGGATGAAAGGAACACGAGTGTAATGGGAAATGTCAGGAGCCCCACATGCCAAGGTGCAGGAAGGTATGGACTGGGAGGCCTTGCTCATAACCTGCAACCCACAGCACCTTAGAGGTCGCCTGCCCCTCTCCTCCCGAAACCCCGGTCTCACACGGCCTCTCTCCCTGCCTAGAGGATGAAAACGTACCAGTCCTCAACATGACAGAAGAAAACTTCCATAATTGGCTCCCAGACTGCGAGTATCAATTAAGATTAAGTTCCACTCCATAAACAGAAAACCCCAAACATCAGAAGCTTAAAGACACGGGCTTAATCTCTAACAGAAATAAGCGCGGATGCACTCAGGGGAAGAGAGCATCCTTAACCTTGTCTCTGCCGTGGTGGGCGCCCGGCTTTCCTGCTAAGGTGTTGGTTCTGGAGCCACTTTGAAGAGCCATCAAAGTTTCCTATTACAGGATTCCCAATAAACTCAGACTGCAAGCCTCGAGGTGGAGCGCACCTCCTAAGCAAAGTAGTACGTCCTTCCTTACCTGCCCTCTGCCTGCCTAGCACTCCCTGCAGGGCCTTGCTGGTGGTGAGGAGACAGCACACCAGCACTCTCCAAGTTCTTTCTGCCACTTCCCCTAAGGCAGGGGCTGCAGTCCGCTGGTGATTGCTCCCCGGTCAGAGCAGGCAGCAACGCAACCGAATGCTCTCCCAGTGCCTATCTAGGTGCACCGGCTTTCCGGTTTGAGTGCCAAAATTTGCCTTCCCTCCTCCTCCACTCCATCAACACTGCACCTTAAATTCGGTTTCAGCCACCTTCCAAGCGTCTGATTCTCTATCACTGAGGATGAGGTTTAGCTGCATACAGAAAGAGCCAGAACACACAAGGATTTACTCTCTCGTGTAAAAAGTTCAGTCAGTGTGGCTGGGGGTGCCCCAAAGTCATCAGAGATGGAGTCCTGCTGTCTTTCTGTGCCCACATCCCTATGGCAGGAAACTCCCGGTCATTAAGGTCCCTCAGGACGCAGGATTGCTGGAAATCACATGATCAAGTGTAACTGCAAGGGGTGCTGGGACATGTGGTCTTTTACCTGAGGACGTTGTTGCCATGAATTAAAAAATCAGGATCCCGTTACAAAGATGAAAGGAGCGAATATGGGGCGGCGGAGAGGACACCACCAGCCTATGCCACGATTTGTTACCTGCTTGCCTTTCGGGCTCCCCAACTACGGCTCCGCCCATATCTTATTTAAATGTAGAGCCCCCATGCTTAGCACAGGGCTTCTCACAGATTAAGAAATCAACAAATGTGCATGGAATAATCACGGAAATCTGGACTGAAGAGGTTTTCCATTAGGACCCTAACTTAGACTGAACCTCAAGGATAATTTTCATCTAATCACCGTGATCTTTTTTATTCTTTCTGAAGATGTTTTTTCTTCTCATCAACCCTCTTTAAACCAGCTTCTAGGGTTCCAATCAAGTTCCTAGAGTGGCATTTAGAGCCACATGAGGCAACATGTGGTCTAAAGACGACTGCCTATCTGCAAACTGCAAACCAGCTCTGTCTCTCAGCACGGTGCTGGGTTCAGCTCAGACGCTCTCGACGCAATGCTTTTATTTGCATTCTAGCATAAGCGCCCTGTCTCTTCACAGACGAGTAAAAACTGAGTAGCGCCGACTTAGAGGCCATGTCTCTGACTGCAACAGAACACGGTGGCCTGGGTGAAGACACGGTTGACAACACAGTCAGCAGACTCGTTAAAACACACTATCCAGCCCTGGCCGGGTGCCTCGGTTGGTTGGAGCATCATCCTGTGCACCAAAAGGTTGCAGGTTCGATTCCCAGTCAGGGCACATGTGGGAGGCAAGCGATCAAGGTTTTTCTAATATATATAGTGACAAAGTGACAATTCAAAAGGACTATGACCTTATGTTAAAAAGATCCAAATCCAGCCCCCAAAATTTGATCAGAAATCCAAGGAAACTTTAATGTGTACTAGTCAGGATGGGGTAGCCAAGAGTGAGTAAACATGTGAAAAAAAGACTTAAAGGTCTTAGTCAACTTCAACTCAAAACCCAACATTGTTACACGATCACATGATTTTAGGCTGCGTTAACAGAAGCATTGCATCCAGAACAAAGGAGGTGATACTACTACCCTGCACTAGTCAGAACGTTCATGGAATGTCCAATCATGGGCACAGCAATCAGGAGGGGATTTGAGGAAATGGAACCTGTGCAGTAGAGAACAACCTGAATAGTGAAAAGCTTCGAAACTGTAACATATAGAAACAGCTCAAAGAGCTGCTGATGTTTAATTTGGGGACATTGACCTCTATCTTCAAATGTCAAAAAGCTGTCAAGTGAAAGAGGTCAATCTCATTGGAAAATGCCAAGGCATAGCACCAGAACCAATGGGTGAAGACCTAGAAAGGCAGATTTGGGCCCAATATCAGCAGGAAATTTCTGACCACCAGAACCGTCTCCAAATGGAGCAGGATACCTTGGAAGGTCTTGAACTCAGTGGCTGGGAAGATTAAAACTCAGGCTGGACAGCTTCCTGCAGGTGCAGAGCAGGGCGGGCTCGAGGTTCAAATGACAGTTGGACTAAAACCTGGAGAACGGTCATTGCCATCATCTCTGTGGCATGTGCTGCAAAGCAATGCCCTAGCAGCCACACCTTCTGTGGCTACGCCATTTGGCCACTGACCATTCACAGAGCCCTCCCCATTCATCGCCTCTGTTGACCCTTACGGCTCTTTGGAGTAGGCAGAACAGATTGCAGACCAGAAGATCCCATCCAGTGAGGTGTCCAAGTCAGAGCCCACTGCCGGTCATCTGACCCCGAGGCCACCCCTCTGTGGGGAGGGGGTCACTGTAAGACACTTCCCCCTTGATGAGAGCCTGATGAGCAGGAAGAGATATGGCCAGAAGACAACTGGGTAGGGGCGCATGGGCTCCTGGTGGCTTGGTCAGCTGTCCCCAGGTGCTGGTCTCACTCTAGAGAAACCCAACTGCAAGTGCATTGCCTACATTAGGGACTGTGGCTCTACACCAGTGTCAGCAAACTACAGCCAGTGGGCTGAATGTGGCCCTCCACCTCTTTGTGTAAATAAAGTTTTATTGGAACATAGCCTCGCCTACTCATTAGGTGTTGTCAATGGCTGTCTCCCTGCTCCAAAGGCAAAGCTCAGTGGTTGCAACAGAGGGCATATGACCTGAAAAACCTAAAATATTCCCGGCATGGTCCTTTACAGAAAAACGCTGCTGGCCCCTGCTCCAGGACGTCCGTGTGGAGGAGAAACACCAGGTAGTGGCCTCTGGTATAATGCACAACCACAATAAGAAAAGTCCTGCAGGACTAGGAAACCCCAACCAGGGAGCAATTTCCTAATGTACTAGAAGGAACCCCAAGTCTTTGATAGACCAAAAGTTTTTATCTTCTGTCTGTTGGGTTTTGATCTAGCCCTGCCCTGGGGACAGCTATTATGACTATTTAAAACACGTAGAGCAAACCAGTTGTTCCGCCACTGTGCCTGTTTGTAATAAGCACAGACAAGGCATCACGGCATAGTTATGGAAAGGAGCAGTGCAATTCTATGAGCCGATATTAGGACCTAATTAGCCACTGAGCCCAGGCTGATAACAGCTTATCACACCTTTCAGCCCAAAGAAAGCTCAGGTGGAAGGGAGAGAGAGAGAAAGACAGGGAATAAACAGCTAATTATGACAAACTGGTTTCCTTGGTAACTCTGTTTATAACCGCAATGATGTTGCCATATTTTTAATGATAAACACGAAGGTTTGATGTGGGATTATATAACACACACTGTCTCAATGCCGGTTCGACTCTAGCGGAGGGGAAGCCAGAGACAAATGTAAGATGTCTCGAGGCTAGGAAAATTAGAGGCCCTTTCTCTAACCCACGCCCCAAACATCCACTGTCAGTTTATTCTCTGGGTACCAAAGGGCTCAGGAATATGAAAACATACGTATGGCACTCGGTAAATCCATGTGCCCATCCACACCTCAGATTTTTAGGTAAGGCGTGTACCATTCTTACTTCTGCAGCCGGGGTGGCTCTTGGTCATCTCTGGGACCAGCCCCGTGGCTTGGGGAGGGATACAGAGTGAGTAACACAGAAGGGATGCGCCACTCTGGGAGGTTGTCAGTGTCAGAGTCATCCCCAGGATCACCAGATCATCTTGAGATCCATTATCCACTTTCATCTTTCAGGGGATGTCTACACCCCAATTTGTGAGGATTACATTTTGGCTGAAATATTTGGGCCCAGTGGAAGCTACTGTAGTTTGAATCACTAAACCAGGGTTGGCAACCATAGCCCATGGGCCAAATCCAGCCCACTGCCTATTTTAATAAATAAGGTGTAGTGGGAAGGGTTGGGGGGGGGGGGCTGGATTGGGAGTAAAAGGGAGAAAACTGTATTTGAACAATGATTAAAATTAAATAAATAAATAAATAAATAAGGTGTTACTGAAACACGGCCAGAGCCATCCACTTGTGTATGGACTGTGCTTGCTTTCACGCTACCATGGTAGACAAAGACCATATGACCCACAGAGCCTAAGATATTTACTATCTCATCCTTTACAGAAAAAGTTTGTTGAGCCTCACACAAAACACCCATATCTGAGCCACCTATGTTTTGCTTTCCTCTACCACAGCCACCAGAAAGCAAAACACTGAACTTCAGCCCCTTCTCTGGCTGTGTAGAGGAGGCAATATGAAACTGTTCTGGCCAATGAGATGTAGGTAGAAGTTTCTAGAGAGGCTTTCCCTCCCCCAATGCCCTCCTTTCCTCTTCCCAAAAGATCAAAGCCTAAAGAAGGGAAGACTTTGCTCTTTGCCATTCTCACTGCTCCTTTCTCTGCCTGGGACACAGACACAACTCCTGGAGGTGCAGCAGCCATTTTGCAACCATGAAGACAAAAGTCATCCCTAACCACGGCAGAGCTGGAAGACCCGAGAAGCTGGTCCTTGTTAACAACCTTGAGCTGGTGCTCATCACTGGATTATGTCCTAAGTACCTCCAGACTGCTTATTATATTGAGAAAAATGAACCTCTTCCTCGTTTAGCCATGCCAGTAGAGTTTGCAGCTACTCAGAGCTAGACTGGATCCTAGCTAATCAAGGGGATATAAAGAAAGTGGCGTCAGAGCCTAAGAAGTTGGAGGATGACGTAGAGACAGAGTAGGGGCAAGAGTAAGAATAACAGAGAGATTAACTGACCAACTGAGGAAGTGGAATTATGCCCTTGGGGGACTACAGGTCAAGGAATGAGTTGTCGGCCCAGAGGTAGGTGGCAGGGTTGGTGGTGGGGGAGGGATGCGAGGGAGTCACTGGTAAATGTGGCCCAATCCCAATGCCGTGATGACCTGGCTCTGACAATGTTAGGGAGCCACTTGTGCCCAGCAGGACTTAACTACAGTGTGGTTCTCTGAATGGCCCCCTGACCACATGTTTGTCTACGACATGGCAGTTGAGTGTAGCAGGAAAATGTGCAGATTTCGGGGTCAGAATGCTTAGGACCTATCACATCTTGCCATTTGACTATCAGGAAGTTACTCAACTTCTCAGCGCCTCAGTTTCTTCATCTGTAAAAGGGAGACGATATTAGCACCCACGTAACAGAACAGCTGTGAAGAGGAAAAGAGCACGAATAGGCGACAGCTCATGTCCCACTCCCACTGTGTAACTCCATGGCCCCAAACTAAGCATCGGGAAACAAACACCTCGTGATGCCCTTGCTGCGTGGGGGGCAGGAATCGGGACGAGCTCAAGAGGGATGGCTTGTCTCCACTCCGTGATGTCTGCGCCTCCGCTGGGGAGACTCGAAGGCTGGGGGCAACCTGCCAGCTGGAAGCTGGATGAGCTGGGAGGCGCATCCACACACATCTGGTGCCTGGGCTGGGCTCAAAGGCCTTCGTCACAGCTTGGTGGCCTCAGGAGTATCAGACCCTCGGGGGCAGCTCAGGGCTCCCAGCACAAGGTTCCCAGTGAACGAGGGCGACTGCACGGCCTCTTGCAACCCAGAATCAAACGCCCCACAGCATCCCTTCTGGCGTACTCATAGTCGACACAAAACCAGAATCCCCAGCCCACTCAGTTAGCGGGGGAAGGCCGGCCCCCACCTCCTCACAGAGGAGTGGCAACGCTGCACTGTGGGCGGGCCTGTGGGACGGGAGGTATCGCCGGGGACATCTTTGCTCAACACGGTCTGCCATGGCTATTCCTTGTGCCCCATAAAACTATGAACTGGCCTGTCTCTGCTTTCAAACTCCCTACTGGTTCATCGATACCGCATAGAGCTTGGCTTATAGGAGCTGCAAGTTTGTACAAGTGTTTCCTCCCCACTCCTGGCTCAGCCATAAGCTACTGGAAGGAAGAATTTTGCTCTTCCTCTCCATTGCATCTGTGTCAGCATGCATAAACAGAAATGCTTAATAAGATTTTCTTATATGGATAAATGGCTGAACCCATACTAATAGATGATGGCCCAATATTCTAGAACATATGTGGGACTGGCAGACATTGCCAGTTGACCCACGATCATCATTCTTCCCTTCTTTCTTGGTAACAAAAGAGAGATTTCATTTAGTGTGACTAAACAACTGCATTTTCTATCCTCCCCTATAGTAAGGTATAGGCACGTAACCAAGTTCTCAGCAAGAAGAGGAAAGCGAAGTGTTATATAAGACAAATGCAAACGCTGCTTAAAAGGAGCTAACTAAGCTAAAAGAGTCCCTTTTACCCTCTCCCCTTCTTCCTCCTTTCCTTCCTGGAAGGCAGATGAGATGGCTGGAACCCTAGCAGCCATCAGGTGATATTGAGGATGGAAACAAATGCTAAGGATAGAGGATGGAAAAGCAACAAGCCTGACTCCCAGATGACTTTGTTGGAGCTGGCGAGCTGCCTTCAGGAGATAAGCCTCTAAAGCTGTCTAAGCCACTGTGGCCAGGTCTCTTTCTAGTAGCCGAATGAAATTCCACAATGAGCTTCCAATAGGAATTATATAATTGCTTCTCTTTGAACTTCCAGAGGACTTGATACCTTTCTTCTCATGTTTACCACATGGTACCTGTTTAATCCCCCAAGTATGTCATAATTCTTATAGGATGTGAACCATTTCGGTAGGTGTGCAACACTTAGGAACTGGCAAGGAAAGGCATTTTTTTTTCCAACCAGGGCTCCACTTCGGGGAGGTGGTCTCCTAGGAATTACCTGGGATGCTTATTTAAAGATGTGTATTCCCGGATCCCACAGGGTCTGAGGAATCTTCATTTCAAACAGTTACCCCAGGTGACCCCGAGGCAGGTGGCCCACAGGCAATAACAGGCTGAGCTCCCTGGAGGGAGGGGATCGTTACCCTCTCAGGCCTCGGTCCTGGGCCCTGCTTTCGCCCGCCCTTGTCCTGTTGCTCACAACAGCCCGGGCGACAACGGCAGAGCTGTCAACAGCCACAGGCCCAGAAAGTGGTCAAGGAGCCACGTCCAGGTCCGGGAATCAGGATGCCACGGTCACAAATGGAGGCAGAGAGCAGCTCCGTCCCAAGGACGATGCTAAGGACACCTGTCCCAGATAGGCTCTGAGTCGTCACCACACAGGGGCGTCCTGACAGTGGGCCTCCCCAGGTGGAGCCAGGCCAGGCAGGGACAAGAGCTCCCGGTGCAGTCACGGAACAGGAGAAGGAAGCAGATGTGACTGTGGTGTCGTATGAAGACGGCTTTCACCTGGGTCACTGAAATGGATGAGTGATCTTTGAAAGTGCCTTTCAACCCTGAGGATCTATGATGCTAAATGAATCGGTTTATGTTAACAACATAAGAAAACAAAGCATCCCGCGTGTCTGCAGAGGCCAATAATAACTCGCAAAACACCCCGCCTGCCCCTTCTGTTTATGCTGTGATCGCGCTTCCTGCTGGTTATTCACGCGCTGTCTGGCCTCCCCCCTGGACAAGCCCTAAGATCCCGGGACACTGCCTGTTGCAGCTCTTTCCCCAGCTCCTGGCCAGTGTCCGGTACATACTGAGGGCTGGCCTGTGTTTAGCGGGTGCTGTGTGTAGGCACTGTTCTACATGCTTTATCCGCATTATCTCACATAATTTCCATAAAAACCTTATGAGACAGGCACTACCAGACAACCTATCTCACAGGCAGGGAAAGTGAGGCAAACGACAGTTACCTGGCCCAGGGTCACACGGCTAGTCCCTGGCAGAGTTAGGAATGGACCCAGACAGTTGGGATCTCAGGGCCCTCTGCTATTAAATACTAAGCCATACTGGCACACAGTAGGTGCTCAATACAATATTTGTTGAATTGAAAACATCTCTGAAGTGTTTCCCCTGGGTTTAACTGAGAGTTAGCTAGAAGATCGCCCAATATATGAAAACAAAGAAGTTGAGCCAAGTACAAAATAAGCTAATATCCTGTGTTTTCTGCAAGAGACAAGTTTCATTAGAGTTAGGTAATTAAAGCTTTCGTGGTTTCCAGGAAGAAAAAATACATTCATTTACATAAGCCTACTCAGGAACATGAGTTTTTGCAAAATGCTATATAACTTGCTTCTCAACAAAAAAAAAAAAAAGAAAAGAGAAGAAAAAGAAAAGAAGAAAAGAAAACAAGGAAAGACTGACAAGTCTCCCTGAGAAGAGAGTCTCAGACTGTGGGCACTCCCGGCAGCTGCCACGTGCCCGTGTCGGCAACAGCTAAGCGTCTCCTAACCAGGGCGCATGCTCCATTGTGACACTGCTGAAAGGGCGGACATGCTGGGACTCAGTGGGGGCTCAGTGGGGGCTCTGCTGGCCCTTGGGAGGAAGGATTCTGGCTGCAAAGGCCCTGCCAGCGACTACAAAGAGGCCTTCTCAGCTGGCGCTCCAGGTCTGCCTATGCAAAGGTGCTGTTCCCTGTGCCCAGACTGCCCTTCCGTCCCATCCCCCATGCCTCTCAACCCCACACATGGAAACAGCAGCACCGGGCTCTGAACTCCCATAACACTTCTTTCTGTGCCTTTCTCCTGGTGACCCCACTGTCTACATGTTACAAAAAACTTGCTTTCGTGCCACATCTCCCGTGTAAGATGGAAAGCTAATATGCGTGGCTGACTCTTCAACGCTCAACACGGAGAGGCGCTAGTAATGCAGTTGGGTGGAAATGAACTCGAAGGGCAACCTCTTGGGTAGGAAATGTCAGAAAGGACTTGGCCAGTTCATTTCACTCCATTTCGTAGCCACAGACTACCTTCAATGCTGACCAGACACCTGAACCCAAGGCCCTGGAAAGGAAAACAACTTTAGAATGAAGAGGTGGATGCAGGAGGCAGGTTGCCTGGGTTACCATCACTATTGCAATGCTAAATGACTGCGTGTCCTTTACCCAAGTTACTTCCTCCTCTTTGCTTCAGTTTCCTCATCTGTGAAATTGGGGCATAATGACGTAGTTCCTATGTCAGGGGATTATCAACGAGCTAATACATATTTAAGTCTAGAACAGTGTCTGGCGCATTTTAAGTGAGATACAAGTATACTGTTAAAAGTATAAGTGGATGAGCACTATTGGAGACACATATCAAAACGTTCCTTTATTCAACAGGTTCCAACCACAAACTCAAGGGTTCAAGACGCTGGCAGCAATGCAACAAAGATCTGTACCCCGATGCGCTTACATTCTACCAGGCAGACACAAGTAATAAACATAGTAAATAAGTAAAGTCTACAGCATAACAGAGAACACTCTTTATTTTAGGAGCACCTGTTGGCCCTTTCATTTCACACTGGTTGTTTAGATATTTTGTTTTGTTTTGTTTTGTTTTGCAAGATGATCACCTCGTTAAGTCTTGTTAACATCCATCACCACACGTAGTTGCAATTTTTTTCTTGTGCTAAGAACTGTTAAGATCTACTCTCTGGGCAACTCTCAAACAGACAATCGAGTATGACTACCTAGACCCACCACGCTGCACATCGCATCCCAGGGCTTGTGTATTTTATAGCTGGAGCTGTGTACCTTTGACCCCCACATCCAGGTCACCCTGCATTCACACCGCTCTCCTTCCCCCGGTGCGGTCACTCGGGGGTCCTGAAATCAAATATAAACCGATCGACTGATCTTTAAATACGTAGTGTAAGTATCGATTGAACAGTACAAACTTTGCTCGCCTCGTCAGTGCCTCTTAGATGGAAGCTTCCAGAGATCCAGAATTGCAGCTGCCTGCACCCACCAGAGGGCTGGGACCAGGAGGGTTAGGCCGGTGTTGGTGGTGGTGTCTGAGCCTCTTGACTCACCCGGGTGGGCTTCCTGTCGCTGACAGCTGTACCAAAGCACACAGCCGAGGATGAGTGTTAAGGCTGCTCAGGCTCCGAGCAATAGAGAGATTTGGTGTTAACCATCGGGAGACCTGAGCGTCGAACCCAGCTAGACCCGACCAGATCTTCAGTCACCTCTGCCTCGTTTCCTTGCTCCTTCTAGCCCCAGGAATTGCAGAGCTTCCTCCCGACTGAGTAGCGTCCAAGAGCTGGTTTGCAGGGTGACACGTTTCCTTTGCTTTCTACGATTATCTCATCCAATTTCTTTGGCGGGGGAAGACCTTCCCTCCACTTGCTTTCTGCAACATGTTTGACCCCTCTCTCCCCAGAACCGGGGCTGTGCCACCAGCACTCCCTGCCTGCAACGCAGGAAATTCAGAGAGGACAGCATCTCAGAGTGAACGTATATAATTCTTCATCATTTGCACACTGCAACTAATAATTTGTACTTACTATTTCCCATGCAGCTTTTATAATATTTTATTTTTTTAATATTTTCCTTGACAAAATAAATGAACAAATGAAACTGAAACAGACTCATACACAGAGAGTGCAGACTGGTTATTTCCCACTGGGGATGGAGTTGGGAGACCAAGAGAAAGAGGGAAGGGATTAGGAAGCTCAAAGTTGCAGTTTCAGAACAGTCACGGGGACATAAAGCACAGCACAGGGAATGCAGTCGGTGGCATTGTGGTAACTATGTATAGAGCCAGGTGGGTGCTGGAAATATTGGGGGGAAATCGCTGTGTGAAGTATATGATTGTCTAACCACTACCCTGTACACCTGAAACAAACACAAAACAATACTGAAAATAAACTGTAATTGAAAAAAAATTTAAATGCAAAAATTGCAACATCACCCCCAGTAGTGACTTTTTCCCCAACGCTAGCCTGAATTGGGTGGCATGTTTCCCTTAAATGTTCCAATTTGAGAATAGGGAAAAATGAGTCCTTTGTGTTTTATTTTTGCATCAATTGAATAAAAATGTCTTTCAATTTTTAATTGAAAAAAAACATTTTTTGTTTCAGAATAATAGGAAAGAATATTAAAGAGAACCGAAATCCATGTGCACCTCTTCCACGCATTGTTTCGCTCACACTTCCGTTCACTGTTCCTCACACTGAAAACCCCCCTCACACCTGTGGTAAAAGGAAGGAGAGGTAGGAAAAGAGGCGGGAGGGAGGGGAAATGAGGAATGGAGGGAAAAAGGGAGGGGGGAAATTGATGTCCAATGCTAAAGAAATTTCAACAAGTTTGGAGCTGATTCTTGACTTCTCTCCTCCTTAGCCTTTCTCCCAAAATCTCTATCTCCCAGACCACAAGGAGAAAACCACCCATGTCCTCACATTAACAAACAAACAAACAAACAAACAAACCCTGAAGGACCCTACCACCAACCCCAGCCTGGGAGAGCACTATTAGTAAATAGAATGCTTCACGTGCCAGTATCTATACTTTGATCACTTCTCCCTACAAAGATAGGGCAGATGACTTGACCCACATCTGCACAAAAGTGGCGCCCTCCCAAGAGTGAAGAACAAGAGAGTCTTTCCCAAAGATAAACCCTTGCTCCTGCTCCCACACTGCGGGTTCCAGAAGCCATTCGGGGAGCTTGAAAGAGTCTCCTGCCGCTGTTTCCACGTATCGAGGCCGCAGAGGTCTCTTCCCTCCGCGCACCACGCCCCCGACATGATGGCCGCCAACCCAGGTTGCTCCCGGCACCTGACGACACCACCTCCAAACGGCAAACCCACCACGAGAACCTTCCACTCCCGTGACCACCCTCTGAAACCTTCGGGAGTCCGTGCTTTCAGCCTGTCACCACTTTGCAAGACAAAGAACTGCACAGACGCCTCCTTCGCATCGGTCCCGAAGCTACCTCACTGCACTCCCAGAGTCGCTGCGTGTCTGCAGTATTCCGGGACTTGGTTAGCAAATCTCTCCCTGACCACCCGAAACCCTCTGTGCTGTGGGGGACTTCACGCATGTCTCCACTGGCATTGCACTTCTCATGCTGACAGGTCCCCAGCTTCTCCATTCATTTCCTATGTCTGTACTACAACCTGCCAAGAGCCTTAAAAATGTTCAAAACCTTTGGCCCTGTAATTCTACTTCTAAGAATTGATCCTAAGGAAATAATCAGAAATGCCTGTGAAGGATTGGGTAGAAAGCGTTTCATCAAAAAAAAGAAATATGTTAGAAAAAGAAATTTATTACATATAATCTAAAAATACACTAAACCTAAGTATTACAGTTTTATACACCCATCAATTGCTGTATTACACAGCCATGAAAATGTTTCAAAAATATTTAATGACAAAATAACAGACTAGGATAAAAAGCATGTATCAAATGGGATACAACATGTGTGTATACACACATGTGTATATGTGTACATGCATATATGTACATGTGTGTGTGCATGTGTGTGCACCTATGTGTGTGCGCGCACATATAGATATATACACATAGACACATATTCCAGCAGAAGAAACGGCTGCTTGAGTGTGGCTGGTAGGGTAATAACATGGGTATAATAATTTATAGTTGTAATTAGAACATTTCACCTAAAGTGTCATGTGGTATGCTTGAGTGCAATATTGTTATGTTATAGAATTACATGCTTATGATTCTGTAATAAAAAGGGGTGTTATTTGTGCCTCACCCTGTATGTATTGTGAGTACACAAATGTATTATTATCAATTAATTATTGCATTCTTTTCCATATAAACAATTATAAAACTACTTTTTCTCACCCTGTATATATACCAATTTTGTTATATGTATGTTTGTGTACATAAAAAAAAGACAGAAAAGAAATACAAAAAGAATGTTAAACCCTGCTACCTCTGGGTGGTAGAATAATATATAACTTTTTCCCTTTTGCCTTGAATAGTTTCCAAATTTTCTGTAATGAATACATATTACTTTTATAATTTGAAAATAAAAGTGTTTTTTAAAACCATTCCAACTCTTTAATTAATTCAGCTGTCCTTTTCTGGATCTCCTCCAGCTCCACTATGTCATTCTTAAGAAGCAATAGCCAATATGGCACACGGTTTTCCAGGTGCCCACTTTTGGGAACCTGACTGCTAACTCTCAGAAGCAGCTCTCTCTCCATCTCTCTCTCTCTCTCTCTCTCTCTCTCTCACACACACACACACACACGGCCACGTCTGCCCCAGAAGTGCCCATCCCACTTACAAGGACCCCCACATGTTCTTTCGCTGATGAAAGAGAACGCTCTATTTGCACCCGATGGAAACATCACAGTACCACGTAGCTGCACACACACAGGATAAAAAGAAAGAACAAGGCCAGTTCTGGCTGCAAAGCTGTGAAGCCAACCTCTGGTTTACTTTCCATCCACATGCGACCCTACAGGTGTGGGGCTTTAGTTATGGAAAGAGAGCGAGAGAAAGAACACAAAGGAGAAAAGCTCTGAGCCAGGACGCCATCCCCACGCTTACTGTAAGAGAACAGACTTCAGGACCAGGGTCTGAGCCAGGCAGAACGAAGTAAGGTGCCATCCTACAACTAAATCCACCCCTCCCAGACCACCTGGTTCCCATATCCCTGGGGGCTCATGAGAGCACTCAAACCACCCAGAGGTCAGGGGAGTTGGGAGAGGATCCGAGTCAGGGTGGGGTTAGGGCCATACCCTTCGATGTGAAAACAATCTAACAATCAACATAAACGTTTATCTTTCCCATGACGGTATTCTCTGTCTCTGGGGACAGTGATGTTTTAATACCACGTTTTATCGCATGCTTGTTGCCCTGTCCAGTCTGGGCGTCACTGCCAGGTCCGGTGACACAACGAACCCTAAGCCATTTTACTAGAAAGGACAGGAGGCCTGCTTTCCAATTTTATGTTTAAGTAAATACTGCAATACAATGCTGCTTTGTTTCCCACTGGTCTGTGTTTTTGTGTTTTAGAAGGTTTTCAGGTTCCACAGATTTGGGCTCAAGCAGGAAATGACTGTGAATTACCTAGGAGATCCCCCCCCCCCACCACCACCTTTTGTCTTGAGGATCTATTAATCAATTTACGATCCTTGGAAAGGTCTGACACACTTATTATTGGACTTTAGGCTGAGTCGGCCCACTGCAACTGTTACAAGCCAGCAAAGTCTCCAGAAGCTTGGAGTAAGCTGCATTGGGAAAAGCACGACAAGGTACCCAAGTATCGCACAAATCCACCCCACCTCACTTTGCCACCCCGGGTCACCCCGGGATAATGGGTCACCCTCCAATACTTCAGTCCTGGCAGCCAAGAACAGCACAGGGTGTGGCCACAGGGTTGGGGGTGAAGAGCATCCACAAGACCTGCGTCCAGTTAACAAACCTTCTCAAAGGGAAGAGAGAACTTGTTACAAAGAGTCATGAGTACAACAGGATGTTTGCCAAGGTGATCTCCGACCCTGAGTTGAGAAAGAGTGAAGGAACGAAGACTGCGTGTGGCGGCATTTTGTGCTTCTACATAACACCCTCCAGCCTTCAACAAATTCAGTCACTTCGAGCACTTCCTCCGTGCCAGACACTGTGCGAAGCGCCTTCAAGATATTCCTTCACCCTTGCACGAGCCTGCCCGATACGGTGTATCATCATGTGCAGGAGGGAGAGAGGCAAAGAGCTGCAGCTTTTCCACTCTACCCAAAAGGACACGTACGGAGCAGCTGAGAAAAGCTGCAGCGGTTCTTGCGACATCAGCCAGGAATCCTTCCGCTGCAGGCTGCTCAGCCGCCGGCGCCGGCTCACAGACAGCACACGCGGGTGTGCCGTCCCTCATCCAGGACATCACAGCAGCTCCAGGACGCCCAGTGCAGGTCCTGTACTTCTCCCGCCTGCCACCCCTGGTGCTGGCCTCGTCCTCGGGAGGACGGCTGCTACATCCGGGTAGCTTTCCTTTCATCTTACGGAGGAGGGACAACTTCTGCAGCAGCACCCTTGCAAGGCTGCCCCCACGTCTCCTGGGCCAGAGTTAGGTCACGTGTGCTTTCCGAAGCCCGTCCTGGCGGGGGAGCAGGAGCAACCACGAAGGTGAGGAAGAGGACGAGTCGGACGGAGGGAGTTCAGTTCACGACCCTCCGCGCTGTTTTCATCCGGAGGACGCGGGCTGGTCCCTGGCACCTCCTGCTGAAACCATCCCGGATGCATAGAAAGGGTCAGTCTCTGGGGCTGTTCCTCAGAGCTCCCGAATCAGACTCTCTTGGGCCCAGAAATGTGTTTGTTAAGTCTTACTGCTGTTTATTTTTTATCTTGCTTTCATTGAGGTAACATTTGTTAGTAGCATTACTTAAGCTCCGGGTGTGTGACACAGTTGATCGGTATCTGTACGCACTGTAGCGTGCTCATCCCCTCGGTCTGGCCTCCACCCAAGGCCCGCCCTCGACCTCCTTCCCCTCCCCCTCCCCCACCCCCGGCCTAGTGGCAGCCACCAACCAGCTGTCTGCATCTATGAGTTTGTTTCTCATTTTATTTCATTTGTACATTTGTCTTTTTGGTTTTGTAGTCCGCAAGAGTGAAAGCATAAGTTTTTTGTCCTTTTCTATCTGATTTATTTCACTTAGGAAATGTATATTTTAACCAGTTCCCCAGCTGATTCCCACGTTCAGTGACACTGAGAATAGTCAAGGCCCCCGGAGACCCTGTGAAGAGATGGCTCAGGCCCTCAGTGGGGCCTGCCGGGCCCTCCTGCGCCGCTCCCACCGCCTCCTCACTCGCTGCCCTCCGCCAGCTCCAGCAGCTGGCCTCCCCCAGCTCCCCAACCACATCCCACCCCAGGGCCTCCGCCTTCGCGTTCCCGGGGCAGGTGGAACAACAGCTCCCCAGAGACGTGCATATTCCGCCCCCATAACCTGTGGACACGAAGGGGCCTTGCAGCTGTGATTCAGTCACTTTCGTCCCCCATTTCCTATGCACTATAGGACTGGTTAAGTTGTCTTTACTCCTTTATTTTCCATCTCATTTTTGAAAGCTAGACTTTTATTCCTATTATCCTCGTTACCCATACATATTAATATACATACACAACTATGTATTTTCCTAATACTAAAGTTGTTCTGTGTCTCTGATCTCTTTCAAAACAAAGCAAGAACTATCTAAATACCTCCTGAGAACCGATACCCCTACTTTTTCTTGTTGGACCTTTTGTTAAACTGGAAAAAGTTTTCACAATAATGAATCTTAGTACCAATAGGTTTTAATTTCATTTTAAAAATTATTTTTTTATCCACACCCAAGGACATTTTTATTTTTCATTGCTTTTCTAGAGGAAGGGGGAGGGAGGGAGAGAGAGAGAAACATCAATTGGCTGTCTTCTTGTACGCATCCCAACCCTGACTGGGGGTCAAACCCGCAGCCTGGGTATGTGCCCTGACCGGGGATTGAACCCAAGACCTTTCAGTCTATGGAACTATGCTCCAGCCACCTGAGCCACACTGTCCAGGGCTTAATTTCATTTTTAACCACATTTTTCGCAGCTGACTCTTTCCCTCTGGGATCACTTTTACTATTGCGAAGTACATCCTTTATTAATTTATCCTGGAGCGGTCTTGAAGGGTTAATTCCCTTGGTTTTTGTGTGTGTGAAAAGGTGTATGCACCATCTTAAACCTTAAATATTAGGGCAGTTTTTTGGCTATGGAATCTGGGTCAATACCTATTGTCATTCAGCACTTAAAGATGTTATCTCTGTAGTTTTTGTTAGGAGAAATTTATGACTGTATTTGTCATTCTTGACCCCCACTACCGGTGACAAACGGCTGGGCTATTCAGACGCAGACCGAACCCCTGTAAGAAGGTCACAGGCTGGCTCTGCCCCCGTGTCCCTCGGCCTGCGGCATGACCAGCAGGCTAACCCGGCCACGCTGTCCTCGCGGCAGCGAAAGAAGTGCAAGGGCACACACGGGGTGGGGCCAAGGGGCCCCTGTGGTTGTGCGACACGAGACACGCAATTTATTCTTGTACTGCGACTTATTCATTAGTGTGCTGTTTGCTTGGGTTACGACTGTGAACCTACTTTGGCCCACCCCTGAGTTACACACATGTGCACACAGAGTTTTCATGAAGAGTATCACACTATGCATTCCTTGCTGACCAGCCTGTTTTCCCCACTTCAGCTGCATAGTGGGCGTTATACTGTGTCCGTACACATAGGTTCCACTTCACGGGGCTTAAGGAAAATGTTAAGCAAATCAGCTTCAGGTAACAAGAACGCAAGCGTCTTATGCCTTCGCAACTTTCTGTCTCGTTACATAGGGACAAGCAATTCTTTCTATTTTCTGTTTTCTAATCATTTTTGTCGTGATTCTGTGTCATCACATGAATTTGGTGGCACCAGTTAACTCCCATCTATTAAAAAATCAGGAAATTTAGCTCTCTTATATCACCTCCTACCTCACAGGTATTCCCAGAGGTGGTTGTTTTTTTCTTGTTTTATCAATCACTTTTAAAATAATGAATATCCAATGTTGTCTTCTGTGCCTTATCTACTGGGTAATCATAAAACATTAAAACCAATAAGTAGGAATTCGGCTTCCAGCTCTGCCATATTAGCCTGTAACAGATCAGCCCTCCTGCTAAGAATAACTAAAGAGTTGGATTTTAAAAATACATTTGCTAAATGCAATGTGGTATCCTAAATTGAATCCAGCAATTTTTAAAAAGGATGTTAGTAAAAAAAAATAGGTGAAGTCAAAATAGAGTCTGAAATTTTGTTAATAGTAACATACCAGTGTTGGTTCCTTAGTTTTGACACAGAAGGTGTTACATTAGGGGAAGCCAGGAATGCTCCACACCGTTTCTGCAGCTTTACCGTAAATCTAAAGTTATTCCACAATAAAACATTTATTAAAAGAAAAAAATGTAGAGGCCCTGGAAAGCTGCCGAGACAGGAATATTTCTGGGGCCAATATGGCGAAGAGAAATAAGTACAGAGGAAAGCCAGCATTCGTGAGGTTTTCAACGCCCAGGAATTTGCCGGTTCTTAAAGACACAGGTAAGGGGCCAAGAAGCAGAGAGAGGGTCAGAGACGCAAGGCAGAAAGCGAGAGCCCCGAGTCTGAGAGGCTAAGAGGTTCCCAGGCAGCCTCACGTGGCCCGAAGAATGAAGATTGAGGTTTAGGGTCCATCGAGCTGAGTGACCCTGGAAGACACCCCGGTAGTTCCCTAGAACAAGTCCCTGTAAGCAAAGACAAACCGAAACAGACGAGTTTTTCGGCTTCGAGACTGAAGCCCAGGTTCAAATACATTGAATCCTTGTCTGGATGCAGGTGCACTGCCTGCCGTGTCTGGAAGAAACCAGCACCCAGAGCCTCAGATTCCCTGTGCAGTGTTCACTCCACAACATCCACAAATCAATCAAAAATTACTGGGGCCTGGCCAGCATGGCTCACATGGTTGGAGCATCGTCCCGTAAACTGAAAGGTCTCAGGTTCGATCCCCGGTCAGAGCACGAACCCAGGTTGTGGGTTTCATCTCCAGGTGGAGCCCCAGTTGAGGTGTATATGGGAGGCAGCCAATCGATGTTTCTTTCTCACATCAACGTTTCTCTCTCTCTCTCTCTCTCTCTGCCCCTCCTCCCTCCCTCCCTTCCTCTCTCTCTAAAAACAATGAAAAATGCCATCAGGAGAAGATTTTAAAAATTACTTGGTATAATAACAGGCAAAATCAAATGACAAAAATACAAAAAAAAAATCAATAAAAAGACCTGTTAAGATAGTGAGAAGAAAAGCCAAAGAGTAGGAGAAAATATTTGCAAAAGACATACCTAATAAAGGTCTGTTATCCAAAAAAATACAAAGAGATCTTAAAACTCAACAATAAGAAAACAAACAACCCAATTTAAAAAGGGGCTAAAGACCCTAGCAGACACCTCACCAAAGAAGATGCACAGATGGCAAAAAACCATATGGAACGATGCTCCACATCAGGAAAATGCACATTAAAACAAGTGAGACCTGTTTGTACCAGAGCGGCTACAATCCAGAACACCAACACCAAGTGCTGATGAGGACGGGGAGCAGCAGGAGCGCTCAGTCACTGCTGCTGGGGACGCCAACTGGTGCAGCCGCTTTGAAAGACGGTCTGACAGTTTCTCACAAAACCAAACCTGCTCCTACCACGTGCTCCCGCAATCACACTCCTTGGTATTTACCCAAAGGAGCTGGGGACTATGTCCACACAAAAACCTGCACGTGGATGATTATAGCAGCTTTAGGCAGAATTGCCAGAACATGGAAGCCACCAAGACATCCTTCGGTGAGGTGAATGAATGAACAAACTGTGGTACCTACAGACCATGGAATCTTATTTGGAGTTAAAAAAGAATGAGCTATCAAGGCATGGGAGAAACTTGGATAAATATTACCAAGTGAAAAGAAAAGCCAATCTGAACAGGATACATAATGTATGATTCCAACGATATGATGTCCTGGAAAAAGCAAAACTATGGAGATGGTTAAGAAGATCAGCGGTTGCCAGGGGCTGGTGGGGCAGGAGGTGATGAATAGGTGGACAGTGAAACCCTTCTGATGATCCTATACTGGTGAGTATGTCATTACACTGTATGTCAAAACTCAGAGCAAAGGCCACCAAGAGTGACCCCTGCTGCAAGCTGTGGACTCCGGGTGACGGGGTCATGCCACTGCCGGTTTGCTGGACGGAGCTGCCGTCGAGCCCGAGGTCAACAGGAGGAGAGGCGTTGGGTGCCGTGGGGAGAGGGTATATGGGAACTCTCCGTACTTTCCACTCAGTTTTGCTGTGAACCTAAACCTAAAAAATAGTCTATAAAAACAAACAAAAAATACCAGACCCACAGGAAAACCAAACATTGGAGTTTCAGATAAGAACTTCGGAATAACTGTTCTTTTTATGTTAAAGAAAGTAGAAGAAAAGGTTGATAATTTCATCAAACAGAGAAAGTAATTGGGGCATTTTTAGGATGCTAGTAGTGTTTCGTTTCTTGATGTGGATAATAACATTTATCAAGCTGTTCCCTTCGATTTGTGAATATAGACTACTTTTCAACAAAATAATTTATTCTTGAAAAATAAATAGGACAGTTGACCCTTGAACAGGGAGGGGTTAGGGGCCCTGACCTCCATGCAGTCCAAAATCCAGCTGCAGCCCTGATGGGTGTGGCTCACTGGATTGGGTGTCATCCCACAAAGCAAAAGGTCACCAGTTCAATTCCCAGTCAGGGCACATGCCTGGGTTGCAGGTTCGGTCCCCAGTTGGGGAATTTATGAGATTGTTCAATGTTTCTCTCTCACATTAATGTTTCTCTCTCCCTCTTCCTCCCTTTCCCTCTCTCTAAACATAAGTAAATAAATAAACAAAATCTTTTTTAAAAAATCCAAGTGTAACTACTAGTCAACCCCCCACGTACTCAGATTCCTAACCACAGGTCAAAGATACAGTTGACCCTTGAATGATATGATTTAATCTTTGACCTGTGCAGGTCTGCATATATGCGGATTTATTTTTACTTTTATTATTATTAGAGGGTCTAAGCAGCTAGCTGGTGGAAGCAAGATGTTAACTGCGGATGTCCCAGACTCCTCGATCCCCTGTGCGGCCCCTCTCAGACGGAACAGCAAACGCATACACGGTCAGGCGCTGGCGTGCCCAGACGTGCCCCTGCTCAAGCATTTCATGGAATGCGTGGCAACGGGCCTCCACAGAGCCGAAGCCTTTGACTTCTGTTTAAATATAACTACACTGCCCCATCCCCAGGCCCTCCCCACACATTAAGTCATCAGTCAGTCACACTTAAGTGTGAATGATCTCCACATCTTTTCGTCAAACCAGCTCTTCATTTGGAGGCTGGTGTCTGGCAGCTGGATGAGCACCGAGGAGCCCTGAGGCCTGAGACGGGAGCCACAGGCCCAGAGGGCAGTGGCCAGGTGCTTCGAAGGCAAACTTTGGCCCCCCGCACAGGACAGCACATGATGGTTTTACATTTGTTCTCCATCATAGCTCTGGGAGGCAGGGATTACCATCATCCCACTTGACATAATGAGGAAGCTGAGGTGCAGAGATGCTAAGTGATTTCTCTGAGACTGTTCAACTGATGAAGGGCAGGGGCCGGAGAGAATCCAGTTCTCCCAAGCCCACACCTTGGCCTTGTCTGTGGCCCTCTCCAGCCGCTGCCCGGCTGGCCCCGCTGCACTCTTGCCCACCGCCAGTCCCATGGCGTCCAGCCAGGGCCGCCCAGCCCCCACATCCCTCCTTTCGTCCATTCACCGGAAGCTCCCACAGTTGAGCCCAGATTTGTCACAGCAGAGGAGAGAAGAGGAAAGGTCATTGTTTCCAACCATTTGCAAGAATATCTGAGTTAAAAATGGAAGATTTGTCATTTGCATGGGGAAGGGAGGCGGGGGAGAGGAAGCATTGTAAGGTGTTGGTAATGTAAAAACATAAGTATGCTGTTATTTATGTAATTAGTTATTGCTTTCATTATGGGTGCAGCCTTAATGGTTATAGTATTTATGTATAATTACCTTAATATTCACTGAAATTTCCAAGTAGCTCCCTAATTAACTGTCTCAAATATATAATTACATTGCATCTTTACGCAAGACTTGCCTAATTAATGTAGTTACACCACTTCTTTTGTGAATGTGCATTATTAAATGCTCTTTGCATCATTCTTCTGACTTCTTGTAATTCACGCTTTACAAAAATTAAGACCCCAAATTAGAAACCTTCACAAGCAGAATCCAGCAGCAACGCAGAGGCGCGGAGCTGCTCTGGAAAAAACAAGGACTTGCTAAGCCTCATTATGAGTTTCTCGTTACACAACCTTCCAACTTGGAGGTGAGAGGAGCCCGCTCAGCGGGGCTCATTAGGACAGGCGGCCTCCCAGTGAGGCCCTTGGGTCTCGACTCTCCTCGTCTAGCTCGGGCTACTGCCCTCAGGGTCAGCCTGCCCTCCGCAGGGAAGGCCACCCTGTCATGAGACTTGCGCGTGACAGTGGGCTGCGCGCTGGTCCTACAACCCCTGTCGCGGCACGTCGGAGGCAACCTCTCTGAGCCTCGGTTTCCTAGTCTGCAAAATCGGTACAATGACAAATGCCCATCTGCTCAAAAACGTGCTACAAAAATCAAGTGAAGTGATGGACCTGAGAGAGGTCTGCACTATGTCAGGAATGCATTACATGAACACAAGGGACTATTTCTAGAACCGCTCTGTCTTGCTACCAGAGTGGTCTCACAGAATGCATTGGTTATTCAGTGCCGCAGAGCAAACCACCCAAACTCAGTAGCTTAGAACAACCCCGTGTTGTTTAGTTCATAATCATGTGGACAGACAGTTTGGGCCAGGCTCAGCTGGGTGATCTCTCTGGGCGGAACCAGGCTCAGCTGTTCTCGGGGCCTCTCTCCCATGCCTGCGGCCACCAGGGAGCCACCAGACTCCCTCTCCTCGGGGCCTCTGGCCCTCCACCAGGCTAGCCTTGGCATGTTCAGTGTCGGAAGTATTTCCAGCCTATGATCAAATTCTGCAAAGCTTCTAGACCCACGATTTGCACTGTCCCTCCCAGCACATTCTATTGGTCAGAACACCTCACCAATCCAGAGCCCAGATCCAAGGGCTGGGGAAACAGACACCGCATCCGGCTGGGGAAAGTTTGTGTCATTTGCAATATCACTTCAGGCTGACCTCCAACCCATTTCCCAGAAGAAAACTAATTCTTCGATTGACCAATAACCAAGGGTTTAGTGAGCACCTGCTATGGACTTTGCATCGTGGGAGAACCCACAGGGGATCCAGAGGCTTTAGAGAGGTCACCCCCAAACTACTGAGCAGCGGCTGAAGAGGCAGAGCCAACAAGCAGGAATGAAATAAAAACAAAGTACGTGCAAACCGTGAGACACGGCCAAAACGCTCAGGAAGGAGGGGCCAGCGGAGCCATGGGAGGCTCCATGGAGCAGGACGGGCTGGAGCCGTCCAGGCGAGGAGGCCACGATGGGCCAGGCCAATGGCGGGTGGTGACAATGGACTTCGGGGGCAGGAAGCAGTGAGACAGTCAAAGAAGAGAGTGAGGTTCGTGCTGGAAAGGCCCTTGGCAGTTTTTGAACTCGATGTGGGTGGGGGTCCATGGGAAGGCAAAGTGGGGCTTGAACAGACCCACGGATAACTGTTTACTACTTGACATGAAGCGGACGTTTCCCAAGAGCCTGGGAGCTTCCCCCAGTCACCCACACAGTTCGCTCCTCTTAATTTAGGTCGCCTTCTCAGGGAGGTCTGCACCGCTGTCCCGTACAGGCTCACACACGTGTGCACACACATGTGTCACTCAAACACATACACAAAACATGCCCCTTCACTAGCCCCTTCTTCTGCTTCACTGTCTTCAGAGACATTGCCCCTCACTGCCTTATACTGCGCTACACACCTCCGTGTGCCTTTGCCTCTGGTCCTCTCTTCTTCCCCCACAGGACCGTAAGCTGCGTGAGGGCAAAGACTCGATCCATTTTGCGGGGAGTTGTGTCGTTCCCCAGCCCCTTGAATACACCTGGCATGTGGCAGACCCTCAATAAATACCTGATGAGTGAACGAGTGATAAAAGGAACGTACACAACATGCCAGGAACCAATCAGCTGTGTCCAGTGTTCACCAAGAACAGCGTCAGAATCAATAACCAGAGTGATTAGGAGACACTGGAAGAAGTAGCATGGTATTTCATAATCATTCCCGAGTGCATTGTCGTGGAGGGAGAATCACCTGCCTCCCCAACTGCGTCCCTCTCCACTCACTGCTCTTGTCACTGTGTGCTCAGAGGCTGGCGGGGGCGGGGGGGGGGGGCAGGGGGGGGTGTGCATGTAGCCTGGAAACAACACTGTCTAGAGACAAGGGCTGGATTATACAATTATTGACATAACCATAAACGATGGGAGGGCATCTTCACTTTTACAGAGGAGAGAACTAAGGCTTGGAGAGACAAGGCCACATAGCTCATTAAATGATGGTGGGACTCAAACCCAGGTCTTTTGTCTTCGGATAAGATCTTATCACACCCTGGCCAATATGGCTCAGTAGGTTGAAGCGCCGCCCCCTAAACCAAGGGGTCGAGGTTCCATCCCTGGTCAGGACACATGCCTGGGTTGCAGGTTCAGTCATGTATGAGAGGCAACCGATCCGTTTCTCTCTTACATCAATATTTCTCTCCCTCTCTCTCCCTTTCTTCCCCTCCCTCTAAAATCAATGAGTATGTCCTCAGGTGAGGATAAAAACAAACAAAAACGCTAAGATCTTATCCCACCACCACACTCGCTGCTACAATATGTGGGGTGGCTGAGTGAGGACTCTGAGCCCTACCCTACAGTAAGCCAAGGAGAGTGAGGGCAGGACTTGAATGGGGCAGGGTGGGGGGAGGTTTACCCCCATCCATTGCAGGGACCCCATGTGGTCTCTGTAAGGACACTGTGTCATAATGACTCTGGAGAGACCGCAGTGCGAAATGCTACCCGCCCTCCCAGGGCTGTGCAACAGAGGAAGAGACAGCGAGTCCATGAGAAGCTCAACGAGCAGGGAGGGTGACAATGGGAAGCAAAGATGTGAATTTGCGGTCGGAAATGTGGGCGTCACTCCCGGCTCCATCACTCCATGCCCTGAGTTCTTGGGCAAGCCCCCCAACAGCCTGAGCCTCAGTTTCCTCATCTATAAAACAGGAATAATATCTGCCCTAAGTTTTGAAAAGGGTTCTAAGAGGATTGAATGAGAGAAAGTATGTAAAGTCACTTTGTAAATATGTAAAAAGCCAGACAAATGTTAGGTATTGTCATCCCCTCCACACCGAAGAATGGCGGTCACCCTGCGGGTCTCCACTGTCCTTGACTGGACATAACCCGTCATGAAGACAAGGTCTTCCTCGTACAACGAACATAGCACACAGCCTCTCAGTGCCTCCTACGCGGCGCCGAGGGATTTAGTCACAGGCACTGGCGCCTGGCACCACGGCGGCACCTCAGCCTGCATTTGTTGACTTGTACACTTGATTTTAGCCTCAGTCTGCCACTGCCTCGCTCTGGGACGTGACCAAACCACCCACCACTTTGGGCTTCATAGTAGTCGCTATCCAACGAGAAATCTGGACTAGATGGGTCGCTTTCAACTCCAGTTTGAAGGCGTTCTGAAACTACTAACTTTCCTTAAAAGGGGACTTTAAACTATTTATAAACCAGTGGGAAACACCCACTGTATCATGGATCAAATATTAACCTATTAGATACCTTCGATACCTTAACTTAAATCCTTGTTGATTTTAAAGTAAGAAGATCTTATAACTTGGAACTTAAGAAATTTATTTTAATAATATACTGCATTTATGACCTACATATTGGGGTCTCATAAAGGATTTCTTTTGAAAAAGAATATATACCAATACAAACAAGTTTAAAAGTCCCTGAACCAAAGGATCTCTATGGTCATTTCAGACTCTGAAATAGCTCTGATTCTGTGGGTGAACACAGAACAGAATCCCTGCTGTTCACGGAGAGTGCCGTCTTCCTGAGACGATGAAAAGCAAAACATGATACAATGCAGCACAAGAAAACTTGCTGGCTGTTCCCTTTACCCACAGTATCATCTATCTACCTGCTTCCCCAGAATAAAACCTACATTTCCCAGTCTCCCTTGCATCTTGGTGTGGTCACATGATCAAGTTCTGGCCAATGGGGTTGTAGACAGGGGTGGAAGTTGGGAGCAAAGTTCTTAGTAAGTGTACTTAAAAGGAAGAAATCTGTCCCTCTTCTGCCCTTTTCTCCTTTCTGCTGTTTAGAATCTAGACCTCATAGTTGGAGCTTAGCAGCCACTTTCCACCATGAGTTAGCAGTTCTGCATGGAGGACGGCAGAGCAATAAAATAGAAGAAACTTGGCCCCTGATGCTGGTGGACCACCTACCTGGACCTTCCCATGAGAAATAAATATTCATCTGATATAAGCCACCGTTATTTAAGGGATTTCTGCCACTCACAGCCAAAACTAATCCTAACTAATACAGCAACCTATCATTATGTACTTAACTTCCCCCAAGGAGCCATAAGCTCCCTGCCATCCACCGTCCAGAGGCCATGAAATGTGATCCTATTGGTGCTTTGTAGAGCGGCCACCATTCGCTCACACGAGTCAGAAGTGACTGTCGGGGCTGGTTCTGCACCCTGCACTCTTCTCTGAGCCTCAGCTCCCGCAGGTGCAAAAGGGGAATAAAAACTCCGGGCACACGTTGTTTGAGGGAGAGGTGGGGTGCGGCAGCCATTGGATCCACCCCTTAACTCACAAATGGCTTCAAATGCAACCTTTGCATATTATCTCCAATGAGGAATTATCCCCGTCAGAGCAATACCCGACCGGACTGGCCGCACTCGTCCTGCTACCATTATAAACATATAGATAGATAAATCCTGTCAATACCTGTGACTAGGAACAAGTTTAGCATAAAGCAAGTGAGCATAAGCTCCATTTGCTCATGCAGACCGCTTTAAAGACCCGGAGAGAGGCCCTTACAATTTGTTCACGTGACCTTATGTTTATATAAAATTTGCAGAAGATATTTAAGCCAGAGTCAAGTGAGACTTCTCCCTTTCCCACCCTGACTTCCCTTTTTAACATCCACGTGGGTAGTGGAGGAATGGCTGAGGGCATTTGGTTCAGGTTTTGTGGAGCACAGCTGTGTGGTGTGCAGCACCTGGTACATTCGAGTGCTGGTGACCCGAGTGTAGGAATGGCTGCCAGGAAGACTCAACTCACAGAGCATGTCAGAATCACACAAGAGAAAAACTCAGTGGAGGTGTTCCCAAATGTGACAAGATTTAGAAAAACCTGTGAGACCTTGGGCCAGCTAACCAACCTCTCTGTGCCTCGGTTTCCTTACCCATAAAATGAAGATTATAGAGTCCAGCTCATGGAATGCTTGTGAAGATTAAAGGTGATCATTGCTCCTGCTATTATCCTCACCCTGAAACTGGAAGAGTTTTCTGTCTGCTTCCCTGTTGGAGCCAATCCTGCTCTTGAAGTCCGCCAGCGATGGTCTCCCTACTCGCCGTTGGACAGTCATTCCTACTTGTTGCCAAAATGTCCCGAACCTGCACTGTGGAGCATCACAGGGTTGCGGAAAATAGTTCGGCTATGCCCCTCATGAAGCTGCAGAAAACCAAGCAACCAAAACAAACACACACATGCACACACACCCCTCAAAATCTCACCCTGAGCACCTCACGAGACACATCAACACAGCTGGATAAATCATTGAGGCTGACTGTCCTGAAGATCAACTTAAGTCTCGTGTGTATGTGAGATGACTCACATGGATGCCTCCGTTAGACACGAGACAAGCACCGCATCAGTGATGGAGTCCTATACGCTTAATGCAGGGGACGCATCAGGCTTCTCCCTTAATGACATCTGTCCCACCGACTCCAGCTTTCCACTTTTAGGAATGTAGATCTGCATGGAATGAAAAAAGTACCAGGAAACTGGGTATTTCACACGTGACGATAAATGTGCAGGATCAGTGGGCAGGCTCCCCTTCCAAGTCTTTTTGCAGAGACTTGAGGGTCTACACGCAGTCACAAGAGAAATGCTGGAAGAGCTAGTTCTCTTTAAATATGTAACTAGCAGCCTAAGGGTCCCCTACGACCGAGGAATGGGACGAAAGAAATGTATCTGAGAAACAGTTTGGGAGGTGGAACGAGTAAGACTTTTCCACTGATTGCAGGTGGGGTGAGGGGTTCAAGAACAGGAAGAGACGGTCAGCACTCCCCAGGCCTGACCTCCAGCCCCTGCTCTTTGAGCTCTGCCACTTGGGCCACGGGAGCCCCAAGCTTCTTCCAACGAAACAAGATAAAATTGCCTCCTCTGCCTAGTGCACAGAGGGGCGGGAAAATCTGCTGAGGGACTGGTGTCTTTTTGTGTCAGCATACTGCTTGTGACTTACTGAGCTGGATCCGTACCATGGCAGGTAGGAGAGAGGGGTGTAGACGGAGCGGGCTGTCCCGCCACACCGTCCCAGGCCGGCCGTCGGGAATGGCGTGTTGTCTGTGGTCAGGCCAGAGAGAAGACACTCCTGTACGCAGAGAGGAAGTCCCGGCCCAGCTGTGCCACCAGCACAGCCACCCGCAGCGGAGCCGACTAAACGGTGTCTGAGGGAACAGTTTACCTGCCTGCAGGAGCTGGCCCGCGCAGGCTTACTAATGAGACTCTTCCTATAGGCCTTCCTCAGGCCAAATTCCCAGGCACTGCTGGCCGTCCCGGTGCCAGCGATCGGAGAGTCCCATCGGAGGCAGCATATGTCTTCCGTGGCATTTCTTCCGTTCGCACGTGCAGACTGGAGCGCTGCGCCCGTGCGCGTGCCCCTGCACGGCAGCGAGCGGAGCGAAGGGGTTTAGAACCGTCTGTCAATGGCCGCGCCCAAAAACGCACCTCCAGGGAGCATTCAGGACTTAATTCATCTAATTCAGCCAGTGTTCAACGAGGCCAAAGATGTGCGGGTGCTGTGGTGTGCTTCAAGGAAGCAGCTTGACATGGAAGAATTGTGGACATCGTAAGTGAATTGACTTCAGTCGGTCGCTCTGTCACTCCAAGCTCTGCACTGGAAACCTTGGGATGCTCCATTATGCAGCCTGGGGCACGTATGGAAATTTTTTTCCAATATAAAATTTTCCATTGTCTTTTTTCCTTTTTTTTTTTTTTTTCAGATCTTGTGATGCCCAGATAGCTACCAAAATAACCAGTGGCGACCACATCTGGGAGACCAAACAGACACAGGAAAAATACCGCAGAAGGGGAAGATCCATGAAAACAGGAAACATGGAGAGAAGAGTAAAAAGATGTCAAAACAAAGGCAGCCGGGCGGGCAGCGAGGGGAGGAGGCCCGGAGAGAGGCCAATGAGTTCATCCTCCGGCCCGGGTTCCTCAGGGTCTTCAGAGAATTGCAGGGTGACGTAGTGCCACAGCCGCACAAAAGGACCACAGCCTTTTCACCTCTGTTCTGCACAAAAGTCATGGCCTCCTTCAAACCAAATAATAGCAGCAACACCGTCAACTTCCCCCCCCCGTCTGGGCACACCAGCCCCCAGACACGGAGAGGCAGTGTGGTGGGGACTCGGTGCGGTGGGGACTCGGCACGGTGGGGACTCGGCACAGAGGCCCTGTGCCCACTGCGGCCAGCTGGTCACAGAGATGCCCCACATGCCTTCATTCGTCTCCTTTGTCCCCACCACCCTGCACTGACGCTGGGCCAGGCCCATGACACATAGTTGCTCAGTTAGTACTTGACCAAACTGAACTTAAACTGGCTTTGACCCCACCAGCCAGTACTTTTATCACATCCCTCTCATTTCCTGGTCCAAGTTTTCAATTCCAACTAGATCAAAGCCCACACCTCCCACAGCCGAGGGGGGCAGCACCCACAGGACCCTCCTGCACAGTGTGGGTGCCCAGTCCATGCTGTTGATTAATCCATAGATGAGTAGACCTTTAAGAGTTGGATGGAGACCTAAAGTTCATCAAGTCCACCTTCCTCTTACACACAAATCCTCCATACATCATTAGAACAGAGGAACTTTATTTTTTGACAGAGAAACTTCAGTTCATGCATCTCCTGTGCCAGGCTACTTCCCCCTAAAGAGGGACAACTGTGCACCTCCTTCCACGGGCAAAGCAATGGCTAAATGCTCATTTCTGTCGTTTTTCTTCAAAGGACAAAACAGCCAAACACCACCACCTCATTGCTGTTCCTTCTTCCATGTGCAAGTAGCTGCTGGTGCCGGGAAAAGCTCTCCTGCCAGGAGAAAGCACAGCATCCAGACCCAAGCACTGGCGTTCACACCAGTCCTCACCCGGTCGGTCACCTGGCTCAAGGGAAGGAGGGGCGGGAAGGAGACGGCGGGCAGCTCCCATGACATCATGGAAACTTCCTTCTCCACCCTCCAAGCTGGTCCCCACCCGGTCCCAGGGGAGTGGGAAGGGGCACCGGGGGCTTCTCTGTTCTTTCCACAGTCACCCCGGCTGGGTCTTAACACCACCAGTTCCCCTACCCCTGAGTCTGAGAAGGGTGGGGCCACCTGTCCCCAGGATCAATGAGCCCTTCACCACCCCAAATTCACCTGGGCCAGGTGCTGGGCAGGAGGAGCTCCTCTCCGGGCACCTCCAGTCTAAGCCACAGACATCACACCGCGCTGTAAGGTAACTGCTTTCCTGTCTCTCTCCCCTACTGGATTCCAACAGGTCAGCAATGTAATTCTCTGATTCTCCAGTGTCTGGCAAAAAAATAAATAAATACATAAAACTGAAAAACAAATATTTCTTAAAAAGCAAGCAGTTTTTACATATTTGTGCTACAGAAACACTAACCTGAGACATGAACGGAGAGGCCAGTTGGTTACGGCATTTTCCGGCCAAAGAGTCGGTGAACTGGCTTGGTCGTTGGGGGAAACCAGGCATTTGGAGACTAAGACCCGAACCCAGAGCAGACACGACGAGAGAGGAGGGGATGGGTCAGGTTTCTCCCACATCCCGAGGAAATCTTTTTCCCGGGCCTGTTTGGAGTGACAGGAATGGGCGAAGGAGCCAGGGCACCCCGTGCGCGCAGGAGCCCCTCCGGCAGGCAGGCTGGCTGGCAGGGAGGCCCCGGCGGGCGCGCTTCCGCACAAAGCGACCTCCCTCTTGAACCCGTCTCACTTCGGGTTCCTTTGAGAGGGTGCCAGGGTCTCGCTGGCTGGCACGGAGACTGCTCCTTCCCCCCCCCCACCCGCGCGGTGTGTGAAAGGGAAAGGCCGGGCAGAGGAGCCTTTGTCGCCCGGGTGAGTGGGAGGGGCTGGGGGGTCCGACGGTGAGACCCCAACAGAGGAAGGCCCTCAGACAGCTGTCTGCCAAGGCCCCGAAGAATGTCTTTCTTACTTATGAGAAAGAAAACAAACAAACAAACAAAAAGATCTAAGGAGAAGGGAAAGAAAGGTAACCATGGAGCTTTTTCCAAGGAGCCTAAGACAGCTATCTCCGCCAGGCGAGAGTGGGAAAGTTCAGCTTTGTTCTGATGAAGGGACAGGAGGCTATGTGGACCCGAAAGGGGGGGGGGGGGGGGGCGGAATCAGATGCCTCTGGACCGGCCGCAGGAGGCTCTGTCTGGTGTGTTCCCTCGGCCCGCTGGCTTCCCGCGAAGATGAGAGCCTCCCCGAAGACGCCTGCGGTTCTCTGACAGTCCCCGGTCTTGGCTGGGGCTGGGGCCCTGGAGATAAGGGATTAGGTGGGGGGGGGGGGGGGCCTGCTGCGGCCTTCCCGCCGCCAGCTCCACAGGGAATTAAAGTGCTGGGGCTGCGCGGCTCAGTGGAGACCCGCCCCCTGGGCCACTCCCCGCTCCCAAGAAATCTGTGGCCTCTGGATCCCCCAAAGCTGGAAATGAGATCAAGGCCATGGGGAGCTGCCTGGCTGAGCTTCCTGGGAGAAAAGACTCATTCCAACTGGAATGATGGAGAAAGGAAAACAAGCCCCAAGATGAATTTAATTTCCATTTAATCAGTCATGGCAAGTTCCCGAAAAAAAGAACTTGCTTCGTTTTGAAGGGCCCAAGTGATGCTCTAAACCAGCAGGAAAGGACTTCTCCTTCGCTCCTCGTAAAAAGCTGCAAACTACCAGCCAGCCCCACGGGGGTTCAGGGTCGAAAAGCAGAACTCAGCACTTGGAACCTGGGTCTATGTCACGGGGTTTTTTTAAAAAAGTCTATTTATTATTTTTAGAGGGAGGGGGAAGGGAGGGAGAAAGAGAGGGAGAGAAACAACGTGTGGACACGCCCCCTACTGAGGACATGGCCCACAACCCAGGTGTGTGTCCTGACTGGGAATCGAACCAGCGCCCCTTTTGGTTTGCAGGCCGGTGCTCAATCCACTGAGCCACACCAGCCAGGGCATCACAAGGGTTTTTAAAGGGTGTGATCCAAGCAGGGGAGGAAAGTGTCTTTCCAAGTGACTCTTGGCTTATCAGCTCCTGGACAAAAGCGATTTGCCCATGTCCACTTACTTAACAGAAATCAACATGGCACTTCACTCAGCGTTTCAGCCATTGTGGGGTCCGTTCACAGCATCCCGAACTCACGGTGTCTCTAAGGTTTGCAATGGCAAGCCTTGAGGAGCCTGCTGACCTTCTCATCTCCCCTTCTCTTCTCTTCTCTCCTCTTCCTCCTCCCCACTCTCCTCACGTCACCCAGACCACCCAGCCGTTCCCACTCCCACCCAGAGGTCTGCACAGAAGCATGCAGATGGCCGGCGCCCAGCTCACACCAAGGGGACACAACCCAGACAATGAATTCAGGGAGAAAGTGGCTTTCCTTTCCAACAGTCGCTGTGTCGCTTTCCATCACATGAGGCCCAGACTTAAAGCGGGGAATTGGGCAAAATATCTTTGTAAATGAAGGAGGTCAGTGACCCACATTGTAGCCTCCAGGAAATTTTGCTGTGATATCACAGCTCCGAAAGTAACCTGAGCAACACCTTGGAGTTGACAGTTAATGTGATTTGACCTCTAGCCATGCCTTCTAAAGGCCAGACCAAGCTGCAGACTGGGGATACAGGACTAAAACGGACAGATAATAGTTCTCCCCTCACAAACCCACATTCTAATAGAGCCAAAGGATAATATACATGTAAATAAAAGTAAATAGTGCTTATATGAAGAATTTCAGATAGCAGTGCAAACAGTAACAGAAATAAAAGAGGATAACGAGATAGAGATGCGGGTGGAAGGGTGACACTCGCTGACCACTGGACGGCACAGCTGACCCCGCTGAGGACATGGGAATTGACTCGAGACCGCAGGATGAGATGCCCCAGGCTGGGAAAGACCTGGGGGAAGGGGTTGTCGGGCCGAGGGAACGGCAAAGAGTGAAGGGAGAAGTGTCATTTCTCTCCCAACTTCTCCCTGCCAGAGCCTCCCGTCTCATATCCGACCCTTCCCCTAGCACCTACACACACATGCACAGAGACACGCAGCTACTGGAAAACGAGTTCCTCCTTCGAGACCTTAAGACACCCACAGCTCAGGCACATGACCAAAAATCTGAGTGGAAAGCCTGAGACGACCCCCGGGCTGACGCTCATAGCGGTGTACGAGAACAGGGAGGATGTGTTCGTGAGACTGTTGTGCACGGTTTTGTTTCTCCTTCCCCAGTTCTACGTGAACAGCACTGGTTAATAGGGTGCCTTTAAAGAAAAGGACAGGATTAAGAGTTAGTCTGAGGCAAGAAAGGTATCCTGGTGGTTGGAAAACAGAATGATTTCTTTTTCTTTCTTCCTTTCTTCCTTTCTTCCTTTCTTTCTTTCTTCTTTCTTTTTCTTTCTTGTTGGAAAACAGAATGACTTTCTTCCTTCCTTCCTTCCTTCCTTCCCCCATTGGAACAACTCCTCCCTCCTCAGTTCAAGCTGAGTTTCACATCCCTGCACTCGGCCTTGTTTAATCTTCCCGCTTCCTGCATTTCACGTGAAGAGCATACAAAAGGTGACGATAAGCATTTCATTCGACTTGATCATCTTCTAAAAAAAAAAAGAAAGAAAGGAACAAAGGGAAGAAAGAGAAGAGAGAGAGAAGAGGAAGGGAGGGAGGGAGGAAAGAAAGAAAGAAAAAGGGTGAAGAATAAAAGTTGGGAGAGGCCAGACTAAATGGATATGATCTGAATGCATATTTGTGTTACAACTAATGCAACCAGCATCAGAGAGGGACCAAGATCAAATAAATGGTAAAACCTGACAAAGAGAAGAATAGATGGTATGAGGAGCCATCTGTTTTGGAGGACACCCAAATCTGTCTGAATCTGCGAGGCCAAACTACCAGCTATTCTAAGACGCCCCATTCCAAGAGTGGCCTAATGCGAATCTACACAATCACTTTCTCTCACCATCACTTTGGCTGCAACTTTTTTGTGCAATTAAGTAATTTATTCCTTTCTTCAGCCTCCTGATTCTAATGAATCCGAGCCACAAACAAGCCTCAGTTGCTCCTATTCAAGGAGTCTGATTGCATCTGGCAGTGAGTGCTGGAAATCCTGAAGAGAGGAAACAGGGAAGGGGAGCTATTGTTCGGGGGGGGGTAGGGGCAATGTGTGTTGGGGTAACGTGGTGGGGTTTGGTGGGAAATTAGGGGGTAATAGGTGAAGACCTGCCTCTCTTGACCTATAATACATTAGTGTCAGTGAACATTTGGCAGCCTTCAGATGATTAGCAATGAAGATGAATCAAGCAAAAAAGAGGTAGAAATCTGCCTCATCTGAATCTCCAGAACTGCATACATTTGCATGCTGATTAGCTGTTCTTTTGTCTGTGTTCCTAATTATGACACATTATGTCTTCATCATGCAAGATTCTGATCTGTCTTGTTCAAAATGCATGTAGAAAAAAGTGCTGTTTATTGATTCAACATGTAACTTTTATTTTTATGTTTGCTTTAATTAAATACATATTTGATTGCCTTTGACTGCTGTCTTTTTTTTTCCTTTTTTTGCTGTTATTTTTCATCTTGTTGACAAACACACAGGTAACCTTCTTTTATCGTTCTCAGATTGTTTGGTGCGCACAGCCTCTTCCCCCCTCTGCCCCCCTCTCTCTCTCTTTCTCAGGTGCTCACTTTCATTTTCTTGAAGAGGCAAAACAAAAGAGGAGAAGAAAACGAAACAGCATGCTGGCACCCGGCGGAGGGGCGCCAGGATGCCCCGAGGAGGGAGGGAAATGGCCCCGACCCCAACGAGAGCAAACAAATGTTTGCGCCTCTGGGCAAGGGCTTTTCCGGAGGGCGGTGGGCAGCGACGGGGGTTGCAAATAACATGGTCCTGACAGAGAAAGAGACCCTCTGTCCTTCCCAGTTCTCCCCCCACATCGATGACGCAGACCGGTGAGCAGGTGGTAAAAATGCCCGCCTCCCGGGTCAAGCCTCCGTTTTTCCCACGTGGCCCAGAGGCTCCACTGGCACGTCCGGGACAGGAAGGGACAGTGCTCTTCCAATGGGCTCTCCTCAGCCCCACGTATCCCCTCTCTCAGAAGTGGAAGTGGTAAGGGAAACTCAGTCTCTGTCCGTGCTGGACCCCAGAGATTCCCCACCCCCCAAGCAGTCAAGAAAACCGCAGCCCCGGGAGCAAGGTCACTGGTCACAGAACCCTGGGATGAAGGGCCTGCAGCCTTCTCTACTGACATGCAAAATGTACGAGCATGAGCCCGCTGCCGGCTGGGGATACGCCCTCCAAATTGGGGGTTCTTTCCGTGGGGGTGGGAGTGGGGAGCAGTGCAGGAAGAAAGGGAAAGGAGAAGGTATTTCTTTCCTGTTGGTATAGCGCCCCCTCCAACCCCGCAAGTCCTGATGGCCTTCTCACCCTCCTCCACCCAGGGCTCTGCCGAGCAGCTGTAGTCAGCACCAAGCTATTTGGTGAATCCAATCAAGACACTTAGAACGGGAACGAGCATCACGGAGGAAGAGCCGGATGCAGGAGTAATTGAGTGCACTGAGGGCCCGTAGATGCTCAGAAAGAAAGCGGGGCCCAACCAAATGCAAATGGCTCCTCACTGAAGAGGCACAATGCCCACCGCTCTTCCCTGCTAATGGGCGATGATTGGCTGGAAACGTACTCAACAGCTCTGCCCCCAACATCTACCCCCACAGTGAGAGATGATGGAAATCCATATTCATGAGAAAGCAAACAGCCATGTTTACTGGGTGCGGGAAGGGGGCAGGGCTGGCCTGGCCAAGACTGGGGTCCCTGGAGAGTGATAATGAGGCTGGGAGTGGAGAGAACAGTGCGGGTAAAGCCCCACCCCAGCCCTCCCTCCAGTACACAGTCTGCTGAACCCGGGACGAAAGAGGATTCCCGGTGTGCAAGTTTACCTAGGCAGAATTTCCCCAGCGACAGCGGCCTCCAGGTGTCCATCTGGGGGCCACTGTCTCAAAGCACCTCGTGTAAAAGTGCCCACTCACTGCTCACCACAAACCCGCCCTCCAAGTACAGCGTATCAAGCCCACGTGTAGGAATTGATGCAGAGCAAATGGTCACGAAGGGGACAGGTATGCACAGACGTCTGGAAATCCATTTCGGAATCTCCCCACCACACTCTGGGCTGTCCACGCTAAAAATAAGGGCTATCGGGAGTTGTGCTCAGCTGAACACCATCTGTATTAGTCTGCTGAGGCTGTCATAACAAAATACCACTGCCTGGGTGGTCCAAATGACAGAACTTGTTTCCACAATCTGGATGCTGGGAGTCCTAGATCAAGGTGATTGGTTGGGATCCTCCTGCGGTCTCTCCCCTGGGCTTGTACGTAGCTGCCTTTTTGCTGTGACCTCACAGGGTCTTTCCTCTGTGCCCGCCTATCCCTGGTGTCTCCGTGTGTCCTCATCTCCTCTTCTTAGCAAGACACCAGGCAGACTGAATTCGGGCCACCCAAATGGCTTCCTTCTAACCTCATTCCCTCCTTAAAGGCCCTGTCTGAAAAACAGTCATATTCTGGGGAAAACAGTCATATTCCAGGGTTAAGGCTTCAACCCATGAATTTTAGGGGAACGCAATTCAGCGCCAAACAGTGTCCTCCTGAAACCCACATTCAGCGGAACCTCAGAATGTGACCTCATTTGGAAATGCAGCCTTGGCAGATGCAATTCGTAAAGATGAGGTGCTACTGAATTAGAGTGGGCCCTAAACTCAGTGACTGGTGCTCTTGTAAGAAGAGGAGACACCGGTAAACACAGACACACAGGGCACACGCCATGCGATGACAGTGGCAGAGACCGGAGTGATGTGGTGACAAGCCAAGGAATGCCAAGGGAGACGAGGAAGGGGCAAGGCAGGACTCTTCCCTCGAGCCCACGCAGGCACGACGGCCCTGCCGACACCCTGTGTGCAGACCTCCGCCCCACAACTGAGAGAGAGTACGTTTCTGCGGCTGTAAGCCACCTCCTTTGGGGTCGTTTGTTGTACCAGCCACGGGAGACTAACACAAGCCTGACGACCGAAACCCACGGGAAAACCCCCAGATCTCCGTGCCGAATGAGAGGACCACTGGAGCCGACCACCGCTCAAAACCCGATGACCGCAGGTGCCCCAGCACGAACCGGTCTGCATTTCTGCTCCATTCTCTGCCTCCCCAAATGTGCCCTCTGGTGCAGGGGCCAGGGAGCAGCAGCAAGGTTGGAGAGCGTCCCCGTCAAGACACCAGATCCTCGGTCGGTCGTCGGTCCACCGGCTGTCTGAGGTCAGAGCCCAGAGAAATACAGAGAGATGGTCGTGTCCCGTCAAGTCAGAAACCCACACGATAAACCCGCGCAGACAGCCTTTCATCCGGGGCTTGGGCGCAGAGGCGATGCCGTCGCAATGAAGCTTTAATGGCCGCCAGCGAAATGAGGAGACTAAAGCCTGAGCACCGAGCTTTTATGAAGCTGAATGTGCTTAATTCAAAGGACGCCCCTTATTCTGAGATCATGCCATTTTATATCTTTTATGCTTCAGTGTTCTACCTATTATGACATGATGGCAATAAGAGACGGTAAGAATGTTTCTAATGTAGACTCTTAGCAAAATTAAAAGCTGGCAATTCTCTGGCTGGGCCCCCAATTAAGGAATAAAAATCCGTGACCTCCTACTTTTCCAGAAGCCTCTCCACATTCCCCACTTCCTTGGTACTAATGCATAAATCTTGCATTTCATTTTCCACCCACTTATATTTAGTTCTGCAATTGTTCTCGGATTCGTTCTAAAGAAATTGCAAATAGATCCTTATCTCCCAAGGATAAGAACGGTGACTCTTACAACTTCTATTTTACTTTTACACAGCACAGAGCAGCACACTCCACAGTCGCCCAGAAAACGCTGAATAGATAAACAAAAGCATAAGCAGATAAAGTTGGTACAAGCTACCCTAGATGTGTTCCATGGGCCCGGGACAAGGCAGGAAATTTGTAAATTGGTGATGGGACACGGGAGCCTCTGGAGTCCCTTGCTACCGCTGCCACTGCCTGTGGTTTCTTAGTTTTGGGGGGAAACTACTAGGGAGAGAAATGGACCTCGAGTCCATTGAAATGACATTGAAACGGGGATGGCCATGACCACGGGCCGAGAAAAATTGTGGAGGCTTCCATACTGAGACTGGCCCCAAGTATGAGGCGGCTCGATACCCCACCAGGATCCAGCTGCTCCTCGCCCGCCACCTTGCCCACGCCGCCTTCATCCTCACCTCACGGATGCACTGACCTCCGTGGTTGTCAGAATAACAGTCCCCCAAAGGTGAACACATCCTAGTTCCCACCATTTGTGAATGTGCCATCTTACACATAAAGGGACTTTGCAGCTGCGATTAAATTAAGGATCTCGAGACAGGGAGATTATCCTGGATTATGCAAATGAGCCCAATAGACCGGTCAGGGTCCTTATACAGAAAGAGGAGGTGGGTCAGCATCAGAGAAGGAAAAGTGACAACTGGAGAGAGGAGGGGGAGAGAGCGGTTTGACGATGCTCCCCTGCTGGCTTTGGAGAGCAGGACGAAGCCGCCAGCGGAGGAGAGCAGGAGGGCTTTAGAGGCTACAACAATCAGAGGACGGACTTTCCTCTGGAGCCTCCAGAAAGCACGCAGCCCTGCTGACGCCTCAACGTTAGGGTCGGACATCCACAACTATCAAACAACAGATGTGTGTGTTGCTCCGAGCCACTCGGTTCGTGGCAATTTGTTACAGCATCAATGAGAAACTCATGCACCCTCCCCACTGGCCCCTGCTTCTGCCCTGGTCCTGAAGAGCCACCTATTTCTAAGCAAAAGGCCAGAGCGATCCTTGTAAATCCTAAGTCAGATCGTGCCCCTCCTCCTCTCACTATCTTCCTGCCGCACCCTGTCTCAGAGTAAAACAGAAAGTTCTTAAAATCACCACAAGGTCCTACCTGGCGTCACCATCATAACTTCTGAAGCTTCTCCTCCTGCCGCTGCCTCCCACCCACTCCGCTCCGTCCGCACTGGTCTCCGTGGGGTCTGGGCATTCTCCCATCTCAGGGCCTTTCCACCTGCTCTGCCCTCGGTCGAGAGGCCTCCTTCCCCAGACATCTGTGGGTGAGACTCAGCCTCCTTCCGGTCTTTGCTCAATGGCACCTCCTCAGCGAGGAGGCCCTATTTAAAACCGAAAGCCCCTTCCACTCCCAGCCAACGTGCCCTACCTGAGGTTTCTCTATGGTGCGCAAACTCTCTGACGAACCACATGCATTCCTTATCTGCTTATTTCCTGTCTTCAATAAAACTCGTACTTTGTAAGCACCTGATGTAGCTCTGCTCTATCTACAGCCCCAAGACAATGCTAGGCACATAGTAGGTGCTCTATAAATATCTCCTAAATGGATGATAACCCTCTGGCAGCGTTTCCCTTCAGGAGCCCCGAGACAACGTAACTAGTGCTGATGACAGCAAACACACTGATCACAGCCACGTCACTCGGCACTTACTAAGGGCCAGGCACTGCGGTAAAGGCTTAACATGTACGAACTGTCAGTCAAACTCAGCAGCTCCTCACACGGGGTCTTCAGGGAACTCGAGGAGCAACGAAATTCAAAATGGTGGGGTGGGGATTGCTGGTTTGATTAAGGTCCCACCTGGTTCGGGGCAAAGAGAGGAAACTGTTTACTGGGCAAACCTGACGCCCTCCCTGGAGCGCTGATACAACAGAGACAGAGCCAGTAAGCTCCAGCTCTGGAAAGGTCTGACCCCGACGGAAGGAGACTTGACTTGGGGTGGCGAACCCATGATACAACATACAGATGATGTGGTACAGAGCTGTATATCTGAAACCTATATGATTTTATCAACCAGTGTCACCTCGATAAACTCAGGATTTTTAGAAAAAAGAAAATGTCTCAACTATAGTAGGGAAGTGCGCAGAATTGCTAACTGATTTACAAAAAAAGAAAAATCGAAGTCGCCTCCTAATGTGGAGAAAGAAGACAAGCTCACAGAAATAGGGGACTTCAGCTCAGCGACCCACCCTCGTCCAGAGCGGCCAAACCCTCCCCACCTCTCATGTTAGAGACCCAAATGTTGGGGTACAGGTACCTAAGAGGATAGATGGGGCAGAGAGCCAAGGAAGGCACACAAGGATGAGATGGATCTGTGAGGTCTCTTGTCCCCCAAAGAGTCCCAGCTGGGGAAGCACCACCCATGGGGCCCATGTGTGCACCTGTGGTCTGATGGGGGAGGCGCCCCGGATATCCCTCCTTTCTGACTCTCGTGGCGGGTGGGGGGCAATGCTTCAGGCGGCACCAGAAACCCCCCCCCCCCCCGACAATGGCTCCCCTCACAAGCCTGCCCATCCCTGGAGGGAAGGAGAAGGAATCCCACCTTGAGCCACACTCGGGGGTGGGTTTCCCTTGGTCGGCCATTGGAATCTCAGTAGTCGCTCTGGCCAATAAACAAACGAGGGAAAAGGTTCGGCGAGGTGTAAAAATAGATCCGCACAGGGCAGACAACTGCGCATTCCGTATATTTACCTCTTCTAACAAACCGATACCTGGGGTGACATTTATTAATAAACGGCATTACCAGGTGCCTGATACGTGGCTCACAGAAATTAATTACGCAGCCCGTGGTAAAACCATAACAAGCCTGCAGTGCTGCAACATTTGTGCTAATTGAAAATGAGATAAGTGCTGTGGGTGCAATTTGCATTCAGTACAGTGTATTAATTATCTTCGGTCCTCCTCATGATAAATATACCTGACTGAATCCCTCTCCTAATTTGCCGGGTAATGGAGTCGTAAGCGGATTCCCTCAGGTAACCAAAGGAGGGCCCCGCGTGGTGGGCAAGGCGGAGGCCTTCCGCTTCTCCGGTGCTTCCGCGAGCTTAGCTCACGCCCTTCCGTTTGTTTGCCTTGTGTCGCTCCTAGGAGCAGAGAGACGTCGCCTGTGACACTCACCCAACCTCCCAGCCTCGGGTCCAAATCCTTCCCTCCTCATCCACCAGGCAGGCCAACTATCCTCAGATCAGAAAGTGCTCAAAAACATGCAGGAACAGGAATGTATTTCAATCCATTTAATGTCGCCCCTGTACACTGAATATTTTCTCTGCAAGGAAGGCCTTTGGCTAGTCGCTGCCCTTGAATTAATTCGGGAGTTAATTGCATTCAATTCTAAATGAACACAAACTAAAACTTGCACTGTCATCATAAGGATCAAGAAAACACAGGTTTAAGGAAAGTACGCAGGTGCAGCAATTAATGGCCGGGGATGACGGTTTGGAGAGAGCGCTCCACACCCAAGGTGAGACGCACAGCAGGGGTGCTCGGTCCCACCCAACGAGGATGGCCTGCCTTTCTGGATGGAGAGAGGGAAGGAGACGTTCGGTTATCGTGACCGGGAGTTCCCCGACCACCCAGGGCTGGCGCATCCACAAAGCCTTCACCGTTTCTTCAAACTCATTGATGTGTTCCTCCCGCCTTCACACACTGAGCAGCAGCGTGGACTGAGGCAGAGGTGACAACAATGGCAATGGCAGTTATCATGAACCGAGAGCTCGCCACGGGTCAGGCACCAAGTTAGGGACCTGACCTGCATCACCTGAATTACTGCTCAAGCCTTCCGCACTCCCTCTGTCTGAAGAACCCGCTCCCCTCCCTCCCCGCACACGGCCGAGCAACTGTGCACGAGAACGCCTCGCCCGCTCCCCACTGGGCAGCATCCCAGCCTGCAGTCACCTCGCCCGGTTGTTTACCTGCCCACTCCCTGATCAGCATGCAAGGTCCTGAGTGCAGAGCTCTAGCCTCCTTCTTCACCCCTACTATGTGACCAGCACAGAGTAGGACACTCAATAAACATACATAGAATGAATGCGAACGTATAATCATCACCTAAAGTAAGCCAACCAAACTCAGTGTATGACCCAGTCCAACCAGTGCAGAAAGCATATTCTCAGGTCAGTACATCTGCGCGGCGCCCCAGCCCCACCCGCAGCACTCAGCAGGGCCAGGAACCCTGCACGAGGGCCGGGAACCCTGCCCGAGGGCCCGAGGCACAGGAGGGCCTGCCCTGAAATCCCTTCCACTTGCCAGAGGGGAGGCTCCAGCCTGATTCTAAGAGGAAAGTACGGCTGGAAGTACCCGCAAGCTAAAACGAACCCAGAGCCCGAGGAAGGAAGAGGTATTTCTGACACTCACACTAGAGAGAGAGTTCTTCTGAGGGCAGAGAAGACACTGTGCAGTGTGCAGTCACAGCCTCACAGGAAGGAGATGCTGCCGGCCCGCAGGCACTTCCGTGGGCCTCAGAAACAGGTGGGCGCCCCTCTCCAGGCACCGCGGCCCAGGAGGCCACGGGGTTCAGTGAGGGGATCCAGGCTGGATTTCCGCCCTCACTGGCCCCCTCAGGTGGGAGTCCCCACACAGAGCATGACCTGCACCGTCCGTCCTGGGGGCAGCCCTGCTTAGGAGATGCCAGCGACTGTCTCCTCCTCAAGCCTCTCCCAAGTTCAAGTGAAATGTGGCCAGATGATGCCCATGGAGTCTGTTGGGGTGTGGTCCTGGTCCCCAGCTCTCAATCCCCTGGAAAATGTCACCACATCTGGGGCAACTTTTTGCTAGGGCATGCCTCAGCATGACAAAGGACAGTGACGGCTGGGTCTCTCCTCAGAGAAGGGTGACAGATTTTATTTCAGCTAAATGAATATAGTCTCAGCTCTGGTAAAAAGAACCGAACGCTTAAAACGTCCCTTCCTTCCCGTATGGACAGACTCATATCTGTCCACTCCCCCCAAATTCATAGTTGGAAGCCCCAGCCTCCAATACGGTTGTAGCTAGAGACTGAGTCCTCTGAGAGGCAGTTACGGCTAAGCGAGGCCATAAGGGTGGAGGCCTGGTGGGAGAGACTTGGTGTCCTGAGACGCAGAGACAGTGATTGGCGGCTGCCCCACCAGGGGAGGGGACAGCAAGGAGGAGGCCGTGTATGAGCCAAGAGAAGGGGCCTCAAACAAACCTCCCTTGCTGGCGACCTGACCTGGAACTGCCAGCCTCCAGGGCTGTGAGGAACGGATGCCTGTTGCTGGAGCAGCCCAGTCTGTGTGCTCTGTCGTGGCAGCCTGAGCTAAGACGCCGCCCTAAACATTGGTGACGCCGAGCTGCCCTGGGAAGGGGCCGCTGTGGACAAAAGGAGAATGCTTCGTAGGGTGTCGAAAACTAGCGCCGGGAAGGAAAAAGCCAGACAAGCAATGAGTCGGAGAAGGCTTTCTTCAGAAAGTTGTACTGGAGAGCCCGTTATTTAAATTTATATCCACCGTAAATTGCATTTATATTTCAATGTAATATATTCTCAACATGGTAGTCAGATTGGTCTTGAAACATGTCAGATACCATCCCTCACGACTTGCCAAGGCTCCACCTCCCTCCAAGTAAAAGGGTGCTCCCAGGGTGCGCCGGGTCCTACAAGGTCCCCCGTGACCTGGCCCAGGCTCCCTCGCTGACCTCACCCCCCACCAACCTCCCCTCAGCACACTTTGCCCAGCCATGCTGACTTCCAGCGGCTTCTCAGACATTGCCCAGCCCGCACCTACCTCCGGGCCTTTGCGTCTGCTGCTCCTTATGCCTGAAGGCTCTTCCCTCACTTCCTTTCTCTCTGCTCAGAGGTCACGGTACCGGTCTTCCCTGAGCATTCGGTGTACAACAGCAACCCACAACCCCTACACACACACACACACACACACACGCACACACACTGCATACCCTTCCTACCTGATCCTGCCTTATTTTTCTCCGTAGCAGTCCTCAGCACCTCACATACTATTTGCTTATTAATTTGTTAAGTGTCTGCCTCTCCCTAAAATGGACTTCACACAGGCAGAGAATTATTTGTTTTTTCTTATATCCCCAGTAATTTCAATAGTGTTTGGCACCTGAGAGATACTCAATAAGTATTTCTTTTTTAAAAAAATATTATATTTATTTTAAGAGAGGGGAAGGGAGAGAGAAAGAGAGGGAGAGAAACATCAATGTGTGGTCACCTCTGGAGCACCCCCTACTGAGGACCTGGCCTGCAACCCAGGCATGTGCCCTGTCTGGGAATTGAACCAGCAACACTTTGGTTCACAGGCCAGTGCTCAATCCACTGAGACACCCCAGCCAGGGCTCAATAAGTATTTCTTAATAAGTGAAAAATGCACATGATTATAAGGTAGCAGGTAACAGCAGTTACATGTTGTGAGAGACGAACTAAGCTTTTTGTGTCTACCACATGTATATATGCTGGAGATTAAGCTAAACTCTTCGCAAACCAGGAACAGAGCTCTAAATACATCATCTCTCTAGTCTTTACCATAACCATTTCAGGCAGGTGTCATTAGGCCCATTTTACAGGTGAGAACACTGAAGCAAGTCCTCTGCCCAAACTCACAGGACAGCAGCAGCGACGAAGCCGGGGAGGGTCTGAGCTCAGGTCTGTCTGTCTGTCCCCGAAGCCTATGCCCTTCACCACACAACACACCTGCTGATAGGTTCTGAAAGCCGGTGTGGAAGCCACACACCTGTAAATTCACTCTTCACCGAAATATACCAGGAGCGTTCACCATTTAATGGGAACTCGCAATAAATTCCAAATTGTTTATTTTTTAAATAATGCTTTTTATGACATAGCCCTCTAATGTATCTATTTTTTATAAAATATGTCAGCTTTACCTTAAACCAGGATATGCCCATTATTCAAAAATGACTTTCATTTCCCTTTATTTTTTTAAAATGTTTACTTTTTTATTTATTTTTAGAGAGGGAAGGGAAGGAGAAAGAGAGAGAGAGAGAGACATCAATGTGTGGTTGCTGGGGGCCGTGGCCTGCAACCCAGACATGTGCCCTGACTGGGAATCGAACTTGCGATGCCTGGTTCACAGCCCGTGCTCAATCCACTGAGCTACACCAGCCAGGGCTTATTTCCCTTTATAATGTAACATGTGACATTTCTGCCAGAAGGCCGGCCTTCCTGATTAGGTTTTGCTCAGGCTAGCACCGACGCGGATCTGCACCCCTCCAGTCCCACCAACGGACCGGGAGGGACGGGAACAACCGTCGCACGTGGGCTGAAAAGCTCACCGGGCGTTAAACCGTTTCCAAAAAGATGCATAAAGAACATGGTGTCGAAAAGGTCAAGAAGAGGATTTCTTGTTGAAAATTATCATCTATCCTGTTCCGTTAAACATAAGCAGAAAACCACGTTTTTGCCGGGCGTCTCCCTATCCTACCACTTCATCTAAAGTCATTGCAACTAAAGGCACAGAACAGCACGAGGACTCACGGACTCCAGGGGTTGTCCTGGCTGAGCCGCGGGGCTCAGACATCGTGCGCCGCGCACTGTACGACACGTGAGCGTCCCCACTTCCAAAGGAGGAGACACACCGTCCAGAGGCCAGGAGAGCAGAGTGAGCCCGGGGGTAACTCACGTGCACCCGGCCCAGCTCCCAGATCCTGAGTTCAAGGATCAGATTTGAATCTTTAAACATTGCTCCCATTCTTCAGTGCCCATTTCACACCATACAAAAACAAACAAAGTACTCCACTGAATGCCATACTATTTATTCCGTTCACCTCGTTCGGGAAAATTCACACAGCAGAAACAACAGCCAATGGACTGGGTTCCGCCGAAGTGCCTTCCACTGCTGTTCACGGAGAATGCTTGGAGCTGAGAAACGTCTCTGTGATCGAAAAAGCTACTGACGACGAGTCTGTTTCAAGCAAGTGTCTTTGGAACAAGATTTCTCAACGCCTTTAATATGCTAATAGGCCTCTTTGGTCCCCAGATCAGGGACAAAGATGGCGTTCCTCTAATGTGTGTGACAATTCATTTTAACAGGACCCTAAGAACTGCTGTTCCCTAGCCAGGGTTTTATTTTAGGGAGCACTGTTTAAGGAGGTACATCAAACACGCCAGGCTTTAAGAAGGTTACAACTTATGTGAGGGGCAGTATGAGTTACACTGTGTCCCGCTCAAAAGGTATGTTGAAGTCTGAACCCTTGTAACCTGTTCATATGACCTCGTTGGAAACAGGGTCTTTACAGACGTGATCAGTCAAGACGTAGTCATAGGGTGGGCCCCTAGTCCAGTGAGACGAGTGTCCTTATAAGGAGAACTCCATGTGAGGAGACAGAGATGCAAACGGAGAAGACCCATGGAGACAGAGACAGAGACAGAGACTGGAGTTGTGTTGCCATAACCAAGGAAGCCCGCGAGCGTCAGCAGCTGGGAGACGCAAGGACGGATCAGCTCCTAGGGGCCTCGGAGGGAGCATGGCCCTGCCCACAGCTTGGTTTCTGACCCCCGGCCTCCAGAATACTCACTTGTCTGCCACTGGAAGCCCCTTTGCTAGGGCAGCCCTGGGAAACTCATACAGGAGGATGAGATGCGGGAATGACTGGCTCGAGAACGGAGGCTAAAATACCGACAAGGGCTGAGGGTGGAAGGAAGCCGTGTAGAAAAGTGTCGGAAAGGGAGTGTGCAAAACAGAGACGCAGGGCTCGAGAGGAGGAGAGCCCTCTCTCTGCTGGCTGGGGCGGTCAGCAGTGGCTTCCGGAGGGATGTGGGGAGACGTAACACAGACCCCCTGAATTACTGGGGGAGTCACACACACACACACACACACACACACAATTTGATGGAGTCACTGGAATAGACTAACACCTCTCTTCTGAGAGATTTCTCCCTGGGCACCTGAGGGGTCATCCATCTGTCTTGCAGGCATTATGAGAAACCCAGTAACTTCTCAAAGGCATCCCAAGTGAATTTTAGAAAATACATGTTTTCCACTTTTTCTTCCCACTTTTCCACTTTTTCTTTTTGTGTGAGCTTTGTGTTTCTGGGTCAGTGTGCATGTCATTAAACGAAGAGCTAAATAAGAATAACTACACAATCATTCTAGGTCAAGCCAGTTACACAACGATCCCATTTCCATAGGGAGGCCCAGAATAAAAGAATGTGTCTTGGAAACTTTGGAATAAAAAATCTCTATTGAATAAAATAGCAGTTAAGGTTCGCGTGGGGGAAGGGAGAGGCATCATGAGAACCTTCACTTTCAGCATGAAATGCATCTGTTAAATAGACCTACTAATGGTGTTATTGTAGCTAAAAACAGCGACTTGAAAATGTTGTGTACATTATTACTGTCATTATCCACCAACTGTAAGAATGCTATGTTAAAACTAACTCAAAACACCTCGAGGAAGGTAATTGCTACTAATGGATCTGAAGTGTGCAAAATTGGACATCATTACCCCGTCCTCACATTGTGGGGCTGGGGACGCGACTGGAGATGGCGGTTAGTAGGCTCACTCGTCTTTCAATCAGGACTGAGGTTTGAGGCAAGGGCCAGCCTTGCTCTCGCTCTGTAATGAAGGGAAATTCCATGCCGGAGAATATTGCAGGCAAGTGTTCGTGGGGCAGAGCCAAGGGCAAGAGAGGGAGTTATAGCGCCACTTTCCAGACTTCCCCACGCCGATTCGGTTGCGGGGGAGGGGACGGGAGAACAGAGAGCATCTTCTTTTTTTTTAATATTTTATTTATTTAGTTTTAGAGAGAGAAGGGAGGGAGAAAGAGAGAGAGAGAGGAACCTCAATGTGCAGTTGCTGGAGGTCATGGCCTGCAACCCAGGCATGTTCCCTGACTGGGAATTGAACCTGCGACAATTTGATTCGCAGCCTGCACTCAATCCACTGAGCTATGCCAGCCAGGGTGAGAGCATCTTCCTACATCGCAAATCTTCCAGGTGTGCATTTGTCAGATCAGTTGCCACGGAAATGAGTTAGGCACTGCTGACCCTGAAACGCAGGGGAATGACCCAGGTACGAGGGTCACAGAAGCTAAATAGGTCACATCGAGGCATCTGCTTGCTCCCAGCCAGCTGCACCCCGACAAGCCAGTGACCCAGCTCTTCCCAGAGACACGGTGGCTGGAGGCTCTGGGAGGACGTTCCCAGCCTCTGTCAGTGTGGAGAGTCACGCACGTCCCGATGTTTGGCCAACCTGCCTCCACTGGGATCAGTGCTCTGTCTGCTAGAACCTCTCACCCTGCCCCCCACCCCCCATGCTCCTTTCTCCAGCGCTGAGAACAATTTTTCTAAAAACTGTTCTTATATGTGTCCCAAACCTGCAAAGTCAATGTTCACCAACAGTACATGCACATTCAGGTGGAAGCTCCCCTCTTCTGCCCAGCTCTCCAGGATATCCCCCACCCCACGCCCACCAGCAAGCAGAAAACAGTCAAGAAAGGTGGTGTTGCCCAGGAACTCCAGCCTCTCACTACGAGTCTGACAATTTGGGTGCGATTCCCTCATTCCTGTGGCCAAAATACAGGAGTACAGAAGGGCCAAACACCCAGAAACTACTTCTGTAATCTCTGACCAAGAGAGGGCTGCCGAAATTCTAAACTTAAGTTTTTATTTATGTTTATTTATTTATTTTTACCTCACTTGAGGATTCTTTTTTATGGATTCGAGAGGGAGAGGAAGAACATTGATCGGCTGTCTCTCCTGTGTGCCCTGACGGGGGGTCGAACCCACAACCCTTCTGGTGTATAGGACAATGCTCCAACTGACTGAGCCACCCAGCCAGGGCCTAAACTTAAAAAGTTTTCCAATGTCCTTCAGACACACAAGAAATTTCTTCCCAACCCCAATGGCTTCAGGTGAGGAAGACCCCCAGCACCCTTCCCATGGAAGGAAGCCTGTGATCTTGAACCTCTGAATCGGTGGCTTTGCCTCCAGTGAAGCACCAAGAGGCCGAGTGAGAAGCAGAGGCCTCAAGAGTCAAAGAGTCTTTCCTGTTCCCTGGGCGAGGCTTCCCACTGGCAAAGGGCATGGTGGGGGGGGGGGGGGGCCGGGGGGGGGATGTGAGACAAGGGACAGAGGAACGTACCCAAGATGACATGAATTTACAGGAAGAAATGTGACAACACACTCTGGCTTTTAAAACAATTTTCTTATGTGATACCCCACTATAGAGAATATAGCTTATCCATTTCATCATCGAGTTATCTCTTTGTTGTTCGACAATGACTTCTTTAGCTCCCGCTAGCAGGGTTGGTGTTCTAACAGTGCCCACCCACAAGAGAGGCGGACGCCCGGTGAACACACTGCCAACAGCACGTGTTCTGACACGGGAAGGTGGACAACCAGCGTATGAGTACATGGCAGGTCTTGACTACTTTTTTTACAAGGAAAAACTAGGTAGGAAAGGACGGTAAGTTGGAGGCTCTTTCAAACAGGGCTCAGATCAAATGAAAAGGACCAAAGGAAGTGAGGTGTCAGGGGCCAGAGCCAGGGGGCAGAAGCCTGCGGCTGGGGCGGGGAGTGTGCTTAGGGAGGGAGCAGAGGCAGCGACGCCAGGTGACCAAAGCACAGCACGGCAGAGCATGACATGGGGGACAGCAGGGAGGTCAAGGGGAAGGAGAGTCAGTCGGGCTGTACAACCCCAGGAGGACTCAGGGTTTTGTTCGGAGGGAGGTGAGAAGCTGCCGGAAGGTTTGAGCAGGAGAGGGATGCGCTGTGACCTGTTTTACATGGGTCACAGTGACTGCCGCGTGGAGAACAGACACGCCAGGGGCCAGGGTGGGAGTGGGAGCCCACTGGGAAAGCCGTCCCCACACCCAGCTGAAGGACTCGGAGGACGGCAGGGGGAGGGCGAGGAGGAGTGGATGAGAGGCCAGCGAGGCTTGCACGTGGCGGGACCTGAGGTGTCAGAAGAGCGGAGTCTAACACCTGTGTGGCAGCAGTGACCGGGAGAACCAGCAAGGACCCAGCCTGTCCTGCTCCAGCACCAGCCTCATGACCGGGTCCCCCATTCGCAGCCCCTCTGGGCCCCCTCATCTCCAAAGCGAGAGGGCTGTGCTTAGGAATCCCAAAGTTCTCGTGGACTCTGGCATTTTTCACTCCAAGTTTGGCATAAAGATTATAAAGCAGATCATTTTCTAAATACTCAGCTGTTACCTCAGTGTTCTTAGGGTTCAGTAATTCTCTTTCCAAACACCTATATGGTCACCATGCATTTCAACGGTCTCTTCTTCCATTTGTAGTTAACCCAGAGCCCAGCGCACAGAGGCTCTGCCTGTGAGCGGGGCAGCTCTCCCGATCACTACCAACACCTTCATGTGACACTTAGACCTGCTGCCAGATGTCCAGTTCATTCTGCCATCGATTTTTCTTTTATTGCCATCAGTGTCATCAGGCATCTCCCACACCCTGAAGTGAGCTGGGATGGACCGAACACCCACAACATTGAAGACACTAACCCAACGGGCAGGGCTGGGCTGCAGTGCTGAGCAGGGAGGGGCGTCTGAGTGGGTGCCGATCTTTTAAGCGGTCACATCGTTGCTGAGGGTTTTCTTGGTAGAGGGACTTTTCCTTCCTTTTGCAGCTGGGGACTCAGACAGTGCACATGGAGAACAAAAGGACCCATGACAAAGCTTCCAGAAGTTTCCCACAATAGGGTCTGAAATGTCTGTCAGCGGCTAGGCGTGGTGTTTTAACTTCTAGTTCCAAATCGGTGTATATAAAATATTCACCGTGTGCCAACAGAGAAAATATTTGGAAAACCTGTTCCTAGATTTATCATATTTATTATACAGACAGAGATAATGAAAAAGAAAACAGGGAACAATGTACTTCCTATTTTCCTCTAGAAATAAATTCCTTTTCTTCTTTCTTTTTTTTTAAGGTTTTTATTTATTTTATTATTTTTAGAGACAGGGGATGGGTGGGAGAAAGAGCAGGAGAGAAACACTGGTTGGTTGCCTCTACCGTGTGCCCCAAGCGAGGACCAAACCTGCAACCCCGGTGTGGTGCCCTGACCGAGAATCGAACCAGTGACCTTGTTTTGTGCTCTGTGGGAGACACCCAAACCACTGAGCCACACCGGTCAGGGCTCTTCTTTCTTTTTAATTTTGGCAGTAGCCCAAAATCATTCCACAGCCCTGTCTTCCTCTAGGCCGGCCCAGTCCTTGATTCACCGCCCGCTGAGCAAGTCCTGTGCTCTCTGGAAGGAGGGACAGGACACGGGGGGAGCCACAGGAGGCCTGCTGATGAGACGAAGGGGCCGAGAAACAGCAAGCTGACTGTGGTGGTCCCGCTGAGGGTATCCCTGTGCTGTTTACCATTGCACTTGACTTTCATGGTACAGGTTCCATGGAGAAACCATCCCAGAGTACCAGCTAAGACTGAGCCCCTTTGAAGATCCAGCTTGCCTTTGCATCACGTCTGCTGAAGCAAGTGAGGAGGAGAGGGGGCGTTCCTCCTGCTCCGTTCTGGGTGGGTTAAAACATACACACACACACACACACACACACAACACAACACACTTATAGGAATGGAGAAGGAGAATTAATATCATTCCCCCCTGCTAGTTCAAGCTCCTCAGGAAAAGAGAAGGTTGGGTGTCAGGGAAGGGAATATGGGACCTCATAAGAATAAGCAACATTTTACACAGCAGCCAAAGGAAGGAACAAGGGAAAGAGAAACAGAAAAGGAGATGATACTGCATTAACCTCCTTCCGTTTCCTTGAAAACACATGTCACAGGGAAGAAGCACGTGGTTAGTTCTGCACAACTCATCATGACTCGGGGAAAGCACTCCAAAAACCTACATCCTTCTTACAGGAGTGTGTGTGAGAGACAGCCAATTAGCAATTACTTCTACTGCTTGAATTACTCTGGCACTAACTGAATAGTCACATTAGCTCAGAGGTGGAAGTATCCAGAAAACGTGGGCTGTGGGCACCAGCGCTCGGTCCAGGATCTACTACACAGACGTGGTAAGTGCCTTGTAAAATCTGTGGAGTGAATGAGTCACTGCGCTCTTCCCCACGGAGCCTAGATGCTGCCCGAGAGTCCTGCTCCACACAGCGGCGGTGTTCCAAGGGTTTACCGCCAAACCTGGCAGCCGTGGCACACAGATCGAAACCTGCTTACCACCCCTTCACAACTAGCTAGATCCTAACACTCTTCCTTTAAGTGATGTGATTCATATCTGAAGACACAGGTAGATTCCTGGGTTACCTGGAGCTGCATCATGAAATCAAGGTCAATTTGATGCAATTGCTTTCACCATGAGGCGTAGAGCTTAACATATTTGAAAATAACAAATTCCATCTGAAACCAAAAGTTGTTATTTTGGATGCATTCATAAGTCAATGTCCAGGCTGCTTTCACATACTTAATGATGACATTCTTCTCTACTATTGTGTTGAGTATATCTGAAGATTGTTTTGTTTTGTTTTGTAATTCAGGTGGGTATCATAATGCTCACCAAAATTTCCAGTTCTCCTTTCTTCCTGGACAGACGATGCTAGTTCCCTGACCCCAGGCAATTAGGTGAGGTCCCATCCTTCGTTTTGGCCCAAAGGCCATAACCGTGTGTCACTTCCAGGGCGAGACACTTAAGAGACGGTGCTCAATCTTCCGCACACTCATCACCTGCCATGGCCACTCTGAAATCATGTCTTAAGATCAAGGTGCCACAAGATCCACGCGGACCGGGTCGTAGAGTCACACCCCATCGGAGGACAGCCACCCGAGTGACTGATAAACCTGCCTGGGCACCGGCACCAAGACGCTGGGCACTGTGTTACCCTCGCACTGCCTGGCCCGTCCTGGCTCACAGAGTCAGGAATGAGTTCTGCCAGCTGCGATGGAACACCTGTCCCCTGACCTCAGCCTACTCTGGAGTGGAGACCTGACTCTCAGAAGTGGCAGGGCCCAAACCACAGGTGCAAGAGCAAAGCAGCCCACACAGAAGAGGCGTGGGGGGAGGCTCAGGAGAGAGAAGCTGGCGGGGACCACGATGGACAGAGGAATCCCTCCCCAGGAAATCCGTGGTAATATGATTGGCCAGTGGGATCTGTCCTTAACTAAGACTCCAGAAACACCGGCACCATCTACGTGAGCGCCCAGCCGTCACCCCCAACTCTCCTCTGCTCCCCTACACTGGCTCTGACACCTGCCTCGAGCTCGGTCATGGGCACCAAGTCCCCTCCGCCGAGTGAAAGGAGCGAAGCAGAACACGCCACTGACTGAGCTGGGGTCCGTGATGCTGCACTGTTCTCAACACCAGTCCCAAAAAGCCAAGGCCACGTGGACCTCACTCCAAACACCAGCTGGGCGAGGACACGGCACGAGTCTCAAGCCTAAATCCCAGCTTGATCAACAATAACGATGTTGCAGGAATTTCAGACTGTTTCCCAAAGGCAGGTTCCAGGAAAGGAGACAGTGACGTCGCTTGTAATAGCAAGAATTTAAAAAGTCTAAGTGATCAGCAAAAGAGGAATCATTAAAAACAAAGAAACAAACAAAAAAAACAACCAGGGAATATGCAGGTACTAGATTATTATGGGTAAAGCAAAATGGTGTTCATGAAGCATATTGAGTGAGATGCAGAAATACTTACACAAGTTCAGGTAAACAAAAAGATACACAGTTTCTGGACGGAACAATCTCAATTTTACATAACAATGTGTAACATGCATAAAAAGACTAAAAGAAAACATATTTAAAATGCAACCAGTGATTATCTCTGAGGGGTAGGTTATGGTGATTTTTACTTCTTCGAAAGTGTCTACATTTTTCGAGTTCTCTTTAATAAATAGATGTCACTTTAAATAAAGAAGAAATGTCTATTTTAAACTAAATGCATTGACAACGGGGTTTCACCGATTTTAATCAGCCCAGGGCCTGCCGGGCGTGGAGAGCTGGGCTCGCCCTCCACCGCGATCCCGGACGGCGGGCACTGATGTTCAACGTGACAGCTCTGTCAGAACAGGGAGGGTGTTTTACAGTTTTCTACTTGATATATTGTTAATCAAATAAAATACTATTATAACGCTATTCAGAGCCTCATTGCAAAATTATTTATAACACCTTTTGGTAATATAAGACTACCCTCAAATTAGCTAATTTGGAATGCAGGGGTTCTTAAAAAAAATCAGCATGGCAGGGAGAAGTGTGCTGGCTTCTCCGAGCGTAAGGTACATCCCGCACTCCCCTGTCTCGGGGCAAACACAGCCAGTGTGTGGGCCGTGTCTGGGGGAGACATGCCCCACACTCCAGTCCCAGGGCTGCCCCCCAGGCCTGCAGTCCAGGCATCCAAACAGGCGTGAAATCTGCTCTAATGTCCCGCCACTGCAGAGACAGAAGGAGCCTGGGGTGGTGTCAAGTTTCCAGGGTTCTTTAGGGATGGGGCGATATCAAAGGTTAGTTTCCATCTGGAAAATACCAAGATGAGCCTTGAAGGGAACACTAGTATTGCCACTGGGGCTCCCCGACAGGTTGAAGCTCCAAGCCCAAAGCAAGGGCTTCTTAATCTTTTTCTCTTCCCCCCCATCCTACACTGGGTTGAAGTTCATTACATGTCTGTCACACAGGGGAATATGTCACATGGCACCAGATATCCAGAACAGAGAGACTCATGCCACAAACAGGAAAAACAAAAACTGTAATTCCTCTCTCCTTAGAGAAATAAATACATACATCATCAATAAAATAAGAATGGCATGCTATAAAATAGTTATATCCAAAGAAGAAAGAATGATTCTTGAGAATTAAAAAGGTGACTGCTAGAAGAAAACTCAGTAGGAAAACAAGATTAAGTTGAGGAAATTTTCAAGAAAGCATAAAAAGACAATAGGAAAGAAAAAATTTTAAATCACTCAAAAAGGCCCAAACTTAGCTAAAAAGAATTTTTGAAAGGACAACAAACATAAGAAATAATACAGTAGCCCTGGCTGGTGTGGCTCAGTGGGTTGAGTGTCTGCCTGAGAACCAAAGAGTGGCCGGTTCGATTCCCAGTCAGGGCCCATGCCTGGGTTGTGGGCCAGGTCCCCTGTTGGGGCCGTGGGAGAGGCAGGCACACTCTGATGTTTCCCTCCCTCTCTTTCTCCCTCCCTCCCCTCTCTCTCTGAAAATAGATAAAATCTTTTTTTTTAAATGAGAAAAGATTACAAAAGTTTTCAATGAGGAAAAAAAAAGGTTGCTGAAAAGGCTAGGAATAGAAATAAAATTCAGAATTCACTTTAAAATGCTGAGTGAAATGGCTCCAGTTAAACACCATACCAAGCTAAACTATACAGCTGGACTTTGAAGGAATTATACACATTCAGGCTAAACACTAAAAAAAGAAAGAGAAAAAAAATATCTCCTCTGCACCCTTATTCTGGAGTTCTGGAAGTTTCTAGAACAAAGAGATGCAGACATGGGGCTCAGGAATTCGAGATCCGTTGACGGCAAAGGGGTTCCAGGACAGCTGAGCTCTCGCAGCCAGCCTGAGGACCTTCCCAAGCCGGACCTCTCACTGAGGCGGCCAGCCGTTGGAGGCTCAGCTGCGGACAGGGGCTCGGACGCTCAGAGGAGATCGGCGGATAATGCACAGCCAGAGGAAGGGTGGGAAAGAAACATCAGAACCAAGCCACAAGAAAGCTGCTCTTTCTCTGTGACTTAAAACGTCCTCGGCTGAAGACACCATCCCAGACACTGGAAGCAGAGGTGTGTGCACTGGGCAGGCCCCCGGATGTTCCCGCCCAGATTGTCGCATTCCAAGAGGAGAGGGCACGGAAGCTGCCCTTCTGCACGCCGGTTCCTGAACCAGGCCCACACCTGGGTGGGTGTTTCTCTCATCACACCGGCAAATTCTCACATGGCCCCATGGTAGGAGCGAAGAGTGGAGACTCACTTTCCGTGATCACCTAAAGTGAAGCTGCACCGTCAGCCTGCGTGGGTTCACGCGGCAAGGTCCTGGGCTCTTTCTGTTCCCAGCCACGACCATGGAGTTCTGGGAACCCGCAGCCCTGCCCAGTGTCAATGTCTTAGCTGGTTCCGACTGTTACAACACAATTACGGTAGACGGTGTGACGGAGAGAACAGGGTTTGTTTCTCATAGTTCTGGAAGCTGGGGAGTCCCAGATCAAGGCACTGGCAACCCACTTCCTAGTCTGCAGATGCCTTCTCGTACCCTCACCCGGCGGAGAGGGGCAAGCCCTCCTGCGTCCCTTCTTGGAAGAGCACTAACCCAGCCATAACCCCGCAGGACCTAATCACCTCCCAAGGGCCACCCCCTCATACCACCGCATTGAGGATCCAGATTTCACACGTGAATCTGGGGAAGACACACACTCAGCCCCTAGCATCCTCTTTGCAACTCCGCATCGCACTGCTGTCTGTTGCTGCTCGGTCGCAAACTCACTTCCCCCGGCTGCTGTGGCAGGTGCGTGGGACTAGCAGGCCGGATGGAGATGGGGGAGTCTTCAGGGGGAAAGAATCAACAACCCCAGTGCACAGAGGAAGATTCGTGCCCTTTACTCACTCCTCGCCCAGCACACTAGTTATGTCTTTTGTCATAGTCGCAAGCACCCTTGTGTAAAAGTTCCTAAAGAACTGACCCTCACTTGACCTTAGCCTGTAACTGTTTTCCCCACTCCTTTTGATAAACCTGAATTGCCCCGCCACTGGCTGCTGAACCACAAAAATGAACCCTCCCTCTCCAAGAACCATCTTTGACCGACTGTTCCCCAAACTGCCTGAGCTCTGCGGACTCTTCTTGCGAAAGCTCTACAGAAATACTTCCCATCCTTCCCCGAACAGAACACTCCTCAGCCGGGTACAGTAGCTTTCCAAACACAGGGTGATGCTAATGTGCTCTGGCTGAGTATACTCAGTTTTTTATGCCGAGACTTTGTCACTGCCTGGACCCACTTCTGCTCAGCCCCATGAGGACGGAGAATGCAGGAGACCCCTTGAGACTTTCCCAGGAGTCCCAGCGCCTGGACAGCGGAGTAAGTCCCGCCCTTGACTAGCCCTTGGCTTCGCATGTGTCGACGCACCACCTAAGCCTTTGCTCTTCCCTCTGAGTTGTCCTTGGTGAAAACTTTTTGTTCAGTGTATTCCACAACTCAAGGCTCCGAACCATAAGATGGGTGCGTAGGCATGTGCCCAGATTCCGAGACAATCCCCAGCCATTCCGTGAGCCTCCAGGTCTTTGTCCGGCTTCTTACGGGTACCCCATGGTGCCGACAGCACCAAACAGTACAAGCTCTGACGGAATCCTTCCAAGAACAATGCAGAGCTTCAGTGGCCACTCTAGTGCACCTGGGTTATCAGTAAAATAGCTCATCTGCGTGGCCCTTTAGAATCTCAGGGTTCAAATTCCAACTATTCAATGGTTACCAACTTTTACTGGTATAACGAGGCCTCTGAAAAACAGCAATATTCTAACAGTTCCTTCCTTTAAGCACTCCTCAGGAAAGGCTAATAAAAACCCAAATGGCCTAAACCCCAAACTCCTCCCTCTCCTGACACGACCGCATACTGGCCTCCCTCTGGTTCGCTGCACCTGGACTTCCTCCTCCTGCACCTCCAAGCCCCCCTCCTCTCCTCCACTCCCTGTCCTTAAACCCATCCTCTCACAGGGAAATACCCCCTAACAATGGCTTTTTAACATACATGGGGGTAAAGATCACTGCAGACACGCCAGTCACCCTATCCGCTTCCTCTGCTGGCGGCTCTTAACTCTTGGGTTGCCTCTTGGAAGGGATCTTACCCAGTTCCATTAATGACACACACTGCAGTGAAACCTCAAGGAAGCGCCCCCACTGGATTCATGATTTCCAAGGTATCACGCCCTGAACTTCCATACTGACAGGAGACCTAACACGGGGACTCCCGCAAGATTATTCTGCAGTACGTGACATCACAGAGGAGACAGCTTTCCGAGAATCTCAGATGGAGCAGCAGACGGCTGGACATGGGCGGTTTCGGCCCGTGACTCCAGATCGAGACCCCAGAACACAAGGAGCCACTGGCTGTCGTACCCTGGTCTCTTTCTCCTCCTCCTCCTGCTTCTCACAGCGGTCTTTTCCTTTCTGCTTGATTGAAACTGTGTTCAAAGACGATTCTTAAAATTCCTTTCCTTAATTATGTGATTCTGGACACGAGAGATTTTTAAACCTTGGTGACTCTAGGTGGTAGGGAACGATGGGTTGTACACATTTACTGAAATCAAACCCCCCTTCTTGCTGGGCTGGGGAGAGAGCTGCTCTGGCTGATCCCAGGCCGGGAGGCTCTGGACTCCTGAGCCACATCCAAGGCCTTCTGATAATTCTCTTAATAGGTGTTATCTCCACAACTATTTCCTGTCGTTTTCTTCAGTCTTAAATGTTCCTAGTCAGCCACTTACTTAAAAAAAAAAAAGACTGAAATTCAGCTACAAAGACAAAAAACTCTGACAACAGTCCTCATCAATAAGTCTGAGACTACAATTGATATGAGTTATATAATTTGAAGGGAAGAAAATAAATCAGAATCTGACAAATGATGAGACTTGTCTCCCTGTTGACCAAGACGAGGACTGTTAGGGACTCCAAGTGACTGAAAATTTCCCACTGTGGCCCTCGTGTGGCGTGGCCCCTGTAGCTGCTGCTCCCCAGCCCACCTTGATAAAACTGAAATTTCTAGTGGCTGTTAAACCACCAGATCAATTCCTCCTCATTCCATCGATCCCTCTTCTTAACGGTGCCCTGGTCCATTTCCTTCCACATCTGCTGGCTGTGTTTTTACTACTAACAATTCTGTGCCCACTATGGATAAAGAATGCAAGGGGATTATGAAAAATGAAAAAATGTTGTGTTAGGGTAGTGAGGCTACTGAGAACTATTTCCAACCTGGCCAGGTAACTCATTTGGTTAGAGCATTGTCTGTATACACCAAGGTTGCAGGTTCAATCCCTGGTCAGGGCACATACAAGAATCAACCAATGAATACATAAATAAGTGGAACAACAAATCAAAGTCTCTCCCTCCCTCCTTCTCTCTCTCCCTCTTTCTCTCTCTCCCCCTCTCTCTCTCTAAAAATCAATCAATAAAAAAAATTGTTTCCTATTTTCCAAGTTCCCTCTAAACTAGTTATATTACCTTAATAGTAACTGTATCTCCTAAATCTCCTAATGAAGAGGGGGAGGGATGTGTTACTCAGTTCCCACACAATTATAACCACTCCCTCCCCCCAAATAAGATTTCCAATAACATTTAAGAATTTGGTATCTTCCACGAAGATACTCAAGACAAGTCTCGGGTCATCTAAGATATTGGTTTCTTTGAAGTTTTTCCTCCCTTTAAAACAATGTACTGTTTCTCCCACAGAAACATGAATATTTGGTTTAGAAATGACCAATGCCTCAAAAAGCCTTGATTTCCTGCCACCTACTCATCTCCAAAATGCCAAATTAGTGACATCTGATCCTAACTAAGTGAGACATCCACAGCTAAAAATGTCGTTATAATGTGGGGGGAGGGAGGGAGGGAGGGAGACAGGGAAAAAAGCAGGGGTAATTTTTTTCCCCAATATGTTTGTCATTATTATAGGTTGTATATACAGAAGGAAAGTTAATTAAGCTTTTAAAAAAATCCATCACACATCAATGGCTGCATTTTAATGAGGACAAAAAGTTGAGGTGTTTACTACCAATTAAAGTGGTTTTTAAATAAGCACTAATTAACACAGAAATTCAGAAGAAAGTTATACCTTGTCAAAGAAAGGCCAGTGCGGGCTGTGCCCGCTCCGCTCCCATTCATATTCAGATAGTAATTACCACCAACCCTATACTTTCCATAATAATGAGGAGATGCTGTCACGTCTATCAAACAACACTGCGCACACAAAAGTGGCGGAATTAGAAATTCTCAACCCGAAGTAAACTTTTCAAATTGTTTCTTTCCGGGTTTATCCCTCTTGCAGGTCAGAGTTATTCAAAGAGGCTAGCTGACCTCAACGGGCGAGTCGCCCGCTTTCTTTCTCTCCCTTTTGTGGGGAGCACTGTTGGGGGGCGCTCGTGGGTCAGAGAGGTGTTACTCTCCAGTCTACACCAGCGAAACAGGACTGCCCAGTGCTGATTTGAGAGGGCCTGCAGGTCTCCAGCTGTTTCTTAATACTCACGTCAATTTGCATAATCCTACTATCTCTACCCTACTTTCTCTCAGAAATTCATTGTCTAAGGCGGTAAGAAGGAAAAAGACGTAGAATCTTTAAAACCCATGCGCTAACTAGCACACGGCCTGATGGATGGACTCACCCTCAAACGAAGAGTGGGGGGGGGGCTGGAATTTGGGGAGCCTCTAGGAAGACGCCCCAGGGGTGGTCACAGGGAAGGTGTTCTCCAGCACCTCGAGGCAACAAGGCCCAGAGACTGAGTCCCAGCCTTACGAATCAGGTTTTCTTAGTGATGACCTTATTCCGACCAAAGTAACACACGGTTGACCAGGGAATGCTGATTTACCATGGAGGAGTTCAGCAGTTCCCTTTCTAGAGCGTGGAATTCCCGTGCTCCCTATCTAGGTGGTTCCCTTCCCAGGATCAAAGTGTTGGAGAGAGGATGCTGACTTACTCATCAGAGGCCTCCTTGGTGGACCTGAAATCAGGACAGGGAAGCCGAACGGTGCGGGAGAGAGGGATCTGCCCGAGGGAACTTCCCCTCCGCACAGCAGGGAGCCTCTCAGATCCTGTGCACGGTGTCTCTCCCTTACGCAGTTCAGCCTGAACGTGCCGACTTTAGTCTGGACTCTGGACTCAACTTTCAGTGCGGATTCCTCCCCGAATCACTGATATGTTTTGCCTTATCTAGCAGTAAAGTTCCTCCCATTATGGTAACTTAATTAGGGAGAAGCTCTTCACAGGCAGAATCTTTAACGAGCCAAGGACACCAAACAAGAAACATCAGTTCCAGGACCTGCACTGGGCATGTCTGAAACCAGTGGGCCAAGGTGCCATAGACTTGAAGCCGAAGGGTGGGCAAAGACCATGGAAGAGACCTCATCATCCCCGAGAGTGGGATGGTTTCTCCTCAACTTACAAAAAAACAACAGGATGCTTCCAGAGGATCACATAGACAAGTGGGCAGGAATCTAGCCTCTTAGCCTTAATCTAAGCCTCAAATTATATATGAGTATGGACGAAGAGATAGTCTAATTACGTAGCCTTCTAGTTGCCGGAGCGCATTTTCAGTGACTACTCAGGAGGCTTCGGAATACCTATTTAAGGCAGATTTAGGGAGCAATCCAGTTGAAAGGGGCTTCGAGGACATGTCTGGAAGCCATATTCGCAAAGCAAGCATGTGATTTTTGTCTAGATAGTTTGTATCTTGGGGTGCCCTAGGGGTGCCAATGAAATCGAGGAAGTAAAGGCTCTGCCATTTGCTGCGGGGCTATGGAGGGTGGGGCCTGGGTCCACTTTATCTTTAAATCATGTGCAATGCCTAGCAGAATACGTAGGACAAGTCAAGTACGTTTATTATGTCTATTAAATGAACGGCGAGTGAGTTTTTAGTTCATTGAAGATGGTAAGTTCGTGCCTGGTCCTGATTCCCTATCACCGCCCATCCCCCCCCCCCCCCCCCCCCCCAGCTTCCCTCTGGTTTCAGCTGGCGTCTATCACAAGTAGGCCCAGGAAGAGACTGATAATGGGTAGGCACAACAAGAATCAACAACAAAAACAAAGCCAGGAATGTAGCTGGAAAGAGAGCAGGCTGAATGGGCACACCAGAGGAGGCGGGGCTGGAGAGCGAGTCGGGCAGGAAGCGGACGGCGGCCCAAACCTCACGGGGAGCCGCGGAGCACAGCCACCCCAGCGGCGTCGCACCGCAGGCCCTCTCTCTGCACCACCCCTGCCGCCCCTCCGACACGGTTGTCCCCTGTTGGCACGCACCTCGCCTGCCCAGTCTGGTCAGGAATGAAGAGCTTCGCGGAAGAGTTCAGCGCCCATGTCCTTCCTAGGCAAGAACAGTCCAAGGTGGGCGACCCCCAGACGCCGGAAGTACGGAAATGTCCTGCCCAACATGGCTGCGCCCTTGGCCTTGCTCGTCACTCCTTTCACTGATGCTGCCTTTACAGGCCAACGCTCCTTCGGGGACTGTTTAAACAAACGGTTGGTTGTGCTTCTTCGTGGAAACGCGTGTTTCTTCCACAGAGCGGGGACGGTGCCGTGCCTCCTTGGTCAAGTCTGGCGGAATGAAATGTCCCTTTTCCCGAAATCCCTCCGTTATGTCACACCCATTATCTGGCTTTATGAAAACGGAAAGAACGCACCCTTATGTGTGTCCCGCTCTCCCATTTACCAGGACTGGGAGAGATTGTGCCTTTCCACTCAATTTGGACAATGAGATGAGTTTCATTTTTATTTATGGGCTTCATAAATCCGTTTCACTTGCTGCTTTTCATGCCCCAGTTCCGCGCGGCTGTGTTGGGATTTCTCACCCTGCCAGGCAATTAAACCAGAAACTTGTGGGGGGAAAAATTCCTTTACGAAATTCTTTTAAAACCAAAATGCACAAAATCGTCTCCACTTCAGGACCAACGTATTTAAGGGAAGAGGCCTTTAGGTCTTCTTTTTGAGCACCCAGCTCTCTAGATTAGTTCTTTCGCTGTCCTCAGCAAGCCCCCCTTCGAGTTCTAAAGATGAGTTCGGAACTCCAGAACGAGGAGAAGTCTTTAACTGCAGGCACTGTGTGTCCTGCCCTGGTGCCCGGCCTCTGGGAAGACAAGGTGGCGGCCAAGGCCTGAGGAACAGCAGGGGCTCACACCGTGGTCACCTGAGCTCAGGGCAGGACGAGCCCAGGACCCTGGGGCAGTAGCAATGGTTCCGTGGTCTAGGCTGGATTAAAAACACAGACCAACCGGCCAGCCAAATGCAGCCGCACAGACCTACAGCACTAAAGGAAGGCCAGAGAGATGTAGTCCCACGCCCCAGTCCTTTGCCACCCTCAGAGGAACTTACTGCTAATTTCTCTAACTACACAACCGAACGGCAGGCTTCTGCCTGACAAGGCTGTGTCCAGTCGGACCCAACAGCTCCAATTCCACCTCATCAAATGTATGGATTGGGTTCCGTTAGAGTTCAGTCCTGTGATGCAAAGATTCAAGAAAAGAAATCCAGTGAAACCTTATTAAACAGAGACCCAGGAATCTGAATTTTTAAGAGCTCAGACAAGGCCAAGCTGAAGTTTACATGGATGCTTTCTCCGATTCAGTCACACCATACACACTATACATATAACCTAGTAGAAGTGGGCAAAGAATGTGTAAGTCTGGTCCCACCAGACTGTAAGCGACTTAGGACCAGGAACCACTGGTGATTCCTCCTTGTGCCCAGTCCACGGAAGACGTCCCACGTTTCGAGCATACGGTTCCTTTACTTGAAATTCTTTGCATGTGCAGTGAGCTGGCTGCTTCAATTGTCATGCCACTAATCACCAGGAGTGACCCAGATGCTCTGGCTGACTGGGAAGGTGGTCCCGTTCTCCCTTTAAGCAGAGCAGGACAAAATAAGCTGGGAAGCAAGAAGTGGTGAGTGTGCGTATGGCACAATGTTGACACGGTTGACACAAGTGTTTTGGTCCAGCTGGCAGGTGTCTCCCTGGGGTGAGCACGGGTGGATCAGAATGTGATGAGAACGTCACCACCCATTAGGATCATCCCTTTGCAAACCACACAACCTTCTGGCTTCAAAGGTACTCGCCCAGTGGGAAGAGAAGAGAGCTAACACAAGTGCTCTCATCCATTCAGCAGTTCCTAGTAATGGAAAAATTAATAAACTGACATTCTGATCAATATTACAATCTCTTGAAATTTTGTTAATGTGGGTCTATCCCCTTGAACTTAATGAACTTATGGTGAATCAAGTTCTGGACCCAAACAAGACTGGATCTAGGGCCTAAATTGTGCTAACTATTGTGGGGATACAATGCCATGGAACATGCTGCCTCTATGGCCAGCCAGCCCTCTTATACGTCCCCAATACTACATAACATCTCAGGAAGTACTTGGTTCTGTCTCAGGAATACTCCACGATCAGTGAGAGAAATGCTAGCTAACATAGCACTTTCCCTACCCCACTGGATTGATACATTGCACTGAAGTCAAATTCCTCAAAGAACAAAATGGTGCTTGCAAAAAAAAAGTCCCTTTCCTTTACAACACCCAACAGATGAGCTTGAGTCTCCGTGTTGACGGAGACTCAAGGTCATTTCAGGAAGTTAGTGCAGGTTGTCCACTGCACAGAAGCACCATCAAAGAGGCCCCTTGCATGTAATCCACTGTAGATTTTACTTACTGGCCAATAGTCAGTGAAAAGAAACACCGAAAGGCAAAAAAACACAACTTGAAGACACAGAGCAAGCAGCAGAGGCAGACATTGCAGGGATGCTGGAATCTTCCGATTGGGAATTGACAACAAATATGGTTAATATGACGAGAGCTCTAATGAATACAGTAGACAACATGCAAGAACAGACTGGCAATGTAAGTAGAGAGATGGAAACCCTAAGAACTAACCAAAAAGAAATGCTAGAAATTAAAAACAAACAAAAAAACCCACTGTAACAGACATGATACACCCTTTGATGGGCTTATCAGCAGACTGGACCCAGCTAAGGGAAGAATCTCCACGCTAGAAAACATGTCAATGGAATTCCTGAAAACTGAAAAGCAAAGAGAACAAAGATTGAAGAAAGCAGCACAGAATATCCAAGGATGGTGGGGTAACTACAAAAGGCACATACATGTCATTGGAATACAACGAGGAAAAGGAAGGAAGGAATAGAAGAAATAGTTAAAACAGTAATGACTGAGAATTTCCTCAAATTAATGTCAGACATCAAACCACAGATCTAAATAAAAACAGAACTAAACTACACCTAAGGTCATTATTTTTCTAAAAGATTGTATTTATTTATTTTTACAGAGATAGAAAAGGAAGGAGTAAAAGAGAGAGAGAAACATCCATGTGTGGTTGCCTCTCACGTGGCCCCTACTGGCCTGCAACCCAGGCGTGCGCCCTGACTGGGAATTGAACTGGTGACTCTTTAGTTTGCAGCCTGTACTCAATCCACTGTGCCACATCAGCCACAGATTATCACTTTAAACTATGGAAAATCAAAGATAAAGGAAAAATTCTGAAAGAAGCCTAAGAGAAATAATATCTTACCTATAAAGGAACAAAAATAAGAATCACATCTGAATTCTCCTCAGAAACCACGGAAGCAAGAAGAGAGTAAAATAAAATATTTAAAATGTTAAGAGAATAGAACCACCAACCTAGAATTTTGTATCCTGAGAAATTAGCATCCAAGGAGGAAAAAAAAGCCCATCTCAGACAAACAAAAATCGAGGGACTCTGTTGCCAGTAGGCCTGTCTCACAAGCAATGTTAAAAGAAGTTATTCAGAGGAGAAGAAAACAATATGGGCCAGATAATCGGATACACATAAAGTAACAAAGAGTATCAAAGAAGGAATAAGTGAAGGTAAAATTAAAACTTTATTTCCTTATTCTTAATTGATCTAAAGATAATACTTTGTTCAAATCTAACAATAACCAGAGGGGAGGTAGGAGGAGATAATCAGGGGGAAAGGTGGAAGGGTTTTCAGGAACAACTGTAAAGGACACATGGACAAAACCACGGGCGGGGGGGGAGTGGAAGCAAGGGAGGGAGGGAGGGATGGCTGGGATGGGGGGAGTGGCGGGGGATAAATGCAGACAACTGTACTTGAGCAACAGTAAAACAATTAAAAATAATAATTTTTTTAAAAAGACAGTACTTTGTTCAAAATAATATCAACAATGTATGTGATTACGTATGCTTGTGGATAATTACATATTATGATGATATATAAGTGAAATAAATGACAGTAATGACAAAAGGGACAAAAAGGAGGAATTATGGTTATTTTGTTATTATAACATGCTCACACCTCCTGGGAAGTGCTACAGTGTTATCCGAATGTGAACTTGGGTTGACTGTAAATGTATATTGCAAACTCTAGGGCAACCACTACACAAGGTTTAGAAAAAGTATAACCGATATCCTAAGAAAGGAGAGAAAATCAAATTACATAAAATGCTGAATAAAAACCACAAAAGGCAAAAAAAAAAGAGTGAAAGATGAAAACAGGACCAAAGAACAGGAGCAACAAATAAAAAACAGTAAGTATGGTTGATATCAACAATCGCTTTGAACATCAATGGTCTAAATGAACCAATTAAAAAACAGATTGTCAGAGTCGATCAAAAAACAGGAACTAACTATATGTTGTCTACCAGAAACCCACTTTAAACATAAACACATATAGATGAAAACTAAGTAAATGGAAAAAATGTACCAAGCTCACACTAATGAAGAGAAAGAAAGAGAAGCTGTGCGAACAGCAGACAAGGCAAACTTCAAGGCAAGGAAAATACCAAGGACAGAGGCATCACACAATGACCAAGCAGTCAGTTCTCCAAGAAGACATAACGACCCTTAATGTGCATGCACCCAACAACAGAGCATTATTAAACTATACGAGGCAAAAAACAAACAAACAAACACAAAACTAACAGTATGGTGAAAAGAAATAGACGAATCCACGAACATGTTTGGAGAATTCAAAACCCCCTCTATCAGAAAGGGGCAGTGCCAGCAGGGAGAAAATCAGTAAGGACACTGTTGAACTTAACAATACCATTGACCAACCGGATATAATGAACACTGCAGACTAGCTCATCCAGCAACAGCAGAAGACACATTCTTCTCCAGCTCTCATGGAATAGTCACCACGACACACCAGATTCTGGGCAATAAAACATACATTAGCAAACGTAAAAAAATAGAAATCATAGGATGTCTACTTTTGAACCACAACAGAATTGAACCAGAAATCAGTAAAGAAAGATAACTGGAAAAATCACGAAACACACGGACATTAAACAAACAGACAAAAACACTTCTAAGCCACACATGAGTTAAAGAAGAAATTTCAACATATTTTGAACTAAATGAAAATACAACATTCAAAATTTGTGAAATGTACCAAAAATGCTTAAATTTACAGTACTGAATGCATATATTAGAAAAGAAGATCTAAAATCAGCCATCTAAGTTCCCATCTTAACAGAAAACCTCCTCAGCAGAGATGCAGACGGCAACAAAAACATGAGGAGGTGCCCCACATCGTATGTCACCGTGGACATGTGCATTGAGACAACGAGGAGGAACCCCGTGCACCTGTCAGAACCACCAAAACCCAGAACACTGACGACACCAAATGCCGAGGAGGACGCGGAGCGACAGGAACTCCCCGTCACCACTGGTGGGAGCGCACAATGGGGCAGCCGCTTGGGAAGACAGCTAGACGGCTTCTCACCAAACCAAACATGCTTTTACCACACAGCCCAGCAACCATGCTTAGTCCTCACCCAAACGAGTTAAAAACTTCTGTCCACACAGAAACCTTCCCAGTGTAGATTCAGAGCAGCTTCACTCCTAATTGCCAAAACCCAGGAGTAATCCCAATGTCCTCCAGGAGATGGTAAACGGTGGTACATCCCAGACAATGGGAGATTATTCGGCACTAAAAAGAAATGAGCTGTCAAGCCATGGAGCCACAGAGGAAACTTAAACGCACATCACTAAGGGAAGGATGCCAATCTGAAAAGACTATATGCTCTACGATTCCAACTATATGACATTCTTTAAAAAGCAAAATCACGGAGAAGGCAACACGTTCACTGGTCACCAGGCGTCAGACAGGGCGGGGGGAGCGGGGCGGGGGGAGCAAGTGGAGCACCGAGGATCCCGTGGGCAGTGGAAACGCTCTTCACGCCCTAACGACAGTCACGTGTCAGCACACGTTTGCCCAAACTCCCAGAATGCACGCCACCAAGAGTGAACCATTACGCAGACCATGAACTTGGGGGGACCATGATGTGTCAGAGGAAGTTCACCGATTGTAACAAACGTCCCGCACTGGTGGTGGACGCCGATGGGGGGGGGGAGCACTGGGCATGTGTGAAGGGACAGGGGGTTATGGGATATCTGTGCACCTTCCCCTCCATTTTGCCATGAACCTGAAACGGCACTAAAAGCCTTCACTTAACATTAAAAAAAAATATTTCCACCCTGGCTGGTGTGGCTCAGAGGGTTGAGCACCAGGGAGCAAACCAAAAGGTCACCAGTCTGACTCCCAGCCAGGGCACGTGCCTGGGGTGCGGGCCAGGTCCCTGGCTGAGAGCCTGCGAGAGGTGACCCATCGATGTTTCTCTCCCTCCCTCCCTCCCTCCCTTCCTTCCCCTCTCTAAAAAGACAAATAAAATCTTCAAAAAAATAATTTCCTTTTCACCTTAAATTTTCTTTAGGTCTGTTGTGTTTGTTCACTCATTTGCTCCTCCCTGTCTTCATTTCTCATTTTTCTCTTTCATTTCTAATTCTTTCCTGAGGTGTCATCTCCGAGGGTTCTAATCACGATTTATGTTCTTCTTGCATGTCTTACATAATTTTCTTAGTGTCTTTCAGCTCATTTGGAAACAGTGTATTAGTTTTGGTCTGTTTTGTGAGCACATCTTTCTGGAATGCTTTCATTGTCTGTGAGGATGTCACTCCACTCCTAATTCTGTTTTTCTTATAATAACTGTGTATGGAACTTGATGTGGATCCTTTTCTGTTGTGCATTTTAATGTGAAATTAGTCTCACTAAATTATGAGAAGGCAGCAGGTTAAATTTTAAAAAGCTGTAACTTCACAGAGCTCCCTCTTCTGTTGTTTTTGTGAAGTGTTAACAAAAAAAAAGTGTGTGTGTTGCCGTGCTTTCTGAGATCCCCCGGCTGCTCTCTGCTTCCTTTGAACTGGACCTTCTTCTCGTCCCTTCCCTGCTCAATTTTGATTCCATTCCCAACAATTTCTCCTCACCGTAGCGCCCAGCACTAGAAGGCAGTTCAGGCAGGTCAATTTGGGGAGTTCAAAAGGCCAGAGGCTTTAATCCCTGTTCTTGCAAGCTCTTTGCACTTCCCCAGTGTCAGAGTGGGCAAACCGCCTTTCCCTCTGGTGGCTGTTCTCAAATTGGCCCACTGAGTTTCAGCGCTGCAGCGGGCTTTGGGGGTGCTCCTGCTTGCAGATTCGCTCAGAAACTACACTGTTGCTTCTTTTTGTCTCCAACGGGAATTCCCAGCTTGTGCAAGTCTTGTGGTTACTGGCATTTTGTCCCCTACTGCTTGAATCTGGGGATTCGTGCCGCCTTGCCACCCAGTCTTGCTGTAAATGCTGTCTGTGAATTTCCGAGTGTGCTGTCTACGTGGGTCCTATGCTGCTGCCATCAGCGTCACCACCTTCCCAGGGTCATCATCATCCTTGGATTCCAGCGACTTTTTCTATGTACTCTTTCTTGACTTCTTCCTTCCTTCCTTCCTCGGCCTCCATTTGTAAAGAGTCCTGTATTATACACATGTGTGTGTATGTGAGCGTGTGTTGGGAGAGATGTGTGAAAGGGGACCATGGGTGGGGATGCGAGTCGGGGGCAGAGCTGCACAACGTTAAAGACACAGGTGCCACCTTAGGAGCTCATCTCCTAGGAATCCAGCACACATTCGCTCAGTGCGACAGGACTGCCTGGCTCCAATCAGCGTGCCATGCCACCTGGGGCGCGTCAACTTCTTGGGGTTTCAGTCCCTCCACTGTTAAAGCACAGAGCACGGCGCTCGCTCTGTGCAGCAGCACAGGGTGTGGAGAAGGAAGGGGATGGTGGGAGCATGCGTCGTCTGGGCGCCCGTGACCGGTGCCTGGGGCAGCAGCCCTGTGCTCCTCGTCCCTCTCCGCCCCTCAAAGCCTCTGTCTGTGCTTAGCGCAGTCTGAGCACGCCTTCCTTTGCACCTTGACAAAAGTACAAACAGCCCTATTATGTGATAATTAATTTTAAAAGCTCCTCAGCTTCATCAAAGATGACAAGTGTCGATACGCCCGTGTTTGGGGGCTGGAGAGGCTAACCCCAAAAAAGACCCTTCGCGTCGAAGGAATGGCCTCCACTCCAAAAGTCAGCCATCAGAAGACACAGAAGAGCTGAGTTTTTAAAATGCATTTTTTATTATTCAGCCTTCAGCAGAAATGTCACCTTTCTAAAGCAAGCTGTTATCATGCACTGCCCGTGCCAAACAGCCGCCTCTGAGGAGCAGGATTTTTATCTCAGCGTGTCTGAGTGATTTGTGTTTTCCTTTCAAGGAGCTCCATGCCTTAAGGCACCTGTACCACGAACAGCACAAGAAGGTAAGCTCACGTGGGGGGCGGCCTCCGACGACAGGAAACGGGGATCTTCGCAGAAAGAACAGGCCCAGGGCTGGCGTCCACGCTGGAGTCCACGGTCACCCCGCTCAGTAACTCTGTCCTCTCCACGCAGCTCACTGCCTGCTGGTGGCCTCCTTGGTCGCAACCACATTCTCAAAGAAACTCCGTTTTGTGACAGGGCTCCCATTAGCAGGCTCAGCCACATGACAGGCCGAGACGCAGCCAGCACAACAGCCGGCAACGCTTGCCAATAAGCCAGATGCTGCCACATATTGGCATCTGGGTCCTGGAATAGCAACCATGTTCTCAGTCTGGCTAGGGATTCTGACCCTCACTACAGAAGGAGACAAAGGAAGGAAAGAAAGAGACCGGGCAAGGGGAGGGAGGGCAGCCTGAGGAGAGTCTCCTGGTAATTTCCTACCGTGGATTCAGAGCTCCCGCAACAAAGGGCGCGCTGGAAAGCTGCGGCCAGTGCTGCAATGGGCGGGAGAGGTGGGGACGCGGAGCAGGCGCAGCCCAGCGAGCTGTTCTGGCACCTGGGGAGTGGGGGTGGGCGACTCAAAAGGAGACAGCTGCAGCAGGCAGCCACCGACCGCACTCCCTCCACTCCCTCACGCCACGAGCGCCCGCAGTGGAGACGAGCCACTGGGTGCAGCTTCGACCCGCAGCACAGGGACGGAGAGTGGCAACATCAGGATGGCTGTCCCTTTCTGCTCGCTGGGTGCCAAGATTTACCGGCGCCAGGAAGGCTGGCTAAGTGGCAGGGTGAGAGCCAGACCAGCAGTCTCACAGAAATCCTTTCAAATCGAGGGAGGGTGACCAGGAGTGTTTTGGCCCCAGGGAACAGGGTGCAGGCAAAACAAAGCCGTGTGCCTTGAAGTGTCTTCTGATACTAAGGTCAAAACAGCCCGAGGGAAGCTTCAGGCCCGCTGGGTGGGCTGAACAGAAGTCACGGGCTAGAAGTAACAGGTGACAGAATGAAAAGCAAGCAGCAGTCCTCTCTTGAAATCTCAAGTTCATCTAACACCCCTTTACCCATGTCACGCTGGACAAGAGGTACTCGGGGCCTTACACTTGAAAGGAAGGGTACAGGAAGAAGAGAATGAGAGACGACAGGAAGAGTCCTGGACTCTGCAGTCAGACCCCTGGGGGAGTAGCCCTAAGGGCCATTTACCAGGAAGGGGTTGAAGCTGTCGGAGGCAAATTGGCTTCTCTCTGCTGGCAGACACTGGGTTGCCCAGCCAGATCCACACAGGTGTGCCTCTGGGCACACTCAGTGGGGGTGTGTGGGGAGGTGCACGTGTTAGTAGGAACCTCTGCCTGTTAGAAAAAACTGTGCAAAGCCGGTCCTTTTTGATGGTGGTTTAAGCAACAATGCCATTTTTTAAAAAGGCCAGCACATTACTACTGAGGCTGAGAAGGCACAACAAAAGCATAGACAGAGGAAGCAACTGCTGACCCTGAAATCCCACCCAGTGAAAATACAAAACTATCCAAACAGTTTGCAAATGCTCACGGAGAAGTCAAATATATATATTTGGGCAAAACATATTTCATTAATGATCTAGTCATCTTGGGACCTTGTAAGCAAGAGTGAACAATAAGAAGGTAGCGAGTCGCCCACATTTCCCTCATCACCCCCCCCCACCACACACACACACACACACACACACACACACACACAGAGTTAACCTTCAGGGACTATCTAGAACATTTCACCTCACTCCCGAGAAGCCTGGTGCCCATTTTCAAAAGGCAAAACCAAGCCTGCCCAGAGCGCACGCCCAGCTGAGCCCCTCGGCCACAACGAGGACACTGAGCAGCTCTGCTGCGCATCCAGTCCAACGGGAACGTTCTGGTGTCGCTCCCAAACTGAGCTCGGAGTCTTCACATCAAGATGCTGACCAAGGCAGGGACGCAACCCTACATTTCTCCTGTGGCTCTGCCTAAGGAGCAAAAAACCCCAACAATAGACTAGTCACCAAGATACTTATGACTGTAATTTGATGTTCGTTCTAGCTGTGGGTTGACTCTCCTCGACAGCAGAGGCCTCGCCTTTGGGGGCAACGGAACCACACCCCCACGTGCCCCTCCTTTTGCTCCCCCTCCAATTTTCTCTCTATCCAGCTGGCTACTCCCCATGCTTCTTCCCTTTCTCCTCCTCATTATCTATCTCCTCCTGTCACTTGGACACTAGGACGTCTTGGGGACAGCCTCCTGAGGGAAACGCTGAGTGCTGGGAAATGTCTTCAAACTCAAAACAGCACAGGGAAGGGCACTTCCGCTCCTATGAGGCGCAGCCCGGTAAGCTGACATGAAACTCAGCCAGCGGTTCTCCAAGTTGACTGAACATCAGAATCACCCGGAAGCCCTTACAAACACATTGCCGTGCAGGCCCCGGAGTTCTGATTTAATAGATTCGGGACAGGGTGCAAGAAGTAGCATTTCCAACAAGTTCTCAAGGGATGCTAATGTTAATGGTCTGGGGACCACTTTTCTCTTCCTTTTCTTTTTTTTTTTTTAACCTCCCTGAAACTTTTTTAGTTGGGAATAATTTCAAACTTAAAGAAAAGTTGCAAGAAGAATATAAATCACCGCATTCCCTTGACCCAGATGGGAACCACTTTTTGAGAACCATTGAGCTAAGCAAAATGTGTGTCAGAGGTCTGGTCCACAGAGAACAATCAACTGGCAGGATGTAATGCTTTCTAAGACCAAGAGCAGAACACGGGCCAAATCAAAAGCAAACTGACTATTTAAAAGCAAAAGGTGGGAAGAAGTGTCACAAAATGATGAAAAGAAAGTGAGCTGGGACCCAGGAGTTTTAAGTTAAGCTCTGAAGGGTAAATAATCATTTTCAATCAACGAGGAGGAGGTGTATGAGCTTTCCCGGTTGGCCTCTCTGGGGCTACCTCCTGGCTGATTGTGCAAACAACAAATCCCTAATCTCCCAGCATAATCTGGCTGCAGGAAAAAAAGAGAAGCAATTATTTGTTAGGGAAACTACTCTGTACACTTGAGAGACCTGGACGAGAGGATGATTCTGCGCCCCTCCTTTGCATGCTACCGCCTTAACTCGGGACTTATCTCGTGCCTAAATTTCTGTAATAACTCCTAACTTATCTCCCTGCCTCTACCGCTTTCTCTCCAATTTAGCCTCCACTCTAACCCTGAAATTATCTTTTGAACAGCAGGATGCAATCATGTCAGCTCTCTAAGAACCTTCCCTAGCTCCCTACAACCTAGAGATGACACCTAAATATCTCAGTGTGGCATCTAATCCGGTCCCAATTTACCCTTCAAACTCATGTACCTACAAACCAGCTGAAACAGAATACACACAGCTTTCCATTTCCCCGCCTCTGTGCCTTTGTACACAACTGGTTTTTGTTCTCCTGGCTACTTTCCTTCTCCCCAAACATAATCTTGGAGGGTGGGGGGAAGTCCTTATGTTTAAAAATACTATTCTGACTTCAAGGTTCTGCCCCAGTACAGGAGGCCTTCCTGCAGTTCCTCAGATCTCTCCTCTAAGCTCACCATGCCCCATTCGGACCTTGAAACAAGATTCTGCCCTACTTATTATTTATGCCTTCTCTCCCCAAGGTTTCCTAAGGTCCTTGAAGGCGGGCTCCACGTCTTTTGTTCGGCAACCAGAGAAGCGCAGGGGTGGGAGGGGGCAGACAAAGAGGAGATGAAGAGAGGAAGAAGAAATGAGAAAGCAGTAGGAGAGCGTGGTGAGTGGGCAAGTTCAGTTTTAAAGTTTCCTCAGTCAGAAACTTTTGGCTGAAGACAGATCCTCCAAATAGCTAACATATCTTCCTTCCAGGACAATCCCAAGACACTGAATGATTTTTCTCCTGTTTTGCCAGCACGGCACCTCCCTTTCTTCTTGTTTTCTGTCTGCACTGCCACCAAGTCAAACATGTCAGGGTGACATCACACCGCGGTCACTCATTTGGCACCGAAGCAGGCTCAAATCCCCCGACATCTGTCGAGTCTCCTTTGGTATCGGGGGAGGGAGGGCGGGGCAGAGCCTGCCTAGTGGATTAGCTTTAGGGAAGAATTTGATCAACATTCCTAGAAGAGTTACCTTTTTGATATAAATTTTTATTAAGATTTACAAATGCAGAATGCCAGCAACTCCAAGCATGGCAGAAAGCTGGTTCACTTGTCATTCTTCCTCACCACGTTCCACCCAAAGAAACGACAGCAGCTCTTCGCAGACACTCCCGGCCTCCTCCCTGACAGCAGCATCTCCGGCAGGGAGGTAGAGAGGGAACCCACTCTGGATAAGCCAGTCAGTTAATCCTTTCCCAAAAGGCAGGGCAGCGTCTTATTTCCTGTATTAGAAGAAACAGTTTCAGTTTCCGCCTGACTCTTCCTGGAGGAAGAACAAAGAAGGGCACTATGGGAAGAGTCGAGAAACATATTTCACTCATGTGAGGGATATAGACCTGAAAGAAACAAATGAGCAAACAAGACAAAAACTCACAGACACAGACGGCAGTAGGGCAGTCACCAGAGCGGCAGGGCGGGGGTGGGAGATGGCAAAGGGAAAAGGAGGTCAAGTACGTGGTGACACAAGGAGACCCGGCCTGGTGTGGTGACCACACAATGTAACGTGCTTCAAGTGTACACACTTGAAGTCTCTGTAATTTTGTTAACTGCTGTCACCCCGACACATTTAATAAGAGTTTTTTTTTTAAATACAGCTCAACAAAGGCGGCTCCCTCTTGCACCGGAGGCCTGGGCCCACAGCCCTGACAGGTGCTGTGCTTCGTCTCCCTCCGTCACCTCCGCCAGCTGTCTCTGTCTCACCTCCACAGATGTTCTCTGCCTCGGTTTCTCCCTGCAAGGACATCCCTGAACCAAGAAAAGAAGTCGTGGGATAGGGACGAAAGAGGCCAAGCTACCCCACCTGACCATGTGTCACCACCATGGCTAGCCTGCCCCAAAGGGAGCTCGTGCCCTGGCTCCCTCCTGGCTGCCCCGAGAGACTGAGCAATGCCGTGTCACCCAAACCCACAGCACTCCGCTTCCCACTGCCCTGCTGCCATGCTGTTTCCAACTTGAGTTCAAAATAGCCGACTTCACAGCTTTTGCCATTTACTGACTCTTCCACAGAAGGACCTAACACGAACTCCTTAAAAGAGCTGAGCAGACATCAAATACTCAAAAGTCCAAATTACCTAGACTTGGTAGAGGTTAACGTTCTGCATTAAATACGAATAGAAAGTATCAGTTTTGTACTTGGATGATGCCTGCCAGAGAACTGAGTCAAACACACACATGGAGCATGACAGGTGGGGGCACAGGGTGGGAACACCATCGCGGTGACCGGGAAAGGTCTAAGCAGCAAGCGAATGTGGGTGTGCCCCAACCTCCTTCCACCCCTGCGCACTTCCATCTGGACCTTCAACTCTCCTTTCCCGGTGCAGAGCTGCCTGAGAAATAACCTTTCAGTATTTCATTCTATTTATAATCTTTATAGCCACATAACCACTAAGGGTTGTGCTACCGAGCAGGGTATATGGCAGCAACCCAAGTACGGGCAATTACTAGAAAAATAATTACAAGAAAATAGTTAAGTACCAATTTAAGATTTTCATTCACCTTGTCTTTCTACAATGTTGGTGTATCAAATTAGCTCACATCATATGCCTGTGGAGCTTAGAACTTACCTTCCTTTTCATTCTGGAATAAGGAACAGGTCTAGAATACTGTTATTTGATTCAGGTTCAAGTGTAGTCAGTCACAGGGACAGGATCAGGACGCCACTCATAGACTTTCCATTCTATTTCACAATCCTTAAAGAAAGAGCTTGAAACACCAGGCTTCATTACCCAGAGCATTTAGATATACCAAAGGTTAAATCAACTATATCTAAGGAGAAAAATGATCCACCTTATGCCTTGGTCTTTGCTGGAAAGTAACCCCTAGGTGAGTCCCATGAAGATGCTGGAAGGGGCCCCTCAAGAGGCAAAGAGTCTTGCAGTGCCACAGGCAGATTTCTTCGTCTGGATTCGTAACTCACGGGCAGGTGACGGCAAGCAGGGCACGCTGTGTGCGGGGCCCCAGCACAGTGTCACTGGTCCCAGCATGAGTGTTGTGCGTGAACTTTACACTCGGCAATACAGGCGTTGCCTGAAAGCAAACCTCAACTTTGGTTCACAATTACTCTCAAACAGAACAGGGCAGGACAAACTGGAGGGTCAAACACAACAGGACTTGTAGCTGTTTCAAAATGTTTAAAAGGCAGGTTTAAATAGACCATTGAGAGTTCCATTATTATAATAAGTTGAAAACATCTGTCTCTAAAAGTATTAACTCATGTCATAGTTAAAACAGATTGCTAAAATAATGGCCTTCTTTTTTAATCTGAGAGCTTAACTTACCTGTCTGTGAAATAGAAACGGTGGATTTTCACATCGAAAGATGAGTGGCAATGCACCATGATGTTACTGGCGCCCTGCTAGAAAAAGCTCTCTGATGAAGCGTACAGTAAACTAACAGTCAATGGCATTGGTAATTTCATGAAAAGACACAAAACCAAGTGACAACACAGACTCAGGTGTTTGCACATCTGTGTCCACAACGGCCCTGCGCATGACAGCCGAAGGGCAGAATCACCTGACCACCCACTGCCAGGTAAACAGCTGGACAGAGTGAGGCCCATACACGCAGTGGAATATTATTCAGCCTTAAACAGGAATGCCATTTTGATACATGCTACATCATGCATGAACCTTGAAGACATTATGCTAAGTGAAATAAGCCAGACTCAGAAGAACACATACCCTACGAGTCTACTTACATGAGACCTGGAAAAGTCAAATTCCCTAAAGACAGAAGGTAGAACGGCGGTTACCAGGGGGGACAGCGGGTACAGAAAGCTACTGCTTAATGGGTACGAAGTTTCAGTGTGGGATGGTTAAAAAGTTCTGACATGCCCAGTGGTGATTGTTAAATAAAATCCACTGAATTTTATACTTAAAAGTGATTAAAATGATAAATTCTACGTTAGGTATATTGTGCCACAATAGAAAACTCAAATGAGAAATACTAGGTGGCGAGTTCTTTTGTGACTTTGAACCATTGTACATATGCTAAAAAAGAAAAAAAAAAAAGCAGAAACAAAAAAAGCCGAATCAGCAGAGCACTGGAAATGTCAGTGTCTCCAACACACAACACATAAAAACAGACTGGGGTCCCTCAACCCAAAGCCACTCATCCCGTGTGTTTACCACCAACACAGTTAATGGCCATCATGACTATGAATAATGCATCACATGAAGCACAAGTTCCGACCAAACACACAGAGAGAGAAACTGAAGCAATGGAAACGTGTCAACACACCGACACAGCAACCATCTGTTGACACTACTGTCCCCTGAATCCCAGGGACCGAAACCGTGTGGTAGGGCTGGGAGCTTCACCTTAGCTGGGGAGGCCTACTCTCATGTCACAGGGCACTTCTGGAAGGAAGCTGTGTGATGGCGGCTCTGAGGACCTGCAGATTTCCTACCCGTCCGGCTCAGGAAGTCGCTCTTGGGTCTCACCTGCATGAGTTCCTGTTATGAGGCCAGGGGGCCGGTCGGTTGAAACCCAGTTCCAGGGGCTGATGTCATCGGCACTGAGCTCTGATCCTGGTGACCTGCCCCCCATCCCAGTGTTGTTGCAGCCCTTCAGCTGGGGTTCAGGTTACAAGGGGACCGAAGAGGAAAAAGGGGGCGTCGGATAAGAGAAAAAGGAAGAATGCTTGCACATTTCCTTTGTTTCACTAAAGTATTTTCTGCTTCCATTTAGTTTGATGGGAGGACCTGACCGATGGCAGATGGCAGATGCTCTTGGAATTGGGGGTGGGGTGGGGGGGGTTCACACATACCTCAACAATACAAAGGACTGAAACATACAGAAAGCTTCCATTATTTCTGGTAGCTCCTAACTTGGAAATAGTGACTTATTCATCTTCCTCTGAGTAAAGTTAAAAAAAAATGCATTAACACTTTTAAAACATTTGTAAATTGTTATAAACAATGCATAACAACAGGACCTATCTTAGCAGCTGAATGAAATAATACAAATGTTTGAAGATGTGTGAATATCCATATTCTTTCTATAAAATGTCAAGTAAATCAGGAGGTCAAATCTGGAAATCCTGTCACTATAAGTAATAAAATACAATTGCCATTCAATTCCATTTAGATGATGAGATCCTTTGGTCCTTAGCATACCAAGCCAACAACTAAACCAATGCCGAGCATAAGAAATAGAAATTTCTAACATTCCAAAATAAAAGGAAAAGAAACCTTTCTTAAAAAAAAAAAAAGTCCTAAGCAATTAAGTGAAGGAGAGATTTAAATTCTTACCACGTTTATTTTACTTCATGATTTCTTAGTCCTTATTAAGCTGATACAATCTGGGGATGTGCATACCCCCTTCCCTTCTTTGCCGCATGTGTATTAGTGGAAGAACAGAGCATGAGAGAACGGGCCAGGGCTGCAGGAAGAAGAGCTGGGGAGAGAGACAGAGCGAGTGTTTACATGAACCCTTCCATGAGTGGTACCAACCAGCCAAGTATAAAGTTGACACGATACAGTGTTTCTTTCGCACATGGACTTCAGAGTGTATGGAACAATTGGGGACCACATTTGACATACATTAATTACACAGCATTGTGAAACGTGTTTCCTATCAGACATGATGAGTATATTCCTTTTTTCTTCGCTTTTTTTTAAGGTCCACAGATGACATTATTTATGAAGCACTTCTCATATATTATTCAACAAATATTAATTTGACCATGTAAAACAATCTTGGTTAGCAGAAAGCATGGTTAGCTGCCATGTAAAGGTCCTCCTTTCGAGCAACACTTCATTGCACACGGAGTTCTGTATCGGAGGAGGTTCTCAACGGGCGTTCCTTTCAGCTGGGTTTCCGACTCCTGCGCCGCACTGAATGTGGACAAAGTAGAGATCACACCTTGGTTAAAGGTCTGTTCAGAACAGCCCCTGGCACACGTGGCCAGCATCTTGTCCAGACAGTAACTGCAAAGGAATTGTTCTCTTTCAGCCTCCTGATCGTCCATTTCCTCTAACGGTCTCACCCCAATGCTCTGGGGCTGCACAGGTGACAAGGAGGCAGAGGTGCCTCTGCGCTGGGGACGCCTGTCCCAGAGAAGACCAGAATGTGCGCAGCCGACCCTGCGTTCTGTTCATCTCATCAGCTGGGCCCAGTCCACGGGGGTAAAAAATGGGTGAGATTTGATATCTTCCACCCCAGCGACTCCAGCACCAAGACGCTCCACAGGGTTGAACTGCAAGAGCTGAGAAAGAGGATTTAGTGACTAATGGGAATCCAATGAGCAAATCAAAGGAAAACACAAAAATATGGGAGGAAAGAACCTGTAAATCCAACCCCAGTGACAGACGGACTTGACAAACAGCCAACTGACTATATTTTCTCGAATGGAAGCTACGTCCAGCATCCCCTAGCTGTGGGGTAGTGGGGGATACCCGAGTTTGTGGCTTTTCGACTGATTTGAAACATGACCTTGAGTAGTTCATTTCTCTTATCCTCATGTAGTTATACCTATGAATTTCCTATTCCAAAAGTAGGGTGTGACATTAATTTGATATTGCATCAAATTCTGAGAGATCTAGTTACTCCTTTCATGGGTAGAAAGAAAGTCTGGGAGGCACCTAGAACCCTAGAGAATTACAGGTACACTGCGACTAAACTTTACCCGAAGTCAGAATTAGTCAATCGTATTCCAAAATTGTTTCCTTTAGCATAGCTGACTCACATGGAACAACTCGACCCAATGAGTAAAATGCATGTCGATTTCTTCACTATTAGAATTCATGTATAAAATAAGTTAGTGCTATTGTATGTAACAGAACCGTTGAGTGTGGGAAACAAAAGTACTCATGCACAATTATTGCAGACCATGGGCATGCTGGAAGAATGTGTCTTGAGACATTCGTGCAACCTCAAATTTTTGTTTCAACAGCTTCACTGAGGAATAATTTATACAGCATAAAATTCACCTATTGTCAGTGTATGACTCAATGATTGTTAGTAAAGCTGAAGAGCTTCGCAAGCATTACCACTGCCCTGTTTTAGAACAAACATTTCAATCACCCTGAAAAGTCTCCTCACGCTGCGTACAGTCAGTCCTCGCCGCCATCCCTGGCTCCAGGCAACCACTGTTCCGCCTTCTGTCTCTGTGTACTTGCCCCTTGCGTTGTATTTCATGCAACGCAACCACAAAGTACACTGGTTTTTGCAGCTCCCTTTCACTTTGCATGTTTCTGAGATTCACCCACGTTGCAGCAGGTATCAACAACCCATTCCTTTTTATTTCTGACCAGCGCTCCACTGTTTGACTATGACCCATTTCGTTAATCTATTCATCAGTTAATGGACATGTGCACTTTTCGGCTTGAGGCTATTACGAATACAACTGCTATTTACCTTTGCACATATGTCTTCGTGTGGACACGTGTTTTCATTTCTCTTATGAACACTGCTAGGAGTGGAATGGCTGAGTCATGTGGTAAGTTCAGGCTTAGCTTTGTAAGAAACTGCCCAACTTCTCTGAAGTAGCCATACCATTTTATATTGCCACCAACAACATATGAGGGTTCCAGTTTCTCTACATCCCTTCCAATACTTCGTACCCTCAACCTTTTTTATCGTAGCCCTTCTAGTGAGTATTAGTGGTATCTTATGGTTTTAATTTGTATCCCCTAATGACTAGGGATGACAGCATCTTTTCATATTCTAATAAGCACTCCATATGGCTTCACTGGCAAAACTTTGCCCATTTTTATATGGAGTTGTGTTGAGAGCCAACCAAAAGCCGACCCTTGACACAGTCAGGAGAGATGAGACGCGTCTGCACAGCAGAGGCGACTGTGGCCGGATCTCCTGTCTATCTCCTCCTGTATGCCTGTCCCTGCTAGCAATAGGGGGTGGGATTTTTGGATACTTGTGTGTTGTAGTGAAGGGTCTGCACGATGCCTCTGATTCTGGGCGGAGTGACTTGCTGACCACAGAATAGAAACCCCTAGCAACCCTAGTGCTGCCTACTTCCCCCACCTGGGAAGTTGGGGACAAAATTAAACTATGGGCAGACAACTGCTAGAACGCTGAAGGAAGCTGTTGCTAGGGATGTTTCTTAAGGAGTCATCACTTAAAAGTTTAAGATTTATTAGAACCATTGCCCCTCCCATACCCTGGACAGGAGTGTAAAGAAGCAAGGAGTTCTAGTTGAAAATAATAATCTCAATACATGGAAACAAATACAAAACATGCCCCCCCCCAAGATGTATAAATCAAAAGACCTAGGTAGGAAACCAGTTACCTGACCTAGACAAATCTAACCTCAACGGACAACAGCTAATTTCTATATAACCTATAAATCACCCCTTGCACCCTTTTAACTTAGACCAATCCTTAGAATCTTAATAGACACCTAGTTACTAATTGGCACCTGAAAGTTTGTGTCCGTATAGCTTTTTTGGCTATCTGATTAATGACCTTCTTGGTCAAAATAACCTTTGTTCGATATGGTTGATCTGTGTGGGACCTCCTGTGCTTTTCGGTTATTTCTTTGTTTAACATGATTGATCTGTAAAACCTTCTGTACTTTTCGAAATTATTTCTATGGTAACCATTTCTGTTTTAATAATCACACTACGCATTGAATGTTGTATAACCTCCCCTATAAAAATAAAGATTGACTTTTCTCGGTGAGTCAGTCGGGCCCAAAAAGCCTGACTGTCCTCTGGTACCCCACCGGGTGTCTCGCTCCAGTCTCTTCGCCTGAGCCGTGCATCCTTCGGGGACCCTGGGACCCCGCCGAGGCTGGACCCCGGCAGAGTTGGCTGCTTATTGAGTTATAAGAGTTCTTTGTACACTCTGAATACAAGTTCATTATCAGTTATATGATTTCAAATATTTTCTCCCAGTCTGTGGCTTGTCTTTTTGTTTTCTTACCAATGTCTTCAAGTATAAAAGTTTTAATTTTAATGAAGACCACCTTTATCAATTTTTCTTTTTGGTATTATGTCTAATAACTCTTTTCCTAATCCAAGGTCATGAAGATTTGCTCTTGTTCCTTTTACAATGTTTATAGTTTTAGCTCCCATAGATCTATGAGCTATTTTGAGTTAATTTTTACATATGATATAAAGGAAGAGTCCTAGTCGTTTTGGTTTTACAGGTGAATGTCTGATTTTTCCGAGTACCATTTGATGAAAAGACTTTTATACCATCATATTATCTCGGCGTCTTTATTGAAAATCAATGGACAATAATGTACAGGTTCATTTATGGACTCCCAATTTCATTCCATTGATCTATACACCTTTCTCTGCTCTAGTAACACTGACTAACTACTGGTGGCCTCACACTGACTGTGGAAATCGGGCGATGTGAGTCCTCCAACGCTGTTCTCTCTAAGATGATTACGGACACTCTAGGTCCCTTGCCTTTGCATGTACATTTTGGAATCAGCTAAAGGTTTCCCAGTTTTGCTGATCTTTTCAAAGAGCCAACTTGTAAATACCTTGATTTTTCTCTTTTGTATTTCATTCATGTCTGCTTCCTTTTTTCTGCCTGCTTAGGTTTCCTTTGCTTTTTATACTTCCTTTCTCCAGTTCCTTAAGGTGCAAGGTGAGATTTTTATTTGAGGCCTTCTTTTTTGATAAAGGTCTTTTAAAGCTAGAAATTTTCCTCAAAAACTGATTTAGCTGCATCCTATAAATTCTGATATATTGTGCATTTGTATTTTTAGTTCATTAAAAACATTTTCTAGCTTCTCTTTTTTTTTTCTTTGACTCATAGGTTATTTAGAAGTGTGTTGTTTAATTTCCAAATATTTGTGTATTCACCAGATCTCTTTCTGTTGATGATTGCTAATTAAATTGTTATGGTCAGAGTAGGTTGTATTATTTCAGTCCTTTTAAATGCTGAAACTTGTTTTATGGCCTATTATATTCTCTATCTTGGAGAATGTTCCACGTAAATGTGATAAGAATGTATTCTGAAATCACTGGGTGGAGCGTTCTCTACACAGGTCGATGAGTTGTTTGATAATGTGGTTGGAGTCTTCTCTATACCCCTGCACACCTCCTATCGGTCATCAGAATGGAGGAGTGACGCCCCCATTTATGATTATCGGATTGCCTACTTTTGCCTTCAGTCGGACCTTGCCTCATGTTTTGCAGCTGTTATCAGAACAATATATCTGTAATTGTTGTATCTTTCTACGTGATGACCCTTTTATCATTAAGAAACATCTGTCTTAGTCTCTAGGAAGCCTCTTATCATGACATCTAGTTTGCCTGGCGTGTAATTTGGCCACTCCCACTCTCTTACGGTCACTGTTTGCACGGCTTTCTTTTCCCATCCTTTTCCTTTCAACCTGTCTGTGTCTTCGAACTTAAACTTTATCTTTCGTGCCCAGAAGATATGGATCTTCCTTTTTTTATCCAGGTCAACAATCTCTGCCTTTTGTTTGGCACATTTAGACTTTCACACTGAATGTAATTATTTTTTTTAAGATTTTATTTATTTTATTTTTAGAGAGGGAAGGGAAGGAGAGGGGGAGAGAGAGAGAGAGAGAGAGAGAGAGAGAGAGAGAGGGAGAGAGAGGGAAAGAAACATCAATATGCAGTTGCTGGGGGCCATGGCCTGTAATCTAGGCATGTGCCCTGACTGGGAATCGAACCTACGATGCCTGGTTCGCAGCCCACACTCAATCCACTGAGCTATGCCAGCCAGGCTTGAATGTAATTATTAATATTGTGGGGTTATATTTGCCATTTTGCTCCTTGTTTTCTACATCTATTGTCCTTTTTGTTCCTCTCTTACCACTTTCTCTGTGCCAAATACATTTTACTGTAGTATTTCATTCCTCTATTAATTTTATTTTTTTGGTGGTTACTTTAAAAATTACAATATACGTTTTAGTTTATCATAATTTACTTCAGATTAATACTACCTTAATTCCAGTAAAGTGTAGAAACTTTGCTCCACTATACCTACATTCCTTCTACCTTCTTTTGTTTATTATTGTTATATGAGGTCTGTCCAGAAGGTCTCTAGCCATGTAATATAAAAATACAGACATTTATTAAAGAAGATACAAGATACAAGAAACACTGTACATATGGCAATGACGCCTCAAAGTAGGCACCTTGAGACCTCACACAGTTCGCCCTATTGCCATCAGTGGCCCCGTCGCATTTTCCTGAATCCCATCGATGGTCTGAAATCTCTCCCCTTTCAAAGGCAATTTTAGTTTTGGGAAAAACCAGAAGTCATAGGGCACTAAATCTAGGCTGGAGAGGGACTGTCACCTGGGTGATTTGATGTTTTGCCAAAAAACTCTGCACAAGACATGATGCATCAGCAGGTGTGTTGTCGTAAGGAAGCTGCCAATCACCAGTTGTCCATAGCTGCAGCCTTTCTGAATGGTCCAAATAGTTTCCATGGAGGAATGTTCAAGCCTAACGCAAAATCTGATGCAGATTCATTGCTCTATCGCTCGGTCATTTCGAATGCAATGACCACACATTTCACATGCTCACTCAATGGCCCCCTAGTACAGTGAAGTCATCATTACTCACGCATGTGCATTCCAGCCCACTCTTCTTGGCAGCCAAGGTACATCAATGTCAGTGCAGACTGTCCTTGTCATATTAACAATAGCTGGACTTTTTCTGGACAGACCTCAATATATGTTGCATCCATATGCATTATAAACCCAACAGCACAGTGTTATAATTACTTCATATAATCATGTCCTTTATAAGAAGTTTAAAAGAGAAATGAGAAAAAATACATATTTAGTCTTTTGTATTAACTCCTATTTACCATTCTAGGACTCTTCATTCCCTCCTACAGATTTGAGGTACTATGTGGTATCTTTTCCTGCTAGCCTGAAGGACTTCCTGTATTACTTCTTGTAAGGCAGGGAATTTCTTTTTTCATCTTCGGGAAGGATTGCAAGTTACTTCCTTTCAGCACTTTGAATCTGTCATTTATCTCTTTTTTCTTTTTTTACTGAGATATAATTTATATACAACGTTATATTAGTTTCAGGTGTACCACATAATGATTTGATATTTGTATGTATTCCCTACTGATCATCACAACAAATGTAATTAACTGTCTTCCATTGTTTTTGGTGAGAAGTCACACATTAATGTTCCCTTGTGTATACAAACTATTTCTCTTTCGCTGCTTGTGAAACCTCGCTCTTTGTTTTTGTCTTCCACTAATTTGCCCAGAGCGGGTCTCTGTGTGGATCTCTCTGCATTCTCCTCCTCGGGCTCCACTGAGTTTCTTCAGTGGGTACCAGTGTTTTCCACCACACTCTGCGTTTTCAGCTATTGTTTCTTCCAATATTTTTCCTGGTCCTTCCCCTCTTTCCTTTCCTTCTGGAACTCCCATTGCATGTACACTGATATGTTTGATATTCTCTTACACATCTCTGTAGCCCTGCGCATTTTTTTGTCTGTTTTTCAGCATGAATAATTTCTGTTGTTTTATTTCAAATGCAGAGTCTTCCTTCACCTCAACTTTGCTGTTAAAATACTCTATGAATTTGTTTCCCTTAGTGACTCCTTCATCTCAACTGCTGCATTCTGAACTAAAGAATTTCTATTTGGGTCTTTTGTTAAAAATACAATTTTTAAATCCTTATTGAGAATCTTTATTTGTTGATTCACTGTTGTCCTACTTTCCTTTAATGCTTTAAATATGGTTCCCTTCCCTTCTTTAAACATATTTAAAATAACCACTTCGAAAAATCTAAACTCTGGGGACACTTTAGAGAAAACTCTTGTTGACTGCTTTTAACCCTGTATATAGGTCAGACTTTTTTATTTCTGAATGTCTTATAATGTTTTTCTGGAAAAGAGACATTTCAGAGACTATATTTTAGCAACTCTGAAGTCTGGCTTCCCCCCGTGAAGACTGTGAGCGCCGCTGTCGGATGGTTTAGTAACGTGTTTCGGGCCAAGCTGCAAACCTGCTTCCCCCACCGCGCTGTAATAAGCAGCTATTGATAGCTCTGCTTATACTTTTTCTTGTTTCTGTTTTTGACCTTGGCTTCCTAGGGGTCATCCCTGTGTCTGCATGGCTTAGTGTCCAACCAGTGATTGAAAAGAGGTTGCATTCAAATATGACAATGGAAGCAAGGATATACAATGGCGTAAATATACTCTCTTCAGTAAGTGCATTGAGAAAACTGGACAGATACATGCAGCATAATAAAATCAGGCTACTTTCTTATACCATATACAAAAATAAACTCAAAATGGATTAAAGACTTAAATGTAAAACCTGACACCATAAAATTCCTGGAAGAAAACATAGGCAGTAAACTCTTTGAAATTGCTTTTAGCAATATCTTTTGGCATAAGTCACCTCGGCCAAGGGCAATGAAAAGAAAAAAAAAAGAAATGGGACTACATCAAACTAATAATTTTTTTTGCACAGTGAAGGAAAGCATTAACAAAATGAAATGAAAACCTACTAAATGGGAGAAGATATTTCAAATGACACATCCAATAAAGAGTTAATGTCCAAAATGTAGAAGAAACTCATACAACTTAACCACCCCCACACACAAAAAAACACACAAGTAATCCTGAAAAAATGGGCAGAGGACCTGAGCAGACGTTTATCCAGAGAGGACATACAGGTGGCCTACAGCCCTATGCAAAGGTGGTCAACATCACTGATCATCAGAAATGCAAATCCAAACCACAATGAGACACCACCTTGCACTGGTCAGAGTGGCTATCATCAAAAAAATCAACAAATAACAAATGTAGACAAAGATGTGGAAAAAAGGGAGCCCTGTACACTGTTGATAGGACTGTAAATTGGTACAGCAACTATGGAAAACAGTATGAAGATTGCTCAAAAAAAATTAAAAATATAGCTGCCATGCACCCCAGTAATTCCACCTCCAGTCCTTACCCAAAGAAAACAAAAACGTGAACTCACAGACACATGCACTCTCACATCCACCGCAGCATTACTTACAACAGCCAAATAGGGAAGGAACCACGGTATCCATCATCAATAGATGAATGGATAGAGAAAATGTGGTGTGTATATACATAGAATAAAATAGTATTCACCAACAAAAAAGAATGAAATTTTGCCATTACAACAACACGGACGGACGCACAGAGTATTGTGCTAAGTGAACACAATCAGACAAAGCAAGGCCAATACTGCATGATTTCACTTATGTGTGGAATCCAGAAACACACAACAGAAACCTATCCACAGATGTGGAGAACACAATGATGGTTACCACAGGAAGGGGAGCAGGGAAATGGAGAGAAAAGAATACCACAGCCACTAAAGCTTCCATCCTCTGCCAATGGGAACACATTCAAAATTCAGGCTACGTTCAAGTCGGCCCTGGTTCTGACTTTTCACGGGGCTCCTCCCTGCTCCTACACCCATGCTCGCAGCCCCAGGGGTGGTCCTGTGGCCTGCCCCAGCCTGGCAGAACCCTCACACCAACCCAGCAGGGAAAAGACAATGGGCACAGTCCCGGGCAAGGATGCCAGAGAGTGCCGCTGTTCTTTCCCGAAGTTCCACTGTTTTTCAAGCATGAACACTTTTCAGATTTTTGTCTTTCACTGATCAATTTCCAGAGCACTGAGATGGTTGTTTTTGCCAATTCTGTCTAACTTTATACTTTCCTTTTTTGAAGGAAGAATTTGCCAACTTCCTCATACACCACTGAAACCTGAAAATATTTCCATAGCAAATACTTTTTTCACAAAATTTAGTCAACTGTAACTAAAATATTTAAATAATTTCTTTGCATTAATGATTCTGCACATATAGAAAATCCTACTATTCAAATTCAACCCCAACTTCTATTTCTTCTTTTTTCTTTATTTCTATTTTTTCTTCCATTCATGCTTCATTCACTCCATTATTTGTGTGAAAAGTATCAACTGACTTCCTATTCCATGCCAGGCCACTGCTTTTCTGAGACCTTTTCATGGTCTCCTCAGCAGCTGCCCCACCCTGACGTTCTGTGACTCAACTGCAGGCTTCACCACATTACAGATCACAGCATGTCGTGAACCCTCCGCACTGTCCCCTGTCAACAATAACAACACAAAACATCTGTGTGATGCTCACCGTGTGCTGGGCGTTATTCTAAGTGCTTCGTGTAGGTTAACTCATTGAACTCACAGCTCGATGAATATCTACCATTATCTTCTCTATTTAGAGAACAGAGACCCAGGGAAGTACAAAGTCGCAAAGACAAGACTCGAGTTCAGGCGCTACGGCTGCAGAATCCGTGCCCCCAACGCTGTCACAGCGCCTCCCGAGTGCGTGACCGGCACCCGTCAAGAATGCAGGACTTCATTCACCCAGACGCGAGCAAGCCCACAACGGGGTGAGGCACACACTTCAAACGGCGGTGCTCACAGTCTTTTACCTTGAAATTACTGTGTCTAGCACTCAAAATGACTCCTGTAGGAAATCTAACTCCTCCAAGAATTACTGTATTATCAGTTGCTGAAGTGTGAGGAGAAAGGCTATCATAAAATAAACATAAGAGTATCCTAAATGTATCAAACCCACTTTCAAAATCAGGTGATTCATGTCTATTGACCGAAATGTGGAGGGCATCAGGCTCTTTAATATAAATTTGAAATATTAAACATTGGTAAGAATTAACTATAATTATAGTATATTGTTTACAATTTCAGGAAACATGGAAGTTCTTTCTTCTTTGTTACAATTGGCTTCTCCTCCACCATTCTATCTAAAACATGACCTGGTTATGAAATTCCAATACGAGTTCACATTTTCATTTTACTGAAGTCAGTTCACTTAGTTCATGGACTCTTCTACGCATTTGCAAGAATAAATCTATAGGCAAAAGTATAATCGTTTTTCTCATGACCATCTTGCTTATCCTGCCACTTTAAGTACTACACCAGGCCCCGCGCAAGAGCATGCAAAGATCCTACTGCTTGAGAACATGTCAGCCACTGGCAAACCCAGGACAGTCCCTGCCAGCCTCCTTGTTCCCGAAGAAGAGGCAGTAAAGCTGAGCGATAAAGACACAGAAATTTGTTTTGAAGGGTTTCTTTCCTCATATAATGATCCTTCAACTGACAAAGCAACGGTGTCATAACTAACTAAATGTACACGGTAAAGTACAAACATACGTGCTCTGAGGCTTTGTAAAATTAACTAGCTTTTTAAAAAACTGCACTGAAGACGTAACTATGTTTACTCCAGTACCATTCACTTGACTGAGATGACTGAGCCATGGGAGCAGGACGTTATGAAACCCAGGAAAAAAGCAAGGAGCAGACAGACCAAAGGGGAAATCTCCCCAAAGCAGAATAATTATTTCCAAATAAATCATTTTGTGATTTTTTTGAATGACCTCTATGACCTGTGAGGTAGTGGAAGAGGAAAGTGAAGTGACAAATTGCTAATCACGCCAAGAGACCCCTTTTCCCTTTCCTGATGATGTTTCCTCAGCATGAGTGGTGGCTTCCTTAGGCAGGCCAGAGACAGAGTGCCGAGCTACCCCACAGGCTTCAAGCATCTGTACTTGGGGATTTAACACACCTTAAGCCTAGACTCCTTTACAACACAATTCTAATAAAGACGGGAGCAGCACATCTTTATAAATTAATGCAAGGAATTCTATTCGCATTATTTTACAGGGTGGGGCAAAATCAGGTTAACAGTTGTTCATGTGGAAAAGAATATTATTTATATTCTTATAAATAATATAAGAATACACTGTTTCTTGTACGCACAACTGTTAACCTACTTTTTTTGCCCCACCCTATATGCTAATGACTACTTCTTTAAGAAGGAGAAACAACAAGAAAATGGCAGTTGCTATCCTTCCTGAAGTTATTTCCCAACAAGAATTCTTTACCTTTTTTTGTGCCACAACAAACAGGATGAAATCAAGCAAGTAGCTGTCCTTTTTCCCATTAGAATGAAATGTTTTATGTATCTTCCCATTATCTCTTAACCCTTTTGCTAAGGGCTCAGGGTATTCTCATCCCAGTATTTCCACCCTGACTACGTTGCTTTATATTTTCAGAATCTTCGTGAAGTGCAATTCTGATCCTTGCACTCTTCTGTACAAAAACTCCACATTTTTGTTACTGAATTAAATATTACCACTCTACCCTGGTGTTCATGAAAGTAGAACTCCACGACAGAATCCCAACTTACCTTTCCACCTTCATCTGCTACTACTGTTCATCCCTATATTTGGCCTTCCACTCTAGACAAACCAAACTTCTAATTTCCCAAATTGCATCTTTTAGACTTCATCCTTTGTTGAAGCCGATCATTCCACCTAGCTATTCCTCCCACAGCCAACCCTGCCATGCCAAAAACCGATCTAAGGCTCCACAAAAATAACGCCCACTGCACAAAAACTGTCCTAACACTGCCACTGCATCGACGATAACCCCTCCTTAACTCCACTCGCCAAAGTAGTCTTTAAACCTATCCGACCCCCCTCATCACGTCCACCTGCGACACAGTTATTTCCGTCTCACCGTTACAGCACACAGCGCCGGGCCTCGCGCATATTCGTGAATGGAACCACAATCACTCCTCAATAGGACACTGGGTATTTCTCTTCCTAATGTATTAGACCCTCTCACCTTTTTTAAAAATTTTATTTTCCCTGATTAAAAAAAATCACATTTCTTTACAAAAATGTCAGTTCTTGATCTTTTTCAAATAACCTTTCCCTTTAGTTTTCATGAAAGTGTACGGATCCCAGGTCTGACAATCACTGCCGATCTGCCGTGGGCCTATCACGCCACAGCGCCGACGCCCTTCGCCCATCTGCACTCACCCATCTGGTGCTCGAAACCAGAGGGGTGTTTCAACACAGGGAATCCGTTTTAGGAGCTCACTGGAGTCCCAGGCCTATGCCTGGGAGAAGCAATACTTACATCCCATGCCTACACAAATATGTGAAATTGACAGAACATTAGCCTGAATTTTTTCTAAAAATTAATACCAATAAGCTTTACCTGTTCTCTCAGACCTCACCAATACTTAGATAATAGCAGAAATCTAAAGATATACAGTATTAGTTCTGAATTTGTAATTAGTAATGGGTCTTTCTTGCCCAAAACTAATTTCTTGAAGGTTCTGGAGCTGCAGGCTCTACTAATTTGCAGGGTTGACATACTGGGCCAATAGGTCAATCACATTACCTGCTGAATGAGCGAGCGAGCCTCTTCAGAGACACTTTCTGGCATGTTCAGAGTAGTGTGAGTGGTTATTCCCGCCGGATGGCACTCGACCAGAGTCTGAAACAGTCAGGCAGGCACACTTCTTACCCGAGGACACACGGACAGCGCACACAGAGAACGCGACCACAGTTTAACCGGAGCTGCGGTGTTCAACAGTGCCGCCCAGGCGGTTTGGGACGAGGGCGCTAAGCCTACAAAACCTCGACTGGATTGAAGGCAATCAGCAGAATCACAACATGAGCTGATGCTACCAGCCCTCTCCCCTGAGTTATAAAGAAAATGGCTCTTAGGTAGAAGAGCTCACATTACTTATCAAAACTAAAAAGGGGCCCCCAGGCCGGTGTGGCTCAGGTGTTTGGGCATCGTCCTGCAAACTGAAACGTCGTGGGTTGGATTCCCAGTCAGGGCCTGTGCCTGGGTTGCGGGGTTTGGTCTCAGGCTTGGGCACCTACAAAAGGCAGCCAATCAGTGCTTCTCTCTCACATCGATGTTTCTCTCCCTCTCTTTATCCTTCCCTTCCTCTCTCTCTAAAATCAATAAAGAAAAAAATTTAAAGAAAACTAAAAGGGGACTTCAGATATCGCTAAAATTTGTAATGTATTAATAATCTTCAAATATTACAATTTGTTAATAATGACACTTTATGTATATATAGCATATTATGGTATAAAAGTGTATAGGTGGATTCTAAATTCTACAAAGATCTTGGGAATTCAGTCTTATCTATGTATCTAAGGTAAGTGATGACTTAGAAAAATATGACTACTCATTTCCCCTGTTTTCTTCCCAGGAGGCAATCTGCACAGTACTCTATTAAAGTCTATTAACCTCAAGTGTCTTTCATAAAAGTTATTGATCAGAAAAAGTTAAAACTCTGTCCTTAAGCTAGCACACAGGAAAAATTTATAGTATAGAGGAGAAAGATGTTACTTTTCATACCTATATTAATTTTCTAAAATGAGAATTCCCTCTTGACTTCAGACACGATGCTTAAAATTCACGCAGAGAATTCTAATACATCCTGGCATGTACTGTACAGAGAGAACTCTGCTCAAAGCGAATCATAAAAAATGAAGAGAAAAAATGTTTAGTCTTCTATCCTACTGTGTACTAACACTGTGATATAACAGAATGTTACCATCAATTTATTCAGTGTAGTACAACTCTATTTTTGTTTAAAAAAATATGGAATCTTGATAAACATATTTCTCAAAGGTTTTCTTACCGAGTCCCTGATCTAAAAGTAAAGGCAAAGGCTCAGCATTCTCCATCTGAAATCAAGGCAGCAGCTGGCAAAGCTTATCAAGCGTCCCGGTCACTGCTTACCTTGCCAGTGAGAAGTTCAAAGAGGACGGCACCCAAACTCCACCAGTCGCAGGCTTCGGTTTCCTCGGTGATTGCTCCAACCTCTGCACACACCAAAAAAGGCTGCTATTAAAATTCCAAAGGTCAATTAAACTTTCAAAATTAACATGTATAAGCAAGGTGACCTTTTTAATGCTGAGAGAGCATATACTAAATACTACTGGGCTTTCAAAATTCCTGAAAGTTACTTATCCCTTTGGTCACCTACTGTGGTTGCATTTTTTTTTTGACACAGTCATATATTAAACTGAGACATGTGTTCTTTGGTTGATAGAGGGACACCTTCAAGATGCTATACTTAAAGTTACATGAATCTACTGGATTAGCATTTTGCTTAATTTTTCAAATTTGAGAAAGTATAGCCAACTCTACCTCAGAGGTCATGTCTTGTTTTAACATAAAAACCCTAGGTTCAGAATAAACTGCAAAAATTGTTTAAACCAGTATTAATTATCCTTGTGCAGATTAGAAACCGGAGAGGTGAAATGCCCTGGCCAATGTCACATGTGCACGCAGTAAATCAGTAGCAGAACTGAGACCTCGTTCACAATATCATCCCTCTCCTATACAATCAATTGATTTCAACTACAGAGGAGGCACGTGCAATGCAAATTTACCCATTTTGTCATTACAAGTACAGAGATGTGTTGTCTTAAGTCACCACTGAAACTATTGGCTAAGATAAGGGGTTGTGGAGTGTCTGCAAATTACAATTTTGTCTGTGTTACCCCTATCTCAGCAGCACAAGTTCCTTAAGCGTAATGTGAGTTTTCAGGTGTCCTCTCCCAGGTTTCTCTACAAATCAGCAAAAACTCCTCACTTCACCACTCCTGAGGCTTTTAGCCCTTAAGTCAGGTTTGACACATTCTTGTCCTTTCCTAATGGCATTCAATGAATCACTAAGCCTTATCAATATCTGCCCTTTCCTTTCTATTTGTATGACAAAACACACTTATTAGTTGTCTGCAGGTAGCCCACAACTCATAACAATAATGTTCTAAAGCCTTGGGGTAGAAAGAAAAAGATCAACACTAGAAACAATACAATGGTAATAAATACATATCTCTCAACAACTGAATCTAAAAAACACACTAAGCAGACAAGAAGAACGGAGAGAGAATCACGGATACAGAGAGCGGTTTGATGGTTGCCATGTGGCTTGGGGGAACCGAAGAGGTGAGGGGACTGAGAAGTACAAACAGGCAGTTACAGAGTAGCCATGGGGCTGCCCAGGACAGTACAGGAAATGCAGTAGCCAAAGAACTCACACATGTGAGCCATGGACAGGAACAATGGTGTGGGGACTGCCTGAGGAGGTGGGGGGTGCTGGGTGGAGGGGGGGAAAGATGGAAAACAGGGACAACTGCAACAGTAAAATCAATAAAATATAATTTGAAAAACAAAAATAAATAAATATGCATACTTATATAAAGAAGAAGAAGGAAGAAGAAAGTAGTAACTGGAAGTGGTGCTCAGGGGCCCAGCCTTTTATCCAATACTTAGTAAATCTGTGTATGGGAGAACCACAAAACTCATAAAATAGCTCGAGCTTTAAGTCTTGAAACAAAGGTCATAGAAAGACAAGGACCCGAGGAAGAAAAAAAGAGCCACTCCTGTGCAAGTTACTGAACGCAGCCCACCTCAGCAGCCTTCGTCCACACCCCTGCACCCACGCTGTCCTTCCGGGTTTCCTGACTTACGTACAACCACGCCCTTCACGCTAGCCCCTCCCCCCAGCCACACCCCCCCCACGGAGCTTCATGCCAAGCCACACTCTCCCTTCTCTAACTAGCTGCTTTCACGCAACTACTGTGTGAATGTGACAAAGTCTCCTCATCCTCCTGGAGCCACTGGCATTTATAAAATAGCAGCTCGTTTTAAAAACCGAGAACTCTCTAATGATAGAGATTTAATGATGTACAGTGGCACTCCCTATGAGGCATACTACTACATAATCATTTAAGATGATATCTTCATGCAAAGTTTCAAGTGTCCAAGTCAACATCTGGCTATATTAAATTTTAAAAAAAAAGCTCTAAAACAACAGAATTCTATTTTAAAATTACACATTTACCAAAAAGACTGGTGACACAATATGATAAAATGATTTAGTGATTTGCCTCTGGGGTAGTGAGACTTTTGTTTTCATTCTATACTTATTTATTAGCGGGCATGAATATCTAAAAGGCACAACGTAAAATGTACAAAAGATGACATGAAAACACTTGGGCTTGTCGGGGCGGGGAAGGCGCAGCTGCAGGCAGGTCTGCCCTTCCCGAGAGCCTGCTCACCCACAGCCTGTCAGGCCACATCACGGGAAGCTGCAGACGAGCCGTCAAGAGTTCCAGACTAAGAGCCTCGAGGAATCACTCGATCTCATCCACAATGAGCGGGTTAGACCTGAGATCAGGGATCTCCTAAAACAGTGATTCTCTTGAAGGACGAATCCCCTGTGGTTTCTCACCCGAGTGCTCAGACTCGAGCCCTCCCGGATGCAAGCCCACTGCTTCCACACCCGCCCCAACCTGCCCGCAGAGAGCCGCCGCCATCTCCTTCAAGTGTGCTCTAAAAACCTCGGAAAGGGTGTGTGTCCTTAGAAACTCGACAAAAGTAATAGAAATTTACCATGTTCCTGTCATCACATAACAACTTTTTGCACATGTCCTTCCAGTTTTAGTAGTCAACTCATCATTTTTCTATTCAAAATTCGGAAATGGCCTCTCACTGACCACTCAGTAACATTCGAATGTCTAGTTTAATCAGGCATGCGTACCATCAGGCCTCCGTATGGGGTCTCAACCGGCAACATAAGCAGCACAAACTGGGCACTCTTCGTCCACGGAACCCCCCGTGCTGGCCACACTGCTCACTCGCGCAAAACTAAAGCCGCTTTTCCTACTGACGCAGCTAATGGTTTTACCTTTCAGTATGTTTCTGCTAAAGAATTTAAGCGATTCCATTGCCTTTAATCCTACAGCAAGTAGTACATGTTTCGTAGTTTTATAATAAAGGTGATCCCAGCTCACAAGTTGAGACCCAACATTATGGGTCACCATCTGCTCTGAGCAGCCTACCCACAAGTCTGCCTTCCTGCGCATGATCTGTCACTCGGCTCACGGCGGGCACACGCTGCAATGACGACACCCGCAGTAAGACAGCAGCTAACACTGACCGACTGCTTACCGCGTGTAAGGAACTACATCTAACGTTCTACATGCACTATTCGAAATCTCTTGGGTCAAGTGGCTCTGGAGAAGAACGAATTGGGTGTCCTGAGAAAAGAGGAACCTCAGACCCCATCAAAAGTTGAGGAAACTAATAAGATGGTTTCATAGCGTCTAACAAACGTGCTGGAGCTCTGGACTAAAGCCCTACGCCGAGTCGCTGCTCGGAAAGCTCCCCTGTCAGGACAGAGCAGAGGGTCACTGAGGTAAGTCTACCTAATTAACGCAAACCATTTATAAAGGCTCCTTTTACACTCAGCCAAAGGTCCAAGCGCCGGCACCAGTGTAGCCCAGACCATCGAAAGTTACATGTTACGCCAGTTACCCACATCACTGCTGGGATGTTCCCCGGGGGAGTGGGGGAGGAATGAAATGTGTCACTGTGTGTGCATGTTATTGGGGGGGGGAGTCCCTGAAACTACCAAGTAAGTACAGTACATCTTCCTGAGCATAAAGATTTTTATATGTGTGAAGGGGGTGAATATTGTTTCACTATTAAAAGCAACACAGATCTATTATGGAAGAGAATGTAAAATTTGCATGGATTTGCAAGATAAAAGACTTCAAAGGAACTTCAGAATAGTATTTCACTAGTCCCCCAGGGTACTCATTTCACATCACCTCTACAGACAGAAGAACTTGGGCAGAAAAGTTTGAGAGGAACTTGATGAGACAGACAAGGTGTACTCCTTCATTGGTTTCTGTGAACTTGTTCAACTGAGGAGTCTAAGAATTAGCTTCATTGGTTTTACGCTGCTTTGAAATCCCTGCAATGTTCTGCCCGAGTCCTGAACAAGTAGATAATGATCGATGTGAGCTGCCACAGCGCCTGATGAGTCCCAATCTGAATATCCCCTAATATTTTAATATTATTATAAACTAGCCCCTAACCTAATACTCAGATTGAAACTGTAAAGCTGTACTCTGAACTGCATTGCCAAAAAGAAGAGTGAGGTCGTGAGGCGGTCAAAAGCCCACGGACTTGAACTAAAGGGGGGATGCAGGTGGGAGGCGGTGTGCAGGGCGGAGGGGAATAAAGGGAGGGAAATGGGACAGCTGTCATAGCATAATCAATACAATGTAATAAATAAATACATAAATAAAGCACCCCTCTGAAACTGCTTTACTTGCAAAACCTACATAATGTCGAAGCATGAACCAAGAGTGCTGCTTTGCACAGGGTCCGGCGGAAGTGAGGCTGCTTGAGTGTGGTTGGTAGGGTGAAACAATTTATCATTTTAATTTGAGCATCTCGCCGAAAAAGTTACACAGTGCGCTTGAGTGTGATATCGTTACATTACAGAACTACACGCTTACCATGTTGTAATAAAAGAGGGGTGTTACCCGTGCCAGGCCTGGTCTCTACAAAGCTACGCGACAGCTACTACAAACACCAGCTGACTAGTCAGGCCTGTGGGCCACACTTCAAGAGTAGGAAACTTAAACGCCAAATAAATGTGTGAGGCTATTTTAAGAATAAAACACGGTGGAGCTGAGAAATCCCTTTCAACTCCTACCTTAAGTTTCTTTAATCTCTGAAAAATAAAAGCAGAAACACGTTTTAAAGGATAAATTCTACCACTGTTCTGTCACCTCTCAGACTGTTTTTCCTACGAAACCCAACAGGTCATGTCTCCGTGCCCGTCCCAGCCGCCCCACCGCATTCTACACTCGCCTTCCCGGGGCCAGGGCGGCGGATGGCAGGACAGCAGCCTCTCTCCGCAAGGGCAGCAGTCCTGTAGGCGGCAAGCACAGTGACCAGGAGGAAAAATAAACTATTCCCTACGAAAACAAATGAATTCTCACATTATCCCCGCAAAAACTCAAAAACAAAAAAAGACATTCTCTTTCTGAGTCAAAGACACGCACGGACGCACGGACACACGGACAGGGCTCCAGTGGCGCTTCCGTCCGAGCCTGGCTGGGGCAGTCACCACGCTTCCCCAAAAACGAGGACAGCCAGACCCCCACCGGTCTTCCTCCCTGTAACTTTACGGTCCTGAAAGCGTTTTCAAAAGCACTCACGAGCCCTTCTCATAACTTGCTCTCCCTCCGTTAACCTAAGATGCCCAAAGAGTGGGATCATGCCGAAATGGGCCAGCATCCCTGGTCTTCCCTCCTCTCCTCTCTGGACAGAGCCACTCTTCCCTTTTCCGCAGGGGCCCGGCGGCAGGCGCAATGAACCCGTGTCATTGCCTCCAGCCGTCACCACCTTTTAACGTGATGGAGACAGACGCGCTCCAGCGTCGATTTGAAATCACCCAGAATGTTTTAAGGACATCAAGTATGTGGGAACGGCTTAGGAAAATTCTGGCATTCTCACTGTGGCACCATCGAGTCTCAGATTCTAACACAACGTACAGTCTTACTGAGTCACACAAACGATTCAAACTACCTCATTTCACACTCGAATAAACGAGTTCACATAACAATAAAGATAACACAACGTAAAACATACTTTACCTACATTGGCTTTACTCGTGTTTAACACCTCACAGAACACTCTTCAACAAGCCGGGACCATTTTCAGAAAAACAGTGCTACCTCGGGAACCCGTACTGTCATTGGGCTTGCTGAGACACAGAGTAATTGAGTTGGACAGTCCTTACGATAATCAGAGTTTACTAAGTCTCCCCACAAAGCCAAAAATAATCATGTTACCTGATCCCCAAACTGTAACTATAAAGCCTCACTCTTGAAAAGTAAAAAAGTATAAAAAGAGGTAGCTTGGACTCAGGAAACCAGAAAATGTCTACATCTGTATGAGAAGTGAAGGGGAAAAAAAAAACAACCCAAAATATCCACCCAGACCTGAGGAAGTAGGAAAGACACTGGACAGACCACCTGATCCCAGCATTACTGAAATCATGGCAGGTACTTGTCTACCCTGCCTTTCAGGACTACACAATTTAAGCCACGTATGTGTGACAAAGATATGACTCCAAAATAACCAAAGATAATGCTAACAATATGCTGGAAATTTTACAGAAAATGGAAAGACCTAGAAAATGCATCTCAAACTCAAGCTTTAAATGAAGACCAACCTTTCTACAAAGCTTTGTAAAGAAGGATCATCTTGCACCTGGCTGGTGTGGCTCGGTGGATTGAGCACTGGCCTGCGAATCAAAGGGTCGCTGGTTTGATTCCCAGTCAGGGCACACGCCTGGGTTGCGGGCCAGGTCCCCACTGGGGGGCACGTGAGAAGCAACCACACATTGATATTTCTCTCCTTCTTTCTCCCTCCTTCCCCCTCTGTCTAAAAATGAATACATAAAATCTTTTAAAAAATCATCTTGCATTTCAAGCAATTATAGTGCCCTCAGCACCCCAAATTCAGAAATTACCCTTCTTTAAGAGACATTACTGTTCAATGTGTGATAAATAAGGGAATCTGGTATTACTCAGGTAGTTCTTGATAGATTTGTTGAGACACATCTTCAAACTGATGATGTCACTTGGTTCTGTTCCCTATGCAGAACATCTCATCCTTCCACTTACCTCTACTAATGTTAACACCACAGTTGCCCACACCCCCTCCAGAAACCACAGCCTCCATCTGGCAGTGTGCTCTGTTGTTGCTATCTTCCTTCTAGGACATGGCAGGAAATACACCGTATTTTTTGGACTATAAGACACCCCCCCTCCATTTGGGAGGAATAACGGTTGTTAATGCTGCTGTTGAGTTCTGTTTACATTTACATTGGTGAAATATTATGTTATTTATGTTATTAAATATTTTACCACATTTTTTGCTTCAAAAATGTTTTTCCTATTTTCCTCTAAAACCTAGGTGTGTCTTATGGTCCAAAAAAATATGGTAGGAAGTTCTGAATTTCTTAGACAAGAATTTCACTTATTAAAAAATTCTCTTTTAGCCCTGGCTGCTATGGCTCAGTGGGTTGAGTGCCAGCCTGCAAACTGGAAGGTCGCTGGTTCGATTCCCAGTCAGGGCACATGCCTGGGATGCGGGCCAGGTCCCTGTAGGGGGCATGTGAGAGGCAACCACACACTTACATTTCTCTCCTTCTCTTTCTCTCTCCCTTCCACTCTCTCTAAAAATAAATAAAATCTTTTAAAAAATTCTCTTTCAATTTAGGACAAGTACTTAAATATGTTTCCTAAACTCTTTTCCTTAACTATACTTTTCTTAATAAAGAGAATCTTAAAAGCCTTATTTCTTTTCACTCTCAAAATAATAGTAACTGTGGAATTGTTATTAAGAGGTCATATAAATCCCAATGAAAAAGCAATTGCTGCAAATAAGCGTCTATATAATAGTCAATTTAAGCCAACAGTTAGATGCTGGAAGAATTTGTCACATAAATGACATAGCACTCTATCCAAGTATCAAAATGACAGAACAAGTTTAAAGGCACAGACCTATGAAATACATTAAAATGATAATCAGTAGTAAGCCTATCTAGGGGAAGAAGAGTAAATACATTTTTCTAATGCCACAGAATTATTTTCCAAATTAATTTAAAAAATTTTTTTCCAAAATAATTTATTTTAATTTAAAAAAATTCACCTTAAGAACTCCAACTGTCCCCCTGACCAGTGTGGCTCCTCAGGTTGGGCATCATTCCACAAAGGAAAAGGTCACCATTTGGCTCCCAGGCAGGGCGCCCGCCAGGGTCGCCAGCCCAGCCCCAGGTCAGGCGGGGCGCACGCTGGAGGCGACCGACTGAGGTTTCTCTCTCACACCAGTGTGTCCCTCCCTCTGTTTCTGCCCACCCCCCATCTAGGAATAAATGAATAAAATCTCTTTTAATAAAGAATCCCAGCTCTCTCCTTTGGAAAAGAAATATAAGTAAAAAAAAAATACATTAGCTTTTGGAATAAAAGACAAATCCTCAGCGAAGACGACAATATGAAAATTAAGCCACATTCTTCTAAACCTTACAACTGAACCCCATGCAGCACACTTTGACAGTGTCAGAAAACAAGTTGGAGTGTTTCAATTTTTCCACAAATTCTGTAAGTGTTCAGTGAGATTTCAAACACGGTCACAAATGACCAAACATTTGTTAACTTCCTTCCAAGGGAGACAGACTTCATTAATGGCCTTAGGAGGAGAGAAAGGTTAAAAAGAAACATTCTAATCTATCATTAGTGACACATTGACATATCTGGACCGAGGAAAAGCAGCATTTTTTTCTGCAAGGAGCACTCCTGATTGTGCCGTGTTCCCACTCAGGCGGGCCTTCCCTGCAGCATCTGTTGCTAATTGAAAGGGACTAGAATTACAAAATTCTAGTCAATTTCTCTCACCAGCTCTTGCTGTGTGTAAAGATTTTCCATGCAGGGGCTGAGCATTAGTCTTCCACTACAGCTGATGACTAAAGAGCAAAGAGAAAGAAACACAGAAGAAAGAATTTTTCTGTGTCCAACATTATGTGGAACCAAACTGCGAGAAAAGGGACAGCTAAGCGTATCTTTTGTTAGCTTGGTAAATTACCATTCTATAAATACAACTATGCACCTATAAAAGTCTATTAATGTCCTAATTAACCAATGGTATAGGTCTTCTGTTTGGGTAGCCTCTTTTTTATATATAAATCTTCAAAGTAACTGTCAGTATTTTACCAATTACGTCTTTTATCTCTAGCTCCTGGACACAGTGCCTGGGACACAGGAGCCACATAGCAAATGTTTGCCGAAGAAAGACACCAGTCTTCGGCGGTAGCGCTGTTCATTCAGAGCACCTAAAAAGGCCTCATCACATTCATCTTCTCGGGTCCCAGCGGGCACTCTGACACGTGACAGACTGGGAAGTTTCGAGTGCTCTCTGGAGCGTCCTCTAGCTGCCGGACAACACAGACGACACGGACGACGGCAGGGCGAGAACGGAGGTCAGTCAGCTGACGACACAGCAGCCCAGGCAAGATGTGACGGAGGCTCAGAGCGGTGGTTGGCGGGACACCCCCCAGTGCACCCCTCTGCAGAGGTGCCGATGGCTACAGTCTATGCTGGCCCGAAGGGCGTACGGCAAGGAAAGAGGCTGCAAAGCCCTGGCAGCAGGAAAAAGACAGGACCAGGAGGTAACTCAAGGTCTCCCCAGCCCCTTTTCGACACAGGGAATCCAGGCACAGGAGCCCATCAAAGGCACTATAACGTGCAAGCTAGCTCTACTATCTGGCTGCCAGCCTGGTGACGTGATTGGTGTCCGTTAGAAACTTTATTTAAATGTCATCAAAATCAAATTCATTTAAGTGTTCTCTAGGACAACCATGATACCTACTTTTCTCCCAAAGTATTATTTTAGAAACAAAAATTGTTCTAAGTTTCCACAAACAAGACAAAATCTTTCAACTGAAAACAAAAATTAAAAGACACATACATCAACTATAAGAATAAAATTCATTTTAATTTCAGGTTTGACTTGCTCCTCTAATGCCTATAGCCTAAAGTGTTAAAGTTCAGAAGTTTAAAGTTTAAAAGTCTGTTGGTACGCAACTGTCTGAAGACTGTGTACTTGAAGTGCGGTATTCTGGACAGAAGAAATCCACTTGCCTGAGGTCTCACAGAGTCTCCACGCAGCAGATCTTAATTCTCAGGGTGGGAGACCAATTAGAGCCTGGAACCCGCGTCACATACCCCATCCTTCCAAGTGGGCATTTTCTTCCTTTTTCCCTAATGTTATACTATTTCAGAAAATGCTGGCTTCACAGTGATCATTTCTGCATTCCGTGAAGTCCTCAACATTGCACTGAGCAGATGACCCAAATGCCGTGTTGTCAAGGAGGGTATGTGAACTGTTTGCAAGTTGCCTGGATCCCGTTACTGGAGTTCGTTCGAGTGCTGTCCAGACAAGGCCAAGGGCAGAAGCCAGCACTCTGCCCAGAGGAGTCTGCACACCTGGGGCTCTGCTCTCCAGGTGGCCACACGGCGATGGGAAGGGTGTGGTGCTGGGCCCACCTTTCCGGCTTTCTTGGCTCATCCCAGTCTCTAGCCTCTGCTTCCTGGTGCCACCACATTAATTCAGTTGGTTTCCAGGTAACTCAGTTACCTGAACCCCTGTTGTGTTACACGCGGGGAGCTGGATGTAAGTACACACCGCCATCGGCTCACTCAGGCCAGGCTTGACAAAACACCGAATTCCGCTCTCTCCCACCACCCAGCTCTTGCTGTCATGTGACCTGGCCACCATGTTCCGAGCTTGAGTCAAAACTCCTTAACTTGATTCAGCATTCCACAGCCAAGAATTACTGTTCAAGGGAGTTCACAGGTGTCATTACTGTTTTCTTGTGAGATGAAATAAGAAATGGGTAACTGCCTTATGACTTCTGATTGACTGGTTATAATGATAACTCTGAGCCCTACACAACCCTGCTTACTCTCTCACCCGGCACTTCTAATAGGAAAAAAACCCAAGAGCACGTTCCATTTCCCACTGATCGTATGACAACCTGCCCATGCGGAACAGCCACCGGGTGTCACGGTGTCACCCACCGCCGCCATCCAAGCCGACTGCTGCGAAAAGGCTAACTGAGCATCGTGGGAAGCACTTCCCCCCCTCTGCAGCTCTGCGGCTGCGCTGGGCGGGCAGCGCCACACGCACCGCCATGAAAGGAACTTCAGGAATTTGACTTGCTTTATCGTCATTAACTTTTTAAAATCTTAGCATCTTAAAGCATGTATGTGAAAGCCGTACTTGTGAAGAATGGCTTAGGAGGAGTAAGCCCTGGTTACCTCATGGAGATTCGAAAATAACCAGATTTTATGTGGTAGAGAAAGTGATGATTTGGTCAAAGTAATGAGACCAGTTAACTGAATCGTTGCCCCAAATCAATTTTGACCTGTAAATTAAGAGGCAATACACTGCAGCTATTGCTTAAAACTTTAAGTATCTGGTCTCTTGTTCCTCTTTTAAACAAACAAGAAAAAGTGTTCAAGATCATAAAGAAAAATGTCTGAAGTTAATAAGAGATTGAAATTAACCTCCTTTTAATAACTTAAAACTTGAGGTAACCCCCTCATTCTCCAATATCGGGGGCATTGTGAAATGCACAGAGGTAATGTTTTCACAAAGAAGAGGTGAAATACAATATCAATTCTTTCACTCTTATAAATTCTCTACTTCCAACAGCTGAAGAATCCCTTCTCTTGAGCGGGGCTAATTCACTAAGGTGCCATTTAACAGCGACCGAACACTTGGCTATCACTGTCTCTTCCCACCACTGGAGACCAGCCACACTCTGGCCGGATGAGAAGGATGAGTTCAGAATGGGGGGTCACATGGAGTGACCTTCACCGGCCCATCATCGGGGCGGTTTTGAGGGTTCCAGGGCACATTCCACCTAGGGGTGGATCCTAAGGTTCTAGAACTGCAAACTTACATAAAGCAACCCTTTAATCTTCTCTCCATCATTAGAGTTTTGCCTGGAAAATGCAAGACTTGAGTTGACTTGAAGCTCCTTTCGTTTATCCTAACATATTAATAGCGCACAGGCTTCTTCAATATACAGGGACCGCATCAGGAAAGTCTCAGTGTAAAATGTGCACTATCCTATCACAAATTTGAAAAGTTAACTGGTTCTCTCTTGAAGATAAAGATTTTGTTTTTATGACAATAGCAAATGAAGGCAAAAGATTAAAAGTACTTGCTAATCGTTCAAGGAAAACATTAAAACATTTACTATGTACACGGGAGCTACTGTTGAAGTTTTGCTTAAGGGTAAATCAAACAAAAGAGTTACTGTTTGAAACATAATGTTTAAATGTTAACCACAAATATTTCACTCTTTTAAAATTATTTCTAAAGCTCCCTCTTGTCTTTTTCTTCTTTCTCCTTTGTGGAGGGAAAAGACTACACCAGGGATACAGATATATTTCCTGGTTGTATCATTATTATTCCAAAATACACAGCTATATTTTTTGCTTTCTCTAACAATTTTGCATTCCTAAAATTAGACTCCTCATGCTTGATGAAGTTACCCAGGACCCCAAATTCTCAGATTTAAATGAGTCTTCTTCAAACAATTTTGTCTGCTGAGATCCTTGGCATTCAAATTCCACCCTACTCAAAAAAAATTGTCTTGGCATTTTTCCTCTAAATATTTTCCATAAATCTCCCATTTCCACAATATATTCTTTATGTACATACTCTATAAGTAAAAATATATGTGTATAAAGTCCACATGTCAGATAATTCTTTTAACCCTACTAATGTTAGACAAAAAAAAAAATCAGTATTCTTAAGGAAAAAAAATCCTTGCCTAATCAGATGGACTTGAATTTTGACCAAATTTCGTATAAGAAAGAAATTGGATGATTTGACACCTGTGATCTTTTTTGCACTCACAAATCTGTCTAATTACTGGTGAAGTAAGGCCAAGAAAGTCCAAAAACCTGCACAATGGGGCCGTGCCATGAGCTAACGGCCCCATTGGGGCAAATATCAAGGTTTAGCAATTCTCAATTCTATCTCAATATTCTCAATTTGAAACTTATGATGGCCTCATGATATTTTAAACCATTCATGGTCCGAATCCCAGATCTAATAACAAAATACATAACTATCATACAGAGTACCATGCTTTAAAAGCTACAAATTGTGTGTAAAACATGTTTATGGAGAAGGGCAAGGGGAACTACTCTCAAAAAATATATCCATGGGCCATTTGATAGACTCAGGCTGGAAGCGCAAAGAATGGCAGTAACAAATGTCACGCCCCTAACTGAATTTCACAGACAGCCGTCAGCCTGGTTTTCCTACGTTTCACTTTCCCGGTCAGCTGTGAGCTGTTTCCACGTGTGAAATCGCCTGAGCTGTCGTCTGACGTCTGGGAGCGTGGAGGTCGGGGTGCAGCAAAGAGCATTTTGGACTTCTTCAATTTACACACAGATTCACCTATGAATTCTCAAGTCTGAAAAGTACTCGATGAGAAATACCAACGTGAATCCCGGGCATTCACAAAGACTCACGGTGGGGTGGCAAGTAAAGGTGAAGGGCGCACACTGGTAGGATACCGTCTCAACTTCTTAAAGACTAGAATGGGAGACTTCAGTGACATTATTAAGCATAAGATCCAACATATAAACAGTTCAACTCACTTAGACTGCATATTAAACTTTCAAATACAGTTGTTTGCATTCTATGTGCTCAATATTATAGGTTCTAGTTTCTAGCTGCTTTTTAATGACTGGTTAAGACTGATAAACTAATACAAGAAAAATACTTCCTTAACATTTTCTTTTTCCTTTATACTTAAAGTGCTGTAACAGAAAAGTCACTCTGTGCTGTGACAGTTCCAACGCCACAACACACACACCCTGTGCACCCATGTGCACGTGCCGACAGAAACAAAATCAGAGCAACGACGAGGAAGTACCCTGGAGAAGGACACTCCAGTGTTTATTCTGTAGTCTCTCATACTGAAAAACAGCGGTACCTGTCTAAAAGTCTCTTAATACTGTATCTAAAAGTCTCCTACTATGGAAACTAGACACTCTTCCACTTACACTGTCATGCTATACAATCTATTCCCACTTCGGGGACTATTTCTTTGCTCGTTCTCGTCCTGAACTCAGTTCTGTTTCTCTGGTATGAAAGGAACCCATTTACTATGAATGATGTTTATGTACAATAAAATCTTTCTAGGGAATCACCCTAGATACTCTAAGGATACCAAGTGAACCTAAAAGGAAGGGCTGCTACTTTGGAAACAGGGTTGGGTTTGATCAATGAATTCGTATTCTCAAGACCCTCTTGATGGGCCTGCAGCTGCAGCCATTTATTGGCTGGCTTTTTCACAGATGTAGACAGAGAACGCTCCATGGTTCTTGTCTTTTTGTTGTTGGACGTGGTTTTTTTTTAATATAGAAAGTGGCAACTTAAAAAAAAACATTCTTCATTTTGTTACAGAAGCTTGTCAATATCAGACATTCTTGGTAGTCTGCTGTTGAAATGACTATGACTTTTAAAAGCTAGGATCACAAAGTTGGCAGAAACTATACTTCAATAACAGAAGGTGATCATTTGCATTTCAAAATTTATCTATCTTGCTTTTCCCCTCAATTAGGCCAAAACATGTTGATTCACAGGTTTCAGTGTGTGTGTTTCTTTCTTTTTTTAAACTTATTTATAGAACAGAATAATGGCCCCCCTGCTAGTTTGGCATTTGCTCAAGTTTCTGCCCATGCAAATCGAATCTGTTACTGGAAATTTTTCTCAAAATATAAAGGCACATCGTCCACAAGATAAAAAGATACATTACTGATAATATAAAGCACAGGGCAGGTGGATAATGTTTTTAGGACAAACACATGATAAGGACTCCCAGGAGGGAGGAGTGGTGGGGGCAGAGGCTGCACACTGTTTAAACAGAAGTGAACTGTTCTCATCATAATCTTGTGACAACTTTACTTTATAACCAAACACCAGTGGCTTAGTACACTGTAGAGTTACTTGGACAATAATGCTAAGGTTAGAGTTAGGAAATGGGGGGGCAGGGGGTGTGGAAGAATTAGTTAAACCCTTAATATTTCTAACAGAGGACCAAGAACTCCATAATAATCTACAAATTTTGCTCCAATTCCCCTTGCATCGTGGGCAGAAGTACAGACTTAACTGAGTTCTGGAACTCTCTGAGATTAAGCTCACCTAATTTAGAACACTAACATTACTTTTCAGTTAAGGCCATTACTGGCTTTATTTTATCCTGTTGATAAAACAATTTATTAAGCCCAAGGAATGAAGAGACTTTCCACATTGCTCAATGCAAGCCATAAGTCTAGGGCACTTTTGCAAATCACAAAGCTTGAAAGTACAATTCTTTTATGCAAATAATTAAAACAAAGCCCTTCTTCAGACTACAGCTTTTTTTTTTTTTAATGTTAGTGAAGGGCAACCTGAAAGATGAGAGCAAAAATCCATTAATAGTAGACTGCCACCTGCTGGTCAACTATAAGAATTGTGATTTCTGAGAAAAGGCGTACAAATTAGAACTTGGATAATGATCTATTAAATTCAGTATTTCAGTACACAAAATTGAAAGTACATATCTATTGATGAATGTCATACGGTTTCGTTCCACATATATGTACACTCTTAGAAGGTCAACATGCTATAATGTTACAGTAAACAGACAGGACTGTACTTTAAGCTGAAGAAAAATAATCTGCTAGAATGCCAACACACAGATAGTATCCAATAAGAAAGTAACTACACTAACAGGAACTAGTGAGTCAGTTATTATTTAAATTAAGACACTAGCTTTACTTTTCAATTAAGGCCATTACTGGCTTTATTTTATCCTGTTGCTAAAATAAATGATTAAGCCCAAGGGATGAAGAGACTTTCAGTATGTAAACACTAAACAATGCTCCATAAACATTTGGCTTCAATGTAAGTTTTCTACTGCATCTGACTTCAGGATTTAATAAGGTTTCACTTGAAAAAAAAAACCCAGATTTAATTTTGATTCTAAAACCTCCAATTCAATATAATTAACACATATATCTATGTATACTGGTACCTCAAATGTTATTTCTTATCAAGTTAGAAAAAAAGGAGGGTCTGTTAAAAGAAAAAAGACAGAACCAGATAACTATAACAAAGTGATTTTACTATGAAAAAAATTTTTATTGTCCCATTATCTAAATCACACTAATAGGGTTTCAAAAAACAGCATAAAACTATCTGAGAGAAACAAAAATGTAATCATGTTCTATTGCCCCTTGGAAGACAAAACAAACAAACAAACAAAACAAAGAGCCCTAATTTGGAGAAAGAAAAAAAAGTAACAGTATGAAGAAAATTCAAATTGTTGTTTTCAGAAAATAGTTTTAGGATATTTGCTTTGCCAGTTGAGAAACTTTGTTATTCCCCAATACAGAAATTATTCTTAACAATGAAGGGTGTAACTAAAAATAATATAGCTCTTTCCATCCTAATTAGAATAATTTTCCATTATGCAGGGAAACAATGTTAGCTTAGCATCAATAATACACTGGTTAGCTAGTAAGCACTTAAATGCTGCATTAATCAACAACTAAGCAGATCATGTCAACATAATCAGCTTGAACTTTCCCTGAAAGCCAGTGGGGTGACAAGTGAAGAAACTTTGGCTACCCAAAGAGGCTGGAACTAGGCAAAAGGTGAAGGAACTCTGGATTCAAACACAGCCCTATCTGACAAAGAGAAACTAACTCAAATACAATCCCTATGTTCAAGTGACCTGTAATTATCAACAAAGTATCTACATGCCCAGAAGTGAATCTCTAATTTAAAAAAATAAAGACAATACAGTAAGAGGAAGAGAAACCTGTTATATCAAATATTTGGCAAAACAGGCTATTTTAAAAGAATAACATGCTTCCTAAAATTTCTCAAATACAGAAAAAGAAACTTTAAATCTGCTCTAAATGCCAGGTTGGCTCATCACTGAAATCACAACCTTGTTTTGTTTTTTGGTTTTTTTTTTGACTCTACACTTTATATTTTTAGCCTCAGGAGTTTTACCCTTTTAGTCAATTACCTCTCACATCTGAATAAAAATCATGCACTTAAAGAGGTTCAGGGTGTTTAAAGGTCTTCAAACACTCAGAAGTTAAGATGTCTCTAAGACATCAACGAAGAAGCACAAACCTATTCAACAACAAATACACACACAAAACTGTACGTTATACAATGGTTTCGCCCCTCAGACTCCTTTTCTGAAGGATTAAGGAGAACCAAACCCCCCACACAAGCGAACTGCCGGGGAAAATCACAACTTCCCTAGAGCCACGGGAGCCGCGGAGGACTCTGTCAAGGGGAGCGGCGCAGGAGACGGCGCTGACCTGGGGCGCAGTACATTCTCTCCACGGCGTCGCTGTCACAGGAATCTTCAACCTCACTCCACCTGCTGAAATACGTTAGCTGGATGTGTCCTAAAAACAAAACGACAGGAGAAATCAAAACATTTTTCTCTTCCATTTTCTGCAGAAGTGAACTGTAATTACTCCTTTTGTAGCTAAAAACAGTATCATTAAGAATAATGGCATCATTAAGTACTAGAAGCTATTACTGGGGGTGAATTTGCTGCACTGATAATGAAGCTCTAGATAGGAAATGAAGATACTAATTACAAGATAAAACGCCTACTCAGTTAATTGGAAGCAACGGCGAATAAAAAGAAATGCATTTGCAGAAGTTCCTGACCTCTATCATTCAATAAGATGTTGTTTGGGTTCAGATCTCGGCACACGATCCCCTCTCTATGTAAAGCGTCAAGGGCTACCACCATTTCAGCTGCCCATCTTTGAATGCAGCCCTCTGGGATGTAAAACCTGGAGTTCAGCACTAATTTTTTATCAAGGTCCTCAAAAATCTGATGTATCTCCTTGTCTCCTTGTGCGAACGCACTTGCTCCCTTAGTCACAGAGTCTCTCCGAAATAAAGTCGACTCCTCTTCGGCCGAATCATCGGTTTGATCTGTAAACAGCAATACTTCTTCAGTTTTTAAAGTGTCTGTGTTTGCATATTCATTAGCACCTGAGAGTGGGTCAGAAACCGGGAATAAGCTTTCGTCCATGCTGTTTGCAGCCACTGCTGACTCAACCCCTCCAAGTCCCTGGAAGTTAGGATCTGAGATGCGTAACGAGGACATGTCTCCTGAACTACTGGGGTCAACAGCGGCCACAAATAGCATCCCAAGATCCCCCTGGGCATAGTGTTTCTCCGGTACACCATGGGATTGAAGGCCAGAGGGGTCACTCAATTCCTCTGCGCCTTTTTCTTCTTGTGCTTGGCACTGTTCAGCATTAAGCCTGAGGCATAAAACATCAGGGGCTTCCAAGAGTTTGCTTTCCATTATGCCCATATTAGACTGTGTAAACTTAGTAGGCCCCACGGCTGCACCATCTTTCGTTGGCTCCAGTTCACCAGGTAGGTTTACAAGAAGATCAGGCCTTCCTTCATCAGGACCACTGACATCATCAAAAGCAGCATCTTTGAAAGAAATAACTGGAACAGAGTCATCTGAGCCTCTGCTAATGGTGTCCTGAGCTATAACCCTGCTTTCACTAATATTAAAACTCCTGTCTCCATCTGAAAGGGTAAAAAATGGTTTCAAAGGCTCTGACTTTAGACTATACATTTTTTCTCCAAAATCAAGTCCTAAGAGTTCACTAGTGCTGTCCTTACTGTCTATCCTAAAGAACTCCATGGAGCTGTTTTTAGATCTACTGAGGGAATCTAACGTTCTTGGAGAACTAACTGCTTCCAGGCCATCCTCTGCAGGGAAGAGTTTCAGCTCGCAAGCTATCCGCTGAGTGCTGAGGCTGTCACTGTCAGCCGCAAGGGGTGCTGGGACGCCTTCGACAGCTTTGGTACCAACACCATTTCCTTCGCTCTTCATGAAAGGCTCCTCACTCAAGGACCCGGGTTCAATCTTTTCTTGCCCATATTCATTGCATAACGTTAAATAACTAGTAGTACATTCTTCCTCTGAACTCGAGCCAGAATCGGGCCATTTTGGAGAGCTATCTTGGCCGTCATCGTCTTGGGTGCTACCGTCTTGGGAGCTCTGAGTCAGACTGGTCTCCAGGGGCAGGACCTGCAGCAGGGCCCCGCGGTCACTGCCTCTGGATTCGAAGCTGCTGCTGCCCTGAGGACTGCGGGTCGGCTGTCGCAGGGGAACTTGACTAAGTGCAGATTCTTCCACTTCCTCGATGTCAAAGCTTTCTTCGGGGCTTCTGTTTAGAAACTTACTGATATACGACCAGAGTTTGCCACCTGTGAACAAGTATAACCAAAAAAAAAAAAAAATTAACATCCCCAAATTAATGACCATTACAAAAGCAAAAGAGTATTCTAATAACTGATTAACAGCCAGACAATGATACCCATCCATTAAAATACCCAGTATGCTGAAAGGCAAGCATTCTAATAAAATGTCTTTCGTTATCGCTGACTGATGGGTACAGTTTCGAGCATATCTCCTAATAGCAATTATTTCCGAAAGGACAACCTATTTCCTCCTTTGAAGAGAAATTAGTTATAACAAATACTAATATGAAATCTCACAGATGAATTTCTACTTAAAAGTTCAATATAATTTAGCTTTAGAAACATCCGATTGTGTTCTGACTTGTTTATGTCATAATTTTTTCAAGCATGGTCCCTTGGTCAGGTGAAAATTCATAAGTAAGTGCTGCTTAAAACTATACACTTCATTGGGGGAAAAATCAACAATATTATTGCATTTCAAAAATGCCCAGCCCAGGATCAGGGGTAGATGTGGCATAGGTACGTAGTTATGCCATTATAAGTGCCAGTTAATATTTTTCCCCATTTTCTCCCCTCCCCCAAAACATCATGTGTTGTATGAGCCCAAGTAGCAATTGAGGAATATTAATTGAGTGGCCCTTAATGTGGCAAGCTATTAATTCTAATTTTGTATTCTGATATATATCAGAAAGCTATAAAACCCAAAATCATAAAAATTAATTTCACGTAACTCATAGAAATCAAATACACACAAAATAATCCAGTGTCTTACCAGCAATACTTGCCAGGTATTTATTTCACCTGATTTTTCTTTTGTTTTAACCATTAAAAACTAAACCTATTTTGCTCATTAGAATCTTTGAATATATAAACTATGATAAGTATCAAAAACCTACCAAAGCTCTACTGACTAGAAAAAGTACTACAAGAAGAAAGAAGTTAAATTTAATCGAGAAATCTTAAAAATCAGTAACTGCAGAAGCATACTTTGTAAAGATATAACTGAAGCTTCCAAAGGTAAGAAGTAATGTGTTAAACATAAAACTTTCTATTAATATGATGAAGGCAACTTTTTTCAGCACATTTTTAATGTTGTTATTAAGCATTATATACCAAGGGTAACTAAATATAACCACTGACAGTCCATTATATGTATAAAAAAGTCAATGGCAACATCCAAAATTCTTTTTCTGATTCGCATTTCACTACACACAGAGGAGTTCAGTGAGTGCATAAAGCCCCGGACACTGTGCCTGGCACAGAGTAACAGCTCAACACGGAGGAGCCGTCCTAATGCTAACCCTACCACGCCCCACATCTCCTCCACCAGGGACCCAGCTAACGGTCTTCTTTCTTTTGGATAATAATCAGTGGCGTTGGGCATTATGGCATTTAACCTTCCCCTCTCATTTTCTCTTAGCTAACTTTCTGTCCTCACTAGATTATGCTTAGTTTTTCCTATTTTCCCATAGGAAAAACTCACACACTAACTCCTACAAGGAACTTGTGCACTGATTCCATCTTTTCTTCGTCTTCTGACAACAATAACCACACCCCTCTCATCACAAATGCCTCTGCTGTGGCACACCAACAGTAACACTGGAGCCTGAAGCTGGGGTTCTTGTATGCAATCAAAACGCGTTGTTCCCAGTTCTCCTAAATGCTGACGACTGTGAGGACAGCACCAGGCCTTCTCCAGACTCTCTGTATGGACACTTCTCACATGGAGTGCAGGGCGTGGCCGGCATTCAGTCACTGCCTGCCAACTCGGACGGCAGCCCATCAGAGCGAGGGGTGCCCGCATAAAGTAGACCATGTCTACGGCTGCGATGCTCCGGGGACCAGCAGGAAACAGGTCCAACTCAAGTTCTAAGATATGTTTCATTCATTCCTAGGCCAGTTCCACCTGGATGAGCTGCTGAAATCTAAAATTCAATGTGCTTAAGTTCTTTTATTTTTGCCCTCCAAATCACTTCCTCTTTCTGACTTCCAAGCCTTTCTGGCAGAAAAGTTTTGGACCAAGCCTGGGCTATTCTCCCTCCCTTGTTCTTCCTTCATCAAACAATCTTCCAAGTCCTCCTGTAAGATCTACCCATAATGTTTCCCACAGTCTTCCTCCTTTTTTCATCCCTTGAATCAGTTTCTTGGAATACTGTTACAGCTACAACTAGATTTCTACCACAACTGCTGCCCGATTAACCTTTCATTTTAGCACAGATCTTATGATGTCATTTCTCCATTCAAGAACCCCAATCCCTGCCACCTACTGAATGATGTGCCGACTCCATAAAAGGCATTTGAACCACTCAGTGATGAAGTACCAATGCATGAGTTGGTCCTCTCCCTCAGCTCACCACATGATCCATCTGAACTGGGTTTCTCCACACATAACCTATGCCAGGCGTTTGATCATACTACACCCACCACTTGGAAGTTTCTTTCCTATCAGGTTCCCCAATAATCCCATTCGTTCTTGAAGGTCCTAAATTTGTTTCTTTCATCAATTTTTTATATTCCTTTGCTGGATACAACTCCTAGCATCTCTTCATCTATATCACTTCATCGTTCTTATGACATTTACAGCATTCTATGTCATATTAGCAATACTCTTCATGCTTTTATTATCTCCTTTACCAGATGGCAGAGTCTGTGTGACTGCAGGGAGAGGATTCTGTCTCGCATGTAGAATAATAGGTCTTAAATAAATATTTAATTAACTGGATTACAAAAAGATGACAACTTTACCAATTTTTTGAAAACCTTTCAAGGAAAAGGTCTATAAATATTCATGGCATTAGTTTTGGTCATATAGTCTTCCTATTTTAAAACAAATACATGGTTCTACTGTTAAAAATTTTAAATATAGCTCTGGCTGGTGTAGCTCAGTGGAATGAGCGCTGGCCTGTAAACCAAAGGGTCACTAGTTCAACTCCCAGTCAGGGCACATGCCTGGGTTGCAGGCCAGGTCCCCAGTAGGGGACGCATGAAAAGCAACCACACATTGATGTTTCTCCCCCCCTCTTTCTCCCTCCCTTCTCCCTCTCTAAAAGTGAATAAATAAGATCTTTAAAAAAAAGAAGTGTGAATACTTTTATGCTTCTGACACGTGTTGTGAGACTGCCTTCCAGATGGGTCATCCCAGTAAGCAGTGTGCACTGGAGCCACCCTCACAGCAACTTGCTTCTGTCGGATATTAGCAAGTTCAACAATTTGATTGGTCAAAATAGCATCTTATTTAATTTCCATTCTTTCCATTATTAGGTAAAATTTCTAAATGTGTCTGTTGGCACTTTCCTTATGAAATGTGTTCTTAGCCTAAACGAGTACCCAAATTGAATTACGAAAACTCTGCACGTTCAAGCAAGAAATAAACTGTTTTAGTTAGCTCTTCTCTGTTCTTTGTGACATGCCCACTTAAATTTAATGGTCAATAGGGAGCTACAGAAACAAACATTTTGGTCCTATCACATACTTTTTTTAAAATGACAAAGTCATGGAAACTACCTAACCTACAAGAACACATTATTCCTGTTGAAGTTTCTCACCCACAAAAGCGGAGTAGGTGTTGGGAACTGCCCTGCCTGGTTTCAGAAGCTGTAACCCCCCATGGCTAAAGCTGAGTGAGAGACCTTGGGACCATAAGCCACTAAGGAGACGAAGCTTATCCCCCTGGCAGGAACACTGCCTCTGCCCACTTTACTTCACCCTGCCTGGCCCCCAGTGCATGACTGGTTAGCCAATGATGGGTTAAGATTCCTCAAGGAAGGGACGACCTAAGACAGGCACAGTCACAAGGGGGCCCTAAGGAAGGGCTTGGGAGGCTATGGAGAAAGGGGATGATGGACCCTCACCCCTTGGCTTTGACATAGCCTGAGTCCTCATTCTGTCTGCAAGAAGTCTCCTAATCTCTTGCCTACCTTACTTCCCTTACTCGACCTAAGCCTAAAACAATTCTGGAGGTAGGTGCGGCCTGTGCTGGAAAGGACAGGTTTCCCAGGGTGATCAGGCCTAAGAAAGAAAGAATACATAAAATCCTGTGAAACCTGCTTTGCTAAAGCCCTCAATTTAAATGATAAGAGTCCAAGCATGAAATGAGTTTGTTTCCTCAAAGTTTTATGGCCCTTTAGCTATCTGACCCTGACTCAGAATAAGCCCTCAGAGTTCTCTGAATGTTATCTATTTGGTCATTACTGTCTGACAATGACTGATGAGCTTTCCATACACACCCTGTATTCCTATGCAAATTAAAGGCAATAAAAGCCTATCGAGGCAAGGGTTGGTGAGTGCTTTCCTCTTGAGAGAGTGGCCGTGCAGTCCCTTTTCCTCCACAGGACTCGGAGTCCATGGAATTTGTCTCATCTCATCCATAACGCCCAAGACACTGTGGGCTGGTGTCCATATCAAGTAGGTTTTACTTTCTATAAAATTAATATCAGGCCCGACACAGAGACTTACACAAATGTCAGTTTTACTGTTGTAACATTAAAAACATTAACCTTAGAAACAAACCTATTGTTGGCTAAACCACAAAATATAAATATGAAATGCATGAACATATTTATAATTTTTAATATTTTAGTAATACAAATGATACCTAAGACCCATTAAAGCATATAAAATAGTAGATATTAGCTATTTTAAGTTATGAAAATAGCAATACACAAGGTTTAATAAAAACTCTTTTTTAAAAACTTTCATATTTTAATCTATTGATTTTCAGCAAGATTGCAAAAAAATTTTTAATTTTACTTGACCAGAATCAAAATGTTTAATTAATATATACAATAAAATATTGCTGGGCCAATGATCAAAATCATCTTTTGACCCAGCAATTCTACTTCAAGAACTTTCGCCCACAAATAGCTCTCAACAAACAAAGATATATGGGTAAAAGCATTAGAAACAATTTAAACACCAATTAACACTCAATTACATAAATTATGGTAAATCTGTACAACCAAATACTTTGTATCTATCAAAAAAATGAGAGCATTATTTGGAAATATTTACATCTTATTTACCATGTGCTGGGCCTGCTCTAAGTACCTTACACATATCAGCTATTTAATGCTCATGTCGGTCCTATAAGTAGGGGTCATTGTTGTCACCCCTACTTCACAGATAAGGAAACAGAGGCACAAAAGGGTTAACTAACTTGTCCAAAGTCACACGACTAGTAAATGGTGAACCAGGTTCCAGAGTCCTTGCTTTTAACCACCACACTACACCGCAGACCTGTATGTGCTGAGATGCTTTCCTTTTAAGATGGGGGGAGTGTGGCAAGTTACAAAACAATGTTTAAGATCCATTTGTTTTTTAAAAGCAGACGGGCAGGGAGTATGTGTTATATACATAGGAAATTTCCCCCATTTCTAGAGAATGAAACTGGGCATTACAGTGAATTGGGCAGGAGATTTTAATTTTACTTTGTATACTTCTACATAGTTCAAATTCATGTCTTAATCTATTAGTTTCATAAATTTTTAAAACTAGTTAATAAAAAAAAGAATCATTTCACCCCTTGGGCCCCAAATAACTTGGGAAGAAATGACCTCCCACTCCCCATCGATGTGGTGTGTGCACATCCGGAGGCTTTTCCAAGGCTTTCCTTCTGACCTGCTCACTCATCTTCCCTCTGACTCACAGCTCAGTACCACACACTCAGCTCCTTCCATGTACTAAGCATTCCGATACATGCCAGGGTGTGTATGATGAATATGACTTAATCCATAATCTTAGGAACTTACAAAGTTTTAAAAACACTCATGGCCTTTGCTGAATCCAATTATTTTCCCACCTCTTCTTCCTCAGAGTTAAAATAAGAGATTCATTAACGAAAACAAGCATTTCAAACCTCTCTCCTAAAATCTCGCCTGGCATATCCTACTAAGTACCACCCAGATTTAATAAGTACTTCAAACTCACATGTCCACACCCGAACCCCTGATCGCTCCCTCTGCATCCACTCTCCCACAGCTTTCCCGTCTCAGTAAATGCACACTCCGTCCTTTCAGGTCTCTGAGCCAAAACCCTGGAGTCAGGCCAGGTAGAATCGTATCCATTCTACCTTCAGAACACACTCAGGATCGAGTAACCATTTCTCATCACCTCCCCCAGTGACGCTTCACCCACGCCCCCTTCGTTTCCACCTGGGTTGCGGCAACAACTTCCGAACTGCTCTGCTCTTGCCTTTGCCCTCCTACATGCCACCTTCCATGAGGCAGCCGGAGTGATCCCTATCTCGCCACTCCTCTGTTCAGTGTCCCCCAGTGACTATCTACCAATTCAGAATAAAAATCAAGTTCTCAAAGGGGCCTACAAGACTGCACAGGATCCGTCCGTCCGCCCACCGCCCCACTTCTCCAGGCTCACTTCTCACCACTCTTCCCATTCTGCTCCAGCCATGGCGACCTTGCTGCTTCCTGTGCACCATGTACACCCTCGCCTCCAGGCCTACGCAAGGCTCTCTTACCTGGATATTGATCCTTCATGTATCCACGTGCTCCCTCTCTCACCTCCTTCAGGTTACTGGCCAAACGCACCTTCCTAACAAGGTACCACTCTATACCTCACCCCTATGGCATTCCTTCCCCTTTCTGTTATTTTTTCTGTCTGACATATATTCACTTATGCACTTGCTGGCTGTCTTGCCTCTATGACACCAGCTCCACGTGGGCAGGCTTCATCTACTATAGAGCTAGGCCTATCTCCCAGTAAGCATGCAATGCATTTCTGACAGGATGGATTAAAGAAAATGAGTCAAGAGACTTGTGTGAGTCATGAACAGTTTTTTTGTAAGCAGAGGGAAGCTAAAGCCACAAATAAATATCCAAACATTCATATTATGGCAAAAAATTGTTCATTTACTTTTTCAGTAATAGTTTATCCTGCATATGAAAGTGACATTTACATGACACACGCACAACCTCCTAGTCCACAGAGGTAACAAAGACAGCACCGCTAACATGTAAAAGCACGCTGTCCATCATCCAGCTCACTTGATCACTCAAGCCAAATCCAAGAAATTACCCTCGATGCTTCTGTCCTACCTTTATGCCATCACAGGTCCCAAAAGCCATGCTGTCATCATTTCTTGCCTAAGACTATTTCATTAGCCTTCTCCCTGCTTCTATTCTTATCTCTCTATAATCCACTCCCCTACAACAGCCAGAGTGATTTTTTTAAATGTAAGTCAGACCTGGCCACTGCTTCAGATGTCCCATGTTCCCCAGTGCACTTGAATAAAGGCCGAAGTCCTTCCTCTGCCACAGAAGTCTCCGGCCTGCTTCTCCAACAGCCTCATACCCACTATGGCCCTCACTTACTCCACTCCAGCCAAGCGGTCTCATGGCTTGTTCCTCAGACATTCCAAGTTTGCCTCAGCCTTGATTCCCCACACTAATGCCTGTACTGGAATGCGCACCCATCCTTACATCCACATGGTACTTCTGTCATTCAGAACTCTTACCTGCCACTATTGGGGACTTCTTTGACTACCTAATCTAAAACAGGCCCGGTCCTTATCCATTAGATCTCTCTCTCTGTTAAAGATCAGCAGAGTCCCTGCTATTGTCTAATATCCTCCTGCTGTTTGTTTTCCTGTCTGACTCTGCAGAACAAGAATGCGCGTCTCAAAGGGGCAGGCTCTTTCGCTGTCTTGTTCACCTGCACATTCTCAACAAAGCTCTTTAATGTTAAATGAGCCCAGAGTCCCTACATGCACTATAATTTAATATCTTTGCATTATAAAATCTTCTTTAAAATTAAATGACACCTAGCACACAATAAAAAGAGACACGCCCCCCCCCAAAGTGTAAATAATCCAGTATAAATTCTATGGTCATGTGACTATTCTAAATCAGGCATGGTGAGGATTAAAGGAAAAGAGAGGTGGTAAAGGTAATCTAAAACCGTGGAAAACTTAAAAACCATTATGTCTATGTCTTTAAGACAGATTATAAATATTTCCACAGTGTTGATGTAAATTCAGTGGAAATATGGGCTCTGGAGAGCAAGGGAAGGTGAGAAGGCGGCAGAAGAAAACCTGAAGTGTGACTTGGAGAAGGAAGAAGAGGAGAGGAAGGGGAAGCTGGAAACAGCAAGGGTAAACTAGGATTGAAAATTTGCCACAGATAATCTCCAACATGAATAATCCACCCCGGGTAATAGAATATTGACTATAATTACATTCATCCTACTGACCTTGTTCTAAATTATTATGGATTATTACTGCGCAAGTTATTTTTGTTCCACACCAGAGGTGGCTGTATTCCGCTATCAGATGACATGACCTCTAATTCAATAATGTCTGTAATGCACTGGTATCCTCCGATAAAAGCTGTCTATAATGTCTGAACAAAGGTGAATTAGTTATCCAATTCACACACGCAATTAACTCTCTTAATACCTGAGAGACCATGGAGGCCCCTCTGAATTTCCCATTAAGTACCACATATGGAGGTCTTCCCTCCGTCTGTAGTTATCTTGTGCTGTACTTCATAATAAACAATATTAATAGTTTATTGCCATCAGAAATCTTACATTAGTTATAAGAGACCTCTGCAAAGCAATGCCTCATTTTCCTGGGAAAATGCATTAAATTCAAATGCTATGCCTATTTGTAAAACACAATAGTTCTCTATTCTCAGTAATGTGAAAATAATAGTAATACCATTAAATACAGAAAATTTAATTTTTTCCATCATTTTTAAGCACACCTCTTATAAGACAAAGGGCAGTATTTATAATGTAGACTTATATTTATGTGCTGTATTCAGTCATTTTAAATTAAAAAAAAAAAACAACTGTTTAAATCCAGGCATTAAAAGGCAAAAACAAATCAAAACATAGTACTTTTGTCACCTGTTCCCTCCACTCAGAGCTGAAATTTCATAAATAGTCTGAAGGCAGAGTAGCGTGTCCCGGCTCTGCATCGGCATGTGATGCCAATGGCCGCGTTTGTAAAAACTCAGATTAGAACAACTGGGTCATGTCAAATGTCAAGCAAACACCCAGGCCTTCTAAAAAGGGAGGTAATTAATTAATTCTTCAGGATATGTGTCTTATGTTGGTCATCTAACATTAATGCATCCTTTCAGCAGAGCACAAGAGAACAAAATAAAATCTGTAAAACGAAACCTGGCTCTCTCAGCACACATCCAGCTGAAAGTTCCCGTCCTATCGGATCCACTCGAGGAGAAAGCGGGTAGCTGTGTGTATCCAGGGATGCTGCTACAGTTTGAATGACATCTGCTGCTCACCTGCGTTTCCACCCCCCCCCACTCAAACGAGGGAGGGAAGGCAGAGGAATAAGGCAACAGTTTCTCACATGTGTTTCACACGGTTTACTCGTTTGTGTAATGACAGAAGAAGGACATTCTAAAAGCTAAAAAGCTAAGAAGGTGACATTCTTCGCTCCAAAACAATTTAAAGCCCCAACCAACCTTCCGCGTGCTGCAGCACGAGAAACACCGACTCCTCGGAAACGATGTACTTGTGCAGACACACCATGTTGGGCACGCAGCGGGGGATGATGGTCTTTCTGTTCCTGCTGTATTCACTGCTTTTCCTGAGACCCTGACAGAGAACAAAAAGGTCAGTTGTACCCTCAGCTGCCTTTGGAGCCTGCTGTGCTCTGTGTTTATCAACCAAACTAATCTATCCGAGTTACTCTGGGCTTCAGAGAAACCACTCATCTGCTGCTCTATGCCCCTCGGTCCCTGGAGGCTCTGCGGATGGCATCTGGCGTGCATCCAGAGAACGGAAGATGCCACAAAGCTGCCATTAAAATCAATTACGAGGGTCAGTGTTTTTATTAGAGATGCTCTCAAACTAAGTCATCAGGATGACACACAGTTATTTCTCTATGACCTTTTTCTTAAGTTGTATTTTACTTGTGTATATTTTTAAAGCAGTAGACATTGTGAGATCAATGCAAGTTCCTGGGACACAAAAGGTATTCCTAGATTGAACAGGCAATTTTAAAATTCTATTCCAAAAAAGCGTAAATGTTATTTTAAGTTTTCTCCAAAGGACCAGGTTTGTATAGTTTCTGGTGTCATACCTTGGTTTTAAAACCTAGGAAAATGCCAGTGATAAAGTATATTCATAAAAAGAAATTTGTTTCAGAGTATATCAATATGACCCACTATGGCCACACTGATAGAATAAAATAAAATAAAATAAAAGTGTTAGAAAAAGAGCCCGGACCAGGGCAGCTCAGTTGGTTAGGCGTCGCCCCACAAAGCGCGGGGTCGCCGGATGAGCCCTGCACGGGGCACATGCGTGGGTTACAGGTTCCATCCCCCGAAGGGGTGCACACAATTCTCTGCCTTTCTCCCTCTCTCCCCCTCTCTCTACACATAAATAAAATCTTTTTTAAAAAGTTTTAAAGTATCAGAAAAAGAAATATAAAATTAATCTGAAACTGATTAATACTAGATGTTATAGGAATATTTAAAATGGGTTTTTTTAAAGAACATGTACTGTCATAATCCATTTCAAATACAATTTCAAAATTGAGGGGTTTTCCTTTTCATTTAGTTACAAATTGAGTTATACAGAGACTCAACACAGAGATCAAGAAGAGGGCCAGGAACGCAGAATGGCTTCCCAAGAAATTGTAACGGAAGACTTGAAGGCCAGAGTTCGGCACTCCAGAACTGTAAGTACCATCACAAGGGCAGTGGTGTGTGGCCTCCACAAATTACACAAAAGGTGTCAGAGGTGTATTTAAAGTGCACGCTGCACATCCACACGACATGTGGTGACTCTTCGACTTACCCAACGTATTCCCTCCATGCAGTCCATTACCTAAAACACTTAAAATGCATGCTACAGGGTATTTATCAACTGTGACGGAAGGATACAAAGTAAAGTAAGTACAGGTCACCACAAACATAAATGAACAGCCAAAAAGAACATTCAAACACCCAAGAAAAAAATACTAAATATTGTTTCTTTCGGAGCAAAATTTAAAATAAATTTCAAGATCATTAAACATACTAATTCTACTTACTTTTAAAATGAATGTCTGTTCTGTCCTTGTGTCCATTACAAGTAAAACCTACATAAAAAACACGAGTAATAATTTATTCATAATACAATAAAGCATTAACTCATAACTTTTTAAAACTACACTTTAAGGGTTTGGGGGGAAGTGCTGGAAATGGTTCCACCAACACTGTTAGTTTCTGAACAGACTGTTTTTAAGGCACCAAGTCACAGGATTGAAATAGTCTTATCGAAAGTAGGTTTATGATGGTTTCCTTTCTAAAAATGCCATATTTTAGAAACATTACTATGTCTCCCAGATTTATTTTAAAATATACTTCTTAAAAGTAAAGGAAAAATTATTTTAGAGAAAGAATTCTTCCCCATGCAACAGGTATGGTTAAGAAGAAAAACATGTACATTTTACAGAAATTGTTGAGCTCTCAAGTTTCTCCCTGAAGTCCCTAAGGTGGCCACTCGCTACAATGGGATCTCGGTAACTCGGGCTCCAGCCTCAGGCATCCTTAAGGTGGTGCTTCTCCATCCCGGACTCATCCCACCTCCTCTTTGCCAACCAGCAAATGCTGTCGGCTCCCTCTCCAAAATGGATGGAGGATCTGAACCTGCCCCACCACTCTCACAGCTACTTCCCTGACCCCACACAGACGCACCCGGATTATAACCATCGCCTCCCCACAGATCTCTCTGCTTCCGTCTTTTGTCCTTGGTCTATTTTCAAATAGCAGCTGGAATGTTCTTTTTAAACAGAAGTAGATCATGTTACTCCTCTCGCTCAGAGAAAAGGTCGAAGTCCAAAAAATGATCTTGAGACCCTTCGTGATCTCACACATCGCCCCTCGACCTGCGGCCTCCCCCACCATCTCAGTGGAGAGGGGGAGAGAGAGGAAATTACCCTGCCATGTTAATATTTTATTATTTTGGAGACATTGTTACCAGAGGGCGGCAAATTTCCCTATAAAGATGCGGACAGTAAACACTCTCGGCTGGGCTGCGTGGGCCCGTGCGGCCCCCGCCACAGCGACGGCCCTCTGCACAAGGGCGGCCCCCACCCGAAGTGGCCGCGGCGGGAGCACTCACACCGCAGACATCTGCGGACACTGAAAGAGGGATTTCCCCCCCCACTCCAGAGAACTGCGAGTCAAGGACGAAAAAAACTGTCAAGCTTGGGAAAATAAAAAGTAGGGAGTTAAGATGGGAAACCAGTTTGAGAAGAAGATGGTAAATTCCATTTTAGAAATGATGAATTTGATGTAACAGTGACATCATCTTCGGCCTCTCTTCTGAGGGCCTGACTGCTTAAGCAGGCCTCCATTTAGTTTCAATGGATATTCCCGCAGACACCTCCTGAACTCACCCTTTCCTCTTTCCAGAGCCCTGTCCCCGCTAAAACCAAAATAAATCCCTGTTCCTCCTCCTCTAAAACTGAATACTACTACCATCCACAGACCACCCCCCACCCAAATCAAAAGTTCCCCAAGTCCCTGCCCCCGACCTTCATAACCAGCAACCAAGAGAGTCGGTTCTACCTCCTAAGTGTTTCTCTCACCCACCCTCCGCTCTTCCACCCACCAGGTGGTAAGTGTTTACTGTGTGCTAGGTTTTAACCAGGTGTAATCAGTGTTAATTCTTGCAACTACCCAATGAGATAATCTTACCATTTCTATGCTGACTGTGAAGACATTATAGCTTCATCTGTAGAAGCTATAATGGTCGGTAATAATGGCATCTACCATATGGGAAAATTCCAGTAAGAGATAATCTTATAAAAGCGCTCAGTATAGCCAGTTATTACTATTGCTATCCCCATTATTGCTTCTTCTCCCTAAAATGCTCCCCCAGCCACTTCCCAAACAAGTACTCATCTTTCCATCTTCAGCTCAAACGTCTCTTAGTAACACACTTTTTTCTGTTGTTCTCACACTGTACACAGTACCAATTTCTATGATAACATTTCTAAGCCTTCAGTTTGGTTTTATGTTTACTTGTCTCTCCCAATCAGATTTCCAGCCTTTTATTGGCATGTTGGAGGCAGAATAACGGTTGCCAAAAATGTGCATACCTTAATCTCCAGAACTTGTGAATATCATACTACTGGCAAAAAGGACTTTGCAGGGGTAATGAAGGTATAAACCACAAAACAGACTATCCTGGATTCTCTGGGTGGGCTCAATCAAATCACATGAACCTTTAAAAGCAGAGAATGGTCTCTGGCCAGAAGTGGAAAGCACGGAAATGGTAAAATGGAAGAGGAAATCTGAAAGATCTGAGGTCTGAGAGGGCTGTGTGGTGGCTGGCTCCGACATAAGGCCCAGGTGTAAGCACGCAGAGAGGCCTCTGGGAGCTCAAAGCAAGCATGAGAAGGAAGAGGTTTTCTAGGGGCAAAGACCGACCCTTGACACACAGTCTGCAAGGACAATTCCTACAACCACAGGGGGGAAAAAAAAGAATTCAGCCAGCAACTGGAATGAGCACGAAAGTGGATTTTTCCCTAGAGCCTCCTGGAAGGGACACCGCCCCGCGATCCTAATAGAACCTTGACTTTAGCCCCACACGACCCATGTCAGACACCTAGCTGATGTGACACAGTTAAGTTGGTTGTTTTAAACTGCTAAGCCTGTGGGGAGTTGTTATGGCGACAATAAAAAACTGCAGGGGCAGACGCTGTGTTTCCTCTGACCTGTGAGTCTCCCACAGCGAATGTTCCGAGTGAATGAGTTCAGGTATGGAAGTTTGGAAGGTAGATGGCAATACGGGAGTGGAGCTTAGAAAAAACTAAAGATTTATATTTGGGCATCCTCCATAAAGATAACAGAGAGAGGCCTGAGAACGCAGCCCACTAAAATGCTTACTTTGTACCAGGCACCGTGCTGGGTTCTAAAGAAGTAACCCACGTGATGCGCTCCAACAGTCCAATGAGGTAGGTAGGTAGGTGCGCTGTAACCGGCTTTCCAAAGAAGGAACCAAACATAAAACTGTTGACTTGCCTGTGCTCGGGAATCTAAGAAGTGGCGGAGATGACATTTAAACTCCAGCAGTCTGGCTCCAGGGTTCTCCCTGTTTTAACTGCTAAACTAAACTATTTATGTCTAAATTTTGAAAATTCCCCATAGTTGGAATAGTGAGGGTGTATAGATAATGACCACCAAAACGTGTAGTGAGAAAAGTATGAAGAAAACCAAAAAAATATAGCAGTTCAGAAGGAAGAAAACCAGAAAACAGTGGTTCAGATGTCAGGAAAGACAGTGCGTCATAATAAGAGTCATTATCTATGACAAACACCAAAAGGGAAGCCACAAAGAATGAGAAAATGAGAAGGGATCACTATCTAAGGAAGTTAAGAAGCCATTGGTAACCTTTCTTTTTTTAAAGATTCTTTATTTATTTTTAGTGAGAGGAGAGGGAAACAAACATGGATCGGTTGCCTCTCGTGTGCCCCAGAGCAGGGACTCAGCCCGCAACCCAGGCGTGTGCCCTGACTGGGAACTGAACTCACCACCTTTTGGTTCGCAGGACAATGCCCAAACACTGAGCTACACCAGCCAGGGCCATAGGGAACTTTTAATACCACCGCATTATGCAGTGAACTGGTGAGTATAAAAGCCAGAATCCTCTGGGTTAATAATGGGTGATAAGGAAATGGAGGTGATACATATAAATCATACATGAATAGAGAAATATGCCTAAAGAAGGAAAAACACTGAAAGGAAAGAGCTGGTAGGATCATCAGGTCCAAACTACTTCCAGAGAGCCTAGGCCTATTCAATTCCCTCCATGATTTCCCTTTGCATTGCCCTCACCACCCACCTTGAACCGCCATGCGTGGGAACACATCCAGAGAACTTGAACCCTGACGGTTAAATTAACCCATCATGAGAGCAAAAGGAGGCACAGGGGCCCCGTCCTCCCGCTGCAAAAAAGTGTTCAATGAACACTGAGTCTGTAAAGACAAGTAGGGTTCCTTAGATCTCATCTGTTTTTATATCAAGTTGTGATTCCTTTAAGCCATTCACCAGAATGCCAGCCCTATTTAGATAAGATATATCTACAACATACAAAGGTTTCACCAGGCAAAAGGCTTGGAAGCTGTTACAAAGGAAAGAACTTCTTTTCCCACCAGAAGCCTCTGACATGACGGAACAGACCCCGTGTGCACAAAGGGGAAGTGGTTCTCTCTGCTGCTCTCACTTCGGCACGAGGCCTGAAGTGGGTCGGATGAAAAGGCCAAATTAAGATCGATAAACACGGCTGGGAAGTGCTGCTTTGTTTACATTTACTATCTTCTCCTACCAAGTTTGTTTGCAGCCCGGCGACGCTCACATTGAGGCCATAAACACAAGAACATATGTGATTTTTTTAAAATGTGCCCTTTGACTGTCAATTTCTCCCAAACAGGTGTTGGCTAAATGATTATAAATTGGCCTCTGGATACACCTCTTCAACTGAGCCGTACAGGGCTGGTGATAATGTAATTAGGCCTAAAAACATCAGGCCGGTGAATGCTTTCCATCTGTTTGGCAATAATGTTTAGTTAACAATAGTCTTTAAAAGAAGCACCTTCAACTTCAGTTCTTAAAGTTATTTATAGAGCCATTCTTAACACACCAGCACTCTTGCTAACAAGAGCTTTAGCCACTTGGAAATTATTAGCCATACGGCTGTATACAAAGAGAAATGACTGCATTTAACATCTGTATCTTTCCAAATTTACACGCTTCAACCTCATTTAAAGTCATTTCTTAATGAACAGGACTGTGGTGCTGCATTAATATTATAGTTGCATGCACAAAGATCGTAAGGAGCCAAACATTTTTTTAATGCCAACAGTAGGCCAATCTGTAATGAAGCTGTCAGTATAAAGGACAAAATAATAGCTTCTTTAACCCTCAAACAGAATTTGTTCATCTGCAGACTAGAACACATCAATTTAAAAACTGCTCATGGGTTTGCTCACCTTTATAAAGACAAAAATCTAATTTGGTACTAATTTGATACAATTGTCTTTCCAATAAAAGGCTCCTAAAACCATCTCTTATTTCATAATAAAACAAGTACTATAACTAAAACTGTCATGAAATAATTATCTTGGCTAGCATACCTTATTGAGAGAACACAATTCATGGATTTCTTCCTTTCATGTTTCACACTTACTTATCAGCACTGTATTAGCATAAGGTCTAGCTGAAGAGATTACTCCTTCGTCACCCGCAGGAAGATCTCCTCCCCGGGGCACAAAAGCAGACAACTTGCCCCATAAGGATGAGCCTGGTCTGCTCTTCAGTTCCGCCAGTGTGACCAGGCTTGCCCACTCTTCCTTCGCAAGAGTGGTAGGAAAAGCTCCAGCTACTTACAGGTCTGGGTCTATCTGTCACCCAGGACAGGGAAGGCCTAACAGTTAACCAGGAACCACCGGCGGAAGGACAGGAGGAGCGGGGAAGCATATCGAAAGCATCAAGTGATGATGGGGTCTAATCACACGAAGAACCCCTTCGGAGGGGAGAGATCCTGCCCTGAAGACACAGTGACGGGGGCAAAGAGGTGTGGGGCTCCCTCCCTGAGGATAAGTGTCACCATTCTCGACTCTTTTTAGATGCTTAACGGCTGACGTTCAAAGTCTGTAAGTCTCCAAAAACAACCTCAGCTCCACTTCTTTTGAACAGAAAGATGACCTAGGTAATTCGAGGGAATACCAGTCACTTGGGTGCTGGTACTTCACAGGACTCCAGAACAATTAAGGAAAGTTAGGAAAAGGCTTCAGAAAAGCCTACAGGGCACTGTCCTGGACAATCACAGCCTGCCCCCTAAACAGTGTCACGGCACTGTTCCCGTCTGCTAGCTGCAGTCTGAGTGAACTTCAGCCACAGGACCCACGCGCCCACAAACGCGCCGGAGAAGTAGGGAGGCCGGAGAAAACACACAAGCCCGGCGGCAGGACGGTTTCTCCCCACACAGCGTCAGGTGAACAAGATCACACTTCCTTGCACTCTGTTTAAAAAGTTCACACTCACCCCTGTCGGGGACTTGTTAACTGGACTCATCGTGGCAGCCCGACTGAAGCTGGCAATGCTTTTTTTTTTTTTTTTTTTGTAGAAATAGCTAGAACAAAAACCCCTGGCTCACCCCCAATACCACAAGATGATAATGAAATGTTATTTATATTTACTGAAAACCCATCCCATTTTGCATGCTTGTCATGTTCAAAATGTGTTTCTAAAATGGTTTATTATTAATTCCATACCTTATTCTCACAAGATTTCTCTTTTAAAATGTTCGATTACCAGAAAACAAGGAATAGATGACCTTTAATACCAACAATTCTCCTAATTGTCTCTTTCTCCAGCATCGGAAGACTAACAACGTTCCCAGCAACTGCAAAAGCGGAAGATGCTGAGCCTCCCGCCTCAGTGCACCGGCAGTTGCAGCGGCGCGAGCACCAGCAGGACAGCCGTGCAGAGGCGCCTCTCTCACGTCGAGCCAGGCAACCCATCGGTGCTTGGTGGTCACGTGCTCACAAAGTTATTTCACTGATGAGAACTGAAGTGGAAAGAGTAAAATTCAACATGGATACTTATAACCTGTAGTCTAAAGAGTATTCTCATTTACTCTTCCCAAGGATCTATTTTCAGCAGAGAAAAGTATAAAAGGCATCCCTAGGACTTACGAGGAACAGAAAAAGAAATCCTTTGGAGTCTTATCAGTCCTGTTTGTCCCAGAACATTCAATAGGGCACGGTATCATGAAGTGAACGAACAATGCACAAAGGGTGACGCTTCCCGGGCTGCTGGCAGGCAAACAACCAGCAACAACTCAGAACGGGGTGGAGTGCATCCCTCTGAGGCCGGTCCAGCTCGCCAGGCTCCCGTGTAACCTACAGACGACGTCAATGGCAGGAAACCACAGACCGAACCCAGGGCACTCCACGAGGGGGTAGCACTCAAGACCCACGTTTCTTCCTAGATGTTAAAACTCAAAACACCGTAATTCAAAGTGTACTTTAAATGTTTTATCTGAACACCTGTAACTGCTAAAAAATCTCCTATTTCTGTTTACATAACTATCTTCTCTGTCTTAACCACAGGCAAACGGGGGCAGGAGCAGGCGAAAAAGAACCGCCTTAGGAAGAGCAGGCACCAGGAAACTAAGTTGGTAAATAACTAACTTCTCTCTAAGAAAACAACTAATTTTAGATTTCTTTAAATGCCCAGACATTTGCAAAGGTTTTAGTATGCTAATTTTTTTAATTAAAAGATATTTCAGCAGCGAAAGCTCTTTCATATGCACTGCCGATTCTTCATCAAACGTTAACTTCCCAACTTAACACCAGTGCAGCCGGCGGCAGCCTGAAGGTTCGCCATCTGCTGCCGCCCGAAGTCTCGGTGGCCGCCTTCGGGACGCACGCTTCAAAGCCCCGAGATAAGAGGCTGGAGAAACCCCGCCTCGGTCAGCATAGGGGGTGGCAGACCCAGAGGCAGGCAACGGGCAGGCTACCAGAAAACACACGGCACCATGAGCCATCCGTCACCCCGAGAAGGCACAGAAGGCGCACCCAAGGACACGGGGGATGCAAACAGAAAGACAAGAGAAGTACTACTGCTAATGGAATGTAATGAAGTAAACTCAGTAAATGTGATTTTTCTTAAAAAAAAAAAAAAAGAGGGGACTAGTCACATTGAAAATCATCTCTGATTTCATTCAAAATAAGTATGCAAGTATAATAAAATAGAAAATTCTTCAATGTTTTAATCAGTCTATGAATAATAATGTAGGTATATATTTTTATGTAGTCGTAAATACGGCACTCTCTTGGAAAAGTTTGCTTTCTGGGTACCATTGCACCCACAATCCCAGTGCCACCCAAGGAAAATGTACTTTGAGATGAGGTTTTATAAAATCCACAAAATACCAGTTAAAAACCCTGATTTCTGGCTACTCAAAAAATGGCATTTATTGATAGTAATGATCACCTTTACCACAATGCCTCATATAGAAACAAAATACTGTGGCGTCTTCTGAAAGATTTAAAAAACAGAGAATCTCAAGAACCTGACTATATTCAATTACAATACTGAGTAACTGGCTTATAGACATCTTAAAAGTAATTCACTAATGTAAAATTTTCTTGTCCTTCATCTTTGCTTTCTGCCTTTTCGTTAGGATTTTAAATGCAGCCAAAAGAAAATCATTATAGAAAATAATTCTTTAGAAAATAATGCAAAAAAGCATCTTTTTATTCTTGGTTTGAAAATGGCAACAGATGCATTTAGTGTGCATTAATTATAGCCTGAATCCAGATTCTTGGAAGTTCTTCCAAAGTTCCCCAGGGAAATAGTTCTTAACTTATTTAAAGTGAGCGCATTATTAAACATGCACGCGCCATAAGAACTGCCAGCGCGTCCCGTGTCTGTCCCGCTCTCCGTTCACACTGAACACAACCACAGCCTGGGGATCGCACCAGGGGCGATTTCAGCAACCTCATGCAATTCTGCACTGTGTGTACAGGCTCAGCGAACTCAGTCTATGCCTTGGTATACTTCGTGACTTCAGTGATGGTTTCTTTAAGGATCACAGTTTGTCACTGCGATGGTTAAAAAGAGTAAATGCTCCCAGAGCAACTTTATCCTCTAAGATATGTGATAAATATATTATGAATCATACACTTAGAAAAAGGAAATAAGAAAACTTTGGTGGTACTAACACAGATTTGCCAATACGAGTAACTTACTCAAAATTCAAAGCCCCCATGGTTTCATTTCTCCAGAGGGCACTGAAATCTGGCTGGCAAAGGTTGCTTTCATTGACAGACTAATACCAGTATCAAAAAGAAAAAGGATTTAAAAAACGTTTCTCTACTGCCCATCTAAAAGTCACCTGGCCAAAACTCTGGGTTACTCATCTTTAGGCAAACAGCTCAACCGAGTCCTGCCCTACAGCGATGAAAAGGACGTGTCAGCCTCCAGAAAACAGTCCAAGGAGTAAATATTTCAACCACGAACGTGAATTTAAAATTTCTTACATTCCTATTAGCCAATGTCAACAAATGTGAGCCGTCAGTGTCAATGGTGTCTCATCCTAGGATGTGAGGTCAACGGTTCAGTGAACAATACAGCCAACACAGAAATGTCTTTTGTATATGTATACAAAAAGAGTTTCACTTTGTGTAATTTCCAAATCCTAGGCCTATACATCTAGTGCTTCACAAAACCTGCTTCCAAAGGACATGGTGTGTCTTTGTAAGAAAACTGGATATAAATATAGCAGAAGGCAGAATATAAAAGACAGAAAAAAATGGGGTTTAAAACAGAAATGCTGAAGAGCTAGGAAAAACATCCACTTAGCAGGCTCTTCTCAGATCCAAAGGCTTTAAAAGCTGGATCTCTACACCTTTGTCATCCTCGTTTTGATTGTCTGTTTTCTGTTTTTGTGAAGAAACTTGCCCAAGGCCACAAAGAGATTATGCTAAAGAGAGGTTAAAACTCTGAAGTTCTGGGTGTAAAGGACCAAGTTCAGCTCCTGCCACTCAAATCCATAATGAAACCATTTATACTATTTCTCTGGTTTGAATTCTAAAGTTCACTTGGAATAATAACTTGACACTGTTAAATTTAGATGAAAATTAATTCAAATATAAGTAGTCTGTTGTATTTAGCTTAAGATCCCTTCTTATTTGCATTTGCTAGAAAAGCCTAATGCTCTAATGCTGATACTATGTGTGTTCACTCTGCTGCTAGATGGATTCTACAAATGTGCTTGAATCAGTTTATAGGCCCTGAAAACTAACATAAGTCCCTAAAAAGTAGTAAGTACATCTGCAATAATTTTTATATAGTGTTCAGAATTGGTATAATATATATACTCAGTTAATAAATGCTATCTTATAATGATAATGGACACAGAGGCTACATCTTCAAGGCATTCGATACATATCCAACTGAGTTGCCAATGTCAAAGACAGCCTGACTGCAATTCAGAAGACAACGTCCCAAGGGCAAGGAAGCTATTATTTCTAAATGTTTTTAATGAGTTTTGTACTTTTATGGCAGATGGAGCTGAACTTCTGGTATTGATTAAAAATGAACAGTGTTTTCAGATGACCTACAAAATGTATTTAGTAGAAGAATGCAATGGGTGTGTGTTCCGAAAAACTCCACATGGGGAACACAAAGGCAGGCCACTCATTCTCAAACTGACAATGTCACTGACTGCAACGAGGGACCCGGCCAGCAACCCACAGGCGCACGCTGAGAGAGAAGGTGACGGGGAAGGGGTGGAATGTTCTGACAGTTCTCGGTTCAAACCTCCCTCTTGCTCCGATCCTGCAGGTGCAGTGCATTTTGAGGTGCAGACTCCCTAAGTATTTGAAACCTTAAGTCCCACACACTGTTGGTTTTTTGTCCCCTGGGCAACCACCTGACAGGCATTTACTGAACCCTACTGCAGGGACAGCACGGTATGCAGGTGGGCAATATCAGGGAGAATAAAAAGGAAGGTGAGATACAGAGTTCCTGCCCGCTAGGGCACGTTAACAATATATTTAAGGCAACTGAAAGTATACACTGAAAATAATACACAATAGAAACTAAACTTAATTCAAAGAAAGAAAAGATGAACAGCGGAGTTATGGAGGAGGTAAGCTTCCAGCTGTCGTGAAGAGTGGACTGAACAGAGGTAGCCAGGAAGGAAGGACTGAAGGAGTGGAGAAGCTAGAAAGAGGGCAGGCTCTCTGCGTCTCCCTACTCTTCCCGCTTTCTCTGCTTTACTTACTCGGAGAACCCCTGGAGAGCCCCACGCTAGATGCCCCCCATATGTTCCCACAACACCCCCGTCTACTTCCTTCCCCCAAAGCTCTCGCACACTGTACTGTAACTGCCAGTTATTTATATTTCCCATTGGGTCTTAAACTCTGAAAAGGGTAGGGATTAGGTGTGTTTTACTGACCATTACATCTCCAGAAGCTAATACCACCTCGACACAAGCAGGAGATCAATACATATTTGCTGAATGAATGAATGAATGAATGAGAAAAAAGGAATGGGAAAGACATGTGATGACATGGTGAGGGGGCAGGCCAATTTGAAGAAATGATTTCAACACATACTCAGATACTCTGAGTATCTGCTATTTGCAAGTCACTGTGCTAATGCGAAGAATCCAAAATTAAATCAGATATAGTCACCAAGGTTGTGTTTGATATGTTACAGAGACTTATTCTCCAAAGACACATATCCTGAGCACAGGATTTAGATTACCTTTTCTGCCTAAGAGATGTCTGTAAACACTGTGCTAAAATAGACAAAAATGTTCGTATTTTAAAAAGAAGAAAAATGCCTGATCACTTGAGGCACATGAAAGCTTATTGTAGGAGGCATAGAAATGTCAAAAAACTATCATACAAATACAAAACAATACTGAAAGCAAACCGTAATATAAAAAAAATTCTAAACTACCACACACTATGAATGAATGCTCTCACACTTAAGTTGAAGGCATGAAAAGAACACAGCAAAAGGTATTGAAGTCGGACAGCAAAGGAGGCTTCCAAGAGAAGATAATGAGTAAGAGTGAGAAGAAATTAAGTGAGAAAGAAAAGGAAAAGTCCCTCCAGTAGAGGAGGGCATGGCGTGTGAAACACGAGGCCTTGACCTCCTCCCAGGGTCAACAGGCGCCCAAGATGTTACGGTGGTCTGGGTGAAGGGGGCGGGGGAGAAACAGGCTGAGAATCAACAGGGAAAGCGGGGGCCAGATCACAAGGTCTCTGGAGGCTTAGTGAAGGAGTTTGACCATCATCCTAAAAACTGTGCAAAGGCATGAAAGGACTTTAAGCAAGAGGGTTATTAGTTTTAGAAAGACCACTTTGGTTAATTTTTATAAATTACCCTGGCAGCAGTGTCGACAATGAACTGGAGAACACTCAGACTGAGGCGAGCAACAGTACATCTTACAAGGGGAATGAGAACACGGCATAAGCCTTTACACTTGGAAGTAGTTTGGGATGCCTCAATCTTCATTAGAATACAGCTGAAGGAAAGGTGGGCTCACTGTAACCAGCAGGACCCAGGGAGCACCGGGGCAATCTGAAATATTTATTCTAGCTACGAGCCACCTACCGCAGGGGTCCCCAGCCTCCAGGCCGTGGACCGGTACTGGGCCGGGCCTGTTAGGAACAGGGCTGCACAGCAGGACAGGAGCTTGAGTGTAATGTGCCTGAATCATCCCGGAATCAAAACCCCATCCCGATCCGTGGAAAAACTGTCTTCCATGACACCAATCCCTGGGCCAAAAAGGTTGGGGACCGCTGACCTACAGGACTCTGTACTATTTGATTAAAGAAATTTAATAACTTGAAAAAGGTCAACAAAGGCATGTCAATCAAAATTATGGATGCCTTGAAGCTGAGGGGGCTACACAATGTGTTCATTTTTTTTTAAGATTTGCTTATTTATTTTTAGAGAGAGGAAGGGGGGAAGAAACATCGATATTTGGTTACCTCTCGCACGCCCCCTACTGGGACCCTACCCAGGCACGTGCCCTGACTAGGAATTGAACTGGTGACCCTTTGGTTCGAAGGCCAGCACTCAATCCACTGAGCCACACCAGCCAGGGAACAATGTGTTGAATTTGACATTCTTTTAAACGTAGATCACTATTCTCCATAGAAACCCCACTGCATCACAGTAAACAAATGTTAAAACATACAGAATGACAAACAAGGGATGTGAAGAGATGGCAAAAGTTTAGTAGACAGAAAACAGATGCCAAAGGTCTACAGGTGGAAAAGCCAACAAGAAGCAAGCCAATTCTCACTGCAGAACTCCAGAAATGAGAAGCACCAGCTAGCCCCTGAAAACGGAGGACAAGGGAAAAGTCTACACATTCCTGCCGCTGCACAGCCAGCCGGAGCTGCCCTGCTCCTCCCTGGGGGAGACTCGAAGTTCCTTCTCTAAAGATGTGAAATCAGATTCCTGACAGCTGCAGGTGGGACTGAGCAGTGGTACTGAAAACAGGACGTGGTATGAAAACCTGCAAACCAGGTTGGTAAGTGCATTAGTCCCCTGCTACCCGTGAGCTCCCGGAATGCTGCTGGTACTAGGTCCCTAGGTAGAAGATTGTTAGGGTTCTTTTATGGGGGTTTTTTCCCAGCATTTAAAAATGATGTGCCATCCCTATGGCATTGATGGTTTCTGATGAGAAATTGTGGTCATTCGAACTGTTTTTCCTTTATAAGTAAAGTGTTGCTTCCCTTGTGCTGCTTTCAAATTTTCTTGTCTTTACTTTTGAGAAGTTTGACGATGATGGGCCTTGCCATGGATTTGTTTTATCCTGTTGGGATTCATTTCTTGAATCTGCAGGATGATGTCTCACCGTTATTTCTTCAAATTCTCAGCTCCACCCTCTTCCTCCTCTTCATCTGCAACCCCGATGACGTGAACATTAGAACTTTTGATTTTAGCCTCATGCATTCCTGAGTCTCTGTTCATTCCTTCCCCAATCTATTTCTCTCCATTCAGACTGGGTGGTTTCTATTGTTCTATAGTCAAATGGCACAATTTTCTCTGTCCTATCCGTTCTGCTATTAAGCCCATTGAGGGGTTTTTTTCCCCCTCTTATTGATTTTTTGGTTCTAAAACCTCCATTTGGATTTTCTTTATACCTTCTGTTTCTTCACTGAGACTTTCCTGTTTGTTTGTTTGTTTCGGGTGTGCCTGCAGCAGCTCAGCAAAGCACTGTTGTGATGGCCGGCGCAAAATCCTCGTGGGATAACTAACCTCTCTGTCAGCTCAGTGCTGGGGTCAGCGGACCGTCTTTTCTCAGTGATTTTCTATGCAAACCTGGACATTCTGAATATTATAGTATGAGACCCTGGATCTTCTTAAATGTTTTTTTTTTTTAAGATTTTATTCATTTATTTTTTTTAGAGGGGGGGGAGAAACATCAGTATATGGTTGCCTCTGACATACCCCCAACTGAGGACCAAGCCCACCACCTAGGCACATGCCCTGACTGGAATCGAACCAACAACCCTTTGGTTCACAGGCCAGCACTCAGTCCACTGAGCCACACCAGCCAGGGCTAAGCGTTTTGCTTCAGCAGTCTTCCCCTGTTGGCGTTCTGATGGGGAGACAAGATAATGGGTTTGTTACCCCAGGCAGAGATGGAAGTTCGGTGCCTGGTTCTGCTGTCACGGACAGGTGAGGGAGGAAAACGGGACTCCTGGTTACTGTGGGGCGGGGGCAGGAGTTCAGGCCCTGCTGATGCCACCTTGGCTGGGAAAGACAAAGGTGCCTCATTAATGCTCCCCAGGAGCCTCTCCTGACATCATGTGCGGGTGGCTTCATTGCACAGGGCAGTCAGTGGTCAAACCCAAAATCTCTACCAGGCCCCTCTGACACTTCCCCAGTGGGGAAAGGAAGGGGAGCCTCTTTACCCCAGGGGTCCTAACAGTCCAGGCTCCCCAAAACACCACCCCAACAGGGGGATGCAGAGCCCTATTACAGCCTTGCAAGGATCAAAGTTTAGGTGCCTCACACAGCTTTTGCTAGTGGTGGTGAGGTAGGGCCAACATTTTTCTGTGCTGTTTGGCTACAGTAGAGTGGTTATTGTCTCAAAGTCTTCTGTCTTGCTAAGCTGCTCCTTCCCTAGTCCTCTGGCTGGGAAGAGCAGGCTTTTGTTCGGTTGGTTTTCGTTCGCGCCCACTGGCCTTTCCAACTTGTCCATTTCCCTGCATCTAGCCCGGAGTAAGTAAGGCAAGACGCAAGGGTTCATCACCACGCAGCCCATTGGGTCCCGCGGTCACCAGTTTTCCTTCCACTCTCCGCTTTTCAGAGACTTTTTATGTTTGTTTTCTGTATCATCTCCCGAGCTTTAGTTGCACTGAGCAGAGAAATGGAAAAAAAGACTTCAACTCTATGTTTCCAAAAGCAAAAGTCAATATCTGTTATTTGGTATCATTAAAGATACTAGGTAATTTCCCATTGGACTACCACATTTTCTCCTAATAATTTTGGTGGCTATGCTAGTGGGTCTATGTTTGGTGTCTATGCTATAGATTAAAATTGCCAGGATCTGAAGAGGAAGGATGTATGTGTGGTCTCCTCCCACGTGAAAGGCCGAATGGAAATATCCCCGCCCCGCTGTTCAGGTAAGGGACAAATTCCCACTAACCCAGCCCGCCTCAGTGTTCGCGCCCCAAGCAGAGACCCAGACGCGGATGCTTCTGGCTTCCCGATGAGGGCGGTTCCCCTGTGTCACCTAGAGGGTCAATCTGAACGATCTCCACAGATTTTCTCAATCATGTCCTAAAGACAGAATAGAAACTCTCATATTTTTCCCAATGGCAAGTCAAACTAAGAATTCTGCCTGGCAAGCATCAAGTAAAGCTGGCAAGCTGTCTCCATCACAAAATGCTAAAGCACTTGACATAGTAAATAGTGCCAAATTTACAAAATGTGTGGCATTTTCTTTTATTTATTGGTTTGGAGGGGGGGGAGAGAGAAAGAGAAACATCAATTTGTTGTTCTACTCATCGATGCATTCATTGGTTGATTCTTGCATGTGACCTGACGCAGAACCGAACCTGCGACCAAGCGTTATCAGGATGACGCTCTAACCGACTGAACTACCCTGCCAGAGCTTGTGGCATTTCTTACAACAATGACTTACAGAGCATTCTATTGAAGTTGGTTTTCAAGGAGTGCCAATGAATGGGCAACCCAGCTACAATATCTTCACGGGTTAATCCTGTGAATGCTATGCATGCACCCACATGCTGGATGACTCACTACACACAAACCAGTCTGGACGAGGGGATCTCATGTTGGCATAACTGTTGTTCAAGTCAGTATTCTTCCTAGCCTTTAAAAAACCCCTCTTTTTTAAAAGGGCTGCAAAAGTAGCAGAGTCCCAAGTACCCTTTACCCAGCTTCTCCCAATGGCAACATCTTACATCGGTACAACACAACGGGAAAACCAGGCCACTGACATTAGTGCGCCGCGGGTTACTGGCCTGCAGACTCCTTTACGCCTTTCTAGGTAAGTCACACAACTATGGACTTTCTCAGAAACTCTCCCAGCACCTGGCCATCCTATCACCAGTCAAACTGCAATACCCACCCAGACTTACAGCTCAACTGAAAATTACCTGTACATAAACAACCCTTACACACACAAACATATGCACACCCTATATACACATACCTGTCACACACAATCACAAAAGCATGCACCCACACATGCACAAATATATTTAAAAACAACAGCAATCCATCCTTCTCACCCAAGTATGATTCTCCACTAATCTCTACTTTCCCCTGCTATTACTATGTGAAGATTATGTGTAAATGAATCTGAGGGCTAAAAGAAATCTTTGGAAGTTATATAACGTAAAAATCCAGTCAGTGCTTGAATTCCTTCTACAGTACCCCTACCAATGACCCCTCAGCCCCTTCTTGAATATCTCTAATGACATAAAACAAATAAGATGTGAGGAAATCCAGTCCGCCTTTGGACAATCCTAATTCTTTAAAGGTATCTCTGATCATTGGCCAAAATTTTGACAACTTCTAGTCATTTGGTTCTAGCTGTGTCCTAGAAGGATATTAACAAACAAGTCCCATCCCTTGCTACATCCCTTTCTTTCTCCCAGGAAAACCAGACACCCTGGTTTGTCCAAGATGTTGTTCTGGCACAATTAATACCTCCTTCCACCCTCAAGATTTGAACAAAATATTATACAGTCCCCTCTATACTGCATAGTCCCCCAAAATATAAACATCATACCTTTTTTAAAAAAATCTTTATTTTCATTTAGAGAGAGGGGAAGGGAGGGAGACAGGGAGAAAAACATCCATGCTGAAGACAAACATTGACTGGTTGCCTCTTGTTTGCACCCGCGCAGGGAATGAACCTGCACCCTAGGCATGCACCCCCGACTGGCTATTGAATCAACGACCTTTCACTCTGCAGATAACGTCCAACCCACTGAGTCACACCAGTCAGGGCCACCACACGTTTTTATGGGGTTAACCGTTACTCAGTTTTCAGCTTTTCTGTATGGACTTGAGGGCCTTCACTAGCCTTATCATTCTTGATTCTGAATGCATAACTGTTTATTTATAATCCAAGAGCCCTAATGCTTAAATTCCTTGTGGTATATATATGCTTATGAAGAATTTCCTAATCCCAATTAAAGAACAGATAGTCACTAATTTGCCTTTGAATACTAGACCAAGTTACAGCTATGGAATTAGGGTCCTCCTGAGCAAAGCGTCTTCAACAGTGGTACTACATAGCAGTCTCATATTACACCAGTAGGTGTCACTCTCTATATAATATAGTATTTAAAGTTACAGCTTCAATTTATTCATTAAGTAATTATTAAGCGTCCCTTACGTGCCAGGTCAGGATTCTAGGTGCTGAGAATATAGAGGTGAACAAGAAAGACACAATCTTGTTCTCAGGAGCATATGGTCTAGATATTAATGAACAAATCTACTTTCTATGTCAAAGCTTATAAACTCTCCTTGGCTGGTGAGAGTGTCATCCCAATATGCCAACGCACATCCCTGGGCAGGGCACAGACGAGAAGTAACCAATGGATGTTTAAACAAGTGGAACAACAAATCCATGTCTCTCTCTCTCTCTCTAATCAATTTGTTAAACTCCTATACCATCCTAAGGAAATTCTGTTTTCCTAACAGACAACAACACTCAAAGTAACTCGTGAGGAACAAACACTACTATAATGAAACAGAATCAGAGAAGCTGTGTTCTGCACAGGCTGGACCAACATAGCCTGTGTACCTCTAGCCCTCTGAATGTGTTCAACACTTCTTTTCCAAACTTCAAGTTTGTAAAACCCAAATTTTAGGTATTCCTCAGTACAGTGGGTAGGAGTTTATCTTTAAATACAATGCAAATTTTAAAAACTTTACCTATTCATGTTCTTGCAAAAAAGGCTATGTTACACATCTTAAAAGATTATTTGCAAAACTTAATTCCCATACATATTTGCTTCTCTCTACTTAGAAAAGTTAAATGCCACTTTCTAAACACCAAACGTATTTCCCAGGTTAACAGAGTAAAGACAGGAACAAATTATACCTCAGCAAAAACTTTAGGAATTCCTCCACTGTCAAAAGTCCTTAACTGAATAAATCAGAACTTCAAGGTGACTTACTCCTAATTAGAATAGCAATGAAAGGACATACTTTGTCAAAATAAACAAATCTAAGAGAAGGGGCAGACACCGAACATGAAAAAAGTTTATTTGCCTGTGCAGAAATCCAAGAACCTAGGAACTATTCAGTTCCTATTTTGCTTCTCAGTATCCTCAATTTGAATGTTCGCCAAGTTGGGAAAGCTAGAGAAAACATGGTTAAGGCATTATTTCCAGCTCCAAAGTCCTACTGTAGGAGGGTGCAGCCAGGGGGCCCCCAAAAGAAGGATTTGTAATGGGGTCCAGAACTCAAGGTGTCCAGGAAATATTAGAAAGATATATAGGATGTCCTCACCCTCCACCACAGGTGTGAGTTGGGGGAAGGGACACATGGAGCAGGGCCATTCAGAGCTGTTTTGCATAGCAACAGCTTTGCACCTAACCTCTGGTGTGGACATTTAACATATCTATAACCTTTAACTGGTTGTATAGATATGTTAAATAGCTGTGGCCATGCTCTGAGCCAGGGGGGATAGAAGGAACTTCCCCCCAAGATGTAACTGGGAGGTAACTCCCCTAGTTACAGCACCTGTGTGAGAGCTTGGAGATGATTGGCTCCATGACATGGGGCCACACCTGCCCAGACTCATGATGGCAGCCCAGTAAAGCTGGAAGGATATTTAAACCCAGACTCGGTGGCCACTGAGGAGAGAACCATGCGGTTTTGGCTGAGTGAAGACTCCTGCAGCCGTGTAAGGAGAAGGAACATGCAGCTGTGGCAGTGAGGAGAACCACGTGGCTTTGGCTAGAATGGGGGGGCCCCCCACCCACCCGCAGTCTTGAGAAGAATCACCATGCTGCTTTAGCAGAAAACCACCACATGGCTTCAGCAGAGAACCACCATGCGGCTTTAGCTGGAGATCCCGGCAACACAGCTGATGGCGCTGGGAACCAAGGGAGGCCTACCAGCCAAGCACAGATTACTGGGAAGAACTGGGGGCTGCCTGAGAAATGGACTTCTATTTCTTTTCCTGAGATAGGGTACCCCAGACTGGGCAAAGAGGGAAAGGAAGGACTGTGTGTGTTTGTGGGTGTTTTAAGGGACTTTGGGATTTTGATAAAGACATTAAGTCATTACTCTTAAGTCTGTATAACTTGAATAAATAATTCCTTTCCTTTTCACCAATCTCTAACATGGAGAGGTATAACTCTCTGGTGAAGGGAAAGGTGAACCTAGTACAGGGGGACCCCAGGAGAAAGGGGGGTCAATTCGGTAGCATTGTGGGACCCCCTTCCCTGGTGGTCAATCAGGGAAAATCATGGGAGAACACATGTGCAGTAGCTTTAAAGTAATACAACTACTTGCACATGCTCAGTAAAAGGCCACCAAAACTAGCCAGGAAGGGTCCACCCTATAAAAATAGAGTCTCTCCAGCCCATGAGGCCAATCTCTGCTTGAGGTTGGCCTGCTCCCTCCCATGTTCTCTGCTATAAACTCTGGGTGTTCGGTTCCATTCTTTGTCCTGATCACCAAGAACCTGGTTACCTGTGCCCACCTGTGACAATACTGCTTAAAAGTCCTTAAGTTCAAAATTCAGTCATATAAATTTATTTGAGAAAAACAATGATGCTTGTAAGAATTTAGCAAGACACTGAATGGTGCATGTAATAGCCAACCTAATGTTCCTTTTGGAATACCTCAGACTTTGAATTACTGTCTAAATTACCTGAGATACACTGCATACTGTGCAATTTTAGCATGGAATCACACAAGAAGTACTCAGTGAACATTAAGTTACAAATGACCACTAAGGTGCTACATAAGAAGCCCTGGCTGGTGTGGCTCAGTGGATTGAGTGCTGGCCTGCGAACCAAAGGGTCACTGGTTTGATTCCCAGCCAGGGCACATGCCTGGGTTTCAGGCCAGGTCCCCAGTAGGGGGTACACGAGAGGCAACCACACATTGATGTTTCCTTCCCTCTTTCTCCCTCTCTCCCCCTCTGTAAATAAGAGGAAATAAATAAGTAAAATCTTAAAAAAGAAATCTAAATTAATTTATGCCATATTAACATTGAAAGGTAAAAAAAAAGAGTTGATCAAATATATTTCAAACACAGTTTACTGTATATGGTTTTTCAATCCACTTGTAAACTCTCTAAAAGGCCTAGTACTGTTAATTTTGGCTGAGATGTCACCAAATTGGGGGGAACTCAATGGCAGATGTCTCTGTTATTTTGGAATTTTTATTCCAAATATAAAGTATGTGTATGTGTTTGTGGAAGAGAGGCTAAGTATATTTTTTAAAAGTATGGATTTTATGGTGGCTCAGTTGATTGGGGCATCATCCCATAAACCCAAAGGTCACAGGTTCGGTTCCTGGATCAGGTGCACACGAGAGGAACCAATCAATGTTTCCACCTCACATCAATGTTTCTCTCCCCCTCTCTCTCTCCTTCCCTTCCTCTTTCTCTAACACCAATAAGTATGTCCTCAAGTGAGGATTTAGAAAAAAAGGAAGGTAAGAAAGAAGGAAGAAAGGGAGGGAGGGAGGGAGGGAGGGATGGAGGGCACAGCTTTTGAAATCACAAAGGTTAGGTTGGAATTCCCGACCTCCCCTGAATTAGCTATGTGTGTGTGTTATCTTTGGGCATATTACTTAATCTGTTTTAAACATCACTTTCCCACCAAGATGCAAATAACAGAGTTGTGAGAAGAATTAAATTGAGTTGTTTTATATAAAATGCCTAATACAAGGTCTGACGCACAGTAGGTACTCAATAAACAGTAGTTGAGAGAATGCCATTTTTCTTTGTGACTATTAGATTGACTACACCAGTTAATGCCGAGCAACTACTGGCTCCCAAGTTCTTGTAACCAACAGAAGTTTACCCTGCTACAACAGGTTTACACTCCAAACCCCTGCTCGACTGAATGCCAACAAATGTGCACCTTCTCCTTTACCTTCAATATATTTTGCATGACCTTACATGAATTGCTTAGATAAAAGCTTTTGCTCTTCTGCTTTTGTTATTTTAAAGTGCAGATGCATTTGAGTCATTTTCTCCTTTTGTTTCATATTCTTAAGATCCAAAGCTTCAAAGACATAATGTCAGCATGAGGTCGATTTATGACTGAACTCTTGAAGAGGCACTGAAGAATTACCTTGTCAATCACCCCAAGGACTCTGAAGGCCTTCAGCTCCTCGGCAGGGCTCCTTAGGTTCCAAGGGGGCCTTGAACTTAGTGATCCTGGAGGCTAATGAAAGATATCAAAGATTATACATCAATCAGGGAGGTACTTGAAGGAAGACTGCCTGCTGAAGCAAATGCCAGGCCAAAGGAAACTAAATTTATCATAAATCAGAGAATGGGAAGATGAAAGAAGTTTCTGTTTGTCTGTTAAAAAAATATCAAAAATAAAGAAAATCAAAAAGAAAAAGCAAGAAAAAAGTTACAAGTAAATAAATCATAACATTGAAAATTTTTAAAAAGAAAACTTAATGAGCTGATAGCTTCTAGCACTATAATGCAGTTCAGAACTGTACAATTAAAATGAAACTTTGTAACAAGTGCATGACAGAGCCAACAATCAATCACAGCCTCATATTTACCCCAGACGGCTCAAGAGTAATTTAGAACAGAGAACTACAAAACAATGTAAAAACAGATAAACTTAGGCTGTGAGGGAATACAAGTCATTCTCTCTCATCATGAAACTATAGTCCATTTGTGTTATTTTATAAATATACACTATGTTTTTTAAGATGGACTAGCAGATTCAAGTTCATCCAGAAGAATTGCCAGCCACGGTGAAAAATCAAGAAACTCCACCATATAACAAATAATTGCTAAACTAAACTTGTTTAAGCTAGAGAAAAGATGATTTACAGGGGAAAAATGTTTAAATATGTGAACCTCTGACATGGAAAACTTAATCCATTAGCTACAAAAAAAGCCCCAAAAGATCAGTGAACACAGAAAGGCATATTTCAGCACTACATACAATAAAAGAATAATCCTAACTTCCCATCCATTGATCTTAGTTCTTCCCCATCAGTAAAGTAAGACATCAGACTAGATAACTCCAAAAACACCTCCATTTGGCATTTACAGCCAGAAAGCAATGCTGCATTACCCCTTATGTTAAACCAGTGATGCTGCAAAGGGCGACAGGAAACACAGGCTTTATTTCATCACGTCCTCAAGGCAGACCTTTTTGCTGTCAAAAACCTATCAGACTCCCTAGGAACCATGTTTCCCCTATGAATGGAAGATAAATAACCCGGGTTAATCAAATGTCTTGAGTAACAGTTACTGAGACACCATGTTTCGTGTTTCGAGTCCTTGGGCAGACCACCACCACCGGACGGGAAGCTCCCGGGGAACAGGAAACATGGCCTGTTCGTCGTTATATTCACGACGCCCAGCCTGTCCGCTGAGAGGAGCGGGGAGGGCAGAACCGGGAGGAAGGGGGACGAGAGGAGGGAAACAAAAGGGGAGGAGGACTGCAGAAATAAAGCAGGTGTTATTTACAAATAAAAAAATTCACTGGTGATGTTTTCCACAAGCAGCACTTACGGTTGCTTTTGTTTTCTGTTTTGTTTTGAGATTGAGCAAGCAAATACTGACTTCAATACACCTGAAGCAGCGATGTTTGACTTTAAAAAGAAGACAACTTTTTAGAAAAGACTTAACTTGAGAAGGGTGATGATAACAGCAACTGGACTGTATAATCATTTAAAATTGATTTAATTTATACTTCTAGGCAGTGTTTCAAAAAATACGTATTTAATATTTCATGAGGTGCTGTGCTAGATGACATTTAAAAAAAAAACAATACATCTCTGCCTCCCTAAAAGCTCAAAATCCTAAATGTTTTCGAGGATAGAAAAAACATTTAGCAGGGGCTTTTAATAGACATATAATAGAAACAGTACCTTCTTTCTTAATTTATGTCATTTCACCTTTATCCCTCACCACGCCCTGCGGGGAGTACTCACAAGAAGTCATAATAATCCCCACTTTACAGATAAACAAAGGGAAGCTCAGCATAGCTGAGTGCTCCTGGCCAGAAAGACTAGTGGAAGCTCCTAATCTAGACCCAACTCTATTGCCTGTAATCTTCCTGCTACACGACATGGTCTGACAATTAAAAATTCGTTTTCCCCTACTCTATTCTCAAGAAAGAATAAGAACTGCTTGTAATTTTGGTGAAAGAAATGCTGAGGAAAGTTTATGGGGAAAAAAGAACACGTTCAGTGATGATTTACCCATGACACTTGTCTCTGAAACGCGGCCAGAGGAACCCCCTATCTCCTGCGGGTACCTTCTTACTCACTGATGTCACTGGATCTCTCAGGCTCCAAAACAAAGGTATCAGCTCTCCATTCAATCCGGCAACCTCAACAGCAAAGACAGCAATCTACACAATCTCTACTGCCCCTTTCCATAAATAATTACTGTGAGCCTGCAATGTGCATCATAACTAAAAAGAATATAAAACATCAAAAGGCAGTCACCAGCTTCAAGAAGTTTATAGTTTGAGGAGATAAGCCAAATACATGAAAAGGCAAATAACAGTTTCTTAAAAATACAAGACCACAGAGACAAGTCACTAGGTTAGTGTATGATATAAACTGGTCTCAGAAAGAAGTAGAACTAAAGGTGATTTCAAATGCTACATGGAAATTAGGTTAGAAAAAGGGTGTTACATACAGGATGGGGAGGAAACCGGCCTCGTTGGGGGAAAACAGTCACATTGTAGAACACAGGAAAATAAAATATCACACTTGGGACCAGTTTTCACAGGCCTTGAATGCCAGAAAGAAAAGTCTAACCTGTATTATCCAGACTCTAGAAAATAAGTTTCTGTACAAGAAACAACCCGGTGAAAACAGTGATTTAATAAAGGTTACTTCTGCAGAGACGACAATGGTGAAAGTGTAATGGTGAAAGACCAAAGGTAAAGTGATCATTAAAGTGCTCTTTCTACTTTTACCACCTATAAAAGTTTAAGATCAAAGAAATGAACAAAGAAAGATCATGAAATGAAATCATCAATAAAAAATCCTATATTTCTTATAAGCAGCATTTAAATTGGGTAGAATCCCCATAGATCTATTCCTTTTGCAGATAGCAAAACGAAACAGAAATCCATGGAATTTTAAGAACAGAGAGAGATCAAGTCCAACATTCTCCCTTTCTTACATGAGAAAACTGAGAAGCAACAAAGTGAAGCAATTTGTCTACGATGATAGAACTAGGCAATAGACAGGAGGGAATTAAATCTTACTCGTGAAATAACACATGACTTTATTTTGGGAAACTTCAGCCAATGCTTTGGGAGTGAGGGAGGAGTCAGTGTATTTCTAGGCAACATGCCTGATTTCCTTAATTTAAGAAAACAGTAAGATTTTCACTTATATGCATTAGTTACTGTAACAGAAGATGCCTAGAGAAGCAAGCAGTAGCTGTGTTGCCGGTGGGAATTAGACACTTCCACGGGATCCCAAGAAAAGCATCCCAAGGGCCCATGCAGGGGAAAATGTGGTGTGGCAAAATGGCTTATTCGTGTAGAACTAGAAGCTGCTCCCTGGGTTTCCAATGCCCCATCTCCCTCCATCCCACCATGGAAATCAGAGTTGGAAATAGTGCGAGAGGTCCCGGGCCATGGTAAAGCTCAGTTCAGTCCAGCATTTGGCTCGTTTAGTGTGTGTTTCCAGCTATAGCCAACTGCTGTGCTGCGGGGTTCAGGCTCCCTCCTAGACCCTGCGTGTGGAGTACGCATGGCCAAGGGTCATGGGGCTGCTAGGGTCACATGGCCATGGAGAGAACAGGTGCGGGCACTGCGTGAGTGTGGGTCATGGGGGGAGGGAGGGAGAGAAAGAAGAAGAGAAAGAGATCAATCAATCAATTCTTTGTTCCCCTGGGATTATATTAGCTTGGATTGGAAAAGACCAGGTTTTTTCAAAAAGACCTATCAACTCCCAAGTTTTTATACCCCCTAGTTAGGATGACAGGCCTCTATGGTCCAGCACCACCCCCTGAACCCCTCAACAATTCCATACTGGAGGGGAGAAGGGAAGAGTATTAATCCCCTTGGCAGAGCAATGAAATGCTGCAATCCCCTGGACCGTGAAGCTGAGGCTTCCTGGTGGGGTGTAAGCAGGCTTACGCTCCCTAGTTCATTAAGCTCAATGTCTAAGTTCCTTGGCTTGCCTTTCCTTATTAATAATCAGCTAAATACCAACGGTAACAGTTGTTTTCATTCATACCAAAAGTAAATACAAAGGTCAAGGAGGGGGAAGAGGCCAGAATACTGATGACCCAATAATCTTCAAAACCACAGACAGCAAGTACATGTCACTCAACTGCTTAAGCCCATGGCAGACATCTCTGTTAATCCCACTCTGTCTCACCATATAGTGTCCCTGGGCAGCCAGCACCCACGGATTAGAGTCAGCACACTAGCAAAACGTATTTACCGTTTCTGTTCCACATTCTCTAAAAGGCTAAGTGAAGCTTACCTTTGTTTTCATTTTAGGGAGTTTTTAAAAGTTGCTGTTTATCCTGCCCACAGTCTTTTTCACTTGATATTATTCCTGTTCTCAAGGTGATCTCCACCTATTCTTAGCAACCTGCTAGTGCAGCACTTCTCAAACTTTAACATGTATGCACATCAGCTGAGGGCCCTGTTAAAAAGGAAATTCCAATTCACTGAGTCTGGGGGACCCTAAGATTCCACATTTCCAAAGAGATCCTAGGAGACGTGATGCTACTGGTCCAGCAACCATATTTGAAGTCAGGGCAGCTACTCTTCCTTAAACAACCTTTGTAAGTCACCCTTCCTTGGGAGGAAACAGGTAATCAAGGGCCAAGGAAAAGCACTACACAGAACCTGTCCAATACCCACACTCCAAACCCTAATGGCTAACTATTCCAGTTTCTGACCTTGGCTTCATCTCTAGATTCTTGACTTTGCAAAGACATTCACTGGGTTCCTATTGACCCTCCATACCCAGGCCCCCTAAGCCTCTCTCAGGCCATATCACAAGGGTGACTCTTCACTGCGGCCCAAGGACTGACTTGGAACACCCCTGACCGCCAGCTCAGCTCTGCCCATGTCTCCCAAAAAGTGACACAATGCTCAATTTAAAATATTTTTTCTAAAGAACTGAGAAATACCAATAATACCAGCAAATAAAATGCACAACAGAAAGCTATTGTCAATATTCTTATAGCAACTGTATTCAAAATCTACAAAACATTCAGAAGCACACGTTCCACACATTAATATTCCCCCGCACCTTGTAATGCATGACAAGAAATGTATTTACACTTTAGAAATGATACAATTTTTGATGTCCAAAATTTAGACTGTTTACTGTGTTCTTCTTTCCTTGATCTTGAGTTTAAAATTCCTACAGCTAAAAATAGCAAAAAAGCTATATCTACTCTTTTCCAGGGAAATCCCCTTTTAATATTAATTCTTAAATCATTCAAAGTCATAATTTAATTTTTAAAAAGTTTAAAAATCTGTCTCCTTCAATTAAGATTTCACCCTTACTGCAAACACAGATCATTTCCTTTTTTTTTTGAAACCTATATTTTTTTCCCTTGGGGCCCTTTAGTAATGAAGTAATAAAGGGAAAAAAAAAACGGTAGGAGAGTGCTTTTGCTCCTTTCTACCTTTTTTTGAAAAGGCTATTATTACCAGCAATGACTAGCAAATTCAGGACTTCTATATTTACCACCTAAGAGTATCATAAATAAATTCAATACAGCAAAAGCTTAAACCATCACAGAAAACTCAGGTGGAGTGAGTCATGACCTAGTCTGCACCAAAGGGAGAAACAGCAATCAAAAAAAATTTTTTAATCAGAAAGGATTCCTGTATTCTCTTTAATCAACCAAGCTGAAAAGAAATATTTGCATATGAAATCAAAAGAAAAATAATATCTTCTTTATGCAGAATTTATGAGCTAAAGGAGCCTTAGAAATCATTCATACTAGTTCCTTCATTGTGTCCATTGAAGTTGAGGCCCAAAGACAGTTAAATGGAGACAAATAATGAACTCACCAAGCTAAAAACAAAAACCCTCTAACCTTACCTTTCTTACCTTAAATTCCTCTAACTTTACCTTTCTAACCTTTCTAACCTTTCTTACCTTTCTTACCTTAAATTCAACATTTAAGTTGAATTTAAGGTAAGAAAATAATCAAGCATGTCCCTGACCTAAACAAGGGCTAGATTTAATAGAATAAAATACAAAATGAAAATAAAAAGCAATTGCCTACTATAAAAGAGAAACATCTTGCTCTAGCAAAAAAAAAAAAAAAAAAAAACTCTCCTCTAGTCTTCTTGCCTAAAAACTGAAAAAACAATTCTAGTATATCAATCTGGTACCCCTCTTTACCCTTTCTGACCCGAACTGCCATTATTCTACATGGCTCTTACCATTTTCTCTTTTATCTCCTCAATTATGTACATATTTTGGGTCTTTGATTATGCTACAGGGTTTGCAAGAGCAGAAGCTGTCACCATCTTTTGTATAACTCCAAAGTATGTCTAGTTTGCTTTTGTATACACACACAGTCTTAACAGACACTCAGTGAATTAATATATAATCTAACAATCAACTTTCCTGCATTATATCTCTTTAGTTTTATTTCCTTTAAAAGCAATGATTGAAGGGAAATTCTGACTGATACACTTCATGGTGCCTTTCTCCAAGTCAAAAGCGATACAGCAAACTTTATATGCTTATTTTCCTAATAAACTATTGCTCATAAAAGTGATTACAAGGAACTCTAACGGCAAATGCATAAGCAGAGAGTTTGAATGAGTAAGTACAGGTAGAATATTCAAAGTTAATGTCAATGCAAAGGACAGAATACTGGAAATTTTGACTCTCTAAAACTTTTAGAATATTTATTTACAGGATATATTTAATAAAACAAGTTCATAAGGACCGATCTTATTTAATACTTTTATCAACGTCCCCAAAATAGAACTGGGAATGTGCACATTGGGACCACACCCCCGGGGGGCTGCCAACCCCACGCACAGTAAGAACTGAATTCAAAGTAATCTTTAGATAAATATTTCATTTAAAAAAGATAAAAATCAATAGTGAAGAGTTAAAGGAATTAAACAATGTAATCACGACAATAATGATAAAATACAGGAAAAGACTGGCAAATAACACAGAAGAGTCACGGTGATCAACAATCTGAAAATGAGTCAGCAGATATATCATTTAAAACACATGCACTATGTTAGGACAAGTCACAAAAGTACGTTACTTCCAAGACGGAAAGTAATTTCTTTTTGTCCCCCCCCAAAATGGTCCAATACTCAACAGAAAACTCAATAATAAGTATACTTTTGATAACTGAATGTTTTAAAAGGTCACACAGAAAATGAAAAGGGCTCAGAAAATCAGCAACAAAGTTTAAATGGTCCAATGAATCAAGATTAAATATTAGGCTGTTTTTTAACTAGAAAATTGAGATGCTTTGTCATTTTCAAAAGGTATAAAAACCATAAAAAATGTAAGAAACACGTTTATAAAGCAGTATACAAGAGGAGATGGAAAATAAGGAGATTAGTAAGGTATTAATCTAGTCGTACACGTTTGGCTTATAGGCTGGTCTCTTTACATGGTGGGCACCTGATTTGTATTTATGGGTGTGTGTGTGTGCATGTCCATTTTTTTAGTGATTTTTCTTAAATTCATTTAATCCCAACAAGAACCCAGCAAAGAATTACTATGATCCTCGCTGTTCAGATGTAGCAACTGAAGCTAAAATGTAGTGAAGTGTCTTATCTGATCTTCCATGGCTTCAAATTCGAGTTGAGATCTGAACAAGCCTGCCTGCCTCTTGGTTCAATTAAGAAAATAAACATTTTCTTCCATTTCTAGAAGATATGACTCTTAAACTGCATCAAAAAAATCTGGTTTAATATCAAGAAAAATAATTCAAAAGTTTTTTCCAGAAATGTGCCAAATCAGATAGATATGATATAAAAACAATAATAGCCCTGGCTGGTGTAGCTCAGTGGATTGAGCGTGGGTCCATGAACCAAAGGGTCGCTGGTTCAATTCCCAGTCATGGCACATGCCTGGATTGCAGGCCAGGTCCCCATTTGGGGGCACTTGACAGACAACCACACATTGATGATTCTCTCCCTCTTTTTCTCCTTGCCTTCCCTTCTCCCTAAAAATAAATAAAATCTTTAAAAAGAAAAAAATGAAATAGTAATAAACCACAATGTTTCTAATGCTTCAAGCATTCACCTGCCTTTGAGACAAGACTACAGGCAGTCCCAAATAATCTAAACATCCTTGTTAGAATTACACCTTTATAATTCTAAGTGATCAATTTATACTTAAATGATTAGTTCTAGCATGAATCAATAAAACTGTCCAGAAATTGTAGGAGAATCACAGCTTTGAAAATTAAAAAAAAATTCAGTATAAATCAAATATTAGGAATAGAGCAAGAAACAAAGAGCTGAGAAAGAGAAGGAGAACACAGGTCCCATTTTATTTCATTTTTGGTGGTTTCCTTTAATGCCATTCTTTCCATCGATAACTTAAGAAAATTACTGATAAAATTCCAGAGACCCAAACTCTCAAACACTCTAATTAGCAATAAAGCTGAGACACAAGACAGCAAAAATGGCTAAAGAAAATCTAAATGCAACACAAGACATACATACCTGAGAGGCATCATCCGGCTGAGGTTTCCTGTAGCAGCTGGACAGACTCTCGGCTCGCATGAGATACTCTGCCGTTCTTCTCTTCACAGCTTCTCGCCGGGTGGGGCTTGACTCTCCTGAAAGGAGAAACAAAACTCAGGGCACGGGAAACACAAAGAACCCTTCTTTATCCAATCTGAAGATTAACGCCCTGTTACCCAATGCACCACTTGTTCACGTTTCTAACTGAAAAGAAGAGAGATTCGAAGCTGGAACACACATCGAAGTTATTAGTATCGGCAAGGTCTAAATATTGTTTTATTTTTCAATTTCAGCTGACATTCAACATTATTTAGTATTAGTTTCAGGTGTACAGCAGAGTGGTTAAACATTTGTACAGTTTACGAAGCGATCCCCCCAGTAAGTCCAGCACCCACCTGGCACTATATATATTTATTACAACATTATTAACTATATTCTCTGTGCTGTACTTTACATTCCCAAGCAAGGTCTAAATATTACCTACATGAATTTTATCCATCCAAATTCTGAAATCCTCCCATTGAAATATGTATATAGAGGATATATATTTTATAGGAGTCGCTGTGTAAGAAACGTAGTGTGAATAGTTCCACAGATAAAAGACTAGCCTCGCTCAGAGAGTCGTCTAACTCAACAAACAGTACTAAATGCAACACGTTTAATCAGAGCTATGAAGTGGATATGACATGCTACAAAAGTACCACCAAACTGAAGAATAAAATTACGGTAGCTCTCAACTCTAACTGATTTTTCTAAGTTCCATGGTTTTTCCATTAACAAACTGTCGCTCCTCTTACAACTGAAAACAAGAATGGGATTGAAATCCCTGTAATACACGATTATGTGAAAGTGACAAGTCATTTGCTTACCCTGCCTGGCTCTCCGGTTCCCCAAACAAAAGGTATTCAAAGTTGCCTCCAAAAACCTCATGACTTTGATAAAGAGGTGCTCCCGCCCATGGAGTGCTGCCTGGGCTGTCTTTGAGGACCACTGTACTCCTTATGTTCTCTAAGGTTCCTTTCCTAATGTATCATACTACTCAAGACTCACTTTTATCAAGCACTCAACACATAGGACTGTTGTTGTAACTGACCCTATACATCTTCTGAATGCAGTCAATCAGAAAGCAAGTCCATGTGGTAGAAAGTGCCCTGGGTGACATTCCAGAAACCCTGGTTATCTGGATTCTGGCTCTGCCTCGCTCCAGCCAGTCACGTAACTGATCTCAACTCTCCGAACCTCTTCTCACTCCCTCCGGTGGAAATTCCCACTTCCAGAGATTGGGGCGATTGGAGGAGACGGCACACATACAGGTGCAGCAACAGAGATGGAAATAAAGGAAGCACTGAATTGTAAAGGTTTTCATTTTTAACTTTTTTCTCAGAACCAAATTCTATAAAATAATGTTAACCTGGTTTGCTGAACTGAACTGAATTATAGTAAAGCAGACGTTTTCCCCAAAAGACTACTAATGGAAAAAAAAAAAAACGTCTGCTTACTTTTACCTGGAACAGCATCTCTCTTTTTTCAGGAAACACCCCTTTCTGCTCCCCTTCCTACTGCTCTGCCTCTCCTCTTGCCACCTCCTACCACCAACCCTTATAGGCCAGGGTTGAATGAAAGCTGCTACCTTGTTTCAGATTTCAGTCCCCCTTAGTCACTGCGAGTCAGCCAAGGGCACGAGCTGACCCAGTCACAGGGCTCCACCCTCTCGGCCACAGCTGGAAAAGAGAGGAATAGAATCGGCCCTTCCCTGTTCTTGACACTGGAAATCAGAGGAGTGGGGCACACGGGTCTGGCCTCTGCACAGCCGCCCGTGCGGACTTCTGCCCCAGCCCCGTGCAGCCCTGCAGACTCGCAGGGACCTGCCAGCATGCGGGACATGGATGTGGGCCTCACTCCCAGTCTCAGATGGAGAAAAAGGAAAAGCCACCAAGGCCGATGCAAAGGGCCCTCAAGGGCCTGACTCTGAAAATCACAAGATGGAGGCGCAGGTAACACAGCTCACTTCCTGGCTTGCCTCCTTGCACAACCACAGCAAAAATTACAACTAAACGACAAACCAACCATCACCCAGAACCGTCGGAAAATCAAGCTGTATGGAAGTCCGACAACGAAGGACTTAAAGAAATCACATCCACCCAGATGGAGAAGAGGGCCAGAGACACAGAGACACGGAGACACAGAATGGGTGGTCCCACACCCACATGTGGTGGATAAAAATCGGGAAGGATACCTCAGGAGCGAGGGATCCCAGCACCACACCAGACCCCCAGCCCAGGGTTCCAGTGCCAGATTAAGTCCCCACAACTTCTGGCTGCAAAAACCAGTGGCAGTTGGGGTGGTGGAAGAACCTGTGAGTTTCTCAGGTGTCTCCTCTTAAAGCAGGGGTCTCCAACCCCTGGGCTGCAGACTGGTACTGGTCTGAGCCTGTCAGGAACCTGGGAACACAGCAGGAGGTAAGCTTGAAGGTAATGCACTTAAATAATACCCAAACCATCTCCCCTTTCCTCAGTTAATGGAAAAATTGTGTTCCAAGGAACCATCCATGGTACCAAAAAGGTTGGGGGCCTCTGTCTTAAAGGGTCCACAATGGACTTAAGCAGACTCACTCCCCCAGGCTCTAGCACCAGGGCAGCAGTTGGAAGGGCACCAGTGGCATACGGGGAGAAACTGAAGTGTCTGGCATCAGGGTGAATGCCGGGGGACAGCTTCCTCCCGGACAAAACTCCAGAGGCCAGGCCGTGGCCATTGTCCCTTTTCTGGGCCCTCCCCCACACAGAGCTACACAGCAGCAACACCATTATCTGAGACTCTATCAACCTGGTTCACAGGGGTTGCCCTGCCCTGGCAATAACTTAAGGCTCCACCCCATTCAACTCACAGGTGTGTTTTTCTACAACAGGCCATGCTACTAAGACAGGGAGTCAAAGCACAGCTCTGCCTGCTACATAGAAACAAACACAGGGAAGCTGTCAAAATGAGCAGGCAAAAAAAAAAAAGAGAGAGAGAGACCCAAATGAAAAACAGAACAAAACTCCAGAAAAAGAACTAAACAAAATGGTAATAAGCAATCTATCAGATGCAGAGGTCAAAACACTGGTTAAAAGGATGCTCAAGGAACTCACTGGGTACTTCAACAGCATAAAAAAGACCCACACAAAAATCAAGGTTACACTAAGTGAAATAAAGATAAATTTACAGGAAATCAACAGTAGAGTGGATAAAGCCAAGAATCAAATCAATAATTTGGAATATAAGGAAGCAAAAAATATTTAATCAAAACAGCAAGAAGAAAAAAAAATTAAAAAAAAAAAAAAAGGAATTGGGTAAGGAGTCCCTGGGACAACTTCAAATATACCAACAGTGGAATCATAAGGGTCATGGAAGAAGAGAAAGATCAAGAAGTTGAAAACTTATCTGAAAAAATAACAAAAGAAAACTTCCCTAATTTTGTGAAGGAAATAGACATGCAAGTCCAGGAAGCACAGACAGTCCCAATAAGCTGGACACAAAGAGGACCACACCAAGACACATCATTTTAAAATGCCAAAGGTTGAAGGTAAAGCAAGTATCTTAAGAGCAGCAAGAGAAAAGCAGATAGTTACCTACACATGAGCTCCCATAAGACTGTCAGTTGATTTCTCAAAAGAAACTTTGCAAGTTTGAAAGGAACGGCAAGAAGTATTCAAAGTGATAAAAAGCAAGGACCTACAACTTAGATTATTCTATCCAGCAAAGCTATCGTTTAGAATGGAAGAGCAGGTAAAGTGCTTCCCAGACAAGGGAAAGCTAAAGTAGTTCATCATCACCAAGCCCTTATTATATGAAATGTTAAAGGGACTTCTTTAAGAAAAAGATCAAAACTATGAACATTAAAACAGCAATAACTTCACAACTATCAACAACTGAATCTAAAAAACAAACTAAGCAAACAAGGATAACAGAAACAGAGTAACAGATATGGAGATCAGTGGGAGGGTTATCAGTTGGGTGGCGGGGGAAGAATGGAGGAAAAGGTGCAGAGATTGAGAAGTACAAATTGGTAGGCACAGAACAGACAGGGGGATGTGAAGAACTGTATAGGAAATAGAGTAGGCAAAGAACTTATATACATGACCCATGGGCATGCACTAAGAGGGGGGACTGCTGGAGTGAATGGGGTCATACCAGGTGGAGGAGGGCAAAGGGGGGAACAATTAGGACAACTGAAACAGCATAATCAATAAAATATATCTTTAAAAAAATACACACACACACACACACACGCAAGACATGAGGAGTGGGAACTTCAGCAGCCATAGTTTCTGCCAACGGGCAAAGAGCCAACCTGAAAGAAGAAACTTGACTGAGAGAAGCAGATATGAGATACAAAGAAAACAAATCCTACTATGACTGGGGTCCCAATTTCAACTGCACCTACATTCCTGCCATTCTCTGCATAAGGTAGTTAAAACTTAGATTTTTCACATGCCAAACAAAGAACCCTGACTAAATACAAACCTCAAAGAAAAAGTACAATAAAGTTGTTATTGTAATTTTGCTAAATAACTTGCTTTCACAGCTTTTACATTACTATTCCATCTATTCTTTTCGTTACAAGAAATTAACAAAGATAATCGGTCTTGGTGAGCGGAAAAAATCTCTATTGCCTATTAACTGTGGAACAATCTATTAACTCATCTGAAACCTCAATAAAAAAAAATAACAGTATGCTTCCTACCCCTGTCCTTAAAATTACTTAACTTCAAAACCCAAGGTTTTCTTCTCAGTTGAAGAGTGGATAAAATCTATAAAAATCACCTAAGTATAACATATTTTGAAGATGGAGTCTGCCACAATAACAAGAAGCATTCCACATGCTATACACAACTAGCCCTTTTGTTTCGAGTTTGCTGTTTATGGTCTCTACCATTATCACTAGCTCTCCTCACTTCAGGTTACGCCTTTTAAGCCCTAATATAAATCCTTATTTAGAACTTCTTATTGCTCTGAGGCTCAACTCCGACAGAAACTGTGGCCATTCAGTTTTCTCATTCAGTGTGAATACGTTTTAATAAAACTTCTAATTTTGCTTGATGTGAAGACACCAACCTGTCTCCCAAAATAATTTGAAAGTCAAAAATGCCAAGTCTATGCAATGCCCAATTAAAACTAGAGTTAAAACCGTGTTTTGTGATCAAATCTGCGTTTTAAACTTTTGGTATCTCTGCCGCCCTTTAGGCAGTCTCCATAGGAACAGAGAATCAAGAACTGGAAGCAGGCAGTTGAGACGGACTCCAGCTGAGGACAGTGATTCCGCTTCCATGGAAACGACAAGGAAGTGATGGAAACACTGGAAGGCCTTTCAGATGTAACCTTAAACATATGTACTAGGACACCTTCCTTATCAGCCCCTTAAAAGCAGGTCACAGCCAGTGCTGATCAACAGCCATGGGCAAGGATGACCAGCACCCCTGACAGATTCTGCTGCCGGATACTGACCAGGACTGCTGGGTACAGATAGTACTGGAAATACAGAACTAATCCATAGATGTCTGAATAACTTAACCGATAACATCACAGATACATGTGACCTTAAACAGACTTTAACTGATTAAACATTTTTAATCGACTCTAGCCATCTTAATTTGTTCATTTTCATTTTAAAACACACACAGCCGGTAAGGATGATTTTTCAAGGAAAATCTGGAATTCAAATTTTATAATCCCAATTAGGTCACATGGCTATTATTTCTTCAGTAATATATCCATGTAGACACTTAATAAACACTCTTAAAATGGATACATATTTTATATTCTACCTAAAGATAAGCCACTACCGTCCATAAATTTTCCTACATTTCTGCTAATCATTCAGATAGAGCAAAAATTCCCACTGGGTTTTAGCATTCAGAAAAGACTGCTCCCATTATATACTAACTTTTCTGTCAAGAAGTTCTGGTGTACCATAAAAGATATAATATGTATACTGTGTCAACCTGTATTTCTTTACTCTCTACCTTATCAATTTCTGATCAGGAGAGAGGACTGATACAGGGTGATTACAGAGTGTGATCTGTGGAAAGACATGTCACTCAACAGAAATGGGGACAAATTCCAAACTTGTTGCTGAAACTTTTAGAAACACTGGATTGACTGCCCTGCATTTCTCGAAGCACCAACTGTGATGTAAGTCACTAAGAGAGGTTTTATAGGAGGCAGAGTCTATAGATAACACAATCATGAATTCTAATTTATCCAGGAAGGCATTGCCATTTGGCCCTCCTTTACTATATCAAATTCTATTTTCAAGAGATACATGAGCTTCCTTTTATAACTAAAGAAACTAAGGCTCAGAGATATGAGAAGCCTTTCTCAGTTCCAAACCAGGTCTTACGACACCACACGTTAGGTAACTGAATGTGAATTAGATGACCTCACTGTCACTGAGCAGAAGAGCAAGAAAAATGCAGAAAACGGGACAAGCACAGATGCATAGGGACGGAAAGGAAGAGAAAACAACACACAGAGTGGAGGCGGGAGCCCATCAGACAGCGCAGCAGGGGAGGGTCGGGGAGGAGGCGAGCCTGGAGACGGCGGTCAGCACACGGGAAAATGAGGGCCACGCGGGGTGGAAAGGCCCCACTGTGGAAAAGCAAAAATGGGCCTTTCTGCGAAAAACTGGTCTCTCACACATCCCGGCTACCTGGTTTCCTCATAAAACAAATGCCTTTTCTCATTTACCCACAAGAAAGCAAAAAGACATTTTTCCTCATGGAACTAATGAAGGTCAGTGTCACAAACTAGAATAAAAAGTAGTGGGTTTTTTCTAGCCTTAATCACTCCAAGAATAGAGCCAATGCCTCATCATTGGCTCAACAAGAGGGAAGCGATGCTGGGGAAGAACGGGCCCCCGGGCCTCCTGAATGAATGACGGTGTGTCTACATCTGTACTTCACAGGCAACTGGACGGGATTTTCAAGAGTGGTTTGACTATACGTGATTTTTGCCACCTGCTCGGAACGTAGTCTCCACACAAGACTCCACTTCGTCCCATCTTAAATTCCTACGTCCAGTTCTCCACTCCACACTCCCCAGTGGGCCCTGTGCCGCTGTGCGCTTGGTCAAGCATGCTTGGTTTCATTCAGACTCACCACATTAGAAAGAACAGCCAACCAACCCAGGTTCGTTGGAGTTTTTGTTTGTTGGTGCTTCCTTTTTTTACTTTTTTTTTTTGATAACTTTAGTTACATAAAAGAATATGCCTGTTTGAGATGGCCTTGGTAGTTATAGTTTTAAGTGCTGAATTATTTTATTTAATGGTATTTTGTTCTTTTCAGGGATAGCCTACCATATCTGACTTATGCTAAGAGTTCTGACAACAAAAGACAACCTTGAGGGAACAAGAATTTATTGTGCAGCGTGTCTACCACAACTCTGGAGCCACGGGCCTTTCTGCACACAGCCCGAACCCGGTCAGTCAGGAATCTGCTCCCCATTTGCATTTAACCGACCCCCCTAGAGACAGTTTTATAAAACCAAGTCGATGTGACCCCCGCAAGGTCAAAGAGTCACCAAACAATACTAAAGGCAAAAGTCACAATGAAATTCAGCCCCACGCACTGCCTCAATTATATTGCTTTCAATGTGGTTTAGCAGTTTTTTACCACCAATATCACTGAATGAAAACTAACACAATATTAGATCACAGAGTATTAAACACCTACAGAGATAGCCTTCTCTTAGGTTCAAGAACTTCCTTCTGCTCCCTGACCTCTTTTTCTTCAAAACAACATTGTCTGGCCAGTCTCTCTGTGACGATAAACTCTTGTCAATAAATGAAAATAAACAAATAAATAAATAGTCCCCTAAGTGTCTTTTATGTTCTAATCGAATAACTCTGAAAAGATTAAGATAAAGAGAATTTTAAAAGCTAGAGATATAATGCAGGAAGGAGAAATAAAGAATGAAAACCAAGGAGCTAAACCTTTACCTCATGATAAAAAGAAAATCTAGTATCTCCATAAACTTAAGGATTTCCTATCTGCCATACTGGTAAGTAAGGGAAGCACCCAGCCCCACCAAGGCCTGTGCCCACTCTTTCACTGGCTACAAGAGGCACCTTAAGAGAAGTAGCAGATCTATGGAAGACTCTGAAGTCTAACAATTGTTTTCCTGGACGTTGTGATATTGAACAATATATTTTTCCTTTGAGATGATGTAATCAACAGAATTACTGACTATATGCAGCTAATTCTTCTCAATACTAAAAGTTCCACACACTCCTTTAATGCATCTCCAAAAATTAAATTGAGCCCTGACAGGTGTGACTCAGTCGGTTGGGCATCATCCCGTGAAGCAAAAGGTCTCCAGTTAGACTTCCGGTCAGGGAGCATGCCTGGGTTGTGGCACATGCAAGAGGCAATTGCCCACTGTTTCTCTCACACATCAGTGTTTCTCTCCCCCTCTCTCTCCCTTCTTTCCCCTCTCTCTAAAAATAAATAAATAAAAATCTTTAAAAAACAATTAAATTGACTCAGTGGATAACAGAATTAGAACAGACTCCATCCCATCTTTCTTCAGACTGATTTAACATGAAGATAATACATATGTCTCTACATTTAAGCAATTCAAAGAATATGTCAAGCGATAGTTCCAGAGTATTCCATTCCTAGATAACAAAGAAAAGCCTCCCAGGCAATTGGCTTTCTTTACAGAAGCCACCAGAGTAGAAAGTTTTCCATAATCACTATTCCCACCTCTTTTAGAACAGATGCCTAATAATTACTAGGCACCTATTATGTTCCAGACGCACAGTCATCTCAATGTTCAGTCATTTCAATGGTGTCACAGAACATTACGTATAGAAGATCCTTAATAACATTTTACTAGACGAATGGAAAACTTTGCACCAATATTGCACGGTCCGACACTGTAACGCAGGATCTCCAAACCAGGGAGCTGCTTAAGTGTTCATGATATTCTGGAAAAACCTCCTGGAGGACTAGCAGATGGGGACACGCTGTTTATCGCTCACATTACAGGGGAGTGCACGGATGGCGAGTGGGCCAGGGCGAGAGAGACCACAACCCCGTGTTCCATACAATCAGCGCACGTGTCCTATGTGTGACTCTAAACTACATTAGCTCCGTGTAAAGGAAAGGTCAAGAAGCAGTCACAGGATGGGAAGCCACTTCCAAAAGGAAATAAGGAGGGTGTTACAATCCATTCCCAAAACAAAAGACATTCTTTCTGGCCAGGGCCCTGTGACCAGGCCTCAGTCCTGGAAAGAGGGAGGACCTGTCCATCGACCCCATAGATACCAATACCTTCATGCCTAGAGATGCTCCAACTACCTCTTTCAGTAATGTAGCGCCTTCCCTAATTTAAACAGTAGTCATATAAAATGCACGTCAGAAAATGTGTGCAGTTATTGTTTTTACCAACCTTTCGGCACTCTGGGCCACAGTGGAAGAAGAAGAGTTATCTTGGGCCAAACGTGAAACACGTTTTGACAAGTAATCACAAAAAAAATCTCATAATGTTTTCAGTGAATTTACGATTTTGTGTTGGGCTGCATTCATAGCCATCCTGAGCTGCATGCGGCCCGCGGGCAGTGGGTTGGACGCCCCTGGTCTAGTAGGTGAAATGCATTAAAGGGAATATAGAAAAACACAGCATAGAAGTGGCATGTTGAACAAAAACGAAAATCTACATTTTGATTGAGTTTTATGGAAACTTGCCAGAAGCACAGTAATGAGGGAAATACAGCACAGATATTCCAATTAAAAGTCACTGTGTAAAACAGAGAGAAGTCTAGAAACTCTCTTTTTATTGTTTGATAATTACAATTTTGAAAATGTGTTTAAAAGTTCACAAAAAATACAATCTATCTACACAATTATCAGACTATTTTTCAAATGAAACACATTTTGAGACCACTAATGGAAACACAGTCAGCTTCTGAGGAAACGCAGATCGTACATTGTCAAAACTTCCTAAAAGAGAACAGATGTGCCAAACTTCTGTGCAATTTATACGAGACTCAGTATTTAATTAAGATACAATGTAAGCTATGTTATAGAAGACAATGTGACTCAAGTAATTACAAAATAATGATGAACTCTTTCTCAAAGCGCATCATAGCCTGCTGGCGCTGAAAGAGCAGCAGTCTTCGGTTTAGGGATTTTTAGTTACATTTGGTGTATTCCACCACGCTCCTCCATAACTACATTTCTTCTCATCACAATGTTTTTGCAATGACTGCAGGGATTAAAGCAACCTTCTCATTTTAATGTTTTTAAACTGTGTGGCTAAATATAAAAAATGTGGTGATACTGATGACAGAGTCCATCTGATGAAAAACCCTTCGAAATCCTCATCTCTGTCTCTGCCTCTGCCATTGAGCAGCTGCGCCTCACACAGCTCCACATGAATGAAAATATTTAGATGAGAAACCACCCACTTAGTTTATTTTCCATATGACTTTCCTGTAATTATTTTGTAAACTGCTCACACAACAATACATAAAAACATCTGCAAAAACAGGTAATTAGCGTGTCAAGCCGAACTAATGCATTTTTATGGTGTCCATGCTTCGTCAACTGTAATTATAACTCTTTTTTAAGCAAATGATGATGTGTTTGTTGCAATGTGCAAGTGGTTATTTTAGATGTTCTGTTTACCGTTCATACAATTTGAATATAAAACTCCATGGCTACTTTACCCCACACAGCACTGCTTTACCTAGCTTTTTGCAAAACCAAGAGAGTGGTTCTCTTTCCCAAGCTGTATTTCGTAGTAAACATTTTTGGCATGAAACACGAAACTGTCAATGTAAATGTTGACACCAAAATAGCCAACAATTCAAGAAACATGTCAGCAAATGATTCAGCCAGACTTTCCTCCTTCAGTTGTAACTCCGCAGGAAATACAACATATAAGCCAATCAGCTACAATATGCTAGACCTCCTGAGTATCATATGTTTAGAATGTTTGAAGGTTCCTTACTGTTTTTAATGTATAATATCCATCCCATCTAAACCCACTGGATACATATATCTTTGATGTGAGACCAACAAATGAAGAAACAAATCCTGCCCAATATACAGTTTTGTAATGGGGTGCAGAGCTAGGGGTCCCCCAAAGTGGAGAAAATCTCCACAGCTACAGCTTGGGGAAGGGAGAAGCAGAGCAGGGCCATTGAGAGTTACCTTGCATATCTAAAGAACTTGGCCAGGGTTTCAGTAATGTTAAATAGCTGGGCCTGCTTGGAGCCAGGAAGATGGGTGTGCCTCTAACTCAGGATCCAATGTAGCTGAGGGGTTTACTGCACCTGCCTGAGAGCAGGAAGACAGCTAGCTCCGCATCATGGGGCCATCCATGCCGGCCCAGACCAACAACGGCAGCCCAGAAAGGCAGAAGAAACGAGCACTGGCAGGTGTAACTCAGTGTGGGAGAAGTTGGAAATGGGATTACGGAGGAAGATCCACGCTGGGATTTAAACTCAGGCTCGGGGTAGCCAGGCTCTCTCTTAGACATGCGGGAGCTCGGACCATGTGGGAAGGAGAGGAGAGCCATGAGAATCTCTCTCTTTCTCTCTTGCTCTCTTCACCATGAGGCTTGGGAGCAGAGAAAGGAGTCCTGGCCACAGGGTTTGAAAGAATGCAGAAGGACCTCCCCCACTGGCTGACCGTGAGGATGCGGTTTTGGAGTAAGAGCAGGAGCCTATCTAACCGAGCACAGACGACTGGAAGAAGCCAGGATGCAGATGGGATCTGCCCAGCTAAGCTACAGACTTCTATTTCTGCTCCCGAGAGACAGCACCTCTGACTGGCCTGGTTTGGCAAGGGGGGGCAGGACTGTGTGTTTGTGGGTGTTTTCTGTTTCTAAAGAGAGTGAGATCTAGTGGCAAAATTCCACCATTATTCTAAACCTGTATAACTTTTGAATAAATGTTCCTTTCCTTCTCATAAGACCCCGGCGTTGGGAGGCACGTTCTCATCGGTGGTGGGCAGTGGAACCCAGGGGGTCTGTCACAGTTTCATAATTCAATTTATCCTGTTTGAGTTCTAACTAGAGGAAAGATCTTATTGTCATTATTACTACTATTATTATATGATAATATAGAATGCTAATAATTGTCCTCAAATGGACATTCCTGAGGGTCCAAATGTGATCTCGAAAGTTCTGTTTCCAAAGCTAACAAAATTTACAATTAAGGGAGAATCGTAACCCTATATTATTCTAGGGTTCTTTCTCTTTTTAAAAGAGGCAATTTTTAAAACACCTATGGTGATGACCTTTTATAGAAAGGTAATATAGAAAAACCTTGTAAATAAAAAAAACTTCCAGAAAGCAAGGTTTTCTGTTTACTTACTTTCATAATCAAATCTCTTTAGAGACAGTGCAGAATTAGCCTTTCCAGGTCCAAGTTGACATAACTATTCTGATACAACCATTTCCAAACTGAGCTACTTTGTCCTTCCCCTCGATACTAGTCACTGTGACCCGCTACAGGTGTCGATCGGCTACGGGGACGCGCTGCAGGCATCGCTCCATCCCCACCCCGCCCCCAAGAAGAACACGGGGAAAGTATTGCAGCAAATCAATCAATAGCTTCCCAGAAGCCACACTTGAGTTTTAGATCAAATGCTCATTTTGGAGAATTTGGGGTTAGGTCTGATCAGAACAGAACAGAGCCCTAGTTCCAAGCATGCTGGAGCAGGAAACACACAGCCCAGACAAAGGTTTACTTATTAAAGGCAAAAATCAAACTCGGGATCCGATTAGCAAGAAGTCTCAATCCTGAGTTCCACTATTAATAGAGCTACAGATATAAATGTACAAATGCATATAATTCCACCACTTCAAATGGTTAAATTCTACATGTTGTCACACCTTCAGGGCAAATATATCGCTATCTGTGTGGAGTGCTGAGACACCACACAGGAGGCATTTTAAACCTATTTGGTATTTTCAAAGGTACCGTAACACATACTGGCTCTTTACTACACATACTTAGGATTCAAGTTACTACCTCCTTCAGGTGCCTGCCCTGTAAGCTTCCTCCTCCTGGTCAAGTGCCCATTTATATGTAGCTATAGAATCATTCTCATTTGAAAACATTTACAGAGAACGTCCCATGTAATAGACACTATGCCAGAAGATACAATAATGAGAAAATGCCAGCCTTCAAGGACGTTACAAGTAAATAAAGAGATATTCATTCAATAAATTGCACAAATTATTTTAATGTATATGTAAGTACTTAAAATAGTGTTCAATGACAACAAAGTTCAGGAAATCTATTGTGGAATGAACAAAGGTGAGGAAAGACTTCCTTGAGGAAATGGCATTGAAATTCAGACCTGCAAACAAGGAGGAGATACCAGTTGGAGCAGCACAGTGAAGCACTCGCGCAGGGCGCAGCTGACATGAAAGTTCTAACACAGGCAAGACCTTGGTGCCTCCCAGGAGGTAAAAGAAGGCCAGTTGGGCTACAGAAGAGTAAGTGAAGAGGAGGGTTCAAGCCAAATCATCCATAGGCTTGCTGACCATAATATCATTAATTTTATTGCCAAAGCAATGATTTTAATTCAAGAAAGTGACATGATTAGACTCCATTTTCAAAAAATCACTCAAACTATTGGAAGAGAAAGAATGTATGAGAATCAAGCAAAAGCAAACAAAGGTAATTATAAAGTTGCTACAGAGGCAAACTGAAGGTGGAACTTCCAAAGTGTGATGGAGAGAAGCTCAGCAAAACCTCTGAACAGACAAAACCAGTCAAAATTATCAAAAACAACAACTCTGGAAACTGACTATAGACACACAACAAATGGAGAGACATTTATAAAGAAAAAGCACTGAACTGCAGTGAGAGAGGCAAGGGCGTTTTAACTGGAGCTACCCTGACACATCCCTAGCACAAGGCAATCTCGGATCTGAGGATCGGCAGCCTTCTGCTCCTGGAGGGAGCTGGTCTGACTCAGGTCTCCCTTAAAAAGCTCGGTGCTACTGAATCCAATAGCAATCAATGACAAACAACAGACAAGCCAAAACTGTAGCAGGAAAATCTGGGAAACAAGATAGTCACAGTGTGCTCTAGTGAGCTCCCAACACATTCTTGGGGATCCTGAAAGCTACACGCATGGACAAAACAGACCACAGAGGGCTCCAGCTATCCGTTCACTCCTAGTGAATGAGAGGCCTTATGCAGGCAGAGAGGAAAAGCCAAGGCAGGCCGGTAAACTGCCTGAGCTTTGAATGCCCTGACCCACAGAGACACTCTCAGGAAACTGGCAGAAGCCTCACTGACTGAGGCAGCCTAAGCACAACATCTAAGCAATCCTTGACCAAGGGGGTGGGGAGAACCTAGAGTTGCTATATTAGCTACAATGTCAAGTTCTCAACAAAAAATATGAGACATGAAAAGAACAGAAAAAGCATGCCTCATAAGCAGAAAAAAGCAGTCAATAAAAACTGTCCCTAGGGGACTCGTGTAAACCTTAGCAGACAAACACTTCAAAACAACTATTACAAATATGTCTGAAGAATTCAAAGAAAGCATGTTTAAGGAATTTTTAAAAGTACAAAGACAATGGACCATCAAATACACATTAACAATAAAACACAGAAATTGTAAAATAGAACCACACAGAAATTTTGCAGTTAGTAAGTATTCAACAATACATTGCGCTGACAGAAAAAAAGAATCAGCAAATTTGAAGATGGTTGGGTAGAAATTATCCAGCCTGAGTAGAATTAAATGAAAGGGGCTGGGAGACCCCACTCAGACACATATGCTAACATACACATAATGCAGTCCAACAAGGCGGGGGGTGGGGGGGGGTCAAGACATAATAGCTGAAAACCTCCCAAATATGATGAATTTTGATCTACATATCCCAAAAGACCATCAAATACCAAGGACACAACAAACACCAAAAGGATAAACTCAAAGAGATCCACACCTAAACACATAATAGCCACACTGTTAAAAGCCAAAGCAGAACATCTTAAAAGTAGCAAATGGTAACCACTACTTATCATATACTACAGAATCTCAACAAAAGTAACAACTTACGTATCATCAGAAAAATGGAAACTACAGAGCAGTGGGATGGCATAGTCAAAATGCTGAGGGGCTGGGGGATGAGAAAGGTCAGCAAAGAATCCAATAGCCAGCAAAACCATCTTTCAAAACATAAAGGCAAAATAAACATCCACACATAAAAACTGAGAGGATCTGTTGCAGTAAATCTGCCTTACAGGAAATCTAAATGAAAAAGTAAAAGGCAGGCCCTGACTGGTGTGGTTCAGTGGGTTGAGTGTCGTCCCACAAACCAAAAGGTCACTGGTTCGATTGCCTGCCAGTGCACATGCATAGGTCGTGGGTCTGGTCCCAGATCTGGGGGGTGCAAGGGGCAACCAATCAATGCTTCTTTCCTTCTCTTTTTCCCTTCCTTCCCCCTCGCTCTAAAAATAAATAAAATCTTTAAAAATACATATATATAAAAGATAGTACAAATATATTTTTATCATTTCTCTTCCCACTGGTTTAAAAGTACATTTAACCAATAATTATAACACTACCCTATAGGGTTTAAATAAAGATGTACCCTAAATGAAAATACTAGCAAAAAAGTAATAGGAAGGAAAGGTGGCTACATTGAGGCAAAGTTTCTATATATTAAGGTAGTTTTACTCTGAAATAAAATGTTTGAACTTAAAATACTTATTATTATAATCTTCAGGAAAAAATACTATGGAAACAAGAAACTCATAATAATATAGTCTTTTTTTAAAAGATTTTATTTATTTATTTTTAGAGAGAGGGGAAGAGAGGGAGAAACAGGAGGAGGGAAACATCAATGTATGGTCACCTCTCACGCACCCACTACTGGGGATCGGGCCTGCAACCCAGGCATGTGCCCTGACCGGGAATCGAACCAGTGACCCCTTGGTTCACAGGCCGACACTCAATCCACTGAGCCACACCAGCCAGGGCATAATTATATAGCCTTAATAAAGAGAATAAGTGATACACTAGAAAAAATTTCTATTGACCTTATCGCAAAAGAAGGTAGTAAAAAAATGACATGGCAAATAGAAAATGGCAAGATGGCAGATACAAACCCAGCGTATTATTAAATATACTAAGTTTATATGAATTAAATACGTCATTCAAAAAGCAGAGAACATAAGACTGATTTTTTTTATAAAACGATGCAACCATATCCTGTCAATAAGAGACACACTTTGATTCAAACAAAGAAACAGACTGAAAGTAAAAAGTAGGAAGAGAGGGCCCTGACCAATGTGGCTCAGCTGGTTAGGCGTTGTCCCACAAAGGGAAAGGTTGCTGTTCAATTCGTGGTCAGGCCACATGCCTGGGCTGCAGGCCTGCTCACCGGCTGGGGCGCGTGCAGAAGGCGACCGACCGATGTCTCTCTCACATCGATGTTGTCTCCCTCTCCTTCTCCCTCCCTCCCCCGTCTCTAAAAATAGATAAATTTTCTTAAAAATTTTAAAAGTAATAAGAGAGGTGGAATAGCTACACTACATCCACCAAAACAGGTATCAAGAAAAATATTATTGCAAAAAAAAGACATTTTTATAATTCTAAAAAGTTAAGCTAATTAAGGAAACATTATACTCATGTATCTTAAAACAGATGAAGCAAAAACTGACAGAAATAATTGGAGAAACTCATAATTCATCATTAGACAGAGCTGTCTTGATAATTACTAAAACAAAGACAGAAAATCAGTAATGATGTAGAAGACCTTAACAACAGTATCAACCAGCCAACATTAACTGACATCTACAGAATTCTCCATTTAAAAAACTCCAGAATACACATTCTCCAAGATGGACCATGTGCTAGGCCACAAAACAAATCTCAATAAATTTAAAGAAATTTAGATTATACAAAGTATATTCACCAACCACAAGAGAATTAAACTAGAAATCAAAAACAAAAAAACCCTGGAAAATCCACAAATATTTGAAAATTAAAGAATACATTTCTAAGTAACCTACGGCTTAAAAAGGAAATCACACTGAAAATTAGAAAAGCATTTCAAGCTTAATGAAATGTAAACAACATGTCAAAATTCACAGGCTGTAGTGAAAGCCGTATTTAGAAGGACTTTATGGCTTTAAACATCTATATTGTAGAGAAGATCTCAAATCAATAACCGAAGCTTTCACCTCTTAAGGTAAAATCTAAAAAACAAAGGGTAAATGACACACAAAAAGGGCAGGGGAAGAAGCAGAAACCAATGAAATAGAAACTGAAAACATATAAAGAAATCAGTGAAATCCAACATTCTTCAGAAAGATCAACAAAATTGATACTTACACTTTCCTAGTCCAACCAAGAAAAGAGAAGACACTACAATCAAAATAATGAACATAGCCATCATTCCCAATTAATAACTCTTTATTTTGCCTTTAAATTTTGAAATATACTTTCACTGGGTACAGAATTCTCAGTTCACAGGCTTTTTTATTCTTTCTGTTAAAGATGTTCATCAATTGTCTCTTTGTGTACAACTGTTCTAATAAAAAATCTGAGATTATTCTTATCCTTGTTCTTCTGTACATCTCTTCTTCTGCCTGGTTTTAATTTTAAAATTTTCTCTGTATAACTGGTTTTGAGCAAATTGGTTATAATGTGCCTTTAGTGTAGTTTTCATATTTCTTATGCTTGGGGTTTGTCGGGCTTCCTGGACCTGCACAGCCATGCACCGTGTAACAATATTTCAGTCAAGTATGGACCACACATCTGACACAAAACTATAATGGAGCTGATAAAATTCCTATCGACTAGTGACATCGCAGCCATTGTAACATCATAGTGCAACACATTATTCAGGTGCTTGTGGTGAGGCTGGTGCAACAAACCTGCTGCACTACCAGGAACGAAAAGGTACGGCACAATGACAGCAGTCGTCTGTGCCACCGGAGCTTATGTAAGTAAGTGCTCTCCTTGATGTTTGCACAATGACAAAAATCTCCTAACAGTACATTTCTCAGACCACATCCCCATCATTGACTGGCACAGGACTGTAGAATGTTTTCATCAAATTTGAAAACCTCTCAGGCATTATTTATTCAACAGTTTTGTCTCCCTCTCCCCCTGCCTTTTCAGGGGTTCCGATTACACATATAGAAGTTGTTCTACAGCTTACTGATACTTTAGTCATTTTCACGTTATTCTTTAATCTATTTCATTTTGAATAATTTCTGTAGCTATATCCTCTATTTTACTAAGTCTTTCTTCCACAATATCTAATCTGTCCCAAAACCACTGCTTATATTTTTCATTTCTGATATTGAAGCTTTCATCCCTAGAAGTTCAATTTGGGTCTTCTGTAAATCTTCCATGTTCCTCTTAACTTTTTGAACAAAATAAATACAATTACAGTAAGTTTTAAAGTCCTTGTTTGATAATTCTAACATCTGTGTCACTTCTGGGTAGGTTTTGATTAGTTCACTTTATCATCATTATAGCTCATATGTTTCCTGCTCCTTGAATAAATGGAAAATTTTAGTTAGATGCTAGCCATTGTGAATTTTATCTTATTAGGTGTTTGACAGTTTTCTAGTCTTACAAATATTACTGAGCTTTGTTCTGGGGTACAATTATGTTTCTTGGAAGCGGTTTGATCCTTTTGAGATGTGCTTCTAAGAATTGTTAGGGCGGGCTTCGGGCAGCTAATCATTATTTCACACACCGAAGCAAGGCTCTTCCTGGGCATTCTGCTCAGAGCCCTGTGACTGAAGGTTGCACTACTACGTGTCAGGAACAGACACTGTTCCCAGCCTGCGTGAGTGCCCAGAATGTTTCCCCCAACCCTCTCAGCTCCCCGGCCTACGGTAGTTTCCTCACACCCCATCCGCTGATCAGTGCTCTGCTGAGTGTCCCAGGAGACGCTCTGAAAACCTCTGCACTGTCATCCCCTCTCCAGAGGAAAACACTGCACACCAGGCGATAACCCTGCAAGCACTAACGGCAAACTCTGGCTTTGGTCTTCCTAGTCTCTTAGCTGTGTCTCTGCAAGCAGAGATTTTGCCAGGATCCATCTGATTCCCTTTCCCTGAACCACAGCCTGGATCAATCACACAATGCAAATTCCCATACCACTGGATCATTATATTTTAAGGAATTATTACCATATTCTTAAATAACTTCCTTCTTATTATTGCTTGGGTAAGAATGGGCCTTTTATTAACAGTGCAAGTTGGGATACTGTTTCCCCTCCAAGTAAAAGACAAATCAACTACAACAACAACAACAACAACAACAACAAACCACAACCCTAATTTGGGGTTCTTTGTTTTTATCTCTGCTTCCATTGGTCCTGGATATTCATCATCTTTGTTTTTTCTTGTCCTACAGTGTACTTTTATTTTGTAGGGAAAGGGACTATCAATGGCCTGGACTAATTCAAGAAAACTATTTTACAGCAAAATTTTACTCCATTTGTGAGCTTTTTCTGACAGCCAATAAAACAGATGAGCTTTCATTAATCAGACAACAATTTAATGGCATCTCACATAGTTCCAAAATCAATTTAATCATAAGGACCTAGGATTTTTCTGTAATCAACTACTACAGAATGATTATTACAGACTGATTACCCTGTAATAATTGGTTAACTATCAAAAATAAGGCAGAGACTACTAAAAGGTAAGAAAATATCCTACAACATAAAGGCAGTCACGTTATAGAAAATACCAGGAAACCCTCAAATACATTTTAGAATGTATCAAGCATCCCCATTTCAAGGATTTGTATTAAAATAATGAAACAGGTAGGTGGCTTGGCTGTGAAGAAAAGCTCAACAATTTTCAAAAACCTGAAATTATTCAAAGTGTTTTGAACTTTGGAATTAAAGTAAGAAATTAATAACAGAAAGATAATTAGAAAAACCTCAACTGCTGGGAAGTTAAATAGTATATATACTTAAGATACTTGCAACTACATTACTTAGAAGTAAATTCACAGGTGCAGTGAGCAGACTAACGGACCTCTTATGATGTCCATGTCTTAATCAAAGAAACTGAAAATATTACTCTGCTTGGCTAATGCGACTTTACAAGTGTGAGTAAGGGTAAGAATCTTGAGACAGGGCAACTATCCTGGATGATCAGGGTGGCCTCAACCAAATCACAGGGGTCCTTAAACTAAGACAGCCCTGCCTCGCTGAAGAGCACAGGGAGACCCAGTGAAAGAACGGGCAGAGAGACAACGCTAAGGCTTTGAAGACAGAGGCCCTCTCATCCCGTGTTCATGGACAGGGAGCTTTCTGTTTTAAATAATTATTCTTGCTAACTAGGTGCCAGGCTTTTACAATCATTATATTAAATGTCTGCACCCTCTAAATTTTGATGTCCCGAGACAAAGCCCAGTAATGATCAGTCATAATTCAGCTTACAGGCTTGTTCTGAGGATTAAAAACATTAGGAAAAACCCCTTGTATGGGGGCAGACATGCAATAAATAATAAATTATTGTTGTTATTTAAATACTTCATTAACAGTTTTATGTCATCCATTTCCCACTCTATACTATAAAAATCATTCCAATAAGCTCACACTGAGAACACAGACCAATCACCTCAGCCACTTGCAGAAATACATAAAGAAGGCAGACATGCAAAGACATGCAGTGAAACATACTCTTCAAAGATTCAAGTTGATTCCTTCAATCGGGACTTTTGGATTTTCTCTCTGAAATCCATAAAGACCTGAGGACTCAGAAGAGTAGAGGGTGCCCTAATTTCAGGGGCCATTTCTAGACTGACAGAGTAAGTAAAGCGTCAGTTCAGAGGGGAATTCAGAGTCACCGCCAGCGGGGCATGCCTTTTCTCCGCTGGATGGGCAAACACACTGCTGCTGCTGTGGTGTTGTGCTTCTCGTCTCAGCTGTGCAAACACCAGCTGAGTAAGAAAAACTTCATGCCATCTTTATCAGTTCTACAAACAACCCAGATCAACTCCTTTAGGATGAAGAGTTTGATTAGGATTAACAGTTAGTATTTAGAAAAACAAAATTGGCCAACTCATAAGAATCCTGTATAAAAAGCATTCCTACTTTGCTCTGGAAGATTTCTTTCCCCAAATAATCAGATATCTAGAAATAATCACGTTATTATAACACATGTCAACCCAAACTAAGGTCACAGTTAACAAATCTTATAACTGGAGTTCAATGAAAATGACGCTTTGGTTACAGTGATGTTTCCATAACAGTTCTGTCACACTAGAACGACGTTCCCCAAGGAAACATCTCTTCTGCTCATAAATGTCGACTCAGCTCACAAGCTAGAGCCCTCCATTTCCCCAAATTAAAGGATAATGTCAGTTATACTCAACATCATACTCAGTGGTCATGAGTTGAAAGCTTTTCCTCTGAGAGCAGGAACAAGACAAGGATGCCCACTTTTGTCATTTTATTCAATACGGTTCTGCAAGTCCTAGCCAGAGTAATTAGGCAAGAAAAAGAAATAAAAGGCACCTAAGTCAGAAAAGAAGAAATAAAACTAGGTATTTGCAGATGACAAAATATTATATATAGAAAATGCCAGACTCCACCAAAAAACAGTTAAAACTAGTAAACAATTCAGGATATAAAGTCAATATACAAAAATTAATTTTGTTTCTATGCACTTAAAACAAACGATCAAAAAAAGACATTTTTTTAAAGATTTTATTTATTTTTAGACAGATGGGAAAAAAGGGAGGAAGAGAGGGGGAGAAACATCAGTGTGTGGTTGCCTCTTGCGTGCCCCCTACTAGGGACCTGGGTCGCAACCCAGGCATGTGCCTTGACTTGGAATCAAACCAACGACCCTTTGGTTCGCAGGCCAATGCTCAATCCATTGAGCCACACCAGCCAGGGGAGAAAGAGAAAGTTTTTAAAAATCCCATTACAATTGCACCAAAAAGAATAAAATACCTAGGAATAAATTTAACCAAGGAAGTGAAAGATCTGTACACTGAAAACTACCAACGTAGATGAAAGAACTAAGACAAAAATAAATGGAAAGATATTCCATTCTTAAGCACTAGAATAATTAATATTGTTAAAAATGTACTTACTACCCAGTGACCCACAGATTCGATACAACTGCTATTATTACTCCAATGGCATTTTTCACAGAAGTAGAAAAAACAACCCTAAAATCTGTAAGGAACCACACAAGACATCAAATTGCCAAAGCAATCTGGAGAAAGAACAACAAAGCTAGAGGTATCTAATTTTCTAATTCAAATTATATTACTAGGCTATCAAAAGTATCAATAGTAATCAAAAGTATACTATTTACATAAAACCAAACACACAAGTAAACGGAACAAAATAGAAAGCTGAGAAATAAACCCACGTATATACACTTAATTAACTAATGACAAAGAAGCCAAGAAGGATAAAGAACAACAGCCTCTTCAATAAATGGTGCTGGGAAAAATGAACAGTCACATGCAAAAGAATGACACTATATCCCTACCTTACTCCGTATACAAAAATCAAGTCAAAATGGATTACAGATTTGAACATAAGACCTGAGACCACAAACATTCAGAAGAAAATATAGGAGTGTAAGCTCCTTGATATCCGTCCTGGCGATGACTTTTTAGATTCGATACCAAAAGCAAAAGCAACAAAAGGGAAAATGAATGTGAATCTATCAAAGTAAAAAGCTCTACACAGCAAAGGAAACAATCGACAAAATGAAAAGACAACCTACCAAATGGATGAAAACCTTTGAAAATCATATATCAGATAAGAGGTTAATATCCAAGACATATAAAGAACTCACAAAACGTAACAGCACAAAAACGAATATTCTGATTAATAAAATGGGCAGAGGAACAGAACTGACATTTTCCCAAAGAAGACATACAAATAGCCAACAGGTACATGAAAAGGTATCTAACATCACTAATCATCAGGGAAATCCAAATCGAAACCACAGTGAGGCATCACCACACCAGTCAGAAGGGCTATCAGTGACAAGTCCACAGGTAACAAGTATTTGAGAGGACGTGGGGGAAAGCGAACTCTTGTGCACTGCTGTCGGAAATGTAAATGGGTGCAGCCACCATGGAAAACAGGATGGCGGTGCCTCAGAAAAATGAAACAGAACTATACCATAACGTATGATCCAGCAATTACACTGCTAGGTACATATCCAGAGGAAATGACATCACTGTCTTGAAGAGATATTTACACTCCCACATTCAATGAAGCATAATTTACAATAATCAAGGAAACAACCTACATGTCCATCCCCTGATGAAGAAAGAAAATGTATACACACATGCATAATATGATATTACTCAACCATAAATATTAAGGAAATTCTGTCATTTGCAACAGCATAGGTAGACCTTGGGAACATTATGCTAAGTGAAATCAGTCACACAAAGATAAATACTGTATGATCTCACTTATACGTGGAATCTAAAAATAACTAAACTCACAAACAGAAAAGACAGTGGTGGTTGCCAGCAACAGGGAATAAATGGTAGGTGAAATGGGTAAAATTGGTCAAAATTTACACACTTTGATTCATGAGATCAATTAATTCTCGGGATGTACTGTGCAACATGGTGACTATAGTTACAATACTGTACTGCATATTTGAAAGCTGCTAAGATTTTGAGTCAAGATGGTGGCACTGGTAAACACAGCTCACCTCCTCACACGAACACATCAAAATTACAACTAAAATATAAAACAACCATCACTCAGAACCATCAGAAATCGAGTTGATAAAAGTCTGACAATTATGAAAATACAGAAACCACATCCACGCAGACTGGTAGGAGAAGCAGAACAGGCTGGTCCCACATCCACACATGGTGGATAAAAATCCAGAAGGGATATCTCAGGAGCAAGGAGTCCCGGGCCCACATCAGGGCCCCCAGCCCAGGGTTCCAAGACAGGAAGATAAGACCTAAAACATCTGGCTGCAAAAACCAGTGGGAATTGAGTCAGTGAAGAAAATTCTGGAGTCCCAAGAAGCTCCTCTTAAAGAATCCACACATGGACGTACTCAGACTCACTTCCTCTGAGCTCTAGCACCACGGTAGCAGCTTGAAAGGTACCAGTGGCGTACAGGGAGAACCTGAAGTGTCTGGCGTCAAGGCAAGAGCTGGGGGACAGCTTTCTCCCAAACAGAAAGGTAGGCAGACAACAATGTACCCTTTTTGAACCCTCTTCCCACAGAGCTGGCAGGATGGTACTATCAACCTGGCTAACGATGTTTGCCCCACCCTGGTGAATCCCTGAGACTCGGTCCCAACCAACTTACAGGCCACCCATGCTGCTTTTCCATGCGAATGGCTGGCCTTGGCTCATGATTCACAACTTCCTAAATCTCTCAAACAAGCAACAGCCAGCCTCACTGAGACCCCAGCGCCTATATGTCTTGCTAAGTGGCGGAAGGATCAGTACTAGCAACAGCCAGCCTAGATTCACAACTTGGTTTCTCCTGGGACTCTCCAAGCCCAGCACAAGCAGCAGCCATGTCAGATTGCTTTATAGCTCAGGCGGGGTAGCCCCAGGCAGAACACAGATGATGACTGACCTTGCCCTGTACCACCCAGGAAACCCCAGAGCCTGCACACCCAGTGGACAGCTACAGACCATGTAGGAACACCACCACCCTGCTCCCGTACAGCTGATCTTCCATGGTGGACGGAGGTTGGTAGTCAGTGGTCACTTTGCAGCTAACTGGCCTTAGTAAATCCCTCCCATTGATCTACCATCAGCAAACAAGGCTCAATTACAAGAGGAGGATGTACTCAGCCCACACAGTGGATGTAGCTCAAGTACCCAGCATGGGTGATAAGGGAGACCGTGCCATGGACCCTACAGGACACCTACTACATCATGCCACACTACCAAGACAAGACATGGAGTCAAAGCAGCTCTACCTAACACATAGAAACAAACACAGGGAAGCAGCCAAAATGAGGAGACAAAAAAACATGGCCCAAGTGAAAGAACAGATCAAAACTCCAGAAACAGAGCTGAATGAAATGGAGATGAGCAACCTGTCAGATGCAGAGTTCAGAACACTGGTTATAAGGACGCTCAAGGAACTTACTGAAGTCCTCAACTGCAAAAAAAAAAAGACACAGTCAGAAACGAAGAATACACTAATTGAAATAAAGAACAATTTACAGGAAAACAGCACTAGAGTGGATGAGGCCGAGAATCAAATCAATGATATGGAACACAGGAAGCAAAACACAGCCAATCAGAACAACAAGAAGAAAAAGGAACCCCCCAAAATGAGCATAGTATAAGCAGCCTCTGGGACAACTTCAAGAGGTACAACATTCTTATCAGAGGAGTGCCAGAAGGAAAAGAGAAACAGCATGAAATTGGAAATCTATTTGAAAAAATAATGAAAGAAAACTTCCCTAGTTTGGTGAAGGAAATAGACATAGAAGTCCAGGAAGCACAGAGAGTCCCAAACAAGACAGATACAAAGAGGCCCACTCCAAGGCACATCATAATTAAATGCCAAAGGTTAAAGATAAAGAGAGAATCTTAAAAGCAGCAAGAGGAAATCAGGGAGTTACCTACAGGGTAGTTCCCATAAGACTGTCAGCTGATTTCTCTAAAGAAACTTTGCAGGCTAGAAGGGATTAGCAAGAAATACTCAAAGTCATGAAAAGCAGGGACCTACAGCCAAAATTGCTCTACCCAGCAAAGATACCATTTAGAATCAGAGGCAGAAAAAGAGCTTCCCAGACAAAAAATTAAACCCAATCATTATTATATGAAGTGTTAAAGGGATTTAATTAAGAAAAAGAAGATGATCAAAACTATGAACAATAAAATGTCAATACATACACATCTACCAACTACTGAACTTAAAAAACAAACTAAGCAAACGAGAACAGAGACAGAATCATGGACATGGAGAGTGTTTTCATGGTTGCTAGGTGGGAGGAGGTACAGGAGAATGGGTGATGAGGTAAGGGGATTAAAAAGTACAAATAGGTAGTTGTGATATAGGAAATGGAGTAGCCAAAAAACCTAAGTATGACTCATGTACATGAACAATGATATAGGGATTGCCTGAGGGAGTGGGGGTGCCAAAAGGAGGGGGGCAAAGGGGAAAAATTAGGACAACTATAAGAGCATAACCCATAAAACATAATTTTTTTAAAAAAAAAGGAAAATAGAAAGTTGCTAAGAAAATAGATCTTTGCCCTGGCTGGTGTGGATCAATGGACTAAGCACCGGCCAGCAAACCAAAAAGCTGCTGGTTCAATCCCCAGTTGTGGCACACACCTGAGTTGCAGGTCAGCCCCTCAGCTGCACGCATGCAAGAGGCAACCAATCAATGTTTCTTTCACACAATGACGTTTCTCTCCCTCAATACATAAATAAAATCTTTTAAAAAATTAAGAATTAAAGAAATGGTACTATTAACTCAGCAATTACTTTTTTAAAAAAATAGATTTTAAAAGTTCTCACGGAAAAAAATTTATAGCTATGTGAGGTGATGGGTGCTAACTAAACTTATTGTCAGTGTAAGATTTCACAATATATACATTTATCAAATCATTATGCTATATAGCTTGAATTTGATACTATATGTCAATTATGTCAATTGAACTGTGTAAAAGTTTTTTGGATAATGTCCATGCGTTTGTTAGGAGCAGAATAATACTTTTAAATATAATCCATGGACCAGAAGCACTGCCCTGATATTACATCTGACACATAGTTAAATATGCAACATAACTATGTTACTTTACATGTCCTTTAAAAATTAGAATTCAATGATTATGGTTCCACAGTTTGCAGGAACAAAAATTGATCACATTTTGAATAACAATAAAAGGCTACAAGCAATTAGTCTACTATAACTTTTTGGATTTGATGGCACATTAACATCGAAAAACAATCCAGGACAATAATGGATATTGTGGTTTCAGAAAGAGAGGCACATATTAAATAGAAAAAAATATGGTTAGCGCTGGCCAGCATGGTTTGGTCAGTTGGAGCATTGTCTTGTGGACCGAAAGGTCACAGGTTCAATTCCTGGTCAGGGCACATGCCTAGGCTGCTGTTCAATCCCCGGGGCATATACAAGAGGCAACAGATTGACATTTCTCTTTCACATTGATGTTTCTCCCTCTCCCCACCCCCCTGCCTCCCCATCTCTCTAAAAGCAATGAAAACAAAATCCTCCAATGACTATTAAAAAAAATGGTTAAATGATAACATTCTTTAAGACAGAGGTCTAGTGGGTTTGATATCAAGTTCTATTGGAGTAATAATTCATCACCCTAATCACAAAGTAACTAAATGATATATTTTTTATTTGCTGATGTGCATCCATAATGCTCATTTTGAAGCAAAGATTTTTATTTTTCTGGTGCCATCAAGTGGTAACATTATGAAGTGTTCTAGGGTTAAATGTAAATGACTTTAGACAAAAGAATCACACTGACATGTTTTATTTATGTCAATTAAACACTAGTGATGTTTGAGCACAAAAAAATTATCTAAAAAGAAAAGGAAAAAATATCAGAGCAGACTGTTTGCAACTCATGCCTATTTTAAACTCCCCACCCAAAATAAGAGTTAAGACAAAGAAGAAAAATAAGTAGATCTTTAAGACCAGAATGCTTCACTAGCAAACAAAAAAAACCCCAATAGAGCCCCGGCTGGTGTGGCTCGGTGGATTGAGCGCTGGCCTGCTAACCAAAGGGTTGCTGGTTCAATTCCCAGTCAGGGCACACGCCTGGGTTCCAGGCCGGGTCGCCAGTAGGGTGTATGTGTGAGAGGCAACCACCCATTAATGTTTCTCTCCCTCTCTTTCTCCTTCCCTTCCCTTCTCTCTATAAATAAATAAATAAAATATTTTTTTAAAAAACCAACAGATTATGAAACTATTTGAAAAACAAGTCTGTATCAAAATGATATATGTTGTACTATCAGTCAAGCCAAGAGAAATGCTCCTTTCTGAAACTCCATTAACATGGCTGTAAAATAACTATCTTTAAGCCAGGATGCCACAAGGACAAAGAGATGGAGCAAAAAGATAGCAGCAACAGAAGTGCAGGTGACGAGTGGTTACGGACTTGGGGGACCTGCAGCTGCCTGACATGCATGGCGCACAGTCTCTCCCAAAGTTCAGGAACTGGTGGCACTAGGCAGCTGTGGACATGAAAGGATTAAAAACAACAGACTTCGTTAAAATTGGTTAAAAAGCAGTTAGCATGCCGCTGACCACACTTCCCCTGCCACGCCATACAGCCAAGTATTCACATTCACACCACAGGATGCAAGGATCCTTGCAAGGATGCAAGGAGAAGGATGCAAGTTTAAATCCGAGGAAGAGGACAACAAAACGCTTCTGGACCACAGGACACCGGACACAGTGAGGGTAGGAATAAAAACTCGCTAGTAACACAGGACGTCGTGGTAATCTGAGTGATACTAACAAGTTGAAGACCACCAAAAAAACAATGAAAATGTTAATTTTCTAGAAAGAAAACCATGGAAGGAAGGTCTCATCAACCTTCAATGTGTGTGTCCGGGAAGTTGTGTCACTAACCGCAGCACACTTCACCCTGCTTCTATAAGGAAAGGGCAAATAATTAAACAAAAACTGATGCTTAAAATATAGGTAAGGTCTTTACTGACTTTAGTAACATTGAACCGCACACGCCCCATTTCACCCCCATTCGTTAGCTGAGAGTTTGCTCTACTAAACAACAGAACAAAACAGCGGGCAAATCAGAAAACCTGTCACATTCTAAGTTAAAAGCCCCTTTCACCTTGTCTATTCAGGCCGCTGAGAGTTTTGGGCTCCAAAGAATCTCTCTGTCAACACTCCTGCGAGAGGTGAAGGCTGGTGAACATTGACCATGTCAGGGAAAAAAAGGATTTTTCATAACAGAGACTAGAGACTTGATTTTTTAAGCCCTATTTTGTTGATTCATTGATCAAAGCATATAGTTCAGTATATTTGATACTATCGTGTAACCAGAGGTATACACGCACATACAGGTCACTTAATCTTTAGTTATTTATCATTTCGGTCTGTTTTTACATAGGATTATACCATAAGATATACTTGTATGTATACAACTTCTTTTCCAGATACCAGCATAAGAAACATATTGACACAGATAAAACTGTACCTTGAACACCTTCTAGGAGTAAATCAACTCCCTTCCTATAAAAATCAGAAGCAGCTTCATAGTCATCTTCTTCTTCCTTTTTTAAAGCCAGCTTTATTAATTCTCCTGCTTTCTCCAAATAATCTCTCTTGCCAAGCTTGGATTTTAAACTGCCGGGAAAGAGGCTACGGTTTTCCCGTTCTTCTTCTGTTTTGCTCGGTTCGCTGTCAGGAGCCACAGCCCCGAGTGCTGAAGGATCCGAAGAGAGACTGAGACCAAGAGTTCTAGTGGGAGAACTCTGATTGGAAGCCATGCCATCATCTAACTCAGCAGGAGAATCCGCATCGACAGTGAGAGACACCAGGTCACTGTCACTGGAGAAGCCTGGAAATGTGATCACAACAGTAAACATATTAAATTGAGAATTGACCAAAAGAACACAAATCACGCCAACCATTCATTTTTTCTCATTCTACCCAAGTCAATCAGGAGGGCTGTGATTAATTTACTATGGAGGTCAGTGTCTAGCAAAATGTTTCAGCTCAGTTCATTCATTTTTGCACTGTCTTTCAGTAACTCTGGAAGACCACCTCCTTGCCGTAACGACCAAGCTAAAACTGAAGACAAGTCTTTATCTAGCCTTGGTGTCAAAAGGAGCCTTTACCACAAGATCTTGTAACCCATTTTTAGAAAGCTGATGCTTGTACATAGTACAGCTGCTATGAACAGTATCATAAGAAAGGGAAAAGAGTAAGAGCTTTAGAGTAAGTAAAAAAAAAAAAAAAAAAAAAAAAAAGTTCTTGAAACCCAGCTCTCAAAACATGTCGTGTGACCAACAGTGAGGGCCTTAATGGTATTACTTGTTATGCAGGGCATTAAATGAGGAACAGAGTTAAAGTGGATGAAGCCTAATAGACTATCACTAAATTATATCTATTATAGCAATTATATAATAATTATTTAACTATTAGATGACATATAGTCAGAGGTGTGCTTTCGGGTCACCGTCCACATCTGGAAAATGTATGCCATTTCATTTTTTTCTTTTTAAAGAACTTAATTTTTTAATTTTTTTGTTTCAGCCTCTTCCACAGCTTTTGGAGACAGTTTTGGCCTGTATTCATATATTACTTTTCTGACAGAAAATCAGTAATAGGTGCTGTTGAAATTTGTAGCGATGAAAATTACTTCTCCCATTTCATATAACGGACTTCATGGTGAATGATCATAATCTACAATAATGGTTATTAATCTTTCGGGTCTAAAAGCCTCCCTTTCCATTCTTAAAAATGAATGATGGCCTCAGAGATTCTATTATGTGGATTATATCTGTAAATATTTACCAATCTGGATATTTAAAAAACAAATTGAAAATTTTTTGATTAAACATTAAAGCCTGTTACATAACTTTATTTTAACGCAATTTTTATTTTTAAAAAGTACATTTTCCAAAACAAAAAATAGTCAGAAAAGTGGCACTGTTTTGCATTTCTACAGATCTTATTAACAGAAGACAGCTAGATTCTCCTATCTGTTCTGTATTCAGTCTGTTGTCAGATGGTGTTCTGGTTGGAGGATTAGAATAAAATGTTACATAGAGATATAACTGAAAACAAAGTAAATATTAGTAGTCTTTTTAATATTCTCTTTTGATAATATACCCTAACTTGATGAGTGGTTGTTTCTTCAAGCTTAGCTGCCATGTAGAACATAAATTCCCATCAGTGAAATTTCTGTTGCTATTACACTCAAATCCATTGGCCTGTCTTAAACACTGAATGGATCTTTTTACCCATCATGAGTGTGTAACTTCACACATTGGTCATTTTGAACATACTGGTTCCCAGAGTTACGCAGGTCTTCCAAATGGTGACAAATCCCATACTACAATGAGACATTTGTTACTATCACCATCAATTTCACCAGAAAATTCTTTATATATCGGAAAACTGTCAAGCTCAAAGTAGAAGACACAAGTTCTCTAAAATTCTAATTTTGGGTGGCAAACTTGAATTTTATCAGCGGCAACAAATACAGTCAGTTGTTGTCCTTCAAGTGTCAGCTCACTTTGTTCACCTTTGAAAAAGTATTTGCCAGACTTCCAGTCAAGATGGCAGCACAGGCAGACATAGCTCACCTCTTCAAACAACTACATCGAAATGACAACAACCACCACTCAGAACCATCAGAAATCGAATTGAAGAAAGTCTGACCACTACAGAATTAAAGAAACCACATCCATCAGGACAGGCAGGAGGTGAAGACTTAGAATGGGCTGGTCCCACACCCATGTGCGGTGGAAAAAACTCGAGAGGGATATCTTGGGAAATGATTCCCAGCTCAGGAGTCCAATGCCAGGATTTTAAGTTCCCACAGCTTTTGGCTGCAAAAACCAGCAGGGATTGAGTTAGTGAAAGAAACTTCTGGAGCCCCAAGCAGTTCCTCTTAAGAACCCACACACAGTTCACCTACTCAGACTCACTCCCTGAGCTCTAGCACCACAGTAGCAGCTTGAAAGGCACCAGCATACGGGAAGAAACTAAAGTGTCTGGCATCAAGGTAAGCAAAGGCCCTTGTCTTTTTCCATAAAGCCACAGAGCCAGCAAGTTGAGATTCCATTAACCTGGCTAACACTGTTTGACCTGCCTTGAAGATTCCCAAAGACTCTGCCCCACCCAACTTACAGCCCTGTCCAAGTTGCTTTTCCATATGAATGGCTAGTCTTGGCTCATGCTTCACAACTTCCAAAATCCTCTCAAACAAGCAACACCTAGCCTCAGTTAAGCCCCTGGCCCAGCACTAGCAGCAGCTAGCCTAGATTCACAGCTTGGCTTCTCCAAGCCCAGCACAACTAACAGCCATCTCAAATTGCTTTATAGCTCAGGAAGGGTGACTGCAAAACACAAGTGGGAGCTAACCTGGGCATTCACCACTGGGGAAAGCCCCAGGGCCAGGGCACCCAGTGAACAGCTACAGACCATGTCAGAGCACCATCACACTACCCCTGCACAGCTGATTCTGCACAGAGGGCTGAGGGTGATGGTCAGTGGTCACAGCCAATCCTTGCAGCTGACTGGCCTGGGTAAACCCTTCCCATTGATTTACCAACATCAACCAAGGTTCAACTACAAGAGGAGGGTGTACTCAACACACATGAACGGTATACCTCAAGCACCCAGCCTGGGTGATAGGGGAGGCTGTGCCACTGGAAACCTACAGGACACCTACTACATTAGACCACATTCCCAAGACACAGAGTCAAAGTACTTCTACCTAATACACAGAAATAAACACAGAGAGGCTGCCAAAATGAGGAGACAAAAAAACATGGCCCAAATGAAAAAACAGATCAAAACTCCAGAAAAAAGAACTAAACAAAATGGAGATAAGCAATCTATCAGATGCAGAAGTCAACACACTGGTTATAAGGATGTTCAAGGAACTTAGTGAGGCCCTCAGCAGGATAAAAAAGTCCCAGTCAGAAACAAAGGATATACTCACTGAAATAAAGAACAATTTACAGGAAAACAGCACTAGAGTGGATGAGGCCGAGAATCAAACCAATGATATGGAACACAGGAAGCAAAACACAGCCAATCAGAACAACAAGAAAAAGGAACCCCCAAAATGAATATAGTATAAGCAGCCTCTGGGACAACTTCAAGAGGTACAACATTCTTATCAGAGGAGTGCCAGAAGGAAAAGAGAAACAGCATGAAATTGGAAATCTATTTGAAAAAATAATGAAAGAAAACTTCCCTAGTTTGGTGAAGGAAATAGACACAGAAGTCCAAGAAGCACAGAGAGTCCCAAACAAGACGGATGCAAAGAGGCCCACTCCAAGGCACATCATAATTAAAATGCCAAAGGTTAAAAATAAAGAGAGAATCTTAAAAACAGCAAGAGGAAAGCAGTGAGTTACCTACAGGGTAGTTCCCATAAGACTGTCAGCTGATTTCTCCAAAGAAACTTTGCAGGCTAGAAGGGATTAGCAAGAAATACTCAAAGTCATGAAAAGCAAGACCTACAGCCAAGATTGCTCTACCCAGCAAAGCTATCATTTAGAATCAAAGGGCAGAAAAAGAGATTCCCAGACAAAAAAAACTAACGGAGTTCATCATCACCAAACCATTATTGTATGAAACACTAAAGGGTGTTATTTAAGAAAAAGAAAATCAAAACTATGAACAATAAAATGGCAGAAATGCATATCTATCAACAATTAATCTAAAAAACTATGCAAACAAGAACAGAGACAGAATCATGTGTACAGAGAGCATTTTGATGGTTGTCAGATGGGAGAGGGGAGTGGGGGAATGGATGAAGAAGTGGGAGAGTTAAGATGTACAAATAGGTAGTTACAGAATAGCCATGGGGATGCAAAGTACAGTGCAGAAAATGGAGTAGCCAAAGAACTTATATGTATGTCCAATAGACATGAACAATGGTGGGGGGACCGCCTGAGGGGGGGGGGGTGCTGGGTGGAGGGGGCAAAGGGAAAAAAATTAGGACAACTTAATAGGATAATCAATGAAATATAATTTTAAAAAATAATTATAAAAGTAAAAAAATTTTTAAATAAAAAAAAAATATTTGCCAAATTCCCAATTCTGAATAACAACAGTTTGTGAATCATCCTTTAAGCAAAAATGGTATTCTAGCAAAGAAGCAGCTAGTTCATGGCTCAAACATCTGCACAGGTACTTCTCCGTACGACAACCATGGCAGCTCAGTCTGCAGAAGTGTTTTATACATACTTCCATTTCATCACACAGAATATCAAAAAGGCATGTACCCAAAGATGGAGATTTAATGAAGTTAAGTTTTTCCTACTTTAGCAAAGACACTCATTGCACCGGCACCACTGCAAGTGTGTGCCCTGATCACTGACGCAGGCTGGGGTCACTGTCCCCATTCACGCTCCCGCACAGCGGTTTTATCCACCATTGTTTCTGCGTCATCGGTGCAAGCATCGATCAACACAGCAGAAGGCGAGCATCTCCTAGATGCCTTGGGACTCCCTGAAAAGATCTCAGGAAAACCCAGGGGTCTTTCTAAAGACCATACTTCGGGGGCCACTGATCTACACAATCAAAAGAGACCGGCAATTGGGTTACTAGGCTCGGAAACAGCTGAAAGCTGCATCACCCTTGAATACTGACTGCCAAGTTTCTCAGAAAACTCAATATATTAAGAAAGAAATCATTTCCTCAGTGACTCAAAATTAAAGGTGAATTGGACTATATTATTCTAGATTAGGGATCAGCTAACTTTTCCGAGGGCCAGAGAGTAAATATTTTAGGCTTTGTGGGCCGTCTTTCACAACTAATCAGCACTGCTGTGGTAGCACAAAAGCCTCCACAGATGCTACATGAATGACCACGCAAGGCTGGGTTCCAATACAACTTTATGGATGTTGAAATTTGAATTCCAGGTAATTTGCACATGTGACAAAATAATATTCTTTTGAACTTTGTCAACATTTTTTTAAGATTTTATTTATTTATTTTTGGAGAGGGAAGGGAGGGAGATAGAGAGAGAGAGAGAGAGAGAAACATCAATGTGTGGTTGCTGGGGGTTATGGCCTGCAACCCAGGAACGTACCCTGGCTGGGAATTGAACCAGCGACACTTTGGTTCACAGCCCGCGCTCAATCCACTGAGCTACGCCAGCCAGGGCCTTTGTCAACATTTAAAACATAAAAACCATTCTTAGCTTTTAGGTCATAGAAAAACAGATGACAGGCGAGACTTGGCCCACAGGCTATACTCCGTCAACCCCGATTACGCAGACTTCACGTCAAATAAAGTAAGTTACAGTAAAAACTTGTTACTGGAAGCTAGACTCAAATTTCTAATCAGTTTTAGACATGACTCTGGCACCCTGTCAATATATTGTTTTCAGTGTTTTTCTTTCAAATCCTCAGAATGCCCATAAAGAACTTTTTGATTTTTAATTTTTTAAAATTTTGGGGGGTGGTGCTGGTTAACAAAATCATGCGGGTTTCAGGTACAAATTCCACACCACACCATCCGTATGCTGTGTTGTGTCCACCACCCCAAGTCGGGTCTCCTCCAACACCATTCACCCCCACACCCTCCTCCACCTCCTCCCACCCCTCTGGAAGTAATTTTGAGGTACAAACTTCCAGTTACAAAATATGTAAGTTATGGGGACATAATGTACACCATGGCAACTATACTAATAATCCTGTACTGCATATTTGAAAATTGCTTAGAGTAGATCTTAAAAGTTCTCCTCACAAGAAAAATATCTGTAACTCTGTATGTACAGTGACACACATCAGTTAGACTCACCACCAAGGTGAATTTCGCAGTACAGCGGGGCCCCTGAACCACACAGGGGCTAGGGGCACCAGCCCCCCACCCTGTGCAGTTGAAAATACACATATAACTTTTCACTCCCCCAAAACTTAACTATAGTCTCTCAGTATCCACAGGGGATTGGGTCCAAGACCCTCCACACATACCAAAACCCAGAGATGCTCAAGTCCCTTTTGTAGAATGGCACAGAACAGCACACACCATCAGCCCTCCACACCCTCAAATACCCGACCTCGATGAGAAACAATGTGCAATCTGCAGCTGATTGAACCCACAGATGTAAACCCTGGGGTGTGAAGGACCAGCTAACTGTATATTTACATTTTCAAAAATCTGCATATAAGTAGACCCACGCAGTTCAAGCCTGTGTTTGTTCATGGATCCACTGGGTATATAAACATTCAATCAATATGCTGTACAACTGAAACTAATATAATGTTATGTTAATTATAGAAATGAAATTAGATCAGAAAAGTAAGACCATGATAATACCAAGGAGAAAGTCAGACAGCAAAATAAAGTAAGCAATAAATATTCTATACAAATTGTTTCAACTTCTACCTAATTCTAAAAGAAGAATCTTTCAAAGAAAGCAAGCAAATAAAGCTAATGGGTTAGGAAGGGGAATTTTTTTTAGCCTCACTGGGGGAAGCAAAGGGAAATGAAAAGACGTCTTGTTTAACCTTTTTGGGTGATAAAGTGGCAATACAGATCACATGCAAAAAAGTATTTATATGACCAAGAAATTCAGCAATTTATACCAAAAACAATCAGAGATATGAAAACAGGTCTCTATGTAAGCCTATCCACCACAAAAAAAAAGTGAAAATTTTGCAATGACAAATTTCTAACAATAGATTATGGTTCGTACTTATGATAAAATATTATACAGCTATTAAAAAGTGTGTTATAGAAGAATGTTTAATGCGAAAGTATTCACAGTCCATTATGCAAGAATGACAAACTGTAAAGCAGTATATATACACACACATATACATATACACATATACATAGACACACATACTATAGTGCTAATGTAAAAACACAAACACCGGAAAAAAGCTAGAAAGGTACACTAGACACCACAAGTAATTTTCTCTGTAAGGTGGGATTGCAGATGATGCTAATCACACTGCTCGTATGTGGATGGCAAGCCCTTCAGGCTCGGTACATGAAGACCACCAGGGCAGATGTGGCAGACCACCAGGGCAGACGCGGCAAGGGTGAAAACGAGACTCTAAGAAGTCATCGTTCAGGAAATACTGACCTGGATACATTACCCAGCTGCCAGTGCCCAGGAATTCCTCACTCAAGAGACAGAAGACAGAAGTGATACAAAGCCAGATCCGTTAGCACGCTAACCCCTGACACCTCCCTGCCTACCCTCTTCCTTTCATTTTCCTCCACAGACGCACCCTGCCGTTCCTGAGAAACCCAACCCTGGCGCATCCCCTCAGCCACCCACTGCACCCCATCATCTTTTCTGGTCATCTCTGACGCTCTTCTCTTCCGTAGTTAAGCAATTTCTAAATTCCCTTCTTCACAATGAAGTATTCCCCAAACAGCAAATAAAGTCAACAGCTACATATACTCAGTAACTAGATTATTCCTCTTAATATGCCTACTTAATACAGTGCTTGCTCACGTCCTGGAAATCTCAGTCCTGTCACTCAACCTTTTTTACACACATCTAAATTTCCCCGGAAGTGGAGACGGGCTCCCTGTGACCAGGAAGGAAGTGAACAAGTAAGACGTGGGAGCAGCAAGCAAAACCTTCTCAGTTAAGATGAGCGGGAAGAAAACTGTCGATGAGGCAGAGCAACAACTCGCAATCCAGAGACTGTGTGTCAAAAGTTAAACCAACCTGAAGTCAACCATGTTTCAAGGGGCCCCCTGGGCCATCATAAGAGGGAAAGGTCCGTCCTTCACCACCACCACCAAGTCAAAACCCTAAGCGTTTTCCGCAAAGGATGAGGGCGGGGGATGGGGGGGGGGGGGGTCAAAGGGTCTATGAAGCGTTCTGCCTCTGGATCCATTTCACAGACATTCAAGTCTCAGGGCTATTGGAGGCCCCGGGTGACTGGTTGAAAAGCAGCCACGGACACGAGAGGTTTATTTAGCCTCCCAGTCCACCTACCCGCCCTCACCTTCTGCGCTTTGAACTGCTCAGAGCAGGGCGGTCCAGGGCAACCTGTCTAGGACAGCATCTCTGAAAGGCAGGCCCCGGGGCAAAGGCTGAGTGGCCACAGAATAAATCTTTATACTATAAACTATCAGAAATCTGTATTTGAAGACCATGTGCAAAAAGACCTCAGTTTTCTTTAGAACAACAGGTGGTCTCTCATGGTTGACTATATATAAAATCCATGGCCTCGTTATGACTAGCCGACAGCCTTCCCCGAGCCCTGAGGCTCGCCTATGGCCAGTCAACAAAAGGGAATTTCACCTTTCCCAGTAGTGATGACTCCTGCTTCTCACACAAAGCAGGACATGTAGCCAGCAGGACAAAGGTCCCCTGAGACGGAAGAAATACCTATCAGTCTCCATCAAGAAACACGCCCTCATAAAAGTGATCTTAAGTGAACACCTAAATCTAAAATAGTTAAGATTATTATGTTAGTTAGGATTCCTGTACTCGATTACCAGCTCATCATTTAATAATAGCTACTGTTACCCGAAAGAACCGTTCCTTTGACATTTCACATTTTTATGACATGTCCTTGGGACATGTCTATGTTTCACCCTTGAAATTTTGTGAAAACAGCATCAGAGTATCTTCTGTGTACTTGGTGAAAACCAGACTGAGCTCAGAAAACAACACATTCATCACAATTACAACCCTCATACTGTTATCTTAGCACGAACAACCGAGATCTATGAGGGGGCTTCCCTTCCTGCCTACGGAACTTTCTGTGCTGCTGCTCTCCACGTTCCTCTCTGCAAACCACACCTGTTCGTTGCTGGCCGCCAGTAGCTCCCAATGAGCTTTCTGTACCAAACACATACTCTGTCTCCTCTCCATAACATTAAGTCTCCATTTCACAAACACACTTCTGTGATTGCTATTCAATACCTGGCGTGCCTTGCCTGCCTTAGGCACATGGCTTACCTTCTCCAAATTTCCAGTTTTCATTGTTAACTAAAAGATTTATCTATATGTTCCCTAATGTTCTTCTACTCTAAAAAACCCATTCCCACGACGCAGCATAACTTTTTATTGGCCTCACCCAACCCCAAAGCCCTAATTTTTCAACATTATCTTCAATAACCCCAGGGTTGTAAGAGTCAATATTTGCAATTTGTATCATTTGTTTTACATGCATATATACATACAATGACACATTCTCATTTGTATTTATCTCGAGAGTAATGACCCATACTTCTTTCCTATTTATTTTAAGCTTCTTTATCAAAGAAAATTCAACTAATAAAGAACAGTGAATAAATGTTAAGTAGATAAGAAAAAAAGGAACTTCAAACTGAATAAGCTTACTCTAATGTAGTCCAGGGCCCAGACTAATTCCAGTAACAAGATTTGGAGTTCTCATGGTGCCACCTAGTGGGCATTTGCTATAAATTCTACTTTAAATTATTTAGACGTGTATTTTGTCATCTTACAGTACATGTAGTGCATAGATTTTAAGTTTGTCTTAAATATATACTTAGGTTACTAAGTAGCAAAAAAACTGAAAATTATTCCTTTATAAAATTATGCTGCCTCAAAACATCAACTTTAAATCATCTACATGAAAACAACACAAATAATAAAAAGTAAAATATATAATAAAAAGGTATTTTAATACAGAACTTTTTCAAACTTAAATAACTACACCTTTCTAATCAGTCCCCCCAACATAATATAATGTTGGGTACCTTTAATATCTTAAATATGATCTACATTATTCAGTTTCACATATATTAATTATAATCTTCAAGTTTATCTACATAATGGAAAAAATTATTACCCTACCACCAAATAAACACACAAATCTTGCACAGAGTTATTTTATGAGTTCCCTTACATACAGCAGCAATAGATGCCATTTCTCTCAAAATGTACATTTCATTTACTCTAAAATAACTAATTCAAGACAGCATAATAAATCCTTTCTTGAATCTACAATTGTTAGAATACGCACTTAGGAACTCATAATACACAATTTACGAATTTAAAAAAAATGTAGACTGACTACTCCAGGAGGCATATAAGAATATTCACCCTTAAGATCTGCTACACATAAGAAGTTATCTCTCAATTTGTATTTGTGGTTATGGTCACCTAATTATTTTCTCTTATTTGCTGCACACACCTGGAAAGTGTCCCTCCCAGAACTGCAAAGGAAATACAGTAATGTACTAGGAAGAGGAAATGACACAGGTTCCCAGATGAGGCTGTGCCGACATCAAAGGCTCCAGTATCGAGGCCAGCATGGCAGTAAAGCAACCTACATCCTTCCCACAGGCCCACAGATGAGAGAAACATGTCAGGAAGCCCGACTCCCATGCATCATTCTGGCCCGGTTTTCACAAATGTCAGTAACTTCATAGCTAACTTTAATCCAACAAATGATGAAAGTTTAAAAAGGAAATAAGATGTTAACAATCAATTGAACCTTTCTTCCATGAGAAAAGATATAGTTTAATTTCTCCGAACAAAGAAGATGAAGAGTAACCAGCATTTCACTTTAAAAACATAAAATATTAATTTTTTATCTAAAAACCTACTGAATAACCCTACAATTTTCAATTTCATATTAGATAAACTATATTTACCAGTTAATTACCGAATTACTGGTTTTATCAAACCCTATGGGGCTTTCCTCCATCCCACTGTACTATAAAATAAGGTTACACCACTAGGCAGCTCCTCGTTTTCCTGGGAAAACTTTCTTTCAAGGTAACGTAAAACGTGTTGATTGCATTTTTATGGTACTAATAAAAATAATGATCCCTTAGCCTCTGCATCTGTTCTCTCAGGTGATAGCCTTGCCGTGTCGTTCTAACTCTACCTGAAGGACCTTGAAACAGCCGACTAGATATTAAGATTTGCCCTTCTGGCTCATTCCACTGGCAAACGAGATCACAAGTATGAAAAATGAATCCACCTTCAAAACACCATTTAAAACACTGCCCTCAGAGGAGCTGTTATGGAACGAATCACCTCCTCACATCTTGGCTCCAAACCCACCCCACAAGCACGTGCCAGCCACAGGCCCTCGCAGCCCTCCTCTCCCCGCACACCGGTGGGGCTTGGCGGGCGGCCGGCTCTCCCGCTCCCGCTCTCTCGCTAGAGGCCCCTCCCTCGGCTGTCTTTAGGGTTCGCAGACCTGTCCGTAGGAAAGTACATCTTACACGTGCCAGGACGCCAGACAACTGCATGATACTTAAAAGTCCCTTCCCCTCTCAAATAGCAGTAAGTTTGTAAGCCGTCTGACATTCTGATCTGCCTTTGTCAGCAAGGTGTCTTTCAGCAGGATTAATTAGCCAGGCACAAACACTTTAAAGGAAGGGGGTAAAAACCGTAAGCATCCACAGCATTTCCAGTCCCACGTTTTTCGTTATCAGTGGATCACAGTGCATTTCAGAGACAGTAAGAGTGTTGGAAAACAAAATGATGCCTTGAAAGGATAAATTGTCACTATTGCTTTTAGGTCTCCTAAGTCTTTTCCTGAGTTTTTAATAAAAATGTTGCCCCTAATTTCTCTCATAAAAGCATATTCCCAGAAGAGAAATCCTTCCAAACAAAACCCATCTTCCTGAAACTTGGACGGCCAACTCTGACACAGCTGTTTCCCATGGGCAGCCCATTCCGCCCTGCTTGTCCCAGGCAGTCCTGGTTTACGCCTGCCATCTGACTGTACTTACTAACAGCATCCTCACTCCTCAGAAGTCTCCCAGACTTCCGAGTCTCCCAGAGCATAAATTACTAACTCACTCAGCTTTAGGTTGTATGCCCTTTGACATAAATACAGCCACCTTCTTACACAGAAGAGCTCTGCATCTTTTAGAACACCATCCCAAGGAAAGTCACTCCTAATAATAACGCCCCTCCTTCTCCCTCCTCGACTATGGCGAAGGACGAAAGGCCCTTCTCTGCATTGCTCCCATCCCTGATCCTTCACAGCAAAACAGGCTCCTGAACACCGCTCTCGCACCTCGGCTGACTCCCACCTAGCAACAAAGCTTTTTTATGGCTGCCGACAGAACATAACCATTCCCAAATCACACGACCTTCATGTCCTGTACCACAAAACAAAAAGAGAAAACGAAAACATTCAATTTCCAAGAGCTGTACTCCTTGTTGAATACTCTCCTACAAATATGTTTAACTGCCCTATTTGTCCTCTACTGAACATCATCAAATCAGCACATTTCACAGGCGGAAAACACTCTCCCTTTCTCAGGAGGAGGGTGTCTCTGAGGCAACAGCCGGGTCAGGTTACCCCAGAGAAGTCACCTTCCAAGGAGACTGGCTCTGGAGGGAGAATCCCACTGGGGACTCAGTGGAGATCCCAGGCCCGAGGGCCCCGAATGTTACACAGAGCACTGGCTGTAAGTTAATGAACTTGCTTTGAAGTCAACAGAGGCCACCATGAAAAACCAGAGAAGTTAATCACTTCTCAGCACAGTAACCAACAGAAAAATGTATTTCAGCGCATCAGCCTGCACAATGGGCGGGACGTGTTGCTCCTGCCAAATCAGGATGGGGCTTCACAGCGAGAGCTCCACGTCAGTTTGTCCGTCCGCACTGCAGAGGGAGGGCTGCCTCCCACCTCTCGCTTCACGAAGCACCCTCCTCTGCTGGAAACTCCCACGTGTGAAAGAGATCAAGAAATATCATCTAGTTGTGATTTCACGTTTATATAAACCAGGCCTGAGGCGAGTCAAACAAATCCAATTAACTATCTTTAAAGACTCTCCCCATCCCTGTCCCCAAATCCTTTCTTTAGTTCTAAAATGTTCCCCGAAAGAAAACTAGCAAGGGAAATCCCAAAATCCAAAAATGAGTGTACTTTAAATCTCCATAAAAATTCAAGGATGACCTAACAGAGGAATAAAACACAAGAGTGAACATTCTTGAATTAAAGTGATTACAAAAATTGCTTTGGTTTAGACTCATGTAATCCTAAAAGATAATCAAAAACACTAAAACTGCTTTAGATTTTTCTTTTCTGAGTACATGACTAAACTTTTAAAGCCAGTCTTGAAATTAACTGTCTAAAAGTCAGATGCTACTACATAAACTTAATAAGCAGGTCATTCTTATTCTAGAGGATACATATTCTAAACATTCATTATACCGCATTTCATCAAATCTAAGATACCATGAATTGTAGGAGGAATCATTACCTTATACATCACTAAGAAAGAAAAAGCTGTCAATGAAATGTAAGATATCATCAACCCAGTATCATGCACCAAATATCAGTGATGTTAAAATGTAAAACAACGTAGAATCTTAGAATGAAATATTCTCAAATTCCTACATCCATTTATTTTTTGCAATGTAAATATGATTTATAGCCTTCTGCAGTCAGAAGCATTGAAATGAAGAAATTAAATTAAATTAAATTAAATAAATAAAATCTCTTACCTTCCGTACTACACTCGGGAAAGCTATCAGTGAAAGAGTCCGAATAAGCTTCAACAGGACCAATCAACTCGGAACCATCGTTAACTATTCCACCCTAAAAAGATCAGAGTAAATGCATTTCATTGTCAAAGAGTATTTTTTTAAAAATCAGTAATAAATGAACTACTATAATCTCAACTGAGTATGCACAAGGACTACAAAAACGATTCACCTATTAAATTAGATTATAATTGCTATTTTTAAAAAATCAACAAAAATATCAATATTGGTTCATCGGTTTTAACAAATGTACCACACCAGTGCAATATGTTAATAATACAGAAACTCTGTGAGGGAGTAGGGGAATATACGGGAAAACTCTGTACCTTCTGCACAATTTCTCTACAAACATAAACTGCTCTAAAATATTATTTAAAAGTTCGACGGGAATATTATCATGTTTATAGTAGTAATACATGGTGTTTTACAAAAGCTTATTTTTTTAAATCTCTCAAAAGTACTCATTAAAAAATACAGAAAGAGAAAAACCGACCATCTAAAGAATACTGTTCAGAATCCTTAGTGACTGCTCATATTCCAATTACTGATAAATGACGAACTTCACTGGGAAATAATTTAATTTTGTCGAATTAAAAACTATAATATATCACACAGCATCTCTGGGAGAGCCCAGAAGTGACTTAAATTTGAAAACAGCGTAAATACAATGTAAGGAAAACTAAATAAATAAATTTAAAATATCTTTATTAAAGACACACAATGTTAATAATTTAAAATTGATTTCTCAATGTGACCATTATTTAATTCTATATCTAAGTTTGCAAATTCAAGCCTCAAAAGGCTACTTCCTCTTCCTTACATGTAACTAGAGAACACTATTGGCAGGCGAGTGGCCGTGGTGTGGTTCTGTGCTGTGGCTTCGTGCGCTGCTCTGGTCATGATAACGCGGGCTTGTGATCTTCAAGTGCTGTAACTAACTAGAGTGACAGCTCTTCTGCTCCCGAACACCTCTCCTTCCGCCTTCCACCAGCAGCCCTACGCTCCCAAACATCACTTCTGGAAGAGCAAAACCCAGGAGAAGTACAAAACCCCCGTTTCCTCCCTGTGTCAACACAAAGAATTCAACAACTATCTTCCCCTAATCGAAGTCTCCCTGCAAGCTTATCTTTAAGAGAAATTTGAAGTGGTCCTTCTCAAATTACAAAATTTAACTTCCTAGAATATTAAATGAACAAAGACTTTAAAAACAAATATTCTTTAGAAGAGTTTATATTACTTTATTCTATTTTTATTAAAATATCCCAATCACAGTTTTACAGCTAAATTTTTCTCCAAAAAAGAGTACCTACTCTAGACAAAGTCATCCTTTGAACAAAACTAAATTTTAAGAAAATATGGAAATATTCTTGAGAATTTTAATAAACAAAGTTGATTTTATTTATAATCTCACTTAACATAAAGTGACCCAACTATCAACTTCTTCTATCACTAGGTGGATAGTGACTTTAAGTTACCTACCTATAAAATGGAAATGATGCTTATAAGTAACTCAAGGAATTGTTAGGTCTAAAAGGTTTCATACATGTCAAGTTTTTAGAACAATGTAAGTACTCAAGATTTTTTGTTATTGTTATTAAAAACTGATATAAGATCTGCTTATAAAACTAAAACTGAAAAAATGTTTCAGCTAATAATCCTAAAAAATCTATTTACCTAATTTAACAAACAGTATATACAAAATAATAAGTAAATAACACTATACCAAATAAAGAATAAATCTTTAATGAAACAAAGTAATACTGCTGTCTAGGCACTACAGGAAAGTCAGGAAAATATGCCACAATTCCATCTTAACTCTCTACTTCAAACATTAACTTTATAGTGCAACTGATCATGCAGTAAAAAGGAACTCTGGTCACATAGCATCTCAATGGTGATGGTAATAAGAGTCAGTCTGAAGGGGAAGGAGTTCCAGTATGGTAGAATATGTGGATCAGCAAACACTCTCCCAAAAGACAATAACACAACAACCATTAGAGAGCTCTGGAACTTGATCAAAAACATAAAGCAAAGGAAGAAGTGTTACTCATGAAAAACTGCAAAACCACAGGTAAGAACTGTGGGAGGCTATGGCATTCTGGCCTGGGGTTGCTACCATATTCCATCCCAGCTGGGTTGCCATGGTAATTATTCAAGGGCAAGGCAAGCTTCTAAAACCAGCAGATTCACTTGCAGAGGAGGCAGGCATGATTTTGATTGAAGCACACACAAAAAAAATCTACCCAAAACAGCATTATCAGTAATAGTAGCGATCTCAGTGCCAAACAAATGGCAAGGAAGGGAGTGGCTCAGCAAGCATAAGCTGTGGTAAGCAAAGGACCAAAACATGACCAGTCGGACATTTACCAGGGAGATCCAGAAAATAACACAGCATAGGGGTTCTTAATAAACTCCCTATCCTCCGTGCAGGAGGGGCCAGAGAGGGATCACGCTGCCTACAGACCCCTGGCAAATGACGCACACGCAGAGCCAAGTCCACGAAGTCCCAAAGGAAAGTAAAACTCAGGACAAACATAAAACTGCTGGAGCTTTGAAAACCAAGAATCATCAGCATAAGGGAGAAGCATGAAAAGAAACAAAATGTTTAAGTACAAGCAAAGACCAAACACTGGCTGCCCACTAACCTATAATGATACAAAGCTAATTCCTACCAAACCAGCTTTAAAAATATAAAATAAAACAGAACACAATAAAAACTGAGTGTAAGTATCAACGGTCACAATGTGTATCAACTACACATTGATCAGACTCCACGGATTTTGCAGACAGGTCACCGTATTTTTTGGACTATAAGACATACCCCTTCCCCAAATTGGGAGGAATAATGGTTGTTAATACTGCCGTTGAGCTCCGTTGACATTTACATTGGTGAAATATTATGTTATTTATGTTATTAAATATTTAACCATATTTTTGCTTCAAAATTTTTTTTCCTATTTTCCTCCTCTAAAACCTACGTGTGTCTTATGGTCCAAAAATACAGTGATAAACATACGGACAAAACAATGGCAACAACCCTCAGGGGAAATAAATCAGATATCAGAGTTGCTATAATATGTATTAACCAAAATTTTCATTTTCAAAATATATATATATATAAGATACACAAAGAAATAGGAAAGAGTGCACTCCACACCGAGAGGGGGAAATGCTGTCAGTGGAAACCAACTCTGAGAGGGCAAAACTGTTGGACTCAGAAGGCAAAGGCTTCAAGGCAGCTATTTACAAACAGGTTCAAATAACTGAAGGAAATCGTGATTAAAGAGTTTTAAAAAAGTGTAACTCTATGGCTCATGGAATAGCAAATATAAATAAATACTACTAAAAAAATTAAAATGAAGCATTATCACAGAGCCAAAAATGGAGACAACCAAACTGTCCATCAAATGATGAATGGATACATACAATGTGGTGTGTTCACATCCACGTGATGGAACACTCTTCAGACACAGAAACAAACAAAGTGCTGATACATGCTACAACACAGACGAACGTGGAAAACACTAAGCTCTGAGAAAGAAGCCAGACACAGAAGGCCACATATTGTAGGATTCCATTCATATGAAATGCCCAGAATAGGCAAATCCATCACTATGGACAGTAGGTCAGTGGTTGCTCGGGGTTGGGGCATGTGGGGAAGTGAGTGCTAATGGGTGTGAGGTTTCTTTATGAGGTAATGAAAATGTTCTGAATCGGGCAGTGATAATAGTTGCATAACCTGTGTATATACTAAAAACCATTAAACTCTACACTTAAAATTGGTAAATTTTACATTATATCAATTAATCTCAACTTAGGGGATAAAAAGAACCAGATGGAAATTCTGGAATTGAAAGGTATTACAACAAACATTTTAAATTCACTAGGAGTTCAACAACAGATTTGAGAAAGAATAACCAATGTACTTGAAGATCAACAGAAACTTCCAATCTGAAGATCATAGGGTAAAAAGACCAAATAATAATAAAAAGAACCAGAGAGAAATGTGAGATAATATCAAATGTACCAACTTAAATGTAACGGCAATATCCAGTATAAGACAAAGGGGTTGAAAATGAAATACTTGAAGAGATAAGGGCAGAAACCTTCTAAAACCTGACAACAAAAAACTTTAAATCTACAAATACAAGATAAATCAAACCTCATATAGGATAAACAGAAAGAGAACAGTGTTACCTAGGCTAACACTGTTGAAAGATAAGTCTAAATTATGAAGGAAGCAATAAAAAAAGACACGGAGGAACTACAATACAATTAACAGCTGACTTCTCATAAAAATCAATGAAAGACAACAGGCAGTAGAATGACAAATTCAAAGAACTAAAAAAAAAAAACAATGTCAATAATTTCATATATCCAGCAAAACTATCCTTTAAAAATGAAGGGTGCCCCGGCAGGGTAGCTCAGTTGGCTAAAGCATCACCCTGATACAGCAAGGTATGTGGGTTCTATCCCCAGTCAGGGTACATGCAAGAACTAACCAATGAATGCATTAATAAGTAAACAACATATCAATGTTTCTCTTTCTCTCTCTCTCTTTCTCTCTACCTACCTACCTTTCTCTTTTGCTCTCCCTCCATTTGTCCCTCCCCCTTTCTTGTCTAAAAATCAGTAATTTTTTTAAATGAAGAGTTGAAACAAAAATGAAACATTTCCAAAGACTGAGAATCTCTTGCTAGCAAACCTGTCTAAAACATAAAAAAGGAAACAACAGGAAATCGAAGCTGAAAGAAAATGACAACTGTAGGTAATTCAAATCTACCTGAACAAAGAAAGAACACTAAAAAAGGTAATAATGAGGGAAATATAAAAGACTATATAGGTCCAAGGAAGGTCCTGTCTCGTTAATTATTTCATATCCTTTTAGGAATATGCTCTTGAAAAATGTGTTATCATTTTATGTACATGTATTTTAGATTTATATACATTGTTTAATGTTACATATCTTTTGTTCCCTAATGTTTTTTAATAAACACTGTTTTTCAGGTAAAAAAAGAGTATATAAATCTATGTTCTTGTTTTTTCTTCTCCTAACTTCTTAAAAAAACAGATCATAACACTGTATTGCTGTGTTTCCAATATGTTTAAAGCATACAGATGATAAAACACAATGGACAGGGAGTAAATAAAGCTTCATGGAGCAAACTTTCTTTATTTCACTGAAATTAAGTCAGTATTAATCTCAAGTAAATTGTCATAAATTAAAATGCATGTTTTACTCCCTAGAGCAACCAATAATAATTTAACTGAACAAACACAACTCATAAAAAAAAGCATTTAAATGATATAACAATCATTATCTATTTAATACAAAAGGTGGCACAAAAGAAAAACAAAAATAAAAGAGACAACAAAGAGCAAAATGGCAGGCAAATTCAAGCATATCAATAATTACTTTAAGTATGAAATGACTAAGTACTCCAATCAACAACAGCAATTTTCTGGCTGGATTAAAAAAATAAGATCAAACTGTAGAGTGCATGTGAGGGATACACTCTATTCAGTAATGCAAACAGACGGGAAGAGAAAGAACGAAAAAGAGATGCCATGCAAACAGGGGCTGGAAGAGATCTAGAGTGGCCACACTGAAACCACACGGAGGGAGGCTTTCATAAATACAACTAGAGGCCAAGAGAGACACTGCATAAGACTAAGCAATTCAACTCATCAGGAAGATATATCCATCATAAACATACATGGATGTGCCAACAGAACCCCAAAATAAAGAAAAAATTTACATAACTGCAAGAAGAAATAAGAAATTCAAAAATAACAATCAAAGATTTCCATACCTCACTGTTAGTAATTGAGAGAATCAGAAAATTAGCAAGGATATCAAAGACAAACCGCAAACAGTTGATATAACTACCAACTAACTCGAACTAACTGGCATTTATGTAAGTCCACCTGACAACAGAATACACGTATATACCTTTCGAGCACACATGGAACATTCCCCAGGACAGATCATACGCTAAGAAATAAATCAGGTCTCAATAAATTTAAAAGGTTTGAAATTACACAACATATGACCACAACCACAAAGAAAACAAAATTAGAAATCAACAATAGAATAAACTTTAGGAAATCCATGAACATTTGGAAAATAAAGAACATATTTCTAAATAACCAATGGATCAACAACAAAATAAAACACAAAAGAAATCAGAAAATATACTGAACTGAATAAAATGAAAACAAAACATAGAAATTTATAGGACTTGAGACTCCAGCAGTACTGAGGGATATTTATAGCTGTAAATGCTTACATTCAATAAGAAAAACCATCTCAAATCAATAACTTAAGTTTCTACTTTAAGGAATTAAAGAATTAGATAAAGAGCAGAGTAAATCACAGCAAGCAAAAGGAAGGAATTAAAGTTTAGAGTATAAATCAATGAAATGAAACAGAAATATAGAGAAAAATCAATAAAACCAAGTTGGTCCTTTGAAAAGATCAACAAAAATATCAAACTTTTAGCTACACTAAGAAAAAAATAGACAAGACACAAGTTACCAAAATCATGAATGAAAGACGGACATTACTACCATCCCTACAGAAATTAAAAGTATTATAAGGAAATACTATGAACAATTTTACGCCAGTAACTTTGAATTTCAATCAACAGATGAAACTCTTTGGCTACATACTGATAATCTTTGCAGCTGAGTGATGAGTAATGGAGCCTCATTACACTATTCCTTCTACTCTTGTATATGTTTTTAAAAATTCAAATCAAGTGGCTATATGGTTATTTGCATTGATACTTATGAGTGTTTCTACAAAGAAAAAAACTATGGTATTATAGCACACCCTGTGGTGTGGCTACTCAAAAACCTCCCCTCCACACGTTCCTCCACAATCAAAACTTAGAAAGCTGAAAGAGTCACCTGCCCAGACTTCTCTGAGCTCAAGGATTATCCTGTGACCCAGTTCTGGCCAAGGAAATATTAGGGCTACCTCTAGGTAGAGAGCTCGCTTCACTTTTCTTAAACTGTCCCATCTTTTCTTCCTCTTCTTTTGTTTCCCATTTCACAAAGCCTAAAAATAAGTGTCTTCCAGCAGCAGTAACAATCAGGAATTCCCAGATCCAGAGGAAAGATCATAAATACATACTTTTATTTAAATTGTACAAAGTCTACGATCTGACTTCTATGTCCCTAGACCAGCAATTTTCAGCCAGTGTGCTGCAAGAGGCACACTGATGTGCCGTAAGAATTTCTAAAACCAGCAATACCTGACTACTTAGCCAGGGGCACCGACCTCTTTTCCCTTACATAGTCATAAAAAAAAAAATGACAACAGACAACACAATAGCTGTCTGGTGTGAATGAATGAATCAAATTATACCTACACTTTTTGTCAGATCAGCAAAAAAAATTTTGGGGGGGTGTGCCACAGAATGTTAGTTTATGTGTGTCATGAGATGAAAAAGGTTGAAAATCACTGCCCTAGACTGATATTTTTTATCCCTTGGCATGTGTTAATTTGTATGTCTTGCCTTTCACAATTTCTATAAAGCAATATTCTTCTTGCTTAATAATGTTGCCTTTTTCTATAAGCATAAACTCCACATTAGTTACACTGCACCTAAAAACAGCAAAGAGTTCAGTATTGTATCATTCTGACTTGGCCTTTGATCCCAAAGATCTGCATTAGGTTACAAGCAAAGCCAAATTCATCATCTTGGCCTAGTCTACAGAGTAACAGAAAATTAAGCAATGAAGTCAATCAGCAGGAATCTCATTGTTACTGTAAAGTTTTCTATTTCTATTTCTATTGTGTACCTCATAAGTCTGTAGTAATATCTTTGAAAAGATCAGCTTTCTTTAGTAACTAAAATAGGTCATGTTAGGTCTACTAATATCAGGAAAATTAAGAACCCCACTATTCATATACCTTGTTGGCTATATGTTCTAAGAAATTACTTTTAGACAAATGAGTAGAATTTTAGTTAAAGAAGGAAAAGAACAATATAACACAATCTAGTTTTTTCTAGAAGGCTAAATACAATAGGAAAATTGTGATCATTAAAAACAATGATATCAACTGACAACCTGTACAAGGTTCAGTTCAAAATAAATTTTTAAATTATTATTAAAAATTACAAAGAACTCAGAATGAAGGCATTACATGTCAAGAAAGTTAATAAACAAATATTCAGTGATCTCTGGTAATATAATTTGTACTAACTTACCTCTCTACAATTGTGTGTAACTATTTTTGTTCTATCTTTGAATAAATTAGTATAATGACATAAAGTGTAAATAGACTTACAGTGGTTTCTATTCCCCCCAAAAAGTCTGCCACTAAAAGACATCTCAAAAAGTGAAGATAACTACTGGAGTTTCATGATTCTTAGAATTCTTTTTAATGTATCTCGATTATAATGAGAGTGAATCATATAATCTCTAAGCCCTCTGCATCCAATTTTTAAAATTTATGAATCAAAAATCTTACATATTTCTGCACTAAAAAGAGATATGCCATAGACATTGTAACCAAACTAATACTTATTCTAGTGAATAATGAAATTCAAAAGTAAATGACATTTCCTACTTTTTAAAAAAACCTGAAGCTTCTTTTACTACATAGTAGAAAACACGGGTATTTAATAAAATACGAAGTATTTCAGAAAGACCTCCAAACCTTGAAAAAGTCTGCAAGCTGTTTACTGTTGTACAGCGCGGGGATGTTGGCGGAGAACTGCAGCAGGTCCTCGGCGCACTGCCTCCTCTCTTCGATGACCGTCTCGTCAAACCGTCCTGGAACGAGACAAGAATCAGCACAAAGGCGGCTGAACACCTGCACACAACGACTTGTGGTCACAGGGCGGAAGGCAGCGGCAACCCACCACTGCCTCTCCGCGGTGCGTGTCACCAGCCTCCTGAGGTCAAACCTAGTCTCCCCGGCTGGAAGTGGCAGCATTCTCACCAGGAGAGGAAATAACGCTCCCGATCAAACAAGAGGCAGAGATTTTGACTCAAATAATCGGTGCCATCATCATCTACCGCCTGTCAACACAAGAGACTTACCGTTTAAGAAGCTGGCGCTCTGCAACTGAAGTTGAAAAGAGAGTTATAAAGAACTCGAATGGCTTTCTATAGTAATTTAATACTGTAATTACTGATAATTTTCCCCTTCACACTTTTTTATTTATGAAGGAATTGAAGAGAGGAAATTATGAGAACATCTGTATATCAATGGGGTCAAAAACCTCAGTTTGAAGCAAAAAAGCTCTTTACACTAAACTCCGTGCGTGACGCTGTCAGCGCACGTGAGAGCGCTTGTGAGAAAAAAGGGAACCACTCGGCCCCCCGGTGCGCTGCTGCACAAGGTGACAGAAAGACGGCTTTCATAGAACGTTTTAATAATACCTATAATTTGAATGCTGGTGAGGCATTTTCAAATATGACCATTTTTATTCCTCTCAAATCACAATCAGACTACCAGTTGGCGTTTGCCACACGCCATGTATCATACTGATGGCAATATAGGTTTTAAAAAATACAAATTTAACAGTACTGATGGCAATATGTTTTGTTTTTAAAAATACAAATTTAAGAGTAGCATCATAACATACTTAAACATTTTCAGCAGCTTTGCAAAATGTTCACAGAACACTAAGGCACAAAGAGATCCCTAGTTATATTACCCAGGGCAAGGGTGGAAACTGAACCATTAAATACTTCAGCTCAACATGTCTCATGCTTATGGGGAAATGTGTACTTCGTGGTAACTGAAAGGAATGGTTTTAGAGTTAGACCTGGATCCAAATACTAGCTTACCATTCACTAGCTACAAAATCTTAGGAGATCTTTTCCTACTTCAGAAAATGAAGAATATATATAAGGCTCTCAGTTCCAGGCACAGCACTTCAAAAATTAATCATAGTCCTGGCTGGCATAGCTCAGTGGATTGAGCGTGGGCTGCGAACCAAAGCGTCGCAGGTTCGATTCCCAGTCAGGGCACATGCCTGGGTTGCAGGCCACGGCCCCCAGCAACCGCACATTGATGTTTCTCTCTCTCTCTCTCTTTCCCTCCCTTCCCTCTCTAAAAACAAACAAACAAACAAACAAATAAATAAATAAATAATCATAGTGATGTTGGATCTTCAAGTACCAGCATCGTGTCCAGCATATAGAAGATGCTAATAAACATACATTGACTGCATGAGCAAACAATGAAAACTTAGAAAAACTCTCCTAACAAAAATAACTGTTTTAAGTGGAAGAGTCTCTCCTAGAAGAGAGTCGCTGTCACTAAGAAATCTTACCAGTGGGTCCACAAACAACTCCCAAGTCCTAATGCATGGGTGTCAGGGACAACAGTCCTACAAAATTCCATGCGTTATGTCCACAGGCACATTTTCAAGGAAAGGGTTTGTAACTTTTACCAGCATCCTCAAAGAGCCCCGGGCCCGGTACAGGTTAGCAGGTAAGTGGCAGTCAATCTGAGGATTCCTAACATCCATTATATCATTTTATTTTCTATGAAATCAGTTGCCAGTTGCTATCTCAACATCTGTTCTCACCTTCCTCCTTAGTCAAATAATCCCCAATTTCTACCTAGGTACATCACAGTCCAGGAAAAAAAACAGGCTATGATTTCCAGCTTGCCCTGCAGTTACATGTGGACATGGATTAAGTTCGGGCCAATAACATACAAACAAAAGTTATATTGCAGATTTCCAGAAATCTCTCTAAGAGACAGCCAATATATTCCTTCTCCCTCCTCCCTTTTCTTCTTTCTCCTTTTCCACTTTCAAGAAGGATTATGAAGTGGAAGGTAAAAAATGACAGAGCAACAAGGTAAGAGCTTAGGTTCCCGATTACTCTGGAGCTGCCACGCCTGAGGCTACCGCCAGATCTTATACCATGAAAATGAAACTGACGTCTATCTGGTTTTCAGTTTTGTCACAAGTAACCAAACCTGCTATAATCCATTATGCTATATGTGCTTTCATATTAGTTACCAGTTCATATGCAACAATGCAATTAAACTCAATTATCCCAAGGGAAAAAAGCACATCTAAAATGACACTGTTCATTTACCTATCAATTAATTATATTATTTGGAAACCAAAACCCCAACCCATAGAGCAAATCCTCAGCCTGAAAACAATCTAAATTATTCAATCTTGGGGAAAATCCACTGACCAAAACAGTTAAAATGATAGCTAAATGTTCATCATCCCTCTTTCCTAAATAAGAAATTAAATATACATTGGTGCTTATAATTATTGTCCAGAATACTTATCATTTAAACAAAAAGGTAAATTCCAGTGAACACCTAAAAATCTTAGAACGGAAACCCAGAAAATACACACATTATATTATATTTAAATGCGTAACTGCTTACTGGAAAATTTTAAATGAAAAGCTTCCTAATATTTGAGGACACCCTTAAAAATCTCATTTACTAGAGAAAACAAATACATAAAAATTTGGGAGCTTTAATCCAAGCGTGATCAATGACTCACCCCACCTCCCCGTTAAGCTAGACAAGAATGACAAGGCAAAGAGGGTATCAACTCCTACACAGAAAACATATGCAGACACATGTCTCTGTTGTCCTTCTATGGATCCACGCATTTCCGCTCCAGTAAACCTGGACAGGCGGAGATGAATGAGAACATTCCTCAGAGTGGGGCACAACTGAAAATAAAGGCTCGGGCATTAAAAGGTTCAATTACACTGTGCCCTGTCATCAAAACAAATATTGATGAAAGAACGTGCTCCCTTCTTTGGTGGCAGACGACACTCTAGTAGCTGTTCTCTAGCAGTTAATCCCTCAGGGCAGCCACAATGAGAAATCATAAACAGGTGCTTTGAATTTCCATTCACATGGTCAATGTTTATTTTCCTGTGAGCACACTGGAAAAACAATATAAAATGTATAATAGAATATGCAAAACAAATCTTTCCTGAGAAAGCTGTGTTATTATGTATTACATTATTTGTGTGTATATGTTACTAATAAGCTACTCCACTACTCCCAATCACTTGATAATACTTCATTAAAAGCTGGGACAGGTAAATTAAAACATTCTAACAAAACTGGTAAATCACTAGACATAAAGTCTCTTTGATTTATAAGCTGCCTTTGAGATCTTCTTTTTGTTGTTGTTGTGTTTTTATTACATATAACAACTCCTAGAAAACAGAGCTTACAATTATTCTGAATGCCAATGACAAAGATCAAAAACTGGTTACACAGAACTAAAAGCTATCCTTAACCAGTAAGAAACTAGCCAGAGAAGCTTGATGCTGATTCTTAACTGCATCAAAAATTCATTCACAGAGGAAAAGGGAAAACAGAGAGGCCCAAGTTCTCCGGTGTGAACTCCCTGTAGCCATCAGCACCAAGAACACACTCCCTGGTTAAACAAGTCGGATCTATATTACTCCTTGCACCTGGGGACACTGTATACCACTGGGAACTCGGGGGCATTTTACTAAGAAGGTGTAGAGAGGACTCACAGGGTTTGGGCTTGTGTCGGGGCCTCCGGGAAAGGTTCAAAGGAGTGACGCTCTGCCCTGGTTTAGATGCTGTCAGGAAGGGAGTCGGGGGTAATTCCATGATTTTATGAATTCCACCTAATTCTATGATTTAATAAATCTTACTCTGAGGCAAGAAAAATGAAGACACACCAAGGCTGCGACTTAAAAAGAAGTTGTGTCAGTCATGGCAGCCAGGATGAAAACATGCGTGATCACTTTTGTGACTTGAGCAAAGGCCATGCATGCTTTTGTCTGGGTTCAGACACGATCACAGTGATCTTGTCCGTGCCTTCATCCAAGGACACTCAGTGGCCTTGTCTAGTGGTCGTGTGCTGTGAACGGTTTAGGCTCAACAGGAGGACAACACCGCCCAGTGCGAATGCCAGGTCAACTCTAGGTAATGCCAAGGTCCAGGCCGTGCCGGCCAGTTCTTTCGCAGCTGTCAGAAGCTGCTTTCTCTTTCTCACAGGAAGTCATAGTGTGAAGAGAGAGATGACTGACAACAAAAAAAATTATCTCATCATGAGACAGCAATCAGACTGAGACTGTGAAACCTACAAAACAACTCTAACACTCATTTACAATGTCAATGACATGGAAAGAAACAAATGCACAAGGAATACTCTAACTTAAAGAAACAAACATAGAGGCATGATCCTGGATACAAAAGAAATCTAAAAGGGACATTTTTAGGACAGCTGGGGAAATCTGAATGTGGACTGTATATTTGATAACATTATTGTATCGATGTCAAATTTCTTGAGTGTGATCTGGTATTGTGGATACAGGCAAAATACGGGAAGTAGGGGTAAAATGCCACAACATCTGCAACTTACTCTCAAATGTTTCAGGAAAATAGTAAGATACACACATGGACATTACAGACAAACGTGGAAAATTGTTAACAATCAGTGAACTTGGGCAAAAGGTATGTAAGTGTTCATTATACTATTCTTTTGGTTTTTCCTGTAAATTTAAAAATTTTGCAAGTTAAAACAGCTGAAGGAAAATGAGTTAGTTGCTACATTGGTAAGAAGGAGAAACGGAAGGGGAAACAACTCAGTCTAAAGGAAAGTCAGGAGACTTCCTAGAAGAGGAGTCATCTCAAAGTCTGAAAGGCTAACCAAACCCTCACGGCGGAGCGGTGCGACGGTCAAGAAAGAGATCCGAGAGCGAAAGTGGTCAGAGGAACGGTGGACTGAGCAACAGATGACACAGCTAACGATGGCTGATGTGTGCCGAGCACAGAACTAACACACGCCAAAGGCACAGTCCTCAGGAAGGAAGGTATTATCCCTATGCTACCGGTAACAAAAAAAGTCTCAGGTGTCAATTTGTATCAGGTCACGGGACTCGTAAATAGTGGGTAAAAGATTTGGGCCTAAACCTCTCTGATTCCAAAAGGCGCAGTCTTTTCACTGTAATGCTGGAACAGTTACTGCATGTCTGTGGGTTCTGCAAACAATTGGGTTGGCCAAAAAGTCCATATGGCTTTTTCCGCACAATAAAAGACACATTTTTCATTTTCACCAATAATTTTATTGATTTGGATATTTTGAGTATGTTGGCTATCTCCCGCATGGTAGAACACTGAATGTCCTCAATTAATGTCTTGATTTGATCGCTATCAACTTCAACTGGCCCACCCAACTGTGGAGCATCATCCAGCAAGAAACCTCCAGCATGAAACTTCAAAAACCATTTTTGACATGTTCAATCAGTCACAGTGCCTTCTCCATACACTGCACAAATCTTTTATGTTTCAGTTACATTTTTCCCTTTCTTGAAATAAGAAGGCATAATATACTGAAAATGTTGCATATTTTTGTCCATCTTTGAAATTAAAATGGCTACACAAAAATGCACCAATTTTGACTTTTTTAAATGCAAGCTGAAATACAATCTAACAAAATTGTTTAAAATAACGTTAAAGGCAACTAAGCACTACTAGAGCCATCTTACAAAAAAAAACAAATGAACTTTTTGGCCAACCCACTAAAATAGGACTGTTTTTTGCTGCTGAGGCTCACAAACTAAAAATGTGAGAGTAGCTAAAAAGATAAATGATTAACCAAGAATCCCCTCCACACAACCACAGCTGCTGCCTGCAGGGTTCACTGCGGTTATCAAGTATTACAAATGGCCTGTACCATTTATTGAGAGTGATAAATTGCTTACTTACTAAGATTAATAAGAAACTTTCACTCTATAATATGTAAGAATGAGGAGAAAAGTTGAAGAGAATCCATCAGCAACAGACAATAATAGCTAAGAACCAATCTGGAAGCCACTCCCTTTCACTCAGTGACAAGCTTATTGTCTTAAAAGCCAGGCTGTGCACCCGAGAGATGCAAATTAAAACCACAATGAGATACCACCTCACTCCTGTCAGAATGGCTGTCACATAAATCAACAAACAGCCAGTGCTGGCAAGGATGTGGAAAAAAGGGGACCCTAGTGCACTTTTGGTGGGAATGCAGCCTGGGACGGTCACTGTGGGAAACAGTATGGAGTTTTCTCAGAAAATTAAAAATAGAACTGCCTTTTGACCCAATAATTTCACTTCTGAGAATATATCCTAAGAATCCCAAAACACCAATTCAAGAGAATATATGCACCCCTGTGTTCATGGCAGCGCTATTCACAATAGCCAAGTGCTGGAAACAGCCCAAGTGCCCATCAGTAGATGAGTGGATAAAAAAGCTGTGGTACATTTACCAATGAAATACTACACAGCAGTAAAAAAGAAAGAATTCTTACCTTTTTCGACAGCATGGATGGAACTGGAGATTATTATACTAAGTAAAATAAGCCAGTCAGTAAAAGACAAATATCACACGACCTCACTCATAAGTGGAATGTAATGAACAAAATAAAGTAACGAGCAAAACAGAACCAGAGGCATGGAAACATGGAGCAGACTGACAGCTGTAAGAGGGGAGGGGAAGGTGGTGACTGGTTGGAAGAAGGCGAAGGAACTAGTCAAACAACACATGCGTGACCCACGGGCATGAGCGATGGTGGGGACTGACTGTGGGAAAGGGGGGCAGGCTGGGTGAAGAGGGGCAAAAGGGGAAAAACTGGGACAACTGTAATAACATAAACAATAAAATATTTAAAAATAAGTAAATAAATAGATAGATACCAGGCTGCATATTTTCAACATTAAATTTAAAGATGGGTGTGCAAAGTTAAATTCTAAAGTCCAGAGTGTTTAAGGTAAAAAGCAAAAACAGCCCTCCTCCCACGGCCCAGAGGTTTTACACTTTACACAAACGTGTGCAGGTAACATCTGCACACAAACACGTATGTGCACTTAAACACAGAAGGGGTCTCACTAAACTCACTGCTTTGCAACATTTGTTTTCTATACCTTAAAAATACGCCTTGGGCCCATTTCCATACCAATATATATGAAATAGCTGAAGAATTCTATGAATTGGCTAAATTACGGCACACCCATACAATCACATACTAAGAAAATTCAGTTTATTTTCAGTATTCTTCTACTGAAATGCTGCAAGGAATACCCATGTGTATGTACATACGTGTGTGTACAGATCTGTGCACGTGCGCTTCTGTGTTCTCAAAACATAAGCCACAGGCTGCTGAGGGTCCCCCAATGGACTTCTAAGAGACCAACAAGGTCAGACCATTTCATGGCAATAACACAGCCACTGCATTACCCACCACACCGACACCTGCACTGAAGATCATCTACAACCAGCGGCAGGGAAACTGCTGGCCTCCCAGCAGGAGCCACGGCAACGGCACCAAACTGCACTCACTAGTAATCAGCATATTCCCACTGCCACTCACTCGTGTTAACATTGTTTAAAATGCCAGTTTCACTTAAAAATGTCCTCGATGAAGCAGAAAATTTATTAACTTTATTTAATCTCAGCCCTGGAGGCCATTTCTTTTTTAAAGCCTGTAGGGAAAAAAATAAACTATAACTATTCAGATGTGGATAGCTGTCTATCCAAGTTGGCCTATTCAGTCTTGCTATCCAAGTCTGAATAGTTATAATTAGGTGTTTAAAAAATTTCCTTTAGAAATCTGTGATATCAACAATTTTTGATATTATATAATAAATGGGTCAACATTTGCAAGACAGATATTAAAAATAAAAAAATTAAGATCTAGAAGACTAATTCAACATCATCTTTTCTTATGTTCTCACATGTTGTTTTATCTGATTGGTTGGCGCTGTTGTTGCTGTGTTGCTATTGGACAGAGGATAAGTGCATTCTGAGTTAGCAAAACTGCACCTAGAACATGAAAAACCACTGCACGTGCTTGCTGCTTGCTGCACAACACGAATTACTGTAGTACGTAAAGGGGCTTCTGACTTCCTGGGACACAACTTCAGGGTTTGGCATATACACATAGTTTGCTAATCGTCACGCTTTAAAATCAGAAATTAAATATAGTCACTTACCAAACACGATTCCTTTTGCAAATGGAGGAAACAATTCTGAATGTCGGAATAAGTTTTTGTGAATTTGCCATAGTTCTTTGTGTAGTTTCTTAAAGTCGCTGTATCTCTTCCATATGATTATCTGGGAGAAAAAAATTAAATGTGTATCTCATAGAGAAACTATTTAGGTCCAGATATCTAATCATAATCATTTCATTAAAGTGCTCAAAATGACCAAGCAAAAGCAAACAAGTATACGTTCTAACCAATGTGATTAACTATGTAAGTAAGATTCATGAACATTTACTTTAAAAGTATAAAAGAGCAACTTTTCCTGTCTTGATTTTTAAATTTCATTGTGAACAAGCACTGTTTCCTTCATACTGGAAAAGTATTAAAAAATATCCAACAAAGAAGGTCTGTCCTACCTAAAATGTCATTTAACCTCTTCAAAAGTCAATTACTATTGGCCATGGAAATGATCTAGGTGTCAAAATATATATTCTGTCTCAAAAACATCATATTTACAAACACAAAATATTTCATGTAGACAATTTTATATACAAAGTACCTATTCAGCATTTGCCTAAAAGGATAGACAAAGTGCATAACACAGGAGAAACAATAGCTATGTAGAAAGTAATTAACATGAGCTTTTTTATTTCATAAATCTCAATTCAAAATAGTAAGATTCTGGGAGAAGGTGACTCCTGATCAGAATACCATTAAAACTAGTACATTTCACAAACAACAAGCATCTGGATTATACAACATGTAAAATAGACAGGGCTGCACATTTGGCTTTGTTACAGTTTTGCTTTTTCAGTTAACATCTCAGCTGATACATTCCATATTCCCCAGCAGTGTGGGGGGTAACTGGAGTTTACAGTTCTGACTAAAAATAACCCTGCTTACCGACTCCTCTGCCCCTCACTCCTATTAGCTGCACATCACATTACCCAGAAGATACACTAGCCAATTGTGCAACTGAATAAAACCCACATTTTCATTTAGATTGCAACTGTATTACATGTAATAGTACCACTTTATATACGGTACATTGTAGTCAAATAAATGTTTACATAGACTTAAAAAACAATCAGTTCCTTACTCACACTAGCCATACTGAAGTATTATACTTTACTAAGTATAATACTTAGAGAACATCTGTATCATTGAATACTCACAAATCAGAATACAACAGCAGTTTAAATGGTCTCACATTTATTAATGAACTAACCTACTACTGAAGGGAAAAAAATCAAGAGAAAAATCACTTTCCAATAATTTCCAATTAAAATGCCAAACTGCTCAGACAGCTCTAGGAAAAGGATGTGAACATTACCTGGGTATCACTGACTCACCCCTCAGTCACCACAACGAGGAAAACTGAGTTTTAAATTCTGTCACCTCATGTACTGGGGCCTTTGCTAAAAAACCTACCTACCTCACTTCTGACAAACTCAGGATTAGAGTGCAATGCTAAAAAGCAAAGTTTTAAGACTCTTGTCAAAAATTTACTCTTTGGGTATATGAAATTCATCACTGAGCTTGGTCAGACTATCAAAAATTCTACCATGATTAACAAGTTTCTTGTTTCTAACACAGGGATAACCCTAGGGCACTAGTCAGAGGTAACATGAATTAACTTAAGTAACCTGCTCTCCTGATGCTTCCCTTTATTCATTCACTCAACAACAAAAACAGTCACCCAAACAAGTACTTTCCCGGCCCCACTTTGTGCTGGGCACTGTGCTGGCCCAAAGGAGGAAGGACTGAGAAACACGATCCCTGCCCTCAAGGAGCTCCCGTCCAGTTAGGACGAACAAGCCAACACAGTAAGCGCATCACTCACAAGACAGCAGCTTTATAGAAAGGATTATCTTAGGTGAACAACCTAAAGGGAAGCAGTGATTAGACCGACAAAAATGAAGAAAGAAGGGGTTGTGGATGAAGTTCTTCAAAGGAGAGCGATGTCAAATACAACTAGAATTTTGGTTTTGCAATGAGATGAAGAGTGATGCTCCTCCTTAAGATGAAAAGCCAAGGGAGAAGCTGTTTTGAGATAAGGGCAAAGTTCAATTTTAGATACATTTGATTTAGGTGCTCGTGAGGCACCTAATTGGAAATATCCCATAGGGTAGATGGGTTTGGAGTTCAAGAGCAAGAAGGAAGTGGGATGTATTAATTCAGAGAGTCAGTAGAGCAGTGGCAATCACTCGGGAGAGGTATCTCAGCATCTGGGATGAGGTGAGGAGTCTAACAACAGAATGATGGGGAACCCTAACACTGAGGGACCAACCAGAAGTAAAGAAGAGAAACCAAGTGCAAAGTGTTTAAGAAACCTGACTGTGACATGAGAGAGGGCACGTAGATGGAAGAAGAAATTTTATTTTAAAATGAAAGTGAATGAGACAAATGCTGAGGACAAAGAACCAACAATTCCAGCAAAAGACACAGCAAGAACTGAGAGCTAAACCAAAGCTTGAAAAGCAACGTTCTCAGATAGTAAAATTACATGGATTTCAATTTTCATATTTTGGGCTTCTCAGTTTTTAACTTTGATGGATCAACATAATTATGCCACACACAAAAAAACATTCAAATTATGGTAGTACCACACTGCCAAGGGCTCAAGGAGGAAATGGGTAATGGGCTTATAAAAACAACCTTAAATAAGGTGATGGCATCCTTAAAGCCATAATAAACTAGACATGAGAGCTACTCCAAAGACTGCATTGCTCATGGAGACAAATCTGCAGGTAAAATGTGTAGTCTAGTTAGGATCACTGTGAAATAAAGGCAGAGTGATTTCAGGGGCAAAAGTTAACAGTTTCATCACAATAAAGACAAAATAATGATCAAAATGCCATGGCATATAAACCGACAGGTTGTCAGAGCAAGAATAAGAACCATACCCCCAAGGTGAGAATCTGCATTTCTTCACCAAGTCCTAATTTATTCACTCACATACTCCTTATTCTCAACGCTGGAGCCTTAGAACTTCAGTACCTAAGAGCAAATAAAAGCCCTCAAGAACTGTGGGAAACCAAACCATCACAAAATGGCCCCATTCACTGACGGCTTTTCTTCTTACACCTTCCACTTTGGACATTTCTAAAAATCTTCGAAATGGGAAAGTGAACAGAAGCACACTTCCATTCCTTCAACAAGTCTTAATGTTACAATTGGACTACATACAGTCCCAAAAGATACATGCAAAAACTATTTTCTCTAACAATCTAATATTCTTTTATTGTAAAAAATACCATGTAACAGCTATTGTTCTATTGAACCAATTCTGCAGAAATTTCTTATTCATTAAAGTTATGAGTAAAATTCCTCAATTAAATATTAATTTAATGACAACGATATATAGACTACAAGTTTAATAAAAGCTTAATTTTTATTAAAAACATCCCCTTAAATATTTTTACATAAAAAATTTTAAGATAACTTCATTTATTGATACCAAAAACCTTTAGATCTCTTGTATTTTACAAAACCATTCAATCCAATGAACTTTGTCCTTTTTACTCTCCTGCAGTAGTTACAACTTGCTGGATCACCTACCATACTATTTGCTTATGGGTTTCCTTCCCTTTGACACATTTCTGACACCAGTAAAACTTACTAGCTATAGAGAAACGGAGCTACATATGGGTTACTTCTTTTAAAGGGTGGGGAAAGGGAGGGCACATTTCCCTCTCTCTCTTTGCTCACTAGAGTATCCACGCGCTGGAGGATCTTCTGAAGGAGAGGCCACAGGGACTGCTGCTGTCCCCCCTCCCATGCACCCAGGCTGCTCTGATAACTAAAATTCAGAGGAAATGTTTAACAGATAAGCGAGGGAGGGGGAATCTATCCTGAACAATTTTAAATTATGTATGCCATGTTAGTATTTAAGCATTCTTAGGAAGAAAACACTACACATGCCAAGGTATGTACGCATGCACGTATGTATGTGTATATGTATAAACAAACAGCCAACTGGCTCTGGTTTTAGAAGGACAGCATATTATTAGCCCTATCTTTGGTTAAATGCACTATGCATCCACGAATCCTCAGCAGCCCTGCGAAGCCTACATTCTAGAGCAGTAACTAAATGAGTAAGCTAATGAAGACAGAAAGTACAAGGAAGGGGAATGGAAACACACCCTGAAGGTGAACTCCTCCCCTCCTAGATGAGAATTCCAATGTTTAAATGAAACACGGTAAACCAGAAGTATCATTATGCCCTGGCTGATGTGGCTCAGTCGGCTGAAGCGTCATCCTGTAAACCAAAAGATCGTGGGTTCCATTCCTGCTCAGGGGACTTGCCTGGGTTGTGGGTTCAGTCTCACCGATCAATGTTTCTCTCTCCCACTGAGTTTCTCTCCCTCTCTCTCTCTCTGCCCCCCACTTCCCCTCTCTAAAATCAATGAGCATGTCCTCAGGTGAGGATAAAAATAAAGTATGTTATACTTTCCAGATTACTCTATATTTTAAGAAGCCAGCTACATAGAAAACATGTTCTGATTTTTGTATAGCATTTCTAACAAAGGACCATGCAATCATCTGACTAAAGGACACTTACAAGTTTTCTGATGAATGGTTCACCAACAGTTGTTATTATAAAAGAGTTTTCCCCAAAAAAGGATTAAGGAAATGGCAGAGAGTATGTTCATGATAGGCTGGCTCAGGATTCTCCCTGGAAAAGGGGAACATCAAGCTGCAAACTACAGCACAGCAACCAGACACAACCCATCCATAAGAAACACACCCCATTTTCAACTTCAACAGAGCTGTACATTTTCAAAAAGCAGAAAACCTTGGTATTAACTATTAGCTTAACATTCGAAAGAACTCTACATCCTAAAGCACAGGTCACACCAATCGCATGACACTTAAGTAGAGAGCATTTCAATCCGTGGTGCCAGTCACTTTCACGGCCACTTTCGAAGGACAGATAGATTGATGTACACTCTTTTCTTCCACAGTAACAATATCACAATATTCTCTTCATGGCTATTAGGGGCAGGGGGTGTAAGGTATCTCAAAACCCTACGGAAAGTACTAAGAAATCTTTTTTAAAATGTGTCTTTTACTGAACTATTTTTAACCATAGGGGGAAAAACAAACATATTAGATATAGTAAGAAATGGTAATGTATAAAAGTCCATATACACGCCTAACCTGATCTTCCATACTCAAACAAACCACTACCAAACCATCAACTTAAATGTATGAGTATGAATCAAGCCATAGTTTTTTCAGTAAGTAGTGGAGCTTGTGGCAAAATAAAAAGCACATATCCCACCTAAAGACATTAAAATTAAATTTAAAAAAAAAAACACTGTTGCAGAATCAAGACTGCCAACTTACAGTGTCTGTTTCTTTAGTAGGAAAAAAAATGCCCAATATACAGTATGTCCTAATCTTAGTAAAAATAAGGCTGGGTGAGCACTTCATAAGGTATATAAATGGCTCATCAATATGTTGTGCACCTGCAACTAATATAATACTGCATGTCCATTGTAATTGGAAAATAAATTAATTTTAAAGAAGAAAATGAGTGAGTACTAATATACAAGTAAATCAAAAAGTGTTCAAAGAAATAAGCTCCTCAGACACGGTTCCTAACAGTATGGAAGCACAAAGTAATTACAGAGAACCACAGTTTTAAGCAAAAATATAACAAAATATCATTTTTGAGTGTGGGAAAGAATCTGCAAAAGAGCTTACCAAGTACAAAATTTAAAAAGAAACGTATACACCCAAAGCAGTTCTCCAAGATATCAACATGTTAATTCAATGAAAAAAGGAAGTACACAGAAACCCATAATTTTATAGTTAAAATCTTTAAAATTAATACTAGTTACCAAATACTTTTCACTTTTTTATTAAACAGGCATCATGATTTTGAAATACGTAAATAAGGGCTCTTAACTAATCTTGAAATCTTATGAATGCTACCTATCAGAAAAATTATCACATTATTAAACAGCATTGTAATTCCTGAAAATCTTATTTATATAATTTAACACCTACTAAAATCTAACACATATTTAGTAGGTCTGAATAATTCCTCAAATTCTTATTTCTATAATTTAAATCCTACTAAAACTTAAAATGTACTCAGTAGGTCTGAAATAGGGCACTTCTGCTACTGTTTTGTGAGCTGAAGACAATCACCACATAAATATACAAATATAAAGACTGACAAAAAATTCAATTTCTTCAATAAAAAATAAAATAAAATTTTTATATGAATAGCATGTTACCTCCTGGACATCCTCTGGATTTCTTCGTGAAACAACCTGAAACAAAACACATACGGAAATATCTAGTCATTATCAAAATTTAAGATTTCACATTTGTGTAATTACTTTCAACACTATTTTTATTAAAAATGCAATTTGCATAAAGGAAAAGAAAATACCATATTATATCACTTACATGGAACTCAACTATATAATTTCACTGTCTAAAACATATACTAAAAAGTTAAGCAAAAAGGCAGCTGAAATAAAGTCCACATGCTCAAGTGCACATATGACATTCACAAGAGGATACCTCGGGCCTTCACCTTCACTTGACCTTATTCTACCGAATTTGCCTGACCCCTTTCCCAGCCTCCATAAAATCAGCAGCATAAAAATCAGCTGCATCTGGACCAAGTATAGAGGGGACTGAGTGCTCTGTATTATTTTTTTCTTTGTTGATGTTATTGTTTCCTCAGCTCTTTTATTTACTTTTATTTAATCTCTATTGTATTTTTCCCGTTATCATTTAGCCCCCTTATGCTCCCCTTCCCCAGCAATCACCACACTGTTGTCCATGAGTCCTTTTTCCTTCTTGCTCAATCCCTCCACCCCCTAACTCTCCCACCCCAGGTCTGATTCCTGTGTCACCACACTAGAAAAGCAACCACTCGCCAGATACCTTACCAAGCTCAACCACTCGGCACCCCACTGTAAGGGGTTACTCAGTAGTCCCACCTGTGTAATTTCATTTAAACAAGTTAAGGCTGTGACCTCTGAAATGGAAACTGAAAACCCACAAGGACTAGGATAACGTGAATTGAGCCCAAGTGTCCATTAGTAACAACTCTTCCAACTATGTAAATCTCTTCGGCAGAACTGCAAAACTGATGAAAAATAAGAATAGCAATCAGAAATCTGAGGAAAGAATAAGATCATACTAAAAATGAACAAAACTGAAGCCTCAGATTATCTCAACAATATCAATTCTAACACAAAATTACTTAAATTCACCCTAATAGAGATTGCTAATATTTAGTAATTTTGTTGAATTTCAATGTTTTGTCATAAAATTCAGGCAACAAATTCCACAAAAATTGGAATTCAAAGCAGTGACATCTTTCATTGAAACTTCATAAATTTCCATCGCAAGCATTAACTACCAATGGCTCAGTAAGTACGGTATCTATTATACATATATATAACTTGAGAAGTCTCAAGATGTATATACATAGAGAGAGAATTCTAATGTCAAGTCATCTTGAAAATTATTACCTAAAAGCTGTGCTTCACAAACCATGCCACATGGAACACCAGTATTCTTTAAAATCGGTGATCTCAAAGGGTTAATGATGAACTCAGGTAAACAAAGTTTTCCTTTGTTTAAAAAAGAAACACATAATATACATTATTATGCCTCGAAAATCTCCAAAAGGAAGGTATATAGTATTTCCCAAGGTCATCTATCCATTCAACTCATTTTCATCATGTTGTTTATTTATTATTTTATTTACTTAGTGCAACACCTACTAAAATTCGGAGCACAGCTGAGCAATGCTACCGCAATGCTTGCAGTCCATCTGCCCCTGTTAACACCAAAAGCAAATCCGAAATCTAGGGAAACAAGTAAGGTACCTGTCTCTTACTGTGCTGAGACAGTAAATCCTTTCCTGCACTCACTGGTCACAGCAGTGCTGCCTGGGAGGCTGGGGCCGCCAAGGCCCAAGAGCACACGGGAACACACTAACCATACTGGTCGGCAACAGCGGGACTGGAGCTCACAATTCTGATTCCAAACAGAGCGCTCTTTCCAGGGCGTAATGAAACCGGCCCTCCTAGACTAAAATTCCAAGTATGGGAGAGTCATTCCTAACGTCTGTCAGGTAAGTCAATTTTGTCTTTACAAAGAAGTGTACATCAACCAAAATATAGAAGTTGAAGAAGCACTTTTGCAAACAGAAAGAATTAAGAAGAAAGAAATTTGAATACTATCCTGGCACTAGCCATGAACTGCCTTTTTACCTGAAGCTCAGTAATCAACCAAAACAACAACCAAAAAACACAATGTTTACAGGAGCCTTCTTGCCTATCCTGAAAACAAAAAACAAAGACCAGACATTGTAGCATGGGGCCTAGCTCAGGCCCAGAATAGTCAACAGATCCTACGTTATTAGGTCCTCTAAATCCTTTGCAGTGTGCTAACTCATATTATCTACTTAACAACTATTACTAAGTTTCCTTAAAAGTCGAGTCAAAAACTCTCTTCTACCTAATTACCATTATGGTAATTTGAAATCACCCTCTCAACTCTGATATATTCTAAAGAACTTTCTTCATAAGATCAAGAAATAGCTACTGGAAAACAAAACTATAAAAAGTAGTCAAATCTAAGTATTATATTTCCTGCCAAAAAAATTACAAAATAAGTCCATTTAGAAATGAGTAGTTAAATATACATTTTAAGAAGGTACTTTTATGAGCAATTTATTATTTCAAGTCTCTGACGACTATTGCATTTAGTGTTAAGCTGCTACTTTAAGGTAATAAAAGAGCTAAAGATAAAGTGTGTTACAAAAGTAACATACTTTTTAACAAATTAGGTGTCAAGACACAAATAAACAAACATGAAAAAAGAAAAGAGGGGCATGCCCACTCTTCATTTCTCAAAGACACGCCTCTTCACATGTAGGGCAGGTATAATAGGATATGCAAAAATGTGAGGCTGCACTGTAGCGAACATTTCCCATGTGGTGATTAGGCAAACTCGGTGACACATTTATTGATACAATACATGCAAAACTGACTTTCAGACCTTTGACTTTCATGAAATCCATATACTTTCATATAAACATAGCAACACCTTTAAACTGCATTTCATACACACACAAAAAGAATTCTGGCCAGAAGGATCGGTACCTCAAAGCGCTCACCTCACAGGCAAACATCCCATTACCAAACTCAACCTCCCTCCCACCCCATCACCTGCATCTCAGCTCCCCTCTCTCTCTTCTCCCTACAGAGCTGCAGGTGTCACTGGCTGGCAAGAATACTTGGGCTGGTTATCATCCGCCAGCCAGGTAGTCTGATCCCAAGAGACGGCACCTGCACAAACCCTAATTAGACATTCTATACTTTCAGTTCTCTGGAGAGGAAGAACTCCCACATCAGATAAGTCAATGGGACAAATTTTAGACACTTTCTAACAAGTTTTTATGAAAATAATACACAGGAAGTATGAAATTGCAGCTTTCTACATTATTAAAATCCCAAAATCTCATGAGAGAACAAAGAAACTAACAGCAAGTTACCTCTAGATACATAATAAATGTTTGCTGAGTTGTTTTCTCACTTCAAATTTTACCAATTAGTAAAGCGCCACTCTAAGGTAAACTATTTTCCAACCAAAGTTCAAGGAAATCGAAATCCTTAAGGTTAAAAAAAGTTTATAGTTTAACATAAAAACTTAATATTTGGGCATATAGGTTGTCAGTAAACACGATGTAAACAAAAACTTTTTAAACTCACTAAAATTTTTGGTATATGAGATAATGTTCTACTAAGCAATATTAAGAGTCAAAAACAAAAAAGGGCAGATAAAAAGAATTTGGAAAAAAGTTAAATGTGAGAGCTATTATTTTTCAAAGATTTTAAGCATAAATACATTTTAAAACAAACTAATCTCCCTCCCTACCCCCATAATTACTCTATTTGCTAAAATACCTCCAGATTACACCAAAACCAAGAATTTCTTCAAGAAATCTTTTTGGAGCCACTGTTTAAACAAATGAACACTAATATTCTCACAGCTTTAATACTGGGCATTTGTAATAATGTAAGAGGTTAAGGGTTTAAAATTTAGTGAGTTCTTTTATCCCTCTAAGTGACTTGAGAGACCCAAGATGGCAGAATAAGTGGGAGCTACACTAACCTCCTCCCAGGCCCAACCTCAAACTGCAACTGCACTGCAGAGAAATCATCCTGTACAACCAAGTGAACACCAGCTGGAGAGAAGCCTTATAACCAAGCACAGACCGGAGAAACCACTTCACCAGCACAAGTCTGATAGGGAGTGCAGAGGAGGTACAAGAGGGCTGGCTGGGCTCCCACGGGTGGCAGCTGAAGTCCCGGAGGGATATTTCAGCAGCCGGGGTTCCCGGACAGACACATGTGGGGCCTAAATCGGAGGCTGAGCTCCCCAGCCTACAGCACCAGAGCCAGAAAGGAACCCAAATAACACAAAAGTGTGAAAAACAGCAGGGTTTCTGTCTACCAGGGAAAGAGGGCTGGAAATGCAGACAGCCTCCTAGAGAGTGAACACACAAAATTTCATTTGCAGCCACTTACCCCGGGCTCGGCAGAAAGAGGGCAGAGTGGACTCGAGATGCTTGAGGAAAGTCTGGGGGAGGTGGCTCTGAAGGGAGAACCGAAGGAACAGTCGCCAGGTTCCCTGTGCTGAGTCATTCCCCTCGCTGCAGAAGCCACCTTTCTCAGGCAGAGAGAGCACTCCTCTCTGAAAGGCATCAGGCTGAGGCGAGCAACAGCCACGCCCCCAAGAATTACTTTGCCCCACCCTGCAGACCTTAAACTGGGCTGCTGATAAAAGCTTGATTAGTTTAAAACTGATTGGTTTTGATGGCTGATTAGTTTAATAACTAAGGCAGAAAATATGAAGAAGCAGCCAAAATGGGAGGACAGAGAAATAGACCCCAAATGAAAGAACAAGAGAATTCTCCAGAAGAACTACATGAAATGAAGATAAGCAATTTATCAGATAGAGAGTTTACAGTAATGATTATATGGATACTCAAGGAAAAAAGGCATGAAAAAAGACATAGAAACCATTAAAAAAAAGACCAACCAGTCAGAAATGGAGAATGCAATATCTGAAGTAAATAAACAGGCACTGGAAGGAATAAACAGTATGCGAGATGAAGCAGAGGATCGAATCAGTGATTCAGAAGACAAGAGAGAAAAAAACACCCAGGCAGAGTGGAAAAAGAAAAAAGAATTTTTTAAAAATGAAGAGAGCTTAACAAACATTCTGGACAACACGAAGTAAAACAACATCTGCATCATGACGTCCGAATCATGGGAACACCACAAGGAGAAGTCAGCAGGCAAGGGATCGAGAACCTGTTTGAAGAAACAATGACAGAAAACTGCCCTAATCTAATGAAGGAAAAAGACACACAATTCCAGGAAGCTCAGAGAGTCCCAAACAAGATAGACCCAAAGAGGCCTACACGAAGACTCATCGCAACTAAAAAGACATGGAGAGAATCCTAAAAGCCACAAGAGGAAAGCAGATAGTTACCTACAAGGGAGCACCAATTAGACTCTCATCTGATTACTCAACAGAATCATTTCAGGGAGTGGCATGAAATATTCAAGGTGATGAAAAGCAAGGACCTACAAACAAGGCTACTTTACCCAGCAAGGCTATCATTTAAAATCAAAGGAGAAATAAGGAGCTTCCCAGACAAGAAAAAGCTAAAGGAATTTGTTAACAACAAACTAGCACTTCAACAAATGTTAACAGGATTGCTTTAAGAAGAAAAAGAAAAAGAAAAAGAAAAAAAAAAAAAAAACAGAGGAAAACAGTCTAACAATAAAATGGCACTAAATAAGTACGTATCAATAATCGCCTTAAATGAAATGGCTTACATGCTCCAACCAAATGACATAGAGTAGTTGAATGGATAAGAAAACAGGACCCGTATATATGCTGCCTCTAAGAGACCCATCTCAGGTCAAAAGATACACATAGACTAAAAGTAAAGGGATGGAAAAAGATATTTCATGCAAATGGAAAAGAAAAAACAGCTGGGGTAGCAATACTTATATCTGACAAAATAGACTTTAAACCAAGGCTATAGTAACAGACAAAGAAGGACTCTACCTAATGATAAAGGGAACGTTCCAACAAGAGGATATAACCCTAGTAAACATCTGTGCACCCAACAGAGGAGCACCTACATAAGTGAAGCAAATCTTGATGGACATAAAGGGAGACATCGACAGAAATACAGTCATGGTCAGGGATTTTAACACTCCAATGATTTCAATGGATAGATTTTTTTAAAGATTTTATTTATTTTATTTTTAGACAGAGGAGAAAAGAGGGAGAAAGGGAAAGAAACATCAGTGTGTAGTTGCCACTCACATGCCCCTGTACTGGGGACCTGGCCCACAACCGAGGCATGTGTCCCGACTAGGAAGTGAACCGGTGACCCTTTGGTTTGCAGGTTGGTGCTCAATCCACTGAGCCACACCACCCAGGGCCAATGTTGATTTTTCTTCAAGACAGAAAATCAACAGAGACAGCAGCCTTAAATAATGGCTTTGATCAAATGGGTTTGATTGATATCTTCAGTGTGTTTCACCCCAAAACAGCAGAATACACATATATTTCAAGTGCACATGGAGCATTTTCTAGGATAGACCACATGTTAGGACACAAAACAAATCCCAATAAATTTAAGAAGATTGAAAATAATCACACTCTTCTCTGGCCACAACGTTATGAAACTAGAAATCAAACAAAAGAACACAGAAAAACACAAAAAGACATGGAAGCTTAATAACATGTTATTAAACAATGAATACGTCAACAACAAGATCAAAGAAGAAATCAAAAGGTACCTTGAAATACATGAAAATGAGAACACAACAATCCAAAATCTGTGAGGCACGGGGAAAGTAATGTTAAGAGAGAAATTCACAGCATTACAGGCCTATCTTGAAAGACAAGAAAATCTCAAATAAACAATCTAACTTCACACTTAAAGGAACTTAAAAAAGAACAAACAAAGTCCAAAGTCCAGAGTAGAGGGAAGGAAATAATAAAAATCAGAGCAGAAATAAACAACAGAGTCTTTAAAAAGGTACAAAAGATCAATGAATCCAAGAGCTAGTTTTTTTTTTTTTAAAGATAAATAAGATTGACAAACCTTCAACCAGACTCATCAAGGAAAAAAAGAGAGAGGACCCAAATAACTAAAATCAGATACAAAAGAGGAAAACTAACAAACGAGACCAGAGAAATACAAAGGGTTGTAAGAAAATATTATGAACAACTATATGCCAACAAACCGGAAAACCTAGACAAAATGGATCAATTTCTAGAAACATACAATTTTCCAAAACTAAGTCAGAAAGAATCAGAGAATCTGAATAGACAGCTTACACTTAGTGAAATTGAAGCAGTAATCAAAAAACTACCAACAAAGAAAAAGCCCTGAACTAGCTGGCTTCACTGGTGAATTTTACCAAGCATTCCAAGAACTAACACCTCTCCTTTTCAAACTATTTCAAAAAATTCAAGAGGGGGGAAGCCCAAGTTCATTTCACATGGCCAGCATTATCTTATTTCCAAACCAGACAAAGACGCTACAAACAGAAAATTAAGGGCCAATGTCTCTGATGAACACAGACACTAAAATTCTCAACAAAATATTAGCAAACTGAATATGGCAATGCACCAAAGAGATCATATACCATGATCGACTAGGATTTATTCCAGGAATGCAAGGATGGCACAACATTTGCAAATCAGTAACTGTGTTCATCACATAAACAAACTGAAGGATAAAAACCATTGATAATATCAATAGATGCAGAAAAAGCATCTGGTAAAATCCAGCACAGATTTATGATAAAAGCTCACAGCAAAGTAGGAATAGAGGGAACACACCTAAACATAATAAAGGCCACATATGACAAACCCACTGCCAGCATCATACTCAATGGGCAAAAACTACAAGCATTCCCCTTAAGATTGGAAACAAGACAGGGATGTCTGCTTTTACTTCTCTTATTCAACATAGTACTGGAAGTCCTAGCCACAGCAATCAGAAAAGAAGATGAAATTAAAGGTATCCAAACTGGAAAGGAAGAAGTAAATAAGTAAAGAATTAAATGTCTTTATTTGCAGATGACATGATACTGTATGTAGAGAACCCCAAAGATTCCACCATAAACTACTAGAACTGATAAATGAATTCAGCAAAGTAGCGGGATAGAAAATCACTATCCACAAACCAGTTGCATTTTTATATGTCAATAATGAACTAATGGAAAGAAAAAATAAGAAAACACTCTCGTTCACAATTGCTTCAAAAAGAATAATACCTAGGAATAAACCCAACCAAGGATATAAAAGACCTATCCTTGGAAAATTATGACAGTGAAGAAAGAAACTGAAGAAGATACGAGTAAGCAGAAGCACAGACTATGTTCATGGACAGGAAGAACTAACATCATTAAAATGTCTGCATTACCCAAAGCAATCTTTAGATTCAATGCAATTCCTATCAAGATTCCAATAACATATTTCAGACAACTAGAACAAATAGTTCAAAAATTTATATGGAACCACAAAATGCTTCACATAGTGACAGTGATCCTGAGAAAGAACAAAGTTGGAGGAATCACATTACCTAATGTCAAAGTACTCTAAGAGGCAAGAGTAATCAAAACAGCATGGTACTGGCATAGAAACAGACATATAGATCAATGGAATAGAATAGAGAGCCATGAAATAAACCCAAACCTTTTTAGTCAGTCAATATTCAACAGAGGAAGAAAGCACATACAGTGGGCCAAAGATAGTTTACTCAATAAATGGTGTTGGGAAAATTGGACAAATACGTGCAGAAAAATAAAACTAGACCACCTTCTTATACCACACACAAGAATAAATTCAAAATGGATTAAAGACTTAAATGTTACACCTGAAACCATAAATATCCTAGAAGATAGGCAGCAAACTCTCAGATGTTGCTTATAGCAATATTTTATCAGATATATCTCCCCAGGCAGGGAAACAAAAGAAAAAATAAACGGGACTACATCAAACTAAAAAGTTTTTGTACAGCAAAGGAAAACATCAACAAAATAAAAAGGAACTCTCCCACAGAAAGGGAGAACAAATTCACCAATAGATCTGATGAGGAATTAATATTCAAAATTTATAAAGTACTTATAAAACTCAACACCAAAAAAACAAACAACCCAATTAAAAAATAGGCAAAGAGCCCTAGCTGGTGTGGCTCAGTGAACTGATTGCCAGCCTGCAAATCAAAGGGTCACCAGTTCAATCCCAAGTCTAAGGCACGTGCCTGGGTTGTGACCCAGGTCCCCAGTAGGGGGCATGCAAGAGGCAACCATACATTGATGCTTCTCTCTACCTTCCTCTCTCTCCTTCTCCCTACCTTCCCCTCTCTAAAAATATACAAATAAAATCTTTTTAAAAAATGGGCAAAGGACCTGAATGGACACTTCCCCAAGGAGGACATACAGATGGCTAATCCAGATGACATACACATGAAAAGATGCTCAACATCACTAATCATCAAAGAAATGCAAATTAAAACCACAATGAGATACCATCTCACACCTGTCTGTGTAACTGTCATCAATAAATCAACAAACAACAAGAGCTGGCAAGGATGTGGAGAAAGGGGAACTCTATTGCACAGTGGTGGGAATGCAGACTGGTATAGCCACTGTGGAAAACAGTATGGAGATAACTCAAAAAATTAAACATCAATCTGCCTTTTGACCCAGTGAACCCACTTCTAGGAATCCAAAGAAACTCAAAACACTAATTCAAAAGAACATAAGCACCCCTGTGTTCACTGCGGTGTTACTTACAATCACCAAGGTATGGAAGCAGCCCATGTCCATCAGTAGATGAGTGCATAAAACAACTATGGGACATTTACACAGTGGAATACTACTCGGCCATAAAAAAGAAGAAAAATTTACCCTTTGTGACAGTATGGATGGACCTGAAGAACATTATGCTAAGTGAAATAATCCAGCCAGAGAAAGACAAATACCATGTGATTTCACTCATATGTGGAATCTAATGAACGACCTGAACTAGCAAGCAAAACAGAGACAGACTCAGAGAGAGAGAGCAGGATGACAGCTAAGTGGGGGTGGAAGTTAGGTGGGGGAGGGATTGAGCAAAAAACAAAAAGGACTCATGGACATGGACAACAGTGTGGCAACTGTGGAGGAGGTTGGGGTATAAGGGACTAAATGGTAATGAAAAAAATACAACTAGAAAATCAAAACTGTAAATGAACAATAAAAAAATTTTTAATTAAAACAGAAAAAAGCGATGGTTATAAGCATGCTCAAGGAACTTAATAAGAACTTAAATAGCATAAAAAAAGAACATAGGAAATATAAAAGAGAACCAATCAAAAATGAAGACTACAATAACTAAAATGAAGAATATACTAGAAGGAATCAACAACAGAATAGATGAGGCAGAGAATCAAATCAGCAATTTGGAAGACACGTTAATAAAAACACCCAATCATAGCAGCAAAAAGAAAAAAGGATTTTAAAAAATTAAGGTAGTTTAAGTGACCTCTGGGACAACATCAAGCATAACAACATTTGCATTATAGAGGTACCAGAAGGAGAAGAAAGAGAGCACGTATTGAGAATCTTTTTAAACAAAAAAATGCCAGAAAACTTCCCTAACTGGGAGAAGGGAAAAGAACACAAGTCCAGGAGGTGCAGAGAGTCAGTCCCAAACAAGATGAACCCTGAAGAGGACCACACCAAGGCACATCATAATTAAAATGTCAAAGGTTAAAGACAAAGAGAGAACGTTAAAAGCAGCAGAGAAAAGCAGTTAGTTACCTACAAGGGAGCTCCCATAGACTGTCAGCTGATTTCTCAACAGAAACTTTGCAGGCCAGAAGGGACTGGCACAAAAGATTCAAAGTGATGAGAAGCAAGGACCTGCAACCAAGATTATTCTACCCAGCAAAGCTATCATTTAGAATTGAAAGACAGAGCTTCCCAAACAAGAAAAAGCTAAAAGAGTTCATCACTGCCAAACCAGTATTACAAGAAATGTTAAAGGGTCTTCTTTAAGAAGAAAGAAAAAAGATCAAAAATATGAATCATAAAATGGTAATAAATGCATTTCTAACAACAATTGCTTTAAAAACAAATGAATTAAATGCTTCCATCATAAAACACGGGATGGCTGCATGAATAAGAAACAAGACCCTTACATATGCTTTCTACAAGATACTCAATTCAGATTGAAAGACTCACACGGACTAAAAGTAAGGAATGGAAAAAATATATTTCATGAAAATGGAAACAAAGAAACAAAAAAAAGCTAGTGTAACAATACTTATATCAGACAAAACACACTTTAAAACAAAGGCAAAGAGGACCCACCAATTCCATTTCAGGGTATTTATCTGAAGAAACCCAAAACAGTAAATAGAAAATACACATGAATCTCTATGTTCACTGCAGCACTATTTACAATAGCCAAGCTATGGGAAGTAACCTAAGTGCCCATAAATAGATTAGAAGTTATGCATATATACAATGGAACATGACTCAGCCATAAAAAAGAATAAAATCTTGTCATCTGCAACAACATGGATGGACACAGAGGGTACGGTGCTGAGTGAAATGAGTCAGAGACAAATGCCATATGATGTCACCTGTAAGTGGAATCTAAAAAACAAAATAAGCGAACAAGCAGAATATAAATAAACTCATACAGAGAACATTCAGACATCTGCCAGTTGAGAGGGAGGTTGGAGGGATGTGTGAAAAAGGTGAAGGGATTGAGAACTACAAATTGGTATTCATAGAATAGTCATAAGGACACAGAGCAGAGCTTAGGGAATATAGTCAATAATACTGTAACAACTCCATATGGTTCCAGATGGATACTGGATTTATCAGGGAATACCACTTGGTAAGTTATATAAGTGACTAATCACTGGGTTATACACCTAAAAGTAATATAATAATGTAAGTTAATTGCAAGTGAAAAATAAAAATTTATTTTTAAAACAAGACAATAAAAAGCTACAGTATACAAAGCTATATTCTAGTGAGAAATGAAAGCACATGTCCATACAAGCACTTACATACAAATGTTCATAATAGCTGTCTTCATAATAACCAAAAACTGGAAACAACCCAAATGCCCACCAAAAAGGTGAACTGATTAACTGTAATATAACCATACAATGGAATACTGGTCAGCAATAAAAGAGATGAATCTTAAATAATCATGCTGAGTTAAAGAAGCCAAACCACTCCCCCCAAAATGCAATCTGTATAATTCCAATTATATAAAATGCTGGAAAACACAACCTAATCTAACACAAAAAGATGACCAGTGGTTGCCAAGGGCCAGGGGCTGGAGAGAGGGGACTGAGTGCAAAGGAGCTCAGGGAAACTTCTGCCGTGGTCACTGTGGTGGTGTTTATACAAGTATGTACACGTGTCCAAACTCACCAAACTGTGCACTTAAAATGGGTGAATTTTATATAGTGTATAAATTATGCCTCAATATAAACAAAATAAAGCCATAAGGCAACACTGTGTCTTCTATAAAGGTATACCTTCTGCTTTCCACACTCTTGGAAAGAATGCAGACAAGAATTACCACTCAATGTTGTCGGGAAATCTTGATTACAACATGAGAATTTTGAAAACTCAGCATGATGAAACAACCCAAACCTGCTACTGGTTCTTTTATATCTCTGTCTCTTTCACCTGAAGACTCATAGAAATGTACGAAAGAGTTTTTCAATTCTGATTAGAGGTACTTGTTCTAGGTAACATTTAATAAGCAACTCAGATGTTAACTAGGAAATCTGTTAACAAGCTTGTAACTGGCCACAAGATTTCTACCTAAACCTGCAAGGTTCCAAATAACTGTGTGTGTTTTTTTTTTTTTAAGTAGAAAGGAGATTTAAGAGGATGCAAGAGCTTTTATGTTAAAATTTACATAAAATTTAACAATAGTATTTCCAAAGATTCTAATTCTACTCCTACATAAAGAACCCTGCAAGGATGAAGAATATGGAGATTATTCCTCAAAGCTGAAAGTAAGGGAACATAGAGAAGACATCCCTAATTTTTATCTCATGAAGTTCTTCAGGAGGGTACTATTTACTGGGTTAATTCTTCTGGGGAAAGATGTTTTTCTCCTTCAGACTAAAAAACTAATAAATATTTTACTTGTTTTATAATATTAAGCACAGATACTTTTTAAGTATACCTTCATGTTGACCCTCAAACATTAAAACTGCAATCGGCAACATAAGCAATAAATGAGGGCAAGGAGAAGAAAGGCAGTGTAAGCAATTTTCAAGTTCAGAAAACCACAGCAATATGTAGCATGCATATTATATGGACTTGGTTAGTTCCGAGGCAACATGCTACTTTATGTTCTAATTTACACTCTCATAAAAGTAAGTTCAGTAAATAGCTCACCTCTGAAGAAAAGATATTTAAGATATGAATTGGGTTAACCTTGCCTTTGGTAAAGTAAGAATACTAGCAATTATCATTCACAGTGTTTGCCCTTCAGGTTCCACCCACATTTATACCTTCAAGCCTTTATGGGCTCTACCCCTTCTACCTATCCTTCCCCCTAGGATGCTCTCTCCTTTTATCCCACCTGTCTGGATTTTTCCCGCCTTTGACCACCTGTCTTAATTGGTACACGTTCCCTGATCCCTTGAGCCAGAAGCAATCTCTGTCTTCTGAAATCCCATAGCTCTTCTCTAGTCTCTTATGGCACTTAACACGTTCTATCTTATACAAATCCAGGAAACTCTCTTCTACTAGGAGTATCCTTGAAAGAAAGGTCCACACTTTATTCAGCCCTGAAATACCTCACAGCACTCCTGCCTGGAACTAAACATATACTGGGTGTGCTGCCTAGAATGGAGAGGAAAACATTCAACAATGTATCTTAGGCATGTGTACCCTGCTCTGCCTTAAACAAATACCAATGACAGAGACCAGTTTTAGATGTCCTAGAGACACAGACATATAAACAGATTGATACAATGTAACTGTAGTATTATAATAAGGGAAGAACAGGGTGCTATTAGGGGAACATTACATACATTGAAAATCGTTTTAATTCCATAAATCACATTAGGAAACGAAGTCTAGATTTTTGAAGGGCCCAATGACTACAAAGGTTTCAAAAGTGCTATAGTAAGGGCCCCTTAATCTTAAAAAATACTTCTTACACTACACCTGTACAACCACCTCACTTGCAAACAGGGAGTAGCAAATCTCCCTCTGTTCTCAGTGCAGCCCTCTGCCAGGCCTGGTCTATTATCTTTTAACAAACTTGCTCATCCCATACTTCTTACGTCTGTCTCAGCTGCACGCCATTTCCACAAAACATGCCAAGCACTTCTCAAGACCTACTTCTTGAGCTCTCTATCACACATTACTACGTCTTCCAAATGTATATCGTGTTATCACTACTATCTGTACCTTTCCTTTGCAACAATGAATGGTGACAATAAAGTTAATTCATAACTTTTTATATAATTTAGAGTTAGGCAAAAGTGGCCTCAAATCCCAGATGTGCTGCTGACTTGCAATGTAAAGTTGGGCAAAACTTCCTTCAACCTCAGTTTCCTCGTCACTAAAACTAGGATTAACTTGGGGTGATGTGCACAAAATGCCTAATATACATGCATACTCATACATACATACATTGCATACATATAGACTTAATTTTATTACTGTTTATTTTCCAAGAAGAGAGATACAAACTCTTTAAAAGGAGCAAGAGCAATGAAACGTAAAGTGGGTACTAAAATTGGACCGGATAAATTAATACAAAGGAGACTCACAGCCTTTAAATGGACCCTCAAGACAACTCACACAAGATACTCTCAGTATAATTTCCCACATGGTGTCCTACTGTAAACCATGAAAAACTCAAAGGCAAAAAGACAGACAGAAAAAGGTCCTACTGGCGGCCCTACCATTGACATCCTTCTCAAGAGTCTGTCTGCCTCGGTGCAAAACACGACACTGTATAAAATGGTCGAGAGAGGAAGTATTATCTATTACATAAATAAAATAATACGTAAATTATTTCTTTAATCTGCATATCCCTCGGAAGCAAGCGCAACCACTTCTGCAAATTTCAACCTCAGAAGAGAAAGTCCCAGTGGGATGGAGGCTGAGTCATCAATGGAAGCATCAACCTCTGCAGCACTCGGGAATGGAAACACAACCTCCCGTGGAGTCCCGGGCAGCCCACGTTAAGCCCCCCACCCCAGCCTTCCTGAAGCCCCCACCTCCGACGCACGTCCCCGCACCAGCCGCACCCAGTCCCACCCTCGGCTCTGACCTGGGCTCAGGTACCCCCACACCAGGGTCCCCACCCCAGCCCCTCACGTCCCAGTTCTGGCTCCTACCCAAGCCTGACACCAGCACTCACCCGGGCGGTGACCTTATACACCGTGTAGCCCCTTGGGTGTCGCTGAGGCTCTGTGACAGTGTAGAAACGGGCCAGGTCGGCACCCCGTTCCCGGGGAGAGGTCATCCTCCCGCCGCCTCTGCCGCCGCCGCCTGCCGGGGACCATCAGGGCAACCCGGCGCCGAAGCTCTCCGGGCTCCCCAAACGGCAGCGAAGCGGCGGCCCAGCTGCTTGGGGGCGGTGGCTCTACCGCGGCACCTCCCACCCCTCTGCTTCCGGGTCGGCAGAGAAGCTTCCGGGTCAGGCCGCTTCTTGCATCTTGGGGGAGCAAGACGTCACTTTAAATTCTGAACTGCAGGCGGACCTGGGTTTGGCACGTCGGCGAGGGCTAGGTGGTCCTACCGCTACGCTCGTCACTGTGGAAAACTGAGACATCTCTACTAAGTCTCCTTGCGCGCTAGCTCCGTCGCCTTCTAGATTCTGTGACAGCTCTTATGGCCACACCACGCCCCCGGCAGCTTGGTCTGCCACACCGCTGCCCAGCCTGTGCACACTCTTAGTTCAGGAATGGAGAGAGACGCCAGTCGGGCGTCTTCTTTCCTTCCCTATGCACGCTGTATCATTTGAAAGACCCTGTCATTTCTATCTCAATTTTAAAAATATTTACACTGAAGTACCACCTTAGAACTACAATAGTGGCTACATTTTTTCAAAGTAGCACTACACAATGTTGATAAGGACAGGAGTTCCGGTTGAAACTTTCTTAGGTTGCCAGTGGGAATTCAAAATGATACAGCCACATTGGGAAATAGTTCAGCAGTTTCTTACTGCACAAACATACACTTACTAGATGGCCCGGCAATCTCATACCTACATACTTACTCAAGAGGAATAAAAATATATGTCCATATAAAGACCTATATGTGAATATTTATAGCAGCTTTATTCATAATCGTCAAATGCCCACCTAACAGAATGTAGTACCAGAGTGACTAAAGGAAAAAATACTGATAATAACAGCAATTTCACTCCTGGATATAGACCCCCCAAAAATGAGTAGGTATATCCATTAACAAAAGACACATTATATAAAATGTTCTAAGCATGATTATTCAAAAGGTCCAAAGAGTTGACATAACCAAGTGTCAATCAGCAGTAAAATGAGTTAGTTAAATGTGGTATAAAATCACGCCATGGGATATACACAACAGTGAGAAAGAATCAACTCCTGCTACATTCATCTACAAGGATAAATATTACAACATAATGTTGAGCATAAGAAACTATGTATAAGACTACATAGTCTATGATTCCATTCATATAAAGTTCAAGAACAATGTAAACAAATCTATGGTGATAGAAGATAGTGGCTTTGCATGGAAATGGGGAGTGGAGGAGTGAAGGCTATAATGGGAATTGTCTGGGAAGCACAGGAGAGACTTCTGGGATGCTGGAGAAGTTCTTAAGCTGGCTAGTGGTTACATAAGCATACATATATGAAAACATTTATCAAGCTAAACATTTAAGATTCATGTACTTTACTGTGTGTATGTTGTACCCCAATGAATAAATTTTTAAGAAATTAAGAAAATAAAAACTACCCTGGTCTTCCTAGCCCCTTTCAATTCACCCTTCATATTTCCATTAAAATTATCCATTTCTAAAGCATATGTTACTATGTTATGTTATAAAAGTCTTCAGTGGATTCTGTGGCCATGATTGCTTTGTCATTGTTTTTATAGTCCACCATGTCTGCTCCCTGCTCAACTGGCAGTCTCTTTTCTCTGGGGTTCAGCCAAATCCTTCGCAATTTGCACCTCCAGATCTTCAAGCCATCTGTTTCTTTTGATATCCACCCCAGCCTTCAGGAATCAGCTCTCTCGAAAACTAACTTCTCTCTGAAGTCCGCTTTAACAGCCCCATCTTCCCCTCCCAAAGGATTAGATGTTCCTTCCCCCATGCTCCCACATCTCTATTCCACATCTCAACTATACAGCACCTATTCAAGGGCCATCATGTTTCTGTCGGCTAATTTAGGACAAGCTTTTATCCATTACACTGTAAGCTCCCTAAAGGCGGGAGCTGTTCTTCCTTTGTATTCCTACCCCCAGTATCTGTTGCAGTGAATGAAAGACGAGAGGTATTTGCAGAATGCATGAACTCCAACATTCTAAATATTTTTTCCTCTCAATCAAATCAAATATATTGTGATAATTATTTGTTTTATCTTCTTTGCCAAAGTCATTGACATACAACTACTGATAAGAGCTCCTGACCAAAATGAAATAATAATGTACCTATGTTAAACTTATACATGTGTTATGAGTCAAAAGCAAAGAAATGCAAGGTTTTGGGAAACCTTTGCTTCCTTGTTGCAGACTTACCTTCAATTTCAATTCAATTTTTCAAAATACTGCAGTAGCTCCAATACTTTCCTAAATCTTTTTTTGACCTCTTGGATTCCAGATTTTCCAGGTTTAAGTAACTATTTATGAACTAAAGATTCATTAAAGAGGATAAAGTGATACATAATTTACACTTTGATATTGGCCTTCATGAAGAACACACACTGCTGCCAGCTAATGTCTACTTTTGGCATTGGGCAGAGTCAAAATACTTAGTAAAGGTACCACCAAATAACCATTTATTTATTCATTACATAGACTGACAAAAGATGTGGTTTCTCTCCCCAAGTGTGTATTAGACAACCACAAAAAAAAATGAGTTGCTGTTTCTCACATGTGGCTTCCTCATGCTTTTATGCATGTGCTGCCCCATTTCTTAGCCTCTTCTCCTCCACATTCAAGGAATCTTACTGAGGTCTGCCCTTGCTCTTGCACACCTTCCCAGCAAGATAACTCTAAGGGCCCTAAAACAGACCAAGGCAGGCAGCAAGATTATTTGTCAGAACTGAGCTAAAATCCGTCACATCTGCAAGTGTCTACACTCCAGGAACTCACAAATCTGCAAAGCTCCCAGTCTGGGAATAAGAAACAGATTAGGGGATGGAGGGAAGAGCAGGGCTAACCCCAATTTTGCATCCTGACTATGAGGTTCCTACCATTATTTCTTTTTTTTAAGATTTTATTTATTTTTAGAGAGGGGAAGGGAGGGAGAAAGATAGAGAGAGAAACATCAATGTGTGGTTGCCTCTCACATGGCCCCCACTGGAGACATGGCCTGCAACCCAGACATGTGTCCTGACTGGGAATTGAACCGGCAACCCTTTGATTTGCAGCCCATGCTCAATCCAATGAGCTATGCCAGCCAGAGCTCATTATTTCTTTTTAATCCTCACCAGAGGATATGTTTACTGATTTTAGAGAGAGAAGGAAAGAGAAAAACATCCATTGGCTGTCTGTCGATGGGACTTGCAAACTTTTAGTGTAGGGGATGACGCTCCAACCAAATGAGCTACCCAGCCAGGACCTATCATTATTTCAAAAGCCTGGACACCAAGACTTTTTATTTAATCAGCCCATCTAGGTTAAGAAATAAATGAGAAATTCTGTGAAGGACTGGATGCTGTAATGTTTTCATCGAGGGCCATCACAGGACTTATACCCATGGAGGATTACATCAGCTCTCCAGACTGATTCACTGACTACTGTGACCACTAACTACCCATCAACCTGCCCTGTTCCAAATTAAATCTTTAATTTGCCACTACTCTAGAGGGCTCAGATGTAATATCAGGCTGGAAAATTGAGACACAGTATGGAAAAAAAAAAAAAGGATTCCACGACCATAAGGAATTAGGAAACCACTGCCCCAGACTGCAAGGCTCTGCAGGGAACAATGTCACCATGACAACCTGGGATATTTTTGAGAGAGTTGGCAGATGATACAGAAACGTTTTCCTGAGTTTGGAGGTTGCGAGAAAAGTATAACATGTGTAGGAGTTGAAAGACATTTCAAATTTGAATTTTAATCTTTTTTTTTTTAGTTTTTCCTTGCAGTCCATGCTGTCAAATCTGTTCTTTAAGAGCAAAAGGGCAAAAATAATTTTTTACCCTATGTTTACATATAAATGTTGGGTATGTGTATATATGATTATGCAATTTCATTAATTGGGAGATTTTCCTTAGTAATGGTACAGGTTTTTTGAAGAACAGAAGAAATTTGTATCAATCAATAGTTCAAAATAGGTCTTTATACATTGGCATACCCATTCAAAGCTAAAAAACCTGACTTTATGTATTGAATCTACACTATATTACTTTTCATTTGATTTCATAACATTTTATCTTCTGTTTTTAATTTTCTCTGACAGTTTCCCAAAGGATGTGCATAAAGTTCTCTTATGTGTACATTATCTAATCGTTGTATGATAGTTTACCTAACCAATTTTATGTATTTGTTTTGCATACAAAGTTGATGTAAAACACTTTTGCCTCTCTGTGTCTTATTACAGATTCTTCACGGCTATCATTTTATATAATCTTCACAATATTTCATTAAGTATTGTTATCTCCATTTATGGACGAGTGCGGAATGGTGAAAACTTTAGTTGCCCAAAGTGCATGTTTCCTGCTGGGGTCTAAGGAAGCAACGCGCTGCCTGCTTGTTTCAGCTCTCACACTATAAACAAGTATCCTCTCCACCGTCCATTTAGCGCCACGTTTTTCACACTTTTGTGTTTCGTGTTGGTGACTTTTCTGTTTAGAACTGCCCCAGCGGTAGAGCTGAAGGGCTACCTAATGTTCCTTAGTGCAAGAAATCTGTGACGTTCCCCTACGGAGAAACTGCATGTGTTAGATAAGCTTCATTCAGGCATGAGTTACAGTGCTATTCGCCATAAATTCAATGTTAATGATTAGAAATATATATATTAAAGCATCTTTAAACCAAAACACATATAAAATAAGGCTATGTCTTGATTAGGGGACTAAGGTGTTGTGACCAGTGGTTCACAGGTACCTAGCCCCATTTACTCTTCTAGGAGCAATGGTTCCATATCGGCTAATTCAGTGTTGGTAGTAAAACATAACTATTACAAATAACGGGAATCGACTATATTTGTATGGAAGAAAAAGGTATTCTTCAAATGCATCTGATTTCCATATTAACGCAAGAGGGTAAAAAAAAAAAAAAAAAAAAGCCTTCCCGAGAAATTAGTTCACTGCTCTCCCGAAGAGCTGATAATATAAAAGTGGTGGTCCTGTCTCCCAGCATCCTTTGCCCCTCTGCTTTCTCCACTCTGTCCTTGTGCAATTCTGTCTCCTGGATGAAGTCTCCACTTAAATAATGCTTTCCATGAATCTATAGGCATATACCAAATTTGATACAGATGGACACACACGGCACATAGGTACATTTAAAAGAGAACTCTGTGATTTCTTTTCTGCAGAATTAATTGCAAAAATTCGTGGTATCTCAGTTCTATGGAAACCCAGGAAAGGGTATTTCCCTACCTTGGGCATCGCCTTCCGAGTCTCCCAAGGACATCAAAAAAAAGGGAGAAAATAATTTTTTTCTTTCTTACTCTCATACAGTAACTACCCTGTACCGCCTCCCATAGGCGTTAAAGCTCGTCAGCAGTTTATTTCTTTCTGTTTCTTTAAGACGGACGGCGGGTGTTTTGCCCTCTTCCGAAATGGCTGTCCAGGCGTCACACGCTCTGTGTATACTATTTGAACGCAATTCAGGGACTTTCCCGGCGCAACATGGGGACTTGGCTGCGAACGAGACTGAACCTCCCAGCGTGCTTTGCAGCCGGACCGTGAGGCCCGACGTCTGATGATGGGGAGCCCCTGGAGCTTTCAGCCGCCAAATCTCTCGTAGAGGTTGCTGTTGAGCCCAGAACCTGGGAACTGGCCGGCCACAAAGGGGAAAGATGGAAGCGTGGCGTTGTGTGAGGAGGGGCTACGGCCGCTGTGTGGTGGGGAGAGGCCGGTCAGTAGGTCTGGGTGGCGGGAGGGTGGAGGGAGGGGCGGCCGGGGGCGGGCGCCCGGGGTGACCCGGGGCGGGGCGGGCTGGGGAAGGAAGGAGGAGGAAGAGGGTCGGGGCAGTGGTGGTGCCAGGACCAGCCTCCGGAGATACCCCCCAAGGGATAGGTAAACCCGGCACGCAGCCGGCGGGGAGCCGGGCCGACGAGAGCCCGCGCCCAGGCGTGGAGCGCATCGGCCGCGGGCTGGGCTGGCGCCCTGCGGTCCAGGCTTGGCCTCGCAACCCCGGCCCACTTCCCGCAACCCAGCGGCCAAGGCAGCCGGAGCGTCTCCGTCCCAGGCCTCCTCCTCCCCGGGCTCCTCCGCATCTTCCCGGAGCTGACGGTGGGCGAGGAGGCCGCCCATCACAATAGGTCCCGGGGTGGCCTGACCCAGGTGGAAGCGCGCGCGGCACACACGCGCGCGGGGGTTGGTTTGTTGGTGTGTTTGTGTCTCAAACTTGAGTCATTTGGATTCCAGCGTTTCCGATTATTACCAAATTCCGTCCGCTCCTGTATTATTTGCTGGATATTTTTCTTGAAATTGACTCACTTTGAAAAGCACTTAAGTGCTCCTACACTAGGGTAGTCCTAAGCAAGCAGTTACCTGCGAAATCTGGGCTTTGATGTACTGATTGTTTTTTCTTAATACACTTCAAAACAAATACTTAGATATTAAAAATCAAAAAATTTCATTGTGTACCGTGTGAAGTTGACTGGTGTAACACACACGGGAAGCACAGCACTGAATTGTTACATAAGTCATGGGGATTGGGCTTTAACTCCTCTAGTCCTGGGACTTCATGCCAGCCAGCTCAACGATGTTTTCTTGAGTACCAGCTGTGTTCCAGGCACTGTGCTAGGCACTTGGGAAGAGGCTGGGATTAAAATAATTAAGAAAGTTCTGGCTTTGAAGTAGCTCATCGTTTTAAGAGGAAAAGGCATCTGTATATTTCAGGGTGGGGCAAAAGTAGGTTTACAGTTGTTCATATAGAAAACAAATACAGGAATAAACTGTTAGGTATACTCACAACTCTAACCTGCTTTTGCCTCACCCTGTAACTGCAAATACAGAGAATGTTTTGTAGCACTATTATACTTAAAAAGGGCTGCTTACTAGGATGGAAAAATGTATTGAGCAAGTGCCCAGATCTCTATGGTTTTCAGAGTTGTCACAAAGCAGCATAGTCTGCCCATGTCCTGCCTTTGGAGATTAACGATTAAGTTGAATTTAGACAACAATTTGAAAACGCAGAAACTACAAAAATAGAGGAAAAATGTAAATGTTAAAATGAAAATAACACGACATAAACGTCAAGTGACAGAAAATACACTTTAAGCAAAATTCCTTTGGTAATAGAAGTGGGCATTATTGACACTACCTTGGAAATGTACCTTTAAGGAATTCTGGAGGAAAGAAGTCCTCGATCCTAATATTTTGAAAGAATAGTATAATAAGACGGTGCCCAAGACAGCCTGAGGGCACATGTCTATTCAACAGAACGATAACACTACTTTGGAGACACTTGGTGTGATAGGTTAAATTGGAGCTGTTGGGTTTGAAGTGTTGGTGAATTCCTAGTAAGCAATTTCTGTCAAGGAGAAGCATGCTTTCAAAAACAAAAAAAAAAAGTGAAGTTGTGATGGGCTTTTGCTTTCTTAGCTATGCAAATGTTTGAAAAATATAACCTTGGTATAAAAAACTTTGGAAATTTGTATTTACTCCAAACCAACTTGGAAAAGAGATTTGCTTTCATTATAAGCAACTTACATGTTCCATATTTGATTTAAATATTATGTTTGTTGTGGATTTTATTTGTCTGTTGAGTTTTATAAGATGCTAGAAAGCTAATCTGAATACCAGTTTGATGACTGATTTATCTCTCAGTAGAACTGGGGACCTTTTGGGGTGAATTTGGTGTTTTGGGAGCTTGGTAGATTCCACGTTAAGTGTTAATACCATTCATAGTTGTTTAGGGAGAGTATTGAGCTACTACTCTAATAGTTAAATCAGGGCTGCTTTTCCCACATCCTGCACAGATTTAGAAATCAGAGTTTAAATACTAGACCTGTTTTCTCTGGAGTAAACAGATTTTGGTTTTGTGTGCCAAAGCTGAACCTAAAGTGGTGCCTCAAGGATGGTATTATTTCTTTTAGATACCCCATGTTACCCCACCACCAGAAGAGTCTGGGCAGAGACTGGACTGCACCGTGGGAGAATCCGCAGAGGTCTTGCTGGAGCAGACACATCTCTAGTTGCATGAGGTGGCCTGGACATTACTCTCGCGCTCCTTACCCCTACTTCAGCAGTCGGCAGTTTTCACTAAACTGGAGACCACCTTGTCTGTTTGAGTCTAGAACGCACTTTCAGTACTGGAATTGGAGACCTGACAACCTGGGCCAGACGTCTTTGATTCACCTGTCTAGTTACGTCATGACCTCTGAGGGAGATGAGCCTGCATCAAAACGAAGAAAACACCAAGGTAAAGGTGACGTTTATCTTGGTGCGCAAATAAACATAAGCCACAGGCTAATTGGAACTTTCATATTGAATCCTCAAGAAAACCTCCTGCAGGTTTTAGAGGTGTTTGGTGATTATTTCCAGCCAGTAGTTTTCTGTTAGGAAAAGGGGAGTTATTTTTTAATGATGATTTTATTTTTATTTTTCATTAGTTGTGTATTTCTGGCAGTAAAAATAGAAGTGACTCTACGTATAGAATAAGGTAGAAAAGAATGGAGGATTAGATTAAAACATTAAGTTTAATTTAAGAATACTTTTCAAATCCAGTGTTTTTGAAACAAAGATTTGCAAACTTCTTAAAAATTGGTGAATGTATTATTGGAAGTCCACAGATCTATAGCACTAAATTTCATGCTTTCACAGAAATTTAAGCTAATGTTTTAAAGGGACAACTTTAAACAAATAAAACAAAGGATTTCCGTAAATAGGAACAATCATAAATAAAATATATTTCCTCACAGAATAGGATTTTAGTTTATTAAATCTGTATTTCTCATACTGAGGTCTGTAGATATAATCTTGAAAGTCTGTGGGAAATTTTATCTTTTTAAAAAATCTTATTTAACTTTAAGACACGCATTTTTCTGAATATGTTGATTATTTCTATTTTTCCTGTATCCTTTTTACTCTAAACAATTGACGAGACTCCCTCTGTGCTGCCAGTCCTGCTCCCTGCCCCCCAGGTATAGCAGGAGAATCTGGAATTGTCTTGCTCACTGAGCTATGGTTTTCAGTGAAGATAATGCCTCTGAAGGTAATGGAAAGTAGACTGTGTAGATGTTGATGTGTAGGGAGCAGACGTAAGTTTGTCAAAGGACGACAGTCACAGCAAGTGTCACCTGGAAGCCAGAGCTAAATTAGTTAAGTGCTCTTTTAGGAAGAACTTCTGCACATTTAAGCAGAAAGCCTAAGCACTTAAAAGTGGAAATTTATTTGCATAGTACGTAACCACAGCCTGTGTTTATAACACATTTGTTTGAATGAATGAAAGGTTTATTTAAGGGCACTAAAACGAGGTTTCTAAGAATACTCCGAATCTGTAACTATAGAGCTTTGTGATATGAGACTGCTTTTCATCTGAGTATTCACCATCAGGTCAGCACACTTCTCTTTTTTGTTTAGCCTTTTGTAAATCTGGTAGCTGTCTGGTGGGGCTGTGCCATATGACATAAGCATGGGCTTGGGAACCACACCCTGCTGTCATTCTGCTCCACCACGAACTGTGGGAACTGGGACAGGTTACTGAACCTCTCTGTTCCTCAGTTTCCTGGTGTAAAATAATGTTACTTTGGAAGCCTGTTGACGATGAAATGGGATGTCAAGTGCCCAGCATGCTGTTGGCTTCATAGTAGGTGCTCAGAAAATTGTGGTGGCGGTGGTGTTTTCCCTTTAATGGATGGGAAATTAACATTTACACACTGATGAACTTGGATTGCAACCTGACTCTTTATATGTCCATTCTTCCTAGGTATTGTGAATAAGGAAAATGCTCTTCGTTAAGCCATATTTGTGACTTCCGATATTTCACTAATACTTTTCAATCAAGAGAACAGCATTGCTAACTTGCCTGTCACTTTAAAGTGGTATTTGAAGGATTTGTGTGACACAATTATGACTTTCTAATTAGGCACCCTAAAAACCCAGTCAGCCCTGTTGCTTACTTTCTTTGATTCATCTGTCTTCTCTGCTGTGATCACCTTGTTCCTCCCGACATGGAAGGTATATAAGCTTTTGTAGTATGAATTTGTGTTGTGAAGTATATGAAGGCCAAAAACGACTTACTCCATCAGTAGTTTTCAGATTGTCTCCCATGGAACTCTAGCATTTGAACATGTTTCTGTATGTTTATTCAAAGCAATTGTGGTCAGTATAGGTGTATTTACCCCGTCAGTCCAGCTGCAGTCCCAACATGCCGGACACTGATAGCCATGACATGCAGAGTCCTGCTGAAGGGTTGTGCACGCTCTAGAAGTTTGAAAGCCACCGTACTGGTGGAGTTTCTGTCACTGCAATCCAGTGAAATGAAAGCTTCCATGCAGGAAAAGGGAGAGATTCTAGGGCTAAGTTTGTTTGTTTTTTTTTTACATTATCTAATCATGCGTGGAAGTCCATCTCTATCTGTTTCTCCAAGTTCTTCCCATTTCTTGTTTTCCCCTTCATTTGAGTTCATAGATTCTCTAAAAATCCAACATTTTTCTTCATGGCTTCCATGGCAGTTGGAATGTACCCTTTAATGGGGGGTGAGGGAGATAAGATCAGAAGAGAAAACCATATATAGGTGGTCATTTCTAAATCGGGGACTGCCTATAATTGCAAAATCTCATGCTTTCCGATTCTCATCACTTTTTCAGGGTTCATGATGTCTTTGCAGAATATAAACCATCACACATTCCTGGTTGCTGCATGCTAGGTTCGTCAACTAGCCATTATCACTTACCAGCATTCTGTAACTATCTTACATTTAACTTTTGCTTTGATATGCATTAAAAAGATTCCTTTTGTTCATTTTGTTCACACTGTGCCATTTCAGTGTTTTAGACACTAAACACGGCTTCTGTGTATTGTCATTTCATACACCATTCACGTGGAGAGCAGAATTCTGAGATGAGTTGTTTTTGGAATTTAGTTAATCACTGGATGAACTTTTCTTACTAACAGGGAATAAAACACGTGAAATTACCTTGTAGGAAAGCGAGCTATGACATACAGATATATTATTATGGTTACAAAGTTGCTAAGCATGTCTGTGGCAGTGCCACACCCTAACTTAAAGAAGGGGGAAACCGCGACCCTGTGTCGTCTGTTTTATTAACACACACTCTCAGCCTCCAGAATGACTGGCTGAATCCTTTTAAACCTGCCTTGTACCTCTTAGTCAGTCAGTGCATAATTTTACAGCCTTTTAATCAATTTGATGACACCTTCTGGTTATTCGATGCTACATTGCCATTTCCTAGGGTGAAACATTGTATTCGTTGCCTATGAAAATTTTAAAGAGGCAAGAGAATACTTACACACAGGAAAACATGAGATCTGTTTTTGAAACTCATTTTTATATTTTGCCCAACATGTTTTAACAGGCACCATAAAACGACATTGGGAATACATATGTAACCACAATAAAGAAAAAACAGAGATCCCGGGGGACAATGTCGACCCCACGTGTGAAGACAGTGAGAGCAAGTTTGACTTCTCAGTGATGTCCTATAACATCCTTTCCCAGGATCTGCTAGAAGATAACTCCCACCTCTACAGACACTGCCGGCGACCAGTGTTACACTGGAGTTTTAGGTTTCCCAATATTCTGAAAGAAATCAAACACTTCGATGCAGATGTAAGTGCAAAATATCAAAATCCTTCACACAAGAGTGTTGGGTTAAATGTTTCCCGTGTGAACTAAATTATTTCCTTGCTGTTTGTTTGGTTTAAAAGGGAAGTTGTTTGCCCTGGCTGGTGTAGCTCAGTGGATTGAGCGTGGGCTGTGAACCAAAGTGTCACAGGTTGGATTCCCAGTCAGGGCACATGCCTGGGTTGCAGGCCATGGCCCCCAGCTACTGCACATTGATGTTTCTCTCTCTCTCTCTCTTTCTCCCTTCCTTCCCTCTCTAAAAATAAATAAATACGTAAAAAATCTTTTTAAAAAGGGGAAGATGTTTAAATACAGTGATGGAATAGTTTTTAACAAGGCATCACAACTTCCAAAGAGTCATTTGCTAGTGGTTGTTGGTATAAATAATCATCTAATGTTTTAAAAAAGATCTAAAATCTTAAGTATTGGTTACTTCTGAGATAGGGACTAGCAACATACTAAGCATTCAGTACATATTTCCTTGAATTATATTTTATTTTATATTTTTACAGATGTCCTTTGATTTTAAATTTAAATAATTTATGCAAGATTAATCTAGATAAGGGCATTCAAAGAAGTCATCTCTTAAAAAAGGACAAGGAGGATTTATACTGATAAACGTGTAAATTCAGGGAAAATATTCTGACATGTGAATGTAAAATATTTCTTTTGAAGAAAGCTTCATGTGATTAAAGGCCAGGGTTTGGGGGACTGATCAGATTCAGAAACATTAATTTGATGGATGTGTAAATTACAAGAGAAAAGGATTTTTATCCAACTTTCATCAGGGTTTTAAAGTTTTAGAAGCCTGTTGGTTTTAGAGATGGAAGCACCAGAAAATTCATATTTTCATTTTGTTTTAATTTAGGCCTTTTTTTCTTCCAAGGTACTTTGTTTGCAAGAAGTTCAAGAAGATCATTATGGAACAGAAATCAGGCCAAGTTTGGAATCGTTGGGTACAATGTAACTTTTATTTTAGCCATATTTACTTTGGAAGATTGGTATGTTGTTAAAACATAACTTGCTAACAAAGAAATGTGGTGTATTTGGGCCAAAAATCCTAATTTTGAAAAACTTAATACTTATTTCAAAATGTCAGGGAAAGATTGAAGTATTTGAAGTGGAAACTTTTGTGTGGATATAGAATTTTAATTTAAAGGGAAAGGTGCATAAGAATCCCTTAATAGCTTCTTTCCAGGAGTTTTTTTGTCCATCACTAGATCCCTAAGATTCTGAGATCCAGAAGATCAGGGACCATTATTTCTATCAGGGGTGTCCAACCTGCTACCCGCAGGCTGCATGCAGCCCAGGATGGCTGTGAATGCAGCCCAACACAAAATCGTGAATTTACTTAAAACATTGTAAGATTTGTGTGTGTATGTGTGTGTGGTTACGTGTCACAATGTAGTTAATGTGTGGCCCAAGACAACTTCTCTTCTTCCGGTGGGGTGCAGAGACGCCAAAAGGTTGGACACCCCAGAGACTCTAGGTCATCCTTATACCACAAATGGTCACCCCTGCCTAATGGATCAAAACTAAAAAACTCTTTGATGAGTGAACACTTCTAAAAACAGGTTATCTGTTTGAGAAATGCTCCCCACTTGGCATTCATTCATTCGAGAAATATTTTTGAGTGCCTACCATACACTATGCAATGTTCTCAGTAGTGGGGTCTAGCAGTGAGCGACACAGATAAGTCTCCGCCCTTGAGGAGTGTACAGTTGACTACAAACCAAGTAACCATGTGACTAGTTTGTTCAGTAATGATAGTTTTCTGGAGAGAGGCAGGAGAGAGGAGTAAGTCAGCTTTCAGTTGTAAACAAATGACCAGAGAAGGTGACATTTGAGCAAAGGCTTAAAAGAGGTGAATGAACAAGCCATGCCTAGAACATTCCAGACTGTGGAAATAGCAAAGGCAAGGCCTCGAGGTTGCCGTGCCCTAAGGCAGACGAGAGGCTAGTGTGTGTGGAGTGGAGCAAGGGAGAAGTTAGAGGCAAAAAGGTCAGAGGTGTGTGGTGGGTAGATTGTTACAAGGCCCTACTGTCTTTGTCACAACTCTGACTAGAATGGAAATGAGAGCGTAATAATGCACATTAGTGTATTTAAGACTGAAGTCTGCCAGTAAAGAGACCTAATAGACCCAGTCCCAAACTGGGTCCCAAACTTTTTTGATTCTGACACTTATGGACGTCTTACTAATGTTTTGCAAAATACACTTTGGTAAACAGCGTTCAAAAATATTAGCTATGTTTTGCCGTGTGTGTGTGTGTGTGTGTGTGTGTGTATGTATATGTATAAAACAGTCCCTTATTTTAAACCTTTCTTACAGGTTATCACTGTGAATACAAGATTCGGACAGGCAAGAAACCAGATGGCTGTGCCATTTGCTTCAAACATTCCAAGTTTTCACTCTTATCAGTGAACCCAGTGGAATTCTACCGTCCTGATGTCCCTCTGTTGGACAGAGACAATGTAGGACTGGTGTTGCTCCTGCAGCCCAAAATTCCAAGCGGCGCCTGTCCTGCAATCTGTGTGGCTAACACGCATCTGCTCTATAATCCAAGGCGAGGCGACATAAAGCTGACCCAGCTGGCAATGCTTCTGGCAGAGATCTCCAGTGTTGCCCATCAGAAAGATGGCAGCTTCTGCCCTATCGTTATGTGTGGGGACTTTAATTCTGTTCCTGGTTCTCCACTCTATAGTTTCATAAAGGAAGGAAAATTGAATTATGAAGGACTCGCCATAGGAAAGGTAAGTGCTCGCTTCATCATTATTAGGGGGTGGACTTAGGCCTGTGTTCAGCGCAGTGTGAGGAGACGTCATCACAGGGCTGTTAGAAAACTTTGGATGACCACAGCTTTACCAAGCTGTGGTGATTTTCCACAACTACTAATAAGTAACTATATCTGCTTGGTTGAATTGCAACTTTTCCATCTATTTGTGGCAGCATTCTGCTTGGAGAAATTGGCAGACAGCAAAAATCCAAAGTGGAAGAGAAAAAAAAAAGAAAAACATTGACAGACATGAATACTTCATAAATAAGTAACTACTCACTAGGTGGCAGAATAGAACTTTGAATGCTGGATATGAGCAATACAGTTAGCAAACAGTAATTTAATATTTCTTTATAATTTTTTACTCACATAATATTTTAATTCCTTAGCTGAGTATAATTTATCCTATTTTAAATTTTATTGTGTTCACTTCTGCTTACTTTTGATCATTTGTTCTTCATTATATTTAACCAAAACAAGTTTTTTACCACTGACTTTTGAGTGATAGTTTAAAATTTTATGGGTTCACCTCTCTTAGTATTTTATGTTATAGGAACTATATTGCAGAGAGCAAAAAGGAGGGGCAGTGTTAGTCCACAGCCATCATTTAGACGTCCAAATTAGAGAAAAACACGTATAGGAAAAGATTGCCATGTTCATGTAAATAATAAGTGCTTTCTGAACTGTGCTCGAACAGGATTTTATAAGCACAAATAATCACTTAATATAACGAATAAAAAGGTAACATTTACTATTCTTGGATTCCCTTTCATTTAACACAAACTTTTCACTACATAAGCCATTTAAAATCTACTCACTTAAGGTACCTGTTGAAATTTTGTTTAGGTATCTGGCCAGGAACAGTCTTCACGGGGACAAAGAATTTTATCTATTCCAATTTGGCCCCCAAACCTAGGTATCTCCCAGAACTGTGTGTATGAGGCACAGCAGGTACCAGAAGTAGAAAAGACAGGTAAGTGTTCGCAGCACATTTCAGCAGCCTTCTTCACAGTACTTTCCCTTTGAATGTAAAACTAAGTTTTTAAAAGGCTAACATTTCAGGAATAAATATATATATATATATATAAACACAGTTGTTTGCCTATTCCTTTTTTATTTATTTTTAAAGATTTTATTTCTAGAGAGAGAGGGGAAGGGAGGGAGAAAGAGAGGGAGAGAAACATCGATGTGAGAGAGAAACATCAGTCAGTTGCCTCTCACTGGTGTCCTGACCCATGACCAAACCTGCAACCCAGGCTTGTGCCCTGACTGGGAATCAAACCGGTGACCTTTTGCTTTGCGGGACAACGCCCAACCAGCTGAGCCACACCAGTCAGGGCTGCTTATTCCTTTTTTCTAAAGAGCACTAAATTTGGTTTTTAAAAGTAGAACTTTCAGAATTTTCTTTGCATGAGTTATTTGCATGTTGCTTTGGAAATGTTTGCATTTTATGTTTGCTAATTCTGGAGATCATCAAAACATTGCTTCTGGGATGAAACATTTAATTAGGCATCTGTGAACTAGGTATATCCTAAATACTGTTCCTAGAGTAAAAGGACTGTACTGAGGCAAACTAAAACAAAACTGTATTGATAGTATTAAAATACGTATTTTTCTTTGTTCTTACAGACACTGATCTGACACAAACACAGCTGGATAAAACAGAAGTCCTTGTGACAGCTGAAAAGTGAGTCCTGGAAAGCTACAGTCAACATTAGCTGACTGTAGTCAAGTAAAAAATATCATTTCTCAAAACTGATTCTTTAAAAAGTGATCGCTGGAGCAAGGGGTGGGGAGAGGTGAAGGAGGGTATGGTGGAGTAAATGGTGATCCGTGGAGACTTAACTTAAGGTAGTGAACACACAATACAGTGTCCAGGCGATGTGTTGTAGAACTGTGCACCCGAAACCTGTTTAATTTTGTTAACCAGTGTCACCCCAATAAATTTAATAAAAGGCGGGTGGGGAAATGATATTTATTCTGTGCTGATGAAGAATGTCAGTTCTTATATCAAATAGACCCAAGTACCAGCTGTTAGTTTGTTCTTTTTAGCTGTTTGACTTCAAGCAAAAATCGTAACATCTCCAAGGTTTAGGTTCCTCATGTGTGACGTGGGTTATTGTGGGAGGGCTAGATGAGGCGAGGCGTGGAAAGCTCAGTGACTGGTATGCACTGGGCACCTCAGCAGTGTTACTTAAAGGAAGCAGCTTCCATGGATCTGGGCCAGCCAGTGCTCTTGAAAATTTGTTGCTATTACAACAAATAGGTCAAGATTGCAGAAAAATATCTTTGAAATGTCAAGAAGATCCTTAGCCTTCTTTGACTTATGCACTCCAATGTTCATAGCAGCACAATTTACAATAGCCAAGTGCTGGAAGCAGCCTAGGTGCCCATCAGTAAATGAATGGATCAAAAAACTATGGTACATTTACACAATGGAATTCTATGCAGCAGAAAGAAAGAAGGAGCTCCTACCCTTTGCAACAGCATGGATGGAGCTAGAAAGCATTATGCTAAGCAAAATAAGCCAGGCAGTGAAAGACAAATACCATATGATCTCACCTTTAACAGGAATCTAAACAATAAAACAAACAAGCAAAATATAGCCAAAGACACTAAAATAGAGAACAGGCTGACAGAGACCAGAGGGGAGAGGGGAGGGAATTTCATGGGAAAATGGGAAAGGTTTACAGGAACAAATATAAAGGACACATGGACAAAAACTCGGGGAAGCGGGAGGGAGGTGGGGAGGGCTGGGTGGATGGGCTGGGATGGGAGTAAAGGACAGAAAACTGTATCTGAACAATGATTAAAATAAAATTGGCGGGGGAAGATTGCAGAAAAATACCTTTGAAATGTCAAGAAGATTCTTAGCCTTCTTTGACTTACTAGATAGATCTCAGACCAATCTATAGGAGAATTGATCCAAAGAGGAATATGTCAGTAGGAAAGATAACTGTTTATACTTACCTCTCAAACTACAGGAAAAGGTCATCTGAGGTAGAAGGGCAAAGATACCTGGATCCCTACCTATTAAAGAAGTATGAATGTTTGGGACTGTGGTTAAGAAACATGTATTTTAATATAACAGATGGAGACTTAAATCTTTTGGGGAGTTTCTCAATGTCTTCATTGTTTTATATTGTGTCTCTTTTACAGTTCAGATTTTGTTTTAACATTAAAGTTTAGGGACCAAATTACAATCACCTCTCATTTTTTCCTCTCAATGTTATTTTGTACACCTTGCTTTTTAAAAAATACATCATGCATGAGATTCTAATAAGAAGAAATTTTTAAAAGTATTGTATTTATTTATTTTTAGAGAGAGGGGGAGGAAGGGAAAAAGAAAGGGAGAGAAATATTGATCAAATGCTCCTCATACACACCCCAACCAGGGGCAGGTCCCACAACCCAGGCGCGTGCCCTGACTGGAAATTGAACCCATGACCTTTTGCTTTGCCGGGCAGTGCTCAACCAACTGAGCCACACTGCTCAGGGCAGGAAAAAATTTTTTAATTTTTAAAAAAGGAGTATTTAAAAATTATGATTGAGCTATTCAGATATAGTCAAAACTTCCCTGAGTAAAGTTAATAAAAGGCTAGTTTTACTAATACTTAGTTTTGAATAATTCTAAATCTTTTTATACAAAGTAAGGTATAAGAAAAGATACTTTTAAGTATCTTTATATAAATACAGTGTTTTACACAGCTTATATGAGTAAATTGAGAAGTTGATAATAAGATAACGGTTTGCAGGAAAATACAGTGCCTCAGACATCAGCAGTCTGGTAGGATCTAAATGCATTCCTAACGGCATTTTGATTTTCTTTCTTACAAACAATACACACCAACACACACACATGCGCACGTGCATGCGTGCACGCGTAGGCATACCCTCAGAGATGCTGCAGGTTCGGTTCCAGACCACCACAACATAGTGAATATCTCAGTAAAGCAAGTCACGTGAACTTTGTTTGTTTTCCCAGCGCATATAAATATCATGTTTACAATATACTGTAGTCTGTTAAGTCTCCAGTAGCATTATATCTAAAAAATACATACCCTAACTTAAAAATACTTTGTTAAAAAATGTTAACCATCATCTGAGCCTTCAGTGAGTCATAATCTTTTCACTGATGAATGAAGGTCTTGCCTCAGTGCTGATGGCCGCTCATGTACCGGGATGGTGGTTACTGTGGCAGTTTTTTGAAATAAGACATTGATGAAGTTTGCCACATTGATTGGCTCTTCCTTTCACTAATGATGTCTCTGTGGCATGTGATGCTGTTTGATGGCATCTTACCCACAGTGGAACTTCTTTCAGTGCTGAAGTCAATCCACTCAAACCCTGCTGCTGCTTCATCAACTCAGTTTGGGTAATATTCTAAAACTTCTGTTGTCATTTTGACAGTCTTCACAGCATCTTCACCAGCAGTAGGTTCCATCTTAAGGAACCACTTTCTTTGCTCATCCAGCAGAAGCAACTCCTTTGTTCAGGGTTTTTTTGTTTTGTTTTGTTTTTAATTTTATGTATTGATTTTAGAGAGAGCAGAAGGGAAGACTGAGAGAGAAACAGCAGTTGTTGTTCCACTTATTTATGCGTTCATTGGTTGATTCTTGTGTGCCCTGACCTGAGGTCAAGCCCACAACCCTGGCATGTGGGAATGATGCTCTAACCAACTGAGCTACCTGGCCAGGGCTGTTCAGGTTTTATCATAAGAGTGCAGCAACTCAGTCATATCTTCAGGCTCCACTTCTAATTCTAGCTCTCTTTCTATTTCCACCATGCCTGCAGTTACTTCCTCCACAGAAGCCTTGAACAACTCAGTCGTCCATGAGGGTTAAAATCAACTTCTTCCAGATTCCTGTTAATGCTGATATTTGACCTCTTCCCATGAACCGCGAATGCTCTTAATGGCATACAGAATGGTGAACCCTTTCCAGAGGTTTTCAATTTACTTTGCCCTGATCCATCAGAGGAATGAATCACTATGACAGCTGTAGCCTTCTGAAATACATTTCTTACTAAGACTTGAAATTCAGAATTACTCCTTAATCCATGGGCTGCAGAATGGATACTGAGTTAGCAGGCACAAAAACAACATTCATCTCATTGTGCATCTGCATCAGAGCTCTTGGGTGACCATGTGCATTGTCAGTGAGCTAGTAATATTGTAAAAGGAATCTTTTTTGCTGAGCAATAAGTCTCAATAGTGGGCTTAAAATATTCAGTAAATCATGGTATAAAAAGATGTGTTATCATCCAGGCTTTGATATCTCATTTATAGAGCACAGGTATAGAGATAGCATAATTCCTAAGGGCCTTAAGACTTTCAAAATGATAAATGAGCACTGGCTTCAACTTAAACTCACCAGCTGCACTAGCCCCTAACAAGAGAGTCAGCCTGTCCTTGGACGCCCTGAAGCCCACCATGGACATCTCTCTAGCTATACAATTCCTAGATGGCATCTTCTTCCAATAGACAGCTCTTTTGTCTACATGGGACATCTGTTGTTTGCGGTGACCGTTTTCATTAAGTGCCTTAGCTGGTCTTTGCGATAACTTGGTGTGGCTTCTCCATCAGCACTTGCTGCTTCACCTGGCGTTTTTATGTTATGAAGACAGCATCTTTCCTTAAACCTGTGAACCTACCTGTTAGCTTCAGACTTCTCTTGTGCAGCCCCCTCACCTCCCAGTCTCCATAGAATTCTAGAGAGTTAGGGCCTTGCTCTGGATTAGGTTTTGGCAGAAGGGAATGTTGTGGCCGGTATGTACTTCTATTAAAACTTTCTCCATGTCAGCAGTAAGGCAACTCTGTTTTCTTGTCATTTATGGGTTCACTGGAGTAACACTTAGTTTCCTTCAAGAACTTTTCTTTTGCATTCACAACTTGGCTGTTTGGCAGCAGAGGCCTAGCTTTTGGCCTGTCTTGGCTTTGAATGTGCCTTCCTCTGAGACACATGTCATTCTTCCTTTCACTTGAACACTGAGAGGCCATCATAGGGTTATTAAGGCCCAATCTCAGTGTTGTTGTGTCTCAGGGAGCAGGGAGGCCAAGGAGAGGGGGAGAGCTGGGGAGTGGTCGGTCAGGGAGCAGTCAGATCACACCCATTTATCAGTCAAGTTTGCTGTTTGTGTGGGTGTGGTTTATGGCACCACAGATCACCATAACACACACAGCAATGGAAAAGTTTGAAATTTAGGAGCGTTACCAAAATGTGACACAGAGACATGAAGTGAGCAAATGCTGTTGGAAAATGGTGCCGAAAGACTTACAGTGTGGCCACAAACTTTTAATTTGTAAAAAATGCCATGTCAGTGAAGCGTAATAGTGAGGCCCAGTAAAATGAGGCATGCCTGTGAATTGTTTTAGGATATGTGTTCATTAGTAAGTGGGGGCTCTCGAGTATAGTTAATAACAAATCACATGAGTATTTTAATTACTGAGCCCCCGTGCCTGTGTTTCAAAACCTGGTTCCTGGGTTTTGGTGACCACTGCACGAACACACACCAAGTTCCAGGGCTGTCTGTGTATCTGAAGCTTCTCCCCATAATGTCTGGCTTTGTCTGGAAACGAAATGAAAAGTGCCTTCACAGGAGGAATTATGGAATCATGAAAAACTTGATGGATGCCAAACCCTTTTCTCTTCAATTTAGGTTGTCTTCACATTTACAGCACCATTTCAGCTTGTCGTCTGTTTATTCACATTATTTCCCCGACACTGGGATTCCAGAAGTGACCACCTGTCACTCCCGAAGCGCCATAACGGTGGACTACATATTCTATTCTGTGGGGAAGGAAGATGTTGCCGGGCAGCCAGGTAAAGGACGCGTGTGTAGCCTTCAACTCTGCTTGAGGACACAGTCACTAAAACCCCAAGGCTGAAACTGACGAAGTTAGCTAAACACCTAGATGAAGTTCCAGATTTAGAAGTTAAATACATGTATATGTTTATATATATAAATATGTATATTTGTCCTCACCCAAGGACATGCTCACTGATTTGAGAGAGAGAGAGAGAAACATTGACACAAGAGGGAGAAACGTTGATCCACTGCCTTTCATACGCATTCCAACCAGGGACTGAACCCGCAACCTAGGCATGTGCCCTGACCAGGAGTTGAACCCACAACCCCTGAGTCTACTGCCACACCAGCCAGGGCTAGAAGTTAAAACTATTTTTAAATTGGTAATATAGTTGACAGATTGGTGATGTATTTGAATAAGTCAGTTAATCACTTGCAAAAGGTGGAGGCAGTGAAAGACCTCAAAGCAAATCATTACCTGAGAAGTATATCCTCATCTCTACCCTCCAGTCCAGTCACCTTCTGAGTTCTGGGTCCTTCACATTACCCTTTGGTCTTGCTCGTCATATATTTACTGTTTCCTTATACCAACAACATTATTGTAGTACCTTTTTTCTGTTTCAAGTGCTAAAAATAATCTGGGAGAAAACATCAATGTAATAATGCTCAGTAATTCTCATAATGTTAAGAGTTATTTGAGGTTGACAGCTTCGCAAGAAATCCACCCATGAGCCACCCCACAGCTGCATAAAACCAGGTAGACACAGCCACGGCTGTGCTCATTTATGCTTCCAACACCAGACAATTTAGTCATGCTGACCTTGGAGGATTGGATTTTTTCTGGAAAGAGCAGGCTGTGACTGTTTTCAAAAAGCAGAGGGGCTACAACACTTTTTCTTGTATGACTCAATGAAAATAAGGCTCTATTAATCAAAGAATTTAATGTGGAGAAGAAAATGTTGTTTCATATAGGTGACAGTCAAAAAGTACCATTCAGAAGACTGACAGTCCAAAATACAGCTGTTGTCTTTTGTGATTTTCCCTTTTTTCTCTGCCATTTTTTGGTGCCACTTTATTTTCCCCATTTTCCTTTTTGTTTGTTTTTTCTTCCCACTGAGGATAACCATATTAGTAATACTCAATGGATGACTTAACTCCTCCCCAGTAGGTCAGCTCTGCAAAATAGGCCCTCTACTTTGAATGGAACAAGGTTCTGGTCGTTGTCATGCCTCAACTCTTCACTAGGTGGCGGAACTATGCTGTGGAATAGCATTTCAAATTTTAAGAGCATGTCCTCTTTTGCTTCTTGTAAACTAAAGTGACTCTCCAAATTAGAAATTTATTGCCCAGTCACCTTATAAACTTCCTGCCTAGCTGTAGCAGTGTCTGTCTGGATTTATACAACTATAGAGTGGTTGATGGATGAATTTCTTATGAAGTTGTTAGTCTGAAATTATTCTTAACATTACAAGAATTACCAAACATTATTTATTACCTTGATGTTCTCTTCTGGATTATTTTCAGAACTTGAAATAGAAAAAGTATCTGAAATAGAGAAAAAACCTAAACATCTGAAACTGCTGTATATTTGAGCATTATAATTGGGTTGCACTCAATGAACATTTAAGCATATTCTGAAAACTTTTAAACAATTTATATTAGTAAAAATTTAATCGTATTCTGAAAAGTTTTATTTTTAGACTTCCAGAGGGGTCTCAAGTTCTGTATCATCATTGTTTTGGGGGGAAAAAGACTTGTATGATTAATTTACAATGACCTGTTGATACAGTTTCACTAAATATGTATATTTCTTCAACGCAGGAGCTGAAGTTGCTTTGGTTGGTGGCTTGAAACTTCTGGCTAGACTGTCACTTCTTACAGAACAAGACTTGTGGACAGTTAACGGACTCCCAAACGAAAACAACTCTTCAGATCATCTGCCTTTACTGGCCAAGTTCAGACTGGAGCTCTGACTCTTCTGTGATGATGTATTTTTCTTCCCAGTTTTTATTCTTTTCCAGAGACTGAAAGTGTTCTTAAGAGTTTGCATGTTGTTTATTTTTGTGCTGTGGAGTTTCTGAAGAGGTTGTGTTAAATGCTTGGAACAGATATCAGAAGAAACAAGTTTACAGCAGTTCTCTTTTTTAATAATGAAAGAATATTTTCCTGACAAATGAAATCTAAATGCTCTTTATTGTATAAAAAAACTGTAAATATTTTTTATTCTAAATTCCAGTAAAATAGACAGTGATTTTAAAATACAGTGCATCTTCTTTAGTCCTCTTAGTAAAAATTCCATTTCGTGTTTATGGCAAGTTTCCCAGTAGATCCCAAGTATCTTTGAGTCTGCAAACCACGTTCATTTCCTTCCAGGGGCCTGGCTGCATGTTTGTTGAGTGAGTCCCATTAGTTCATCCTAGAAATCACTGGGCCGTTCACAAGTATCCAACCACTTTAGTTTCTTTTTGAGGGGTCTTGACATGCTTTCAAGAAATTGTGCAGGTTGTTTGATCATCTTGTTACCATCCTGGGACATGTAACATATCTGCCTTTTGTTGGGGACATGTAGGCCCCACCACCAGTGGGACGAGGTTCTTCCGCAGGCCCACTCTTCCACCCTCTTGACAGAGAGGCCATTACAGGAGACAGAAGTTGGGGCTGTGCCTTCATTTCCCCAGCAGTGTTTTTCTTTTTCCTCCTCAGCTTCAAGAAAAGATCCCTGGGTTAGGGAGACATTTTATATTAGTGAACCAGTGCTGCAGAAATATGTTATTAGGAAGCATGTCTTTGGAATAAAGTGGCAGCTTAAGATTATTTTTGTTTTGCCTCAGAAATTTGAGGAAGCCAGCAAAAGTCTAGTGGAACGATACCAACAAGGAGACCTGAAGTTCTTTAGTAATTTTAACGGTTTTAGTGGTTTTGTTTCTAAGATGTGTTTCTCTTATCATGATGCTGCAGTGTGAGATAGTGCTGACGTTTTTTATAAAGTGGTTAAGAGTGGATCTAATTCTGCAGTTGGCTTTCTGTGAGTGTTGACATCAAACTTTTTAAAACATAAAAAGTGACAGTTTTCTCTTTTAGACATGGGGCTCGAAGAATTATATGTTTTTACGAAATAATTTTATATTGAATTTACTGAATTATAAAAGTTTTTACAGTAGGTTTTCTTAATAGAATGCTTCACTTTAAATTAGAAAGCAGTGGTTGCTTTATAGTCTTGGACATTAAAAGTTTTTTTTTGTATTAAAGTGCTTACTACCATTATTTGAAAAAGGAATGGACGAATCCCCCAAAAGGCATGTAGGTAATAAGGAACAGCTTAGTGAAACTTGTGAGAAGCAAACACAGGGTCCGGCAGAAGTGAGGCTTCAGTGTGGCTGGCAGGTGCGTGAATGTCTTGCACGAGGTGGGCAGCAATTTGAACATTCCACCAAAAATGTCATATGGTGTGTTTGAGTGTGACATTGTTATGTTACAGAATTACATGCTTACGATTTTGTAATCATAAAAGGGAGCATTATTTGTGCCAGACCCTGTACTTTTAAATGCTTAATTTCTCGCTTTGGGTTTTTTTTCACTTGTGCTACTAACTATAGTTCTAGGATTTCTCACATTTCCTAGTCACAGTTTTCAGAATATTATAATCTGTCCTATTAGTAGATATGGTCATCATCAAATAACAATAGTAGATGTAATTATCCCCTTTTAGTAATGGGGAAAGAAAAATGAAAATTCATTGATTATTGCTTTGTTATATGAATTTATTAACAAAGTCACTTTTAAAAAGGTCATTAATGACAAACTGACATCCCTGAAAATGCCTGTGGAAATTTAATTTTTTATACCCTGATTAGTATATTGTGTTTTAGTCCCTTTTCATGTGCTTCATTATGATAGAGTTAATCCATAAAATTGCTTTCTTCTTTAGTTTATAGACTGAAGGATTAGTTTGTGGACTGGAGGCCAAAGGGTCAGTGTAGCTTTTTCACAGGTTTTTAAATCGGCACTAAAATTAAGGATCCACTTGTCTTCCCTTGTTTTGGTCGGAAGAGTTGGTGACTTTGGAGCCTAGTACTCACCTGCCCAGAGCCTGTGGCCTGGCCATTCGCTGATGCCACGTTCCCCACGTCCTCAAGTGCCATGCTGCCAGAGTTTTAAATGGAAAGGGGCATTGCGGGGTGATGAAATTTCGGTGTGACCACTCCTTTTGATAGCAAGATAACATGCATGTTTGCAGTCTCTGTCCTTTCCTGCTTTTGTTTTTTAATTTAGCGACTGTTTGCTTTTAACCCCTTGCTTTCCTAAAACAACTAAGTTAGAATCTAGAGAGTTTAAGGGATTGGGGAAACAGATGTCAAGTCATCTGTAATTTGAACCTATACATTACCTATTAAATTATTAGAATAAATTATTGTACTGGTACATCTGTGCCTGGAGTATTTTTGGTGGATGTACTAAGCTGTGTATGCTGGCTTGTTGCCTCTTCGGAATCATTCCATTACCCTTTTCAGCCTTTATCACTTAGGCGGGGGGTAAATACAGGTGAATGAAGACATGCCAGAATGGAGTGATGTTCAATGTGGAGTCTGACAATTGTGAAAGGCTGAGAGAATGATAAGTTGGTTTACCAGGACAAGTATATAGTAAGTGGACGAGAAAAAAAATCACACCATCTTACACTTTTAGAAGAAAAACAATCCTTAAGTTTCCAGGTTGGTTTTATTAAAGTCCCATGCTGTACAAACATACAAGTGATGAGAAAAACATTAACTTTAAACATGCACTATCAGACATTCTCTAAAATACCATTATACAAGTTTTCATTTACTTAGAAAAATACCCACTAAAACAATCACAGTTTTTTTTAAAGATTTAAAAAAATGTATTGGCCAGAACAAAGTCCAAGAGAATAAACAAGATTCTGAATTGTATGTCAAAAAAAACTGTACAAGGTTGTACATAAAACTAGCTTACAAAAGCCTTGAGTATAGTAAGAATACTGAATTAAGATTTCCAAAGTTCTATTTACCAATATCTATTAATAAAACCCTTATGAAATAATCGACTTAGAAAAAGTGAAATGCTCATGATTTCAGAGTGTATAGAAAATAGCAAATACCACTTTTTGAAATAAAGTGTACTCACATGTAGTCTAAAATCAAGATTTCTGTCATTCATTTAAACTTTGCATATATTGCCATAATGGCTTGCGCATAAAATTTCTCTTGCATTATTACATTTTCAAAACTATATTTCTAACCATTTCAGTTTCATTTTTGATCTTCTGAATTATAGCCAGTTTCAAAATCAATGTTGAGGGACAAATCATATAATTTTTTTTGTTTTGCCTTAATATTAAAATTAAATGTCTGCACCAGAATTTAGGAGTTTGGTTCCTTTCTCATATCTTTTAGAAATTAACATTCCGTAAGCATTAACATTTTCAATGAATTTGCATGGTTCTGTGACTAACACTTGCTTTGGAAAAGTGACTCCTAAAATCAAGAAGTTAGTGTGGAAGAAATTTACTTCCTTAATTGAGTCATCAAGCCAGTCGGCAGCTTTAAGGCTTACACGTCAGCATATTGGAAACACTTTGTACTCCTGTTCTTTTCCCTCCTTTTTTGTGAGAAACAAGAGGCTATGCAACTATAGACTTTCTGTATTTTAGTTGGGACAGTACAGAAAGTAATGCTTGGAAAACCCCATTCCAAGCTCTTAGGAGGACTGCAATGTTATAAATAGTCTTCTTATTGGGTATAATAAAGCTTCAGCTTGATGAACAGAAGATACAGATCTGTTTTCAGCATGAGAAGGACAGGATTCACCACTAGACATTCACGTGGCCACGGGCTGCAGATGGGTTTGCCTTGGGCAGATACACAGGGATACCTCGTTGTAAACACTGCTGACTGATAATGCTGTTCTCCAGGTGATTAACTTCAGGATTTTTAACTCATGGTATATTTTATTCTAATTGAGGTGCGTATTTGCTTGCTCCTGTCTATGTAAAAGACATTAGACTTCCTTTTTTCCCCCAAAAAAACCAATACTCTCCAGTAATAACTGATTTTTAGGGTAGATTGAGTTCACGTCACACGGCCAAAGGATGGATGCAGTCCTTTCGCTGTCACTCACCCTGAGAGGTGCAGAATTGGAATGAGCAGATTCCCATTTTTTTTATCCCTTCCTAAAATCACCGCCAGTCAGAGAGAGTCGGAGGGGAAGACTGAGACTGAAGTAACACTTTTGTGGACTAGCAGACTTCACGTCCATGTCTTTTGGGCTCATGAGTTGCCATGGTTACTAAGATAAAACAGAGTAGAAGCTGTGTTCTTGATAGTGAACACATACAGATTTGGGATGCTATTAGAGTTATTCTGTGTGGTCTGCAGCCAGAAGTGTCCCTGGAGCTAGTGTGTGCGGGTCAGACGGTCACGTGGAACACCGTGGCCCAAGCGCCGTGGCCTGAGTCACGCTGTCAGGTGCAACACAGCCTGAAGACTTCACTGCTCAGAGGCGGCCTGCCCCCTGCTCCTCTAATTCACTGCGTTCTTCAATACCAGTTCCTACACACCACGGAGTCGTACCGGAAAATAATCACATTGCACCCAATTCGGTCTTAATATAAGACATCAGAACACGTCTCTAACAGCAGTGAGTCCTTCAGAATCAAGGCCCAGCTCAGAGTTCAAAAAGCCTGGATGAAATGTGACCAGAAAGATTCTCTGTTTCTCAAGGCCTGCAGCTTCACTCACAGCCTCTTTGCCTTTCTGAGTTGTGTTGTTATCAGGGGCGATCGCCACACTGGTCAATTTTTTCTAGTCCTACACGACCGCTTCTTTTTGCGAGAGTCTGCAAAGTTTAAATGTGAATGACAGAACGTAGACTAGCTTCTGAACGTGCTTTTTGTTTTGTTTAGTTTTGGTTTGAAAGAACAAAAACCGCTGTCAGTGGTGCTTTAAGAAAGATTAAGAAAGGAACTCCTGAAAATGATTTCCCGTATTGCCAGAAGAATTTCAGTGCTTTTTAGCAAAACACTTGCATATAATACCTTAAATCTCATCACATGTATGCACCAGGAAAGAATTCCAAACTGTGGATATCCCCATGGGAAATACTGGGGAAGCAATACAAATAGAATATAAAAAACAAAACACTAGTAAGTTTGCATATCTGATGTCAAGATGCTGAGGTAATATTGACAGCTTAAAAAAAAACCCACCATTCTTTGCCTCTGTTATTGCTGCAGAAAACATTAATACTGACCGAGTTACTACATCAAGTGGGAGGGGAGGATTTCATGAGCACGTTCGTGGTGAGGGGGGATGTGGAAAGCCAGTAAAAGGATGTAGGTAAGTGGAGAGATACAGAACTACGCCGATGGTACTATCCTTTCTCTCTGGAGGGAGAGAGACAGTCCAGCCCCAGCGGGGGGTGTGACTTGAGCCTTTTCTTGGCTTCCCCTTTGTGAATTTTGTTTACATTGTCACCACCCACTCAGATTCTGTTTCCAGGTGAATCTTTAAAAATAAAACTCACGAGTTCTCAATAAATAGTTGCAGTTCCCCCTGAAGACGCTGGGTAAAGTGCAGAGAGAAGCACCACAGAAGCCCTCGTGCTGGCTGGTATGGCTTTGCCTAAATTCGGATTTGGTAGCCCACTTCGTTCAGAGTGCTGAGGTCGGCCGCCTTCTTCTCCGGCAGAGCTGGCCTGCGGGGAGAAGGGGAGGGGGGGCGGGCAGAGGGGCGGGACAGAGAAAAAAACTCAGTGTTTCCAGGGGCCTCCCTGACTCAGTTCTCCCAACCCTGTGGCATTCGCCCCACCCCAGCCACCAGCCTCAGCTCCCACCTCAGCCTCTTGTTTGAAAGTCCACCTTTTACAGGCTTTAAGGAACACTTTCACACGCTTTTTTTCAATCCAGAGTTCATACACGTGTACGGGTTGCTGAATGGGTCTGTTCAGCTTTCGGTCTGAATCTGGCCACACGCTAACCTGTGAACCTTGAAGGGGCTAAAGTGTCACATGCACTACAGGCGAACTAAAAATCTGAGCCAAACTCCCCGGACACCTTGGCTCCCTGGCGTTCGTGCCCAGAGGGACGCCCGCAGCTGCGAGCCAGCCCAGGTGCCTCGGTCTCACCCGGAGCGTCCCAGCTGTTCCAGATGCGGATGTACATGATGCAGATGTACATGATCGGGGGGAACCTTGGACAGCACATCGGGAAAAGCACGTCACCGTGCAGAGTCCTTCAGTGGCAAAACCTCTCTGTGCCCTAAATACACTTCCTGAGGTACCTTCCAGTACACAGCTACACCTGTGTATTTACGTGTCTCCCCCCCTCCATGTGGCCCACCTGGAGAACACTCAGTCGTGAAAAGCTCACTTTTACAAAGATTAAGGTCGAAGTGCTCATAGGTGATCCTTGCTTTAGAAAAGGATTAAATGGGAGACATTTCCTGTAACAGCTAAAACATGATTTCCACGCTCCCTCTCCTAACATTGTATTTTTTACCCCAGTATGAGTTACATTTGTTTTTAGCTGATGTTTTTAATGCTCTGTGTCTGACAGAGCCTATTCGCTGCTCCTCGTCACCCACTCTCCCTTTCTTCCTTAGTAAGGACACCCCTGATTTCTAGCTGGGCACAGAGCTGCCTGGAATGCAAACCCCATTTCACAGCCTCCCTAAAGCTGGGCACAGCCTTGGACTAAGTAGCCAATGAGACTAAAGTGGAAGCGTGTGGCCGTCAGTCCCCAGGACGCCTGTGCAGAAGACAGCTGGCATGTGCCCTTCCCTCCCTTTCTTTCCCTTTCCCGTCTTCCTTGGGGAGGTGACAGCGGGGCTGGACCCCCAGCTGGCACACTGCAGAGGCAGAGAGCAGTCAGGCCCCACCACCCCCTCTGCGGACTGCTTCCACATTATGGTGCATCACAGGTAAGCCACAGCTGCAACCTCACCTTCCCCGCGGCCAAAGCCCATCCTACCTGGTGCCATTTCCCTCCGTTAACTGACTAACCCGATGGTAATTCAGACACGGTGCTAGGAACGGCGGGTGTCGGGTAGGCCGGAGGAAGGTTAGCAGGTGGAGTAAGGAGAATGTGTTTCTAGCAGGTTCGCTGTAACTCCACTCAGGACACGGTGCCACACCCTAAGTGAGGTCCAGAGACTCACCTCTGAGAGTCGGTCTCTCCCCTGGAGCCCCATGTAGGATGTAAGATCTCCCTCCCACTGCCTGAAAATCAAGCAATTCCTTGCGATTAACAAGCGAAGCCCTGGGCCGTGGCCCCTGCAGCCGCCGCCAGGGAGCCCGCCCAGAGCCGGACCTTCTGTGCACCTGCTTTCTCCCTGGCCCGGTCGCTTCCCGACACCGAACTGGCCTCTCCTGAAACTTCACGGGGGCTGCTCTTCGTGTACGGAAATAACACTCCTAAGACACTAGCTTACTACTGCTTTTCAGGTGTGGAAATAAACCTGCACGCCCTGTCTTCTTTCCCTCAGTCCCATGACTGACAGTACCTGCTGGACAGTCGGAGGCAGGACCGGCCACAGGGTGGGTCCCACTCAGCCCTGTAATGGGGGCTTCCTCGGGGTCACAGCAGCAACCAGCCACAGGATGCCACCCCCTCCAAAGGCATTTTTGGCCACTCACCTGGCTGACTCACTTTGGAGCCCCTCAGCCTCGGGGAACAGAATTTCCACCCCTGTTTTTATAGTTTGTGTACTCCTAAAATACCACCCCTTCTTTTTCCTCGTGTTCTGCTGTTGGCACCCTTGAGAGCAAACGCACTTCATTTGGTGTCTTTGGCCACCTTTTCTAGACCGTTCCTGAGCACCAGCCCCGCTTCCCCCACGCCTTCCAGATGCTGAGGAATCACCACCATAATATGACTTTGGTATTTGAGGCTTTCCCGTGTGCCAGGCACTGTTCTAGGAGGGCTATGTGGGTTATTGATTCTCACCATAGCCTTATGGGGTTGGTGCTGTTCCTATGCACTCAACAGAGGAGGAAACAGAGACACTGAAAGTCAGGGAACTTCCTCAAGGCAAAGTCACATGGCTGGCAAGTGGTAGAGCCAGAGGCTGTCCCCCGAATCCAGAGCCCATGTCCTCCTGCACCCCACACACAGCACCCTCCCGGTCACCTGAGCATGACACCATGGCCACTCCTGCCTCCGCACCTTGGCTATGGAACGCCCTGTCCCATGTGCTCCTGTCCGCCCTTCAAGGGCCAACCTGAATGCCCCTTCTCCCACGAACAATTTTCCAACTTCCTATGGTATTTACTTTTGTATGTCTGTTCGAGAATCCTGCAGGCTCATGAGCCTCGGGCCTGCCTTGGAGACGGTGACCAACTTGAGAGCAGGATCAAGTAAATCCATCTTTGAATCCCCACAGCTGAATACCCCGAAACGCTCAACAAACTTTGGTCGAGTTCTCACTAATGTGCAAATGGCTGATGTGTTACCGTTATCAGGGGATGTTTTTATTTTAACAGAGACAAAGTCCTAAGCCAGGAAGTCAAGTCACCGGGACAACATTCTAAGAATTCATGAGTAGGAAGAAAAGTGTCTTTTTCTGTATAGGAAAGGCTTCGCCTTACCTTTGAAAGCCACTTGGGGAGCATGCCCGCTCAGAAAGCTCAACGTGGACCCGCAGTGGCAGCGGTGTGAGGGCTTCCAAAGGGAAGGGACCAGGTTGTCTCTTTCCCCCGCATCCTCCCCCCTCCCCCCTCCCCACAGGTACCCAGAACCTAGTGGGGGGTTGGAGGACGCTGATACTGGCAGGAAATGCATTAAAATGAGATTCCTGGCAAACTACCTGGAAGATGAAACCCTTCTCCTTCCCAGCCACACTAGCTGCCACTTCCCGGCCTGGCGCGGGGCAGAAGTGGGTTATCACAGCACGCCACCCGCCTGTGCGCCCGGCCAGGAACATGCTCAGCCCTCGCCAGCTCCTCTCACGAGCAGAGCTGGGCGAGCTGTTGCGTGGGGGGAGGCCTCTTCCAAGGGCTCCCCTGGCTGGAATTAGAATATTGCGAGGGGGGTTATTTTTAAGAAACACGAGCACCAGGGCGATGACTCAGCCGGGCCTGCTCTTGCCCAGAACCTCTCATCGGATCCACAGCTATTATTTCAGAGTGGATAATGTATTTCTCCAAACCCCTCCCCAGTCCAAACAAGGGAAAAGAAATCCACCGATTTTCCTTTTGAAAGGTTCTCAGGCCACCTTCTGTTATGCGGGAAGAGGGGGCGGGGACTTCAGATTTTCTTTGCGCACTTTGTGCAGGGACAGAGGGGACACATGAGTGGGCAACCCCAGCTGTGCCTGTTGTCATGTCAATGTACCCAGGGAGAACTGGGGTGACTGCTGGACAGCCTGGTCCCGAGTCCACCCTGAACCCCAGCCTTGGGCTGCAGTCCGAGGTCAAGAGGAGGCAGGTCAGGGAGGAGGCGTGGCAGGTGGAGGGGTCCGCAGAGAAGGAAGGACGTGCGGTATTCGCCCCTGCTGCCTGAACCCTGACAGCTGGGGCAGAGTGCACCGTCTCCTACGTGTGGCACATCCAGGCTGTCACACGCCCTGGGGCGGCCCCAGTGCCCACGAGGAAGAGATTCCTCTGGAAGGGATGCTGACGTCAGGGAAGCCATGGGAGGCCTCGGAACCCGAAAGTGATGGCAGCACGGTGGGGACCCGCTGGGGATAACAGTCCACCCTTGAACACACAAGTTGGCGCATGCCTGTGTGAGGCTGGGTCTGGGACAAGAAGCAGTAAAGGAAGTAAGGCCTCTAGGGTTCCCCCTGCCCGCCCAGTCCCTCTTCTGGGCCTCTGACTGGGGGACTGAAGGCCGTGTCGGGGCCTCTCGTCCCCTCACTTCTCACCCCTGCCACCCCTCTGCCAGGCTGCCGGGAGGGGGCATCAGAGGGCCCGAGTGGCAGCGGGGGGGTGCTAGGCTCCTGAGACCTGCTTGCTACGTACTTGTTCACAAGAATTTATTGAGCAACACTTTGTGCCAAGAACCTTCTAGGTCTTAGAGTTACCTAGACCAGTAGCACCTCCTGCTGTCGGTGGAGCCAATATCCATTCCCTTCCTCCTGATGCAAATTCACCTCGTGCTTGTCCCCTTCAAGTGTGAGACACTTTCAGGGACATGGCCATCTGTGTCCACTCAGGACTGCCCGAAGGGGATGCCCAGGCCACCAGTGAGTCCACCTATGCTTCCTGCTCCTGTCTCCCCTGAGGTCACAACCCCTTAGGGTGGGGGTGCGTGTGCCCACATGTTCACATGCACTCACCCTCACACTCAGACACGGGTTGGCTGTCTTCTTTGTGGACTCGGGATTCTAGGAGGGGCCATGTGGCAAAGGTGCAGCTCTAACCTTAACCCTAGTCTGTTAAGGCTGTGGATCAGATTCAATCAGGGTCGTGAGGGCCCAGCATTTAACTGGAGACCCCGGGCCCTCCTCTCTTGTCTAGCCTGGCAGGGATCGGGTCGGGCCAGGCCCCAATGTGGGCCTCCTCCGGAGGAACGTTGGGGTGGGGGACCGGTCCCTTCACACCTGTCACACTCATTCAAGGCCAGTCCTGCCCCTCACTCGCATTCCTCACTTCCCGGCCTGCAGCCACCATGGCGGGCAGCCGACCGGGCAGACAGCTGGAGCCGCCAGGTCAGCGGGCCTCAGCCGAGGCAGAGCCGGCTCCGAAGAGACTCCCCAGCCCTTTGCCCTTTCCTCCAAGCCTTCTCCAGCCGGGGGCTCTGGCCAGGGACCAGGAGCCGTAGGCTCTTGAGATTCCAGGGCGTAGCTTCTGGGCTCTCCTTTCTGGGACAGAGATCCTCTCTAGGAGCCCCCACCCTGCCTGGCCATCTACAGTGGTCAGCCCTGGACACCCCTGGGCACACTCCCTCTGCCCAAGGCAGTCTCCCCTGATAAGGCCAACAGGCCTTCTTGGTTTTTCCTGCACATCCCCCGAGGACCTTGGACCACCTGAAATCCCACAGGGAGCTAAGCCAGGCAGTCCTCAGAGTTGGTAGCTACCTTCTCCCTGAAAGAAGCCCCACATCATCTTGGAGGTTTTACTTTCCCATCTGTAGCCTCTCTAGTCAGTCCCTCTCTGTTTGTTCCCCTCCGCCTTCCATGCCAAAGAAGTTCTCTCCTTCCCACCCTTGGGGATATTGTCTCTCTTGGGATTTAAAGAGAATGACTTCTCGGGCCCCATTCGACACATTGTCAGTGTGATTAGACCATGGAAACAAACTGATTCTCCATGACTTCACCGAACAGCACCAGACCTGGCCCTCAGTCCACCAGACGCCTGGAGACATCTTCCCGATCCTTCACGACAGGACAGAGCGGGAGTCCCACGGTCCACCAGCCCCTGACCCAGCAGCAAAGGGAGACCTCACCTCAAAGTGGGGCCTAGTGACCTCTGCAGCCCTGAGGGTCTCCAGCAGGGTGGGCAAGGCCCACCTGAGCCGTGACTCCCCCAGAGACTGTGACACTGTGATTTGTGGTAGGAAACATTCGGTCTGGTCTTCATCCCCATTTTCTGCCCAGAGCTCCTAAAACCCTTGGGATTTCCTGAGCGATGAGAGCATTAGACACATTTTATGTAGCAACGCGGTGACTCTGGGTGGGCTCCTGGGCGGGGGCGGGCCTCAGAAAGGCCAAGCCATGATTAGAGGCTTGGAATTCTCAGCCCCACCCCTCATGCTCTGAGAAGAGGTAAGGACTGAAAATGGAGTTAATGATCAGCCGTGCATCCTACAGAAATCCCCAAAGTACAGGGGTCTGGGGGTCCGAGAGCTTCCAGCCTGGAGAACGACATCCACGTCGGGAGAGTGACACGCCCAACTCCACGGGGACAGAACCTCCCACACCTGGGAGCTCTCACCCTCATCTCCTGGCTGGCCCTCTGCATCCCTCACCACAGCCTTTAATAAACTGGCAGACCTGTGGTCTCTGAGTTCTGTGAGCCACTCTAGCCGATTAACTGAAGCTGAAGAGGGGCCACTGGCACCTCTGAACAACAGCCGGTGGGTCAGAAGCACCAGCGACAACCTGGGCTTTCAGCTGGCATCTGCGGTGCGTGTGCTGGGGGAGGCAGTCTTGCAGGACCGCGTCCTCGGCCTGTGGGACCAGACACTGTCTCCTGGTGGACGGTGTCAGCCTTGAGTTCAACTGCGGGGCACCCAGCTGGTGTCACAGGGATGGCTTGGTGCAGGGACACACTGGGTCGCCAGCAGTGTCAGAAATGAAGTGCTCTAAGCTCTGGCTGGTGTAGCTCAGTGGATTGAGCTCGGGCTGCAAACCAAAGTGTCGCAGGTTCGATTCCCAGTCAGGGCACATGCCTGGGTTGCAGGCCACGGCCACTAGCAACCGCACATTGATGTTTCTCTGTCTCTCTTTCTCCCTCCCTTCCCTCTCTAAAAATAAATAAATAAAATCTTTAAAAAAAAAAAAGAAATGAAGTGCTCTGCCCAAGCAGAGAAGGACACACACAGGAGGGAGACACAGCAGGAAAGAACTGTGGGGTCTGTCCCCCCACAGAAGGAAATAAACTGGGTTTTTTTTTCCCCTACAGAGCGAGATGACAAAGAAGGCAAATCAACGAGGAAGAAAAAGAGAGAGAGAAAAGGAATTATGAAGAGCAAAGAGGAGTGGAGGAGGGACCGGGGAAAAAGGGGCCGGACCTGGGAGAGAAGACAGGTTCTCCTGCGCCTTCAGGGACTCTTGCCCCGATTCAGAAGGCTGTTCCACGTGGTCACTCCGACCGGCACAAGCTGCTGTCACGCTCAACTAACACAGGCAGTCCAGCCAGGAAGCCACCGTCCCCTCACCCCTACTCTCCCAGGTCAAGGTCACAGGCAGCAGGCATAGGGCCGTGCACTGTCAGAGTTGGAAAGGACCCCAAAGAACATCCAGGGTTCCCAGTGGGGGCGCTGCTGCATTTTGGGTGGACTGCTTCTTTACTGGGGAGGACGGTCTGAGCTCTGTAGGAGGTTTGCTGTCCCTGGTACCCCGGGGCCCTAGTGGGGAGCACCCTCTTCTCTTCCCCTCCCACCGCACTGCTAACCCTTCTCCTCCAGAGGGCGCCCTGGCCCCTGCTGAGAACCCCCGTGGCCGCCCCTCAGTGAAGGAAGAGCTACAAGGGATGGAGGCCCGGAATTGTGAGGATGGACAGTGAAGTGAGTTCACAGAAGACCTTTAAAACAAGGGTCTCCACCTCCACCTCCCCGCCTCACTAAGAACCACGGGAGACAACTCGCCCGTTCTGCGCAGAAGGTGCTTACAGGCCCCTCAGGGAGCAGAGTGTGAGACAGGACTCGTGGGCGGAGAGTGGGGGACCCCGTTTCCCTCTTGAGGCCTTGTCTCAGCTGACGCCAGTGAAGCCACTGCTGAGTGTCCTCCCACTCAGCTGACTCCTTTGTCAACCCGGTGACACTGATCCTCCCTTCCAGAGGGATTAGTCAGACAAGTGCAAAAATGGAGAGGAATGCAGGGCTGGAAGTAGCTCCAGCTGCAGGGGGGGCTGGGGGGAGGAAGGGGGAGACGGAAAGCCACTAAAATTACCCACACACAGATGGGTTGGGACCCCACAGCTGAGGGGCCTCTTGCCTGTTACAGCATTTTCCACCCCCTAGGCCAAACACATTTAGAAATGACTTGGTGGCCTTATGTCATGCTGCAATAATAACTCAGGGACAGTCACCAAACCCTACTGAGTCCTGACCAGCCTACAGTAGAGTTCCCAGAGTTGGCAGAGGTATTGGGTCAGAACCAAATGGGTCACTGTCTCGTGTCCTTGCCCAAAGCAAGATCACCTGGAGGAAAGTCTGCTGGGGGAGGGCACCGGGTAGAAGCTGCTTTTCTGCAGCCCCACCTCTAGGAACCAGGGTGTCCGGGGCTCTGGTGTGTGGCCACGGCAGAATAAGGGGTGAGGCTGGCCTGGGGGAAAAGTGAGGACCGGCTTCCTCTATCGGGCCCCCAGGAGAACGAGCAGTTGGGGTCCTCCCAGAGGTACTTCAGTGGGGCCCAGCCATGGAGGCCAGGCCAGGGTCCTGCCCTCTAGCTCTACCTAAGCAACCTCATTATCTAGAAGTCCTGGCGGGACTAGGCTCATCTGCCCCTCATCTTGACCTTCCGTTATTTGTAAAGGCCGACCCCCGACCCTCATTAGCTCCCCAGCTCTGACTGATCAACGCTGGGTCTCCAAGTGTGGGCCCTGGACCAGCCCCGACGGCATCACCTGGGAACCTGTCAGGACAGCACGTTCTCAGGCCCCGCCCAGATCTGTGGAATCAGAAAAGCCGCAGGAGGCTTCAGGCAACGTTTCCACGAGCCCTGCGGGGGGGATTCTCTGCTTGCTCAACGTGGAGGACAGCGTTGTGGGGCCCTTCTCTCCACCCTCCGCCCTTTCTACATCGGACACTGACCACCCGCTCTCTCTTCCTCACTCCCGCAGGATGACTCGGCCCCCGGCACCGGCAGGGCAGTCCACCCACTCCTACCTCCTCATCCACCTCACACCCTCATCTCCCCGCTGCCTCGGCCCCGCCCCTCTCAGCTGTCCTCCGCAGGCACCTGCTTGCCCTGCTCCAGCCTCACTCTCTGACTGTTCCTTTCCAGCCCCTGTTCGGGTTCTCTTCTCCTGGCCTGCTCCGGGCCTTGCCATCCCTTCTTTCCTCCCTCAAACACTTGTCCAGGCATCATTTCAACCCTCGCATCTACGTAGATGGCTCTGGTCTCATTACCTCTGTTCCCCAGCTTCCTCGAACTCCACCCCTGCATTTCTGACAGCTTCTAGAACACTCCTCCTGGAGGCCTAAGAAGCGCCTCAAATCCCATAGTCCTAGCTCAGAGGCACTTCTTCCTCCACTTTTCTCAAACCACCGCCACCACCTCGCTTGTCCCCCTGACTGCTGTCTGCACAGCCAGTGTCTAAGATCTCACTGGCTCTACCACCCCTGGTCCCCCGAGGTCACCTCTTCTGGGTATAAACTTGACATGCCACACACCGAGAAGTCCTCATGGGCCCGAGTAACTTGCCTTCCAAGCCCACAGCTGCCACGCACGCTGTGCCTAACTCCACCAGGTAGAATGCTCCGGACCTGAGCCCGAGGGAAGAGCAGGCTTTGTGGACTGCTCGACATTTGCTGACGATTAGGAGCTCCTAAGGGAAGGCCTCGGCCCTCTCTGGGCAGAAAGGATAACAAATCAGATTAGAAGGCGCTCTCCCTGCTTCGCGGGCAATCCGATTCCTATTTCTGGGTCACTCGCGCTGCGCTACGTGACCCTCTGGGGAGGGTTTACATGTTCATAGTCCTCCGAGACAACGGCTACTTTGTTAGTGAAAGCAATGAATGGATGTCTGAATCAGAAAGGAGACCTAGGGTTATGGTCAGGGTCAAGGGTCAATGGTGATGGTCAGCATCAGGGGCAGGATTAGGGTCAGAGGCCTTGGGAGAGGGGTTTAAAGCCATCCTGCTCCCTAAACAGACACACTTCTGCTGAAACCGTCCTGGTCTCCAGCTTCCCTTGCTGTAGGACCCCCCAACCCTCCCACTTTCTCATTTCCCTCCTTTTAAATCCTGGATTCCCGCCACCTTAGCCAAGACCGTCCTGGCTGTAGATGCAGAACCCTGGGACTAGGGGTGGGACGTGGAATGGAGACAAGCAGGGACCCTTCCTTGGCACTGACAGCACTTTGTCCTGTCCTGTTCTTCCAAAGACAGAACTACACGGCCCTCCCCCGCCTCTTTCCCAGAGTCCAGAGAGCCGAGTTCCGGCCCCCGATCCATCACTGACAGCTACAGACTCAGTTCAAACAACAAACTGGTTTTGTGTTCTGGTTTCTTCACTGAAGAATGCAAATTGTGAAGCTGCCTGCTTACTCTACTGCACTGACGTAACCGTGATACCACGCGTGTGTAAAAGCAGTTCATCATTAACTAATCATTCCTATGACCCCTTCCAGCTTGCTCCTGACAACACCCTGCGATATAGGCAAGGAAAGCATTTTTATCCCTTAGTCGGATGAGGAAAAGAAGGCTCTGGAAGGGTTTGCCCAGGCCACAGGCTAACGTGCAGCAGAGCAAGGGCTCAACCTGGCCTTCAGCGCGCTGTGCCACAGGGTTCCAGCACGGTGAGAACCTCGTGGGATACCGCAAGCCACTGTTACTAATAAAAGCACTGCTTTTTCCCAGTGTAGTTATGGCCCAAATAGCCTAGGCATCCTCAGCATCTCCAATCTGTCATTTCTGCAGCGGGGTATTCTGACCTAAGAAGCAGGCGCGGAATCACCAGCCTCAGTGCTACAGCAAGGGAGAGCAGCGTCAGCCAAGGAAGAGGGTGAGCCTGTGGGTGTTTCTGATGCCGCCACCCACGGAGGCCGGCCACACTTCCTGCCAGGTACAGAGGGCATGAGGGTGTAGGAAAGTTCATCGATTCCAACAATCCCATTGTGGGGGGTGAAGAGAACTTAATCCCAGAAAGGTGACATGCTTCAGGTCACACAGCTCCTCAGTAGCTGAATTGGCTGCAGACCCAGCACCCTAATTCTAAGTCCAGGGTTCCTGCCATTCTGCCAGGATTTGGGGCTGTTCTCCATCTCACACAGTCCGGGGCCTAACCCTCCCGCTGAGTCTGTGGCTGACTGTCAGTAGAGTGAGAGTGATGGGGTGCCAGGCTTGGTGGGTCCTTTTCCAGAACAGATGTCCTAGGAATGAGGGCGGCCCTCCCAGAGATCACCGTTTGGTTCCAATGCCAAGCCCAGGACACACTTTGTCCCCAGGGCCAGGACAACCCCACAAATGTGTGTGTTGGGTTTTGGGGAAATGCTACTCACGACTTGTCTCGCCTGCCGAGCCGTCTCGGGGGGCTTGCCTGTCTCCTTCGGGGGGACAAGGATTTTCCTCGGCTTCTTACTTGGGTTGGAGATTGGGCACTTGCAGGTTTCAGGATCTGAAGGCAACACGAAGAGTTACCACACTGGTTTCTAACAGCCCCCGTTCGCGAGTCTTCCTACAGTGCAGCCCACTCAGGACCCCATGGTTGACAAGGCCCTGAGCTGGGAGACTTCCGGGAGGAGGTCAGGGGAAGGTCTGAGACACAGGTGTGCCGCTCTCGCCCTGCGCACTGGTGAGAAACACAGCTACCATGTCCCCGGGGGGCGGGGGGGAATGTGATTCCACTATGTGCCCCCCTCCCCATGGCAGCGCAAGGAGAGAGCAGCAGAGCCCAGTGCCCAGGCCTCCTGGGGCCGCACTTAAGTGTTCAGCAAGTTCCTCTCTGGGGAAGGCAAAGGCCCATCTGCACTGCCCCAGAAATCAGCTCCTTCTTCCTCTGCCTCTCCGTCCGAGTCCCCAAGCACAGAGTGGGTTCAGTGTGTCAAGAATCTCCATTCCAGGTCCCATAGAGTGGAGATGACAAATGCCCATGTGCTAAACATGACCAAGCCTGAACTTGGATAATTCCCTTCCCCTGTGGTCCTTGGTGTCCGCATAGGCTTTCTCTCAGTGACTCCACAAGCCCTAGAGGGACACGGACAAGCAGGCATCATGGCACATTGGAAGTGACATGGTAGAAGGAAGAAGGGCTTGTGAATCTAGGTAATGTAAAGCCAGCACAGTGCTTGCACCTTTGCTGGCTACTATGGCACCAGAGCAGAATATTTTGCCAAGTGGCTTTGCTCCTTATCAAGCAAAGCAGAGATATAATGTGACTCTGAAATAGGTTATAAAGCCAGGTGACCCACCCACTCATCCTGGTTTGCCCAGGACTTTCCTGGTTTTAGTACTGAAAATCTTATACCTAGCCTGGGAAACCCTTTGGTTTCAGGAAAATTGGGATGATTGGCCACTCTCTTACAAAGGCAAACCAGCCCTGGCTGGTGTGACTCAGTGGATTGAGTGCTGGCCTGTGAATGAAAGGTTCTCCGGTTCTATTCCCAGGCAGGGCACATGCCTGGTTTGTGGGCCAGGTCCCAGCAGGGGGTGCGCAAGAGGCAACCACACACTGATGTTTCTCTCCCTCTCTTTCTCCTTCCCTTCTTCTCTCTAAAAATAAGTAAAATATTTTTTTAAAAAGTCAGAACAGGACAAAAATACCTAGAGCCTTAGTATAGAATGCCTAACATTTTAGACTGATTTCAGAGAAGGAACTGTGGACCAGGACATTGCTTTAACTATAACACCTAAGTTGACTTTGGCTCTGGTTTTTGAAGTACATATGCAAAGAGAGACTTTCATTATCCATGTCAAATAGCGCAAATGACTTCTTTTTTGTTTTAATAGGGCGGCTGCCAACTAAGATAACCTCATGAAACTTTTGAGCATCCCAGAAATGTGGGGCTTGGGACATGATGGGGGTAGGGAGACGGAGACACAGACAGAGACAGACAGAGCTCTCTTGCATCACGCGCTTGCCTTCCCAGCACCTACCTTCATCCTCATGTCCCTGGCATATTTCTCCAGCTCCTTCCTTATGTCAGCCCTCAGCATCTTTGAGACATTGAGGACCAGCTGCTTCCACTCAATAGGCTGGAAGCTATGAGGTTCATGGGGGACATACAGCCCAATCTTGACCTTCTTGACTGTGTGCAGGTATTTCTTGTAGGAGTCTTCAAAGTCAAAGATAAGGTCACTCAGAGTCCGAAAGGTCAGCGGCTTGTCCATCAGCTCCGCCCTTCGGCTCATGCCCAGCGAGCCATAGCGGCCATTGCAATAGATCCCCAGCACAACATGGTGAAAGTAGTTTCCTGAGAAGTAGGTTTTAAAGCTGATGGGGAATCGCTCGATGGAAGGCTGTCCATTGGTTAAGTAGCTTAGAGCATCTGAGTCAAGGAAGAGGAAGGAGGCCTTGAAAATTTGCAGAGCTTGGACTCCCAGGAAGGGAGAGTGGCCCGTGGGTCATAGGGTCCATGCCTCTGCCTCTGATCAGGCCCGCACCCCACCTTTCCAGACGAATCCTGTTTAAAGGATTCCCTCAAAATCTCTGAGTACCTACTACGTGTGCACCAAAACCAGATTAATATGGGACAAAGAGAAAAAACTGCCATCTTCTTTAGTATTAAATAAGTACAAATTTAACAATAAGCAAGACTTCCAACCAAAACGGAGGTATATGGAGATACACTGTGCCCCCTCGCACAACCACAAGAAGGACAACAACAAATTTAAAAACAAAAAACAACTAGAACTGCCAGAGAATCAAACTGTATGGAAGTCCAACAACCAATGAGTTAAAGAAAACACACTTATCCAGACCAGTAGGAGGGACTGGGAGGACTCACAGCAAGATGGCAGCTGGTGGACCCAGCAAAAGTGGGCAGTCACACATCTACATGCGGATAAACTGGGAGGAACAACTGGGGAGCAAGACAGACCATACAACCCAGGGCTCCAGCTCTGTAAACACCTGTGGGGTTTCAGGTGGCAGTGGGAGAAACTCCCAGCCTCACAGAAGAGGTTGTTGGTGAGACCCACAGGGTCCTAGAACATACACATGACCACCCACCCAGGAATCAGCACCAGAAGGGCCCAATTTGCTTGTGGGAAGCAGGGGAAGTGACTGAAAGCTGGCAGAGAGCACCATTGGAGCAAGCACCATTGTTCCCTCTCGGACCCCTCCCCCACATATAGCATCACAACGCAGTGACATATTGCCCCACCCTGGTGAACACCTAAGGTGCCACCCCTTACTATGTTAACAGGTGCACTGAGACCAAAAAAAAGGGGCCCAAATGAAAGAACAGATCAAAGCTCCAGAAAAAAATGCAATTAAGCAATGAAGAGATAGCCAACCTATCAGATGCTGAGTTCAAAACACTGGTGATCAGGAAGCTCACAGAATTGGTCGAGTATGGTCACAAAATAAAAGAAAAAGTGAAGACTATGAAAAGTGAAATAAAGGAAAATATATAGGGAGCTAACAGTGACGGAAGGGACACCAGGACTTAAATCCATAGTTTGGACCAGAAGGAAGAAATAAACATTCAACCAGAACAGAGTGAAGAAACAAGAATTCAAAAAAAAAAAAATGAAGAGAGGCTTAGGAACCTCCAGGACAACCTTAAATGTTCCAACATTCAAATCATAGGGGGGCCAGAAGGAGAAGAGGAAGAACAAGAAGTTAAAAACTTATTTGAAAACATAATGCAGAAGAACTTCCCCAATAGGGCAAAGGAAATAGACTTCCAGGCAGTTCAGGAAGCCCAGAGAGTCCCAAAGAAGTTGGACCCAAGGAAGCACACACCAAGGCACATCATAATTACAGTACCCAAGATTAGAGATAAGGACAGAATCTTAAAAGCAGCAAAAGAAAAAGAGACAGTTACCTACACAGGAGTTTCCATAGACTATCAGCTGATTTCTCAAAAGAGAACTTACAGGCAAGAAGGGACTAGAAAGAAGTATTCAAAATCATGAAAGGCAAGGACCTATATAAAAGATTACTCTCTCCAGCAAAGCTTTCATTTAGAATGGAAGGACACATAAAGCGCTTCCCAGGTAAGGTCAAGTTAAAGAGGTTCATCATCACCAAGCCCTTATTATATGAAATATGAAAGGGACTTATCTAAGAAAAAGAAGAAGATAAAAAATATGGACAGTAAAATGGCAACAAACGCACAACTATCAACAACTGAACCTAAAAAAACATAAATAAAAGAGAACTAAGCAAAGGGCTAGAACAGGAATAGAATCACAGAAATGGAGATCACATGGATGGTTATCGAGGGAGGGGGAAGGGGAAGAATGGGGGGAAGGTGCGGGGAATAAGTAGCATAAATGGTAGGTAGAAAATAGACAGGGGGAGGTTAAGAACAGTATAGGAAATGTAGAAGCCAAAGCACCTATATGTATGACCATGGACATGAACTAAGGGGAGGGGAATGCGGGTAGGAGGGGGTAAGTAAGCGAAGGGGAATAAAGGGGGAATGAGACAACTATAATAGCATAATCAATAAAATATAGTAAAAAACAATAACAAGATACTTTTCCTGCCTCGATTTTCTACAGGGGATGACATGCTTTTAACGGGGTTTTTATGCAGCCCTGACTAGTATGGCTCAGTTAGTTGGGCGTCATCCCGCAAAGGTCACCAGTTCAATTCCTGGTCAGGGCACATGCCTGGGTTGCAGGTTCTGTCCCCGGTTAGGAAGCATTTGAGAGGCAACCGATCAATGTTTCTTTCTCACATCAATTTCTCTCTCTCTCTCTTTTTCTTTCCTTTCCCTTCTCTCTAAAAATAAATAAATAATCTTTTTTAAAAAATAAAGATTTTTTAATTCAATTGGAATGATGCTCTCAGACGTTAACTCTGGCTGGCGTACATGGGGCAGACCAGGAACTGAAGGCCCCTGCAACGTTCACGGGAGAAATGACAGCCAGAATCAAGGCAGAAGCAGGGTGCTAATCCAGGTGTCCTCAAAAGCAAGGGGCCGATAGAACTGAGCCCATGGGCCTGAGGTCAGCCTTGTCCTCTGCCCTGCATTTAATCATAGAGCACTCCTGTCTATAAAATGCTGTCTCTTCACTTCATCATGGTCACCAACTGGCAGTCAGGAATGAAACCACATCCTTCTGAGTCCTCTTACATAAATTCTTTCTTGCTTTCTGGGGCGAGTTCTCTGGGGCTGGCATAAGGGCATTCCTTAGCTGTTTAGGTCAGTGTAACAAACACTTACTGAGTCAGTACATCCTGGCCAAACAGCCTGCTGGGCAGGGCTGTGGGGCCCTTCTCTGCATGTCTGGTGGGAAGAGACTCAAAATGGACACAGTAGGGTCAGAAGAGTAATTCCTCAAAAAAATTAGACAGACTTACCATATGATCCAGCAATTCCACTTCTGGGTCCATATGCAACAGAATTAAATGCAGGGGCTAGAACAGACATCTGCACACCCGCGTTCGCAGCCGCATTACCCACAGCAGCCCATAGGTGGGAACAACGCAAGCGTCCATGGACGGATGAATGGATCACACCCGGGCATGTACATACAGTGGAATATCGTCCAGCCTTTATGAAGCAGATAGTTCTGACACATGCTATGTCATGAATAAATCTTGAGAACATCACGCTAAGTGAAATGAGCCCGTCACAAAAGGCCAAACTCTATGTAATTCCACTTTGTGAGGCATCTGGAGTAGTCAAACCCACACAACAGAGACAGAAAGTAGAATGATGGTTGCCAAAGGCTGGGGGTGTGTGTGTGTGTGGGGTGGTCAGTGTTTAATGAGTGTGCCGTTTGGGCTGGGGAGGAGGGGGAGGTCCTGGAGATGGATGGTGGTGATGGTGGCACAGAAATGCGAATGTTCTCGGTGCCACTCAACTGTCCCCTTTTGTTATGCTGTACTCCTTAAACTTCCACAGTCCTACCCTGGCCGGTGCAGCTCAGTTGGTTGTCCCAGCAACTGAAAGGTCATGGGTTTGACCTCCAGTCAGGGCCCCTGGCTGGGTTGTGGGTTCGGTTCCCAGACAGGGCACATTTGGGAGGTAAGCAATCAAGGTTTCTCTCTTGCATGGATGTTTCTCACTTTCTGTCTCTCCCTCCCTCTTCTCTCTAAAATCAATAAGTATGTCCCCAGGTGAGGTTAAAAGCAAACAAATTTGCACAGTCCTGTATGCCAATTATATCTCAATACAACAACAAAAAAAACACCTAAAATGTGATGTTTGCTGTAAGAGACAAGCCAGCAATCTTAGGGAGAGCAGAGCAGAGGCCCCCAAATTAGTCTTATGGGTCAAGCAGAGTCAGCCACGTGGAGAAGTGGGGATTGGACAGGAGAGACCACCAGGGTCGCCTGTCACACATCACTCATCTCTAGGATGTGTTCCATCATTATGGCCCTTAGTAAAGCCTTGGATCTTGGAACAACTGGGACCAAGAGGGAGCGGACAAGGAAGTGTGGCTGAGGGTGGGAATTCTCTTCTGGGAAGAGAAAAGGGCAGAGGCCCAAGACCCTGGACCATGTGCCCAGATCCACCCTGCTGGGGATGTGCCTGACGTGCCTCTACTAATGAACCTGTTGCTTCAATAAACCATAGTGCTTTAGTATCATAATTAAGCCCCACCGGGGTCAGCAAGGGCCCCCAAGGAGCTGCCATTCCTCAAAAACTAATTTGGAACCCGAGGTCTGCCGCTCCAGCAAGTGTGTGAAAGTGTGCACGTACACACAAGCCAGATGAAGACAGTGGCTCTTTGTGAATGAATCCTGGACTCTGTGCTAACGACACAGGAGAAAAGAAGGGAAGACACAGGCTTCCAAGAAGCAGCCACAGGTTTCCCAGAGCGAGTGGGCAAGGGCCTGGGCGCTGGGGAGGCACAGACAGGTGACCCTGGTCAGGACCTTCCCTGTGCCCGACAGCAGAGCAGGCCACAGGGACGCTGACACAGAGCAAAGAGCAAAGATGAAGATGCTGTAACTTTTAGAATCTGGGTCTGCGTTTCTTGTCTGTGTCCAAGAGTCAAATTTCCCTGAGTTGGGCAGTGTGAGCCCAGTTTCTGCACCCTCCCCACCCTCTTCTGAAATGTCACACCGGGAAGGACAAAGGAAAACCAGGAGCACACTGCCCTTGGATTTGGACGGGCCCAGAAGCTGGTCACAGGCCTATCCCCACAATCCTAAAAGTCTATAGGTAATTCCTGTAACTTCAAGTAAGGCTGGAATTTCTGAACTGGCACAGGGACAAGACTATTGTGGACATGAGTGCTGCGAAGCAAGTGGCCTCTGTCCAGGTGCGCTGAAACATCCATCAGCAGACGTCTGAAGTGACTGGTCCACCCAGTGAGGGGCCTGCGCTTGCGATCTCCCCTCTGATCTCCCCTCTGATCTCCACCAGCAAATCCCCAACAATTGTTCACCCCCCATTAAACTTGCAGGAGGCTCTGCCCAACAGCTGTGCTGAGCCCTGAGCCATCTGCTGCCCCCACCCGTCGTGGTCCTGCCCTCCCTCTGGGCTCCCAGGGCTTGCGTTCCATCCCAGTGAGGAGCAGGGAGGAGGTCCGGCTGGAGGGCTGGGGAGGGGCTTCTGTAAGGCTCAAGTTTCCATTTTTGAAATGTCAGCCTGGGCACCTGTGGACTATCTCGTTTCAGGTGGGGCCTGCCATTGCACCACAGACTGCAGCGGGGGGACATTCCCCTTCCCGTAGAAACGTCCAGGGGGCCAGACAGCAGCCTAGACCTGCCCCAGTGTCCCACCCACCCTTCCACTGATTTCTGTGGCTCCTTTCCTGGTTTTCCTTCTACCTCTGGATCTGTCCTCCTTAGTGTCATTTATGGGCTGTCTGGGTCAATTAGACCAAAAACAGTGAGATTTCTTCCTTGATCCCTTTCTTCCTTGATCCCTTCTGGCTCCATGAACAGCATCTGGAGCCCCCTAAACACACAGCTCCCAAGCTTCTATTTCCAGCATAGATCCCCTCCCGAGTTCTGGACTCCGAATACCCCGCCTGACATCCCACAGGCACCTCAAGTTCAGCACGCCCAAACTTGAACTCCAATCCCTATCAGTCTAATCTTCTACTTTAAGTCCTTCCCTTGGGCTGTGGCAGTATTATCCAATCATCTGGTTTTCCAGGCTGGAAAGCGGAGTCATGCCTCTTTACCCTGTCTCCTTGCAGCTCCTCACAGCACCCGTGGTGCTGATGACACTCCCAGCGCCTGCCCTCGCCTTCACTGCTGCCGGCTTAGTTCACACCGGTGCCCAAGTGTCTTCTCACCTTTCTGTCATCCTCGTCCCTCCAGCCTGTCCTGCACAGACTGTCACTGACCCCTTCCTCATAGGCCTCCACACCCCGGTGGTCTCCGAGACCTGTCAATTCTACCTCCTTCCTAGCTCTTGAAACTGCCCCTCAAATCCGTCCCCATTGCAGGGACCTCGGTGCAAGCCTCACCACCTCCCTTATGGAACAGCTCCTGCCTGGCTCTGCAGACCCAGCCCCGCCTTCTCGGGTCTGCCCTCCAGTCTGCCCGAAGAATGACCTCACTGAGGTGCGCATCTGGTCATGGCACATCTCTGCTCCAGAGTTTTCGACTGGGCTGCCCACGGTCTTTCTGGAAAAGGTCACACTTCTCAGCACAGCACCCAAGGGACTAACTGGCCTTACCTGGGCCACCTTTCAAGCCCATGCCTTGCCATGTTCCCTTGGTCACAGTCCCTTCTAGCCATCACCCCCGAAGGGCCGGGAGCCCCTTTGCTCTTCCATCAGATTATGTTCCCGCCATTACCACTAACACATCAGTGCCATCACGGTGTTCTGGGCTGCATTCGGCCTGGAAGCCAGGAGTGTGGTGGAAAGTGGAACAGGAAGTGTGGGAGAGACCAGACCTTTGTCTCAGCTGTATGTTCTGTGGAGCCAGGACGCTACACCAGTACATGGTCTCCTCCGCAGTCCACTCGTAGACTCTTCCCCGGAGATGGGATTGGGGGGCCCACTTCCTCTTGATGCCTTTCCTATTGCAATGCCGAATGAATGCACAAACAAAACAAAACACAAAATAATGATACACCCTGGCCAAGGAGCTCAGTTGGTTAGGGGATTATTTAGATACACCAAGGTTGTGGGTTCAATTCCCTGACTGGGCACATACACGAATCAACCAATGAAAGCCTAATAAGTGGAACAACAAATTGATATCTCTCTTTCTCAAAAGTCAATTTAAAAAATGATACACACTCTCTCTTCCTCTTCCTAAAAATCAATAGTAATTAAAAAACCCCAATAATACACACTCTTTCTCTAGTCCCTCCAAGTGAAAATTCTCCTTGCAACTAGCAAGCCTGGCCTGAGAGCTGGCCTGGATGCAGGCGTCAGCCAGCAGGTCACACTGATTGGGACCCAAGGAGCCAAGTTCTGACTTAGTCCAACTCCAGATGGCGGAAGTTAAAGAGAAACATCAGGGAGCTTGGTAGTGTCCTCCAAGGAGACAACAGCCATCGTCTCTGTGGAACTAGGACGTTAAAGGCACAGCCAGTGCTCAGATGGGGGCGTGAGGCCACCATCTACAGAGTCAAATGAAGCAAGTGCGACTTAAAGGATACATGCCCAGGATGACAGCTTCAAGGCATTTAATAGGCAAGGACTCTCGAGTCATTTCTTTCGCTGTTTCCATTAACCTGCAAGACAGAGCACAGCAAAAGATCCCAGGACTTATTTCATGGTACAATTGGTCTGTCAGTCAATCCATCAGCATGCCCGCCTCCACCCTAGGCACCATGCAGGAATGCAGAGGGAAAGGGGAGAGCTCGCTTTGCAGGAGGGTGCCAGAGCACATCCCACTCAGGGGAAATAAAATCCTAAATTCTGTACTCTTCCTTCCCAGAGCTAGTTCCCGGGTGTCAATGCCCATACTCCATGGCAGGCTCCCACTGCCACAGGACAGGGGGCAATGCATGGAGCAGGTACAGGAGACCGCAGGAAGCAATCTCATAGGCCTCCCCCTCCCACTCCCCCTGAATGAGTTAAGTCCCCACCCCTGAGCTTAGCTGTCAGAGAGGCCCAGACCCCAGCCCCACCTCCAACATGGGCCTGGGGCACCCCCACCTCCACCCCTTAGGGACCAGAATACTGAGCACTGGGATACAGGGATAGAGGGTGGGAGAGGGGGTCAGCCGCTCTCGGGGAGGAAGGAGGTCACTGGCCCACAGGTCACGCACAACTTACCCACTCAGTGGTCTCATTTTCCTAATTTCAAAGAACTGGGTCCCTGTATGATTGTATCTGTGTGAAGCACGTAAAGGGAAAGCGACTGAAAACTCCAGCGGTCCCAGAAATCCAGCAGAGGAAGCTGTGCATTGATTTCCCAAGGGGAGGAGGAAGTGAGGGCTTTCCAGAAGGAGGCCAGTGGCCAGAAGGTGGTCCCATCCTCTAACTCCTCACTGTTCTGCCTGGAAATCTGGTTCTAACTTGGGCTCCAAAGCATCTTGGACTTTAGAATAGCTGCTTTCAATCTGCTCTATATTCTGGTTAGTTGAGTACTTGTCTCAATTGATCTACTAGACTACAAGCTTTTTGAGTTGGGACTGTTTATTTATCATCTTTATATCAACCATTAAGCCTGGCACAAACCCAATATACCCCAATTAGCATATATTATTAAATGAATGAGGAATAAGGGGATGGGTGGGTGGAAGGGTAGATGGTTGAATGATGGATTAATGGATGGACAGATAGATGGGTGAATGGGTGGGTGGGTGGATGGATAAAAGAAAGGATGAATGCAATTGATGAATGGAAGGGCGGATGGACAGTTGGAAAGCTGGATGGCTGGCTGGAGAGACAGAAGGGGCAGGCGGATAGGAGGATGGATGGATGGATGGATGGATAGATGGAAGGAAGGAATAGACGGAATGGAAGGGTAACAGAGAGAAGTAGATGGGTGGCAGTAGCATCTCTCAATAGCGCAGACTGCAGCAGAACTTACTATGGAAACACCACTTTTATTTCATGCTCAAACTGACCCTTGACATGGATTACTAAATGTGATGAGATGATGACATTATCCACAACCTGGGCTTCAGCTGGCAGCCCAGGAGGTCTCAAGGGCTGGAGAGCCTGCAGCACCTGATTCTGAAAGAGACCCGAGGTTCCCTAACGCCATGCTCCCTGAGACTGGATCTGGGGTTTTCTAAGCCTAAGGAAACATTGCTTTGTGAGTTTCCCTACCCTGCCTCAAACAAAATCCTACAGAAAGAATGCACATTGGGAAGCTGCTAATGAAGCATGGACCTATGACCTTGTGAAGCCGGTGGGGTGGGTGTACGAGGTAGGACGTGTGCCCCTGCTGTGGTGGAGACAGCTGTAGAGGGTGGTACTGGACACCTGAGGCACTGCACACCCTTCTGAGAAGGGCCAGGAGTCCTCCCCCGGCCCAGGTGTGCCTGGCCGCTCAGACATGAGCACACGTGCCAACCGCCTGTGGAGTTCACTAGAACGGCTCCACCTCTGGAACCTGACGTCGGGCTATGGTTTTAAGCCTCGATGCCACTCAGAGCCACCTCATCTGGGACTGTTGAATTGGAAGTTCCGGGGCTGGGGCCAGGGGCTGATTTGAACCGGCTCCCAGTCTGGAAATTACTGGCACGGCCACAAGAACAACCCATAACAATACAGGCCTGCCTAGCTTTAAAAAATATAATGTACGAAGGCTAAGAGCTAAAAGAAAAAAATCTATTCTCAGTGTGAGGTGATTTGTTTTTTACTTTCCCAAAGGTTTCATTCAGTGAGATTCTGGTACGTTAAAAGGAGAATTTGGCCCTGGCCGGGCGGCTCCGCTGGGTGGAGCGTCACCCTGTACACACCAAAAGGCTTCAGGCTCCACCCCCGGTCAGGGTGTGTGCAGAAGGCAACCAACTGATGTTCCTCTCTCCCATCGACATTTTTCTTTCTCTGTCTCTGTCTCTGTCTCTGTCTCTCTAAAATCAATGAGCATGTCCTCAGGTGAGGATTTAAAAAATAAAGAAATAAAATTTTACAAAAATGTACAGTAGAATTCAACTGGCAAAAATGCAACGTATATGGCCCACTTTCCCTGTTTGTATATCTAACTTATACATCTAATGCATAAAGTGAGACAAACCTGTAATAAAATAATGAAAAATTACCCGGCCGTCTTTTCTCAGTTCCTAACAGTTGTCAGCTCCTGCCAGTGAGCTGGGGAGGGAAGCTTCCTGTAAACACAGCCGTCAGAGTGACAGGCTCACTGGCCCAGCCCACCCTCAGCGGAGCTCAGGGGACACCTCTCTTTCCAGGACCCAATGCAGGATTGGCGCTGCTGTTGCCCAAGGCTCTGAGGCTGTCAGAACGGAAGGCAGGATTTGTCCTTCCATATTGCCACCGCCTGCTGAGCACATCTACCCCAGTCAGGGCTGGCCCCAAGAGGTCCCCCTACTCTAGCGCCTGCCATGCAGTTCGCTGCTTGGGGCAAAGCGGGAGGACACCCCGAGGCACTAAGTAAAAGCCTGGTCAGAAGGGAAACCAGAGGCCACATTCTGCTTTCTTTGTGTGGAGGCTCCAGCGGCCGGGGGACAAGGGCGCACAGGCCAGCAGCCCGCGGTGCTTCCTTTCTTCAGCCCTCTCTGTGGTCAGCGATCTGGGTCAGCGACCGTCAGAGTGCATCAGAGAAAATTAACAAAGCCACTCCTTCAGGGCGGACGTGCAAAACTCGGCTGAGAACGTGCTGCAGGGCTGAGCCGAAAAGGCAAATTTGCCCCAGTTGGTGCATCGGCCACCGGGCTCATTCTTTCATCTCTGGTCAAAAGGTCCTTGTGCACGTCCCTTTTAATTTCTGTCACCTCCTGCAACCTTCTGTGATGAGTCGGCCACGTCCAGGAAGCCTCGGTTTGGGGGTCCAGGTCTACCCTGGCAGGAGTTTATGCCTCCGGACCACATGGAGCTCCCCATGGAGGGTCCCGGTTTGGGGATCAGCACAACACCAGAGAGCCTTCTGAGGGCTGGCGCTGTCCGCCCAACCCCTCGAGGCCGGTGCCACCCGCTCCCTCTAAAATCGCTTCAGCAGTCTCCTGGGAAGACGCTGTGCAGGGGAGTTCATGATAGGTAAAGTGGGGACTGGGGGCTAATCAAGTAATCTGCCCACCCAAAAGAGCAGAACTGGTGTTATTCCCATCTGGTTGTGTCTGTCCCTTCAGGGAAGTCACAAAAATCCACAGGAGAGCTCCTTGCCTATAGCACAGAGAGGAGGGGCCTCTCCCAGGGCACGTGGGCATGAGTCAGTGCCCCCATGCAATCCTTTCTGCTAAGTTCTAGGTCTTTAGGGAGGAAGGACAGAGGTCAGCAGAAGCTTGACCTTCAGGACAATGTGCTGGGGGTCTGCAGGGAGTCTGAGGCTGGCTTTGCTCTGAGCTGCCACTGACTTGCTTGGACAAATGGCCTGACCCTCTCGCACACACCTGCCAGGCCAGCCCGCATCTGACTCCTATCCCGGATAAAACACCAGAGCAGCCAGCCAGCGCACCATCCGCCCCTCCCCTTTGTTCTGACAAGGCTGCTCCTGCAGGCCCTCGGAACTGACCTAATCCCGTCTGCAAACAACCGGAGGACACCGAGGAGAGAAAAACCACAGTCTGGCTGGCCTGAGCCCAGCCCGGACCCGCAGGGCTCCTCAGCTCTTCTCAAGCTCAAGTGAGCAGAGAGGGCCCCCACCCCGGGGCCCCACGCGTTCATGCAGAACGGAGCAAGGCCACCAGCCTGGGCCCCCCAGGGAGCCACAGGCAGTGCCGGGTGGGCTTCAGTGGACTGTGAGCAGTCAGAATGAAGGCAAAAAGTGAGAGGAAAGAAAAGAAACAGGAGACTAGGAGGGAAAAGGGAGAAATAAAAGCTAGAGAGGAAGGGAGGAGAAGGGAAAGATGACAGAGTAGGAGAAGGTGGAGGAGGAGGAGGAGGAGGAGAGGGTGGAAGGCAGAGGGGCCGGGGTGGCCACCACCGCCTCGCTGCCTCCTTGCCATCCCAGCCCACAGGGGGCTTCAAAGGGAGGAGGGGCTGATCAATTACATCCGGTTATCACTCCTGGACTCTCACATAGGGGCACCCCTCCATGCCCGGCCTCACCAACCTTAGAGAGCATTTGCTGACCGGCTGGGGACAGACATGCCACCAAGTTCGCGATCACCTCGCCCACTCCCTGGCTGAGTCTGCCCAGACCCTGGCTGGAAGGATACTGTAGCGTCTTCATGTAGTTCTGGATTGCCTGCAGCCAGTCTGGGATCGTCATCGACAGCCTGTAGTTTGGAACCTGGGGTATGGAAGGCTGCGGAGAAGTAGAGAGAGATCTTTTTATCAGGAGACGCTCTAGGGCACAGTGCTTGGGGGCAGGCACGGGGGTAGGGTGGGGGAGCACTGGAAAGCTGCTCCTGGGAGCAGATAGCCACCTGGGGTGGTCACCTGTTCAGGTGGTACCTCCTGGACAAGAGTTGCCCACACCAGTCGGTCGCTTGCTGAAGTCCTCCCTCTCTGCGCCATCTCTACACACACTCCACCCCGGGTCACCTTGGCTCCCTGTGGCCCTCTGTGTGTTGTGTGAACCCAGCCAGCATCCCCAAGGAGCCTGAGCCCCTCACTGAGGCCAAGGACCATGTCCTCTAGTGTCGCCCACCAAGCCTGGCCCAAATGTTCACAGCGGCGCTCCATTAACCTCACATTGTGCTGCATGCAACACCTTTGGCTGCATGGTCGGTGCAACCCATTCTGCGTGCACCACTCCGGGGCACCCCTGAACACACCATGAACGGTGCCCTGAGGAAACCAACAGGGCCCCACGGCCACCCTTTCTCCTCAACACCACCCCTGTGACGCCCACTGCCTCCTCTGCGCCCAAATGGACCAGGACAGACTCCCCTCTGGCCTTGACTCTTCCCAGGTCAGTGCAGCTCCTCAGACTCTTGAGCCCTCCTCTTGCCCTTTTCCCCTCACGCTGCTCTGTACCCTCTTCAGTTCTAGTCTGCCTCCCGGTCAACACACACCGAGTGTCCACCAGCCCTGCAGGGAAAAGGGCAACGGCAGGCAAGGACTAGAGAGGGGGTGCAAGCGCTTCTTCTCGGGAACTGAGAGCCAAGACACCCTCAGCTCTGAGCAGGCCTGGCAACGAGGCTGTAGGTCAGAACAGGCTTCCAATCCAGTCACTGCTGGAAAGCAAGGGGCGGTTTTTGCTTTATCGCCCCTGTATGTTTCTACCTCTCTTAACCTCGGCCTCTCTGGTGGGGTGGAGCCACTGGGGACAAAGACAGCACAGCAATGTATTGTCAGGAAGAAGAGGGGGGGCCCCTCCAGGTGAAAGCCCTTAGGGTGGGCAGAAGGGACCTCTGGACAGCTTAGTTCCATCCCAGGAGAAAACAGGGAAAGGGAGGCCCTGGGGATTTCGGCCTCAGCTGATAGACAGTGAAGCTGCTGCACTGACCCGGGGACGGTGCTGGGGGCCTGGCTGGGCCCAGCACTCTCCCTGGCTCCGAGGTTCGAGGTTCAGGTTCAGGCCCACAGTGAAGCCGGAGGGGCGCTGGCCCTGGGCCTGAGGCTGGTGCAGGGAGCGGGAGGTGGGGTAACAGTGCTCATATTTCTACAGCCTGGGCTGCATTTATTTAAAATGCTACTTCACACTCTTTTCCTCCCAGCGCCTCTGTTCTCTCTTGGCTTTGAGACTTCCTACTGCACAGCCACTGCCCCTTCAGCAGCAAGGAAACAAGTCATGCTTCCCACTTCACAGCCAAGGTGCTGTGTGCGTGTGTGAATGTAAGAGTGTGTGTAAGTGTGTGCACACACACACAGCTGCTCTGCGAGCCACACTTCGATGACAACATAGCAACTCAGATCACATTCTTGTCTTGGAGCGTCATTTTGGGGAGCAAATGTTCCAATTTGCTCACATGCGCCCCCCGCCATAGAATCAAAAGATGAAGAAGTGTGTCTTCGTGTTTCTGCCCAACAAACACCAGGAGGTGTCCAGCCTGTCCTTGTTTTTGTTTTTGTTTTTTTCTCAGTACCATCCACTGATCTACCCAAACCGGGAATCCTGGGTCTGAACGTGCTAGAAATTTCACAGAGAAGTGGAGAATGGGAGACACACACAAACATCCCTTTAGCACCCGTGGTGTCCCCAGCTCTAGAGCAGGTCCGAGTGGGAGAGAGGGCACAGAGGGAGGGAGAGGGGAAGAATGAGACAGTCTATTAAGTCACGAGCCTGTTTCTACACAGAAAAGTGCTGATGGTGCCTATTCAATAGAAAGGCTGGTCAGGATGAGGAAATGCCCCAGAGAATCACAGGCCACCTAAGGGATCCCCAAGGGGCATCTGTCGGCCACAGCCCTGAGGTCACCAGAGTGACTGTGTTCAGAGCCGTGGGGGCCAACCACCAAATTATTTCGACTCCAGCAAGCCCCACAGAGCCCACAAGAGCCAGATGATGGGGTGGAAGTCTGGCGGCAGCTGGTCCTAAGAATAGCAGCTCAATGGCGCCCAAGGGCTTTTAAAAACAGCTGCCTGGTTACCTCAGCCCCTGCTGAGTGCGAGTGGCCACATTCCCCAAACCCCAGCTGGGGAGCAGAGCTGTGGTGGGGAGCGGGCCGAGGCGCTGAGGGGATGATGTCATCTGGCTCCAGCTCCCCCTGGCCTGTGGGAGAGCTGACTGGCGCTCAGGCTGGGACCCAGCTCCCAGGCAGCCCCTCCGGCTGCCATGACTCCCACAGGGCAGTGGACAATTAACCAGGGGGGCTCCTTCAGGGGTGATTATACATCCAACACAACAAGGGCCAAGTCCCTGCTCTGTCACCTGCTGGCTGCAGACCCTGGTTGAGCTGCCTGACTTCTCTAAGCTGCCATTTCCTTCCTGAGAAAAGAGGAGACTGTCACCTACTTCAAACCTCCTGGGCTGGTTAGGAGGATCATATGACCTGACGTATAAAGCAGGCAACCAGAGGCTTGGCCTGCCGTGCTGTTTGAGTGTTAGCTGTGTGATTATTCCTCTGCACGTGTCTTCAGGGGTCTAGAATGGGGGGGCCTGATGTGGTTTCACTTTTCAGGAGCTGCAAAACAGATTCAGCACAGGCTGAGCCCCTGGACACTCGGGAGCGTCACTAAGATGCTTTCTCACCCTAATAAAAGAAGATGAAACCAGCCACTTCCCCCTGGGACCATGAGTGAATCTCCTTAACTCATGAAGAGTTCACACAAAGGGTAAGAAATCTTTTTAGGCCTCAAAGAAAAAAAAATGGCCCCAAAGGGTAGAAGCAACCCAAGGGCCCATCGACAGCTGAATGAATAAACAAAACGGGGCGTATACACACATGGGATATCGTTCAGACACAAGGAGGAAGGACATGTGGACACATGCTGTAACTTGGATGAACCTCGAAGACCTTATGCTAAGTGAAATAAGCCAGCCACAAAGGACAAATAATTGTATAATTCCTCTTCTGTGAGGTTTGTAGAGTTGTCAAATTCATAGAGAAAGAAAGTAGCCCTGGCTGGTGTGGCTCAGTGGATTCAGCGCAGACTTGTGAACCTAACAGTTGCTGGTTCAATTCCCAGTCAAGGCACATGCCTGGGTTTCCAGCCAGGTCTCCTGTAGGGGGCGCACAAGAGGCAACCACACATTGATGTTTCTTTCCCTCTCTTTCTCCTTCCTTTCCCCTCTGTCTAGAAATAAATAAATAAATAAAATAAACTTTTTTAAAAAGTAGAAGAATGGTTGCCAGGGACTGGGGGTGGGAGGGAGGAGGGGAGTCACTGTTTACGGGGAGATGAGCTTCAGTTGGAGAAAAAGAAAAGGTTTTGGAGATGGAAGGTGGTGATACTGTACAATAATGCACAGAACTGAACACTTAAAAATGGTTAAAATGGTAAGTTATGTTATTATTTTACCACAATTTTTTAAATGGCCATGAAAAGACAATTTACAAAAATAAGTGCACATGGTGGATAAATATTTTTTTAAAAGTTCTAGCTCACCAATAATTTAAGAAACACAAATTAAGGCCACGGCTAAATGCCATCTTTCGCCTCCGCGTCTGCAGAGACGTCCTGAAATGCGCACACTCAAAGCCGGCGAGCGTGCTCTCACGCAGCAGCCTGGGAGCGGAAACCGGTACGCCCCTTTTGTCCTCCCTCTGTCGGGGGGCCTGAGGCCCATCTCAGGTCATTTTCCAGCCTTATTTCACCTGCAATGCCAGCCTAGATCTTCCACGGCCCCTCCTCTTGAGGTCCCCACCTCCTGCCACCTGCATCCAGCCCCCTCCCTCGAGTCACACGGACAGCCCACCTTACGAAGGTGGCATCTAGGGGGCACAGATCAAAAGGACCCTGTCCACACTCTGCCTGTGGTCGGGGGTGGGGGTGTGGGAGCAGGAAGTGGAGTGGACAGGAAAATGGTTGTTCAAGAAAAATAATGAAACAAACCGCAGGCAAGGCTTGTGTGGGCGGACTCTCTTTCACTCCATTCTCGCCAAACACAGTGACCTACCAGCAGAATGGAAGGGGAAGGGATGGGGTAGGACACAAGTGTGTGTCGTCACCATGGCGTCACCATGTGGGAGAGAGGGGGGAGCCAGAAAAGGAGTCGGGGAGGCAGCAAGGCCCCCCCAGGCACCAGGAATCTTTAACAAGAAACAACAAGGAGAAAGTGAAAGAAACCTTTTGCTGTCCATGTTCTGAAAAGTACACTTGGCAGGCACCAGGCAGAAGAACCTCCTGGAGGACAGCAAGAATATCACTCATAAGCCTAGGATGCACCCCCACCCCTGCATCAGGGGCAGCCAGGAATCTGTTGATGGTAGCCTGCTACAGAGGCCCGGGGTCACGACCTTGGGCTGAGCAGGAAAGACACATGGGTGGTGGTTCTGAATGCAGAACAAGGGAGGGAGGGAGCTGCCCGTGTTAGCCAGCAGGGGGCAGGAGTGGAGCCCCGGTTGCAGCAAAGCCGCACCACCCTGCAAGCACTCAGTTCTGCACTCAGGCAATGCTGGGTCCTCCAAATGTGAATTACTTCCCAACTGGGGATCAGTGTGAGAAAGAGGCACAAGAACGTGGCGCCTGCAAGAAACAGCTTAGCTGTTTTTTGTTTTTTTTTCTGGGCCAGCCACCTCTCCATCCCTGGCTTCCATTCTCTACCACCCTCCAACTGACTTGAGCTGCTTTCTTGCACCATCCCTCAAACGTCGAGGCCTTCACCTACTCAGCTGTTAACTTCAGACCCAGTAACCACCAGAGAAGACTTCGGGAGAAAAGTTAGGAGAATCACAGAGCAGGGGAGTACTCCCCGCCCACTAGCCTTTCCCCACTCCCAGGACGGGGCACCTGGACCTTCGGGCAGAACTCACCATGGCTGCCAACAGAATGTCCCGCAGTCAAAGGAAGTGTCATTCAGTCCCCCTCTCTCAGGCCTCTGACCCCTTCCCTCCACCCACTTCCAGGACAAATTCGATTGCCACATAACTTTACCTCCCTGAAACTCTCCAGCCCTTCCACCACTACCCCCTCTTCTCTACAAATTCCCGAGTAAAACATGGATTTGGTTAAAGGAGCAAAGGACTTGGCCCCAGAGGGAAAAGTCTGCCAAGCTAAGTGCAGGAAGAGCCCTTGAATCGGAGAGGAGTGGCCCCTAGTAACAAGAGCTTTTGATGCTGTCCCCATCCCAGAGCCTGTGCAGGAGTCAGGGTCTGGGGAATACTGAGTCTGGGGAAGGGTGATGGGGTGGGGGATGCCGTGATGGGGCTGGGGATGGAGAACCAACCATGATAACACAATGTAAGGGAGAGAAATGTTAAGTTCTTCACTCAGGTTCAAAAAGCCAATGCCCACATTCGGGCTGGGGTTGTCCTGGCCTGGCAGGAATTCACACGTGACCTTTGGGTTACTACAGAAGGACAACGTGGCCACACTATAAAAAAAGGAACCACTCTTTTGTGAGAACACAGCATTCGGCCACAGCCCTGGAGCTATCAAGCACAAGTCTCAGGAAGAAGTGATCTATGCGGCAAGCTGCTCAGACAGCATTTAGAATATTGCGTTTCATATGTGCTTATTTTAGGGGAATGACTGGTGATGACAAACTAGCAATTTCCTAGAAAGAGGATGAGGACAGTGAGTTGATTGGGGACTCTGACACATAAGGTGGAAGCAGCTACCCTCGGACAAAGAAGACTAAAGGAAGATACAGACTGCTAGACTGTCCCAGTTCTGAGGTCTCGTGACTCAGTGTACCTCCAGAGTCACACAGACACATCTAGTGTCACACAGGTCAGCACTGGAGACCTGGAGACTCATGGGTCATAACATCATGGGATTTGAGAGTTGGAAGGAAATTTACATGAAGTCAGGTCTACTCCCATTTTATAGACGAGAAGACTGAGATCAGAGATTTTAAGTGAGCGACCTAGGCCACAGAGCCAGAAGTAGCATGACCAGGCCTGGAATTCAGTCCCTTCCTTACTCCAGCAGCCCCTTCTAGTGACATTCCCGGGACCTGTGAGTAGCAAAGGAAGTCAACGTGTGCCACCCTGTCTGAAAGCCACACAAGAATCACTGGTGATAGGTGGCTGAGGGGAGAGGGGGAGGGCTTCCGTTGGAGGCCCAGGAAAAGAGCTGCCCACCAATCAAAGGTGGCCAGGCCTGGGACCAGCTGCCCTGTGAGGCAATGAGCCCCGCCCCTCCCCATTCCCCGGAGGTCTTCGGAACAAGGAAGGGAGACTGATCTCCACCAATACTAACATTCCCGGGTTCCCACAGAGAGCAGGGGTCCCCGCACACAAGACCAGAAGAAGGATAAAGTCACGATGAGAAGCAGGGTCACCGCTGAGGGTGCTGAATTAGAAAAGCAGTCTGGGGCAGCAGGAACAGGACTCTGTTCCCTGTGGCCACTTCTCTTCCAGGTTTAAGGGCTCCCAGCTCCTCCTTACGTAAAGAAAGACTCAAGTAAGGACAAATTCTGAAGTCAGAACCACACAACCAGATCCAGTGTGGTTCTCATGCTCAAGGAGTAAATACGGCCGGCACTAAAGCAGGCTGGACTCTTGCTGGACACAGGGAAGAGCCCTGGGCCAGCAGGGTAATACAACACCGAGACCGACGGCAGCAGGAGGCTCCCGGGCTCTGTCACTTCCCCCACGGGCACGTACAGCGTTCTGGCCTGCGGGGCTCAGATGCTCAGGTCACCAGTTGCTCCAGGTTGGGGACTGGACCAGATGGCCTTCCAGGTCTCAGGTCTGGCATTCCTAGACCTGCCCAGGAATCTTCTCAGCCACTGCAGTGTCCCCAGGGTGCAGGGGAAACCATCTGCCACGCTACAGCCCCCAAGGCTCTCAGCATTCCTCTCCCCCGCCCTCCGCTTGCATTTTGATGTTTCATGCAGTGACCACCGCACATCTCCCTTCCTCCGTCTTGCTAAGTTATCCTTGGCCGCCAGACCCCATCAGCTCTCTGGCTTCTCTCCAAGGTGGAAAGAGTTCCACTCCCGAGCCTCCTTCCCTACCAAGTGAGACTAATTCATCATGTGTGCTGGAAAGTCCCTTTTAAGCCACAGCCAAAACTCTTCTTTTCTTCTCGCAGCCCAGATAAGCGGAGGAAAAGAGATCGCTCACTGTTTTTGCAAGTTTCAGAGGTGAAAGTCACTGTCATAAAAAAAAAAAAATTGGCAAGAAGTCTAGAAATGATTCACGCTGAGAAGTCTGACTGGTCGAGTGCAAATTCATTCACAGCCTAATAAATCATTTGCGAGGGGGAGACAGGGGAGGACCAAGAGACTCCAAAGAGGAAAAGCACGGTGGGATCCCTAAAGTGGCCTTGGCATCGCTGGTGCTACCTGGGGCTAGAGCTCGTGCTTAAAGAGGATGGACACGGGGTGAGTAAATAAAATAGAGTTTGGCTTGAGATTCAAAGAAACCTTGGCACAGCCAGATCATACAGCCATACAGTCCCAGGGCAGCAAGCCACCCCCTCCCCCTCCCCCCTTTCTAAGGCTTCCAAGACAAACATCTCAATTAAGGAAAGGGTTTTTTTTTTGAGGGGGGACACTGTGGGGAAGACTGGAGAGGGGACACTGTGGGGAAGACTGGAGAGGGGAAGGGAGTTTGCAGCGGGACCAGGAATATGGGAATTATCTCTATGTGCTCTGTACAGACTGAAATGGCCCCATCACCACCCACCCCATCTCCCTCCGTGGAAGCCACTGACCTTTGCCAAGAAGGTGGCATTCCTGATGGAGCCCACCATTTCTCCCCCCTTGGGGTGCACCTTCGCCACGTGCATCCACATGCGCTCCCAGGTGTGGCTGTCGATGGGAAAGCCGCTCTTGTTAACGTGAAACAGCACCCCGCCGTCTTTGTCTTCCTCCTCCGAGCCCCCGCTGGTGGCGAGGCTCACGGGCCGCGCGTGGCTGCTCCGGGACCGGGTGCCTTTGGCGCCTTTGGGGTGGGGGCAGCGGTGAGTGTCAGCCGCAGAGCCGGTCATGGTGGGGCCGGGGCCGGGAGGGCGGGGCTGAGGGTCGCGCGGCAGCAGCGCGGCAGCAGCGGGGGGCGTGCGCGCGCGGGCGCCGCGCGGGGTTCAGCGCCCCGCGGGGCCCGCCTCCTCCATGCCTCTGGCTGCCGCAGGACGCGCCAAGGGGGAGCGGCGGCCGGAGCTCCGCTTACGGGCCGTGCCTGAAATCAGCGGAGACACAGCACACAGCGCGGTAAGTGGACACTCTGAGAAACCGTGCCCAGTGGTGGTGGGGCCTCGGACTGTCCCCACCCCACGTCACTCCCGCCCCTCCACCCCCGCGCTGACAGACACTCCCAGGATTTGAATACAAGCTTCCAGCCCTGCAATTACCTCGAAAGGCGACTGGAATTTTGGCACAAGGGTTCACGCACACCTAAACATCGGGAGGGAAATAAAGGAGCGTGGAGGATGCGGAGTGGCAGCTCGTGCGGCAGGAAGGAAGAGAATGTCCCTGCAACGCTCCACACGTTGGTGGGTCGCCAGATGTGGCCGAGCGCCGAGCGAGCCAAGAACGTGCCGGCACGTGAGCTCCCGGGGTCGGCGCGAGGGCGCAGCAGCAGCTTCTGCTTGCAAAGGCGGCTGCGTTTCTTCCAAAAAGCCCTCCGGGGCGCCCAGATTTAAGTGGAAATAGCTCCACCCGCCCCGCGTTCCCGGAGTTCCCGCGCCAGGCAGCCAGGGGGCCGGCTGCTGCGGAGCGCGGGAAGGGTGCCGCAGCTCCAGGACCCTACCTCCGGACGCTCGGCCTCATAGCTGCGGCGCCTCTGCGGGCGGCGAAGGCGGCGGCGGCTGCAGCTGCTGCTGCGCCTGGGACCAGAGCTGCTGCGGCTGCTGCGGCTGCTGAAGCTGCTGCGGCCGTCCCCTCATTCCATGTCCCATTCTCGAATGTTATTCTGTGACATATAACCGAGTCACCCGGGCAGCCTCCGATGTTCCGACTTCGTCCATTGGCCACCGCAACAAAGAGGGGCGGGTCCCGGGCTCGGAACTCCACAACCCAGAGCTCCGCGACGCTCTGATTGGCTCCGAGCTTCCCCAGCGGGCGGGGAGAGGAGTAGGGGCCGCTGCGCGGCCACGAGAAATCCGATCGCTGTCACGTCCGGGGAGCCCCGCGAGGCTGGAACGTTCGTCCTAGGGACTTAAGACCGAGTTCCACCAGGGGTCGTGGCACTGCGAGGGTTTGCAACTGTGGGGAGCAGAGGAGAAGCAGTCGCCTGAGAAGTGACCCTGAAGTAAGGGAGGGCTTGTCCGTTAGAGCATCAGTCCCTGAAAAAGGCCGGACAGTCACCTGCCTCTATCAGAAGGTGATGGATGGTTCAGGCAGGGGCTGTCTACATAAAGGTACAAAACTAATTTTTTTTTAAGATTGTATTTATTTATTTTTAGAGAGAGGGGAAGGAAGGGGAAAAAGAGGGAGAGAAGCATTGATGTGTAGTTACCTCTCACCCACCCCCAACTAGGGACCTGGCCCACAAACTGGGACCTGGCCCACAACCCAGGCATGTACCCTGACTGGGAATCGATCTGGTGACCTTTAGGTTTGCAGGTCGTTGCTCAATCCACTCAGCCACACCAGCCAGGGCCTCCTTTTTTAAGCCCACATTACAAATTCCCGCAAACTGCACTGCGTCTCAAGTGTAGGTCAGGACCCTGGATTGCCCTCTGGAGGGTGTGTGGAGTTCGTAAGAATTCTGCATCTCCGTCGGGCCCATTTGATGACATTTTGTTAGACGAGGTGCCCACCTATCATGGCTCAGGGACCAAACCCACTGCTCCAAAGACAGTAGCTGGTGTGTGGTAAATGACCCCAGGAAAGTAAATCGTGTCCTTCTAGGATCTCCAGGCATCTTAGTCCTGGGCATTCGGGGATCACATATGATCATATTGATGTAGATATGAGAATACAAAGTACAGTAATAGTATGCAGCATAGCTGTGATTGCTATACACCGTTATGGCAGAAGAAACTTTAAAAGAAAGCTCAGGAAATATAATCAGTCTTCTGACAGATGGGACAACTCCCTATATCTGGTCAGATTTTATAAGTACTCTGAAATAGTGAGTGTTTTTAGTAATTGACATACATAAATTACACCACCCCTTTACAAAGAAGATTCCCCCAAACTAACAATGGGGCACAGTCATATATGCTCCCTGACATTAGTCGTGACTGATAAAGTCCATTTAAACCCAAGCTGATACACAACACTAAAACCCAGGTGGCCACAGCTACAGAGTTGGAGGAGGGGTGGAGAGATGCTTCCAGGCCATGGGGAAAGTGGGAGGCCCTTCCACATTCTCCACAGCAACACCTGTTCCTCAGAGGTCTCTTCCCCACCCCCGCTCCCACAACCCCCCCTCCCATCCCCCCCACCCACACCCCGCTCCCATTTAAAGAAAGAGAAGAGCAAAGTGAGGTGGGGAAAGCACCAGACCACTGACCTGAGGGCTGGCTCTAACTCCTCATTTGCCACTTGGCTAAGCTGTGTGACCCGGGACAAGCCACTTGCCTGTTCTGGACTTTAGCTTCTCTTTCTGAGAAGAGGAGAGCAGACCCCTCACTCTCCAAAGTCTGTTTGGGCTCTGAGGTTCTGTGATTCTCTGACTTCCTCTCTTGTAGGCACTTAGGAGCCTGGCTCCAATATCCTCTCTCTTTAAACTCCAAGCCAGCATGCCAGCTTTGGGAAGCAGTTGTGAGAGCCGTGCTAAGGTAACCTAGAATTCCGGATGCAGTTGTCCAAACGCCACTGATGACAGATCAGTTTCTGGAACTTCTCTTGCACGGGAGGGTGTGGTGAGGGGCCAGTGCCAGCAGAGGCCACTGGAGTGTAGCCGAGAGCCAGGACCTGGGTGAGGACACCTGGACTCTGGGCCAGCCCGGCACTACTGCAGGCAGAGCCCATATAGAGTCAATAATGGGAATAATAACTTAGGTCTGGAAATTATTTGAAGAATTCAAGTGAAACAAGCACACCTGAAAAACATCCAGAAACTGAAAAAAAAAAAAAAATCCTCTCACTACATAATCGCCTCTGTTTTCATCTCCGGATTAAGAGAAAACCTGTCTCAGTGAACAATCTAGCTTCTCATCGCAGGCATCCTCCCTGCCTCTTCTCCCGCTCATCTCTCCGATCCGTGCCTTCCGCCTCACTTCCCTGGAGTTCCAGGTCCAGGAGACTAGGATTTCAGGATGGAGACCTGCGGGCAGAGGATGAGAAGCTGGCCTCGCAGTCCCTCAGGAGAAAACCGAGCTCTCAGAGCTCGAGTGATCAGACCAGTTGGTGAACATCGAAGAATGTCTGGCAAGTGTCACCTTCCTTGGCATCGATTCCCAGTGTCTGCACTCACACCGAGTCTCAGAAACCAGTTACCCTGTTAAACCGAGGCCTGGATCCTGCTCTGCCTGGATCAAAATCCCAGGACCCGAGAGGGTTATCAGTTCATCTTCCTGCCCCAGGCACATCAGGTCTCCCTGACCATTCAATGAAAAGCTTTTGTTTTCATCTCCAGTATTCCAGCTATCCATTCTCCTTCCCTGGGGAGTGGGGTGCCACGGGAAGCCAAGTGACATATGAAGAGAACTGTGAGATTTACCTGTTTTCCCCAAAAGGTGGTAAGAAGTCTTCTAAGGTGAACTTCGTTGTCCCAGGGAGGGACCGGGCCTCAGAAGAGCCCTTCGGTTCGGAACCCTTTAGCATTTGAGAGCTGTGCTACTTGCATGGACCAGCCGCCTCTGTTCTCCCCTTTCCTTGTGCGCTTGGTGTTACAGAGACTTGGACAAACCCAAGCCTGACAGATGATGGGCTTTGGAAAGTTCAGGTCATTAGTAAGAGGAAGACATCCGTGCACGCAGTGGGACAGGGCCAACTTTTAATTTGGACAGGGGCACCTGGTAACTACACGCTCATCCTCTGAGAGCATCGTCATGTCCGTTCATTGGCGTAACGGCGGGCACAGCAGAGAGGTGTGGTGGGAAGGTTTGGAACGAGAAAAACTGAGTCTAAGTAGCATCTTTCATTCAAGTGCCAGGTGCTGGGGTCTCAGACTCAAATGAGGCAAAAATCCTAACCTGATGATCATTTTTCTAGCTCCACCACTTGTTGATGTTAGTAGCCTACGAATGAGTGCACCAGACACTTCTATGTCCCTCCTCACATGGGTCAGACCTTGCCTTTCTGCTGACTCCACAGCTGCCTTCACAGCCAATTAAATATGTGCAGTTCAGCCACTGGGGACCGGCTAGTCACTGGCCCAGCTAAGTCCTCCTTGAGGGCTGCTGCACAGCTGGGCTGGCCAGCCACATGTCTGGGGTCTCTGACTCCTCCTAGACTCTTCTAGACTCAGAGGAAATGCCACACTACAGGATGTGGCTTCTAAGCAGCCATCAAAGTGGTTAGATGATGCATCCCAGGAAATTCCCTGTGGGGAGCGTTTTGACCAATGAAAAACAGGAGATGGGAGGGAGCTGGGCAGATACATTGTCTTTCATTCCTCCCTTCTATGGACTGGTCCGAGTCAAGCTTTCCCAACACAGCCTGTCTGGATACGTCCTGCATGGCTACTGAGACGTCCGGCTGCGTAACCTGCCGTGGCTCTTTGCGGCGGGCCCTGAAGCAGTTACCTGCATGATAACATAGCACCTTGCCTCGCTTCTCATCCTGGCCTACTTCATTTCCCTCTTCGCTCACTCTGGCAGCCCACTCCATCAGATTTAATCTTTTGCTTCAGATTTCTGTTTCCTAGGGAAACTGAGCTCAGGCAATTGGTTCCACCAGGGGTTCTAGGATGGATTTGGGGTTGTATCTCCAACCTGTCTGAAATCAATAGAGACCCCTTGGCTGGTGCTAAGAGAGATGGTAGTGACTCATATGTAACAGCACCACAGCTTTCACTTGTGTCCAATTGGGGTGCATGGGGTGGAGAGCAGGTCATTAGGAGATCAAGTAGCTGTGGCACTCGGTCTGTGTGGAAATAGTGATAATTATAAGGTACCAGAGACCTTACTAGGAACAGACAGTGACAGGCTCAGGGCAGTTAGTTACCAACTCACGGAATGCTCTGAAAGTTAATTACCAACTCACGGAATGCTCTGGAGGCCAGGAGCCTCCATGGAAACTTGACTGGAGAGCCTTATTTCCTGCAGCTACAGGACAGACTTAAAATCAGGCCCAGGACGTGATCACAGGGCAGCGGGACCGCCCAGGACACTGAACACGTGGCCTTCACGGGCTGCCGAGGCACGTCCAGGGCAGGACCCTGAGACCTGGAGGAGCGATGTCTCCTAGATGAGCATCCTGGCCCCTCGAACCCTCTGAACGCTCCTGCCCGGAGAAGAACCCCTTCTCCACGGCTATGTCTCCTCACACCTGGCCCCACCGCTTCCTGCTTCCAGCAACATCCAGAGTCAAGCTGCGGCAAAGCCCACATGGGGAAGGAAAAGCCCTGCTTCGGGGGATAAAACCTACCTGCCAACGATGTTTGCGAAACTCGTTCTGTGAACTGGCAGGAACTGTGGAAATATGTGTGGGAGTAGATCTGGAAGGTGTCATGGTCGGGGGCAGGAGTGAAGCAAAAAGCTCCATGGGGAGAATTCACTAATTTGGGGATACTCATATAGAACTCAGGATTTAATGTTTTTAGCCAGCGAGCCTGGAGCTTGTCCTCATAGTTTGCTGAGATGCCTCTTTGAAGCCTGGTCTCAGCCATGGCCTATCACAAGCGAAGTGGAGGAGCCAGACTTCCTTGCGTGGTACTGGGGAAGGCATCAGCATCAGAAGACTCCAGAAGGTGGGACTACTAGAATTTATGATGTATGTATGGCTCAAGAGCTGACCCCCTGGCCAGTGTCCTGCACTGGCCCAGAGGACACTCCCTTCACTGAGGCAATAAAGAATTCACTGGCAAGAAGGCTTTTGGTGCAGTTGGTAGTGCCTGTCCTTGTAGTCCGGGGTTGCCGGTAGGGGGAAGACCGCCTGTAACCGGGCTCCCTACTCTTAGTGGAAGTGACGGAAATCCTAGAATCTCGGAAGCCAGGTGAGAGCACTAATTCTTAAAGGAGAACGTGGACATATGTACCACAATGGACAGCAAGGGAGAGGAGCGATCAGGGTGACTTTCTCTGCAGGAACCCCTGGTGCTGGCTGGTGGATCACAGTGTCCTTAGGGGAAGGGTATTCTTGTAACTCACAGTCCACATCGAGTTACTTGTGGGGGTAAGACGTGGCGCTGGTAACGATTACATGGGGACCATTGGTGTCCGTCCACCAGGACCATCCCAGTCAAACTGATCCCTGTGTTACCCTACCAAGGGCAACCAATCAGGCAGCCAATCAGGGTACTGCTTCATCTGTATAATCAAAAAGAACAGCTGGTGAGCAGAAGACTGACTTTGGCTACCAAAGTGAAAAATCACCGACCCTCGCCTGATTTCCAAAACTCAGTCAGATCTAGCCCAACTGTAAAAACGGCTGCTGAGCCCTCAATAGAGCGTTATTCCTCAGGGAAGCCGGGTAGCCACCCGGTGGCAAGAAAATTTATGTTGCATCTTCTACCTTGGAGGGGGCGGTGACGTGACTTTGTGGCAATCGGGATAAACACCATAGATGAGTTTGCCTTCCCCGCCCACAGGGCTTCGGGCAGTGTCAGGGTCTGAGAGCCGGCAGAATACCTCACCCACGGACCTGCTACCCCGTACGACATTTCCTCAGGACAAGAGACCCATTTTATGTGAAGAAGGAGGCAACAGTGGGCTCATGGCCTGGGTCTCCTGGTCTTTCCACGTATCCCTCATCCGGAAGCAGCTGACCTGACAATAGAGCGGAAAAGCCTGTTGAAACTCACTTAAGGCAGAACGAGGGGACAACGCTTCGCCAAGTTATGGCACAGTCCTTTAGGCTGTAATATTTGAACTAATGACCAATATATGGTACGAATCCCCACCAGCTAGAAAGAATGAATCCAAGAACCAAAGGATGTGGAAGTAGCATCTTTCATTATTACACCCAGTGACTGCCCCTGACCACTGCCAAGGAATTGGTGCTTTTTGTTCTTAAAACTTTGGACTTTGTTATGTGAGAGGTTCTGGCTTGCAAGGAGAGAGCTCTGCCAGCGTACACAGTGAGGTTCCACTGTCTGAAAGCTGTGACCGTATCTGATCTCACTGGCCCCTTCAGGCCAGTAGACAAAGGAGTTAGAGGCAATTCTCACTTCCTCAAGGAGCCCAGATTGCTCCTCCCAGATTGCTCCTCCTGGTTTGAAGGGTTTGCTGAGGTATCTCCTGGTCCCTCCCTGCCTGGAACAGCAATGATTTTTTAATGATAGCAATTCAACTCAATAAAGTCAGTTCAAGTTACAGCTTCAGACCCTCTCCCAAGCAGGAAGATCACCCAATCGGGCAACCAATCTAGATAAACCAGCTGAAGTGCTGGACAAGACTGAGGAAGTCCAGAACGGGTGGTGAAGAAGGGAGATGATGAATGTCAATCATGGCCGCAGGACCAGCTATTGTAGCTTCAATCAACCTCCAGTCAGTTGACTCATTGGCTATCTTCCCCCTGGTCTTCTAGGAGATTGCAACTGGCCCCAGGCTGGAAGGGAACTTCAGAACTGAATGCATTTGTACCTCCCCTTTCAGAAAAGAGGTGAGGGTGTTTTATTCTCTTAGGAAAAAGAAAAGCAAATGAATGGTGGCTCCATAACCTTAAGTGGGACCCATATTTAATGGAAGGGCATGCCTTCTCTTCTGGAAGGGGCAGTGATTTGTCTTCCCCCAAATCAACATGTGTACCATACGTGGGTTTGCTTCAATTGTCCACTGGGTGTCAACCAGCACCACCATCTAAGGGCTCACAAAATGCTCATTCATTGATGTGTTACCCCATGCACGCTACCCCAAAGCTACCCCAAAGCTTTTCTGACTAGTAGAAGGATAGATTGTATTGGATTTATCCTGATGCTATTTCAGATACCCTTGGCCTTGACTGCTACAGCTGAACCAGTTCCACATGGTTCCACTTCCCAGGCCTTTCTGTTTGGTTGCTATTGTATAGCCAGGCTGGCCAACGGGTAAATATATTCTGTGGCTCCTCCTACCACTTCCAGACGTGGGAGAAATACCGTACAATAGGGTGTGAAACCTGGCTTCTGAACAGCCACCAAAGAGACCCAGAAGCACAGAGATAAACGCCTTGCAGGGGAACCACGGAGAAACAGGAAGTGGAAGGTTTCCCAGAATAAATTCCCTCAGCTGCTCCATCGCTGCATTTCTCGGAGACACAGTTTGTCCGTACAGCCTGTCCACACACTGCCACGGGTCAGGTGCTCACACCTGCCAAGCGAACTGCTTTTTCCCTTTGAGACTCAGTTAAAGCAGAGGCCAGAGTAGAAACCCATCACCTTGCATTGCCTCCCAGCTTTCCTGGGCTCACTTCCCTTTTTTCTCACTCATCCTGCTGTGAGTCAACACCCCTCAGATGAGCACTGAATCCCTGCTTTAGGCTTGACTTTAGGGCAGAAGTTCTCAAAGTTTATGTATCACGTAGGGGGTCTCATCAAAGTGAAGATTCTGATTTGGGGGTCTAGGTGAGGCCTGAGATTCCACATTTCTAACACACGCCCAAGACCAGGGGAACCTCCAGGGCCTCAGTGACCCACTGGCAGCAGCAGGGCCCTGGACACTGTCGTCCCTGCCAGCTTTAGGGTGCTAAGGTACTTTGAGGACATTTGGCTAGAGGGAGCAGAAACTTAAGACTTTCTTGGATTACAGCTACTTTTTGTGCAGAGAAGAAGAGGATCGCCTGCTGTAAAATCACTGCCTTCCCTGCAGTGGCGGCCTTCGGGGGGAAACGTGCGGTCCCCCGCTTCCCAGCGCGGCTGGGGGCTCTGCGCCTGCCCCTTCCTCGGAAATCAACTGCCTGAGGCAGTTTGGGCTGCTGCACCAAAAATACCATTGGCTGCGTGGCTTATAAACATTTACTTCTCAGAGTTCCAGAGTCTGGGACATCCAAGCTCAAGGCTCTGGCAGATTCGGTGTCTAATGAGGGATGGCCCTCTTCAGATGACTATCTTTTCACTGTGTCTTTGCATGGCGGGTGTCGTATGTAAGGGCACTGATCCCATTCAGGAGGGCTCCACCCTCATGACCTAAGCACCCCCCAAAGGCCCCACCTCCTAACATCATCGCATTGGGGGTCAGGATTAAACATATGAAATTTGGAGGGACACAAACATTCAGTGTCCAGCAATGAGCAGCCATCTTTTTTTTTTCATGTATTGATTGTAGAGAGAGAGAGAGGAAGGGACAGAAACCCCAGTTTGTCATTTCACCAATCCATGCACCCACTGGTTGATTCCTTCATGTTCTCTGACCAGGGACTGAACCCACAACCTGGGCCCATCAGGACCATGCTCCAACCGACCAACTGAGCTACTCAGCCAGGGCCAGCAGCAACCACCTTGAGCATGTTTAGATTTGGCCTCTGTGGGGCTTTACTGAGATTCACAGACAGGAGCAATTGCTCAGATGCCTTGAGACCACTGGGTTATGTAAACAAGCTTCCCTCTGGGGTCTCTGGCTGTTTAGGAAGTCGGAATGAAGCAAGCTGAACCAGATAACATCTGTGTGCCAAGAGAAAATGGGAACACGGTGACCTAGGCCTGCCCAGCCTGATGGGTGAGCCCTAAAGCAGTTGCTGTGCAGGGACATGATTGGGATTGAACTGGAGCTACACTGGGCAGTTTCTGACAGTTAGGAGCCCTTGTGATAGCAAGGGAGCTCCCCCTGCTAATCTTCATGCTGCCTGTCACATCCTGGGCGAGGCAGGGACCACCTCTGGGTGCGTGATGAATGCTACAGCATGTGTACAATGAATATTCACAGAATTGGAGTTGGAAATCTTCCCTGAGTGGGAGGCATGTTTGCCCCATCATGCCTGGCGCTGGCCAGAGTTTTGGGGTTCAGATCTCTTTCCTGTCCCCTGAAAAACTATGTCCAAATCAGGTTCCTCTTACATCAGTCAGGGGCCAAGCAAGAAACAGGCAGAACTCGCAAAAGGTTTAGGTGAGATATATTTTTGAAGGGCCTGTGGACAGAGGCAAAGGCAAGATGGAGGGAACCATCAAGAACAGCAAGCAACCCAGGACCAGGTACCAGCAGCCGGACCTGCTCTGGGCCTGACACAGCTGGGCGAGGGCGGAAGCCGGGAGTCCAGGCCACCGAGGGCCGCGTCCAGGGCAGGGAGCAGAGCAGAAAGTGGACTGGGGGCAAACAGACCTGGCGATGCTTCTCAACCCTCAAGGCCCGGGCACGGGTCCCAGTGTCCTTTCGGGGGAACTTCACACACGTGGAGGTGAACAGGAAAGACCGCTAAGATGTAACCGGACTTAACACAGGAGGGAGAGCGGGCACCTGTGTATGCCGACCTGGAGCGTTGGAGGCTGACCGTCTTCCCGGGGGAACAGGCAGCGTGTGAGCCTGACGTCTTGTGGGGGCCCAGGGTCCCCTGCTGGCGGTTTGCCTGGAGGCTCCCTGAGTGTCCAGTTTAAGGAAATGGGCCAGCAGCAGAAATGTGCCAACTTGTCTTCCTTCCTTACCTGTGACACCTCGGCCCCCACAAAGGAAGGCCGGCTGCTATTTGGGTAGCAGGGTGGTCGCCCATGACAAATGTGTATTTTGGCACAAGAAGCATTACACAAAACTAAAGAGGAAGCCCACGCCCTCAATACTGTCCTCACATATTATTGCTAACATTTACACTTGACCCTTGAATGACACAGGTTTAAACCACACACGTCCACTTATATGTGGATTTTTTCAATAAATGCTATAAATGTAGTCTCTGCTTCATGATTTCCTTAATAACATTTTTTTCTCCAGCTTACTTTATTGTAACAATACAGCATATCATACATAGAACATACAAAATACGTTCGTTAATTCAGGTTATTGGCAAGGCTTCCCGTCAACAGGAGGCGATTAGTAATTAAGTTTGGGGGGAGTCAGAAGTTACACATGGATTTTTGGCCGCGCAGAGGCTCGGGACCCCTCACCCCCAGTAGTTTCAAGGGTCAACTGCACTAGGGACACACTGGGAGCTGGACACTGTGTGGACACCTTTCCTCCGCCGACCCGTTCCTAGGAAATGGGCTGTCATGGACTGAATTGTGCATCCCCTCCCCGCGCACAATTGCCGTGTCAAAGCCCTAACCCCTACTGTGGCTGTGTTTGAAGATGGGGCCTCTAAGGAAGTAATTAAGGTTAAATGAGGTCAGACTCTGACCTGACAGGGTTTAGTGTCTGTATAAGAGACACCAAAGAGTTTATCCCCGCCCCCCCAACCCCCACCCTCCACTGTCCACTGCCACGGGATACGGCAAACAGGCAACCGTCTATAAGCCGTGAAGGGAACCAAACTTGCCGGCACCTTGATCATGGGCTTCCAGCCCCCAGAACAGTGAGAAAATAAATGCCGGTTGTTTCGGCCACCCGGGCCGTGCTGTCTGGCCGCGGCAGCCCGCACAGGCCAGGCCGAGACGGGCGCTGCCCACATCCTGTTTTCCAGACGAGGAAACCGCAGCGGAGGGACACTAAGTGACTTTGGGGTGACTAAGTAAGGTCACCCCATTGGCCTTTGATCTCTTCACCTCTCAGGGCCCTGCCTTTCTCACAGACAGGTGGGAGCAGATCAGGGGCCATAACCTCAGTCCTCAGCCAGGGTCAGGCAGGTAACAGAAACGAGCATGTGGGCCTAGTGGGGACTGCGGCAAACCGGACAAGGCGGGCGGCCCCTTGGAGAGGGCGGCCAGGTCCGCTTCAGCCAACAGCTGGTCAGGCCGTTAGTGTTCTCAGACCTACTGATGTTCAAGAAACACTTGGAACTCTGGATCTTTTGGGGAAGCACTGTGGTTTTTCAGACCCTGGTGACAAATTCCATCAGGAAACAGGCCAGTTTAGACCCATCTGTGGGCCGCGTTTGCCCTCCAGTGTCTGGTTTGGCCCCTCCAGGCGAGACGGTTTCCTACAAGCCTTTCTCCTCCCGCCTCTCCTTGGTGAGGATTCTCTGCCTCGGAGGTATCCCTGCGTGCGGGCTCTCTAAGCCCCTGCCTTCAGGACAATGAGTGCCACCGTGATCCGGGCTGTGTAAGGCACAGTGGGTGCAAAGAGCCGGTAGACTCGGCCCAGCCAGGTAACCGAGTCCATTTCCTCTCCTGCAGGTGGGTCCGGTAACACGCACCTCCCAGGAGAGGTGGAAGGATTAGATGAGGTTATTGGCGCGGAAGCAGCTGGGAAATAATGGACTAGCTGCGTGCGGAGCCCCGAGGACACCGAGTCATCGGTGTTCCTAGTCCCCGGGTGTCCCCAGATTAGGCGTTCCAGCTCCTTCCGCGGAGGACACGGGGCCTTCTGTGGCTGTAACCTTTGGAAACAGAGCCGAGGAGCAAAGTTCTAGAGGGCAGCAGAGGGTGTCTGGAGAGCCCAGGGCACGGCAGGGGGTGGGGACATTGTCGGGGGTTGAGGGCAGCAGCGATTTTGCCCCTGGGAGACGGGAACGAAACAGCCTCCTCTGCTCACGAGGGGTTGGGAGGCGTGATTAGTGAGCGAGTTTGCAGTAATGCGCTGGAAGTTCTCCTCGATGCCTGAACGCTGCCTCTAATAAATTCCAGTGGGTCCTTTAGTCCCAGTTCTCAGTTGGGACTCACGAGGACTGAAGCTCTCAGACTGCCCGACACACTCTCGGGCTCCCGGGAGGGTGTATTTACTCTGCCGCTGCCCAAGGCCGTGTATCTACGCAGGATCATCTTTCGCTGAAGCCTTTGTCAGTGCGTTTTCTTGGCTGCTAGGTTGTTTTCTTTTCTTCCTTTTTTTAAAAAAAAATAAATGAGAGCAGATTATGCGTGTTCCAAGGCCATGACTCAAGTTAGCTGTTTGCCAGCTGTGTCTGGCCCTCCGGGGCCTGACCTCCCTGGGCAGAGCTGGGAGGAGTCACGGATTGAGGAGAAAGGGAAGAGGAGGCAAAACTCGCTTCTTTCCAGGTCTTGCTGACCCATCCGGGAGGAGTCTGGCCCCCCCCGGGGGGGGGGGAAGGGTACGTGGTATAAAGGCTGCTGAAGTGGGGGAACGCAGGCCAGAAATTAATCCTGCAGGCAGAGAGAGAGAGGAGAGAGAGGCTGGTGGGTGGGGAGGATGCTGCAAACTTCCTCGAGAGGCTGAAGAAGAGACCGAGGCACTGACTGCCCAGATCAAAGAAAGGCTGAAAAGGGTGAGACCTTGGGAAGAACCTTCTGCCACAAAAGCCAGGAAATCCCAAATTGCATTTTCAGAAGATAGGCAGGTGGTGCCTTCGGAGGAGGGAGGAACACTCAGGGATCAGGGACTCTGCCCACGGGAACTGGCTGGATCTTCGGCTCCACCCCCAGGCTGAGTCTGTAAAATGAAGGGTTGGACTAGACCCTAGTTCTAAATGGTGGCCACACAGTAGCACCACCTAGGGAGCTGCTAAGCATCCTGACACCCAAGTGACAGCTCAGACCAATGAAATCAGCGTCTTTAGATGTCAGTATCCTACAAACCAGAATACTGTTCACGGCCAAGGCTGACACCCTGAGGCCCAGATGGTCTCTGAAGGTCTCAGTCAGCCCTGCCATTCATTAAGCCTTTAAGGAAGGAGCGGGGGGGGGGGGGATTGGCAGGCAGCCCTCAGCAGATGCCAGGCGTGGACCACACAGCCACTTGAGAGTTCCACTGCCCTAAGATCCGATGATTTGAGACCCCAAGTGGACAGACTCTTGCTGCCAGGTTTCAGCCAGCTCCCGTGAATTCATTCCACAGATATTCATTGAGCACCTGCTACATGCCTGGCAGTATTCTAGGTGCTGGGGTACAACTGTGAATGTTCCAGACTGTCTTGTGTTCAGTGCCTGGGACAGACCTGAAACTGTGAGGCTGAAGAGAAGGATGCAGGAGGGTGCAGAGGGTGAGAAGGGAAGGGAGGTTTGGGAATCTGCTGACTCGCACAGAGTTCCCTGAACTTACGCATTATTTCATCGAACTCCTGACATCGTAGGGATCTGCCCTTGTCGCATTAATCACATCCTCCTTTCCTCTGTCCTCCTCCAGCTGTGGATGGGCTCATCTTTTCTGCACTGAGCCACCAGCCCTAGAGACGGAAAAGCTCTGCTCCCCGATCGCGCATCCACACTCCGAAGCACACTCCGTGTCTTCCCAGCTCAGCGCATGGTCCTTGCAGCCAAGGGCTGGGCCGTGAGCCTCTGGGGAGCAGCTGGTGTGGTTTGTTCGGGTGGTCAGCGACACGGGCTGTGAAAGAATTCACAAAGAGAAGAAAGTGCGGAAAGCAACATTTTTATTGTACCTTGCCACGTGGGGGAAAGGGCTGGGAGCAGAGGGGATGTACGCCAGCACTGCGGGGTAGGGGTCTGAGTTTCTGTCATATTAGAATCGGGTTATAAAAGGGTGGGGGTTGCTGTCGTGTGGCCCTGGGCTGCTAAGGGCGTTGCAACACCGAGGAGGAGGTTTCGGGTGGTTTTGCATAAGCTGCAGTTTGCTCCAATGTCATCTTTTGCCTTCGGCTGTGGGGAGCGGTTAGTCATGTTCTGTTCTTGCGTTCCAGTGATTTCCAGTCCTGGGGACAAGCTCAGAAGAGTAGAACAGCAGTTCTTGTTGTTAAACAACAAGGTCCTAGGCCTGCTCAGCGAATGGCACCAAGACAACAAATGGTGCTGGCTCTGTCCTTCTGTAGCCGAGAGTGTGCCAGCTGCAGACCGATGGCCTGGATTCCAGCCTTGCCTCTGCCTCTGACTGGGGCTTCTGCTAGGTGGCCGTGGGCACGATGAGCGCCCCAGCCGCTGCTCGGCTCTGCGCCTCACGGGGGGATCACAGCAGTGCTGCCTCCACACCGTTGTGACCCTAAATGAATGAATGAAGGCTGAGCCATGTCTAGCTCATGATGACACCCGGCAGGTGGTGACTGTGACGGTCCCAGAGCTGGAGGTGTCAGATGTGCTGTTCCGGTGGAGCTCCTGGAGAGCCCAGCGAGGCTGTGGGCTGTGGCGGCACCGGCTCTCTTTCTCCTTTCTACCCGGCTGATGCGCTGGTGCGGGGAATGGCTGGTGCTGTAATGGGTGGACCCTGTTGGGTAGCTGAGGTGGCTGAGAAAGGACCCAGAGACAAAAGGGTCCAATTAAGGGCTTTTATTCGAGGCGGGAACATGATCTGATCAGGCGGGCTGAGTCCCAGCAGACTGTGGCAGCAAGGGCAGGGTGGAAGGGTTTTAAGGGTCTGCAGCAGGCCCTGGGGAGGGCCGGTCACCCTGCTGGTCTGCCCCAGGTGTCCTGGGTGTACGTGTTTGCAAGACGGTGTCCTCTGATCAGGGATGGCCAATTCACAGACAGAAAGTCTGGGAGATTTATGGGCCTTGTTTCTGGGAAAAGCCCGAGGAAGAGGGGAGGGGCCGTGAGGGTTCAACCGGTTTCCAGCAGGATGCCGGCGGCTTTGCCTCAGTTGCTTCCGAGAATAAGGAATCTCGTGGTCAGGTATTTAGCTGGTGATGCTCACCGTCTTTGTTCCAGCGTAGGTGGTGGCTTAGGTCCTCCCTGTCCCAGTACATTCTAACCATCCTGAAGTCTCAGTGGTTTAATTCAGTCGGCATTCATTCTCTCCTGTACAGCCTAATGGGCCTGGGAGGGGTGCTCAGCAGTCTGCAGTCATTCAGCCTGCCCAGAGGCTCCATCGGCCTCAAGGCAGCCCGAGGCTGCCACCGCCAAAGGGCCCATGAGCTCTAAGAGAGTGGAGGGTCACATAGGAGCCTATTGTGGGCCGGGTAGAGATGGCATCACTTCCACACACGTATCCCCACTGGAACCCAGTCGCATGTTCCAAAGAGCTGGGAAAGGTGCCAGGAAGAAGCGCAGGAGGGGTGCCCCGGGCCCTTCCTCGCTCTCTCCCCATCCCCGGCCAGCCAGCGCCATCGGTGGCAGCGATCCTGGGGCAAACACTGGGCACTGCGCATGTGCCGGCCTCACTCCTTACCTCCGCTTCCCCTCTGACCTTCTCCAGTTACTTCCCTCCAATCCCGGCTCTCTCTGGTGGCGCCTCCATAGATGGAGCCCTTGTGGTTGGAGAAAGGTGAATTGTCTGGCGGTTGAGAGTTGCCCCGGGATTCAGTGACAAAGGATGTCCTGGGGGAGGGGGTCCGGGAGCGGAGCCTTCCAGAAGGAGAGAGCGCAGGACACCTGTTTCCTGTGAGATCAGAGAGTTTGGTCCCGCCCCCCTGGACCCCCAGGAGGGGCTTCTAGCCCCTGACACTGTTCCCTGACCAGCAGCTGCCACAAAACCTAGGAACTTGTTAGAAACGCGAATTCTCAGCCCCACATCGGACCTGCTGGATCAGGAAAATCCGCTCGGCTCTGGGCGGCGTGGCTCAGTGGGTTGGCTGTCCTCCTGCGTACTGAAAGGTGGTGGGTTCAGCCCCGGTCGGGGCGCGCACAAATAGGCAACCAATGGATATTCTACTCTCACATCACTGCTTCTCTCCTTCTCTTTCTCCCTCCCTTCCCCTCTCTCTAAAATCAGTAAGCATGTCCTTCAATGGGGATAAAAAAAAAAGAAAAAATCAGCCCAGGAAGACTAGTAATCGGCTCAAAGTCACACAGCTGTAGTAAGAGGCAGGACAGAAGTGTTCGACGGAGCCCTTGGGTGACTGTGGTGCACACCCAGGTATGAGGATCCCTCCAGGCTGCGGGAAGGAAGCCCCAGCAGGAGGAACATACTTCACACCGCCACCCAGTGGCCACAGAGCAAACAACAGTCCGGCCTCCAGCTTCGCAGGAGCTGCTAATAGAGTATTAGGAAGCAAGTTCTAGAAAGTCCTGAGGAATCCACAGGCCCCGCAGGAGCTCACCCAAGTCTGGCTTGTGGACAGTTTATAAGACTTAGGCCGGAGTCCAGCCCAGAGCCAAACTGCAAGTCTCTTCCTAGGAGGGCAAACCCACCCGTTTACATGTCATGGGGACCAGGCACAGAAGCCTCTAGGATCTGGCCGAGGACCCCCTAGGGGTCAGGCTCCGAAATGATGCCATGGTCCTCAGAGGGTCCCAGGAGAAGCAGAGCAGCCTCCTCCCTGGGAGGACCCAGAACTCCAGTTGCCATCCTGCCAAGGAGGCCCCCAGGCCCAGCGCTCAGCCGGCTTGGCCTCCCTTGGCCTGTCAGGAGCCTGGGCCCCCTGGGCCCCCTGGGGCAGGGGCGCACAGGGAGAAAACGAGAGGAGCCTTCAGGGCTCCGTCCTCTCAGCCTGTGTGACCAGGAACTCCAGGGATGGGGAGGACATCTGAACTCAAGAGGAGACAAAAGCCACTTGCTTTCTGCTTTGTCCCCTGACCTCAGACACAGCAGGTCAAGAGGCCCAACCCATGGGGGACTGCCTCTGATTTGCATTTTTAAGAAGCTGCTGAGCACTGTGGGCTTCCCAGGGGATGCACTCAGCTTGCTGGGTCAGCTGTGTGGCCTTGACCTTGACAACTGGCTTGTCTTGGCTGTGCCCCAGAGATGCAGATGCTGGGGAGGACAGGGGAGGAAGGGCCCAGGGACCAGCATCCGGGGGGGGGGCACCCTGTGTTGTGTGGGGACTCACAGCCTCCATCTCATTAACCGACTCCCACCTAATTCCCCCATGCAGGCGCTAAGACTCAGGCAGGGCGTCATCCTGCTCAGAGCCACAGAGGCAGCACAGAGCAGGTCCACATTTGCTCTAAGGTCTAACAGCAAAGCCTATGAAGGCTTCGTCTGCCACCCTCTACTGCCCACTTCCCCACCACAGAGCCCCTCTGGGCCGGCCCTCACGCCGGGCAGTGCTCACTCCCAGAAACCTGTGGGGTGCAACAGCAGCGAGCCCCTTGGCTTAGCTGCCCTGCCCTCGGCTCCCAGGCTCCCGGGTGGTGGCCCAGCACAGCTCTGGCAAGGGCTCCAGTCAGCTTGGGAACGAGGGACACTGGCCCTTGTCCCTCAGTCGAGGGAGAGCCTCCCATTCTAGAGTGAAGCTAACGTCCCCAGATGCCCCACCCTTCTCCCGGGTCCTCCAGGTGGGCCGCAGCCACCTCACAGCTCACGTTACCCAAAACCAAGGTGGCTTTTTAACATTTTTCTGCTACAGACTTGAAACTACGTAACCATCACGAAAGTAAACACGAGAAAAGCATGAGTCGGTTTAGGCTTTGAACTTTACTTAATACACAATTGCCATCAACGAGCCTAACATATACGAACCTCACATATACGAACCTCAAATTCTCTCTGGGTGTCTGATTCGGTAGTCCGTGGGCGTGGTTCACCGGACTTTTGCTCCCCACCTTGCCGGAAAATCCTGAGGACCCCCAAATTTGGGAATCACCACCGTGGCTCATCATCATAATTAGAAGCCCAGTTTGTCCACCTCTATTGCCTGGAATTCTTCCTGGACTGACCCAGATTCCCACCGCAAGGCCCAGAGGATGGGAGAGGCACAGTAAGGGGGCCGCCCAGACAGGGTGGGTGTGGGAGGCCTTCTCTTTCTTGAGAGTCTGCACAGGGCCTGGTGCCAAGAAGCTGTTGGGCAACTGTGTCATGGGTGTTGGGAGGCAGAACTGCCAGCAGCAGGTTCGTGCCAGGGCTAAGAGGACCAGCACCTGACCCCTTCAAGGTCGGTAACAGTGCCCACTCCTCCTTGGAGACACATGTCCCTTGGGGTCACTGGCATGGACTGGCTCCTGCTTGCTCACACTGTCTGCCTGAGGCTGGGGCTGCTGCCCGCCACTCCCAGCTTGGGTTTTCTGACCTTCCTGTCCCCAAAGAGACGGCACAGAACAGAGGAGAGGCTGCCCTGAGAAGCTGTCCGAGTGCCCGCCCATTGTCCTCACTCTGCCACCTTGGGCAAGGCTAGCTCTGAGTTCAGTCTTATGCAAAATGGCTGTAATCAGTGAGACTCCAGAAACTATTATTGAAGGCCCAAAGGAAGAGGGTGTGGGTGCTGGGATATTGTGCACAAGTGGACACACACCCTTTACTTAGATTACAACTTGCTGGGGTCGACTTGGGAGCGACAGGCAGGTGGAAGCCCTGCGCAGCCTCCTTTTGGTGCCGCCAGGGTCACGAGCATCATCACCTGTTCCCCCTCGTGGTTGGGTGTGATGGTCAAATGAGAGCATGTAGCAGAAGCCCTTGGGGAACTGTGGTGCTGTCAACAGATGGGGCATATTATTACTACCCCCCTAAAGTAAGGCCCTGGCCCTTTAGTTGGGAGCCTGACCAGCACCGCTTGCTACTGGATTGGTGGTGGTGCCTGGAGACCCCCTGCAGGGGGGCCAGGAGTGAGCACTTCCCCGGGTGGTTGGCTATCCGGGGCTCCTTCCCAAGCCAGGGACTTGGTCGGATCTCCCGAGCCACGCCCCTCAACCCCCTCTTTTCAGGAGGAACCTCCCTACTCATCACCAGCCCAGGCAGTCCTCCAAATGGGTGCTAAGTGCCTCCTAAGGCAGAAGGCGGCCATGTGTAATTGCTGCAGGAGCACGCGGGATGCCTGTGAAAAATGTCACAGCCCCATCCTGCATCTAAGGAATCCGTTTCTGGGAGTGGTCTCAAGCAACCCGTAGGGGTTTTGTCTGTTTGGTGGGTTTGGTTTGGTTTTTTAATTGCAAGCAGCCCTGGTTATCATTGTGCAAACTGAACTTGCATCTTGGACAGGGTTTATCATGGGATCTGGTCCCCTGCTCAGTTTCTGCAAACCATTCAAATTTGGGAGAGCCTCACCCATTTCTACAGAGTTCACCTGCCCCTGAAGAGTGATGAAGTGACAGGAACTTACAAAATATACCAGCTGTATGTCCCTTTGGAAAAGTCAGCTGAGACAGTGCTGAAGGAAACTCGAGTTTATAAAGAAGACTGGGGAGGCTGGGGTTTAAATGCATTTGGAGCTTCTGCAGGGGCAGGAACTCCAGGCTGTGGGGAAAGACAGAACACCAGATGTGGCCCCACAGGGGCGTAGGGGACGCTGCTGTGAGACCCAGACCCACGCATCAGCTCAGCCCAGCCACGCAGCCTCCCCTCCCCCACCGCTGCCCCTCCACCCCGCCCAGTCCATCCTCCCTGAGGTGCTCAGCACCCAGCACAGACCTGCCTTAGCCCTTTCTCACCAGTAACACACTCCATATGTCTCACCAGACTCTGAACTCTGGCATCAGGTCTTGCTTGGCTCTGCAACCCTAAGCCCTGGCTCAGAGTGCTGTTAAATGTTTGTTGAATGAATACATGAGCAACTTCCACAATCAACCTGTAGGGTAGGGACCCAGTTAACCTGTCAGGTAGAAACCCAGAGGAGATCTTGAATTTCAAGAGATAATTTAAAGAAGAACAAGAAGCCCTGGCCAGTGTGGCTCGGCTGGAACATCGCCCAGTAAACCAAAAGGTTAAGGGTTCCTTCCCAGGTCAGGGCACACGCCTAGGTTGCAGGTTCTGTCCTCAGGACGGGGTGCGTATAGGAGGCAACTGATCGATCTCTCTCTCTCTCCCCTCCCTTCCCCTTTCCCTCTCTCTGGAAGTAATGAAAAAGTGTCCTCGGGTAAGGATTAAAGAAAATAATAAAAAATTAAAAAGAAGAAAGAAGTTTTTATCACACAACTCATTATCCTTATAAATATTGGGTTGGGCAGAACATCTGTTTAATTTATTCTGTAAAATAAAAGACACGTTTTTCATTTTCATCAATACCTTTATTGATTTGGATATTTTGAGTATGTCCACAATCTCCTGCTATTGGCTTCTAGTGGGTAGAGGCCAGGGGTGCTGCTAAACATCTTCCAGGGCATAAGCCAGCCCCACAGCAAAGAGTTATTTGGCCAGGATGTCAGTAGTACCAAGAAACTTCCCAAACCACTCTTGACACATTTGATCAGTCACAGTACCTTCTCCGTACACTGCACAAATCTTTCTTTGTGTTTCAGTTGCATTTTACCTTCCTTGAAATAATAAAACATAAGATGCTGAAAATGTTGCATATCTTCTTCCATCTTCAATATTAAAATGGCCACACAAAAATTCACCAATTTTGTTTTTTTTAAGAGTTTATTTATTTTTAGAGAGAGGGGAAGGGAGGAAGTAAGAGAGGAAGAGAAACATCAATGTGTGGTTGCCTGCCACGCACCCCCTACTGGGGACCCAGCCTGCAACCCAGGCATGTGCCTTGACTGGGAATTGAACCAGCGACCCTTTGGTTCACAGGTTGGCACTCAATCCCCTGAACCACACCAGCCAGGGCACCAATTTTGACAAGTTTTAAAAAATATATGCTGATATGACAGCTACCATAATACAACATAATGAAATTCTTTCAAATGAAGTTAATAAGCACCACCAGAGCTGTTCAGTGGGAAAAAATAAATGAATCTTTGGCCGACCCACTAATACAGGGTAAACATAAACAGACAGAGGAAGGGTTAGGCCAGCCCATACTGGGTCGCTCTAGGAGTGAGTCAGTCCGGGAAGTGGTGTCCCCTGTGGGTATGACGCAGTGTGGCCGTCCTGAGCACCACCAGGTGATTCCCAGAGCATAGAACACAAGCCTCCTCAGCGTTTCTCCTTTCCTCCTCTACTCTTTCAGAAGAAGGAGGCGGCCCTGGCTTCCAGCCTAGGAGTTTCCCCTGCTCAGAGCCGTGCCTTTCATGCCCACTCACTGAGGCGGAAACTCTTCTCTTTTTTGCTACCTTTTTCCCAAACCAGGTAAAGGTGCTGACTGCTTCCCCAGCTCAGTGACAGTGATGGGGCTGCGGGGACAGGGTGTTGTATTGTCTACAGGGACGAAGCTGCTTCCCCAGAAGCTGGGCCCCCCTTCCCCCCCCCCCCCCCCCCGCAGTCCTGTGCTCCCTTCTCCAATCCACCCTGCTTTCTGAACCGTCCAGAGGGAAGGAGAGGGAGGAAGACAGTGAACAGCGACAGCCAGCGCTCTCCAGGAATCAGCCTGGCCCTCCCTGGGGGGGGGGGCCCCGTGGGTGGCCGAAGTTTGCTTCCATACAGAAGCAGGTGTCTGGTGGTGTGTGGTCCCACCCCGGCTGGAGACGGGCCAGCCGAGCCACCTGCGTTCCGCCTCCACCCCAGTGACGGATGCCCCCTCTGGGTGTCTGAGAAACCAGACCTGTGCCAAGAGTGGTTTGGTTCCTCTTCACGGGGGAAACACAAAGCCTCCCATCTGGATAATGAGAAGAGTTGCCAGGTCCTATTTCCCATGAGGCCAGAGGCAGCATTTCTGGGGCGGCAGGGGTGGGGGAAGGGCATCCGTGGGGAGGGAGCTCTGAGCCCAGGTACCCACCTGCTCCAGGCCTGCCCGGGGAAGCAAGGCCAGCGGGCAGCGACGGAAGGCTGGGAGTTCTCACACTGTGGGCCCCGGACCAGCAGCAGCAACATTACCTGGGACCTTGTGCGGAAAACTTGCAGGATCAGAACCTCTGGCAGCGGGGCCCTTTGGGCCTCCTCAAGCCTGCAGGTGACTGAGGCTCATGGAAGTTGGAGAACCTCTGGGTGAGGTGTGCAGTGACAGTGGGCCCTGAGCCCCAGCGTGGGAGGCAGGGCCTGGGGTGCCAGGCTGCGAGGGGGGCCTGTCAGTTGTACACATACGGGGTCTAGCACAAATAACGCCCCCCATTTTTTTATTACTAACTCTTATTATAAAATCATAAGCATGCAATTCTATAATATAACAATATCACACTCGATCACACCATGTGACATTTTAGGTGAAATGTTCAAATTAAAACTATAAGTGATTACATCCATATTATTGCCCTATCGACCACCCTCAAACAGGCGTTACTTCTGCGGGGCCCTGTAGCATCCTGTTCCAGGTGTGCCAGCAGGTGGAAGAGGTTTGGGAGTGTGCCTGGGAAGCAAAAGACAGCGGGCAATGCTGAGGAGTGACGTCACACCTGACACGCTGCGTTCCCTCTCCCAAGTACAAGTAATGCACAGAGCTCGTTTTCGTGCGATCCGAAGCGCCTGGCTCCAACCCTAAGGTGCTTTTCACATCCTCTTGCCCAACAAGAGCCTGTCGCCTTTCCGCACAGACTCTGCGTTTTGTTCTTTGGTCAGCGGAGCCGGGGGACCGACACAGCACACGGCCGGGCTCAGGGGTGTCTGGGGACGGCCCGGAGCAGCATAGCCAGAGCGCACCCCGAGGGCCGCAGGAACGGCCGGTGGACTGCACAGAGGAGCGGACGCCAGTGGAAACACATCGTGTTCTTCCTCATTTGACAGAAGTTGTGCAGAGCGGCTGAGCTGAGTCGGCACGTTCACCGACCGTCCCATTGCTTGCCTTGGGAGTGTCACTAGAAATGGGAAAGGTTGTTGATGGCTAGTGTTTCACCCCTGGCCCGTGCTGCGTTGCCCACACAGTGGGAGTGAGAGGGCACGCATTCGTTTAACGTGTGTATGTGTGTTGGGGGTGGGGACAGGGATGTGCCAGTTCATTTCAGCCACGTCTCCAAACCAGGAGTCCTTTGCCGCCCCCACCCATAACACACTCCCAGCAATCTGGTGAACATTCCAGTATGAAACAGTTCCTGAAGTGACCAGTAGAGGGGGTGCTCCCCCATTTTTTGGAGTGGAAAAGGCTCTTGAGTCCCTGCTCAAGTGTGGGTCCAGGGGCGGGTTTTCAGGGATAAGGAAAAGTCAGCTTTATGAGCAGGCCAAAGACGCACCAGCCTAAAGCAGAGTGATTTCAGGAACACGAGGAGACTCGCATGGTCTCTCTTACCACGTAGTCTGTCTTGCTGGACGACTGAGACTATCTGAGCTTTCCCTGCTAGACTAGACCAATTTAAAATGCAAATGCCATCTGGGATTATACTTCCGGCCCTCACTTCTCTAGAGGTGGTGGGAGCTGCGAGAAGGTGTCGGCAAACTAGAAGGTGAAGGTGAGTGATGGGGCGGGCAGAGAGAGATAAGGGGCGTAAAACGATGACAGTAGGGCTCCCTACGTGTTATAATCCTCCTCTGTTCAAAAGAAGAGAAAAGCCTTGCGTGATTCGCACAGTGAGAGCTGAGTGTGCCCCGCGTGTCCCTGTCCCGGGGGGATGCCCCTCCCCCGAGCTCCCGGTTCATTTGCAGGTGTACAGCCCCTTCCCAAGTGCTGTGCACTTTGATAGGTTATCTTCTTGTCTTTGAGCATCTCGAGAGAGGGACATTGTTTTTGTATTTCCAGCTCCTGACATGAACCATGAAAAACCTGTAAATGCTCAATAAATGTTGCATAAGTGAATGAAATGCATGCCCACGGGTAATGAACCATTAAGTAAATTACAGTATATCAGCCTTATTGGAATATTATGCAATTATTTAAAATAATGGTTATTCGAACGTTTCTAATAATAGAGTATATCTTGAAATTTCTAATCACAAGGAAAACCTTTGTGACTGCCCGAGGTGATGGATGTTAACTGGTTGTAGCAATCATTTCACAATATATGTATATGTGAAATCATTATGTTGACCATGTTAAAGGAATATAATATTATATCTCAATAAACTGGAAAAATAATAGATACACAGGCCATTTAATAACATGGGAGAAGCTTACGATGTTATATCAAACGTGCAAATTGCTTTATACCTAGGTATGATGACGCACGCACGTGAATGAAACGGCAACAAGGAGAAGTGAAGAATCGTGTCTGTGCAGTGGACGTGCCAGTAGCTCCTTCCTTCCCATCTTGTCGTTCAGTCTCCTTTGTTGTGGGCTGTGCAATAGACAGAGAAACCATTTCTTCCGCCCACCAGGGTGACTCAGTTTTATTCTTTGATGCCCGAGTACTTTGACTCCATCCTGTTGGCGGGGATCTCACCACCACTTTAGAATACCTTTTTGTTTCATTTTATTTGCACAGTGCCCAGCACTGCACCCACGTGCACACGGAAGTGGCTAAATATTGTGGATATAAGTGATTTTAGTGGTGGCAGCTGCTATAAATAACTTCAAGTTCAAAGACACAAACACCATGTTCTCCCAAGTCAGTCAAGTGCCTCTCAAGTGTTATGAACAGTGAGTCCCTATTTATACTGTTTCTCCCAATGAGCACACTAATGGGTCAGATTTATTATTAAGGATCAACTGTGTGCCTTCCACTTAAATTTAATCCTCTCCACAAACCTGCAAGGTAGGAAATATTATCCTATTTAGTAGAGAAAGAAACTTAAATTCAGAGGGTTTACATGAGTTTTCTAAGATCACAGACACCCAGGTTTCACACCTAAGACTTTAGGCTCCCAGAGGCCATGTTTTTGCCCTACCTACCAAGACAGATGCTTTTAAAGGGGTCACAATGCACTAGAGGCAATAAAATAATGCACATAAATAACACAATCTAACTAGACTCGGAAACTGAATAATAGTGCTAAATATTGCATAGGTTTGCAGGTCATGAATCTAGGTCTACCTGTGACCTCTCCAGAACGTCCTTCCAAATATTAACCTCCTACCTGTGCAGTTGGAAGCTCTGTCCACCCATCAGTCCTGCTCTAGCCAGGATGATCTAGAACAGGAGTGTCCAACCTTTTGGTGTCTCTGGGCCACACAGGAAGAAGAGTTGTCTTGGGCCACACATTAAATACACAAACACTGATGAAAACTGATGAGCCAAGAAGAGGTCCGTGCATAATTTTCATGACATCTGCCACCACAGATAAGCAAAAACATCCTCACATACTTTCCCTAACTATGCAGCGGCCTTTTTGATAATCATTTAAAACTGTCAAGCAGGTCCCAAGTTTGTGATCACTAACATAGAAAACATACACATCTGAGTAATAAAACTAAGCAATGTTTTAAGTAAATGTAGGATTTTGTGCTGGGCTGCATTCGTACCCATCCCAGGCTGATGCGGCCTGCAGGCTGTGGGTGGGGCAGCCCTGATCTAGAACTTAGTTGTCTTGGTTTTAGGTCTAAATGTTTGGAAGGTTCAGGCTTCTCACTGAGAATAAAATCAGTCACATTATTTCAGCCTCACTTCTATGCATTCTGAAGCTTTACCGATCAGTTATCTACCTGAAGTTTAATCTACCAGTTAACCTCGGGAGGTGTGGGGCCACCTCAGTGCCCACAGGAATGAGGTGTTTCCCTGAGAAAGAGAGAGGTGTGCTCACCTGCCTCTATCGACCCAAGCCTGGAGGCCCCGACCAGAAATCCAGTTTGTATTTGGTTTCTGACAGTTCGTTCTCTTTTTAATCACCATTTCATCATGGGCTTAAAATTATAGAAATAGCCCTGGCTGGTGTGGCTCAGTGGATTGAGCACCAGCCTGTGAACCAAAGGGTCACCGGTTCGATTCCCAGTCAGGGCACATGCCTGGGTTGTGGGCCAGGGTAAGGGGCACCTGAGAGGCAACCACACATTAATGTTTCTCTCCCTCTCTCTTTCCTTTCCCCTCTCTTTAAAATGAAAATATTTTTTAAAAATGGAAATAAAGGAAAAGTGCAAATGAATAATATAACAAGGTTAGGCAGAGAGACCTAATTTGTCCTTTGCATGGAAATGAAGTTCACATGCTCTGCCTGTCCTGAGGTTTTCCCCTCTCTGCCGAATCCTGTTCTCCTCCTCGCTTTATGGCTCTAGGGCCTCCAGAGCCCATCTCCTCCTGCCTCCTATCGAGCCTGCTCACAGGACATGAACAGATCTTAGTACAGACTTCAGAGAAGGTGTCGCCTCTTGATGGTCCATGTGCTTCGAAACCTTACCTGTCTTCAGGGCCCCAAAGGCATTTTGTCTCCCGTGGAATGTCATGGAGGCATTTTCCAGGCACGGATCCTGTCCAGGCCCCTGTCGCTCATAGCTGGTTGTCTATGGGAATGACTATTTGACTCCAGAGAGGGAGGGGCAGTCTGGTGGGAGCAGAGTCTCGGTCTGGGAGGCGGAGACTGGGCAGGTGGGTTGCAGGAGGAAGAGCTGATTTCAGAAACGCGTTACTTATCCTATATATTTGCCTGCCGTGAAAAATGAGAATTGTATTTTTTTTGGGTGGAAGTAGTTTTTCCACAAAAAATGTAAATGTAATTTTAGAGATTCTCAAAGGGATCTGAGAAAGGTCTTAGATTTTGAAGTTTCTATTTATTATAGGGTCACTTTATAGATAAAAGGGTATGTATCATTTTACATTTCAGTTTGATGTCTTTGCCTGAACGTTTTGCTCTTTATAAAATTAACAAAGCTAGAAACCTCACTCCAAGTATCACATGAATATAATTAAACTGGTGTGACAAGAGGGCAGCGACCTTTTCATACGGCTTCCAGGTACCTAAGAGGTAGCATCTTCTCTTGCAGCTACCAATTCTCTTCTCTTCGCCTCTTTAACAAACTACCCAGTCCTGCCGGTGGAAGCCAGAACATTTATCATACTCTGTCTTAATGAAGAAATGAGTAGATTGGTTTTATCACGTTCATCAGCAAGGCCTCGAGGAAAAAGGACACACCCCACACGATATAAGGTACCATGCAGGCACACGCCGCCAGGAGAAAAAGATGAAGCCTGAAGCTTAGGGGATAGTGCCCCCCGGTGGCTCAGCGGGGGCAGCCCATCTGCCCAGTGAGGAGACAGACATCAAGGCAAGGAGAGGCGTACGCCCTCGCCACTGTGCTGCTTTAGTTCCACACACCCCTTCGCTCCTGCCTCCGCCCATGCCGAAATCTTACAATCCCTTTCCACTCCCCAGTGTACCTAAGTATCAGAACTTAAATTAAAAAAAAAAAAAAAAGCCATACAAAATTGACGTTAAAAAAATAAATTTATTTCAAGTTTGAAATACTGAAGGACAAGCATACAGATAAATATTACAAAGAGCAAAAATTAAGAACATGAGCCGTGGCTGGTGTGTCTCGGTGGACTAAGCGCCAGACTGCAAAGTGAAGGGTCACTGGTTTGATTCCCAGTCAGGGCACATGCCTGGGTTGTAGGCCATGTCCCCAGTAGGGGGTGTGTAAGAGGCAACCACACATTGATGTTCCCTTCTCTTTCCCCCTCCCTTCCCTTCTCTCTAAAAATAAATATATAAAATCTTTTAAAAAATTAGAACATGAAGAATGACTTAAGGTAGACCAAGATTCTCCCAACAATACTCTGAGTTTACACATGACAGAGTTTTAAAGACATTTCCCTACATTCCCAAAAAGCAAAAGCTGCATTTGCAACATTTATCAACACAACAGCTGTTGAAAACATCTGGTTTCTTTCTGGAATCATTTGGTTAAAATTTTTACAAGTGTCAGTTACTCAACTCCATTTCCCAAAGATACGACACAGAATTATATGACGTTCTTGTCTGACATATCACAGACAACTTTAACTAAGAATACAGAAAAATTATCAATTCATTTTGCATTTTACCATATCATATTTCATTCTATTGATCAACAAGGAAAAATACCCATGACGTATATATACATACGCTTTCAAAACAGAGTATTCCGCCCTGGCTGGCGTAGCTCAGTGGATGGAGTGCGGGCTGGGAACCAAAGTGTCCCAGGTTCGATTCCCAGCCAGGGTACATGCCTGGGTTGCAGGCCATAACCCCCAGCAACCGCACATTGATGTTTCTCTCTCTCTCTCTATCTCTCTCCCTTCCCTCTCTAAAAATAATTAAATAAAATCTTAAAAAAAAAATTAAAAAACAAAAACAAAACAGAGTATTCCAATTTTTATCTGTAATTTGTTCCAAACCTCAGGAATTCAACAACTACATGATTATGTTAAACAACACTGGCAGTTTAAAAATAAAAACAATCATTTACAGGAGGGACCTTAAAATATATTTTTGGCCATAAAACCTGTGCCGTCAACAGCTAAGGAAGGTAATGAGTCAGCATACTCTGCCTGAGCTACCAGCAACTGAATTAAAAGGCTAAAAGCAGATTTTATACTCCCTATGTCCACAGAGTAATGACCACGGTGGTTTATCCCAATTGCCTAGGGACCGTCTCCACTGTATCTGAGTTCCTCTGGTGCCGTGATTTGGTCCACCCCAGGTGAATGGCATCTAAAACTTTATAAAGACCTTTGAGGTCACACCGAACACATTCATTCCTTCCATGGAGGAAGGAAATGCTGCCCAGAAAGTGACAGGGACAGCTAGAAACAGATCCAGGGCGTGGACCGGGAGCTCACGGTTCCCAGTAAAGTTGTTCTGATGACACGGCCACCGGGGAAGCTTCCACGTGAGGGGCTATTGGGTTGGTGACAGACGATGCTGAGTTTCAGGGAGAAGCAATGGAGCGCTGTGCCCAGATCAGAGGTGTCACTCCCTTCCGAGGCACCAAGGGTGTCCCTGATTGGCTCTTGCTGTGAGTGTGGACATCACGTAAGTACTATGGCTGTTCAAACGTCATTACTCTGAAGACCATGTTCCCGCATCAGCTCTGAGAATCAGAACGCCAACAACATTTAAATTCGCACTGTAAACAGCAGGCAGAGGTAGGCACTGTGGAGACACATTTGGTCCTGGTCTGCGTACCCTGAGCGTGTGACAGAGTGGACTGTCCCTGTAGGGTGGACACTGTGCAGTCTGCGGTGAGGACAAGGGGCCCCTCTCTCGACACATGGAGGGAGCACGCGCCCGGGGCCGTAGTTCTCAGAGGAGAAGGGTCACAAAAATGACACGGGAGAAGGAGGACGCACAGCACTTGAAGAGGTCCCCACGGAGTCGGAACGCCCAGGCGGAGCGGAGAGTTCCTTATCTCAGGACTCCTCAAGGTGAAAGTATACTATGTGACACAAGGAGTGATGGAAAAGCCAGTAACACAGAGCATGGCATTTTCCTACTAGAAAGTTATATACTGCACCAAAAAAAAAAAAAAAAAAAGGAACAAGTGAAAAAGCCAACAGGTACAAAACTTCTGTCTCACACTAGAGTGAAAAAACACAGTGCTACCACGTCTGCCATGAAGGAAGGCACAGCAGAGAACTCAGGATCACGGCGTGTCTGGCTCCTCGGCCTCATCAGACAGGAGACCGGAGCTGACCGCACCGAACGGATTCTATGGCCACTGACCGTACCTGTTACAAAGCGCATTGTAACGAGAATACAAGAGACAGGCCAGTCATAGCAGCTGTCTGGAAGCCCTGTCCCAGCACCGACCGGAAGCAGCGTGTTGCCACACCGCATCGCACGGAGGTCGGGGTGGGGGGGCTCCCACAGGGGCACAGGGAGCGAGCGGGTCAGGAGCACACAGTGCACATGGTTCTCCCGGACATTCTTACAAACTATGCTCTTAGGTGACTGAACAGGATCAGACCTCCACGCGATTATGAGAGAAAGCCATCAAGACTTCCGTTTTCTACAAAAAGAGAAAACCATGTCCTGTTGACCAAGAAATGTCAAGAAGCTTACTTTCAGGTCGACCATCTGAGATGCAAAATGGGACGCTTGTTAGGGAAACGGTAGTGTTAAGATGATGTAAACAAAAGCACTCTAAATAAAATATTGCTTAAGGTAACAAGGAACCAAACACGGGGACTGCATTTCCGGGCCACACAGTACAAGTCAGTGCTCATCTCCCGTCACTTAAAAACCGTGATAATGTGCTCATTATCACGTGACACTACCGCTCCCTTCCACCTCAAATCGCTGATTCTGACTGCTCGAACAGCATAGCAGCTTTTGATTCTTGCTCTGTGGGACTCTCTACCGGGACCTGTAGAAAGAATCAGAAGATAAAGCACATTCACAGCGTCTGCCGATGCCATGGGAGGAATCAATAGCAGTGGGCTCAGGAATCAAAATCGAGCTGAGCAGATAGATTGGTTTCACACTTATTCCGTGCACACATTTCTCAACAGTATGATCGTAAAAATATTTAGTACTTACAGCTTTAATATTGCCATTTGTAATTCCTATATTTATATTGTGTCTTCTCAGATCGGACTTGATTAACGCTGAAACAGAGAAGCATCAAGAGAGTTACCACAGGGTGTTCACGAACATACTTTTCTCTAAGCGCTGCTAAGTCTTTTCTGGCGTCGTCAAATTTAGCACGCACAGTGCCATAGTATACAACAGCATCCATGTAGTCTGAAAAAGATAACAGTGCCTCCCTAAGCCATTAACTTCATTAGGAAGGCATTAGTCAGTGAGCAAATGCAGGATGCTAGGAAATAAGGATACAAAGATGAACAGTGCAGTTCCTTCCCTAACTCACCCTCCAATCTAGGGAAATACTGACTCCCAAACAACTGTAACAATTACAATAACCGCAATACCTCAGCTTTGCATGTGGGGGAGTGGGAGCATGGGAGGAAAAAATGCTGTGTTAGCCAAAGGAAATCCGGGACGGCTTGCCAGAGGAGACATATTTGGATTGCAACTTGAACAATGAGTAGGAGCTTGTCCAGCACAGGAGAGAGGGAGGCACCTGGGCCGGCGAATGCAGCCTATGTGAAGACGTGGGGACAGGAAGCCCACAGCCTGTTCCCGGCACGAAGGGTGCCAGGGGTCACTGAGGGAGGCCTGGAGAAGAGGCCGGGCTGGCAGGTGTTGCTCACACTGCACCTGAGAGGGGAGGACACTGTCGGCCTGTGACAGAGTGACCGAGTGAAGCGCTGGCCCTCAGTCTCTACCTTACCTCTGGCCTGCATTTCCCCACAGCCTTCAGACAAATATTTGCTCCTATAGATCTGCTAATCATTAGAGACATTCTGCTTGAGGCTTGAGTTTTTGGAAGAATGGCCCCTTGCCAGGGGGGTGACTCTCAGAGGAGGTGAGGACGTGTGTACAAAATAATAATCGTTTATCAAGGATTTTCAGGAGCCTCAAGAGCAACGGACAGGGAACAGAGATTTAGAGATTCCTGGCTCTTCCCGGGATCCCTTCTGGCCCCCGGGTGTCTGGGGTGGCCAGTCACTTCTTGCCCCGCCCACTCTCCCTCCCCTTGACTGAAGGCAGCCTGACTTCTGGGCTGGCTCTCTTAAGGTGGCGTTGAGGCAGCTCTAAGGCCCCCCACCCCCATCTTCTCCAGCTGGCGCCTTCTCCGTCAAGGAACCTTTCCTTACTGCAAACTCTGACAATTTGAACACTGGCCTTTTGAAGCGTCTGGCACATGCAGGAACTTTTGGAGTAGTAACAGGGCTATATGTTAGGGAGCTCAATCTGGCAGCTACATGGAGGGTAGCTATTGGCAACAAGACTAGAGGCAGGAAGGTCAGTTAAGAGGCTTTAATTCTTCTGGGACCTGAGTCGCCTGAGTGAGAAATGTAAACAAAGGGACGCATTTCGGAGATGCTTTAGAACAGAACCAGTGAGAGTTGGTGGTTTGATAGAATATGAAAAATGGCCATAAAGCAGGTAAAATGCCGCTTAAATGCTCAATAACACAAACACACACAGAGAATATGAAGACAGAAGAAGAGAAAGGAAACAGTGACTTTTGAATTTTCTCGTTTGGGCAAGTGAATGGATGTGGACAGTGGTCCTAGTCTCTGAAACTAGAAACCCAGGAGGAACCCATGTGGCAGAAAGGTGGTGAGTTCAGTCCCGGACAGGCTGAGCACAACACACCACGGAGCATCCAGATCTAGAGATAAATGCAGGACGGACATGGTCTGAAGTGTGCGAGCGGTCAGGGTCCAGAGGCACAGATTGTTTTTTAGTGTTTACAAAGTTCTTTTATAAATTATATTTTATTGAGTATCCTATTAGTTGTCCCAATTCTTCCCCCATTGCTCCCCTCCACCCAGCACCCCCCACTCCCTCGGCCATCCCCACACCATTGTTCATGGCCTTAAGTCATGTGTATGTATAAGTTCTTTGGCTACTCCCTTTCCTACACTGTCCTTTACATCCCCATGGCTATTCTGTAACTACCTGTTTGTACTTCTTCATCCCCTCACCTCTACACCCATTCCCCCACCTCCCATCTGGCAACCATGAAACCACTCTCTCTATCCACGATTCTGTCTCCGTTCTTGTTTGCTTAGGTTTTTTCTTTTTAGATTCAATTGTTGATGGATACATATTTATTACCATTTTATTGGTCATGGTTTTGATCTTTTTCTTAGATAAGTCCCTTTAACATTTCATATAATAATGGTTTGGTAATGATGAACCCCTTTAGTTAGTTTTCTCTTGTCTGGGAAGCTCTTTATTTGCCCTTCCATTCTAAATGACAGCTTTGCTGGGTAGAGCAATCTTGGTTGTAGGTCCCTGCTTTTCACAACTTTTAATATTTCCTGCCAATCCCTTCTAGCCTGCAAAGTTTCTTTTAAGAAATCAGCTGACAGTCTTATGGGAATTCCCCTGTAGGTAACCGATTGCTTCTCTCTTGCTGCTTTTAAGGTTCTCTCTTTATCTTCAGCCATTGGCATTTTAATTGCGATGTGGAGGCACAGGTTTGTGCATAAGTGGTAGTTAATGCCACAGACTGCTCAACGAGAGTGTAAAATAAGAAAAGGAGCTAAAAGCTTGTGGGTAGTTAACTAACCTAAGTAGTCATAAAGCAAAGTGAAAATAAAAGACGAAAGTAATATTGGTGTTGTAAAAGTTAGCCTATGCTTCCTTTGAAATCCGCACTGCCCCTTTTGATTCTGCTCTGTTGCTGATGCCAGTGGTTTAGAAATTCAGATATTTATACTGAGTAACTGGACACGTAAATATGGCTTTCCTAAATGCATTTAAATGACTTTGAAGAAACTGGTGCTGGCGTGTAATGAGATCACGTTTAAAAGCAGGAGATGTTAAAACACGAGCTTTAAATTCAGCAGTGACCGCCACCGACTGGGCAGCTCTGCAGTGGTGTACGATTTGCCAGATCAAAGAGGCTACTCACGTATTTTTTTAATAGGAAGAAAACGTATTTCTCTATCATTAATGCTAATTATAGAATTCAGAAACATGATGAATGGCATTATCGCCTGCTGTTTTCAACAGATGCAAACGGGCTACAGACAGATAACGTGCTGTACAGAGAGCTGTCACTGCTGGAAAGCAAAGTGCGCTGCACCCACATGCTGATTCCTGGGTCAGAGCAGGAACGCCCAGCAACCCTCGGGGGGGAAACGCAGAAAGAAAAGGCGCCGCCTTCACCACACCTCAGGAACTTCCCAGCCCTCTTCCCTGTGCTCACAGATGAGCGCTGGATATAAAATCCATCACACTCTCTCAGCAAAATATTCACAGTATGTGAGACAAATGACTTAGCATTTTTTAGATGGCAGAATCATCCATGCAAAGCTATTTTAAAGCTTTTTAATTAACTTCACTAGTTTTCTAGACTTGAAAATATTTGAATTGACATTTATTAATCTGACCATACAAATAAGGTGAACACAGAGCTCAAAATGGTTCTTTTTCGGGTCCACAATAGCACAAATAGTGTCTATTAAATAAATAGGCAAATGTTACTTCCCTGGAGATTAAGAACCAATGTGAAATTACCTATGATGGTTACTGTATTACATGTCTCACAGTTTTGTATGTTTTACTTTACTAACTGAAGAGAACAGGGGAAAGGCTCCCTCAAAGTAGGATATGCTTTTGTTTCTTTAGGTAATTTTTGTAAGATTTTATCTGAACCCAAATGACCACATCTGTCAGGAGGCAACAGCTCAGATGCCCTGCAGGATGTTTTCCTTGGAGGGCGCGGGGCGGTCGCTGTCGTTCAACATAGTACGTGACTGACAGCGGCCTTCGCTGGCTGTGTACTTCCAAAGTGCCTGCTGACTGCTGGTAAGATTCCATGTGGGGGGCTTCCAAACGAATGACCAGGCACTCAATAACCATGAAAAGAAGCCTTGATTCACGTCTTTCTGCCGGATTCTGTCTCTCGTGTTGGTCAAGGGGGGCAGAGAGAAATGAATGAAGTGAGAATTACAGCAGGAGCCAGGCTGGGCCAGAGAGCACTACCGGACACATGGTGCCTCTAAGCCCAGTTTCGCACTGCGCGCCTGGACAAACGATTGACGCGAGTTCCTCAACGGGCTCTTTCTCTGGAGGTCGGGCAAGATTCACGCTCCTGCTCACGTCTGCTCTGATTACACCCGAGAAGAGCAAGAACCGGCTAACCACGCCCCACGCCCGTCCCTTCACCGCCCTCTGCCGCCACATCAGGGTAACAGCTAACGCGACAAGGCGTGTCCTTGGTGTCATATACTGTGCTTGGAGCTTTTCCTGAATCACCTTCGCTGGCCTTCACGGAGAGCCCTCTAAGGCAGGCTTTTAAACACCCTATCATGAGGGAGGAAAGGAGGATCTGAAAGTTTGAGTCACTTGTCTAAAGTCACGCAGCTAGGGAGTAACAGAATCAGCACTGAAGGCTGGGTATCGCCCACTCCAGCTTGTGAATGCCTTTTGTTACAGCAGCTTTGTTTTCTATGCCTAGCAATCGTCTTGAATTTGAAACCCGAAAGATAAATGAACAGATTCATATCCCTGAAAGGAAACAAGTAATATCCTGCTTTTTATCTCATTTTCTCCTTGAGTCCTGCCAAGCCATTCGGAATCAATATGCGTGTGTACCTGTTAAAACGATCCCCACAAACATCCAAACAGAGAGGAAAATGTTTCCTGCCTTAGGGCTGTAGTCTGATGTGAGCTTTCCTTGAGCCAGTGTGAACAAAATTCCAAATATCTAAAATAAAATAAGAGAATTACTTTATGAAGTTCACTTTAAAAAAAAAGATTTTGTTTATTTATTTTTAGAGAGAGGGCAAGGTAGGGAGAAAGAGAGGGAGAGAAACATCGATTTGTTGCTTGCAAAGCCCCCCAACCAAAGATCTGACCTGCAATCCAGGCATGTGCCCTGACTGGGAATCGAACCAGTGACCTTTCGGTCGGCAGGCCAGTGCTCAATGCACTGCAGCCACGCCAGCCAGGGCCGCTTTTTAAAAAGAAATATCATGTTTTCCCCAGAACTTTCCTTAGCTCTTGTATTCATTTGATTTGCCTTCTAGAAATATTCATTGAAAGGTGGAATTTCAAAACAAAATCTAGGGCAAACTCATTATCTATCCACTCGAGTATTCGGTGAACAAATTGTCTCAGGCAGAGGGGCGACAGAGGGTTACCTGCGCAGCAGCATTAAGAAGACCCGACGAAGTGCCCTCAGATTCGGGGTAAGTGATTTCAACAGCAAATTCAAAGCCCAAGGGGAGGTAACCAGTCATGAAGAAACTAGGAAAACAAACCCAGAGTTACAAAATGAGCAGAAGGACGGTAACACATACTGAGGCGATCATTATACTTCTCAGGCCTATTCTAACGATCAAATAAGGGAATGTTCTGAAGTTGATGTATGCAAGCAAGTAAGGCACCATCGTTCATCAGGCAGTCCAAAGTCACGAGAACTGAGAAGGAGAACAGCTTCTAATTTTTTTTCTGAGAAAAAAGTACTGCTAGTTTTCCGAATCATTTGTCTTTCTAACTAAATAAAGTTACTGGGACTAAGTAAGGCTTATCCGTTTTTCACCCACATAAACCAAAAAATAATTTTAACTTATTTAAATTTTAAAAAATAGTATTTAAAAAGTAATTAAAAATTATTTTTTGCATTTCTAGAGAATTGCACATTTATATGCACACGGTGAATCTTTTAAAGTGTTAAAGAAGCCTTGGATGAACTTGAAAAATTAAAAAATACGGTAACAGCACTTCAGGATCACAACCGCATGCCACCATCCCCTTACAGCACGCAGACACTTACCCAAGCACCCCTGCGGTGACAAACACGAGGACGATGTGTCCGAGGTCCAGGGTGAAGGTAAACGTGATCATTCCACAGAAAGACAGAATGTAAACTAACAGAGTAGTCTGTCTAGAACAAAACAAAAAAACTGTTAGGATTATGTCAGAAACATAAAAACCATGTGGTCAGCTACTGCTCTGTCCACACAGCAATAAATACTGTGGTTTTCAAGATTAGGTTTCCATTATGTATGCAACATATTTCCACCAAAGCGTGGGCTCCAAGCTTCGACTTCGACAGCGGCCGACGACAAAGCCCACGCCACGTCTCCTGCTCACGCAGGGAGGAACATCCACACGGATAAAACCATTTCTATGTCTCCAAAGGGGATGGTTCCCTATCCGTATTTCAGGACTCAGACTAAATTCCACCTTTTCTAAAATGCCTTTCCTAACCATTGAAGCGTATACTGTTGTTTCTTTCTTCTGAGTTCCCTTATCATTTTACTCTACGCGTAAGTGGCACTTGACGCCTATTGGAATTCTGACAACTATTTTAGTCCGTAATGTTATTATTTAATTTTTCACACGTGAACGCCTTGTTTTTCGCATTTAGACCACAAGTGCCTTAAGGACAGCGACCGTATGCCGTTCGCCACAGTTCCTAGCTGAGAGCGTGGTGTGCAGCCGCAGCTAGCCTGAGAAGTCGGCCAGGGCCACAGAGAACACGTCTCAACGCCTCTCGAGTCTTCTGATTACATAATGGATCGAAAACTGTTAATAAATTTAACCCTTCACACACTCCCCTTCATCTATAAATTCAGTGGGTTTCACTCTAGCCCCGTTTCATGATGGTGAAGCTGCAGCAACACAACCTTCAACCACAGGAGAACTACCTCCAGGACTTCAAGGTCACAGGCAATTTCAAAGGCTTTGGATGAAGGTATTCAACATAGCTTGGGCCTTGAATGTGCATAGGACACAGTTGCACATTTTATTTGTTCCATTTATTCACCTCAGTTTCATTCATTCCTTCATGCATTCCTCCGAAGCAGATGGAAAGTTTCTGTCTATTAAAAAGCCTGTAGCGATGTTTTTTAAGGCCCAGCACAACCGACGCTGCCCCTGAAGCCCCTTTCAGCCTCCAGGTGGTGCTACTCACTTTTTCTTCTGTATCAGCATTGTGCTGACTTCATACAGACATACGATTAATAGTGTTCTCGTATTATGTGTCGTGTTACAGTTAAGTGGTGCTACAGTTGAGGGCATGTTAGTCAAAACTTTTTGCCACAATAATACTTATGTTCAATAATAATAATCTGATAGGAAAGAACAACTTTCTATTTGTTTTTAAGCTCACAACATGAGAAAAGAGCAGTAAAAAAATTTCTGTCAGAGTTAAATGTTTCTCAGAAAGGACGTTTTTTTAGAATAGAAGTGGTATGTAAGGGTGTTACTGGAGGTGAACGAGGTTCATAATGTATGTGAGTTCTCAAAGTTGAACAAATATGACCAACAGAGTAAGACAAGATACAGGCTACACAAACGTTCAGAAGAGAAAGGAACCTAAGCGTGCCTAGAATCTGAGTCTGGTAGTAATAACACTTTTAACATTTTTTAAAATAAAAAGCAAAGCTTTCTTTACAACCAAAATACCCTGGATTGCACACCATACATTTATCTACTTTCGCTTACCTGTATGTTTTGGTATAATCCAGCCATAAGCCGCAAAGAATGGAGCCCACCATTCCGGCTACCACTAGTGTTAGCCCAATCTTCCCAGCATTCACCTCTTCTCCCTTAAAAGAATTTTCATGAGAAGTTAATCAGACACTTCTAATTCAAAGACATCCTTCACGTTCTCATACCTTCACACAGCCAATGGAATTAATTAGATATGATCAAGCATACAATATAACAGGAAGATTCAGTATGTGTTTTAGGATGGGGGCGGGGGAAGGTAAAGCACATGTAAAGGACATTCTATTGTATTCTAAAATCAGGGGGACATACTCTAAAATATGGAGAAATCAAAAGGAAACTTCTCTTGCCCTGGCCGGATATTTCAGTTAGTTGGAGGGTTGACCCGGTACACCAAGGTCAAGGTTCAGTCCCAGGTCAGGGCACACGCAAGAAGAAACCATGAGTGTGTAAATAAGTGGGACTATAGATCAATGTTTCTCATCTCTCTCTCTCTCTCTCTAAAAATCAATCGATAAATTATTTTAAAGGAAAATTTTCTTGACTCTCCACAAGAAGAAGTACAATGATTTTAGTTAGAATTCTTAAGTCAGTCACAGATGCTGAAAAGGAGGTTAATCTGACAGCCTTTACATATTACAACCGCTCTCTCCTTTCAAAGGCAAAGAGAGGTTGGAGCTTGATATTTACTTCTTTATGTTTGTGTTGGTTTTCCTTAAAATTTTTGTCTTTTTCCATTTAACCAATCACAAAATTTCTTTAAAAAAGAATAGTAGAGCCCTGACTGGTGTGGCTCAGTTGGTTAGTGTGTTGTCCTGTAAACCGAAAGGTCATGGGTTCGATTCCCGGTCAGGTCACATGCCTGGGCTGCAGTCAGGGTGCGTGCAGGAGGGGCCATCGATGCTTCTCTCTCACGCTGACATTTTTCTCCCTCTCTCTCCCTCCTTTGCCCTCTCTCTAACATCAGTGGGCATGTCCTCACGTAGGAATAAAATACATTTTTTTAAAGAATAAAAAGAAAACAGGCATTGTCAAAGCTATAATATTTTCTGCTTTCCATTTTGTATGTTTTACAAACTGCATTAAATGTATTCTTTTTTTTTAAAGATTTTATTTATTTATTTTTAGAGAGGGAAGGGAGGGAGAAAGAGAGAGAGAGAGAGAAACATCAATGTGCAGTTGCTAGTGGCCGTGGCCTGCAACCCAGGCATGTGCCCTGACTGAGAATCGAACCTGCGATACTTTGGTTCACAGCCCCCGCTCAATCCACTGAGCTACACCAGCCAGGGCAAATGTATTCTCAATTAAAACAAATATAAATCATTTACAGCAACAAGGTCCTAAATCTTTAATCTTATGGTCATCTAACTGGAATACCACTGCTAAAGAAAAATTCTTGGGCAGGCAAGCAACACAATATAGTCAGAAGCTTACCTCATGATATGTCAGTATCATCTGATTTAATAATGTTGAAACTGAATAAAATGCTCCAGTCATGATACCTACAATAATAAGCAGAAAACTGTAAATGTACCATTTACTAATTCATAAAGTGCTATGGAGTCCTCTATGACAATTGTGAAAATACGTCATATTTTGCCATGTATAATGCACATTTTTGCCCCAATTCTTTAGGGAAAAATAAGGATGCACATTATACATGGGTAATACCTGAAATACCTTCTATCTTTTCTTGTGTTCTGTAATTGTTTGTTACATGAAATTTCTTATACCATAATATGTTCAAAAATAAATGCTAAAATTCCCTTATAATGCAAAGAACAAGTATCTAAATATAAATGAATAAAAAATTGAATTAGAAAATTTAAACAAAAGATTTTTTCCTGAAAGTTTGGGATGAAAATGTGGGTGTGCATTATACACAGGGGTGCATTATACTTGGCAAAATACGATAATATATTTCTCATTTGACAGAAAAAATGAAGAACTCCTGCCGTTCCCTTTCAGGTTGTGGACTGATACAAGTAACACTTAACTTACTAGAGATTACGATAGGAGCATCCTATCAGTGCATTCTCCATTGTTACGTACACACTGATATACCACAACCACAAACCATAACCCCCCACACACAACACTGTGGAAGGCAATGAAGCCACAGCTTGGTCACTGAGCACCCACAGAGCACTCGAGCTACTGAGCGAGACAGAAACCCTGCCTCGGAGATCTCAGCCCTGCAGCAAGACTTGCACAGCAATTAGTAAGACAAGATTAATTAAGAATGCTTAAAAAGAGAAAAATAAAAACAGCTGGTTATCAGGAAGCCTGACGAGGCTTGAGTCCTGGTTTTTCCTTGCACACGATGTGTGACTTCAAGTGAGTCCCTTAACTTAGTTGAAACTGGAGTTTATTATTTCTCTCTCTTTTTATTACTAAATATTTCAAGTATACAAAATAGTACAGAGAATAACTTAGCAAACACTCTTGCTCTTCACCCAGCTTTTTCAAACACAAACACTTTGCCATCTTTGCTTCAGATTTCATTTTCAGACCTGCCCTAATCTCACCCTTCTCTCCTGTTCTTCCCCAGAGGTAACCCCGATCCCCATCTAGTCGTTAGAGTTGTTGACAAGTATTCTAGTTTTTCTCTTTCCAGGCACTTAACGGAATGGCCATATGTCTTTAAAGGGAGCAAAAGTGACGTTTTCCACTTTCCACTTCCGGTGATCATGGAAGCGTGTGCCTTTAAGCACGTACCTGCTGTGCAACTTCTCTTGTGTTGTTACCTTTTGATAAATATCCCTTACACTGCTGTTTACTTTTCAGATGTTTCTACTATCTCCCCAACTGAATTATAGTTCCTTCAGAACAGAGATCATGTATCATTCCTCTTCCTGGCTCACACAGCATCCAGGGCACCATTGGTGATATCAATACATGAATAAATAACAAAATGAACAATGACTGAGGTAACTGGGAAGCTAGCTCTGGTAGAACTGCTTGAGAAAAAAGGAGCACATTTCCAGTACAAGAAATACTGGCACACAGTTAGAGACCAGAATTAACAGTATACAAGTGCATGTGGAGGCAGATTTGTGTGTGCGTGAGACAGAAGATTGGTTATAAACTTGGCTGAAAGAGAATTTTGTATTGAGAAACTGAGAGGGAAACGAAGAGTGGAGAAAAGCCACCTTAAATGACAGGCTAAAGAAACGAATTTGCTCTAACAGATGATAGTGAACCACTCTACTTCCTAATTAGTAGCTTTAGATTCAAGCTAACCAGTGGAGGCAAACAGCAAAATTAAGAAAAGGAACTTGGTATGCTGAAGTATTTAACAATAAGGTGCTGTAACACCTGGGATTTGCTTTAAAATATTCCAGGGAAAAAGGAGAGGAGAGAGAGTAAGAATGACGAAGTGACGATAAGTGTTCAAGTTGAGTGATGGTGGGCACATAAATATCCATTAGATTAAATGTAATACCTTTGCATTTAACTATTTCCAGTAAAATATAAAGGAATTAATCCTGGTAAAAGACTGAGAGTTTAAGTCAGGGCATAATTTGTTACAAGCTATAAAGCAGCTATATACTAGGGCGTACCCTCCCACAAAATGTCAAGAAGACAGCAGAGAGCCATTTCTGAAGGCAAGTAAGACAGATATAGGGGGTGCCGGTGGCTGATATAACAGCACTGATGTAAGAAACAAAGCATAAACTGTCAGAAATCTCCGAAGCAAACCAAGTGAGTTGGTGTCTGTAGTCAAAGCTACAGAGTGAAAATGAGTACCTGCCAGCCATCCTAAAAGATCTGGAAGGATGAGAATTTTTTTAATAGATTTTATTTATTTATTTTTAGAGAGGGAAGGGAGGGAGAAAGAAAGAGACAGAGAGAGAGAGAGAGAGAGAGAGAGAGAGAGGGAGAGACATCAATGTGCGGTTGCTGAGGGTCATGGCCTGCAACCCAGGCATGTACCCTGGCTGGGAATCGAACCTGAGACACTTTGGTTCACAGCCCGTGCTCAATCCACTGAGCTACGCCAGCTAGGGGGAGAATTTTTTAAAGTTAGAACTGGTCACGGTGACCTCCTTAATGTCTAGTTTGAATCAAGTAGTCTGGACCGACATCCGTCTGCACGGGTCACACAAAACGACTGGTGGCATTTCCCACATGTTCACAGCAGCCACCATTAACTATAGTTCAGAAAGGACCTAAAATACCCATGAGAACCCACAGAAGAAGACAATACTTCCCTATTTGAGGTCTACTTATTTTAAAAACATGTAAGGAAACCCATCCTGAAGTTTTTTTGCTTTGAGTTCAAAATTTAAGTTTAGGACTCTTGTTACTATTTTTATAGAGCTAACAATCCTCGTTAATTAAAGCTCAAGCCACTGCATTCAATGAAAAGAATCTACAATGCTCAAAGGTTTATACAGACATCAAGGAGGACAGAAGGAAACACTTACCATAAGTGATCAGTAGAAGGACAAAAGGAATGTTTTTGAACAGGTTCCTTATTGATTTCTTATAGGAGTACTCGCCAGGTGGGGCATCTTGGAGGGCTGCTTGGGCCTGACTGGGCGGACAGTTAGGTTTTTCTTTGAATGCTGGAAACATACGAGAAAAGATACTTAAACAAATGTATCTGCCTTAGCGAGCACACTAAATTCCTTTTAAGTTTAAAGAGGCAGTGAAAGTCCAAGAGTGAGGCCTTTCATCTTTCACTAACTTCTAAGTGATGGCTAGTTTGGCAGTGAAACTGACTAAAACCAAGATCTGGCCCATTTGAAACTGCAAAACAAACAAACAAAAGCCCTGAGAAATCATTAATACTATATCACAACCTCGCCCACTGATTATTTTCTTTTTAGTTAAGCAAGATTAATTTTTATTCTGTTAAGTATTCGCCAATTTACTGCTACATTTAGTTCAATCTATAATTAGAGGTGACATCAGATAAGAGCAGCCAATACGTTATTGAACTTGTAGAGGATTGTCTTGAGGTAGCAACTACTTCTTCTGAAATCTGGTATAAATGTTATCTATCCAAGCACACCTGTAGAAATGAAAAGGTCCAGGTGCATGCTGGGAGCAGAGCTGGTCCTTCTTGCTGACTCCCTGTAGCTGCACACAGAAGAGCTAGGGGCACAGCTGAGAGGCATGAAGTGGGATGGTTTCCGGTTCTGCAAGGCTCATTAGCACAGCCCGTCTACAGGGTTAGAGATAGGCTTCTCAGCCAGCCGTTGAGAGACCGCCCTTGTGCTGGGGAGGAAGGTTCTACACACTTCCTGCAACAGATGACTAAGGAGAGGTTTCTGCAGGGTTTGGCTGGCCCGAAGTCAAGACTACTTCCTTCATAGGAGAGATGAACTGCTAACATTTGCTACATCGGAAATTAAAATCTAGCTTTCGTACTGACTCGAAAATTGAAACTAAAACAAATGGGAAATTCTTTACCTCATGAAATCTAGATGGTCTGATGCTGGCACTCAGTGATCTTGCCAGGTTATCAGTAGGTTTTCACATAATCATGTCTCAATCGCCACCATGACAGGCCATTGATTATTAAAAACATTTCAATTTCAGAGACTTCATTTAAAAATGTACACTTTAGAATCAATGAAATAAGGTAAATTCAAAAACCAAAAAAAGAAGGAAAATGGATTCAGAAAAAAGTAATATTTTCTAAAAGATCAGAACTTCCTCCTCTTTTAATAGTGGCTGTTTCTTCCAACAAGGAAGGCCTGCTTTGTAGTTCAAAAGTAGGCTAAATTTAATGAGCCTGGCTGTCAATCAAAATCATGTAGAACTTGAAAAATAATACAGACTTTAAGAGTCTATCCAAGACTCAATGAATCAGAACTTCCAGGACAGAAACTGAGAATCTGTATTAAACACAAAGTTCTCTAAATGCTATCAACACTCAGCCAGGTTTGAAAATCACTGTCAAAGAAATCATCCTTAAAACTTCTATATAATACTGTAGTTCTCGAATTCTCTCGAAAGAATAAAATAAAGTTCTTTATTCACCATAACATGGATTAATTATGCCATAACTAAAACAGACTTCTACTTTTACAGGTGTCTGAATTAATTCAAGAGGAGACACAACTCATAAATATTTACTTTTTAACATCCTTACATTGGAGGACTGGTAGACATAAAAACTTTAAGTGGCCGCAATTCCTCCTCTTCCTCTCGCCCTATCTGCTCCTGGCACTGCGGAGGACGGCTGCTGTCCTTTCCTGCAAGTGGCCTAGTTAAGATAGGAGATACCTCTGTTTATTAATATTGATAATAGAGAACTCACACAGCTGTAAAACAAAGTTTCAGAATGTAAAAGCGTTATTCAAGGTAGTCATGAATATTTAGGTAGAGTCTTACGTCTCAGGTTTTACTATGGTAAAATGAGTCTAAGTGGCTCAGTTCTGAACTCACATGCAAAATAAAAACAATCCTTAATAGCTTTAACTCCACTAGATTAATTGTCCGAATACAAGTGTTATCTTTTTGTTTCAGGCAGCCAACTGCCCTCTCAGATGAAATCAGGCCTGTATCGACCAGCTACACAATGCAATAAAGTTGGGTTAAACTCTATATGAAAGTAAAGAAAAAAGGAACAAAGTCCTGTTTAAGTCGTACTGCATTTTCCAAGAATGAAATATGGCTTTTTCCTTATTCTTTGAAACTGAAAAACAATTGCTGTCTTACTCTCTCTCTTCTCCCCACCAAAAACTTGTGCCAATAAAAGAATGAACCGTTAAAGTAATTTCCCACCCCGGGCAACAGGCATGCAGAGAAGCCAAAGGATTCCGGGCACCACATTCAAACTTCCTCTCCCATGATGAACCAGCTAATCGTCTCCGTGGGACCACTTCTTCTTTTTGAAATTAGATAATAACTCTATTTTTCAGTTTCATTATTTGTCCCTGGGCGATTCAAGCAGATATTAAACATATTAACTTATTATAAGACAAATATGCATTTGAATCCTGGCTCCACCTCTGAAGAAGTCAGTTCCTGTCTTTGACTGTCGCTCCCTCATCCAAAAAATTGGAATAACCAAGCTATCATGTGGATTATATGATACATGTAAAAGAATTTTATAATTATTGAGTGCTACACAAAATACACTTTTTTCCTTTTACTTTCTTTTATTTTTTTTAGTAATTTTTAAAAATGTTATTTTAATTGTTGCAGTGCAATTTTCAATTTTTTTTTTATTTGTAAAGATCAGAGACTAAATTTATCTCAGGGGCCTGAAATTCTTACAAAAGAAGTAAAATGTATTTCTGTGAAAAGTTTACAATAGCAGCTCATATATAAATATCCTGCCTATAAGAATCAAAAGTAAAACTGTGCACACATGGATATGCTCACATGTTTAAGAGATTTAACAGAGATACTCTGATTCCAGTACTCCTGTTTTCTGCCACCCACTCACTTCAGTGCGCAGTGAAGGTGAGGGTTTTAACCGGCACACTTCGGTTACTGTGCTGCTCTGCTGTGGAGTTTGCAAATACAACAGCCACTGACACCACAATTGCAATGGGAACAACAAAAAAGAAGAGTAAGTAAAAATTAAAGTGATGTATTTTCATATATGACATTTTCCATATGGAGTTAGGTTGCCTAGGCTCAGACTTAATCTCTGGTATTTAGTAGCTGTGACCCTGGGGAGGTTACACTTTCTGGAATTCTGTGCCCAGTTTCCTCGTCTATAAAACAGGAATGATGGTAACAGTGTCACCCTCACGGGGCTGTCAGGGCTCAGTGAGGTAAAGGGCCAGCGTGCTTGCAGGCACGGTTGGCACCTGTCAAACAATCGAATGTCAGCCATAACAGAGTCCTCCCAGGAAGAACGGGGTGGTGGTGCCAATTCGGTGGAAGGCTTGTGCTAATTCCCAGAAGTGCCAGGGGGGTGGTCCCCCAGCTCCGTGAGGGAGGGCAAGAGCAGTGCATGGCCTGAACCCTCAAGAGAGCGTTTTAGGAAGAGGGCTGGGTGCGCCAGGTCAGTGTATGGCGCATTGCTGGAAACACCAGCAACCTACACTATTTTGTAAGATTTGGTGGGCTCCCAAAGCAGTATTCGTGGGCAGAACTGAGAGGAAAGTAGGACTGTCTTTCAATAATTAAGGACCTTTCAGTAAAGACTTTTAAATAACCCAAATTTTCCTCAATAGGAAATATTTGGATATAAGGAAACAGGAAAATTTTTAATTTAAATGTCACAATTTTCAGCCTAAGACTCACATCACAACTGTACATTACCTTACTTTTCTACTACACTTGGTATCATAAAATTAAAAGTACAGGTCATGAGCAAAAACTGACAATAAGCCCTTGCTCTCCTATTCCATTTCCAGTCCAATTTTTCCATTCTCCCCACCTGCATTTCTGTTTCCACTGTCTACTCACAAGCCATGAGTACGTAAATAAGTAATTATGTACATAAATAGTTCTCTTAATTTCTCAAATAACACAGGGTGATATGCCAATGGTCACGTCTATTATCATTTTTTTCTCCTCCTCCCTTAACAGGTAAAAATCTTCTATTTGTAGCATCTCACATACATGTTTGAACACATTTGAGCATGTATATAATAATTTTGCATCATAGATATCTTATAAGCAATCCATTACTCTGTCACTTCTTTCAAAGAGACAATTGAAGACAATTAAAAAAAAAAAGGAAAACCAGAATTTATGTGAAGATTTATAAGCAATCAAAGAAAGAGAATTTTATATTTTTATAATCCCTACTGCATAAAAGGCCTATTAATGCAAAATACATATGAACTGTACTTCACCTAGCAAATCAAATATGGCCATCAGAAAAATGAGAGTTTGCTTTTTAAAAATATAGATTTCCTTTAAAACTTCCTTTTGAAACTGCTAAAATAGTGCAGGGGTAATTTGGCCTTTTTCAAGTCGTCTGCGCACAGCGAATATGCCAGTCACTCCCTGAAACACAAAACCAACCATAAGTAGGCTGCATGTGTCAGAATACGTTTCATGCTACCAAGAAAAGACTCTGTTCATTGTCTTAAGGGAAATTAAGGTGTGGGCTGAGCTTCCTGCACCTGGGTCCCAGAGTTCATCTGTAAAGGCAGTCTCTATCCAAACTCTCTACAGTCTTGGCGTATGTCTCTTTGAAAACTGAGGATTTCTTATCTGGAGAGCATAACACTTGAATTTTTCATTACTATTATAGCCATGGTAAAAATTAATATGTAAATTAAAAACCCCAATTTAATTGTAAATTGTAATGACTAAAAGATGGCCTTTCGACTTTGAAGTAACTTTCCTCTTCAAATTAAGATCTACTGAGTGCTGCCCTGGCTGGTGTAGCTCAGAGGATTGAGCGCAGGCTGCGAACCAAAGCATCGCAGGTTCGATTCCCAGTCAGGGCACATGCCTGGGTTGCAGGCCACGGCCCCCAGCAACTGCACATTGATGTTTCTCTCTCTCTATCTCCCTCCCTTCCCTCTCTAAAAATAAATAAATAAAATCTTAAAAAAAAAAAAGATCTACTGAGTGCCTAAGGGGCAGTGTCCTAACTCAGTCAGCAGCTGTATTCTTAAATCCTTTTCTGTGAAATCAAAACTGTTTCCCATTAAAAATAAACTTTAAAAAGCAGACCTTCCCAAACCTTCTTCCAAACTGATGATGGCAGCTTGCCGCTGGTTTGGACTGACTGCTTCAAGAGACAGGCCCCGACGAGGACTCAGGGACGAGGACCCAGGGACGGCTGGTGGCAGCAGTGCTTGGCGGGGGGCCTAACAAGTAGATGATCGCCACAGTTTGAAATTCTGCTGAACAGCTTGCCACTGCCCAGGATCATTCACTGGGCGACATTTCCAGATCCAGTTACTTGTTAAACTGAGGGTCCTCGGAAGGGTTTGTCATTAAAAGGAAGGCTGTTGCCTGTGTGCATCATTTCGAAGCATTGACCAGAACTTGCTCCCCGCTGGGTTAGCACAAAATGCAGATCACATAGAAGCATATGCAAAGAGGAGGCGGGTAATGTGTTTGAAACTGACACTGATCAGGGAGGAAGAGTTAGTAGGGGGACTAATGGGGTGAATTAGTCTTCAAACACTTTACAACATTAAATAGATGGACCATCACAGAGCCCTAGGGCTAGAGCATTCCTTACCAAGCAAGGCAGTGACACAGCAAGAATGAAACAAGCAAACAGCACTTGAGATAGCAACACAAATCTTCACAAAGGATAGCAACACAAAGGATTGGTTACTTTTTTTTTCACATGTTTGTCATGCATTTATCTACTTAAGCTTTAGGGAAAATAATTCACTTACCAATCACTGTTAAAACAAATAAAAGTGTGGCGACAGCTGATGTTCCATAAAACATGGTACTGATATTACGAGCCAAAAGATCTGTGTTATTCAGTGTGTTGGGCACTAAAACTGGTGGCAGCAAAAAACCAACCGCAGTTCCGAGCTGTAAAATAAACAGTCCTGTTAATAGCTGTTATTAGTGTAACAGGACATAGCTGAGCAATAGCTATTCTTAGGTAGGAGCCGACCAGCAGCCCTTCTCAGGCAGTAGCCGTTTCCCAGATAAGCAGTTATCTCAAGGTTGTACACTAACTCCCATTTTAGCAGCTGCACTCCTTTCTCCTCCTCCTTCTGCCTGTGTAACACGCATATAAAAGAAACTCCAGCTTGAGCTCATTGCTCGGGATTTGGGAATTTTACCCCTCTGAGCCCGCGAGTGCGTAATAAAGGATCCTGCTCCACCATCTCCCCTGCGTGTGAGTTATTTTCCGCAACATTAGGAGAGACAAAGGTACATACTGCCAGTTAACACAACACAAGGAGGTCAGGTAGCGTACACGAGGTGCACTTCTAAGGGAAAGAAGCCAGACGCAGAAGTTCACATACTGTACGACTCCATTCAGAGGAAATGTCTAGCGTAGGTGAATCCAGAGAGAGGCAGCAAGTCAGCCGATGGCCGGGGGCTGAAGGAAGGGGGAATGAAGAAGGACTGCTTAGTGGGCACGGGGTCTTCCCCGAGGGTGGATGAGAATGATCTGGACTAGACGGAGCTGATGACTGCACAACCCTGTGAACACAGGAAACGCCACGGAACCGCACACTTCAGAATGGCTTCTTTTTTGTATGTGGATTCCACATGAGGAAGGAAAATAGGAGGCTGAATATGATGATAATCACAACGAGAGAAATAAAAGCAAAGTGTTAAAGGAGGCCCAGTGGAGTGAGATATTAGATTCTTTGGGTGATGGAAGTGAAGAGCAAGGGCCCGAAATAGGTTACAAAAAGGAAAGGAAGGCAGAGATGACATTTAACAGCTGTTTCATTTGCTCCCTTACCAAAAGCAGGACAGAGACAAACAGATAATTACAGGAGAGTGTGGTGAGGAACGCCCTGCGGAGAGGCTGAGGGCATCATCGGATTTGAAATATTTAAAGTGGATAGAAAACGGTTTCAGCAATGCAGACAATTAAGTGCATTGTCGTGGGCAATGGTGCTGTTGGCAAAGCACACCTCCTGACACCTATGCAACAAACAACTTTCCATCTGAGTATGAACCGACTGTTTCTGACAACTATTCTGTCACAGTTATGACTGGTGGCCAGCCATACTCTCGAGGACTTCGTGATACTGCAGGGCAAGAGGCTTATGGCAGATTACGACCACTGAGTTATCCGCACACAGGTGTATTTCAGCCTGTTTTTCAGTGCCCTCCCGTCCTCATTTGAAAAGGTGAAAGAAAAGTGGGTGCCTGAGATAACTCAGCACTGTCAGAAGACTTCTATCTTGCTTGTTGGGACCCAAATTGATTCAGAGATGACCCTCAACTATTGAGAAAGTTGCCAAGAGCAAACAGAAGCCTGTCACCCCAGAGACTGCCAAAAAGCTGGCCGGTGATCTATCTGCAGGCTGCCAAGTATGTGTCGTGCTCTGCACTCACACAGCAAGGCCTAGAGAATGCACTTGACAAAGCAACACTGGCTGCCCTGGAGCCTCCACGACCGAAGAAGGGCCGCAGGTGTGTGCTGCTGTGAGCATCTCTCCAGAGCCCTTCCTGCACAGCAGGTGTCAGCATCACAGTAAGAGCAATGTTTAAACCAAACTCAAGACTAAACATTAAAATTCATTTTTGCAGGAATGACAAAAGCACGGCACCTACCTACCCATGTGCACTTGCGCGAAACAAGGCCCGGGGACGTGGTCCCTTTCTGCCTCTCAATACTACTTAATTTTGGGTAATTGTGTACTGCCAGAAAAGTGACCAGTCCTAGTTGTTGTTGTTCAGAAAATATGTTGTTTGTTTGTTTAAAAGCAAGGGTGCTTGTGATGACTCTGTAACGGACTACTTCGGGTCATTGAAGCTGCTCCCGGGTTCCCTCCGGAGAGTGATCAGGGGCATCTGGTTTTATCTATCTTTCTTTTTCTTGGGAGGTAGATGGGAAAAGTGTGTGTAGGGTTTGTTTTTATTTAGTCATTTTTAAAAAAAGTTCCTTAAGCATGGGACAGCCCTTTAGGGGGGGAAGATGGAGTGATTCCACATTTCACCTCCGACATCTAGTTGAGAAAACATGCTCCCCACCTGGTGCCCTTAGGAAGGAGCGTAGCAAGTACCTCACTTAATAAACGCTCCGTTTTGAAAGTTGCCTTTTCTCTCCGCCCTTGAGTGGGTTCGGTATTTGGTGAAACTCATGAAAGTGGGCGGGACCCGACTTGCCCCTCCTCCTCTCTAGGATGCACTCCAGACGTTACCGACTTTCAAGGAACTCTGTTAACCATTTGCTGATTTTTTTTGAAGTTAATGTCTAACTTCTGTCCCTGATAAATGAAGAAAAGTGTCGCCCCTTTTGCAATAACACCAAGTGGGTTGAATACATAATTTAAAAAGCAAAACAATATTTCTTCCTTGTCAGTCATTGTTTAATGTGGCTAGCATAAAAGTGCAGCCTAACAGTGTGTGACATGGTGTCCTAGAACACACGGAGACCTGGTATCCCTGAGGGTGGCACTGGAAGACAGATGCCTGTGGGATGATTCACATCCTCTTCCCAGTTATGGGATGGAGACCCGCTTCATGAAGAAGCTAGGGGTGGGGTGGGGGTGGGGAGGACATGTAAAGACATGGGGACCAGTCCTAGGAATCCCCTAATTTGTGTTTGCATGAGGAACCCTAAGGCAGCCAGTGGAGGCTCCCTAGTCTAATAAAAATCATAGAGAGTCTTACTAAAAGTCTTTTTAAGCGTTAATAGGGATTTTATCAGCAGATTTTAGTTGCAGTTTCCAGTTCTTTAGAATATCTAGGTAATCTCCACCTTCTCCAAATCCTAATTCTTAGAGATTTGTTAGTGTTGAACCGATGCTTTCTCGTGTCTCAGTTCTTCATATATACATTCTGTTCAGATGTATTAGACAAACAAAAGAACCCTACACTCAGACACACAAGAGAGTGTGTGGTGAGTATAATACTGGGATGGAGAGGGTGAGGTGACAAGACTGGGAAGATCAAGCAATTTATGAACCAAACAAGAACACTATTCAGACCGAAAGGGATCCTGGGAGTAGTTACGCAGGACAACAGTGGGCACCTGCACTATCCCGGGCAAACTGGAACATACGGTCACCCGAGCCAAGACAGTGCTTTGGAGGGGCACCTTGGATCGACCTGAAGTTCAGGAAAAGTTTCTGATGGAACAAAGTTCTGAATAAGAAATTGTTGTTTTGTTTTGTTTTTTGGCCAAGTGGCTCTGTTGGGTAGATTGTTCTGTGCACCAAAAGGCTGCAGGTTCAATTCCCAGCCAGGACACATAACCAGGTTGTGGGTTTGATGCCCAGTTCAGGCATGTACAGGGGCGGCTGATGGATGTCTCTTTTACACTGATGTTTCTCTCTCTCCCCCACCCTCAGTTCCTCTCTCTAAAGTCAATAAACATATCCTCAGATGGGGATTAAAAAAAATTTAAAGAAATTGGAGAAAGCCAAGTGAAGAAGTGTTCCCAGCCAAGGGAACACAGTGTCCAAAGGAAGGGGAGAACATGACCTTGTGGAAATTACAAGAAGAGCACAGTTTCCCTCAGAGCAGAGAAGCTATGAATGTGAGAATGGGATGGGGGGTGGTATGGAGAGAGGTGAAACTGAGGAGTGGGCAGGAGGCCGAGCTGGAGGTCACACATTGTCACAACACAGTTTTAATTTTATCCTAGGGGTAAAGTCTACTGCAGGGGAGTCTCCAGAAGATCTGCTGTTAGAAGGACCTCACTGGGTGAAGATGGAGAACAGAGGGAGGGAGCGAGAGCTGCAGACAGAAAGGCCAGTTAGCAGGCTGCAGGTGGCCAAAGCTGAGAGCCGCAGTACACATGAGGAGAGATGAGCTAGGAGACATAGTCAATTTTGATTGGTGGGATATCCAAGTAGAACTATCCAGCTGGCTAGTATCTACATGAGTCTGAAACTCATTCATATACTATTCAACAAAATTTATAGAGAATCTACAGTGTGCCAGGCACTGTAATAAATGCTGGTGATGCAATTGTGTATGTTCAGACCTCGTGCCTAATTTCACAAAATTTACAGTCTAATGGTGGGGATGGGACCTGGGTAATAAAGAAGTATTAACATACAAACATAAACATATAAATGTATCAGACAGTTTATATATTTATCAGGCACCACATGGAGAATTAAGGTATAATCATGTCCTAAGTGACTGGCAACTCTAAATGGGACTGTCCAGAATTGCCACTGAATGATATTTGAAGGGAACTCAAACGGAGAGCTCAGCCACAAAAAGGATGTAATAATGTCATCCTGGGAGAGAGAACATTCCAGGTAGAGGGGATGTTTCTGCAAAGGTGCTTCTGCAAAATGCAAGTTTAGTATTGTTTAAGGAACCAAAGAAGACAGATTAGTAAGGTTTTGTAATTCAAAGCAGACTTTATGTTTTAAGTACTATGGGAGATCATTGGCAAGTTCAAAGCAGGGTCAAGACATGACCTGGTCTACATTTTAAAAGTTTATCTCAGGTTGGAGACCTGGCAGTATTGGAAGGGTAGTTACAAGCTAGGATTCAGGAGTCAGACAGACTTGAGTGTGAATGCTGCCACAAAATAGCTGTGTGGCTTTAGAAAAATAATTTTGTCCCTTCAAGTCTCAGCTTCTGTATCTATCAAATGGGGAGAGTAGCAGTTCCTACCTTACATTATTAAGTTAAATGACGCAAGCAGGCGAAGGACTCCCCATGGTGACAGGGTTTAGTGAGTGCTGAATAATGTTGGATAGTATTACAAATGATCACTCCACAATCCAGGCTGAGGTGTTGTGCTGAGTGTTAGCGGGAAATCTGCCTACAGGTAAAGATTTTCATTCATTACCCATGAAATAGATAATTCACAGCAATGGAGTTGATAATGAATGTCAAGCTCAATGAATTCTTAATCTTGAATATAATTTTATAAATGGAAAATACTTTAAGAAAACAGTCCAAGCACCCAGAAGCAAACAACTAAGATATTGGTCACAAATTATTTTGGACACACAACAACGATAATTCAAGCTACCCCTTCTGTACTTTAAGAGAAAGGAAATAAATATAAAGCAGTAAGCATGTAGAGTTTGTCTTTTTTATGGATTCTAAACGAATCTTATTGGGATCTTGAAACAAGTGTTAGACTGGAAAAAGTAACATTCTTTTGTTACATAGTTACAGGCAGCAATATATATACAGAGCTGAAGGTTTAGGTATACACATTTGTAACTAGATTCTCAAGCTGAAGGATGGCTCAATACAATTTACATAAAATATCATAGGACTCCATATGCAAAATTGAAATTACAATAAAAGAATCAATCTGCAAATAAAAAACCACACAAGACATTCTTCCTAGTAATGCTAATGGGATTTGGACCTATCCTGTTAGAAAAGACTAGCAAGCCCCTTCTGGAGACTTGGCAACATAAGCCACCCTTTTACAATGGATTCCAAGATCTGTGATTTGTCTTCATTGTCTTAATCGTTAAAAATTGGTAATTGGACTTAGGAACGTTGTGAGGTCTTTATCACTAGAACATTTATTTAGGAGTCGTTTATAAGTGTCTATAAATGCTATGTACCAGGCACTCTGCCCATTGCAACTACACAAAATTAAACAGGGCTGTTCGTACTGATCACTCAAAGGGGAACAAACGTCCCAGAATCCAACACCCTTCTTCTGCAATATACTGAGGGTGACAAAAATAATACCCACCCAAGTCTCACTCATTACTGTGCTGACAAGTTTCCTATGATGTGAGGCATACAGGGGCCAATTTAGTTAATTATTTTACGGGTAATTCTCAAAGCAAGATGATTAGGTGCTCACTTTGGTTTTCAAAGTTCTACCCTTACAAATAGATCAAAACCCCTCTTTAATCCAAGGCCGTCTCCTATCTCCTCCATTTATGGACAAGCCTCCTGGGGGTCTATCCTCATGCCTAGCTCACATGGCCTATGACTTTATCTGGTGCTTTAAGGATCCGATTTTCATCTCTCGTCTTAGTCCTTACCTGATTGCCTAGCACGGCGGTGGCACACGCTGTGGACACCTCTTTGGGCCCAAACCACACTGAGGCGATGCGGGAGGGCAAGCCCAGGATGAACACCTGGGCCACGGAGCACACGGACTGGCCCAGCATGGTGACCCAGAACAGATGCTGCTGCACACTGCCGCACTTGATCCAGGCGCCCAGGCAGTTGAGGCCGGAGCCCAGCATGGCGGTGAGCCGCAGGCCTCGGGTGTCCAGCAGCCATGTGGCCGGGAAGATGAGGGGCACGTAGGCCAGCATGTACACCATGGACAGCCAGTCGATGTGCAGCGAGGAGACGCCGTAGAAGCCCTCGAAGACGTTGCTGATGATACTATAATGGATCCACTGGAAGGCATTGACCAGCGAGTACAAGCTGAAGACCAGAAGCACCACAAAGCGCCGCGGGGAGAGCGCGGTCCGGGGCAGCGGCGAGCCCTCGGCCCCTGGGGTCTCCTTCCCGGGGTCCGTGGGCAGCAGCCGAACCTGGGTCTCCTCCTCTGGCGCCAGCTGAACCCGCGGGCTGCCCAGGGCTCCCGAGGCAGCCGCGGGGCTGTCCCGAGGGACTCCATTCAGGGCCAGGCAGCAGGCTTCGGGCTCGCTCTGCGACTCCGCGCCCATCTTCGCGTCCGGCGAGGCCCCGGGGACAGGCAGGTATCCTTGTGCAGGGGCCTGCCCTGGCGCTGCAGCCACCCGCTCCTCGTCGTCCGGCCGCGCCATGTCCCCGGGCTCGCGGGTGCCGCCTCGCGCCCCCCGCCTCCTCCCCCACCCCGCGCTGCGCCCCCGCCCAGCACCCGAGGCCCTCCCTGTACCCCAACTTCTTGCCACACTGCTCCAGGGCCCTTTCTCCGGCGGAGGGAGGCCGGGTGTGAGTGTCACTACAAAATACGACCCAGATCCGCAGGCCCAGCGGGTGCCACCCCAACATGTCGCCACCAATGAGCGGGTGCCCTCGCGGCGCGGGAGCCAATGGGAGAATCCAGGAGCGGCCTGGCGGCAGCCAGTCTGCACAAAAGGCGGCACCGCGTCCTCGGACCGGGAATGACGGGGCGAAAATCAGGGCCGAGTACGCAACTCCCGGGAGGGATTGAGGGGCTCCCCTCGGGCCGGTTCCATACTCACGAGGAGGAGGAATTCGCGCCCTCGCCCCAGCCCAGGTGCCCATCGAGGTCAGACCATGCCTGTTTAGAGCAGACAGAGCCACCTTTCACAAATTCGTGCGCTCTCCGCAAAGGAAACACACCAGAAAGGCTTCCAATCCGAGTAAAGAGATTTCGTGAGAAATGTGTTCTCGGGAAGTTGGAATCCCCCTACCTCCACGCCGCTGACGAATGAGGCCCGTGAGACGTGGGACCAGGGAGCAGGCCCCGTCACTGAGCGTTGGCCCTCGGATTACTAACAACACTGTAGTGAGTCAGTACTGCACTCGCACATTCAGTGAGTTCAGTGGGTTCCAGGCACCAAAGTTATTTTGCACGCTGTGCGCCAGACACTGTCGTGGCCTGTGGTGAATGAAAAGGAAGAACGAGGCGTGGTCTCTGCTGGAGAGAGCACATGCGGCAGTGCGAGTCTTCCTGGAAGGGAGCAGAAGTTGGCCCTGCTACTTTTTTTTCCTACTACTTCTCGAGAAACAAAATTTCAAAAGAAAAAAAAAAAGGCTCCAAATAATCATTACACTGAAATTGAAACTATATTTTTCTCACAATAGATTTAACCTTGAATACGGCGTTAAATAAATATTTAGCTGAATGATTGCAGCTAAGAAGCCTTGAGTATTTACAATAATTACTTGCTTTGTAAATGAATACCTTTTCCTCAAAAAAAAAAACTTATAAATTTCCTTTGCAAATATGAGTTTCTAAACATTTAGGTATTATTTTATATTGTTGAGCATTGTTCTCTGAATGAACAAATAACTAAATATAGAATCCAGAAGACTCCAGTCTTAGCTAAGAAGTTTATTTTATGATTCCTGAAAAAAATGAAGTCATAAACTGCATTGGTTAATATTCAGCACAACTAATTCAATATTTAGAGGCAATTTCTTAGCCTTTTGTGTACAATGAAAACTACATAGCTCACAATAAATAAATAAACAAATAAATACTGTTCAGAGAGGGAATCCAATGGGCAGAATTTTTTTTTAACTTTTTTTTTATTTGGATGAGATCCCATTTGTTTATTTTTTCCTTTTGTCTCTTTTTAAAAATATTTTATTTATTTATTTTTTAGAGAGGGAAGGGAGGGAGATAGAGAGAGAGAGAGAGAAACATCAATGTGCGGTTGATGGGGGTCATGGCCTGCAACCCAGGAATGTACCCTGGCTGGGAATCGAACCTGGGACACTTTGGTTCCCAGCCCGTGCTCAATCCACTGAGCTACGCCAGCCAGGGCCCAATGGGCAGAATTTTAAATAGAACTTTCTTGGCTTGCCCCAGGTGAACCTTCATTCCACATGTTCACCGTAAACACTCAGGTAACCACAAGTTTCCCAATCCCCTCTCTGAAACCAGACACTGGAAAATTATGTTGGGTCTCATTTCCTCTTCACAGAGGCAGCTTCCTACATGTACTTGTGCAGGGAAGCCATTCTTTCTGACTGTTGAGGCTCCTTCTGTCTACAGGTAGTTTGTCCTCTCTCTGTCCTTGGCAAGAAGGATTGTGTCAGGGGTCCTCTGGGTATCCTGGATACCAGTCAGCATCTAATTTCCCCCCAACATATTTATCAGCTGATGCCTATCCTGCTCTTGCTCACTTTGTCATTTGCTTTCCCTGCACACGACAAAGCTTGGTATGTGACACTCACCATTGACAGGAGTAGACCACCAAGGGCTACCTAGAGCCAGGCTACCTAGATTTGAATCCCAGCTTCAGTACTGTTGGACCTCACGCACATTACTTAACTGTAGGGAACTGCTCCACAAGGCATGGAAATGTAGCTCAGCACCCACGTGCAAAACCAGTGGGGAATGAGTTGGCACACAGGACCGCACCCAAGAGGAAGTTCTCCTGTGGGAAACCAGGCCTGTATTATACCTAGGCTGCTTTGTGACTTGCTCTTGCTAAAACTCCCTCACCCCGAGTTCAGGCAGTGAGCACTCGCTGCATATCTTTAAAGTAACTCCCTGAAGTCTGTGCTAATTCTCCCAAGGACTGAAGTGTAACCAGACCTGTTACTCTTATCATTCCCTTGCATTTGCAACATTTTTTTCCTTGTTAATCTGTAAGAAGTAATCAGTAACATCCCTTCCTGTTGCTATCTGTGAAAAGTAATTACCTAAAGCAAACCTAAGTATAATGAATGAAAACCTTCTTTGATATATGATATTAGAAAGCCAATAAAAGCTTGTCAAGGCAAGGGTCGGGGTGCTCTCCTCTTGAGAGAGTACACGTGCTGTCCCTTTTCCTCCACAGGACTCGGTAGCCCGTGTGAATTTGTCTCGTCTCACCCATAACGTCGTGGACACTGCAGGCCGGTGGACCGCATCAAGTAGCTGTTCTGTACCAAACAGTACGTGTTTCATAGGATTGCTATTACGAGGATCAAATAAGTAACTAGAACGTCTAAACCTGGCACATGGTTTAGACATTCATAGTGAACAATTATTCAGGTAGTCTACAGTAGTGCTTCAGGGTCCAGACTCCAGGTCCAGCTGGTCTGGATTCAAATCCTGGACTCATTCATTTACCAGCTGCATGACTTTGGACTCCTCTGTGCCTCAGTTTCTACAACTGGAAAATAGAGACAATATTCTTCATGAAAATAGTGTGGGAAATAAATGGCTAAAATGTCTAAAGCACTGCCCTGGCCAGTGATGCTCAGTGCTTGTAGCCTGGTCCCCCACACTTTGAGGCTGCAGGTTCTGCTTCTGGTCAGGGCACGTGCCTGGGTTGCAGTTTGGTCCCTGGGTAGGGGTGCGTACAGGAGGCCACTGATGGGTGTTTCTCTCTCACATCGATGTTTCCCTCTTTCTCCCTCCTCTCTCTTGAATCAATGAATATATCCTCAGGTGAGGATCAAAATATATACATATAAGTAGCACTTAAGTGGTGCCTGCCTGACTTCTGACGTACAGTAATAGTCTGTAAATGCTACCGTAATCACTATTATCAACTCATATTTCCTCAAAGTCGTATCTCATTCTCGTGTTATCTTGGAGTTGACCCCATCTTATCTATTCAAGCCTGCCTGGATTGTTCTAGAACTACTCCAAGCTTTTCAGACTGGATTTGTGATCGCAGAGCCTCTCCCTGCTGGTACTCCGTGGATGCCCCTGAAGGGCAGCACGCGGTGACGTACACTAACTACCCTTTACCTAACAAGAGGTGGATTCTTATCATTGGAGGTGGGCAGCCGTTGACTGGACCACCGTGAGACATCCCTAACGAGGGTGAGATGCCATCCGTGCTGGACCATGCACGTGGTGCACATGGTCTCACAAAATTCTATGGAGGATCAAGGTATGTGTGATCTAGAATGTCTTCTGATTTTAATTTCTGTGATTTATAAAAAAGTAAAATTGGGGATGTCCAATGAAAGTCCTAGACAAAAACTCACATGCCTATTGCAACTGAGTTCTGTAAAAGAAAGGAGTAAGGAAAAGGGAAAACTCAGCAGCGTCTCTTGGTAGTGTCATTCTAACCTCTTAGCCTCACCTCCTCTCTCCTGAGGCTTCAACGATAGATATCTATTAACCAGGTTGGGCGTAAATCATATAAATATCATATGTTTGGATATATAACATAACATGAACCTTGATCTCTGCCAGCGAGGGCACTACCTGGGGCAGCACTTGGCAGGGAGTCAAGATGAGGTTGAGCTACACGTGGCATGCCCAGTCCAAGTGCTATTTGAGTAAGTAACAGTCCAGTGATACGAGATCTGAACGGCGCCCAGAAGTCAAGGTCCAAGAAGATATTAGGAGCGATGTGGCTGTTCCTGAGCAAAGGTTTTCTGCCATTTAAAAGCTGCAAACCAGAACAGTGCCACTAGCTGTGAAATCCACATTTCATGGGGCGGGGAGTAAATTTGAACAGGCTTGCGTTGAGTTTGCACCACTATTACCATGCCCTGTCCACCAGAACAGCCACTGTTGTACTCTGTGGAATGATTAAGAATGAAGGGGTAGAGGAGGCTTAATCACTTTCAGGGTCTCTTTAAGAAACTGACATCAAAATTAAACTACAAAAATAGATATAAGGCCTCCAAAGAGACCCTGAAGCTTTGTGTATATTAAATTGATGGTGAATCTGCATCTGCTTACCCCTCCCACCTATTGCAACTAATATCTTCATGGCCTGATTTGCACTAGAAAGGCTGTGCAACCTCTTTACATGCTCCCTGCTGGTCCAGTACTCTGGAGTTCACTTACTGAAACTGTGATGGAGGTATCGGGCCGATGAAAATAGACTCCCATCTCCTTCCCAAACTCTGGCCAACCCAGAGCATCTCCTAAGGAGTCTTCAGGGTTGTATATGCTTAGAGTTGAGAGAATAAACAGCTCCTGAAAATTGCATTTAGAGGAAATGCCAGATGGAGCCAGGCCACAAGGAGAAATCGAGTTCCTAGTCCAAGGACGTGTAGGCACCAAAGGAGAACACAGGATGAAGCCCAGAAATCAGCTGAGAGAGACAGCGGGTCAGAAATGGAAGGGAGAGGGTGGAGAGGAGCAATTCCAGGGTTGGTGAGCAAACACTGGTGAGCTCATGGGTACATGCGTGCGCACACACATCTCCCACACGCACTTCAACGCATCCTGCTCATGGTGAAGATTACGGACCAAGGGCGAGCAGGTCCATGAAACTTTGGGACAGAAGGTGTTGGTGGTGAGGACATCTGGGGACTGAGTTGTAGCAAAGTGGAGTCAGTAACGAATATCACCTACTTCACTACTGAGCCTGGAGCTAGGCCAGTCACTAACATTTAGGAGGGGTGACGGGAAACAAGAGAAAATAGGATCGCTTTCACATTGTTGAAGAAGAGGAGGAGGACACTCTGGAGGGTGTGCAAACGCACATGGGTAGGAACTGAAATGGCATTTGGGGGAACCGGTCTGGCTACAGTGGAAGGAAGGCAGTTGGGGGCCAGATTGTGCAGCGCCTTGAGTTTCAAGTTAAGGAGCCTCAATTTTATTCTCTAAACATGAAGGAACTACTGAAATTTGACCGGAGAAGTGTTACCAGACTAAAGAGGTCTGTTCAGCTGCGCACATTAAAGATCAATCAGAAGCAAACAGGAGCCCTGGCTGGTGTGTCACTGGGTTGGGTGGCATTCTGAAAATGGGAGGGTCACTGGTTCAATTCCGGGTCGGGGCACAGGCCTGAGTTGTAGGCCAGGTCCCCAGCTGGGGCATGTCCCCTCCCCTCTTTAAAAGTAAGTAAATAAAATCTTTTTAAAAAAGCAAACAGGAGTTTACAGCAGAGAAAGTACAGGTTTATTAGTTGAGGAAATGGTGCCAAGCACAGAGTCACAGGTAAGCTGGTACTCAAAGGCCTAGCTCCGCAATGGCATCCCAGGGGATGGGTTATATAGGGGGAAATTATTAATCACAGTGGCTAAAGGAGCTGGGGTCATGGGCTCTACTGATTGGTTGGGGCCCATCTTTGGTGCTTTCCAAAGCTAACCCTTAGGCTATGGCCTCCACGGAAGCAGGTTTCCAAAAGTCACTTCATTAACATTACAGAAGACACCATTATTCTCATCACAGGCAATTCCAAGGGTTTTAGAAGCTCTGTGCCAGAAACAGGGATGAAGACCAAATATGTATTTATCATTATAAGTCACAATGTCACATTAGTATAGTAGTAGATAATTAGCTATCATAGCAAGACTAATTCCTGATCTCCTGGGTTGGGAGTGTGACATTTCTAATGCACTGCCCTCTGGTCAGGATTGAAGGAGGCAGGCACGGCTGAGCGTGCAGATTGGAGAGGGAGCGTACAGCAGGAGGACTGGCAGGGCAGAGAAGAAATCACACCCCCTTACCCACGCAGTGCCTCCAGTGCACGTTTGTCACACGGTCTCACTCATGATCCGCTAAGAAATGTCCCCTGTCTTCTCTCAACATAGCCAAGTCCTACCCACCCTTTACGGCCCAGCTCAGCTCAGTTCCCACGTCCTTCCTAAGTCTGTCTCCATGCCTGCAGCCCTAGAGCTCTCTCTGCTGACCGCGGTAACACCATCAGAGACACTGCACTCTTCCCGGCCATGTTACTTAGCTTGTCCTTCGCCTATTTTATCCCTTACCTAGAACTGAAACCAGGAACTGGACCTTACCTTATTTTATAATGCCCTCAGTACCTAGAAAAGGTTTTCACTTGGCAACTCATGTCAGTCAGAGCCTCTTGCATCCAATTCAGTAGATGCCTTGAGGTATCTTGTTTAATCCTCACGCTAGCTCTGTACTGATTGGTATGGGCCCCAGTTTCCCGCTAAGGAAGCTGATTCAGAAATCTTCCTCCAGGCTGCACTCGGAGAAGGAAGGACGGGGCCACAGCCCCTGGCCCTCAGGTGCCAGAGTTGTGGTCAACTGGTTAAGTCTCCACGTAAGCCTTTTGCATTATCTTGGAGTTTTGTCAAAAAACAAACAAAAAATGAAACAATACCTTTTTATCCATAGCCACTGCTTTGCATTGGCCTCCAGGGTCACCCTGCCCCAGTGTCGTTTGACCTGCATGGTCGAGCTTCTCCTGTGGGCCCTTCGTGTAGTTCTTTAGGCAGTGGGTCTCCCTGGCACTGCAAACTGCCTCCCTTAACACCAGTCTTTCTCTATCACCGATTTCTGCGAAGAGATGAAGAAACTATGACTAATGAATTTCTAAAGGTTCTTTTAATAGCTGGAGACTCCCTTTTCTGAGCAAACAGATGTATGATTAAAATAATTCTCCAAGTAAAACATGAAGTTTTCATAAAATCAGTAAACATAGCTGTGATTTACTAGGCGCCTACCACAAACCCTTAGGCTATGGCCTCCACGGAAGCAGGTTCCCACGTGTCCCAGTACCAGGGCAGCCCCAGGCACAGGGTAGGTGCTCCCGAATACCCGTCCGTGTCCTAAATGGCTACGGGCGTGACGTGAGGAGCTTTACATCCCATTTACTTCTTCCTCCTCCCCACGCCCCACCACGCACACACGCACACACGTTCGTGAAATAGGCATCTCTGCCCACCTTACAGATCAAAGTGAAAACTGGTTTTAAAAGAGGCTGAGTACTCTACTCAAGGACACATGGCTGCTAAGTGAACGATCTGCCTCTCAAAGTTCCCTTAACCAGGGTTCTATAAATAGAACGAAGTTGTAATGGCACAGCTAGAACCTTCCATCACCATGGTAACATCTCAGTGGGCCAGTCCACCCCAGTGGACTCCACATAGGCTTTGGATTGCTGTCTGTGAAAGGTAATTTACAATAATCTACCTGTAGAAACAGTAACATATTTTTCTGGGTACACTAGTTCCCCCTTATCGGTGCTTTCACTTTTGTGGTTTCAGTTCACTCAGGGTCAGCCATGGTCTAAAACATTAAATAAAAATGTCCAGAGTCAGAGAACACATCCACATAAATTGTATTACTGTGTATTGTTATAGTTGTTCTCTTTTAGTAGTTATTGTTGCTAATCCCGTATTGTGCCTAATTTATAAATTATGTTTTATCATAGGTATGTATGTATTGGGAAAAAACACAATATACATAGGGTTCAGTACTATCCAAAGTTTTGGGCATCCACTGGGGGTCCTGGAATATACCCCTCAAGGTTAAGGAAGGGCTACTGTATACAACGGATTCTCGTGATCATGTTACTTATGTTGTATAAAGTTGTCCCAAATATTGAAGTGGTAAATACTAAACGTTTGGTTCCTGCCAGACTCTGGTCACACTTGTCAGCCAATCAATACATAACCCTGTTTTACACGTGTTTCTGTTTAAAGACTCCTCATTCATGTTGATTGAGGTGATTCATTAACCACCTCCCTTAACCAGGGCTCTATAAATAGAGCAAAGGTGGAATGGCAGAGCTTTGTTGATTCCTTGACACCGCGACCTCACAGCCCACAGTATGATGTGTGACTCGTGCTTGAACAAAGCTCATCTAACACACACCTTCCCCACAAGACACACCACGGCCCTCTTGTACTCAGGAACACCGTGCAGCACGGCTGTGCTTGGAGGGCATTCCAAACAGTGAACTCCACACGAAGCAACAAGGTGCAAAAACCGTGACACTGAGCAGATGTGAAAAGTCCACTTGTCTGCTGTCTGAGACCTGAAACAAGAGGCAGAGCCTGCCTTGTTTGACCTCAGCTGGGAATGTGCCATGTGGGGAGACTCAAATTTGCCTCGGCTCTGTGCATGTCTGGGAACAGCCATGAAAGTGCCATGAGTATTGATTTTGGGGGAACAATGAAATTTTAGTGAGTAGGCACATTTGCAAAGATGGGGTCCATGAATAAGGAGGATGTATTATATATATGTGGTTAATATTTTCAGAGTCCTTTTAAAAGCCATCCGTTAGGCACATGACTTGTCTCCACTCAAGAGACTGTAAACCTGGGCGAATTAGCTGGAGAAACGGGCCTGTCCCTACGTCACACACAGAGCGACCTCTACACGGGTGCGGGGCCCCTGTGCTCAGAAGGGCCCCACGCTTGGTTTCAGGTTCTGCTGTCACTGCCTGGAAATTCTCAATGAGTTTTGAACAAGAGGCCCAGCATTTTCCGTTTGGCTCTGGGCCCTACAAATTATGTAGTTGGTGCAGGTCACACAGCAAGTAAACAGATTAATAACTAAGGGGACAAAAATATTTATCCAGTTGAACGAATCCTTTTTTTTCACAGTACCTAATTAATAAATTAAAGTTGCCACTTAGTGAGGACTGGTGGTAATAATCTCTCTCTATAGAGATCAGTTCATTGAATCTCTCTCTATAGAGTTAGTGCATTGAATCCTTACAACACTCTTGGGTACCGCTGCCATTGAACATATAAGGAAACTGAGGCCAGAAGAAGGTAACTTAGCATTCACATGGCCTAAATAGGAATCAAATGTTTTGGACTCCAACATCCATTCTCTTTCCATTAGACTCTTGCTCTGTCTAATTTTAGTTGGCTCTAGTATTCAGGTGCGTTGTAATAAGAGTTGGAATTTTTAAAAAAGGGGTTTGAATTTTGTGATCTTCTGAGTGAACTTTTAAATGAGGCATCTACATTTGCAATAAACTTACTTAATGGGCTTTTAACAAAATATAAATTAGCTCAAAAGTACATAAGAGACAATTACCTTGTTTTTCATTTGTACACCCCCCATCCCCAAGAGGGGATAAATAGTAAAAACATTACAGGAAATAGAATTCGAAAGTGTCATTTCTGCCCTGGCTGGGTAGCTCAGTTGTTTAGCGTTGTCCCCAAAATACCAACATTGTAGTCAGGGTGCATGTGAGTTCAAGAAGCAACCGCCAAACACAAAAATAAGAGGAACAATAAATCTCTCTCTCTCTCTCTCTCTCTCTCTCTTTCTCTCTCGTTTTCTCTCTGATTAGTAAGTTAAAAAAAAAAAGTTTAGCCTTGGCTGGTGTGGCTCAGTGGATTGAGCGCCAGTCTGTGAACCAAAGGGTCACTGTTTCAGTTCCCAGTCAGGGCACGTGCCTGGGTTGCAGGTCATGTCCCCAGCTGGGGGCGTGTGAGAGGCAACCAGTTGCTTCTGTTGCACATCAATGTTCCTCTCCCTCTTTTTCTTCCTCCTTTCCCCTCCCTCTGAAAAGGAATAAAACCTTTAAAACAAACAAATAAAAAAAGTTTAGCCCTGGCTGGTGTTGGTTGGAGCATTGTGCCATAGCCAAAAGGTTGCAGGTTTGATTCCCAGCTGGGGACACATACCTGGGTTGTGGGTTTGATCCCCGGTCCAGGTGCCTACGATCCCTGGTTCAGTAGTGTAAGGGCGGCAACCGATCGATGCCTCTCTCGCGCGTTGATGTTTCACTCTCTCTCTTCCTCTCTCCCTTCCTCTCTCTCTGAAAGCAATGAAAAAATGTCCTCTGTTGAGGATAAAAAATTTTAATTTCTGGCAAATTAGCATCTTTATTAAAAGTTGAAATTAATGGCAAAAGTGGGGTGCTATTTGTAGATTTATTTCATCCATATTTTCTTGTTTTCACTACAATAGGATAAATAGCTAGTGATTGGAATAGAGTTAGTCTTACTGAGGCCAGTTTAAAGATTTTATTTATTTTTAGAGAGTGGAGAAGGGAGGGAGAAAGAGAGAGAGAGAGAGAAACACCGATGTCAGTGAGAAACATCTATCAACCTCTAGTAGGCGCCCCAACTGGGGACCTTACAGGCAACCCAGGCATATGTCCTGACTGGGAATCCAGCTCAGGACCCTCAGCAACGAAGCCACACCAGTGAGGGTGAGGCCACTTTAATTCTTTAGTGTCGAGTGTAAAATATTTTGTTTTCCTTCAGTTTATCCTTACAAGATCCAACGTAGAAAAGGTATCTTCTTTCACTTCTGTAACTGCCTACCTACTATTGACTTGTCACTTGAATACAAAGGGAGCATTTTATGGTGAGTTGTACATTTTCTTTTATATTGTGAGCAAACATCACTGGATTTATATTTTAGGAAAGTCAATTGGTCAACTGCTTTTTATTGGGTTCCTAAGTTATACTGAGCTCAGACTCCAAAAGTTGTTGTAAAACATGTGATGCCTAAGCCCAGGGATTTTCCAGGGGAGACTGGAAACAGAAATATGAAATGAAAAAGCTGTACATGGCAGCAATGGTAAAAATTAAACTGCAATTCAGCATTTAAAAAATAGTTTGTTTTCTTCTCATATCCTTTACCTTAAAACACCTTTAATAAACAAAAGCTCATTTTATTTCTGTCAAAATTCCCAGAAACAAAGTGAGTGTAGAGAAGTTAGATCCTGTCTGAAATGCTGGACTAGAGGAAAACAGCTTTTCTTGTTTCTCCTCGTCCTAACATTTTGGGAGCAGAGTTAAGCTGAACCCCAGCCAGAAGCCCCGCCCAGCCAGAAGCCCCGCCCAGCCAGAAGCCCCGCCCAGCCAGCCCCTCAAGTAGGGAGCTGAGTTCCCGGGTGAGACCAGCCTAGATGAGTCAGTCCCCCACTGAGCACGAGAATAAATGCTGATTGCTGTATGACTCAGCATCACTGCGCGATGACGGCCCAAGACAATTCTGTACTGTCTTTCAGAAAATCCTAGTCTTCCGTGTGGATCTGGAAAGGGGGAGGGGAAAAAGGCCCAGATTCCATTCTCCCCGAAAGCACTTCCTTTTTTGTACGGGGACAACAATTTTCTTCAAGTATAAATACTCGTGAGATCCAGCTGTTAGCCAGAGAACTTGGAAAACATGCCTACTCTCCTCTTGTGTGTTTAGGGATGAAAACTGATGACTGGTGGGTTCCCTAAAACAATGTGTTTGTGCCATTTTTGTCACTTCGATGTGTTTCAAAGTGTAGTGTTCCAAGAGCACAACCGAAGCAGTCTGACAACAATGGAAACTAATCAAATCAATTACTGTAAGTCCATAGGATAGATTACTACAGTCATCAAATATTACACCTTTTATTACTAGTGACACGAAAAATTTTCACGATCTAATTAATGCTGGGTGAACAGAAATCACGACTCGTTAAATAGTGTACTTTTTATTTAACAAGCTGCCCTGCTTTAGGCGATGTGCTAGGTGCTGGTCGCAGTTTTATTTGAGGCGGCTCCATTGAGATGCACCTGACTGACAACAAACAGCAAATATTTAAAGTATAGAATTTGACAAACTTTGACATATGCACACACCCATGAAACTAATGCCACAATCGAGATAAAGAACATGCTCACCACCCCAGAAAGTTTACTCGGGGGCCTTTGGTAATCCCCGCCTGCGGCCGCTGTCCTCAGCCTCTCCCCGTTACCAGGCAACCACTGATCTGCTTTCTGTCGCTGTAGAGTAGTTCCCGTTTCCTAGGATTTTTTATAAATGGTATAGTTCAGTATATATTCTTTTTTTTGTCTGGCTTTTTTCACTCAGTATAATTATTTTGAGACTCGCCCATGTTATTGTGTGTATTAGTAACACATTCCTTTTTTACAACTGAGCAGTATCCATTGTGTGGCTATACCACAATTTTTTATCCATTCAGGTGTTGATGGACACTTGGGTTGGCAGAACTTTCGGGTTCATATGTATCAAGCTGTGGTGACCATGTGCTGGTTTTGTATGTTCAGATCATTTCTTCATGCACTTGTATGGAGAATTTCACTTTTGTTGGGTACCTACCTAGGAGTGGACCAGGTGGTAACTGTATGTTTCACTTTTTGAGAAGCTGCCAAATCATCTTCTAAGGTGGTGATACATTTCACAATCTCAGGAGGCCACGGATGAGAGTTCCGGTTCCTCTATGTCTTCATCAGTACTTCATTTGCTCAGTCTCTTAAATGTCAGCCATTCGAGAGGTATGTAGTCATATCTCATTGCAGCATTGATTTACATTTTCCTGATGATAGATGATGCTGAGCATCTTTTTATGTGCTGACCTACCACCCATATAACTTCTTTAGTGCATTGAAAATATAATCTCTCTGTCTCATGGCTTTTGTTGTTGCTTGTTGAGGAGTCAGGTTTTAGTCCAACTGCCTTTCTTTTTAAAAACAATTTTACTTATTCATTTGAGAGAAAGGAAGAGGGAGAGAGAGAGAGAGAGAGAGAGAGAAACATCGATTTGTTGTTTCGCTTATTTATGCACTGATTAGTTGATTCTTGCATGTGCCCTGACCGTGGATTGAACCCACAACCTTGGTGTATCGACAAGAGCTTCTAACCAACGAAGATACAAGGCCGGGGCCTAACTGCCCCTCCTTTTATTCCCTGATTGACTTTAAGATTTTCCTTTTCTTTTTCAAATTTCACTGTAATCTAAGTGTGGATTTAAAAAAAAAAAAACCCGACTTGATATTTGAGCTTCTTGAGTCTATGCACTGATGTCATGCGTCAGTTCTGGGCATTTCTCAAATGCTTTTCTAAATCTCGCCCTGGCTTCGTTCTTCTCCTTCGGACGTCCTGTCCCGCATAGGCCTGGCCTCCTCACTGTGTCTTCCACGTGTTTCACTTTCCACGGTTTCTGTCTTTTTGTCCTTCTGTGCTGCAGTCAGGACAATTACTTCTGATCGATCCTTCAGCTCTCCAATTCTCTTTGTCCGAATCCACGTCTGCCACTAAACCCAGACACTGAGTTTTACATTTATTTAAACACATTTTTCACTTCTAGAAATTCTTTTTGGTTTCTTGTTTCCTGAACGTAGTTGAAAGCTTGCTTTCTTATTTCTTTATGTGTAGTATGCATAATTGTTTTATCATCTGTCTGATGCTTCTCATGTGTGTAGATTTCACGGGTTTGTTTCTTCTGTTCTCACTTCAGGATGCTGTATTTACTGGTGTGCTTGACTGGTTACCCTGGGCTGTGTGCTCTCTGTCATCTTGGAAGAATTATTGGTGGGGATTCCTACAGGCCTAGGATAAAGTTCTTCTAGGAAAGATTTGAGTTTGCTTCTGTCAGGCATGTGGAATTATTCCCAGCGAGGAAACCCCTTTACCTAAATTTTAAGCTTGATGTTTCTTGTAACCACCTTGGTTGTGAATCTGGGCTGAAAATGCATACAAGAGTTGGCTAGAGTTTATGACTTTTCATGGTGGGATGGGGAGTGAATTTTCCCCCAGAGCTACACTTAGTGCTAAGCCAATACTCGCCTTGCCCTGTTGGTGATGAAAAGTGAGTTTATATCTGGTTCACTCCTATCCTGAGGGGCTAACCCTTTGGGTCCCAGCTTAATATGGGAAAAGTCTTCTTTAAACTCCCCACTGTGCACAGGCTTTGGGCTTTGATTTTTGTGTCCTGTCCTCAAGACTAGCAAACTAATTCTCTAACCCTTTGGGATCAGAAAATATCCTCAGGGCAAACACAGGTCCATCTCCCTCTCTGAAGTCTTGTCCTCGGGTTCTCTTCCCTTTTGGACCTGACATTTCATTATCTCTTATAATTTCATTATTATCACATCTAAAATTTTTGTTATTAAATGCTTTATTTTTTTAATTTTTAAACGTATTTTTAGAGAGAGGGGAAGGGAAGGAGAAAGTGAGGAAGAGAAACATCTCACATGGCTCCCACAAGGGACTTGGCCTGCAGCCCAGGCATGTGCCCTGACTAGGAATCAAACTAGTGACCCTTGGTTTGCAGCCCAAGCTCAATCCACTGAGCTACACCAGCCAGGGCTAAGTACTTTATTTTGATTGTTGATTGTTGTTCAGGTACAGTTGTCTGCTTCCCCCCACCCCTCCCCCCTGCCCACTGTTCCTCACCTCCCTCCCCTGTTTCCACCCCCTTGTTTTTGTCGGTGTGTCCTTTATAGTTGTTCCGTAAACCCTTCACAGTTTCTCTCTATTATCACATTTTAAAAAATATTTTTTCTCCAGAATTTGTAGTAGTTTTCACTAGGAGGTTTGTCTAATAATCTAGTCTACCCTATATAGTCACTTAAATGGAAGTTATGTTCATCTATATAAAACGTTAACGTGAGATAATTTTTTTCATGTCTGAGATAGACTTTGTGTGTAGAATGGCCTATCTATAATTTCTTGGAATTTCAATAACAGCAATTTTTAAAAAATTAAAACGTTAAAAACCTTTCTGCCAACCTTTGAATTTAGTGATTCTTGTAGTTTATTTATAAATCAAGTTACTTTTGTGTAAAGCACTATCACCCTTATCTTTGCTGAAATTCACCCAAGTGGAACAGACTGAACACCTCCAAGAAGTCAGTCCACTTATAAATTCAGCTAATTCAAGGCTTTTAAATATTTTAAACTTCCTTAGTAAATTTATTCTGATTTTTAAAAAATATTTTATTTATTTATTTTTAGAGAGGGAAGGAAGGGAGGGAGGGAGAGAGAGAGAGAGAGAGAGAGAGAGAGAGAGAGAAACATCAATGTATGGTTGCTGGGGGTTATGGCCTGCAACCCAAGAATGTACCCTGGCTGGGAATCGAACCTGGGACACTTTGGTCCCCAGCCCGCGCTCAATCCACTGAGCTACGCCAGCCAGGGTATTCTGATTTTTAAACACTTCAAGTGCCTGAAAAGACAAAGTTATAGTCCTAACAAGCAAAATCTTCCCAAATACTTAACTTAACCACGCTTATATATTTAACATTTTATGTTCTACTATAGTCAATGTAATGTCTTTTTCTGTACTTTTTAATAATCAAATTCCTTTGGATATTTATTGGAAAAGAAACACCCAAAATGTGAATTTGGTTGTCTCCAGATCAAAAGTGAATTAAGCTTTTCTACCTTATGCTTTTCTGTATTTTCTTAATTTTCTACAATAAGTATATACTATTTTTATAATCAGAAGAAACAACAAAACTTTCTAAAAGCAAGAATCAACGCATAATATTTAAAAACCAAAATATATTCTTCTACTACATCTTTTCTTTAACCTCTTCTTTCCCCTGAAGCACCATGAACAAACAGAAAGCCCTTAGCAAACAATAATAAACAATGGAGTGAGGTGTGGGGTTGGGGGGTTGTACGCTGCATTCGCGTGTACTGTGCAGGAGGAAAGAGAACAGGCTACTTAATACCTGATTGTGAACAGTAGTAGCTTCTGGATTGAGCAGGTAACTGATGGAAACTTTTTCATTTGTCTACAGGACACGAAAAGCACCTGATGATTAGTTTGTCCGCATAATGCCATCTACAAAGAGAACCACTGAAGTGATTGTAAAAGTTAGAGCAAGCAAACAACATCTCCTGAAGGAGATAAATGAAAGGCGCGAGTCCAACTGCCTGGTGGAAAGAGGCAATGAAGTCAGCTTATTGAGAGTTCAAAAGAGGCACTTCAATGAGGCCTCTAAGTCCTGTCTGTACACCCAGACCAAAGAAGCTGTTCCCGACAGTGGCAGGGGCTCCTGGATCAAACTGAGTGCCCTTGTTCACACGGAGAAAAGGCACTTTCCACCAAAAAGTAAGATGCTGTGGGTAGGATTCCTGCCCAGTCAACTGGGGGGATTTATACATAAAGTTAGCGAGAATTTTTGGAATGGGTTTATAAGTATTGTTCTGGGATAGCTTAAAGGCAATCTGTCTGAAGTTTAAAAGCATCCGTAAACTAGGCTAGTTGATGGAGGACCAAAGACCAAGAAGTCTCATTTTCTTGTGCGTACAGAATCCCAGGCGCCTCCTCCAACAGGCTCTAGGTTGGGTCCTGGAGCCTGCATTCTCAGCAGGCTAAGGTGTGCCTGATGCTGACGGCCTGAGAACCGTATTTTGGGAAAAGTTGTTATAGGTCATTACAGTAGACCACAAAAACTCAAGAGGTCTCCCATCTCACCAATGTCTGTTGCCTCTGCAAAAATTTCATGTGTGAAATTGAGATACAATGGAAATGATTTTGATGACAAATAGTAAGCAAAAGGCCCCCCAGAAACAATAATGAAATATGGAGGGAGGTTGGGGTAGGGAGTATGCAGTGGTGACATTATTTTGCAGGAGAAAGAAGGCAATGATATTTTTCTCATTTATTTAAAAAAGAGGGTATAATAATATTAAATACAACTAACAAATGATTAAGGTAGCCCTGACTGGTGTGGCTCAGTAGATTGAGCTTTGGACTGCAAACCTAAAGGTCCCCAGTTCGATTCCCAGTCAGGGCACAAGCCTAGGTCCCCATTTGGGAGCATGTGAGAGGCAACTGATCTATGTTTCTCTCCTCTTTCTCCCTCCTTTCTCTTCTCTCTGAAAATAAATAAATAAATAGATAGATAAATAAAATTTTTAAAAAGTGATTAAGGTAGATCAGAAACAAAAGAATCGCCATATTGGAGATTTAGCTTCTTTGATGAGGGGCTGTGAGTTCACATTCACCCGGTGTTCCTAGTACGTGGTGTTGAGAGGATGAAACCGTATGGCTTGGAAAGGTGAGCGTCTCCTTTGTGTTCCACAGTTAATCTATGATTGTCCTGTATTTATTTTACATTAACATGTAACTCTCTTACAAGGAGGAATGCCTTCAGTGTTCCTAATTTTAAGTGTTAAGTTTATTCTGGTTGAATCACTCAGAGCCGGATGAGTTCAATCATAGCTAGTAAGTTAGTTCTCATAAGTTTCATAGTGAAAAGTAAAATCCACCTCCAATGATCAATATTGTCAATGCAGTTTACTGCTTTGCTTAAATGCTCGTGGTTTTCTACAAAACAGAGTCTAACAAATATAATTTCCATAACCAACATCAGTGATATCAAGGTTATAAGCCAACAGTTCTGGAACATTAAAATAAACCTTTAAATATTGCAGAAAAGCTCTTTGATCCCTTTATGTGAAAAGACTTAAACAGAAACGCAACTTTATGATGACAAGATGTAGAATAAATATAGACCTGATTTAAACGTAAAGGTACGTTTTTGGTTTTTTTTTTTTTGTATTTTTTGGACTATAAGACGCACTCCCTGCCCCCCAATTTGGGAGGAATAATGGTTGTTAATGCTTCTGTGGAGTTCTGTTTACATTTTACATTGGTGAAATATTATGTTATTTATGTTATTAAATATTTTACTACATTTTTTCCTTCAAAAGCTTTTCTCCTATTTTTCCTCCTCTAAAACCTAGTTGTGTCTTATGGTCTGAAAAACACAGTAATTGGTATGTGAATGCGTATTCTTTGTTTAATTAGTCTAAACTAGTGGTTTTTAAAGGGTGGTCTGCGTACCCCAGGGTATTCAAGTCTTTTTCAGGGGTCCAGGAGGTCAAAGCTATTTTCATAATGAGGCAGGATGGTTAGATGGTAGGAGCATTATTCTTTCTGTTGAAAAATATTTGTTTGTTTGTTTGTATTTTTAGAGAGAGGGGAAGGGAGGGAGAAGAGAGGGAGAGAAACATCGATCAGTTGCCTTTCATAGGTGCCCTGACCGGGACCGAACCCACAACCCAGGCATGTGCCCTTGCCGAACCCACAACCCAGGCATGTGCCCTGGCCGGGAATCAAACTGGTGACCTTTAGATTTGCAGGACAACACCCAACCAACTGAGCCAGACTGATGGGGGTGTATGTTAGGAGAAGTTTTTTGACAAGTGGGAAAAGGGAAACTGAGGAAAATGGTTAAACAAATAAGGTCAAACAGGTCAAACAATTTACTGCCAGCAAGCACAGGGCAAGATCTTACCTTCCCTACGAAGGACACTTGAGAGGGAATAGTTTATACTTCTCCTCCCCAACTAGGAACTAAGTGGCCCCTGGTCAGGGAGACAGATGGATAACAGAGACCCAATTAGCACCGTTAGTGCCGGCAAACCCAAGGATGGATGAAGTCAAGGGAATGAATAACCAGAAACCCAATTAGAGTCAAACAAATGCTAGATGGAGGCAAAGCTGGTCCCTCTATGCACTCATTTTGGTACATGGACATATTAAGGAACACACCTGGAAAACCAATGACTATTCTGCTAAAACCTGCCCCTGAGCACTGCAAAAGAGCAGTGACAGCCCTCAGGACAAAGGACACCAGCGCTGGGCGCCCTCTGGAGTGTGGCACGCCTTATCTCAGGTGTGAACTTCTAATTTTCTTTCTCCTAAACTCTCATCTTCCCCAGTTTTAACAAATACACGTTTTTTTTTTCTTTTTTGATTTGGAGAGCACATTTTCCAAGCTGGGGACAGTGACAGGAAGAAGGGCTTAGGATGGGAGAAGCAACAGAAGAGACCCCAGGCGGGGCAGCTTTGGCTCTCTAAGAACGTTAGAGGAAAGAAATGAGCCTAGACCGGGCTGCTTTCGCTCATTGCAGAGTCAGAGAAAAGGGGCCTTGGAGACAGGTTCAGGGGGTTAGCTCTGCACCAGCTGCCACTGCCCGTCGCTCCCCCGGTTGTAAGTCTCGTGGGGACCCTTAGAGTTTAGGAGATGCACGCCTGAGAGGGAAGAAAGGTGGACGTGCTCCCAGGAGAGACAGAGAGCCAGGAAATAGAGTGTTAAAAATCGGCTGGACTTGTGTTGTAACATCTTTCCTACACAAAGCCGAGAACCCACACACTACTGGCTGGGCTGGGGGAGACTCGGCCGGGTCCCCATCTGGTGGCAGTAATAATACTGAGATGTTATTTGTCATTCTTACTCTCACGACCTCATGGGAGTAAAATAGGGTTTTCCAGAAGCAGCAAGATGTGCAACGACACCACTACCCTGACCACTAATGAATGCACACGTGTATTCTTGAGTTTCAAATCTTTTCTTAGTACTGATTTCTTAGTACTGAAAAAGACAACACACGTGAACAGAAGCTTGATAAGGCCCTCAACCATTTTCAAGAGTAGGATGGACCCCGAGACCAACACGCTTGAAAACCAATCATCGACACAAATGGTCTGTGCTTCTTTTGACCCGGGGCTGTGTATTCACAAACTTACGAACATTTTCCCCCATGGTTTCCTCATTAGTCTGTACTTGAAACTCACGGTCTTTGGTTTCCACTTTAATTCTAATCAGGGATTTTTTTGAAAGGGGATATTGGGGCTCATTTTCTTTTTATTTCCACAAGAGGAAAGTACCTGGGTATTCAAAAAGGGTGGTAACATTTTTTTTGAGTGTCTGCTTTATTCTGAATACTGTTAAGGTTTGAAAAAGTCAACAATGACACATTTCTGTTTCCGAGTTTACATCAATTGAGAGCTAGGTAGAGGTAAAGATTGTTGGTTTGTTATTAGAATATATATGTTATATATTGGAGGACTGGCTTCAAGGCAGCCAAAGGCGAACTCACCCTGAAAGAGAGCTTAGCCCAGTCAAAACTAGAAGTTAGGGCCTGCCACACTCCACTAAGAGGTGACGGAGTACACCCTCCCCCAGGAGGCCGGCAGATGCGAAGAGACACCCCTCATGCGTAAAACAAGGAGATGGGACATTGCCTCTAACATTTGATGAGCGTGTTACTCTAGTAGGCCCTCAATTAGTATGCAACTCATCAAATGACAAACACCATGACTATAAAACAACACCCTCTTCATACCAGAGGGCTCCCTCCTGTCCCCTGGATGCTGAGGACCTCCAGCGTGCAACATTGGGCCCCTTCTCACCTGCACGTCGGTCCTTCTCGGCCGAGGCCGGCTGCAGGCCCTGGGCCTGTGGCAGCGCTCCCAGTCTCGTCTCTGCTCTGCTGACTCCTGCGTTTCTGCTTCTGCCCTGACCTTTCTCTCGAGCTCGGGACACATCTACCTGATGGCACAGAGTGGAGTGTCACCAATCCTCGATGTTATCTCAGAGATGCCATTGCCAAAACAGAAAGTCTCTGCCTTCACCCCCTGACACACATACTCACCCTTGACCCCTCCTTGTCTCAGAAAATGGCCAGATACCTAGGAGCACCCTTGACTCTCCTCTCTGTCTCACACCCCACCTCCCGTCTGTCAGGAAGTTCTGTCAACTCTCCCATCAGAATCAGTCCTGAATCTGACTACCGGTGCCACCCAGACCCAGTCCACGGTCGTCTCTCTCCCAGAGTACAGCAGGGACCTCACACGTGTCCCCAGGCCTCCCACAGTTAGTTCTTCACAGAACAGCCCCAGCGATCTTTTCCAAACGTGTATTAGACACACCACTCGATGCTTAAAACACACCCGTGGTTTCTCATGGCACTGAGGGTAAAATCCACTCCTCCTCGGGTGTGCTTATCTTTTCAACTTCATCTCTTCTACTCTCCCTGGCCTCACCCCACTTGGCCATGAGGGTTTCCTTCCTGTTCCTGGGATATTATCACCCTGGTTCCCACCTCGGGGACTTGGCACATGCTGTTCCCTCTGCCCAGGGTGTACTCGCGCGCGCGCGCTCTCTCTCTCTCTCCCTTTCCCTCGCTTTAGGCTTTATGCAGATCTTTGTTCAAAAGCCAATTCGTAGATATCACCCTATCTAAATAGAACTTCCCAACACCCTACAACCCCTTGCCAGGCTCTCCCTTCACTCTCCCACTTACAGATGTGAACCCACAGGGGGGCAGTCTTAAAGACGCTAGCCTTAAAAGCAGAAAGCCTGAGTATCGTAGCCCAGGCTGCTGTAAAAAATGACCATGCACTGGTGGTTTAAACAACAAGTTTATTTCTCACAGGTCTGAGCATGGAAGGCTGAGGTCAGAGGGTCAGGTCAGCTTGTAGGTGCTCGCCCTCTTCCTGGTTTGTATAGAGGGCTGGCTGTTTTCTTGCTGTGTCCTCTCACAAGCAGAAAGAGCTGGCTAGTTCTCAGGCCCCTTCTTACAAGGGCACTACTCCCATTCAGGAGGGCTCCACCCTCGTGACCCAATTTCCTCCCAAAGGCCCCACCTTCTAACACCATCACACTGGGATCAAGGGGTCAACATGGGGATCAGCAGGGGACACAAACGTTGAGTCCATTGCTCTTGGGTTCATGTTCTGGGTCCGTCTTTGCCTCATCTCCTGCCTTCGGTCACTCAGCATTCCTAAACCTCACTTCCCGTAACTGTGAAATGGTACCCACCCTCTCTGCCCCAGGGTTATTTTCAAATCTATGACATGTATTGTAAGTTATATAACGAGTACTTTTTTTTTCCAGATCATGCCATATTTGGATGAAGTACATCTCCAGAGACAGAAAACATACCATCTCTTTGATCCTTCTTCAGCGGCTGTCTAAACTATTTACAAATATCAATTATAAAAGAAGCCAAAATTATTTGCTAGATCACCAAGAAAACATTTTGTTTAGTCACAAAAAAAATGTATTATATCTTCATTCATTCTCTTCTATCAGATATTTTGAAGGGATGATTTGAGTTATTAAAGATATGTTCAAAGGTGTATTACCTAAAATTTCACTTTATGGCGATGTTCTCTTTATTAATCTAAAATGTTTAGTTTGTTTGTTTCTATAGACCAGTGCCGGCCAGCCACACCAATCAATTAGAAGGCTAAAGTTCTCAAAATTAACAGCTTGCTTCTGAACACTTAATTGCATTAACTCTGATAGAGCTGTGATTTTGGTAATTTGAATAAGTACATACTTGAGAGAGTAATAAAGTGCCTATGAATGGAACTTTTTGTTATATCCTTTTGCCCATTCCCAAAGCGGGCATTGCTAGGATTACCTTGTGACCAAATCCTGTTTGGCCACTATCACCTCTGTCCTTCCTTCTTGGGTGGCAGAGTGATTTTCAGATTTTTAACCTGGCTTGTGTTCCTCTTTTCAGCTTGAGTTAATAGCCTATTTATTCCACATGGCAAGCTGAGTAGTACTTGGCCTAGAACCAGCTCCTTCTTTGCATTTGTCTTTACATCAGGGCAATATTTACCTTTCATTTGGTTGCCCTTCCCTCCATAGAAAGCACAGATTCACGAGCCAATGCATAGTAATACTGGAAGACACATGGATCAGTCAGCTGGCCTAAAACCCTAGCTCAGCTAGAAATGCACCAGGGCACACCGGCCATGAGGGTATATATATAGAAAGGCCAGACCCAAAGTTAATTTTTTGCTTCTCAAAAATAAAAATTAAAAAATCTAGTGTCAGGAGCTATGAAGGGTTAGCCTGCCCCAGTTTCATGGCTGTTGGCAGGACATGAGGCTCTTGGTTCAGAGGCAAAGGACGTGATTCCGCAGAGCACAGCAAGCAGCACCAGCCTCCTGTTCTGACTGCTTCCCCCTGCCCTCCTGCCAAATGGTGGGGAGCCAGCCAGACCCAGGCCACACGCACAGAGGTGTTGCCTTCCAGCTGAAGGCCTCTGAGCTGAAGAGACCCAGCCTCTGCCTGGAAGAAGCCATTCTCTTCCTTGCATCTGACAGTAAATACACCCGCCCTCTGCTCCAGGGGGAGACATGATTCTGTCCTCCAAGGCCCTTGTCTGCACAAACATCCTTGCAGAGACGTAATCTGGGACTAAAGCCGTGCACACAGAAACGTGAGAGACCTGTGGAGAATTCTCTCCCAGAACTTAGCAGCTCACATAAAGACTATCGAATACGGCATCATTTCTCTGGCTCCATGTAAGATGAATCCTAGGGAATAAACACATAGTAAGTAAGTGTTGGGTTTTGTACAACACAATGAACAACCTTCTAATCTCGCTTCTTGATAATCCTCTCCTACCTCCTCCCCAGGGAACCTCTCTCTGGTTTTATGGAACTTCTGTGGTTCTCTGCTTAATTCTCTTTCCCCCTTCACCTGGCTAACTTTAGTTTATTGATTGATTGATCTGAGAGAGAGAGAGAGGGGAAGGGAGAGCCAGAGAGAGAGAGAGAGAGAAACATCGATTTGTTGTTCCACTTATTTCTGCCTTCATTGGTTGATTCTTGTACGTGTCCTGACCGGTGATTGAACCCACAACCTTGGTGTATTGGGACAATACTCCAACTCACTGAGCTACCCATCCAGGGCTAACTTTAGTTTAAATACCGTCTTCTCCTGGAAGCTTCTCCTTCCTTGTCCCCTTTCCCTTAGCTAGGTGTTTCTGCTTTGTCCTCCTCACTACAACTTATAACAGCCTTGGGCTAAAATGGGAAATGAAAAAATCCCATAACTGTGTATTTTGGACTCCGACCCCTACCCGAAATCACATTAGGCCCAGACGCCTCTCCACCTGTCCCGGGAGTGTTTTCGATCTGCTGATGCATGCGCTCCCTCAGTGAACACAGGGGGATGGGCAGACGGGCATTGTGCTCCATTTTTGCTCTGGCTCCCTGGAGAGCTGTCTGCAGGTGAGATCCCAAGTCAAGGCCACGAAAGCCTGTGCAGGAAGGCTCCCTGTGGCATCCCTGGTACTCAGAACTAAGACTTCAGCATGGCCTGCCATTGCTGTTGACGCTACCAACCCCCAGTGCCTCGTCCCCCAGAGGGTCTTGCAGGCTATGGTGGGGGGTGGGGTGGGGTGGCGCTGCTGCTGCATTTCTTTGCTGGCATGGAAGATGGGTCCAGAGGGACGGTCCAGGAAGAGTGGAAGATGAGCTCTGTCTCGTAAGGCGAGGGATTCCACAAACACAGGAAAAGTGAAGGAAAAGACTAAAAAATGTTCACTGCAGTGTATCCTTTGGGACGCCCCCAATTGACACATATTCCTCTTGCCATAAGGAGGTCTCTTTAAAATGCTTTCACTACAGCAATCACACCATCTGCCATGGACTGCCAGCATCTCATCCCTTAAAATTAACTCATATTCTCTTGCCTGGAAAGCTATCCAGGCTCTATAACAAGTCCCGGATTTCCTTCTCTTCCTCCCTTCTTTTTTAATTTTCCCTAATGGTCTCTTTGTGACAATTACTTCAGGCTATTAAGTTCCTCATCAAGCCTGGTTCTTAAAGATGCAAACAACAGGAACTAAATTTGGCGAATTTAAGAAGAAAATGAATTTATTGAAAGATAGTGGATAGTTCATAGAATCTCCAGGAGGGTGGAAAAACCAAATTCATGCCACCGAACCAGAAACATAAAGACCCTGCTGCCACAGCCGATGGGTGCAGACCCCGTGCCTAACATTGCCAACCTCACCACGTCGCCATGATGCCCACCCTTAGCCAGAATAGAGGCAGCACAGGCCTGGTTTCCTCACGTGAGTAACTTCATTCAAAACCCAGGGTGGCTACAGCTGGCTAGTCCAGCTGGTTGGAGCATCATCCTGATATGCCAAGGTTGCGAGTTCGATCCCTGGTCAGGGCACACACAGGAATCAACTGATAAATGCATAAATAGGTGGAACAAAGCAATGTCTCTCTCTCTCTCTCTCTCTCTCTCTCCCTCTCTCTCTCTCTCTCTTTCTCTCCCTCTCTCTCTCTCAGCAATCAAAAATTATTCTAGGGTGGGTCATATTATCAGTGCCCTGGTTGCAAAAAAAGGCTAGAAAAATGATACCTGGTATTTTCATCTTCTATAGTAGAAATGGGCTGTGTAATAAGGTGAGGGGTTCACCAAAGAAAGGAATTCATATATTTGTGATGGTCATAAAAGACGGTCAGATGTCCATCCAATCTTGAGACCCTCCCTCCTGTTTCTGTTGCTTCCCTTGGTTATTGCCTGTTCAGTGAAGTTCAGAGTTCTTGATTTGCAATGCCCTAAAGATGGCTGTGAAGGATGTTACTTAAGCTAACGTAGAGATTGGAGGGGGAGGCACTGTGCTATCTAGGAAAGAGTGGAAGCATATAATTCTACATGTGTCATACATGAGCTGTGAGAATTTCCACACTTACTCAAATAACTTGGGCCTCAGAAGTGATCCCAGTCACTTCTTGGGCAGTAAGATCTTGGGCAGCAAGTCCCACACAGAGGGCATCAGACTTCCCACTCTGCATGCTCTTACATGCTATGTATGCATGGTTCTCTACATTTATTCTATTAAACAAACAAATCCGGAAATGAGAAGCTATGTGCATGATTTTTAACATCTAAAGTATAAATACCACTCAGATTGTTCACGAATTACAGGGATGGTGGCCAAAGGAGTCATCTTTTTTAGACGTCTGCTTGTTTTGGAGTTACCGAACATAGGGGAAGGAGGAGGGCCTGCCTACCAGGATGTTTTTGCCTGCAGCCGCATGTTTAAACTTGTAACCCTGACAATCCCTGAATTATCTAATCTCTTTCCATTCTATCTTTCTGATTGACTTTGTTATCCTTAGCACAGACTTGCCCGTAATTTAAAAGGGACAGTGAGATTTGCTTCTGCTGGAAAAGCTAGGCTCTGAGAAGCATACAACCATCTCTGGAAACCCTTTCTACGTTACTCCAATCCTGTAAATGAAATGCCATTTATGTTGCTTTGAAGTATTTAGTCAAAAGGAGGAAAAGGGCATGTCCAGAAACTGAACTCTGAGGTATGAGTACAGATGAGCAGTGAGCAAGCGCAAGCAGGAGGCAAAGTGGTAAGATGAACTCCCGGTTGCCTAATAATGAAAGGAAAGAGCTGATATTTTTCTTTTTTTATTTAAAGAATAATACAATTTCTTTGATTCTTGCTAGAGTAAAAAAAAGGCAAGAGTCAGAATAATAAATATTTCCTTTTAATAAAGAAGGTCACCACATCTCAGGGTGGAGGGGGGTGCTTTTCAGCTGGGGAAGCCAATGCCTACAGAATGCAAAGGATTTGCTTTTTCAGATCAAGAGAGTTTATTTCTATTTTTCAGAATTTTTAACATTAGGAAGTCTTTGAATGGTTTTTAATATATTTGTAGGCTAGAGAAGAAAAATGCACATCACAAAAAAAAAAAAAACAGTAAAAAGGTACATAATAGCCAATATCTGTTCCAAAGAAAAGATTGAAAAATTAAATATTTGACTTCTCAGCTGCAGTCAGTTGAACTTACAGCCTCCATTCACTTATTTAAAAGACATGTGAGAGCATATGATGTTACAAACCTTGTGTCAGGCTATGCAAAGACCAAACAAAAAAAAGGCATGTTCTTGCCCTGGCTGGTGTAGCTCAGTAGATTGAACGCAGGCTGTGAACCAAAGGGTCACCAGTTCAATTCCCAGTCAGGGCACATGCCTGGGTTGCGGGCCAGGTCCCTAGTGGGGGCCACATGAGGAGCAACCACACATTGATATTTCTCTCCCTCTCTTTCCTCCCTTCCCTTCCCTCTAAACAAAAAAAAAAACTTACAGAAAAAGGCATGTTCTCAAAAGCCTTGCAATCTCAAGGTAAAAAACACACACAAGGAAAACCTGCTGAAAAGGAGTGTGTTAAGTGTTGTCAGACTGGTTTCATGGCACTTTTCCCCTCCTTTGTCATGGTGCTTCTCACATTGCTTTGCAATTATTTGTCACTTGTCCACCTTCCCTACTAAATTGTGATATCTTATTCCTCTCTGTAGTTTTTGGCCTAGACTAGATGGGCTCAGTAACTGTTCGTGTAATAAATGAAACAAACAAGTTGATGACTAAATGAAAAAAAAAAGGCTATAATTTACAGGCAGGGATGATGTCTGGCTGGGGTGATCAGGTAAGGTGAAGTCCTTTCAGTCGGATCGTAAAGGATTTAGAGGTGAAAGTTCGACAGAGCAAACGTGGGCAGCGGGTAGGAAACAGGAAAGAGCGGTGAACTGAAGGAGAGCTCGGGAGTCCAGTTTTAACAAAACCCCTGGCAAATGCAGGGTCTCACCTGTCATGATGCGGTGGGCGGGTGAGAAAGGCACCCCACCCAGCTTCTTAGCGGACAATTGGCCCCAGAACGAGTTTTAATTCCTCTGTAAATTTCAAAACATTGAAGATTATGTAAAATCACTTTGCTTTTCAGGAAGTTAATTTTTTCCATGATTGGTACGTTTTCTAGCATTTGCTGTTTAAATAATTTAACAAAGTTAAAAATTCAGGCTTTGGTATGGATCATACGACCTGGTAAACTACACAAGATTTTTCAACAAATTGTGGTAAAATGCATATAACAAAATTTACCACCTTAATAATTTTTAAGTGTATAGTTCAGTGGCATAAAGTACATTCACATTGTTTTATTAGCATTACCACCATCCACCCACAGAACTCTTTTTATGCCTCAGGTTTTTAAAACTTAAAAATATAAAATTTTAGTATAGGCAAAAATCATCAAGTACCTGTTTAATAAAGCTATTTACATTTTAAACATGTGACAAAATTCAGACGGAAACAAAATCAGTTTATTAACTAAACTTTTGGGTTTGGTATTTAACAAGTGATTGCATAAACATTGGCCTCCTAAGTCACAATCTAAGATCAATATAAAACCTTGTACATTCTTCTCTTAAAAAGACATAATTCAAAGACTAAAAGTCCGATTTTACAAACCCAGAAAAGAGGCGATTTCGGACAGTGTAAGGAACCAGAAGGTCCCCTTCCGCTAGACAGGTCCCACAGGAAGAGATGGGGGTGAGGGTGAAACTCTGGCCACACCCACGCCTTCTTGGGGGCGCCTACGTCTCACCCGCGGGAGCCACCCTTGCAGAAGAAATGGCGTCAGCTCACGTGGTGGTTCTGTCTAAGGGGGCACAGAAAGAAGCAGGGTGGTGTGTCCCAGGCTCCTGCCAGGTCTCCGTTCATTGGAAAGCAGCACAAGGCAGAATCAGAACCCAGGGTTTCAGGATCCAAGCCCTGTTTTACTTCTAAGAGAAACAGTTCTCTAAAACTGCAATCTTCTGTATCCCAATATAAGGATTTCTGCAGGTCCTCAGTTCAGGCTCTCAATCGGGACACTTCTTTCTCTCGAATGCTGCCCCCTGCAGTTGGTTTGGTTCTGATGCTATCTGTGGAGCAGGTGCCGAAGCTTGGGAAACAGTTTCAGCGCGTTCTGCGTTGTCGCTTCCACGACTTCTTCCACGGAGATCCCTTTCACCTGGGCAATATACTCTGCGGAAATGGCAATGTTCTGGGGTTCATTCCGCACCTGAAACGGAACAAAGCAGACACTAAATCAAACGTGACTGTCAAGAGAAGCAAGCGATCCTTGAAGACTGCAGAGAACACAGAAGAAAAGGAGTTGGTAAAAACAACTGATGAGCTCTTTTTACTGTTGGGGGGACCATAGAGGGGTGGAGGAGGGCAGTGAGGCTGGGGGAGAAAGGCTGAACTTAAAAGCTACAGCTGTAACACTGACTGAAGTGTGTGTTGCTCCTGAAGAGAGCCCTGGGGTATTAACAGTTGAGGTCCCAGCATCCAGCAGGCTGCAAACAGTGGACACTGGTGGCCTGCATGACTGACAGACTGGCTGTCCTTTGTTTTGCAGCTTAACTGAGTGCTTGTAAAGGTCAATGCTACTGCTGCTTGGCCTCTTCACATCATAGGCTACATCACAGTTTGATTCAAGAAATGCCAGCCACGGCCGGGTGGCTCAGTTGGTTGGAACACTGTCCCATACACCAAAAGGTTGTGGGTTCGATCCCTGGTCAGGAGACTGTACAGGGGGCAACCAACTGATGTTCTCTCTCACATCGATGTCTCTCTCTCTCTCTAAAGTCAATAAAAGCAGGTTATGAAATGATGTGTTCAGACTAACCCTACATTTATGAAAAGTACATATGTGTATCTATGTGATATATAAAGTCTGGAAGGACACACCTACTTGCATTTATTTAAGCATACTGTAGGAGAGGTTGTGTTCTAAGCTTTTTGTGAAATTTCTCAGTTGATCCTCAATTACTCTGTGCGTTGGTACTATTATTACTAGCATCCCTTTTCATAGGTGAGAAAGGATCCTAAACAGCTGGTAAGTAGCCTGGCTGAGGTTCGAACCTGTGCAATCGGACACCAGAGTTTATGTTCTTACCCGCTACAGTTAGCGGTAACCTTCTGGGGGTAGACGGTTCTGTTTTCTAGTTTATGACTTTATGTGATTTCTAATTTTCTAGAATAAACACATTTACTTAACAAACAGCATATTCAGTTAAAAATTCACTTATTCAATAAATGTTTTGAGTACTACGTGCAAGGCATTATGCCAGAAACTCACAATTTTTATCAGATCAACTAAATACACATATAAAATTGAGTTACAACAGCACTTGGCATTCATTTCTGTTCAAGGAAAAAACACTGGGGCCTTTTCCTTCTGTTTTATGTCAATCAGGAAGGCAACTCTGTACCATTCTGTCCTGCACCCAAACGAGCAAACAAACAGGAGTTGTGACCCTCTAGTTCCTCTTTCCTCTGTCTCCTATGTTCTTGTAGGAGCTGACTTATGAAAATGTGTAGCTAACTGGACATTCGTGAGCAAACGTCGCACTGCAATCACAGACAGTTACAGTTTGTTAACCACCGCATCCTTACTGCTCCCAAACCTCTGAGTCCTGCAGGCGTGGAGACAGATCTACCTGACGGGCAGCCGGCGCCTCGAGGGAACCGCACGTCGGGAGGGAGGGAAACGGGCACCGTCTACCACAAACAAGGCAGATACTGCGGCTTCCTTTGAGGAAAGTATGATTTAAAGTAGTAGCAATATTTAAACTGTAATTCTTTGTGGCCTGCAATAACACGAGTACAACAAAGATCACATAAACAAATCTATGACTATATATCAATACTTACACTGGGAGAAATAGTGCCTCATCATAACATGCTAATTAAAACCACAAAAATAAACATTTATTGAGCCTCTTTACTATGTACCAGATAGTGCTAGGCACTTTCATATGCAGTACTCCATTTAATTCTCACTGTGATACTTTAAAGTATTTTACCATTATTCTGCCCACATTTTATGAATGAAGAAAGTTTCAGAGAGACTAACTTGTCCAGAGTCACACAGCTAGTGGGTAGCAGGGACAGGATTTGAATCCAGGCCTTGCTGACTCTCGACACCGAGATTTTTGCTGCATTGGTCTGGCTCTCAGTATTACATAATAAAATAATATTCTTCGGGGCCCAACAGTAATATTTAGAAAAGACCTGAAATTAAGTTAATATAACCTCTCAACCTGGCATTAAAAAAGGGTTCCGTTGTAGTTACACTGTAACAAGAAACACAGCTAAATCAAAAATAGTTCAAATGAAAGATACAATCTAAAGAATGTAGAACTCAGACAATCATTTACCTGTTTTTCTGGTCCTAGTGCAGGTGAATCTGTTTCCAAGCAAATTGAGGTTAAAGGCAATTGTTTCACCAGTTTCTGCTTCTTGGAGAAAAGAGAAAACTAGTAAGTTTCAAACACGAGTAATAAAGATAACAAAAGGAACACCAAACCCACGTGCCAATGCCTCCTATTCTGCAAGAACTTAAAAATTCATACTTTAATATTTAATTAATAAATGTTCATGTTCTCATCATTCTATAACTAGTAGATTTAAACAGAAACATTCGTTGCCGAAAACTACCCAGAGACTCCGGGGACCAGGGAGCGGTCACCAACTGCACACGCTGCGGGGGCGCCAAGCACTCGCATCACCAGCCCGCGGAAGGATCTGCGGAGGGGCTGTGTCGCGCCCCCCCCCCCCCCCCCCCCCGCCACCACACCGGTGTTCCTTTCTTCTGTCTGCCTGAAGTCACTCAAGGCTTTATGTTTATAAATCCAAAGTTCATACCCACATTTTAGGCTGCGTGGTAGATGGCTTTATTTTCATTATGTATAATTTTTTGTCTGGACTATAAGGATTGCGATGAACTCAATGAGTTTTATACCAAGAACATAATTCTTTTGTTGCCACTGCACTTTTAAAGTAAAAAATGAGGAGACACGTGATGCAGAGTAGAATATTGTTATATCAAATCGTTTTAAGATTAAAATTTCAAAAGCACAGACAAAAGTATGTTCACACACTGTTGGCCAATAAAGGTTAAACTAGTATAAGGTTCCTTAAGAAAATGTAACAATTTAACAAAAAATTTACGAATGTACACCCTGTCCTGAGTGATTCCATTTGCAGGGAATCACTGCACAAGCGTGTGCGTACGGACTGTGGGTGTACACAGGTACTCACTGAGGTACTGCTTCTAGCAGTGACAAATGAGAATCAATATAACCTTTACTTAAGGCAGCGATTTTCGACCTTTCTTCATCTCATGGCACACATAAACTAATTACTAAAATTCTGTGGCATACTAAAAATATATTTTTTGCTGGTATGGCAAAAACATAGGTGTAAGTTTGATTCAGTCCTACCACACAGCTGTTGTGTTGGCTGCTGTCATTTTTTTATTTGACAGTCTAAGTTCATGCCCCTGACTAAACAGTCAGGCACTGCATGTTTCAGAAATTCTTGCAGTTCACCTGCTGAAAATCACTGACTCAAGGTGGTGCTTAAATACATTGTGGTACACCCATATGATGAGATGTTATGAGATCATTTTAAAGATGACATAAGCCCACATTTATCGACACAGATACCCATGAAGCTAACTCAAAACAAAAAGAGTAAGATGATTTTATTTTATGTCGATCAACATTAGTAATTGTTGCCTGAGTGGTAGCATTTGGACTGACTTAAAATTTGTTCTTTTTGGAAGTGATTCAATGTTCTATATAATGTACAAATATCATCTTTAAAATTAGAAAAAGTAGAATTTTAGTTTTAAAAAAGAAACACGCCACAGCAAAAGATTACTACTAAATAAGTTTTCCTACAAAGTATGAAAGTAGGAAAAAGAAAACTGATCTTGGGCAACTACCAACCGACACCCCCAGAACTCTCTGCCCCATAAGAGGTGGATGCACGTTCTCGTTAAGCGTGCACCATATTGAGGGCCATTCCACAAACCTCAACCAATTTAAAAGACAGAATCATACAATGTATGTTTCTTGAACACAGTAGAATTAAAGTAAAAATTGGTAATGGAAAGATAACAAGAAAATTACTAAGTATTTGGAAATTAAACAATATGCTTAAAAAAAGATTTTATTTATTTTTTATCTAGACAGAGGGGAAGGGAGGAAGAGAGGGAAAGAAACATCAATGTGTGGTTGCTTCTCATGTGCACCCCCAATGGGGACCTGGCCCCACAACCCCGGCATGTGCCCTGACCGGGAATTGAACTGGCAACCCTTTGGTTTGCAGGAGGGGGCTCAATCCACTGAGTCACACTAGCCAAGGCTAAACAATATACTTTAAATAATCACTATGGTCAAAGAGGAGATCACAAGGTAAATCAGAAGGCATTCTGAACTGTAAGAAAGCGAAAACACAGTATATATCAAAATTTGTGGATTGTACCTATGAGTGGTGAGTCTTAATGCAACTATTGCATTAATAGTATAACTGCGTTAGAAAATAAGAAAGGTTTCAAATAATCTAAGGTTCTACCTAAGAAACTGTAAAAAGGATAATATGATCAAGTAGACTTTATCCTAGGAATGACAGATTGGTTCAACATCAGAAAATCAGTCAATATAATTTACATGCCAAGAAGAGAACTATATGACCATCTCAGTAGATGCATAAAAAGTGTTTGACAGAATCCAACATCCATTTTTTATAAAAACTCTCAGCAGACTAGAAAGACAAGGGACTTCCTTAACCCTATAAAAAAACCTGCAGCTGATAGTATACTTAATGGCAAAAGAATGAATATTTTCCCCTGATCAGGAAAATGGCAAGGGTATCTGTTTTTACCACTTCTAATCAACATTCTACTAGTAGCTGTTTCCAATGAAATAAGGCAAGAAAAAGAAATAAAGGGCACAAATATTAGAAAAGAAAAGGCAACTGTATCTTTAGTCAACAAATCCATAAAAAATCTGGAAAAACCTAAAAAGTTCTACTAGCACTAATGAATAATTCAGCAGGGTCACTTGATAAAAATTTAATATATAAAAATCAATTGTATTTCTATATACCAGCAATGAATAATTGACCATTGACATTTTAAAACCAGTATTGTTTAAAATAGAATGAAAAATAAGAAACAGGGATAAATCTAATACATACAGGATTTGTATGTTGAAAACTATAAAACAATGACCAAAGAAATCAAAGATCTAGTGTGTTCACATCAATTATCCCCAAATTGATCTACAGATTCAATGTACTCCCAATAGAAGTACCAGCCAGCTTTTCTTGTAGAAATCAAGCTGATTCTAATATAGATGGGAAGGCAAGGGACTTTGAATAGCCAAAATGATTTTGAAAACAAAGAGCTAATTGGTGTGCTCCCGCTCTGGGGAGCACGTCCATGCCTTTTCCTTTCCCATCTTCTCTCTTGGGAGTGCATCTCCTCAACTCCAAGGACTGCTCAAGACCTGACACCAGGGGCGCAGTGGGCAGTGGCAGCGCATCCTAGGCTCACCCCCTGCACCTGTCTCCAGGACCCCTTTACTCTGCTTTCTCATTTCTCTCCTGTCACACTTCTAGAGAGCCAAAGCAGCCCTGCACCAGCTTTCTGTTGTTTGTTCTCTCCTATGCCCTTCCTTGTTTCAATGTCCCCAGCTAACAAATGTACTCTAAAAAAAAAAAAAAAGAGCTAAATTCCCACATGACCAGTGTGGCTCAGTTTGGAGTGTCATCCCACAAAGCGAAATGTTGCTGGTTTGATTCCCGGTCAAGGCACATGCTGGGTTGCCGGTTTGGCCCCCTGTCAGGGTGTGTACGAGGGGAAACCCATCGATGTTTCTCTCCCTCTTTTCCTCCCTCCCTTCTCCTCTCTCTAAAAATAAAATAAAATCATTCAAAAAATTTACTGTAAATCTAATATAATCATGGTAGTATGATATTGACATAAGGTTGGGACATACGATTAATTTTTATAATGTAACTAGAATAATATCACAAGTATGTAATAAAAGCTCATATTTTAAAGTGTATTTCACAAAGTGTGAGATGAAGTTTATTGAAAGAATTTACCTGCCCACTTCTTACGACAGAAGGAGGAATTGAGAAGAAGTACCCAGCTTTTACTCCTTCCATGGCTACGGATGGCCGACCGTCAAACGCATGGAGCAGCACTTTGTCAGCACCTCTCAAAAATAAAAGACAGATCAGGCTTCCAATTTATTTCCTCAATGAGAGGTTTTCCATTCATCAGGCTGAACGAGAAAGACCAGAAATCTGGTCACTATGATACAAAGTTGAAGTTCTATGACTTCTAAAGGATGGATGAGCGCACAGTAGAATGAAAGTACAGTAAATTCTTAATCTTCAGAATAAAACTATTAAATAAAATTGAAGTAGGAATTTTTAAACAATTATTTAATCTTCCTATATCATCATTTCCCAGGAGTTTGAGAGCTGTCGAATTACTGCTCCTAGCAGGAGGTTCTTACGCCGCCGTCAAGCAGCCCTCAGCCAGAAGGCCCGTGGAGGAAGAAGTGGGAGCGAACTGACTCGCGGGTCGAACAGCTGAGTTCGCTTCATAAAACCACCTCCAGGTCCTGAAGAGCGGCTGCTCGGCCTCCGTAACAATCACCTTCTCAGTGATGCCAAAAGGGTTCGGCGCCCATCACTGAGAAACACAACGCTTTCCAGTTGCAGGCAGTTACGTTTACTTCACTATTTGATGCAGTTTTTCAAATAGCGGTTGTGACCTTAGTGGGTTACAGCCACAAGTCAGTTATGTAACCAATTTAGTGGGTCAGGACCGACCAGTGTGTGCTTGTATGTGTGTGTGCAGGTACACACGTACATACACCTATACACAACGGACATACTGTTTTTTAAATTTTGTCAGTTTTCTGTGTGTGAACACACTGAGTCTCAAAATAAAGTCTTAATACCAAAACATGGTATTTTTTTGGTGTTTATATTGAGTATCAGAATATATTTCTTACTGTACATAGCACTTTTAAAAGTTTGAGAATATGATACATATGAGATACATTTCTACTTCAGGAATATAAATTACTTAATCCAATTTTTCATTTGTTTTATCCTGGCCTGATACATATAATCACACTGGAAACCTTATAAACAGTAGGCTAACTTGCAAAATCACTTTAGATGATCTCCACCTCCACCCTTGCCCCTTTGCCTCCCATTTAAGAAATCAAATTAAAACATGGCTTTTCCTGTGAGGATATGGCCTGGAATGATCAAACTTAAACAGTAGGCACATTTGTCTCAGGAACCTAAATACCTTGCTCGTTTAAGAGGCTGATGGTGGGTCTTCCAGCTGAGCGTGAGTGAACATTTCTGTTTAACAAAAAAATTCCCGTTATGTACTTAGTGTGATAACATGATCTTTGTTCTATTAAAGTAATTCCGAGAAAAAGAAATGGAGAGCTCCATTTCAAAAGAATCATTATTTAACTTGCTCTATAGCTGTTACTATGGAAAGATGACTGGGGAACCTACAAAGGCAAATCCAGTCTTTTAGCCAGCTGGACCTGTCTGATTAGGACTTGTCTTTGTTCTTCCTTCTGCTCATCAGTGCCAGCGAATCTAGGGGAGAAATCAAGCCCCACCTACGACAGAAAAGGAAAACAGAGTGAAATGTTTGTGGTTTACTGAACCCCAAAGTCGTGCTATGGAGTGGTGCCTGGACAGCACGCAAGAGGAATATAATGGGCGCCACCCGTGCAAGCCACATGCATGACGGACGTTTTCTAGTGGCCACATCAAAAACACTGACAAGAAACAGGTGGAATTAATTTCAATAATATTAAATGTATTTAATCCAGTACACCCAAAATGTTATCATTCTTACTATACAGTAATATATTATTATTTTAATACATAGTCAATGTATAAATGATTGAGTTACTTTACATGAAGTCTTTGGGGTGCTAAGACTTTGGAACCCTCTGTGTGTTTTATCCTTAACGAGCACACCCCAATCTGGATCAGTCACATGCCGAGTGCTGCACGTGGTCATCACATTGGACAGGAAAGATGATGAATGACTGCTTTCCTTGATACTATTTTGGCATGCATTGTTATAATCTATATTCTGGTTTATCTGTTATTCTTATCTTTTATCTTTATCTTTAACTAGAAGTGAAATGTATTACCAAGTGATAACAATGTCTTATACCTGCTAATTGTTTAATAGAAGTGTTCTCTAATTACACTCTGCCCTGTTTAAAATGTTTGTATATACTACTTTTTTATTATATTTTACTGTTTATGCTATTACAGTTGTCCAAATTTTCCCCCGTTTGCCTCCCTTGATCAACCTCCCCCTCCCAGGCAATCCCCACACAGTTGTCCATGTCCACTAGTCATGCAAATACATTCTTTGGCTACTATATCCCCTATGCTGTCCTTTACACCCCCTGACTATTCTGTAACAATGAATTTGTACTTCTTAATCCCTTCATCTTCTTCACCCATCCACCCAACACACTTCCCATCTGGCAGCCATCAAAATGTTCTCTGTATCGATGATTGTTTTTCTTCTGCTTGTTTGTTTTTTAGAATTAATTGATTGACAATATTTATCTATTGTCATTTTATTGTTCATATTTCTGATCTTCTTCTTAAAGAAGACCCTTTAATATTACATGTAATTCTAGCTTGGTGGTGATGAACTCCTTTAGTTTTTTCTTGTCTGGGAAGCTCCTTATATATCCTTTGATTCTAAATGATAGCTTTGCTGGGTAGAGTATTTTTGGCTGTAGGTCCTTGCTTTTCATTACTTTGAATACTTTTTGCCATTCCCTTCTAGGCTGCCAAATTTGAGAAATCAGCAGACAGTCTTATGGGAGCTCCTTGTAGGTAACTAACTGCTTTTAAGGTTTTCTCTTAATCTTTAACCTTTGGCATTTTAACTATGATGTCTCGGTGTGAGCCTCTTTGTGTTCATCTTGAGACTCTCTGCACTTCCTGGACTTGTATGTCTATTTCTTTCATCAAGTTGGGGAAGTTTTCTGTCATTATTTTTTCTAATAGGTTTTCAATTTCTTGCTTTCTCTCTCTTCTCCTTCCGGCACTCCCACGATGCAGATGTTGGTATGCTTGAAGTTGTCCAGAGGTTCTTTACACTGTCCTCATTTTTTTTAATTATTTTTTTCTTCTTGTTCTAAATGGATATTTTTAAAGTACTTTTATTTTTTAAGTTATTATTGTTTTTTTCCATTGCCATTGAACCTCGTTATACCCTCCTCCTCCCTAATTGGGTGTTTTTTGCTTTCTTATATTCCAAGTTGCTAATTTGATTCTTGGCTTCATCCAATCTACTGTTGATTCCCTATAAATTGTTCTTCATTTCAGTTAGTGTAGCCTTCACTTCTGTTTTTTTTTTATGGTTTCCATGTCCTTTTTTATATTGCTGAAATTCTCACTAAGTTCCTTGAGCATCCTTATAACCAGTGTTTTGAATTCTGAATGTAGTAGATTGCTTGTCTCCATTGTGCTTAGTTCTTTTGCTTGTGCTTAGTTCTGGAATTTTGTTTTGCTCGTTCATTCGGGACATATTTCTGTCTCCTCCTTCTGGCAGCCTCCCTCTGTTTGCTTCTGTGTATTAGGTGAAGCTGCTATAACTCCCTGGCTTGTAAGGTGGCCTAATGCAGTAGGTGTCCTGTAGGGTCCAGTGGCATAGCCTCCCCAACAGCCAAGCTGGATACTCAGGTACATCCACTGTGTGGGCTGTGTACACCCTCTAGTTTTAGTCGAGCCTTGGTTATACTGTTGGCAGGTCAACTGGAGGGGTTTACTGAGGCCAGTCAGCTACAATGCCTGGCTGTGATCACTGACCACCAACTTTCAACCACCATGGAGGATCAGCTATGCAGGGGCCTACTCCACAGAGCAGGATTTACTTTAGCAGGGCTCTGGTGCCCACTGAGTCCACCTCTTGAGTGTGTTGCTTGTGGAGGTGGTTAGGTGATGGTGCTCCAATGTGGCCTGTAGCTGTCCACTGGGTGTGCAGGCTCTGGGGCTTCCTGGAAGGTGCAGACCAAGGTCAGCCACTGCCTGTGTTCTGTCCCGGGGGCACCCAGCATAAGCTACAAAGTGATCTGCAGATGGCTGCTATGTGTGCTGGGCTTAGATACACCCAGGCGAGGCCAAGCTGTGAGCCAAGGCCAGCTGCTTCTAGTGCTGGGCCTGGGGCCACTGAGCGAGAGGTATGGGGCTCACTGAGGCCATATGCTGCTTGCCTGAGATGATTTAGGAAAATCTGAAGCATGAGCCAAGACCAGCCAACTGTGTGGAAAAGCCACTAGAAACAGCTTGGGGGGCCCTGAAAGTTGGGTGGGGTGAGGTGGAGCCTCAGGAATTCACCCAGGGTGGGGCAAACAGTGTTAGCCAGGTTGATGGAGACTCAGATATGGCACCCACTTCCCAGCTCTGGGGCTCTGTGGGGAGAAGGCTCAGAAAAGGAATAATGGCCTCTGCCAACACTTCTGTCTGGAAGAAAGCTGCCCCCCTGATGCCAGACACTTTAGCTCCTGCCCATATGCCATGATGCCTTTTAATCTGCTTCTTCCAACCTGCAGCTCAGAGGGAGTGAGTCTGAGTGAGCCTGTGTGTGAGCTCTTTAAGAGGAACTGCCTGGGAATCCAGCGATTTCTGTCTCTTACAGCTTCAATCCCTGCTGGTTTTTATAGTCAGAAGTTATGGGGACTTATCTTCCTGGCACTAGAATCCTGGGCTGGGGAGCCTGGTATGGGGCTGGGACCCCTGATTCCCGAGATACCCCTCCCAATTTTTATCTGCCACACGTGGGTGTGGGACCAGCCAGTTCTGTCTCTCCCCCCCTTTCACCAGTCTCGCTGTGTTTTCTTCTTTAATTCCATGCTTGGAGGACTTCCATTCAGCCTGATTTCTGGCAGTTCTGAATGATGGTTGTTCTGTACTTTAGTTGCAATGTTGATGCGGTTGTGTGAGGAGGCGAACTATGTGTACCTAGTCCACCATCTTAGCTTTTTCTCTTGTATATACTACTTGAAATTACTAGAGAGCTGACCCATATGTAAGCAAAAAAAAAGCATAATATATAGAAATGCTAATAAAGTATTAACACAAGCCTATGGTAAGGCTTTCTATTGTTTCATCCCAAGCTCTTTTGCTTATTGAGGAAGTATTGATAAATTATCATTCAGCTGAATGGGGTGAATATAATCACCCAAGTCAGTTATAATCACCAATACTGATGCAAGGATTATTTTCATATATCAAAGTCTGAATCAGATCATATATCATTTGATCAGCTAATTGGTGTTTACCTCTCCAATGGCCAACAGTCGATCCTTATAATTCTCAATAATGGGCAAAGCTACATCCAAATCCTGGGAGAAAAAGAAAGTATATTTGTTAAACTAGGAGAAGGAACCTGACATTTTACAAACACATATGACATGCTGGGCACTATGCTGTACTGGGTCCTTTACACCCATTCTATTCCTTTAACTGGTTGAGGAACTAGGAATAGTAGTCCTCCTACAATGGCAAGCGCTTCTGTTTGGAAATTTAAGCAGCAACGTCCCATCCCCATTCAGTTCACAAGAACACAACTGTTTATATAAAGATTCACACTTAAACACCTCCTTCTGCTTAGGAAGCATTTCCTGGCATTTTAGAGGACGGCTTTGATTTCCAGGAACATCTGAGCAAGACAGAAGAAAGCCACCAGGTGGGCACTTTTGTGAGTGAGTTTCAGGGAGTAAATTACGTTATGTTCTCCTCTTAGGGTACTGGTGGTTTATGAGTTTATAATAGTGATAACCCCACACATCCTATGTACAATTTTTACTGATTCCTTTTATCTTTATAATCCTGTTTAGTCTATTTTTGTCCTAAAGGTTCAACAATATAAACACTAACTATCAAATTTATGCTTGTTTGTCAACCATTGGAGTAACTGCATACCATTACTTTCCATGATATTACTATGTTACTCAGAGAATCTACCCTGTGAGGTTTCCCTGGTAAGGCACGAGAAAGACAAATATAAGGAAAATTTACTTCTTTGAAAGTACTTTAAGGATTTTGGTCACAGGATATGTAAATTACAAGGTACTTCTACTGAGAATAATCAGAATGAGGGGGAATTTTAAAGGGGAAGGAAAACAGATGGTAGAGGAACAGGAGGAGATTTTACAATTATGCCTCGAGAGAGAGAAAAGGAGATGAGGGAGAGTGAGTGAACGCCTCAGAAATACCTTCCAGCAAATCCGTAGAGAGGAATTCATGTTGTCATGAGGAGCTGAGTATACAACACTGGATACCAGAGAGGGTGTTCCCTAACAGCTAATGGCTCTGTTATGGGGTTTTTAAAGATCCTGTATCTCTCCACACTATGATTGGGAATACTACTACTATATAATCATTCATGATTGACACACGAGGAAACTGAGACTTGGCAAAGTTAAGGGCCACAGATCATAGACACCAGTAGCTCAGGGATCTCTGACTTCAAAGCACAGGCTATTTCCAATATGCTGCTAAAGGAAGAGGGGAGAGAGAAAAAAGAAAGGAGGAAAAGAAAGAATAAGGCACAGGGGGAAAAGGAAAGAAAGTTTATGTTGAATGATTTTAAATGATTACCATAGATTTTTCATTAAAGAAAATGTTTAGGCTTCAGAACCTCTAGAGCAGGGGTCACGTGTACAACCGAAATGAGTGCGGTGGGCCACGCAGGGGCAGGAGCCAACCGGAGAGCAACTGACCTGCCCGTAGGGGCAGCAGATGGTGGCCAGCGAATGGTGGTTCTGCAAAGTATCCCTGGGACCTGAACCCTGCCTGGTAATAATGTGTATTGAATAAATGAATTCAGGAATATGTTGAAAGATTTGTGTGATGCTAGGCAATTGCCAGTTTGTAAACCAAGCTAATGTGATGAATGCTCGCTACAGCCCTAGCCTCCTCCCACCTGTCAGGGGCTCACGGTCTAATCACTACGTGAGAACCAAATGACGGTGTGGAATACACACTAGGACCAAAGTAGGAGTAACTGCGTATCTCTGGTCTCTTCCAGAGGGCCACCCTGAGATTTGACAAGTCTGTATCTACTTTAACCGTCTAGAATTTCCAGTACATTATTGATATGTTAATTACTTTTGTAAGTTAAACAGTCCTATCAGTTCTACATTCATACCAAAAATACACCAAAATCATCTACTTCTCTTCACCTCCACTGCTGCCTCTGGCCCAGTCTACCATCACTTCTCACATGCACTACTGCAATACCTTCTCGCTGTATTCCCTTCTTCATTTTTACCCTCTTCAAAATTCATTCTTCATACCATTCTTCAAACGTGAAGGGGTTCTTTTCAAAACACACATCACGTTTTGTCAGTCCTCACTTGAAATCCCCCACTGATGTGAAATCTAACAGGGCTCTGTAGGAGGTGACCCCTGTCAAATCCTGCTGACGTCGCCACTAGGACTTCCCTTCCCTCTAGTCCCGTCAGCCTCCTTTCCCCTCCTTGACCACATCAAGCTCGTTCCTATCCTAGGTCATTGTTTCCTCTGCCTACAACACCCTGACCCCTCTCTCTGTTTGGCCAGCTCCTCAGAGAGGCCCCCCTGGGCCACACAATCTAAAGCCCAGCACCCTCAATCCCTATCACATAACTCTTGTCTTTACTGTTTTACTGTCTTTAAAGCACTCAGCGCTACCTAGAGTTTCCCTGTTCACGTATCTAACTATTCATTGTCTGCCCTGATCCAGAATCTAGTTTCATGAGAGAGACACTACTCTACAGCGCTTGCAATGCAGTAGGTGCTCAGCAAACACATGCCCGACTAACTGGATGAATGCCTATTACTGTACTCGTAAATCTCTACATAAATGAAACAAATGCCATCCTGCTATGACCCCCAACGTTATGGAAGTTGTAGCTCTCTGGCAATTTAGCTTCTTTTACCACATCAACAACTCAGGAGAGCTAAAGAATATGCATTTACTTTTTTACCTAAAGTGAATTAAAAGTAATTTTGTTTCAAAATAAGGAGAGCTATCTGGGGTATCCAAATGTAGGAATACAAATTTGTTATCATAAAAAATGACAGACCTCGTATCTTAATTTATTTATAGGTAACACAAAGTCTTCCCTTCTTCAAAATGGGGCTCTTGGTCTCATTATGTAATCAGGCACTGAAGAGATTGTGCATCTCCCTGACAAGTCGGAAATATAAGACACACTGGTATTGTGAGTCCCTGAGATCTCGTGGGTAGGATCTTTTTTACAGAGGGTATGAAAGCCATGCAGTGTAACAGACCAAGGGCACTCCTATGCGGTGGTTCAACATTCAAAAAAGACACTGTGTACCTGAACTCATCTGTTCCCTTAGAGTACTGCACTTACGAGTTTGTACATTTCTTTGGATATTTTACCACTTTTTTGCCAAATCAGTATGACAATATGATTTTTAAAAATGTAAAAACTAATCACTTGTAATTCTACAAGATTGTCACAGCTACTATCATTTCTGTGTTTTTCTTTGTAGTCTTTTCCCTATAGGATATGTTTGCATACGATGTCACTCAGCAAATAAGCTGTTTGCCTCTTGCCTTTCTCCCTATATTATTCTGTAAACATTTTCCATGTTGCTACATAAACCTTATAATCCTCATTTTCCACAAATGCATTACATTTAACACTCTACAAGCGAACTAATTATTCTTTTATTTCTGGGCCACTAGTCTGCTTCTCCTTTTTTTTTATTACGAATAATTCTGCAATGAACATCTTTGGGAAAGGAGGTGGCATTTCCTTCTTTTAGATTATTGTCTTAGACTTCACATCGGGAAAAGGAGGATTACTGAGCCAAAGGGATCATCATTTGTTAAGGTTTTTGTTTTATGGGACTGTTACCTTTAACGTGACACTCCTTTGGTCTCGCGGTGAAAGTCCTTGCACAGGATGGACCCCCAAGCAGGGCAGGACAAACCCGCTGTACCTAAAAGTGTAAAATGAATTGAGAAAGTAGACTATTAGGCTAGCAGACAATGTTGCTCTAAAGAATAAGTAGGAAAGAATTTTTTAGGGCTATTTTATATTTTCCTTCTCATTCTTCTTAAAAATGGTAATCTTCAATATTATAAACATATCATAACTGCATCTTTATTAGCAACTCTTTAAGTTCTTAATGAGAAGTAATACCGTTCTGAAAGCTGCATAATCTTTTCAAATTCTCCTGAATGTTCAGCGACCACCACAAGAGCCATAACATTGGCCTGAAACAGAGAAAGAACAGAGCAGTTAGTTTCGAGTAATATACATCCAATATAGTTTTTAAAAATGTAAAGCTTCCTTTGCTCATCTACACTCCATCAGTATAATCATAATAGCCGTCACTGCGTACTTACTATGTTTCAGCTACTATGTTCAGTGAACATAAACATCACCTCAATTAATCTACACAACCTTATGAGGTAGGCATTGCTGTAATCTACTGTATGATCAGCAGACAGAATTTTAGACGGAATCAAATAACTTGCCCAAGATCACTGGGCCTATGTTACTCCAAAGCCTACACTCCTGATTGACCTGTCCTAGTGAACAGTGGCTGTATATAAAAATGTACTGGCAGCCACTTCTGATTGACAATATTGGGAAAGATTATGAAATGCTAGTTATAATGAGTTTCATAAACACTTCCAAAAATTAATAATTTTTCCCAAATAAAATGTCTCAGAAAACTTTTATAATTTCTCCAAGATCTCCAGAATAATGTTAACTTTAGAGCTGACAGATGGACTAATCTGTTCCATGTTACTGGTGAGCATGATGGCTGGGGGAATGTGTTTTCAATGGACTTTCTTGCCTGCACCATTTTACTAGCTGTGTGATTTGTTTCCTCATCTATAAAATGGGCAATGGTTAGCTAAAACAGTGGTCTCCAGCCTATTTGGCACCATTGGACCAGTTTTGTGGAAGATGGGGGTGGGGGGGGTGGTTGGAAGGGGAGGTGAGCCTTGCTGGCTTTATGGAGGAATAGGAAGGGGCCAGAGGCAGAGCTCAGGTAAGCTTCACTCTCCCCACCCCCTCCTGCCTTGCTGTGGATGTGGGGGGAGGGGTGGGGACAGGAGGTAGAGCTCAGGTGAGCTTTGCTTGTTGGTAGCTACCAGTCGGCAGCTTAGGGTTGGGATCCCCTAAGCCGCCAACCGGTAATATTATTTCATAATATTAAATGAAATAATGTACAGAAAGGGCTTAGTCAGCCCCTGTTATATAGTAAACACAATAAATGTAACATTATTACTGAAGCATCAACAGAGCATATCTGAATTTCAAACTGTTCTAATCTAAAATTAGAAGGAAAACAAACAAAAAGAAAAGAGCAGTTATAGATATTGACTTACTTTCTTGGCTTTCTCCAACACATCATCCAGATCCTAAAATAAGCAGAAGTTGTCACAGTTACTCTGGAGGAATAAGTAACTGCTCTTCAGCTGTGTGTATTGAAGCAACATAGAGAATGACAATGATGGCGAGGAACAGTGTGGTGGAATGTGAAGAACCTACACTGACCTGCCTTCTGTTTCCTCTTTCTTTCTCTAAGAAAACTTGGCATCTATTCCCTCTTCCCTCTAAAACAGAAACTGTTACTATCAAATGTAAAGGACACTTCTCTGTCCTCCTCCTACTTTGCCCCTCAGCAGCATTTAGGAACTCCTCACTTGTCCACTCCTTCCGTCCTGAAATATGTTCCACTCTTGGCTTCTGCAATGCCACTCTCCTGCAGACACCACTCTCTCTTACTGGCTGCTCTTTAAGTCTCCTTAACTGGCTCTCTCTCCTCTTTCTGATTTCAGGACCGTAGGCTCCTATTTCTTTACTCAGTTTAAGTGATCTTATTCACAGATTTAAATACTATTATTATGCTAATAAGACCCCAATTGTTGTTTGCAGCCTATTATTCTTTCCAAAACCCAAGATTCATATTTAAGAATGACTATATGACATCTCCACTTGGACGGATATTAGGCTTCAACAGGTACCAAGCATAAATAACTCTGTTCTCTCCCCAACAAACCTATTCCTTCTGCCTCCCCTCCCAACCTGTCTTCCCTCATCTCAGTAAACAGCATCACCAACCTCCCGACAGCATCAAGCCCCCTCTTTCCTTCCCTCCTCACATTCAATTCTGCAGCATGTACTGCAGATCCAATCTGTAAAATATACCTGGAATCCATCTGCTTTTCTCAAACTCCCTTGCAACCATCATCATCTCTTGTCTACATACTGCAAAAGTTTCCAAAGTGGTCTTCTAGCTTCCACCCTCGCTCTCCTCTATCCGGTTGCTGCACATCAGCAAAATAGTTCTTAAACGAATATCAGATCTTGTCACTCTCTTAAAAAGGAAAGAAAAACCTTTACTAGATTCGCATTGTTCTTTTAATGAAATCCAAACTTCTTACTGACCTACCTCACCTATTCCCTGACAACCTCTTTATTCTTGCTTCAAGCATCTCTCCAGGCTCCATTCAGTATTTTGGTAGCATGAAGGTGCCAAATTCAACCTGCCCACTTTCCTCGCCCCCGTACACCCAATCTTCTCGTTTGGCTGGCCCACCGTCCCCGCTCCCCTCAGTAGACTCCGCTCTTCCTTCTCTATTATGAGCCTATAGTTTCCAATGTAGCGGGTAAAACACTTTGTAACTCTGATCTTGTGCGTGCGTTGTTCCTTCTAATTGCCTAGGAGGGAGCCCGTGTTTACGGGAAAGTGCATTCTCAGCCGGACCAAGCGGAGGTAGGGGGAAGAACTCCGATAACCGGGTAAAGCAAATTAAAGTGGAGACAGAGGGTTTATGCTATTCCGGATCAGAATGAAACATCAGTATGATTGCGGTTGAATAGGGGGACAGGTGCAAGTCACACCGGCCATAGACCGGCCTGGGTGGATCTGGGGCTCTGTCCGCTTAAGAGAGCAAAGGAAACCTGAAGGAAGAGGACGGGGGTCTCCGCTCCCACCCACCCGGCAGGCCTTGCCCTCGCTTACGCGGTCGAAATCTGGGGCGGAGAGGTGGCAGTGGCAGTCCACCAGCCCCGCGCCCACCGTCCCCATCGCCGCGGTGGGCGTAGCCCTGGACTCGCCCGCGGAGCCTCAGCCTGCGGTCCTCAGCCGGAACCCTGCTGCGGCGGCGGACTGAGTTTCCGACTGCACGCGGACACTTTCCTACCGTGGAACTCGCTTCCGCTCCCAGAATTCCCGCCCACAGTTCAAACTGGAAAATGGCGGGGACTCCAGAGTTGGAGGTCCTTTCGCCTCTGGGGGCTGTGGAGAGAGTAGCCGGGGCAGAAGACCGGACCTCGGTCCCCGCCACCACCCGTCAGGACTTCCGTGTGCGCTGCACCTCGAAGCGGGCCGTGATGGAACTGGTGGAACTGTGCGGCCCCTTCCTGCAACAGCTCGGGGATTCGCTGCCAGACCAGATTCGGGAGCCTGCGCTGCGAGATGCGCAGTGGGTAGGGCCCCAGTAGTACCCGCTTGTCACCTTCCTTACCCCGGGTCTCAGAGCTCAAGGGCCTGCGCCGGGTTTTAGCGAGGTTTACGGTGCTCCATGCTCGCGTAAAGCAGCCAGAAAAACTCGAGGGAACGCAACAGATACAGTGTCTGCTGGGAATTATTAATTACTTAGACCAGCGCTGCCCAGTAGAAAAATACAAGGCAAGCTATGTATATAACTTGAAATTAAAAGTACAAAAAAGTGAAATTAATTTTAATAATATATTTTTATTTGACCCACTAGCCCAAGGTTTCGTTTTAATTTGTGATAATAGAAAAACGAACGAGATATTTTCCATTCCTTTGTTCGGACTAACCTTTTCAAACCTGGTGTCTGAAATTTACAGCTCATGTTGTTTCGGACTAGCCACGTTTTAAAGGTCTCAGTCTCAGTGGCTAGTGAGTGGCTCCCCTGTTGGAGTAGAGAGACACTGTGAGTTCTCCAGGAAAGAATCCTGAAGTCAGTGGGTCACCAGGCTAGCGTTTGGTCTTTCCGTTGGCCTGTTTTAGAATATCTTGTAAAGGGGGTGAAAACATTTTTCCTACAAGTCGGAAGTAGATAAGGAAGCTGTCTTAATTATAAACTTCTCCATACACTGGTTTTATAACACATTGCCCTTCCTTTAAAAAAAATATCTTGCAAAGCCTTGAAGAAGATAGTTGTTTTTTTTTTAGGGGTGTGGGGGGAGATAAATTGAGGGATTAGTGCCTGTCATTAGGAAGCACACAATTTATGTGTAGAAAGTTTTTTCTTAAAATCTTACAATGCAGCACACCTGTGAGTGTGAATGAGCACAATGCAAACAATAAAAATAAACATTAAGCTCTGGTGGCGTGGCTCAGGTGATGTGAGCATCCTTCGTACATCAGCACTGTTGTGGGTTCAATCCCAGTCAGGGCACAAACCTAGATGGAGGGTTCAATCCCAGGTCGGGTGCAACAGGAGGCAACTGATCAATGTTTCTCTCATGTCGGCAGTTCTCTCTTTCCCTTCCTGTGTCTCTAAAATCAATGAACATATCCTCTGGCGAGGATTTAAAAAAATAAAGGTTAAGTGGAGGAAGAATGAGAAAACACTCCCTGAGTTGTGCTTCTGTATCCCAGTTTTGGATCCAGTGGCTCTTATTTCCTCCTTGCAAGCAAGGGAAGAATACAGACATTCTTAGTAAATTTTTTGGAGAAGGTTGTTTTATTGTGTAATGATCTTAAGAGTTTACCCCTTTCTAGGAAGTGCTAAGGTAAACTAAGGGAATTGACTTGTGTTTATTTTAAATAAGAGAACAAATAAAAGTCACAGGCTTTAATTATGTTGATGTATCTCTATCTAAAACCACATAATATAGTAATAGATTTTATTAAAAAATAGTATTGGTACAGTTGTGCCAATACTACAAAGATAATTTGTATTCTCAGATAATCCTTGAAAGTCTGTATATGAAGTAAATATTTTTTTTAAGATTTTATTCATTTATTTTTAGAGAGGAGAAGAAGAGAAATGCCCGTCAGTTGCCTCTCACCTCCCACAGTCGGAGCCCTAGCCTGCAGCCCAGGCGTGTGTTCTTTGGTTTGCAGGATGACACCCAGCCCACTGAACCACACCAGTCGGGGCTAAAATAAATATTTTACTTTATAAAGATTTTAAAGTGTAAAATATGTAGTTTATTTCATAATTACACATTATTTGATTTATGCTTATTTTTAATTTACAAAATGTGCCAAATGCATCCTCATTGAGAAAAATAGCATAAAGTAAAGTCTTTGAATTTCCCTGCCCCATCCCTCTTCCTTCCTGTATGTGTCCCGACTGGGGATCAAACCCACAACCTCAGCATATTGGAACAACACTAACCAACTGAGCTACCTGGCCAGGGCTCCGTCCCTTTCCGTCTGTGTGTATCTTTCATTCTGAGGTGGGTGTCTTGTAGATAGCATGTAAGTGGGTCTTGTTTTCTTATTCAGCTACGTATGTCTTTTGATTGGAGCAGTTAAGCTAATCACTAAAAGTGATGTATTGTCATTTTGTTCTTTTAACCCTGCAAAGGTTGCAGCTGATCTGAGAGATACAAACTCTTTTCTTAAATGTTGTTACATAAATCAAGTGTATAGGTTCAGGGTCGTGACTAGCTGCGCATTTGTATGTGACTAGTATTAAGCCATAATGTTTAAGCCACCAGTGGTTATAACACGTGTTTCGTAAGGGTAGGTGATACTTGATAGTAAATTGTACCTGAGAGATACTGTGAACTCTGAAGTCATTATTGGTATAGTTGTTTATTTTCCGTGAACTTGGAAATTGGTGTTTGTTTGTTTTTTTCCATTTACCATTGAAAATGGCTGGAAAAATATATTCATTCAATAATACAAGTGATGTTGGACTTCAGCAAATGCTGCTACAGATACTTAAGCGATTTGAGTTGCTTATCAAAATATTTTTGTGAGTGTTGTGAAAAGCATTCATGCCTCAAGCACAGCAGTATTGTTTGCAGTGACTGGTACACACGTTTTGCAAGCCAACCACTGAAGAGTCTGATTAATTAATGTTAAAGACTTTTTTTGGTAGTGTTTTTTAGCAATATCCATATTTTTGTTATTTGAAAAGAAAATTTTTATGTTTTTATATTTCTCTGCTAATTTCTAGATTGTAACTGAAAATAAATTAAAAATCATGCACTTTATTATATAAATATAATAAATGCAAATTTGCAGTGTTTTTAATATTTTTCCACATTTCAGCATAATAGTGATGAATGTGTCTCTTGGATATGGGCAACCTACGCTGTAATTTTTTCAACTGCGACCTCTGCAGGGTTAACTATATTCCTTTGCTTATTTTTTTCTTCTTTCATTTTTTTCCCTTCTTCCCTTTAACACTTCTTGTAGTACTGGTTTGGTGGTAATTCCAACTCCTTTAGCTTTTTCTTATCTGGGAAGATCTTTATTGTTCCCTCAATTTTAAATGATAGCCTTGCTGGGAAAGTAGTCTTGGTTGTAGGTCCTTGCTTTACATCAGTAAGTATTTCATGCCAGTTCCTTCTGGCCTGAAATATTCTGTTGAGAAATTAGCTGATAGTTTTATGGGGGCTCCCTTGTAGGTAACTATTTTTCTGTTGCTGCCTTTAGGATTCTCTCTGTCTTTAACCTTTGCCATTTTAATGATGTGTCTTGGTGTGGTATTAGCTTTTATGTTTTATTTCATTTGAAAAGTACATGCTTTTGTTTACAAGAATATTCTAAAATTTGGGGTCAAATTATAATGGCTATCAGAGCAAAAGTGTAGGTAGAATCAACTGAAATGGAATTTTCATTGAAAATAAGTATACTAATAGGCCAGTCTACTACTTTTTTGTATCCCCTATCACAGATCCAAAATTATTTTGCCAAAATATTTAAATTCAGTATTGGACGTTATTTTTAGTGACTTGAGTATTGTGAATGTATTGCAGACTTTTGAGTCAGCTGTACAAGAGAATGTCAGCATTAACGGGCAAGCATGGCAGGACGCTTCAGATGATTGTTTCAGAGGTAAGTGATGCAACTTTTTTCTTCTGTCATTAATTTCTGGTTTATTCTTGTAGCTAATTTTATGTCAAATTATTATTTTAATCTCCATGCTCAGTGTTACTTCTCTTAAAAAATATTTTACTGGATGGAGGAGGAAAAAACTAGTCTGGAAGACTACTGAAGTTGTAGCCTGAGGTAAACAACAGAGTGGGTACTTGATCCTTTGTATTTTCTGTCTGGCATCCTCACCGAGACTTGCGTCTGATGAATCTTCAAAAGTGCCCATTCATTCGTTCATTGGAAAATTCTATGGAACTCTCCCCAGATGAAGAAACAGGCCCAGAGAATTACTCTGATCAATAGCTTGTGAATCAAGTTGTGTTTTTACAAGCGATCATTAGAGTAGATAGTGAAGAACCTTAGGGCTGTGAACTTAAACCGTGAGAGTGCCACGTCAAGGATGAGAGGTCAGTATTTTGAGAAACATCCTTAAAAAAACAGAATACTTTCCTGGTACAAAGCAGACTTGACTGTACCCTAACTAAAGTTATTGACGTATCTAAAGAAATCAAAGGTTTGTTTTTTTTTAATTTATTGATTTTAGACAAAGGAAGGAGGAGAGAGAGGGAAAGAAACACTGATTTGTGGTTGCACATATTTATGCCTTTATTGGTTAAATCTTTTTTTTTTTTAATCATCACCCAAGGATACAGTTATTGATTTTAGAGAGCATATGTGGTGGGTAGAGAGAGAAACATCTTTGTGAGAGAGAAACATTGATCGGTTGCCTTCTGTACATTGTTCCATTTACTTATGCGTTTGATTGGTTGATTCTTGTATGTGCCCTGACCAGGGGTTGAACTTGCAACCTTGGTGTATCTGGACAACATTACCCGGCTAGGGCCAAAGTTTTAATAGAAAGATGTTCAGTGTAGAAGGGAAAATTTCAATAGAAAAATAATGATCAGTGTGGGGGAGAAGCAGAATTCTTCGGCAGTGCCAGGAGAAGGTCTGCCCTGACAAGAGGGCCAGAGTGTCTCACCTGTCCCCAGAGTGATACTGCGGAGACCTGACTAGCATAGCTTGATTACCACTGTTAACTGTTCTGATTATTCGGTTATACTCTCGAGCTGATCCAAGCCCACCATATAGCCCTCTATAGTTATAATTTTTCTTCTTAATATTAAGATAATACTTTACCCAGAAGATTTCACTGTCTTAATCCTTGGGATTATTACAGAGGTGTGCAAAATAATTTAATTAATAAGTAATAATACTAGAATAAACTCTGTTTCACATACAACTGTAAACCTACTTTTGCACACACCTGTATAGTAGTTATCTCTTCAGAGTTACCAAGCTGTGTTTTCTAGCTTACATATTAAAACATTAAAAACAGTAACACTGGATTTCTCAAATATTATCAGATTGATTATTAGAGGAGAAGAAGTGTGTCAAACCACCTAGGAGTATTTTCTTTTTGATTTCTTGATTTGAGAGAGAGAGAGAGAGAGAAACATTGATTTGTTGTTCCACTTATTTACACATTCATTGTTTGATTCTTTCATGTGCCCCAACTGGGGATTGAACGTGCAACCTTTTGGTGTATTGGGATGATGCTGTAACTCACTGAGCTAACCAGCCAAGGCCTAGCAGTATTTTCGAGCTACACAGCCTTTACTGTGTCTTTATCTGACTCTTTTTTCTGAAGTCACTTTGGAGTTGCTTTATCATTTGGTACAGACTCCCTTTAGCAACATGATTCATCAATTTATAGATTAACAAATGATTCCCTGACAGGTTGGAGCATGTATATTCTTTGTCCCCTTTTCCCCATATAACTGAGGGAAAATAGTTATACTACTTCTGCCTTTTTTCATGGGCACTTGATAAATGCCAGACACTATGCCAGATGCTGGGAAACAGGTGCAGAGACATTGCCCTTACCATTTAGGAACTCATCATTAATGGAAAGAAATGCACAAGGAATCAACAATACTCTTTGGGAAGAGCAATTAGACCTAACAGTTGGTTGTTAAGTTAAATGCATGTAATAAATAAGAATGTGCTGGACAGAAAGGAGGTAGGAAGGAATTACTTTATTTACTTTATTACTTTGTTAGTTTATTAATTTATTTACTTTAAATAAAGAAAACCCATGTGCAAAGACACAAAGGAATGCTACGTTTGGAACATGTCAGAAATGAATTGGGAGAACTAATGGCAGATATGGCCAGAAAGTTAAGGCCGGATCACAGAGAGCCCTGTAGGATTGGCTAAGGAATATATACTTTACCTTGTAGGTAATGGGGAACCAATGAAGGTTTTTAAAGTAGAACTTACAGGGAAAGGTTGTGCTTTGGAAAGCTCACTGCTGGCCCTGTGTGTGGATGGATTGGAGAAGGGAGAAATTCAAGGCAGTCTGGCCTTAGGGAGGTTATTGCAATAATACAGCAAAATGATGACGACCTGCCCTAAGACAGCAGGAGAGAGGAAGAAAAAGCTGCAAGAGATGTCCAGCAGATGGAATGAAAGGATTTGTACCTGGTCCTAATACTCAGAAGCAGTAAGTAAGCTTCGCAAGGACAGAGGTTTTGTTTATTTTGTTCACTGAGATCATTGTATAAATGAACAAATGAGTGAACATATGAATATACACATTAGTGAAACCAATGTATATATTGGTTGCCTGCCCCTTAGCTTCTCTGAATGCCCTTAATTTCGGGAGGATTGACCAGACACATTTAAGAATTACAGTGTAAATTCCTTGAGAGCAGGCACTATGTTTGTTTTCCTCATCACTGGGTTTCAACTTGTAACTTGACACAAAGTAGGCACCCACTAAATATTTGTTAAACTAGTGACTAAGTCTTCCTTGCTCAAATTGTTTACACATTTCACTTCTGTGGCTGTAGGTGGCGCTAAGGAACCATTTTCCTCACATAGAAGTTTTAGCTGAGAGACTTGATTTTTTTTTTTAACTGACTGCAAAATAGTAGATTATTCCTTTCAGGTTAGTGATTGAGCTTTTCAAATGGACAAATTAAAATTTAGGGAGTGCTGAAGGACTTTTCAAAGTAAGAAATGACCTCTCATAATATTCTTCAAAAGAAGTAATTTAGTTGGACTTAATATTTGTTACATGAATAAAAGGTCATACCCAGTGTACCTCATTATATTTACTCAGTACGTAAGTAAATGCAGATATATATCAGCAATGTCTCAAAATGTTTCAAAAAAAATATGTATCATACTTCTCCCTAAAGAAGCTTCCCAGCAAACTGTGACACAGCAGAACACATGCATTCAGACCAGTGAGGCTGACAACCTAGCTCCTTAGTATTTAACTCTTTAATATTTATTACTCCTTAAAATTATTTTCAGAATAATGTTGATATATCACCTGTATTCATTTTATCTGGGGTGCTTAATATCTGGACCCTATTCCAGAGGCCGACCTACAGAATCAAAATTTCTGCTCTTTTGACAAGTCCCCTAGATTCGTTCAGCCAAAGTTTGAGAATCTCTATTTAAAAACATAGGAAATCAACCAATAAAATGGTTTTAGCTAAATAGTCACTATATCTTTTACTTTTTTCTGCCATTTATCCAGTTTCACCTATTGCAGATCTAGCTACTCTATTGACTCTTATATCACAGTTTTGTTTGAGCACATACAGAAATAAAAATAAAAACGTCTTAGCATCCCTGACATTAAATGCTCTTTACAGTCTAGTTCATCATCCTTCTTTGCTTATACTTTATCCTGCAGCCATTTAGAACTTTTTCGGTTTCCAAAGACTATGATCTTGCAAATACTGTTTCCTCTGCCTGAAATGCTTATCCCTATTATTTATTTCTTACCTCTTTTTATGGAATGGATTTATACCTACATTCCAAGTCCCAGCCCAAACGTCACTTCCTCTTTAGTCTTAAATTCCACAGGCAGAGTTAGCGTCCCAGTGTGCTGTGTCCTGGCAGCATTTCGCTCACACACCTCGTGCATTTGTCAAGTTGCTCTGCAGTTACCTGTCTGCTGCTTGCTCTGAGAACTGTGAGCGCTCAGAGAGCAGGGATGACTTAAGTTCATCTTTGCCTTTCTCTGATTTCGGCCTGGCTTCCCGCAGGCGCTCAGTAATTGATTATTCAATGTGTAAATGAATCAGTCACTAGAGCGGAGCCATCCATTAACTTACTGTATTTGTTTTCCTTAATTATTTTGTGTTTTTCAAAGTTAGGTTTGTTTACATTATATTTCATATGTAATAAAAACAATGTGTTTTAAGGAATTTCTTATTTTTTTTCTCTTGAAATAGATTCTGATATCAAAGAACTTGAAGATCAGTTTGATGAAATCATAGTAGATTTAGCCACAAAACGTAAGCAGTATCCCAGAAAGATCCTTGAATGTGTCATAAAAATTATAAAAGCAAAACAAGAAATTCTGGTAAGATGATTTATCTTTAAAATAGAGAATTTTATGTTATGTCTGTTTTACTACAATAAAAAAAATTAAAGTATAAGATCAATGTAGAGATAAATGATATTTCATTTTATCTTTCCTGCCTCATTAATATTGTTTGTCTCTTGTAAGACTTTTTCCTGTTCTAAATCACACTAGGTTTTTGTTGTTGTTGTTTTCTCATGTTTCTGTTTTATTTTCTGACCACAAGTTTATTCAACACAAAATACCCTTCCAACTTTACTGAGGTGGTTGACCATGCCCACCACCAGATCCTCCTCTTACACCGGAATTCGGCCGCTGACCTAGATCCCGCCTCTGGTTGGCACCCTGCGCACTGTCTGTAGGTGTCTCTGTCCCCGTCCCTTCCTGTGCATACTGCAAGGGCCCTGACCTTCCAGACCTCTGGAGTCTCAGGCCTGCTGTAGTGCAGGCGGCAGGCATGATCTTGGGGCAGGTGGAGGTAACCACGGAGATGCTGGATGCCCTTGTTGGTGAGGTACCAGCAGAAGTATCTCTGTGAAGGAAACAGCTGCTGTGCCAGGGCCTGAGCTAAAAAGGAAGGGGCATGCCCACACTGGGTTGTGAACACAACTGATACTAATGTAGAATTTGAAGATGGAAGACTGACAATGACTTTGTAATTCTGAGACCAGGAAGGAAAAAGAAATGTATCTTTAAGGCTTTTCTTTCTATTTGTCATTTGTGTTTGGCACATTATTTGTATATGATTATATATTTTGGAAGATGCTTTAGTTAAATTGGTGATGAACATTGAGTACCTGTTCATAATACTGAGATTTGCTTTAAGAATTGTGTGTTACTCGTTCAGCTCCCAAAATCATGATGAGGTGAGGGTAGGTTTGCTGGGAGCAGCTTTGCCTCGGCAGTGAGAAACACCCATTGTTTTATATTGGGATATACTATTTGCCCTTAGTTTTTCAAGTGAGCATGCTTTACATACAAATCTTTTGATTGGCTTCCTTTCGGGAATTGTTTTAGATAGTAAAGGCAGGCACTTTATCTAAGATAGTTTTCATTTGATGAGAAAAATATTTATGAGCAGAATTTTTCCTTTTATTCTTCTGTAGCAATCTTCAAAGAAATACCTTCCTAATTTCTCAACCCCTTTTTTAAAGTTGTCTTAGAAAAAACATTCAGCATGTGTTTACATTTTAGTGTCTCCTTTTCTCTTAACGTCCCCTTTCTCCCTGAAGAAAACCTAGTAACCATATTGCATAAAATAAAGATAGTTGGCGGTCCTAGGTGAGGTGCTGCTGCGGAAGGTTAAAAAGTGGTGCAGAATGGGTGGGGTGAAGGTACCGGAGACAGCTTTTTAAAAAACCTTTTTGGCTCTTGCTAGCTTTGGGCAAGAGTAAGGAGGAACATTTTCCTCTTCCCTTTTGCCCGAGCTGTGGGTCCTGTTCCTACAGTTCTGCCGCCGGAGGCCCGTGCGCCACGGGGTGTGTAGGCGTGACTGTGCTGATGAGGTGGTGGCCACTTTTAAATAAAGAGTTTCTCTGGGAGTAGGAGTCTGAGTTCCAAACACTTATTAAAATGGACTTTTGAAAAATAATTCATAATTTGGAGACTAGTACTTGAAACACAAAATTTAGTCTCTATGCCTTTAATTTTTGCTTGATTATTTTTCCCCTTAAATTTCTCTGTGGTGCAGTTTCTTAGTGTTTGCAGTAGGTGGCAATACTATAAAAGTTATAATTCAGACTTAGATTTGACTGATCTTTTCTTCTTTTCCCCTCCATTCCCTACAGATTACAGGATTTAATTTTTTTTTGCTAAAGAATGGTACTACTAACCAATAGTATATTTGCTTACATTAGCTGAAGAAAATGCTTATATGAGGCATTAAGTAGTGAAATTAAATCTGTTTTAATTTGTATTGTTTAGAAGCAGTACCACCCTGTTGTGCACCCATTGGACCTAAAATCTGACCCCGATCCAGGTGAGTCTGTTCATTTGTGATAAAAATGAGGCATCAACTTGTAACTTTTCTGAGTTCCTGATACTCTTTTAAAGGTGTCAGCATCATGGGTATCTTCTTTTTGATGCTTTAACTCACTGCCAGTCATCCATGTTTAGCTCCTCACTAAGGTTTATGAAAACCTGCTGACTCAGAATCTCTAGGAGTAGGACCCGGGAATCTGGACTTTTGTAAAGCTTTCTCCTGACCTAGACTTTTATAACACCTTTCCGACCTCTAACTCCTTTTACAATACCCTCCCGTCTGACTGCTGTCATATGATCCATTCTTTGCATTACAGCCAAAGTTACACTGTTGAAGTACACCTGGTGTCACGCCCCAGTGTGACAACCTCCACTGGGTTTTTATCCTTTAGAAAATAAAATCCACCAAAAATATAAAGTTGAACTTCAGAAGAAATATACACTTGTTATGCTTTTGAACTCAATACTGTTTCCATTTAGCTATGTCCTCTAAAAAGACATCAAATTGATACAAAGTTATTTAAATCCAGAAACAGAATTGGCATTGCTAAAAACGTGGATCATAATATATTTTTAAATGGCTCCATTCTCACATTTAAAAAATTGTAACAGTTTTCCTAAGAAGCCTTTTAGAATTTGCTTGGCACTCCAAAGTACTGTTTCTGAGTATTAGAAAAACAGTTAGGACCTTGGTTTATGTGTAAGGGACATTTTATATGCATGGCTTTGAGTACCTTACTTTCATTGCATTCTGAGCTGCTTCCTAACAGGCCCCCTGCCCTCTCCAGCTCTGCCAGGCTCATGGAATGCACTGAGAGGGGGAGGTGCAAGTAGACAGATACTCAGACAGAAATTGCTTAAAATCACGGCATTCACTGCATTTGAAATAAAAATTGACGTGGGACGTAACGCGTAATTGTCATGGTTCACTAAAAAGGGACAGTTGCCAAAGTGCAGTGAGTGAAACGTACTTGTTTTAGCTCTGAATAACATAAAAATAAGAATTGAAACTTGTATCATAATATACTCAGATATTATGATGTCTAGATACAGCTAATTCTCATCTAAAGAACCTTAATAACCTTTTTATCTTGGAAGGAAAGCAAATTTACTTAAATAATTCATTGAAGGTCTGCGTGATTTTATTATTACCATTCCAGGTATGTAGTATTAGAAAAACCTCTGTATAATACGATTCTGACTGCAGGGTAAGCAAAGGAATAATCAGAATCTATCTTTTGGACAAATTTTGAAGAGATTTTTGTCATGCATTTTCATAATGTTGGTAAGCTCAGAACCAAATTAGCTCTTTAAGCCCAGCAAAATTAGCTTGCAGTTTTATTGCTGTATATGCTTGGGCAAGTCATTTCAAGCATTAGTTTCTTTATGACAAATTCTAGATATAGAGCCTGATGCTTTAGGTATGAATACCAGCTGTATTCACTACATATTACAGAGACGTCCTGCCTACTTTCTTGAGGTTGTGTTATGAATCACATAAGGGGCTCTATAGACTGTAACTAAAACATGTAAGTAGTAGCTAGTAGAGAAATGCTGTGTAATAACAACTCTGGTATACATTTTATCCCATTTACAATGATGTGTTTATAATACTGTGTAGCTTGTGATGCATCTAACTGGTAAAGTCACATGAAATTAATTGGAACGGCTTAGGAGGAATGTGGAAAGCATAAATCAATATGGAACCTAAAAATCTAAATGAGCTGCCTGAGAAAACTTACTGATCTTCTTGAAAGTTTCTTTTTGTTATTAGACTGTTGAATGATATCGATGTTTTTGAAAGCTGACACTTTTAAAGAGGGTTGTCTGGTTTCCAAACCAAAACAGTTCCTGCCTCGGTATCTGTGCGGGGGGATTGGTTCCAGGACCCCCACAGCTATCAAAATCCACAGATGCTTAAGTCTCTTATATAAAATAGCATAGTATTTGCATATAGTCTATCTACATCCTCCTATGGGCTGTAAATCATCTCTAAATTACTTATTATACCCAATACAATGTAAATAGTTATACTATACTGTTTAGGGAGTAGTGACAAGAAAAAATGTCCGTACATGTTCAGTACAGATGCAGCCATCATAGGCCTAACTACATCGTACATGCCAGCAACATTGTAACATTTTTGTCCACGTTTGGTTGAATCCATGGATGTAGAACCTGTGGATGGGGAGGGCCAACTGTGCGTAGGCAGTGTATGTAGTATTGATTTGGCATAGTTATTTAGGAGCTTTAGGAGATACGGAGGCAAAACAGCTTCTCCCCATAAACAGCTTATGTCTGAGTGGAAGAAATAAGAGATGAACACAAAACAGGATTCCTTCATGCCCTCGAGCTAGTTCCTTTCCTAGCCTTCTCCATCTGATAAAATGGCACCCTTGTGTACACACTGCTTTAGCCAGAAGTCAACCTTGAGGTTTTTTGTCCTATGCTTCTTATATCCAGCCTATCAATAAGTTCTATAAATCATTCCCTTGAAATAAAATCTTACTGTACTTCATCTCATTACTATCACCTGTAGTCTAGGTCACCGTTACTCTTAAGTGGATTTCTAAACATGCTTTTTAGAAGGTCTTCCCGGTTTGTTCTCGCTCTCTTCCATTCCATTGCCTGGCCATTAGGCACAGTTGACTTAAACATTTGTTTTGGAAATATTCCAGACATATAGAAAATATGCAGTACAGCATAGTCGCATCTTGGTACCTACTACTCACACTTGACAAGGGCTATTCACATTTTGCCAAACTTGCTTCAGACCTTGTTGGAAACTAAAAGGTATGGTCATAGTTGAAACTTCTTTGTAGCCCTCCACCATCCTATTCCACTCCCTCTTCAGAAGTAACCACTGTCCTTGGGCTGAGCGAATCCTTCCTATTCTTGCTCTGGTGCTTTAACTTCATAGATATGTATCCATAAACAGTGCGTGGCATCTGTTTTTAAGTTATATAAATTGTATCATACTGGTCATACCATTCTGCAGCTTATGTTTCCCCTCACCAGTGTATACACGCACAGCTCTCCATTCATTTAGCTAGGACAGTCGTACTCAGGAGTGTGAACATACCACCATTGATCCAGTCCTCTACTGGCGGGTGCTGAGATTGTTGTTGGTTTTTTAGTGTTCCATTTTGTTTTGTTTTTGCTGTTATAGCCAGTATTATAATGACTGTTCTTATCCCTGCCTCCTTGTATAGTGTGAATATGCCACAGATGTCCTGGGGTAGATTTCTGGAAGCAGAATTTCTAGGTAATAGGACTTGTTTCTGTTCAGCTTTATTACATGAGCTTTATTCCCCCTCCAAAGTGGCGGCACTGGTTCACATCCCACCAGCAGTGTTTAAAAGTTTTGCTTAGCCACATTTGCCAGCCGTTGAATTGTTTCTCTTTCTTTCTCCATCCATATCCATACATATGTACGTACGTACGTACATACATACAGGGGTGGGCAAAAGTAGGTTCACAGTTTTCATGGAAAAAGATATGCAGGTTATGATCATTACAATAGCGTTATTAACTCAGACGAATGCCACTCACAACTATGTACATGCGCACGTATACCATATTTCATACACACACAAAAGGGGGAACTCAAAAAACAAAACACAGTTATCTTCTGGAGCCCAGGCTTCGCCAGCTAGGTGAGCTTTCCAGGAACCCGTCTGTGTCAATGCACCCACTGGCTTCAGAGAATTTGTTTGGACTCGCACTGTGTTTGCCCATTTCATGATCAGTGATAATACGAGCACACCTGCCCACATTGCACTGAGTGTTCAGCAGTTTTTGACCAAAATGCCCCATGACCTTTGTGCCCCACACTGCCTATTCACCCAATCTTGCCCTGAGTGACCTTTTGGTTTCCCTGGATGAAAAAAGTGCTAAAGGGAAACATTTTGCTGATGTGGGAGAGGTGAAACAAGAAACAGCAGAAGCACTATAGGCATCAAAATCGATGAGTTCAGTAACTGTTGAGCGGTGGAAAAAATGTCTCAATAGATACACTGCGTTAAATGGAGAGTACTTTGAAGGTGACTGAAGTTTAAACATTTAGGAATAAATACAGTTTTTTAAAATTCCAGGCTTCTTTGGGGGTCCCCCCAGTTATATATATATTTAAAGTGAGGTTGAGCATCCTTCCCATGTTTTTTGACCCTACAGTTTCTTCTGTGAATTGCCTAGTTACAGCCTTGGTCCACTTTTATGTGGGGTGGTTTGAACTTTTCTTGCTCATCTCTAAGGGTCGTACACTCACTCACACACGCGTGCACACACACACACACACGCACACATTCGAGATGTTAATCCTTTGGTTACCAGCACTGCAAAGAAATGCTCTTGGGTTTTGGCTTGGCTTTTGACTTTATTCACAGTGACTCCATAGTATTAATGTACATCATATTTAGATCTCGATTCTATCTGGAATTTTAAGCCTTCCGTGAGGACGGGATCTGATTTCTGCCACACCAGTAGCCAGTTGCCTGAGCATCGTTTATGGAGCGGTCCGTCTTTTGTCATGTTTATGAATGCGCTGTCATGTTTATGAACACGTGCTGTCTCATTTTGAGTTCTTCAGAATGTTCTTCAGCCGTGTGTCGTCAGCAGGTGCGGTGAAGACGGCCGTGGGCGTGCCCCTGCCTGCCGCACTGGGAACGGTGCTGCGGTCGGGCCGGGCCGCTGTGGTGGACGCTCTGTGGTGCGGGCGGGGGTGTTAAAGCATGTGATGAAGATGGTGGTGAGAAAAAAGTGTTTCGTAGGCTTCTCTGTACAGACTTTGCACATTTTCTATTTGTTCCTAGATGCCTTACCTTTTTGTTACTGTCATCAATTGGTAACATTTTAGGGTTTGGAGAAGAGGTAGGTTGGGTGTTTAGGAACACCATTGAATTTACTTGCTGAACTCTGGCGGTTTATCTAGTTTCAGTTAGATTCCCTTCGATGTAGATAAACCATTTGCAAGTAATGATGGGATTTGTCTTTTTCTAACTTTACACATTTTTTGGCTTGTTACATTGGCTAGAACCTCTAATATAATGTTGAATGATAGTGGCAATAGTGATCATAATATCTTTAAATTATAAAAAATGTTTAATTTTATTGAATACTTTTGTATCAACTGGGATCATATATTTGTTTAACCAACTTTATTGAGGTATACTTTATATGTAATACGATACATCCATTTTAAGTGTACAGTTTGAGCTTTGAGGAAGGTGTGTAACAGTGTAACCGGCGCCACAGTTCAGACGCAGGGCGTTTTCCGTCATCCGTCAAGTCCCCCCGTGTCTCCAGAGCACAGGCCCCTGACTGCAGCGCGGAGAGTGGTGAGCTAGCACCGACAGGCTTCTCTGGTCGTGATCTGGGCGTCCTTGAGCAAACCCCAGTTTCTCATTAATGCATTTTTCCTTTCATACACTGTTGAACTAAACTGTCTATTCAGTTTTTAGTATATTTACCTGTCGTATATTAGCATCTATAGTCTCACACACACAAAAATGATGACGTTTTAAAGCATACTGTCCCTTTCTGACTTTATTGTTGAGGTTATGCTATGCTCCTAAACAGTTTGTAAGCATAGAGGTTATTCGATTTTTGAAGAGTGGATAAGATTCATCTACAAAACAGACTAAGCCTAATGTATGTGTGTGTGGGGGGGAGGTGATATTTGACTTAATTGATTAGTATACTTCCTCATTTCTTTTCTGGTTTGTAGAAACTTTAATTTTGTATATAATTTGGGATATGCTTTGTACATTTTCTGTATTTATCCAATGATGTTTGGGACAAAGGTAGAGAGTTTATGCACTTCCAAACCAACTTGACTAAAAGTCCAAGATACTTTTAAAAACACAAATCCGTTTTCATTCCTCTCTTAAAATTTTAAAATCTTCCCATTTTAAAATACATAATAAACTTCACACTTCTTAGCATTCCCTTACCATGACCTGGCTTCCACCTGCCTCTCTGAATTCATGTCAGGCACTTTCTTCTTTGCTCTAACCACCCTAATTAAAATAGCTCTCCTCAGTTCTCTATCATAACTTGTTTATTTCCTTAATAGCCTTTGTTACACTGTGTAAGTACTTGTGTGTTCCCTTGTTTATGGTCGCTCACCAAACTGAGAGGTCCGTTGGCTTTCTTACGGGAGTCTGCACTGTATACAGCCAGCATGTAGCACCTTGCTCAATAAATGCTGAATGACTGTTCTGCACCCACGCATTTAGTATGTTCGTTGAGTGTCTACCTACGCCAGAACTGTTCTCAATGCGGAGGGCGTAGCAGTGGTCAACACCAGCAAGGTCCTTGCCCTGAGGGTTGTACATTCTTGTGGGAGCAGAAAAGGATGAACAGATCTAAAAATAAATCAGTAACATCAGTGCTAGGGTGATATGTTTAGGTATGGGGAACACTTTTCTGAGGAAGTAACAAGAAGGAATTTATCTTGTGACAAGAGGAAGAGCTTTTCAATTAGAGAGAAGAGCTAGAACAAGGTTCCTAAATCAAGAATGGGCTTGAACATTTATTTATGGAACAAAACAACCACTGAAGCTGTAGTGCAGGGAATAGTGGGAAAGAGCATTACAGGATAAGGTTAGAGGCTTGGCTGCAGCCAGAAAACACAGTGAGGAGTTTGAAAGTCTTGGGTGCCTTAGAGAGAGCTGGCTCTTCAGTACTGAGGGAGCTGGTGAGGGGCACGGGGGTTGGATGCAGAGGGTTGCGTACCTGCTGCCTAGCAGGTGTGTTCAGCAGGCCTGTTTGATTTGAAGTGTAGGGTTATCTTCCCCTGCTCAGTGTTTGGTTCACCATTACTGGGTGTGCTGCTTTACAGTTCACGGTTCTTACTGTGCCTTTAGCTGCTCCTTTAGAAACCAGTGTACGCCATGCATCCCGTGTTACATGTGCTTGCTCATTCCTGCCCATAAAATGCATTGGATATAGGAAGAAACTTCTCCGTTAATGCTTTTTTGGTGAATTCCTGAATTTGTGCAGGCTTTTGGAAGTTCATGTGTCCTAGTTTAGTCAGTACAGTGACCTGAAAGCAAAACTAGGTTGATTACTCAATCTTTCATTTCCACTTTTTCGTTTCCCTGTGTTTTACAAAGCCAGCGACTAGGGAAGGCCATGTCCTCAAGGGTGTCTAACTTCCACATTTTTAAGAGCAAACTTTATTTTTAATATCCTTGCATCAACCTTCTGATGAGCTGTCTACTAATAAGATGAATTTTCACAATCTTTTGTGATTCTGTTAATAAAACTAATAGTTGCTTGCATGTTATCTTCTTTTTAAAAACATTCTTTGAAATTAATTGAAGAGACTCCCTTTTCCCTGTCCTTCACTGAACATGTAGTGATGACAAGGAGCTATTTTAAGTTTCTCTGCAGTAGACTTGATGATACTTCCAACCCTTTTGCTGACCCTGCAAGCAGAGGACTTAAGAGTCAGTTCCTCTTCTTGCCTCATAATGCCAGCGTGCTTAAGCCACCGCCAGCACTTTTACAGGTAGCCACCCACTTACAAACGGCTGTTTCCAGAATTCATATTTAATCCGAGCTTTGGAATTTGGAATGCATTTCCCCTGAAAAACATTTACTGATGGTATTAAAAAAAGGGTATATTTCTAGGCTTCCCTTTAACAACCCATCTAACCTACAATGTAGCTGAACTGCTACACGTTTATTGTGAAAAATATTAGGGAAATCACATTTCAGATGCACCTTAGTTCTACTACATGTTGTTTAAATAGGATTTGGGAGAATAGTTTGGGTCCCTAAACACCTTTGTTTATGAGGAGAGGGTGAACAGCAGTGCCGTGAAGGTGTCCCCATTGAGGCTGTGCGGGGAAAGCCGCTGGGGATGGGTCTGCAGGGAGTCCCCTCCCCCTCCTCCACAGCAGGACTGCCATTGGCATGCAAGACATTCTTCAGTCACATGTTTGTGCCCCGGGGTACCCACATGCTCTTACTAGCTATGAAAATAGTCTTGAGAGAGAGAGAAAAAAGGTTACATATTTTGAAATTTCCTAAGCAGATGTTAATGTTGGAAATGCTTTTATGATGTAGTTATACATAACATAGTCACATACTTAGTTTTCTCCCCTTTGTATGTTTTTTTTTAAATCTTTGTGTTTGGTTTTATTCCTAAAATTATTGATTCTTTTCAGTTTTCAATAAAAGGAATTTAATTCACTTAAAGGTACTATAACATTAATAGATAAAATAGATTTAACTATAGAATTGTTCTATTTTTAATTCTTTACTAGGCATAATCTATTTTTATTTCAAGAGGTTTTCATTATTAATGAGCTAATTTTTGACCATTTTTAACTCACGAATATAGTATGATTTTTGGCAAAGTGATATTTTGGAAAGTTACTTGTAGAACATACACGAGCAAGTGCTGGGATTCTGGGAAGTATGGTTCCAGTTCTCTTCAGTTCTGGGCACATTTTTCAGCTCTCGCAGCGTGTTTCCTTATCTGTAAAAGGAGGCTGATGAAACTGCTTGCCTCACAGGGTTGCTAAAGGTATTACATAAGATCGATCAGCGCGAGTGCCAGCTCACGCTGCTGGAAGAATGGGCTGTCAGAGCCAAGGAGGGAAGTTCATGCCGTTGTGTTTCTCTTCCCTGAACTCTCTCTGTCTTTTCATAACCAGGTCTCTCCGAAGAGTAATCTGCACTCATCAGCTTCACTTTTCACCTCTCACTTTGCCAGGAAATTCCCAGTAGTATTCAGTATAAACATGGTCATTGCTCGCTTTCTGTTCGCTTTGTTTGCTGTTGTGTCTGTAGTAATTCTTTCCCAAACACTTCAGCAGGACTGTAAAATTCCTCCACTGTGGTAAACACTTCAGGTTATCCATCACACCCATGTGTGCAGCCTTTTCCTTTCTCCTGCGACTCTCCCCTGGGAGCCTTTTGTCCCCCGCTGTAATCTGGACTGGCCGCGCTCCGGGCCTGGGGCACGGCGCGTATCCTGTCTGCTGCTGTCCGCATCACCCTGGGAATTTCCTTTGCTTCTCCTCTGTTTTGAATCATGTTTCCTGTTCCCGTGTTTTCCTCTTTCTTGATTTATTCCCTTGTTTTGGTGTAGCACTTCCTCTACCACCCCACCTCTTGTGCCCCTTCCCCACCCCGCCCCCGCCCCGCCCCCCCAGCCTCTAGCACCCAGTCCTTTTTAGGCAGCTCCCTATAACACCTGTGAAGCTTCTGCTCTCCTTTCAGCCCTCCTGTCGGACTGACCTCACCCTCCTTTGTGCCTGCACAGCACCCTGGGTCGTAGCCTTGTCTAGCATACCTATGCAGCACCTGCTCTACATGCCAGGCATTGTGTTCAACACTAGGGAGTACAAGGTTAGGAGAAGGAGCTTCTTGTTCCCAAGGAAGTTCTGAAACATAAATAACACCCAGATTCTCACTGGAGGCAGTACTGCCCTCTAGTGGCCCTTTTGAAAAAGTGGGAGTTGAAAAGTTGGTTACCACAGTAAGGGGCAGGGTGTACACCTGACATTTTGTAGTCACAGGACAGGACCACTGAATGTCTTAAATGTCCGGCACAACTTTAGAATGTTCCACCAGATGTCCATGTGTGAAAATATCTTTGTAACTGTCCAAGCCTGAGGCCCAGTTCCTTTTACACACAAACCTGAACTACCCCTGGCACTTTTTACATTGTCATTGCTTGTGCAGCAGATGGAGAACAGCTACTGTTGTCCATCATTGTGGGTTCCTAGAGATTTCTTTAAGTAGCATGTATTTATAAAAAATTTAGGAGACCTTGGGTGATAGATTGTTTTGTAAATCATGCAATAACAATGCAGAATGTGACTGCCTTGTTCTATAATAAAAGTAAGACAACTTTCTAGAGTAAACATTTTAAGGTATTTCATTCATTGCTCTGTGTGTGTGTGCATGTGTGTGTGCATTGGGGTATAACACACAGTGCACAGCTCGATGGGTTCACCCCCCCCCCAACACACACACGTGCACGAACACGTGGAACTGCCACCTTGCTGTCCGCGTGCCCAGTCTGCGTGGTTGGGAAACATAGGAAGCTTATTTATAAACACTATGTTAGTTTGGTTTTCAAATAATATGCCCATTGAATTTTCATGTGTACAATAATTATAATTCTTAAAATACAGGGCAACTATGGGCTTGAATAGGGGAAAATTGCATGTTTTTCTTACTGACCTCAAACTGAAAGTTAGCATTTCCTTCCATCGTGAATGCAGGAAGCTGTGGCGGTGCTGGCCATACCTGTGACTGTTTTGCTACTAGAAGCCGCAGATGTTTTCAATTTCCCTTGTTCCAGATACCTCACAGTGTTGTTTACACTCGTTATTTTCATGTTACGGTAAACAGCAGAACTGCCACTCGATGCTCTTATTTAAATCGTCAATAAAGGAACATGTATATTTACTATACAATTTTTAAATAACTGTTTTTAAATTTTACTTTAAAACATTCTGACATCCTAGAGTAAGCAAAACTAATAGCGTATAGTGATAGAAGTCATCATACAAATCATCGCTTCGTGTGGACAAGGGTGGCTGGGGAAGGGCAGCAAGAGGACTCTCTGGAGCGATGGAAGTGTCCATGTTCTGGTGTGTGTTTGTCAAGGGTGACTAAATGTTAAGCTTAAGATACATGCTTCACTGTATGTAAATTATACCTCAATTAAAAAAAAACAAATACCTCATTAAAAATGTTCTGAGAAGGGGTCCATAGGCTTCACCGAATTTCCAGAGGAGTTGCTGGTGACAGAAGTGGTGCAGGACCCTTTTCTCGAGGCCGTCGTGTTACCTTCGCCTTTCTCCTTCGAGGGCCTTCTTCCTCTCAGGGGCTTTTTTCTATGCATTTTCTTTTTTTCTAAAACTGTTCTCACTCTTCTGAGCTAAAGAAAGTCAAAAAAGAAAAACAGCAGCTATGAAAGCAATTGTTTTCTTGGCTTACTTGCCAGTCTCTTGAAGCTGATAAAGCAGTAGTCCTAATGTAATTATGTACTTGCTTAGATGTTAAGTAATTCTAATGAGAACTACTTTTCTAAAAACTAATTTATAGACGGTTTCATGGTATGATTTTTCACATTTCCAGTTTCTCTTGGAGTTTTAGTAGGATTTTTATCCCTTTATCATTGAATATGGAGTTCCGTTATGAAGTAGCCATGAACATTTTTATAAGAGATTGGAAGAAAATAAAATGTATTTGGGATTAGAAAAGCATCGAGGAAGTAAGGAAAGAAAAATTAATACTACTGACAATCTCTTCCAGAAATTTCATTTAGGTATTTTAAAAAATATTTTATTAATTTTTTGAGAGAGAGAGGAAGGGAGAGAGAAAGAGAGGGAGAGAAACAGTAATGTGTGAGAGCAACACCGATTGGTTGCCTCGTGCACGTCCCCAACTGGGGACCTGGCCTGCAGCCCGGGCACGTGCCCTGACTGGGAATGGAACCAGAGGTTCACAGGCGGATGCCGAATCCACTGAGCCACACCAGCCAGGGGTCGTTTAGGTATTTTTGATGTAGCGTGATTACAAATTCTAAGTCCAAATATGCTTCATAAAATTCAGAATAGCACAGATATCAAATATTAGCCTGTGTTTACTTTGAATGTGAGGACAGTGTTTGCAGTTGTTCAGCGTCGTCGTGGCAGGTGATACACAGAACAAGCAGGCGTCCTTCTGGGGCGCACGGTGTTGCGGCTGCTCAGTCCAGCGCTTGCAGTCTGTCATCCTGGGCGTGTAACTCCTGATTTTACTCTACTGTCTACTCTGTGTTTTCAGTCTTTTCAAATCCCCGGTGAAATTTCATAGGACATTTGTTTTACTAGATGTCAAACTGCGCTAAGAAAGATTGAGCTGAGGTGGGCAGTCCTGACAGGTGTTTAACTAGAATAGAATGCATCTGCGTGTCCTTGATGACTTGTTATTAGGTGGTGAAAAACCTAAAACACTGTTTGGTGGTTTCTTTGCAGCCTCCCGTGTGGACAGCCTGAAGTGCAGAGGAGAGGCAATGGCTGAGGAAATCAGTCGAGCCATGAAGGTAACAGCTGCGTGCCAAAACTTAAAATAAACAAAGTGTGTAGCTGGGTATTTGCTTTTAACAACCACATGTGTTTTAGTCTGTTGTAATAGGAATTCTTAGTAGTTTTAAAAATAGATCTTTAATGAATTAAATAAATAGATCTTTAATTAAGCAACAGTAACATCCAGTAACTACCATTTATTAGGTACCTTCTGTGTACCAGTATCATACCTGGCTTCTTTTAAGGTTGGCTATATTTTTGAGTTCTGAGAGTTAACAGTTTGACAAGCAATTTCAGGCACTAATACCAGCCAACAGTTAGTGAGCATTTAGTGTGGACCAGGTGCCATCTGGCTGCTTTACATGTGCTACCTCATTTAATCCTTCCAGTGGCCCTGTGAGATGGGTGCTGCTGGTACCCTGTTTTCCAGACGAGGAAACCGGGGCCCAGAGAAGCAGATTAGATTGTCCATAGAAGTGACTCAGCCAGGCTTTAGACCCTGGTTGTTTGGCTCCAGAGCCTATACTCTTAGCCACTGTATTATACAGCATATCAAATTGGAGTTTTATTATTACAAAATTGTATATATTTTTGGCATTATTTTATATAATCAGGAAAACATTTTATTTCTAGTATATGCAAATTCATAATCTCCTTCATGATCTCCCCGTTCTTAAAATTGTTATAATGTTCTTTTATGGTTTGTATTGATTCCATGATTTTCTCATAGCGTATGCCTAATTGAGAGTTGACAGACTAGGGGGCCAGGCTAAAAACCAACATAGTGCTTCTTTTTTGGAAATAAAACTTCATTGGGATACAGCCATGTCTATTCATTTACTTGTTTATTGTCCGTGACTTCTTTACATTACAGTGAAAGAACTGAATAATTGTGGCAGAACTATAAGCCCCTGAGATCGTAATATATTTATAAGGCCCTTTACAGAAAAATGTGCTGATCGTTGCTCTTGATGATTAAGATTTCTGAAATACTTTTCTAAAATGTGGAATTTCAGACATTAAATACTTAGCTCTGAAATCCTGTTACCTCCTGTTTTGCTGAAGTTTTCTTTTACTACCAGGCATTTGAAGGAAAAGAACATTCTTTTTAGTCTTAGCTTTTAGTTAAAATTCCTAAAACTCATACTTAAAGGTGAAGTTGACTATCCACCACTCCAAAAATTAGGTCTTAGAAAATGCCCTGACCTGAAGAGTGAAGATGCTGGAGTGTTGTGTCGTCCCTGTGTGTTTGTGTTTCAAACTGAGGTCAATGTTGACTGTTGCTTTGTTTGCTTTTCGAAGTCCTTGCCTGCGTTAATTGAACAAGGAAATGGATTTTCCCAAGTTTTAAAGATGCAGCCTATTATCCAGCTCCAGAGAATCCACCAAGAAGTCTTTTCCAGTTGTGATGGGAAGCCAGATGTTAAATCTGAGAGCTTTATAACACAAATAGAAACCACACCAACAGAGACTACTACCAGGAAAACTAGTAACCTGGTGCTGAAAAGAAAACAAACTAAAGACTGCCCCCAGAGGAAATGGTATCCATTGCGGCCAAAGAGAATTCATCTCGACACTTAAGCTGTTTTCGTTTACTTGGGAGTTGAAATTAGGCACTATCAACATTTAGTTTAAAGTCTGATGCCTAAACAGGACTTTATTAAAAAGCAACAAAGTAACTCTTTAGTGATTTTTTTTATACGAAGGTGGTTGCTTTGTTCAGGGATATGATGTAATATCGTATTTCTTTCCTCAACATTTTATCTGTACTCGATGAAAAGCGTGGTTTTAAAGTACTGGCACAAAGCCCATCAGTGGGCATTAACAGTGCAATCTCCTACTGTCCCTACGTGCCATCAACAAGTGGCTGCCTTGCAGCTCTTACGGAATTTTGTGACTGACACGTTCCGTTGGGTTTCTGGGTACACTGCTTTCATAAAAAGAGCCGTGTAACAGTTGTCCTCCTGCGAGTGCTGAACGGAATCGCCAGTTCTGCGCAGGAGCACGTGCGGGGTGTTTTGTTTGTTTGTTTTCAGTGCAATTTGTTTTATCAAATTAATGTACAAATGACAGGACTGGCTTTGACTTTGTCACCCCAGTTCAGCTAATTTAGATCCGTGGGATCAATTTTAGGGTTTTGTTTTTGTGTTGCTGCGAGGTAAGACAACTATTATTTGTGCAAGACTTTCTCTCAAATAAAAATTGGCATGTAGCCAATTTTTTTGTTCACACATTGGTTTTCCATAGGCCTCTTAACTTTTAAACGTAATTTGACTTGGGAAAAACAGGTTTTTTAAAATGGATTTCTCATTATTTCTTTGTACATGATTCTAGTTGAAAAATATATCAGAGTAATACATTAACCAGTTGTCCTGTGGAACAAATATAGATGCAATCATACTGAACTGTTTTGTATTTAAGGATGTATGTATATCAAGGGTATAATCATTGGCAGAAGTCTGCGAAAGCTGTAGTGCCCATACTTCTAACATTTGACGGCTGTTTCTTAAAGCTCTCAGTGTGTCTCTTACTCACATTAATATAATGTAGCCAGGGCCACCTAACTTGTCAACTTCCCTTTTTGATGACTATGCCCTCATTCATTTGCAAAGGAATTTACTATAATCATGAGGTTGGAAAAGCTGTACTTCCTGTGTTCATCATGTCTTAATAATCACAAATGTCAAAATGTGACAGAAAGCATGTCTCAGTGAGAAAAACTTACATAGCTTCTTTATTGCATTCTGCATTTTGATGTTACAATTTGAGATCTGTATATTTGTATAAAGTAGTTTGTTTTTTATTAAAATAATATGCAGTGACTAAAGTCTTGATACTGTGTCTTTTTAAGACTTGTCTTAGGGATTCTTAAGCTCAGCTTTAGTTGGATGGTGTCAGCATCTTGCATTTCAGAATGCAAGTTTCATTTTAAAACTGTTTTGAGACTACAGAATTTTGCTATTCTAAGGCAGTGCTAAGTTTTTCATAGTATAAAATTCTGTATGAGTTATTTCACTCCAAAAGCCTGCAAATGAAAGAATTGTTAATTCTCCTAGATTGAACAACTGCATTGTGACTGTAAAAAAAAATGTTACCCTTTTTAAAGTGATACATATTGAGATACGTATTGTTTGATGGACCTGATGTTTGGGATTTGCTCTGAAATATGTCAGCAAAGAAAAAAAGAAGAGGAAAAGGAAGAGCTTAAGCAAATGGGGCAAAAATCTTGATGATGTTGGATCTGTGTGTTGAATATATTCTTTCTACTCTTGTGTTTGTTTGGAAATTTTTATAATAAAGAAAAGTTTGTTTGTTTTATTTTAAAACCCCCGGACAGAGAGCTGAAACTCGAAGTCCCTTGGAAAGCTCACGTTTCCCTCCATAACGAAATACCGGCTTTCACGTGAAATACCACTGGGAAAAACAATGTACTAGTATTATTAAATAAGGTAGACAGCAGTGGTATCAGTAATAATATATTGGTAATATATATTTTTAGGAAGATACATTGAATTTCTGCGTAGGCCAAGAACTAGCTAGCTAAGCTGATGAAAAAAGTAAGGAAGTCTATAGTTGTAGGAAATGTTGAAGGAAAAAAATAGAAAATTGAATGTTGACTTCCCTATTGTAAAAAGAAGGCTGGATTAGATACTTAAAATTTTATTTCGTCAAAAACCAAAACAAATAACATAAGTTCAAATCCAGCCGAAGGGAGAGAGAACGCTGTTGTAGCAGCTTTTCAGGTTTCTGAAATCAGTGGAGGAACATCTGTTTCCCAAGCTTCAGCCATTAGAAATTGTACTAGTCTGCTTGAGTTGCTGTAACAGAAACCACAGGCTGGGTGGCTAACGCAACAGAAGTGTCATTTCTCACAGTTCTACAGGCTGGAAGTCCATTCTCAAGGTGCTGGCAAATTCAGTTTCCGGTGAGGTCTCTTCCCTTGTTGGCTGGTGCTGATGTCTCTTCTTACGGGAACACGAACGGTATTGGGTCAGGGACCCACCCTTGTGACCTCATTTAACCTTAATTACTTCTTTAGAGGCCCCATCTTCAAACACGGCTGCCCCGGGGGGTTAGGGTCTCCACATAGGAATTTTGAGGGACATTCGGTTCATAACACTAGACAACAGAAATCTTATCAAGACCTCTTCCCTGGGTCTTTATGGCTTGGGCCGAAGAGAGAAAAAAATCCATAAAATCAACTTTTGATTTGCTTTAAAATTCAGCTCTGTCTAAGACTGGGTTTGACCTCTATTGAAGGCCTTTGTTTTCCCCTTCATTTATTCATTCAAGAAATACATGGTAGGCACCTCTTTGGTTCAAAAGTCAGAGTTGTTGAAAGGTGTCTCTGAGCCAGATCATCCGAGTTCAGATGTCTTCACTAGTATTCTTAAATAGCCTTGGACAACACGGCACTGGGGGTGGGGGGTGGTAATACCTGCCGCAGAGCTAGTTATGAGAAGTCGGTAAGTTCATAGTTCAGCCTTTAGACTAGCACTCGGCACTTGGTGTTAATAGTAGGAATGATATAAAGCACTGTGTACTGGTTTGATGAAGGAAGTGAAAACACTCAGGATGAGCATTGTCTTGGAGAAGCTCATGTCCTAGTGAGGAGAGCGCACACATGAGCAACGATGACACAGTGCAGCCAGTGCCCCGTGGACGTTCGCGTGGGGAATCCAGGGAGAAGTCATAGATGTTCGTGGGGGAGGTGACATCTGAGCAGCCTTGAGCACGTGAGGCAAGTAATCAGGGAGGAAGATCCCTGCCTGTGAAGAGAATCTGGCAAAGCAGGCGGTTGTGAGAGCAGGTGTCCTGGAGAACCACCAGGTGAGTCGATATATGGGTCTTGTCTGGAGCGCTGGCTACAGGTGACCCTGAAGAGATAGGCAGGTCAGCTCGTGAGAACTTCGCACTTAAAAGTGCTGATGGGGAGCCATGAACTTCAACAAAGGAGGGGAAAAAAGTGGAAGTCCGCTGAATTCGTTTTCAGGCAAAGAGAACTGAGGACATGTTTTTTTGTTTGTTTTTAAGATTTTATTTATTTTTAGAGGGAAGGGAGGGAGGGAGAGAGAAACATCAATGTGCAGTTGCTGGGGGCCATGGCCTGCAACTCAGGCATGTACCCTGACTGGGAATTGAACCTGCGATGCTTTGGTTCACAGCCCGAGCTCAATCCACTGAGCTACGCCAGCCAGGGCTGAGGACATGTTTATACAACCACTTGTACATGAACGTTTGTAGCAGCGACCTAAATGTCAACTGAGGAGTGAATAAAATGTGACACATCCGACCAGTGGAATATTATTTGTAAGTAAGTGCAGTACACCCTGGCTGGGTCGGGGGGGGGGGGGGGGGGGGGGCTCGGTTAGTTTGAGAGTCATCCTGTTCACCAAAAGTTTGTAGGTTCGATTTGCAGTCAGGATCCGGGGACATACCTACGTTGCAGGTTTGATCCCCAATTGAGACATGTACAAGAGGCAATGATCGATGTTTCTCTCTCTCAAATCAATAATAAAAAATATCCTTGGGTAAGAATTTTTTAAAAAGTAGTATGGCGAGTGTTACATTGTGGATGAAACTTGAAAACACGCCAAGTGACAGGAGTCACTCGCAGAAGACTGTGGTCGTTGTATGACTCCATTTATACGAAATGTCCAGAACAGGCAAGTCTGTAGAAACAGAAAATAGATTGGCGGCTGCCTAGGGCCGGACGAGGGGGAAGATGGGAGGAATGGGGAGTGAGTGCTGATGGGTGTGGTTTTCTCTCGGGTGATGGAAATGCTCTAACATTAATGGTGGCGATGGTTGCTTGGTGAACACACTAAAACACTTTAAATGGGCAAATTACATCCTATGTGAAGTATGTCCACTTAAAAAGAGAGGAAAGACATAGAAATAATACAAGAAACTCCCAGGTACCAAGACCCCAGATGGAAAAAACCTACTGAGTATTCGGCAAAAGACAGATGACAAAATGAAATTGCCCCTACCGGGGCGTATCACAGAAATGTTAAAGAGAAGTCCCTAAAAGCTTCCACCAGGGGAAAAAGATCATAAAGAAAGGGGAACTAGAGTTAAAAAAAAAAAAAAAAAAAAAAAAAACAGTCCTGAATCTAGAAGTCCCTGGAGCAATACAGCCAGGAAATTCTTAGTATAAATGATTTGCAACCTAGTATTCTATTCCCAGCTGGCCAAGCGTGAGGTTAGCCAAAAGTCATTCTCAGACGTGCCAAATCTGAGAAAGAGAAAGCATTACCTTTAAAAGCATCCTGTCTGAGGATACTAGAGGATGTGCTCTACTCTAAGGGATAAACCAAAAGAGCAGCCACAGGCTCTAGAGAAGAGGCTTCAAGATAGTAAACTCAAGGTCACAGAATACACCTCAGCAGACCTGGAGAAGAGTTTGAGCACACCGGGTCGGAAGATGAACACATACATAGGTCTCCAGAAAAGATCTTTTCAGGAGAAGAAAATACAACTGACAACAAGTGGTAGTTTTAACTACCTGGGAAATTATATAAGGGAGAGAGATAGTATTCAGGTGTTAAATAAAAAAGGTATTCATTGCAGTAAAAGCAGAAAGCTGTAGAAGAAAAATGTAGTCAGTGTTACAGGCTCTGCAGTGAACAGTATTTCCACAGACACAACACTGAACACCTCAAATATGAATTGGGGCACAAAAAATTGGGTCCATTGGGAAGAAAGGAGGATTGGAAATGAACAGTATGGCACAGGCAACTGGCAGTTGCAGGGGATTAGTGACCAGAGCACTGGAGCAGGGTTCTGGGGGCCCCCTCAGCTGCTGGGTCCTGGGGAAAGTCTGGGGTGTCCAGGACAGGGACTGGAGCAGACGGGCTGGCCTGGATGGGGCATGAGGAAGCTTCTGTGCCAACCAGCACGGAACTTCACTTTGCCGTGTGAAAACAACGCACTTGGTTGTAATGTGTGACCATCTGGATTTATGAGCTGCGAAACAGAAGTGTTTGGGAGTGAAACTCTCATCACAATGGGAAGTCAGTGCATAATCTCTAGAGGAGCTGAATCGAGAGACGGCACAATGTGGGTCTTACTCTGGTTCGAAAAAGGCAGCTGAGAGAGCAGAAAATAGTTCACTTTGCAGATGAACCTAGGTAAGGGAAGTAGGTCAAGGGGCTGATTTTTTTGTTGTTACGAGCCTTATAGATTTGATTCTTTTAATTAGGTGCATAAAATACTTGCATTAAAATAAATTAGATTTTTTTTAACGATTTAAAAACTATAACATGAATGCAAGTGACTGTGAATTTTCTTTGACACTATCTTCACATCATCGAGAATTAAAGAGCAATATGCCAGAGGCTTTCGCAGGGTTTTCAGTGCTGTTATCTCGGTATATTTCAGATAAGACTGAGCATCGTATCTGAGCATCTCTGTTTACAGCTGAGAGGTTTAGTTAGGGTTTCTTTGGAGTTCTTTTTTTGCTTCCCCTAACCATTTGTTTTGCAAATGTATTCTATTATCAAGCCTCTGTGTGTAAAAATGAAGAAAAAATGTCTTTCTGGAGAACCGCTGAAGGGTTTGTGGGGGTTATCTATGAAAGGATTTGGGGAAATCAATATTGTCTTTATTTGGAGTTTCAGGGGTGAAGAGTCCTCTCGTGTTCAGTATTCATCGCTGTGTCTCTAGCCTGCACCCTGCGGGCCTTTCACTAACAATAGTCGAATGAATGAATGATTTTATATTGCAGATTTCTAACTCATCAGTTCCCCTAGGTCAAGGTCTCAGCCATTAGTGACTCATTGCCTTCATATTCATTACGAATTCAGGTTAGAAGATGGGCTTACTCTTGCAGGGGGTGGGCGTGGAGGTGGGATTTAGAGGACTGGGGGGCAAATCCCTAGGAAACTGCCTGAGCTGGAACTCTTGTTTTCTGGCTACCAGAGCGAAGTCTAGTCCCCAGATCCTTGCGTGGCCGGAGAAGAAGAGCATGGCATTCCTGCCCCTCAGCCTGACTGTGATGCCAGAGATACATTTGCCCTCCGGCCCTCTTCCTTTGCCTGCATCCTCTTGACTTTTGGGGTGCCTGGGGTAGCCAGAGCAGACCCCGGTCAGGTGTTCTGTATCATCACCTCAACCAGCCTCTTTCAGAGAGTGGCTTCCAGCCTTGGGCTCACTCCCAGTCACGGATTGCAAGGCCCACCTGCTGCCCACATGTGCGCCTCTGTGTGGCCCCCACCCTCCCCCGTGATGGCGCTGGAGCCCTCTGTCCATTTCTGCTCCTCCCGTCACCTTAAGGGAACATGCCCCTCTTCACCAGTCCCTAATTATCTGAGACTTTTGGCCCTTCAAACCCTTCTGAGGGCTAGTTCTCCCGTGAAGCAGCCAGTGGTCGCCCCTTCAGGGTCCTAGCTGCCAACAGCCCCCCACCCCAATCTCTGCCCTCGGGAGCGCCGGCTGGTTCGGTGGCTCTTTCCCAGCAAAGCGCTCCCTCATTCCTTTGTTCCTACTTGCGACGCTCCTTCCAGCCATTTTACAGCTGAGCCTCTCCACCAGAAAACCAGGTAGGAAGAGGGGAGCCTTTGACTCTGTCTTGCTTGATTTCCTTCCCTGTCAGAAAAAAAAATTAAAAAAAAAAATTGAGCCCTTTTCTCCAGCTGCCGCTAAGATGCTCGGCCCGCCTAGGAAGAAGCCAAGGTCGCGTTGGGATGAGGCCCTCGACTAGCCCCACTCGCGGCAGCACTCGCCCGCAGCCTGGCCTCCGCCTCGGAGCTCGCCTGCACATACTGGGCCCTTATCCTGCACGAGGGCGAGGTGGCGGTGACGGAGGATAAGATCAATGCCCTCATCACAGCAAGCAGCTGGTGCAAATGTCGAACCTTTCGGGCCAGGCTCCGGCCAGTGTCGACACGAGGAGCCTCCTCTGCAACGCAGGGGCTGGTGGACCCAGGCCTGCAGCCAGCGCTGCACCAGCAGGGGGTCCTGCCGCTCCACCGCTGCTGCCCCCGCCAGGAGAGAAAGTGGAGGCAAAGAAAGAAGGACCTGCGGAGTCCGATGATGACACGGGCTGTGGTCTTTTTGACTAAACCTCTTTCCTAACACGTTCAAGAAAACGCTGAACTCGTAAAAAGTTTTTGTTTTTTGATGGGAAAAAGAGGTTCAAATAAGTGTGGGTATGAATTCTCGCTGATCTCTACTATGCCAAATCTGCCCAGCCCCGAACCTGTGAGGGTGCAGAAAATTAGAGGAGGCCCACAAAGAAAAAGGGAAAGAAAAGAACGGGATCGCAGTAACAGAATAACAACACGCGCGCGGCCGACCGGTAGGACGCCTGTGCTTCGGCGCCCACACATCCTGCTCCAGAGCCTTGGGTCTTCCCCAGTCACATTCCAAACAATTCTTGAAAATCACATTTCATAATCACACCTTTGATTCTACAAATACTCAGTGAATCCAGATAGCGTGCTAAGGTGTTCGGATATTCTCCAGCAAACCCATGCGCAAACCCTGCCCACCGGCGTGCACCATTGGCCACAGGGACATCGGTGACCAGTGGGAATCCAACAGTGTGGCCAGAAGGGAGCAGGGAAAGGCCCAGGACCGGGTGGGGTGGGGTGGGGTGGGGCAAATCCGCATCGTTGCGGGGGTTCCAGGCACCCAAAGGGAAGATGAGAGTGAAACTTGTGGGTTTGCAGACTTCTGTGGAATTAGTTGCTTGCAAGAAATGGTTTTCCCTGGTTTGGGAAACTGTGATGGAGTACTAAGAAATTCCTGTAATTTACTGGCAAACCTTAACACTTCCTTGCAGTTCTCTTCCTTATAAGCCCAACCCAATTAATCCTCCTTTGAAAGGAACTTTCCAGATTTGACAGATACTTTTCTAGAAATACTTCTTGCTAAAAATGAATCCTCATTTCTCTTTTGTCAGTCATGGTCAAAGGGAACAAAAGTTCAAAAACATAAATAAGTGTTGCATTCTTTCTGCCTGGGCCAATGACTTCGTGACCCCCACCCCCAGCCCGCAGCACTCCAGGTGTGCCCTGCCTGCCGGAAACGGTGGACTCTGCGTCTTCACCCCGCCTCCCAGCTGCTCCCTGAGTCAGAGAGAGAGGACACAGGAGGGGCAAGCTGAGATGTGGCAACAAAGGGACCCTGATCAATGCACCCCATGCTGTCTGTGAAGGCATTACTCTCCGGAGACCTCATCAGAGGGTGTGTGTGATGTGCAGTGACGGCTGTGGTTCCCTTTACTACGAGATACATCAGATCAGAGCCTCAGAATTCTCAGAAAACATTGGGTTTCTTTTCCCCTCACAAAACCCTTTTGCTTTCTTATCTCCCTATAAATCTGATTTGAAAAAAAAAATGTCTAAAACACCCTCAACTGGTGTAGCTCAGTGGATTGAGTGCAGACCTGTGAACCAAAGGGTGCTGGTTGCATTCCCAGTCCGGGCACATGCCTGGGCTTCGGGCCAGGTCCCCAGTGGGGGGGTGTGTGAGAGGCAACCACACATCGATGTTTCTCTCCCTGTCTTTCTCCTTCCCTTCCCCTCTCTGTAAAAGTAAATAAATAAAATCTTAAAAAATATTGCCTAAAACAAACTCAGAATGTCAGATTTGTTCAAGCTACATGAGGTCACAATTGATTCCACTTTTTTTTTTTTTTAAAGATTTATTTTTTTTTTTTTTAGGGAGGGAAGGCGGGGGGTGGGGCGGGGAGAGAGAGAGAGAGAGAGAGAGAGAGAGAAACATCAATGTGCGGTTGCTGGGGGTTATGGCCTGCAACCCAGGAATGTACCCTGGCTGGGAATCGAACCTGGGACACTTTGGTTCCCAGCCCGCGCTCAATCCACTGAGCTACGCCAGCCAGGTGATTCTACTCTTTTATTCAAGATAAAAGGTTACCCAAAGAAAGAGATTAAGTAAAGCCACAACCATAACATTACAGCAGAACTGGGTGAAAGGCCATTAATTGTGTGAATTATAGAACTGTTTAAAGCAGCATATTTTTAAAACAAGCATTAAAAATTTAGTATATGCCCAGAATTATACAAAAATACTCCCCTATAACTGTTTAAATACAAGCCCTGGCCAGTTCAGTTGGTTAAAACATTGTCCTATTACCCCAAGTTTGCAAGGTCGATCCCCAGTCAGGGCACATACGAGAAACAACCAATGAATGTCTAAATAAGTGGAACAACAAATCAGTTTTTTTCTCTCTTTCTGTCTCTCTGTCTCCCCCTCTCTCAAAAAAAAAAAAAAGTAAATTTTGAAAATTTTAAATGTTTAAATACAATTTTATTAACTTATTTGCTGAGGGTAACTGTAATAAAATACTAATAGGCCCCTGACTGATGTGGTTCAGTGGATTGAGGGCTGGCCTGCAAACCAAAGCATCACAGGTTCGAATCCCAATCAGGGCACATGCCTGGGTTGAAGGCCAGGTCCCCAGTAGGGGGCGCACAAGAGGTAACCACACATTGATGTTTCTCCCTCTGTTTCTCCCTCCCTCTCTCTCTAAAAATAAATAAATAAAATCATTAAAAGAATAAAATAAAATACTAATAGTTACCACATGTTGAATGCTTCCTGTGTGCCAGGAACGTGTGAAGGGCATCTCATGTATCATCTCATTTAATCCTCCAAACAATCCATGAGGTAGGGGTTGCTATCGCCTCCATTCTTATGCAGAGATAGTGGTGAGAGAGAGAACACACGCCCAGACACCTTTCCAAGGGTCTGCAGACTCTACATAGTCAAGTGTGGGGATGTGACTCCAATCCCCGCCTCCAGTCTCTCCCTATGGTACACCGTAAAGGCCCTTTGACCCGCACGTCAGATGCACTCACCACTGCAGCACGGCTACCATGTAAGAAGGCCTGCTGCTTTCCTGGAGAAATCACGGGGGAGGCCCTGAGACGACAGTGAAAGAGAGAAGCTCGGCGATCCTAAGTTCCAGCTGAAGCCCGCCTCCTGCAAGACCAGCAGAAGAACCATCCGGCTGAGCCCAGCTCAGATCACAGAACTGTGAGAAAATAACTAGTTGGTTATTATTTTAAGCCAAGACTTGATAGAGCAGGCTGGTTTTTCAAAAGGCCTGTTGATACCATGACTCTGTTTGATCATTAAATTTCTAAGTATTTAGTTTATCAAAGTATCTTGAAGCCACGTTGGATGACAATATATTCCTCTCCTGCTTTCAGGAGTTATAGTTTGTTTGCTTTGGTTATGAATTTTTGTATAACAAATCATTCCCAAAATAGTAGCTCAGGGCTCCCCAGAACACAAAAACAGAAATTCCAAGATTTTCTTGGGCTTCAGCCTGGAATTGGCACATCATTTCTATTCTATATTCTATATTCTATTAATATATTCTATTAATTAAAGCAGATCACAGGCCAGCTCAGATTCAAAAAGGAGCGGGGGTGGGGGTTTCACAAGGGCATGAAAGCTGAGAAGCTTGGTTCCTTTAGGGCCACCAAATTGATGACTCACCACAATAGTCTTAAAAACTTTCAATGGGCACTACATCTTCCATATCTAACACCATACTCAGCTCATAGTAGGTTTCAGTGAATTTCTGTTGAATGACCAGGACTGAAGCGTCTGGCTAATGGTGAACATATAAGCAGCACCACTAGAAACGTAGAAGTTCAGGTTCTGAAGACACAGTCTGAGCAACTACCTGCAGAGTCCCTTGTGTAGCAGTAACACTTGTTTGCTGCTGTGATGTGTTGGGGTCATTTGCACATCAGCGAGACACTAGCTGAGGTCTCCAAAGGCATCACCTATTGCTATATCCTTCCTGAGAATGTGTTCCAAACACATATTTAACGATAAATAAATTGCAGCATTTACATTCTGTGGGAACAAAGGGGAAGTTCTTGGAGAGTGGTTAGTGTGGAAGGATGCCAGAGGTTTTCATTATTCTAGTTAGTCGGGGAAGACTTCTTGGAAGAGGTGGTTTCAGGAAGCCTTTGAATGATGAGAGAAGATAGAGGTTGATTGGGGATATCCTGGCAAGTGGTATGACTTTAAGAAAAAGAAAAAAAAAGGAAACACAAGAGTAAGATGAATGAAAAGGGTGGTGAGTAGCTGTTTGCAAAGAATGGAGGGCCACTTTGTGAAGGTGTTTGACAGAATAGTGCAGGGACTTTCTGCAAATCTTGGCAGTGCCTGGGATGCTTCTGCAAAAGTTGACCGTTTACTGAGTTTGAGCTCACTGTCACGCCACTGCTCAGGCTCCCGCCCCCTCTGCTTCCCAGCTACTTGCAGAGGGGTTCAGCTTGAAGCACAGGTCCAACAAGACTGTATATCTCAGGGTCACAGGGACCAGGGTGTACTGGTGCCCAGTTTGAAGAACACCACGGTTAAAAGTGGTTTCCTTGGAAAGAAACAAGGAAACCAGGAGGAGGCAGCCTGGATGAGCCCCAACTACCCAGAGCCCCATTCTATGGCGAGTAAAGTAGCTGCTCTGAAGCTGAGCTCCTTGAAGTACATGATCCCCAGGACACGTCCCCTGCCAGGAAGCACATCACGAGGGGCCATGTGGGGTCCCTCAGACTGACTGTGACCATCCCTTTTGCAATGAACGTGGGAGAAGTCACTGGGAAGTGGGCAGGGGGCGTGTGTTGTTGTCCCCCCTTGATCCACCACCAATGAGTAACCAGCCAATTCTTGGAATTCTCTGTATGGTTTGTGGCTCTTATTAGGAACTGCACTTTTGAGTCAGACAGCCAGTAAAGCTTATTAACTATCTGGCACAAGCAGAATGTTATCCAGCCCCCACAAAGAGGCACATAAACTCAGAAGTGAAAGGAAGCCCCCAAAGCCATCTGACCAGCTTCCTGCTCTCAGGAAGGACAATGTGAAATAATCAGGTTGACTAGTCGTCATGAAAACACATGCCTTGCTCTCAGCCTCTTAGAAAGTCCCAGGGATGCCTCACAGTGATACAATCATTGGAAAAGGAGACTCAGATGCCAAGGAGAAGACGCTTGGCTGATTCGCACCTCGGAAGAGCAGGTTTTGGGTGCAGCGCCTCCCTTCCGAGGCAGAGAACTAGGCAGAGAGAGAGGCCAGCACGTCTCTGCCTCTGCCGGGCAGAGAGCAAGAGGAAATGGGCTGAAGAACAGCATGTGGAACTGTTAAAAATAAACACGAAGAACTGCCGACCATCAGCAGTATTAAGTCCTGGAACACCGGCGGGGAGGGGCACAGACAGTTCGTTTAAAAAAAAATCTAACAGGAATTTGTTAGACGAACCCAAAAGACCTAAACAATCTCTTTAAGCTTCTTCTATATTATCAGCAGTTGTCACTGCGTGAAGGGAATACGGATGGTTATAGTAATTTATTTATTTTAATGATTTATTAATTAAATATATGATAGTTTACTATCACCAATAATTATCATTATTATTTTCTAATTTTTCTATAAAAATGCTTCATTTTGTAATAAGATGAGAATCTTTATTTTTAGAATTTCTTTTAGTCTCCTGTGACTTAGAAATATGTAGTTTGGTTTTTAACAAAGACTGTAATTGCCTGGTATATGAAATTGCACTTATATGAGATATAAAAATTCATGGCTATTTTTATATAGATAGGTTGTGTAAAATTTGCCTGGAATTTTTTTAAATTTTTAAAATATTTTGTTTATTTATTTTCAGAGAGGGAAGGGAGGGAGAAAGAGAAAGTCGATGTGCGGTTGCTGGGGGCTGTGGCCTGCAACCCAGGCATGTGTCCTGACTGGGAATCGAACCTGCGACACTTCGATTCGCAGCCCGCGCTCAATCCACTGAGCTACGCCAGCCAGGGGGTTTTTTTGTTGTTGTTTTTTTTGGGGGGGAATTTTTTACTTTTAAAAATAACAAAGTATTATCTAGACTTGTTTTTTTTTTTCAGTTCTTTTGTATTCCACAGTCTACTGAAACTATCACCCAGCTTGAAGAAACAAAATTCAAACCTCAGAGGGATGTTGCCCACTTTCACTCACAATAAAACAAGTCAGATTTTAAAAAGACGTTTTCGGGTGTTATACTGTTAAGAGAATAGTTTATTTCCCACATTCAGTTGGCATGGGCACAGAAATCACTTCAAGCATGAGTTTATCGGTATCCTAAACAATTCCTTCTCCTAATCTGTTGCACAGGTAATATTTCTGCTCCCCAAATTGGGGGTTTGCCTGGTGCACCACTTTGGGTGAGTTTGGTTACTTGAGAAGGAATTTTAACACTGTTCACTATGTGAGTTAGGGTATTAACAAAGGGGGTGCACTGCGCCCGCGAGCCGAGAGGCAGGTGTAAGGAAAGAAGGCAGTGAGGGTCCGAAGGACGGACCTGAGCCCCGCCCAGCGTCTCCCAGACCCGGGCCCCACCTTCCCACGCCCTGCGAATCACGTGCCAGACGTGACTGGACAATGGAAAGGGGCCTTTCCAGTTGGGATGATCAAGGAAGTCCCCGTAGAGGGAGCATGTGAGTCACATTTAAAGCATAAGCAGGATTTTGGTTGGCAAAGAACATTCTAGACGGAGGGAATGGCAGGGGCAAAAGTGTGGGGGCTGGGGCCCACTGAGCTGGGGGAGAGCAAGGCACTGACGTGGCTGCATCAGTTAAACTGGAAGTGCATCAGCGGGACTTCAGACGACGGGCTCAGGTTTTGGACTGGATTTGTCACAGAGGAGTGAGTCCAAGGAGGTTTTCACCCACCTCTGTGTCTAAGCGCCGTGGCGGTCGGCCTGGTGGAGCTGTGCGAGGAGAATTACCCAGACACATTCTTGGCCTCTCTGTTCAGATGCGTTGGCAGGGGGGTCATTGCCTATGTGAAAACAAAAACCAAAGAGAAAAAAGCAGTGGATTTGAATAACTGGCAAAGTCTTGTCTATATGTAATTAAAAATGTAATTAAAAAGGAAGGAAAATATTGAATTTGGTCCTCAATCTTACTAGAACTCAGGGAAATGCAACTCAAGACCATAACAAAATAAACATCTCCACCAACCAGATAGGTAAAAATAAAGATATCTGACAACTATTGATAGAATCGGTAAAAAAAATCGTCTAGGCAATGGGGCTCAACACCATTAACCAACATGACCAGGTAGATATTTACAGAAAACTGCCCCCAACAACAGCAGAATACATGCTCATTTCCGGTGCCCATGAAGCATACACCATGAGAGACTATATCCTGGGCCAAAGAGGAGCATTCAAACAAGGTTTGCAAGATGCTTACATCTAAGGAACAGAGGTGCACAGCCCGGCAGGAAAAATCCCAGAAAAGTTAGCATCAGCTGCTATGAAACACATGTGAAAAATAGAACAGGAACCAGAAGACGACCAATGACTCAGAGGGACGGACACACAAACACGCAAAAAAAATTCAAGCATAAGCAGTAGCGGTAACATTTTAAAAGCTGTTTATTAAATTATACAAAAAATATGTCATTAGAAACTGCGTTCATTTTCTTCATGCCCAGCTGGCATTTCTGAGGCCACAGTGCATTTGTTCCGAGGTCTGACGGTTGAACTGTTTACCAGGGCCAGTGAGATACAGAGCCCCCAACCCCCGGGGGTTTCAGCAGTAGGGTCCACTGGCAGCTGGACCCTGGAACCAGCCCTCTCGGTTCTTCCAGAGTGACACCCTGTCACCTAAATGTCTGACAGAGACAGGGACGAAGTCTAGAAAGTGGAAAGTGGGATAGTGTTCCTTTGTGCTGGCAGTTAGCAATGTGGAACAGAAGCTATTTGGATAGACTAGTAAAAAGAACAAAATTTCAAAAAGGTAGTGTACATGCCTAGGCTTTAAAATATAGATAAAAAGAAAAAGCTAAAAAAAGTAAAAGAATTATACAAGTATATTCTCTGACCACCTTGGAGTCAAACTAGCAATCAATAACAGAAATAACAGGGAAATCTTCCAACAGTGGGGCTAAACATTCTTCCAAATAATTCATGGGTCAAGTAGGAAATTTCAGGGGAGAGTTAAAAAATATCTTGAATTGAAGGGAAATGAAAAGACCTCACAAATTTAGGGAAGAGCAGGGTAAGTCCAAAGCAAGGAGAAAAAGGAACACTACATAGTAGTAAAATGAAAGGCAATATGGAAAACCACTGATTCTTTGAGAAGATCAACAAAATTGACAAATCTCCAGCAAGACCAACCAAGAGAAAAAGAGAGGAGACACAGACGACCCGTCTCAGAAATATCGCTAGAGAACTTCCGGACCTCAAACAAACGTTAAAGGAGCAGCTGCATCAACACGGATCTGACAGCTAGAAAAAGGGGATGCATTTCTTGAAAAGCAGGAACTCGCCCACTGTGAAATAGATGATTTTAATAGCCTTATAACTACTAGGCTATTGGAAGCCTAAATAACTACTAGGCCTTATAACTACTGGGCTAAAGGAAGTGACTCTGTAATTCTAAAGCTCCCAAAAAAGAAATCTCCAGATCCAGATGATTTCACTGGAGAATTCTACTAAATGTTCAGAATGCGATTACTCCAATTCTATGCGATGCCTTCCAGAAAACAGAAGAGCAGATATTTCCTGTTTCATTTTATGAAGCTCGAATTACCTGGATACCCAAACCAGTACAAAATAGAAATAGAGACCTTCATGAAGATAGAAAAAGAAACATAACAAAATATTAGTAAATAAAATTCAGCGATATATGAAAAGAATGGTACATCACAACCAAATAGAGCTTATCTGCCAAGGATAAAAGACAGGTTCACTACTTGAAAATCAATCAATATAACCCAACATATGAAAAGACTAAAAAAAGAAAAATCACGTGATCATATCCATTGATGCAGAAAAAGTGTTTGACAAAACTCAACAATGATTCATGATAAAAAATACTCCCAGAAAAATAGGAATAAAGGGGGAAATTCCTCAACTTCATAAAAAGCATTCTGCAGAAAACTGCAGCTGACATTATACTTGGTGGTGAAAGGCCAAGTCCTTTCCCCTCAAAGCTCTTGAACGAGGCAAGAAGGTCTGCTCTCACAGTTCTTATTCCATGTCATGCTGAAAATTCTGGAAAGGAAACAATGCTGGAAAGGAAATAAAAACTATGCAGATCAGAAAAGAATAAATGAAACTATTTCTACTTGCAGATGACATGATTGTCTACATAGAAAATTCCAAGGGATCTACAAAAAATTCCTGTAACTAGTAGGTGGGTTTAGCAAGTTCACAGGACACAGGCTAAACCTACAGAAAGCAAAGCAAAGCGTGGACATCAACATTAAAAATACAATACTATTTATCATCACTAAAAACGGAAAAAGAAACATGTTAATCTAACCAAACATGTACAGGACTTGTATGCTAAAAGCTACAAAACGCTGATGAGAGAAATAAAAATCTAAATAAATGGAGGGACATACTGTAGGCATGGATTGGAAGACTCAGCCTAGTAAACATGTCGATTCTCTCCAAAGTTATACATAGGTTTGATCCAATTTCTATCAAAATCCCCGCAAGATCTTCTTTCTGTAGCTATACAAAACTCAACAGCAGGATAATGAAAACTCAATGATAAAATAAACAAAAGACAGAGACCTCTCACTGAAAAGCATATACAGAGGGCAGATAAACACATGAAAAGATGTTCAACATCATTAGCCATTAGGAAAATGCAAATCAAACCACAGTGAGATACCACTGCACTCCCATCAGAATGGCTAAAATAAAGCCCGGTGGCAAAACCAAATGCTGAAGAACGTGCCGAGAAATGGTGTCACCCACACGTTGCTCGTGGGGATTTAGGTGGTTCAGCTACTCTGGGAAACACTTCAGTCGTTTCTTTAAAAAACTAAACATTCAACTACTACATGACCCAGAAATTGCACTTTTGGGCATTTCCCAGAGAAATAAAGATTCATGTTCACACAAAACCCTGCACACAAACGTTTATAGAAGCTTTGTTTGCAATAGCCAAGAACCGGCAACAACCCAGATGCCCTTCGGTGGGTAAATGGTTAAACCAACTGTGGTAACATCCGTCCCATGGAATACTACTCAGCAACAACAAAGATGACCTATGATACAGGCAACAACCTGGGTGAATTTCTAGATAGTTAAGCTAGTTGAAAAAGAGTCAATCTCAAGAGACTATATACTATATGACTATATTTATATGATATTCTTGAAATGACAGAATTATAGAAATGAAGAGCCGAATGGTGGTGTCAGGGGTCAAGGAGCGGGTGGGCCAAGCATGAGCGAACTCGGCTGTGACTGCAAAAGGTGTTGGCCACAGAGCGAGCCCTGGGGTGATGGACGTGCTCTGTACCCGGACTGGGTCGATGTCAGTGTCTGGTTGTGATACTGAGTTATAAGCTCTGTAAGATTTTACCATGGGGGCCACTGGATAAAGGGCACGTAGGATCTCATCGCAAGTGAATCAACAAATATCTAAAATAAAACGTTCAATAAAAAAAAGCAGTAACACCTGAAACTAATGTAACATTGAGTGTCAACTGTAATTGAAAATTAAGCTAAAATTAAATAAAAATTAAAACTGAAAAGAGGCAACGTGATTAAACACAAAACTGAGGCTGTGGAGGAGGGGGATAGACTAGGAAGGAGCGTAGGGTTCTGGTTCTTGAATTAGGTGGTGGGTTTACAGATGTTTGTTTTATTACTGATGAGCAAACAAGTAACAAATACGTAAAAGAAGTCCATCTAGGAACCAAGGACGACAAAGTGTAAGGCACCAAGGACCAAGGTCGATCTAATTTTGTGGCCCTCAGGTCCGTGGGAGGGAGACAACAGCTGAACTCAGCTGCTTTGGACGAGCCCACTCCAGGCTGCCTTGGCCCTCAAACCGAAGACTCTTCCTGCCCCGAGCGAGCCAAGAACACAGGCAGCTAATGAGACCGGAAAGGGGTTTCTTGAAGCAGCTCCAGACACCCTTCTTGAGTGTCGAGGGGGAATATCAAAGCTGTAATTCTCCTCCTCATGACATCGACAGCCGGCCAGTGGAGCTCCTTCCGAGTTTATTCACTCCGCAGATGTGTGGCCGGCGTCGTGAGCGTGGCTCTGTGCCAGACGTGACAAGAAGTTGGTGTTGCCTCCAAGAAAATTACAAGTTGGCTGTAGGTGGTGGTGAGTTCAATAGAAAAGGAATGACATTTTTTTAAAGTGAGTCACAAATGAGAAATGTCTTGTTTTTTTTTTGTTTTGGTTTTAAAGAGAATAATGAGCAATCTCTTCAGACATCAGGCTCTTTTAATTCCCACGGTATCACAGAATTTAGAGCCGCATCCCATACTAGCATTGCACAACCGGTGAAAACACTGCTACTGTACCAGATGTCGTTCCATAGAATACAAAACTCTGGGAGGGAGGAAAATGAATGATTTACATTTTCATGCGAGTGTGCTACCATGGTACTTCTGTGTCAGTAAGTGACCTCAGTTCTGCCTTGATGCCATGTGCTGGGCCTTCTTTGGGGACAACTCTTCTAGTCCGATGTCACTTGCCTCCATGTGAATGTTCATTATATATTTAGCAATTAAACTTTTAGTAAGTGCATGCTCTGCTTGAGTTTGAGTGCTAACCCTACCACTTTTCTGGGTAACCTGGGTGAGTTCCTTAAGGTCTCCACACTTCGGTGTCCTCATTTCTAGTGATGGTCATTTCTACAAGGAGGCCCTGCATTGGGGAATGGGGACAACGTGATGAATAAGACGTTGCCTTCACCCTCTCGGGGTTTCTTAGCTAGTAGGGGAGACAGATGTGGGGATGAAGAGTAGGCCGCTAAGATGGGTAAGAACTGAAAGGACACATACCAAACTAAGGCCTGGAATTTGGAGTGATGATCACTCAATTTTTCTAGGACGTTTGGATCCCTCGTGCTTTGTGTAAATGCATTATTAATACTTTTTTCTTTTCTTTTTTTCTTTTTATTTTTTTTAAGATTTTATTTATTTATTTATTTATTTAGAGAGGGAAGGGAGGGGGGAGGGAGAAAGAGAGAGAGAGAGAAACATCAGTGTGCGGTTGCTGAGGGCTGTGGCCTGCATGCAACCCAGGCATGTGCCCTGACTGGGAATCAAACCTGAGACACTTGGGTTCGCAGCCCGCACTCAATCCACTGAGCTACGCCAGCCAGGGATACTTTTTTCTTTTAAAATGCAAATACCTTTAGTAGAAGTAATATGAACACCTTTTAAAATGCAGTTACCTTTCGTAGAAGGTAATATGAATGACCAGTTTGGCTTGTCTTTGCCCTTCCTCTGAGAGCAGTGGGTGCAAAAAGCCAGGGAAGTTTGGATGGAGGAAATGTGTTCTGAATTAGGCCGAAGAGCCCAGAGTTCTTGGGTCCCATTCCTGGGGCATTCCTTGGGGAATCCTGGGCACCACAGAGATAGCTTCAGAGAGTGGATGTTTCTAGAAGGGGCTACAGAAGGGAAGCTGCTAAAAAAAACCCTGACATATTGTTTGGAGGAGGTCTTCATCTTGTATTTATCTGTTCCTGTCCCCACCACCCTCATCTGTATCAGGAATCCAACAAACGACCCAAGAAAACAAGTCGATCCTTTTAACTTTGAACTGTAGTTTTAAAAATGTTCCCTAATTATCTAGTAGGATTTTCCACACACTGCTAGCAGGACTGTAAATTGTAAGGCCATTTTGCAGTATGTGTCAAATACCTTGAGAATGTGTATATTCCTTTTGATGAGCAATTCTAGTCCCACAAATTAAATCTAAGGCCACAATCAGACAAGTGCAGAGATATAAGGGTACAGTGATTGCTATGGACCAAACTGTGCCCTCTCCCCAAATTTATATGCGGAAGCCCTAAGGCCCAGTGTGACTAATCTGGAGGTAGGGTCTATAAGAGGTCAAGTTAAATGAGGCCATCAGGGGGGTGCCCTAGCCCAGTACGAGTACAACTGCGGCCTTATAAGAAGAGGAAGAGAAATACATCTCTCTCTCCCCCACCACGTGAGGACGCAGTGAGATGGTGGCCACCTGCAAGCCGGGAAGAGAGACCTCACCAGAGACCAAACTGGTAGGCACCTTGATCTTGGACTTTCCAGGCTCTAGAACTGTGAGAAATAAATTTCTCACATGAATAAATTATCACCTCATCTGCGACGTTTTGTTATGGCAGCCTACACTGCCCAGTACAACGAGATTTACAACACTGTTGCTACATTTATGGAAAAATAGAAAACAACAGAGTAATAGAAGCTCTACAGTGGGATTCTGTGCACATTTAAAATGGTGATGTAGATACATATTTATTGGCGTGGAAAGAGGTTTATATGATGATCTTAAGTGAAAAAGCATGTTAGAGTATGATTTCATGCATATAAATACATATATGTGTATACGCTTGCATTAAAAATGTGGGAAAGCAACATATGTGTATAAGTCAGTGTTCTCCAGAGAAACAGAACCAATAGGATTATCTATCTATTTGTGAGGGGATTTATTATAGGTATTGGCTCACACGGCCACAGTAGCTGAGAAGCCCCACAACCTGTCGTCTGCAAGCTGGAGAACCAGGAAAGCTGGTGGTATAATTCAGTCTGAGTCCAGAGGCCTGAGAACCAGGGGCTGCCGGGATAAGTCCCAGGGTCCGAAGGGCTGAAAACCAGGAGCTCAGACGAGCAAGGGCAGGAGAAAATGGGCGTCACAGCTCCAGAAAAGAGAGGGAATTTGCCCTTCCTTCGCCTTGTCGTTCCATGTGGCTCCTCAATGAACTGGATGATGCCCACCCATTTGAGTCAGGGTTATGTTCTTTACTCACTCCGCTGAATGAAATGCTAACCTCTTCCAGGAACACCCTCACCAACGCACACAGAAGTGATGTTTTTCACCAGCTCTCTGGGTTTCCCTTTTCCCAGTGAAGGTGACACATAAAATTAACCACGGCGGCACAGCAAAATACTAACAGAGTTACCTCTGCGTGTGTGGTTGGACAATGCGGAGTTTTTTTCTTCTATATGCTTTTTAATCAGTTCTAGATTTTAATGTCACGTGTGACCAAGAATCATAAACATATTAAAGGTTATGAAGTTGACTCATTCACTGATGGGTGCCACCACCATGACACTGGCTACTGAACAGGGCTAGAATTAGAAAAGTAATGTTTTTCATTCTAAAAAAAACCAGGGGGCACAACAAATTACAAATGAGAAAAACTGACAGACACTAACATCATCAGAAAAATCAAGAAAATAACATATTTTTATTAATTGCCTTACACTTTTGCGCTGCATACTCCTTGTTCCCCTCTTCATTAGATAATGATTCTGGAATTAATGTCCTTTTCCATAGACTGGGAATATCATTCAGTCTTTCCATGTGGTAGGTGAAAATTCAATGTAAAAAACAGATAATTTCTTTCAGACTCACAACACACCATCGGTAATGTCATATAATTTTTCAGAACTGTTGTCAGATTTGGAAAAACCTCCAAGTTTAACACAGTGAGCTATAATATTTCAGGGCAGTTTTTTATTTGCTTTCCCAGTGATTCATCTTAGGTATTCTTAGAATGAATGGCGCTCATTAGCCAATTTGTTAACCAATTTATTACCAGTGTCCTCATTGTAGCGGCAGCTCAGCCTCATCAGTGTCAGTGCTTCCGAGCAGAGCAGCAAGAACTGTAAATGTTTTTCCATTGTGTTTCTGTGATCTACTCTACCTCATTATTGGGTCACCAGGCAATACAGTAATAACCTATTCATTGCTTTTATTTGACTTTGATCTCTTCTCCTGCATGAATTATTGCTTCTAGTAGGATCTGAAATTTGTTTTTACAATTTGCGTATTAATGTCAAATTTTTTTCTGTTAGTTGCTTATATTTATCTCTTTTTTACATTTGATTAACTTTACATGCTTTTCTCTCAGTTTTTAATGTATTAATAAGTTTAGAGATGACAAAGGCTGGTGCCCTTCACATACAAACAACTCAGGAGCCTGTACTAAAAATGTTCCAGAACGTGTTTCCTAACAGCAGCTAAAATGACATATTCAGGCTTTATCACAGTTGCCACTCTCATTAAGAAAGTAAAAATCCCCGGCTTATGGTATACTTATAATGGTATAAGATGATTTTTAAATTTCATCCCTGGCAGGTGAAAATGCTGTTTTGTTGAGACAGAAATAAGAATTCAATCGTCTGCTTGCAGTTTTCCATGTGTGATGATCTGAAGAATTTGGAGAGATTAGCTTCTGGGGCCATAATTTCAAACCTTCTTTCTCCTCTGCAGTCCTCCCAGGTTTGGAGCCAGGGCAGAGGAGTGCTCATGTCTCAGGACACTGTCCCTTGTCAGGTGATTTAGCACGGGGGGCAGTAGGAATATTCCGCCATGCAGCCAGCAGTGAATGACTCCAGACAGAAGTGACTTCAAACCACATGCATATATCCCAATACACAAAAACATCTCTGACTGACCACCCTTCACAAGGTCCCCTGAGTGCCCACAGCCATTGCAACACAACCAGATGTGAAGGGACTGAGGGGAAGTTGGGATGAAAAGAGACTGTGGCCTTAACCATTTGTGGTTAAAACATTCCACTTTTGCACATTTTATTCCAGTCTTTCACCATGCGAACCCATTGCTAGGGGCCTGTACGTGGGGGGCCTTAATGCTTTTGCTCATTGACTTCCTGGAAAATTTGCCTGGGCCTCCACGGTTCTCAACGTTGTTTAAGCTCCTCCCCACTCTGCTGGGTTATTGCCGTGGACTCCTGTTTCTTTCCTGCGGGTTCCGACCCTTCTTAACACAGGGCCCAAAATGATCCCGTAAAAACTTAAGTCAGATCATGCCACACTTGTGCTTCAAAGGCTGCCGTGTTTTCCAGTGCCACTTCGAGCAAAAGCAAATAGTCCTGATGGCTCTGCATGACCTGGCCCTTTTCCTTCCCGACCTCACCTCTTGCTATCCAGCCCTTCCTCATTCTACTCCAGGCCCCTACAGTTTCTGGAACAGCCAGGCACCCTCTCATGGGGGTCTTGCATTTACTTTTTGGGCAGCCTGGACCACTCCTTCCAGATATTGCCATGGCTGCCTTTGACCTCCCTCAGGAACCACGCTTGACCACCCCTCACTACCCTTCATCTCCCATCTCTGCTTTATATTTCTCTGTGGAGCACATCAGCATCTAAATACTTCACTTTGCTCGTTGTCTGTCCCCCTCCTGTAGCATGTGAGCTCCATGAGGTGCAAGCCTCTGCCGCCGAGACCCCACGCCCACAACGGTGCCTGACACACGACTGATTTCCGGTCAATGCAGGTTCTCTACCTCAAGCTTTCCTTTTTCTAGCCCTACCGAAAGCCCGCAGGATCACCTTCTGAGAAAGATCAGTGAAAGTACACTTACTGGAAGGCCAGTTTCCCTTAAAAGGGAAGAGCAAACATAAAATAGTGACAGGGTTTTCTAGCATCTGAACAAGTGCAGATTATAAAGAACTGTCTTCTTGTGAAGTGAATCACCAGAGGGTTTGATCACTGACCTCTGGCACCTCCACCCGCATCCCCAAAGATGTCATCCAGGGTCACTGTGGCAGTAAGAGGAAACTGACAAATCATATAATACAATTTCTCTTCCCAGTTCTGAGGAAAAAATAAAAGGTAAAAGGAGACATTTGAAATGTTGGTTCTTGCTTATCTTTTTTCATTTGCAGCTCTCTTCCCCCTTCTGACCTAGAACAAAGTGAACCAGAAACTATTACAGAAAAGAGAGAAAAACAGGCTGTCGTCAGAGCAGCCCACTTGGTCAGAGAGGTGTTGGCCCTCCGGTGTGGCAGATGAGCCTAGTGCCAGGGGAGATAGTATCGCTTGTGAATATAAAATGTTTAAAGGCATTAACATAATAAAAGAGTTTTCCAAAAGTTCAAGAAGACGCATAAATGTAATTATTTATCATCTCTCTGCCACAGCAGAAAAACTAGTACTTTGGCGTATAATCTTCTAGTTTTTTTCTCCTAGACATACACTTTTCTTCGTGGTAAAGAACACACAGTGTAGAGTTTACCATCTTAACCATTTTCAAGTGTACAGTACGGGAGTGCTGTGCATCCATTTTTATATGCACATTTGTGCTTATTGTGTCCTGATTTTTTTCTCACGTTACCTCATATCAAATAAATCTCCCATGTGGCAAATTTGTCTGCATGCTTGTAATTCTACAGATGCAGAGCACACCACTCCGTGGTTGAGATACACATGTCATTCAGCTGTCTCCCTACAATTGGGCATCTATGTCACTTACAAATTCTCATTCCTCGAATATTATCCATTTTTAGCGCCTATACTATTTTTCTTTTTAGTGTTTTTGATGATCTTCCTAAGATAATTTTCCAGATGTTGTTTAGGGAAAACAAAGTCAAAAGTGACAACTCTTGCATGGTTCTTAAAAAGTACAATGAAAGTGTTTTCCAGTAGGTTTGTGCCAATTTACAATGATGCCAGTGAAATGTTAGCATTCCAATTTCACCACGCTGTCACTGGCATTTGATACAAACTTTTATTTTGTTAACTTAGTATTTTTTAAGATGTCTTATTTTAATACGTATTTTTCCTATATGTATTTTCCTTGATTATTTCTTCTGTTGCAAAATGCCAGTTCATGTCACACAGTTTACTTTTGGGAGGTCATGTCAATATGTTTCTTTTTTTCCCTTTCGTGAGCTGAATATATACTAGAAGTTTTAACCCTTTATCATATTTACTGTGACTATTTTCCCCATCTGTTTGTTTTTAACTTTTGGTCATACTGTCATCTAAAGCAATTTAACATTCTAATATAGTTCAACTCTTTCCAAGGTGATTTCTCCTATCACGTGTTGTCTCAGAAAATTATCCCTGTGGTATATTATCCCAGAGCTTTGATGAAGGATTCAATTCTGGTTTACCTTCCTAATTTTTATTTTCCATACCTAATTATTTAATCCATTCACTTTGATGTACAAGATGGAGGTCAAATGGACCTGTTCCTTAAATGCTAGCTAGTTAAGCAAGGCTCCTCCTTGAACTATATTTGCAGGAACCCTTGAGTAACTAAGGCAGTAGGCCTATGTCGGGTGAAGAGCTCTCGTGTGCTCAACGGCTCCATGGGGGCCAAGGTAGAAGGTACAGCCCCCAAGGACTGAGAGCGTCGGGAGGCCCCATGAGAATAGAAAAAGAGCAACTACCCGAATGAAGTGTGGGACTGCACCTACATGTCCGCTGTATTTTCACCCTGCCCTTCCCCTTCATAAACATAAACACGGGGGGAAATGAAAGCACTTCTGGAAATTGCTTGGCCCAGAGCAGGTCTTCCTATCTTGTTAGAGTCCTTTCAGGTTTCCCAGAGAGACCCCGGGGTCACTGCGGACCAGCTGCAATGCATTTTCTGAGCACTCGAGTGTGGAGCTCCGTGCTGGGCACATGGTGGGTGGCTGTGTGGGACGCAAGAGGTAATAGCTCCGAGGTGACCCCGAGGTCAGCGCAATGACGACAAAGATCAAAGGGAGATGAGAAGATGAAGTCTAGGAGGAAAACGATAGCGATGGCTCTGCGCGCGCCACGTAGACGGCGTGGGGTACGAAATGCCACTATAAAGGCCACGATCACCCTCTGTTCTCCCCCGCCTTGCACCTCCACCCTCCTCAAAGCCTCTGCCCATTCAGACAAGATTCTCCACTTGCTTTCCTGCCCTCGGCCAGGTACCCGAGTTCACGCAAGCTGCATCTCGCAGCTTTGCAAGGGTCTTACATCTCGGCGGAGAGCCACGTGCCCTTGACTGGGAAGCAGAAGCGCCTGCCCCCATCCCCGCTGCTGCCCACAAGCCCGAGCACTGCAGCCACCGCGCGCGGGAAGGCAGGTCTGCCGCCCTGGTCCCGGGTCCCACCCGCCCACTCAGGCTCCCGGTTATCTCTCTCTCCCGGTGCTTGCTCGCAGTGCGGATCGCAGCCCCTCGATTTCTCCCTGCGGGGACCACGTACAATGAACGCTGCTTGGCTTGGCATCTTTTAACCGGGCGGCAGGGGCGGGGAACGCGCGGCATCTCTGTCCACCCTCCCGCAGTTCGGCGTGAAGCCTTAACCCCCCGACACAGCAGCGGCCACTCACGTGGTGACAAGAGGGAAGGACGGGGGTCCAGGGCCCCGAACCTAGCGACATTGCCGCCCGCCGCGACACACTGGCTCTCAGGGAAGCCGGGTCGGCGCTGCTCTCCAGGACACCCTCCCTCCCGCCCCCACTGGGGAATCCACCCTGGGGGCCTCCCCGCCTCTCCCCTCCCACAGCCCGGCGGGGCCGGGACGGGGGGAGTGAGGGCCACTGCGGAAAGGCCACCGGGCGCCCACGGTCTGTGCCCGCGGAGAGGCTGTGGCCGCGGCTCCCCTGGCCCGAGCCTCCCGGGCGGGGCAGCCGAGGGACACGGAAGGAGCGAGAGCGGCGCCCAGCGACAGGTCGCCGCGGAGAAAGTCCCCCTCGACCGTGACCCCTGGCGCTGGGGGGAGGCGGGGCTGGCGCGCAGGAAGATGCCGAGAAGGGACTAAGAAAAAACCCGCCAGCCCCAAACCACCCACTTGCGTTTCTCACCCCGAGTTCCCCCGAGAGCAGCCGAACAACCCCGCCGGCCGCGCCGCGCCGCACCCCACTCGCCCCAGCGCCGTCTCCCGTGGGTGGGCTTCGCATTCCCGCTGAGTTTCGGGGCCACCACGTGACTTCCACGAAGCGCGCGGGAGAGGGGGCAGCGGAAAGCCGCGCCAGGGGTGGGATGGGGACCCCGAGGACGGCCCCGAGGGGAGGAAATGGGGCGGGATGGGCGAGGGAGGGGCGGGGCAGGCTCCGGGACGCGCGGCCCGGGCTGGGGTGGGGAAGCCCGGGCCTCGCGAGCCGAACTAGCGGGAAGCCCAAGGGGCGGGGCGGGGGGCCGGCGTGCAGGTGCGGCGCCAGGATGCTGGGGGCGGGCGAGCGCCGGTAGGTACGCGGCTCGTGCAGGACGCGGCGAGGCCCGCGGCCGCTCCTCCGCGAGGCTGCGCCGCGGAGCGGGCTGGGCCGAGGAGCGCCCGGCATGTCGCAAGGGCTCCCGGCCGCCGGCAGCGTCCTGCAGAGGAGCGTCTCGGCTCCCGGGAACCAGCCGCAGGTAGTGAACCAGAGGCTCGGGGAGGGCGGCAGGGAGGCTCGAGGAGGACGGTGCTGGGTTCCGGGGTGCTGGCCGTTGAGTGGGGAGTGGGGACGCGAGGGTGGTCCCCGGGACGCCCGTAGGGCACCCGCGGTGTACTCGGCTCCTGCACGCCAGGTGGAGGAGGAGAAACGGGGGTTCCGACACTTAGCTGGGCGGCGCACGGTCCACGTTCCCCGCACGTGGGGTCTGCGCAGCCATCAGTGCGCCGCCGCCTGCTGCCATCCCACCCCCGGCGCGCCTGGCCCTCTCCCGGAGCTCCGAGTGGGGGCCAGGGCGCGGAGAGGGGAAATTCAGCCCGAGGGGGCAACTCGTGCCCAGGCACAACCAACGTCCACCGGCCCCGGCTGGAGCCGGAATGGGGAACTCGGGACCCATTAGCTGAGGGGTGCGAGGTGGGGGCCTACTGTGGGCGGGCTCCACCCCCAGCCTGGTGGAACCCCGCGCCCGCGTCCAGTCCTCTGCTCTGTCCCTGCAGCCTCTACGGCTGCGCACTTGGCGGACTGGAGACCGGGCTGCGGGCAGGAACGGCTGTGGGAGACTCCCCACCGGGCTGCTGCGGGACTGAGTCTTTTCATCCTTTTGCCCCGCTTCGTACGCTTCTTGCCTCGGTGCCTGGCAAATAGTGTCAAAGGATGATGCTCGAGAGCCACAGGTCTAGTTTGGGGCAGGCTGTGCCGCGCACAGGCTGAAGCCGTTGGCAATTTGCGTAACCTCTGCGCCTGTGGTTTTCCCCACCTGTAAAATGCACGCGTATGACAACGTCGACTCCTGAATGACTTTTGTGAGGACTAACTGAGATATGGTTAATCATATGTGAATTTCTCAACATTTTGCTCCCCTCTTTCTGTCTCGATAAATGTTTCTTCTGGGTGGCCAGGTGTGACCACCGAGTAGGTGATAATCCAGTTTGGAGTGCAAGCTCCCAGAGGGCAGGCTGCTTGCAGCTTCCTTGAGCCCTATGACTTTCTGATTATGAGGAACAAAAAGGCATGATTTGGTGACAAACACAATAAAGGACTCAATACAAAATAGCAGCTCCCTGGCTGGTGAAGCTGAGTGGATGAGTGTGCCTGCCTGTGAACCAAAGGGTCGCATATTCGATTCCCAGTCAGGACACGTGCCTGGGTTGCAGGCCAGGTCCCCAGTTGGGGGTATGCAAGAGGCAACCACACATTGGTGTTTCTCTCCCTCTCTTTCTCCTTCCCCTCTCCCCTCTCTAAAAATAAATAAATAATCTTTAAAAGTTCTGTTAAAAAAATAGCAGCAACCTCAGCCGAGGTTACTGAGGGCACAGTGTGTGCTGGGAGCTTTAAGATAAAATCTTATGTTATCTCGTGCCAGCCTCAAGCATTAGTCTGCAGTTCCAGGCATGTCTCTCCAGTGCCCAGGACAGCGCCTGGCACGTGGCAGGTGCTCAGTGAATACAACTGAAAGGATGAATGAATCACACTTACAATAAATGAGAAAACTGAAAATTCGGAGAATATGGTCACCAAGGCCATACTGGCAGCAGGAGAAAACAAAGCAAAACAAAAACCCAGGAGCTGTGCCTTTCTAAAGCCGAAGTTCTGTCCTCTCCACCACATCCCGCCCCCCACCCCGACCCCGTGGTGTTCTGGTTCTGCCAACCTAGAGCTCTTGGCCTCTCAAGGGTTGCATTTGAATACCTCGTGTCTGTTTCCTTTTCAGCTCCAGGCCTCTTCCACTTTGTATGCTGTTTGTGAACGTGTCATTTACTCTTCTCCTTTATTCTTGCAGATGCTAAAAATTATTTACCTGCATTACTTGGGGAGATGGTATGTGTCTCTTTTCTTTGGAACACCAGACCAGATAAAATGATAGCTAAACATTTGCTTTCAATTAACATTGATAATTGAGTAGCTTTCCTGTGTTTGTACCCCACTGATCTCTTGGCTTTTGAACTCTTTAAAGGTAGGATTCTGCCCCCGTCCCAGCCCCCACCACGGTATCTTCTCACAGGGTCCTGGAAAGCAAATGTCACTCTCTTTTCCATGTTCTCTATAACTGAATCAAGTGTTTTTGCCATGGTAGATGTATTTTTATGCCTGCCCGTTCCACAGTAACTCTCGGAAGAGTTGACTAGGTTTGGTTAAATCTTGTATATCGCTAAGGGCTTGCAAGACGCATCATGAACTTGCTCTCTGATTTGCTCAGATGTGTGAAACACAACAGCAATCAAGCATGGTTCACATGAGCATGTTGTCAGTGGTGTTTAAGGTCATCTGGTGTGCCACCAGTGAAGCTATGTGGTTGCAGTGAGTTATAAGAGTCAGTGCACTTTGTGCAGGGCATCAAAATTCCTGTTTGTGTGCGATGGTAGAAAGCCTGGCACGCAGCAAGTCCAGCTAGCAGACGCCGTCTGCGTTTTCCATTCTCGATGAGCAGCGCCAACACCACACACAGCTCTTCCCCGCACACGCCCTGTGGGGCAGAGGTTGGTGAACGTTGGTGGAGTCAGACAGACCTGAGTTCCACTTCCCATTCACCCGCTTACTAGCCGTGGTACCTGGAGCAAGTTCCTTAACCTCTCGGAGTTTCTTATTCCTCATCTTTTAAGTGGCGGTCGCACCACACATTTCTCAGGGTGGTCGTGGGGATCAGCAGCAGAGCGCAGCCATGGCGCAGGCTGGTGTGCTCCTTAACAAGGGGTTGCTCTTCCCCCACCGATGCAGTGACAAGCGCTGCTGTGACTGTGAGGGAGGCAGTGAGCAGTGCTGAGTGAGGAGAGAGGGCAGGCACTGGGGAGGCGAGGGGCCCCCACATCACTCCTGACCACGCGTTTCCCCCCAGAGCCCCGAGGATGATGACAGGAAGGTCAGAAGGAGAGAAAAAAACCGAGTTGCTGCTCAGAGAAGTCGGAAGAAGCAGACGCAGAAAGCTGACAAACTCCACGAGGTGAGACTGTGGTCGGGGCAGAGCCACGTCGAGGACCTATCTTCTGTCCTCGCACGGTGCTGGTGGCCGTGAGGCCACTTCCTGGTCATCACCAATGAGGCCACATGCCTGTCTAATTCTGCTGTGTCCTCCCAGCCCCGTGTTCTGGTTCCTCACTCGCTGGCCTCTTCACTCCTCCCTCATCCACTGTTTGCATCTCACGCTCAAGTTTCTTTCTTTGTAAAACAATAACATCCAAACTTCCTTTTCATCCCAATTCCCTTCCAAGCTAGTGCCCATTTCTTTTCTTTCCTCACTTTTCTGCTTCTTAGAGAGAGTGGCACTGTCTCCATGGCCTCGGTTCCCGTTTTCCCACAATCCTCTGATTTTGCTTCTGTACCCCCCCATCCAGTGCACGCACATGCGTGTGCACATACACACACACTTCCTACAGAAGCTCTTCCCGCTGAGACCACTAGTGCCTGGTCCAAGGACCTCTTTCTAGGGTCACCATGCTTGACCTTGCAGGAACATCTGACACCATTGACCCTCCCCTTCTTCTTTTTTATTTATTTAATCCTCACCTGGGGATATGTTTCTTGATTTTAGAAACATTGCCGTGAGAGAGAAACATTGATTGGTTGCAGGGATCGAACCCACAACTTATGTATGTGCTCTGACGAGGGAACGAACCCGCAACCTTTTGATATACAGACGATGGTCCAGCCAGCTGAGCCACCTGGCCAGCCTGACCCTCCCCTTTTTGAAACCTTCTTTCAAGGTCATTATCTTCTAAGACAAACAACAACAACAACACATTTCATACTTTTCCTGACCCTGTTAACCACTTTTTCTCTCTGTTACTTTGTTAGATTTCTACCTCTGTTGTCTTAAATGTTGTTAACCACATTCTGTCCCTTTTCTTCTCACCCTGGAGAATGTAACATATAAACCTGCCCGCCAACATCGGTCACTCCAGGAAAGCCCTCCGCTCCAGCCCTAACCCCGTATCTCCGGCGTTTCCCAGCGGGTCTGCCGCAGGCCCCTCTCATGCAGCACGGTCGTAATAGAGGGTCTGTTTACCCTGAGACTTCCTCTTCTCACTGTCTTCAATTTGTACTTAATGGAGCTGACAGTCTTCCTCATCGCTGAAATCAGGAGCCTGGGTTTATCCTAAACTCTCTCATTGTCCTCGACCCCTATGCGTGATTCCCACGTCGTCTCACAGCAGAACACGGACACCATTTCCTATCAGGGACTGCCCTCTGAGGCACCCAAGGGTCCGTTCAGGAAATGGGCGACAGTTCCGAGCTCTGGTCTTTGCACAGCATCGATGTGAATAATGATGGATTTCAGCGGAACCCTCTCCTGAGTACTTTCTTGCCACAGCTGTCTGAGCAGGGCCAATCAGGGGCGTTGACAGCAGAGAAGAGACTGAGGTATTTTGAGGGAGAATGACAGTCTCTGAAACCTTTAACAATGAAGAGAGCACAGACTTAGCACGCACATGTCCAGGGAGAGGTGGCCCGCTGATACACCTTCCCGGCAGAGCGTACGTTATCCATCAGATTCCTTCCTGCAAGTAGGAAGGCTGGGCCCTAGGATCTTCAGACTGGGGTGGGAGAAGGTCCTTCCCAGATGTTATTCATTCTGTAAAGTTTCCACAGACGAACTGCAGTGCCCTCAGCCTCTCTTCTCCCTGCCCTCTTGCTCCCAAAGCCCCCCCAGTTCTAGCGCTGTGTTCCTACAGAACACTCAGAGAGGGCCTGCGGTTCACAATGCGCTGCCCTGGGTTCAGGACACGTGCCTGTTGGGCAGCGAGGGCTTCCCTACCCCAAGAAGCTAGAAGCTTCTTGTGGGGTCCAAAAAACCCCACAAGAGGACACTCAGTTTTAAGTCCCACGTGATTATGCATATGGAGGTGACTAAATGACTTGAGTAGGACCTTTCACAGAGCTGGGTCAAGTAGAGTCATTCCTCAAATACTCGTTAAGCACTACCGTGAGCAAGGCGTGGCCACTGGGTCACAAGGAGAGGACTGGCACCTTATTCCCGTCCTTGGGAAGCATAAGAGTTCCCGAGGAAAGAATGTTAGTTTCCCGTGGCTGCTGTAACAAATTACAACAAGTTTGGTGGCTTAAAGCGACACAGGTTTGTTACCTTCCAGTTTTGGAGGTCAGATGTCTCCAGTGGGTCTCCATGGGCTGACATCAAGGTTTGACTGGGCTGCATTCCTTTTGGAAGCTCTGGAGAAGAACCAGGGTCCTTGTTTTTGTTTTTTTCCAGTTTCTGGAAGCTTCTGTGCCCCTTGGCTTGTGGTCCCCTTCCAGCTTCAAAGCCAGCTGTTCGGTCGAGTCTTTCTTATGCTTCATTACTCGGACGCTTCTTCCATAGTCACATCCCCTTCTTCTGACTCCTGACTCCTCCCTTCACTTCCAAGGATGACCTTGGGTCCACCTGCACAATCCAGAATAGTCTCCTCATTTGAAGGCTCTTAACGTAATCTGCAAAGTCCCTTTGCCACTTAAGGTGACGTATTCGCAGGCTCCAAAGACTGGATGTAAACATCCCTTGGGGGGCAGGGCGTTGTTCTGCTTATCACAGGATGCAGCAGAAATATCACACTGCAGAGTTAAGGCAGGTCTTCCTCAATTGCTGTCGTTGCTGGATTCGATAACCGAGTGAGCCACCTGCCTGGGACACCCAAGGGTGGCGCTGCACGTAGTCCTGCCTGGCCCTCTCAGCGCCGCAGGTGAAGGGCCCTTCCGTGGGGTTCCCACCCTGCTCTGCTGTCCACGGACTTGACTAGTCCCGCCAGGCGTCCCTTCCAGAAATGACGCCGATCGGTCTGGAACCCAGTCCCCCCCACAGCAGAGCCCTCCCCTCTCCTCTTCCTCTGTGAGCTAGGGGGACGGACGAGCACCACCCACCCCAGCGGCTTGCTTCAGCAAGGCCAGCTTTGTGGAGAAACACGGTGGCAGGGGAGCCACACCTTGACCGTTACTAGCCACACACGTGTCGTTGGTGACAAGAAGGTGTGAGGGAGGTGGTGGCTGGCTCAGGAAAATGGAAGCGTGTAGTCTTTCCGTAGAAGAAGAAGGGCATCGTGTCTGGCCCAAGGGCACCACGTGAATAATCCCTCCCTGGTAATTCCCCGCCTCCTCCCAGGGAGCACATCCTAGTTATGGGGATCTTTTTTTACTAGTTTGGGGATCTAGTAAAAAAAAAAAAAAGTAAACATAGTAAAAAATGATTAGTTTTAAACTTTGAAAAAAATCTCCGTGTTGGGGGTGGGGTGTATGGTGAAAAAGTGGGGAAGGGTAACCTCACTGTGCTCCCGTGAGCTGAGGGCGGAGCGCCTAGCACACGGCTCCCATTCTTGGCAGAAAGCCCCTCAAGCCCCCGGGGCTCCCCGGCCACAGGTAGGGTGGGAAGAGTGAGAGGGGACCCAGAGTGGGGAGACCCCCTCCTCCAACCTTCTTCTGGTGTGAGTGAGGCCAGCTCACAGGAAGACACCGAGGGGCAGAGAAGAGCCACCTGACAGCCACAGGCAGCCACAGCCACTTGCTGGTCCCTGAGGAGGTCTGGGTCGCTGTCCCATAAACTCCTCGATCCCAGACTGTGGGGGACGTGGCTGAACATCTCAAACTCACTCAGATCTTTATTTGCCTTTCCTTACAATTTTTGTTATTTCTTGATTTTAGAGAGAGAGAAACATTGATTTGTGATTCCAGTTTTTCACGCATGCATTGGTTGGCTCTTCCACGTGCCCTGACCAGGGATCGAACCCCAAACCTTGGCGTATTGGGGTGGTGCTCTAACCAACTGAGCTACCCGGCCGGGGCTATTTGCCTTTCTTGAATACCGTGAAGGGGAATACTCAGAGCAAGATTTGTTTAAAATTCCCAGTTTTCTCCCCTGCCCTCCTCACTCACTCACCTCCAACACCCTGAAAAACCCCTTCAGTCCCAGCTCATGTAAGTCCCTCCGCCACCCCCCTGTCCTCCATCTCCAAGGCCAGAGAACTCTCCTGGGAGGGCAGGGCAGCGGGACAGCCTGGGTGGGCCAAGCCAGGGAGAGGCTGGGGCCGCTCCCCAGCCTGAGTTTTCCCCTCAGGGCAGGGGCTACTGGAAGCCGGATTGCAGGGGTGAGAAGCAGTTCCCGGGGTGCCTCTGTGGACCTCAGTGTTCTCTGTGGCTTTTCAGGTTGGCCCTTCCAAGTGCTTACACCTCTCAGGGGGATTTCGACCCCTATTCATCTCTGAACAGTAGGCACACGCCTGAGTCCACATTCACAGACAGGCACCCAAGTGAACAATCCAGCTCCCTACGGCGACAAGCTGAAAGGCACTGCTTTCAGAAGTGGGTCAGACTGGTTGTTGCCAGGCACCCGAAAGGTGTAAGACTGAGAGAGGATTCTGAGTCAGCGAAGGGAGGCAGCGGTGCCATCCTCGGGAGCCCCAAATGTCACAAACGACCAATTTCTTGGGTAACACGGCTGTGGTATGTGTTGCCGCAGTTTTTTTCAGATATTGCATTTTCTAAGAGAAGGCTTCGTGTTCAGTCCCCACTTGGTTTAGAAACTGATGATGACATGAATTTTGACAGTCCTTGCTGGTGACACATTTTTCTGCTGGGAAAGGCATCCGCTTCAGCCTTGGGAATAGACTGGTTGTAAAACCCTGAGCTCTTACAGCCCGTCTCTGCTGGTAAGCACCCTGGGGAAATTTGGGTCCACGCACTGCTGAGCGAAAGCCAAATTGCTGCCGCTGCAGGAGAGTGGCAGTTGACCTTGAAATGAGGGATCAGGCTCCAGTCCTCATGACTTTGGAAAAGTCACGGTGCCTCTCAGAGTTTCAGTTTTCTCGCTTGTGAAATGGGGTCCGGGTGTGGCTGTGTCCTCCTGATGGCCTGCTCCTTCCCCTCATCCCCTTCCCTGCCTAGTTACCGTCCCTGGCCCCTGGCACCTGCATTGTCTTCTTGGCCACTCTCATCCTTCCCTCTGCCTCGGAGGCACCCCCACCCTGAATATCCCCAGACAGCCCCCCATTCCCCGGTCAGCCTCTTAAATGCCCAGACCAGGGTTTCTCAGCCTTGGGGCTGGATGATTCCTTGTTGTGAGGGGCTGGCCTCTGCACCCCTGGCCTCTGCCCTCCCGAGGCAGTGGCACCCTATTCCCCAAACTGTCTCCAGACAGTCCCCACATCCCCTGGGGGTGCCCAGATTGCCCCAGGGCAGAGAGTCACTGCCCTAGACAGCCTGGTTTCTGAGATAGAACTGGGGTTTGCAGTGGCGCACCCTCTCTGATCCACAGCCACTGCTTCGTGACGGTGTCCAGGCAGGTACCCGGGAAGGCAGCCCAGTAGCCTCAGCCCTCCTGGGGCGAGGGATTCGAAATCCAGCGGTTGCTGAGCTGAACCGAGCATCACTTTGGAAATAACAAAGGGTCTAGTGTTCTTTTCACTTTTCATGCATGCGAAGGCCTCCAGGTAATCTGTTCTCGCTGTGAGGCGGGCCTAACTCCTTCCCCCTCGTCCCCACTCTGCTCTCTCCCCTCCTCTCCCTCCCCTCCCAGCTCCTCCTTTTATTTCTGTAGAACTGGTCTCACGGGGAGATTTGCACTTCTTCTCTCTTTTGTATTCCCTCGGCTCGATGAAAGTCCCTGGGCATATTTGTGAGTACAACTTAAATCCCAGAGGAGAAAGTCCCTGTGCAGAGGGCCTGAGCGGGGCCTGCAGGGCAGCCTGGGCTGGGGTTTGGGCAGAGTGGCAGCAGAGTGGCAGCGCCTGGGGCAGCGGGACTCTGTGTGGCTTCCAGAGACAATTCTCAGAACCTCACGGCGCCTCACCACAAAATTCAGTCGACGCAGAAAGTCCGTTTGGAATATTTTGCCACAGGAAGAGGATTTCCTATTTTTTGGAACCTAGTTTAAACGTTAGCTCATCGGGACCCTTTAAATCTATCCTCCTTTTCCTTGGAAGTGACGACCACTTCTGGTTGCGGGGTGGGGGGAGCATGTGCACGTGTGACCGGCAGCTGCAGGCAGGTTGCCCTCAGGCCACGCCGGGGCTTCCATCCCTTGTCTCCCGTCCAGACCCTCCCCTTGTCCGCAGAGGGCTTGGTTGCTGGGTCTGCAGACCGAATTCTGCCTCTAGAACCAGAGCTTGTCAGAGGCCAGAGGAAAGCGTGAGCCGTTGGGAATGCTAGGCATGGAGGAGAGCTGAAGGCAGAACAGGGCTGGTGATGCCAAGCTGGCCCAGCACAGCCTGTGGGGGAAGCGGGGAGGCCTGTTGCCTTGGAGAATCTTCCAGACCACCCTGAGAGCCTGCTTAGGAGAGGCAGAGGCCCAGTGGCTCAGATGACCTTCGCATGCAGCCCCTTGGGGCCCCTTGTCCTCAGAGGGAGGAAGATGCCTGGAGGCGAAGGAGACAGAGGCTGAGGGTCACTGAGAGCTCAGATGTCAGCACTGGGGCCTGTCGGGCAGGCGTACAAGAGAAGGTAGCAGAGGCCCCAGATGCTATGTATTTCTGATCTTTGTAGAGAGAGAGACCTTGTTTCATTATGACTGAATATGATACGAGACTGAATAAGACAGATAATAGGAGATGTGCTTCCATTAGGTGCTGTGATCATGGCAGACTCCCTGGAGGTGGAGGGCTTGAGCTGGACCCACAGAGAAAAAGAGGAAGGCAGTCCAGGGGCAGAGTTGGGAATGTGCCTTTGCCTCCAGAGCCTGTTAAGAAGATCTGCCATTTTTAGTGCTACCCCTTAAAAATTACTAGTAAGAGAAAAGCTGTGATGGATAATAAGGTTGGGCCCCTGCTCAGGACGCATGGTATGCGTGGTGCAATAAAGCCTAATCTGTGAATCGATCTAGAAAAGACTGAAAATGACACGTCAGCGAGATTTAAATAAGATTTAAGTAAGATTTAAATAAGCCTTGGGGGGTCTCTGTTGATAGGCTGCAGGGCCACTGCCATTGGCTGAGTATTTCGAACTTTTTCATGACTTAGATGGAAAAAAAGAGGAAGACTGCTTGACCTGCTTATCAAGTTGGCGGACACCTTATAGCTGGTGGTATCGCTAATCCGTGAGCCGACACGATCAGGGTCCTGAAAGATTTGCGAGTCTGGAAGATGCTCTAGGAGACAGGGTGAAATCCAGTAGAGGCAAGTGTGAAGCCCGTCTTTATGCTCCAAAGTGTCCATTGTTCTTCAGTACAGACAGAGGAACGGCAGGTGCAGACAAAGCTTGAACTTCTCTGCACGCTCGGAGTCCCCAGAGCGAGGTGGCAAGAGGCTCGTGCCCAGCCCAGAGCAGGTCACCTCTGCAGTCCGCCCTCTGCATAGTCAGGCACGCCATCCCTGTAGTCATGCCCTGCATTTGGGGAATGGCGTTCTCCCAGAGCTTCTGACAGACTGGGGCATGTGTGGGGTGATGTCCAGGAGGGCAAAGGGACTGGGAGTCCTCAAACCAAGGAACCCAGAGGACCTGAGACAGTTGAGCCCAGAGAATACCTAAAGGGAAGTGGTATGGGGCTGTCTCCTAACATTTCAAGAACTGCGACGTTGAAAAAGTATTGAATTTACTCTGTGTGGTTCCCTAAGGTGGAACCAAGCCCCAAAGGTGGGTTTGAAGGAGAGAGAGTTTCTGTATCCGTGCAAAGAGGAGCTCTGTCCCACAGCCGCTCAGAAATGGCAGGGACTGTCTTCGGAGGAGACAGGGCTCAGCGTGGGTTGGATGTCCGAGCTAGAGTTCCACAGGGGAGGTGTCTGCATTGCGTGGGGTGGGCTAAGGAGTCTCGGCAATCCTTTCTGGTTCTCAGCCCCCAGAAGCTCTGATGCAGAGGAAACTTGCCACAGGACTATTGGAGCAAAGCCAGAGCAAGGGGTGTTTTCATTCATTTCCTCAGTGCTCAACAAACGTTTCTTATGTTTGAGGCACTGTTCTGGGTGCTGGGGCTCTCTACTACGGCAGCGGTCCCAGCAGAGGCCGTTAGCATGCAGTTCGGTGGCTGGGGGAGGGGAAGGCTGCAAAGGGGCAGTAGGGAACTTTCCAGAGCGATCGAAACCTTCTGTCTTGATCAATATAGTTATTTCCATTTGTTCAAACTCACTGAAGTACACACTTAAAAAGAGTGTATTTTATTTCATGTAAATTATATCTCATAAAGCTTTTTAAGAAAAGATTTTATTTATCTCTAGAGAGAGGTGGAGGGAGGCAGAGAGACTGATGTATGACAGAAACATCTCTCACTCCCCCAACCAAGCACCTGGCCCACAACCCAGGCATCCATTCTAACCAGGAGTCAAACCAGCAGCCTTTCAGTTTGCAGGACAGACATTCAACCCACTGAGCTACACTGGTCAGGGTTCCTACGAAGTTTTTCCAACAGCTGAAGCCACGCCTGTATGAACCTTTGGTCCTGGCGGGAGGAGAGAGACATTAAGCAAATGAACAGCTGGTTGCAAGTGGTGGAGGGGGCATGGTTCATGAGAAAGCTTCCGTGGGAAGGAGGTGAGCACCGCAGCGCAGGCAGGTCTGCCAGGATGACAGGGGAAGAGAATGTGTCTTCAGATGTTGCCCATTCTCTGTCTCGCCCAGGAATATGAGTGCCTGGAACAGGAAAACACAGTGCTGCGGAGAGAGATCGGGAAGCTGACGGAGGAGCTGAAGCACCTGAGCGAGGCGCTGAAGGAGCACGAGAAGATGTGCCCGCTGCTGCTGTGCCCCATGAACTTGGTGCCGGTGCTGCGGCCGGACCCCGTGACCAGCTGCCTGCCCCGGTGAAGCCCAGCGAGGAGCCTCGGTCTTTCTCACACCTGGGAGGAGGGTTCCCTCCACACCTGCGTGCAAGGGGACCTGTGACCAGGCCTCCTCCACCGTTTCCCCCTCCTGAAAAGGTCACCTTCCATCCCTTTGGGTGGTTTTGTGGCTCATGGGTCTTGCTTCTCGGTCCTGGTCATCTCCCCCACAGCCAGGCCTCCTCCCGGGAGCTCTGGGCCACGTGCCACGGGCCCCTGACTCTCAGTGCCTCGGGCGGATCCGGATCAGGAGACCACCCTCACAACTACTTCACTCCACTTCGGCAGCTAGGAGGTTCCGCTGTGATGCAGAATCCTTTTCTCTAGAATTTGGATAATAAAGATGGTTATTATCTCTCCTTTGCCAGGTTCTTGGAATTTAGAGGCACAGCACATTTTTCCCTTCCTGTTGAGGTATCTCCTGTCTCCTCAGTTGTTTTTTTTTTTTTTTGCAGCTCCTGGGTCTTACTTCCCCCTCCTGGTCGTCTCCCCTGAGTTACATCCAAACTAGATGATGGGAAGGCAGCTCTGGGGGCTGCAGAGCAAAGGCCAAAGGGACTTCCTGCCGGCCCAGCTTGCAGGCCCCTCTGGCTGCCCTGACTGCCGATCTGCTCTCACCCCTGCTGTCACTGCTGTCCAGCTGGCTGCTCACCCACTCCACTGCTGACCCCTGGTGTCTGTGTCTGCTGGCCCCACTAGCCTGAGCCCCGGGGCTCCACATAATAATTCAGGGACCAAACTCCTTCCATTTAGTTGCTCTGTAACCCCAGGGCATTGCAGTGGCCCCTGGACTGGGGGACTCAGGAGAAGGGAGGAGTCCGTGCAGGGGGTGGGGAGAGGCTACATCTTGGAGGTGAAAGTGAAGCATTTTCTGCCCACAGCCCATGGGCCGGACCTCAATCCCTGCTGCAAGAGCAGTTGGGAAATGAAATTTAGCTTCATGCTCGGGGTGGAGGAACTGGATTGTGGGACTTCATTAGTCTCAGCCGTAGAAGATGCAGCCTTTGCTCCGGCTGCTTCACTGGCACTGCCCACTCAGGTATCCCCAGCAAGCTCCCGTTGCCAGGTCTGACGGGAATATCTCAGGCTTTCTCTTCTTTACTCTCCAACAGCCTAGGATACTGGCTTCTGCGTTTCTCCCCCTCTTTCCTTCTACCAGCTTCACCATATAAAGAAACTGAGTCGCCGACTCTGCCTCGCCTGACAGCTCCCCCCCCCACCCCCACTGTCTGCACCCAGAACCCGGCTCTCGCCTGCGGGCAGACCTGCCTGTGCGGCTTCCCATCGCGTGTCTGAGAGGACCTCCCACACGTGCGTCCTCCTCCACACATTCAAAACTACTTATGACACCGTCGTCCTTCCTTCAGACGCGCTTCTCAACCTGTGTTCACCTGCTTTGTGCAGGGCTCCATCGTCCTCCTGGTCAGAAACCTTCATCTCACGTATGATTCCTCCAAGGCCTTCCTGTATCTCCTCACTATCCCCCAGATCCAGCCACTTGGCTCCAATGTGCAAATGGCCGGATCTGCTGTGAAGAGCTTTATTCAAATTAGCTGGCAAGCTGTGCATTCACTGAAGCTGAGCTCTCAGTTAGGGACCGTTAGGCCTTCACTTCTGATATCGAAACAGCACCTTTGGAGCCAGGGAACCAAAACTAAGGGAGCCCAGGCCGTGAGTCATGTTGCTGGGGCCACGTCCCTCTGAGATAACTGGAGCTGTGACGAGAGTTTTCAGAACGGAACTTGGCTGCAAAGGACATTCTCGTGAAGCTCCCGCTAATGTTAGGGGCTGTCTGAGCTCCCTAGCTCCTATTCTGCCGAAGCAGAAATTCTGCATAAACCGGAGGGACTATTAGATTATTTCAGGAGGGATGAGGGCAGTAGAGAAGTTGGTGGGAATTGGATTTGCTGGGCTCTGTTCCCACTGCTGCCGTGAGCCAGTCCCCAAGCAGGCGTCTGCACCGGCTGCTGCTTGGGCGGGGGAAGGGAGGGAGGCTGAGAAAGTGTCAGCAAGAAAGGAAGCCCTTCTTCACACCCACACAGCCACACCACTTCCTGTCCGTAATCCCGCCCTTGCCTTGCACCAGCCCAGCCTTGAAGGCCGGGATTTCCATCACTGAATCAGGCCCCAGTTGTCACCCCAAATCTTGGTTGAGAATGATGACTCGAACGAACAGGAAAGCGAGAGACCCAAAAGCCCCTCTCTTCTTCCCCGTCGGTACTAGGGCTTGCACAGTCTCGTGAACTTACCAGGGCTGAGGGCTCTGCCCTGGGAGGAGCTAGAAGAAAAGGGGCAGCCCTGAGTGTCGCCGTCATGTCTTCCCTCCCATGACATCCTGGAAGACCTGGCAGAGTCATCCACACCACGGCAAGAAGGCTCATAACAGACAACCAGGGAGCAGAACGAAAGAAGACTAGAGAGGAGGAAGGAGAGAGAACGGAAGGGAAGGAGAGAGGAAGGGAAGAAGGTGATGGGGATCCTTGAGCTCTGAACCTAAACCATCCCTGCTCCTGGGGAACTTCTGCTGAATCCCCAGGCGGGTATGCTATTGAAAGCCCCTCCCCCCTCAATAATGCTGCAAACCTGGGGTGTGAGAGTGGAGCTGGCCACGGCCAGAATCTCTGGAAACTGCTCTGTGCTTGGAGTCAAGGGAACATTCCTGAATTGCTCATTTGGAAATTGACCACCTTGATGAAATTGTCCCCACCCCCATCCATTTGGGACAAAAGAGATCAATGTGGTTACATTGTCGTCGTGGACACCGTCACCATTAGCATGAGCGACACCAAAAGTCTGAACCTCGCGGATGTCCGTGTGCTCAGCACGGCATGCTTGCAGAACTGTGTCCTACGTCTGGGGCGGTGTTCAAGGCAGACTCTGCCTCTGGAGACAGCTCACCTGCTCTTTTGGGTGTTCTAGTCTGACCTTTTCTGGTACGGCATTCTTAGGAAGATTGGAAATGTCATCACAGATCAGATGAAAGGCCACTAGTCCGAAATTCCAGCCACGACTCTGAGGGAGAGTGAGGGAGAGTCCAGTGTTTGCATTTTAAGACACCATCCTTAAAGGCCAAAGATGCACGTGGAACTTCCCTGATTTCCCTCAATGACCCGCTACTTAATCTATCCATCCATTTATCAAGGCTCTTCTCGAACTAGTTCAAGTTCTCAGCAAAGGTGTGCAGGGCGTCAGCTTTTGCCCCCAATCCGGGGCGAGTCGTGCGTGCACAGCGCAGAGCAGGGCTGTTTTCTGAGCATCCCGAGCAACATTCTGAGCATTCTGAGCAACACTGAGCATCTCAGTGTTTTCTTCACTGAGCTTCCTCCCAGTCTTTCCTCTTGACCAGAGGCCGGGCCAAAAAAGCACCCTCCAAAATGTCAGAAACCCACAGAAGGCTCCACTCCCAGGCAGTACTTTTTGAAACTGAGACAGTGAGGGAGAGAGAGTGGTGGCCAGCATCCAAAGGTTCAAGACTGGAAAGAACCAATGGATGTATCTCATGGCTGTTCTTTGAACTGTGGCAGGGAATTTGCTAAGTATTAGTTAATTATTACTGAACTTATTAGCAATTAACTACTTATTTATGTAGGCAATAAACAATACACATATTTATAAAACTAAATAAGTGTGCATTTAAAATAATAAACTACTTTATTAATACTTTGTTATTGTTACCGATTTACTCATTAGGTGTCATCCAAACAATTAGTAGTTATGTACCCATCGCGTGTGTGGCAGAGAGCAGAACCGGCAACACACCTTAAAGAGCCACCTTATCCCACAACTTCTGAAATCTCACCTCCAGACCTGTCTCAGTTTGAACAGAGGAAATACGATTTTTTCTCATCTGGTTGGATCAGGGAACACTCCTACCTCAATTCTAAGCAACCACAGCACAGGGACGCTCTTTCATTGACCCCTCTATCTCTGGTTGCTAGCCGAGACGCCTACCACACGTGACTAGCGCTGAGAGGATCTGTTTGAATGACTGACGCAATGACTGGCTCCTCCTTCCCTAGTCTTCATCTCCGTGAAGTCCCTCACCCCCACTCCAATCCCCCCCAAATCACTTAATATTACCCTATTTGTGATTTGAATTCCTCATTGTGGTTTCCCCATTTAAGAGCATGGACCTAACCTACTTCCTTTGTTCCTGTAATTCTTCATCTGGGTCAGTGGGCCTGTTGCAAATGAGGGGTTCCCATAAATCAGCAATGAAGTTGCTTCATAAAGGCCCCGAGACGACAGAGTTGGAAGTGACAATGGGTTGATGACGATGAGGAGGAGGACTGGGGCAGAAAACACGTCGCTTCCGTCATTGGCTTCAGTTTCAGTTAAACACTGTATATATAGTTACTATATTTTTATCTGTTCTGCGATCGTTACTGCTTGTCTTTAATATTTGATTAGGATTACTTAACATCATATATTCACTGAGGAGTTCATATGCAAATCACCAGTGGCCTGGTATGGAGGGGGAAAAAGAATGAAATTGAATAGGTGGGTCTTCTGGGGAAAAGTTCAAGGGCAAAGGACTTGTTGTCCAGAAGATACCCCCCAGTACATTCACACTGTTGTGCAGCCCTAACCCTTTCCAGAACTGTTTTGAAGAATCAGTTCTTTGGTTTTTGGATTTTTTTAATCCTCACCCAAGGACGTTTTTTTTTTCATTGCTTTCAATTCCAATTATTCCAATTGTTGTCTGGCCTGTCCTGAGAAGCCGGTTTCCTCTGCGCCCTCCCTCTCCCTGGACGAGCCAGCTCGCTCCGTTTGCACGCTCATTTCAGCAAATCGGCCAATGTGCCTGCTCTTGGGCATCTGTTTTCAAATGGGTCACAACCACTCAGACCCTGTTCATCTCATTTTTAATCTTTATGATCTTATTTAGCTTTCATTAAGTGAATTTTTTACAGGTGTTTGTTTCATGTCTGAATAACAGCTACGATTTGGCCATTGGGCAAATTTATTTCAAACAGGGTTAAATGATCCCAGGGATGCTGACAGATGTGCACCCCCTGGGGACACAGAAAAAGCAGGGCAGTGTCACTGAGGGCCACCTTCAAAGAGCAGAGCCTCTGGGGCCATTTCTCCTGTTCTGCTGTCCTGGGCTGTGTTGTGCTGAGTGAGTTCCTCACACCTGCTGCTCCTCCCCCTCCCCCTGTTTCTCCATCTCCTAAGCATTCTTGACATCACAGGCCAAATGTCACTTTCTCCAGCAGCTCTCGGCTCTGTGCACATACAATGGGATGTATGTGCCACAGCATACGTCCCATTCTATTGTTATGGCCCACTTAAGCAAATAGAGATACTGATGAGTGAGTCCCAATGGTAAAGACTCTACAGCACCTTGTATCCACCTGTTCCAAATTCCGTGAGAAAACTTCCGGGGCCTAAACGGAACCTTTGTGCAAACATCTTCCTTTCTTCTTTTCCAGTGGATGGATCACCCTTTTCTCTGTATTGTGTGCTTTCGCGTGCTGGGAAACCCTTGCTAATGCCTGCCCCACCTTTCCTTTTCCATATTTTCTTATTTGCTCCCTCTTTTATCCTTTTTAGCACAGCACAGAACTAATAATGCATAACTGAACCAGTATTTGCAAATAAATGCCTTCAAGGCAGGGAGATCCTCACACATTTCACCTTGGGGTTGTTGTCCAGGGACCTGGGGGGCTTCAGGGGCACGACAGATGAGCGGGCGTCTCCCCGAGGCCACCCTTGGCATGACCCAGAAGCCAGCATGCACAGTCTTCCCACCTCCAGAAGAAAACAATGCAGCTCCCATCTCTGAGTCATCTGACCCCTGCAGGAAGCTAGAAAAGTAAAAGCATGAGAGGCCCTCTGGTCCCCAGATGACACTGAGAAAATCTGTGCACTTATCCGGACCAACTCTTTACGTTAAAAAGGAGAATGATGATGATGCATTTCAGAAATATCCAGACCTTCAAACCTGGATTTCAGAAAGACTTTGTGGTTCACTTCTATTTCACCCCCCACCCCCGCCGGTCCCTGCAAATGTGGTTGGTGGTCACTGAAGGTTGTTCACCTTCTAGCTTATTGGGTGAGAAAATATGGAATCCTGTGTCTTTAAGAACTGAAACTGTGTAGAAACAGGATTTGATACCCTGTAGGAGACAGGAGACTTCCCTTTTGCTGTTCAAGTTTCGTCTTCAGTTATCAGGAACTGACAGGGGCACCAGGACCTAGCGTTGCAGCAGCTCGGGTCTCTGAAGGTGCTGCGTTCTGGAAATGAATGTGCTCTTCCTTCCTTTTGAATGTAACTCACTGCAGTGAAAAGTGCATTTAAGAAAGTCCCTGGTTGACTCTGCATGTCCAGGGCTTCGCTGGAAGACAGGAGGTCCTGCTCTAGCCCCAGGTGCTGGCCAGGCCAGGACTCCCCAGCACTGCGCTTTGTCGGGCACAGCACCCTACGGTGGGGATGGGGGCCCTGGAGCAGTGCGCCCAGCGCCCAGTTGGAAGGCAAGGGTCAAGGGACCTTATGTGGGAAGTCTTGCACATAGAGGGTCCCGCGGTCCATCCAACCTACTCACTCTACAGCTGAAGCCATCAAGGCCTAAAATGCCAGAGATGTGCCCTCAGGAATGTCAGTGTGCTGTGTGCAGCGGGGTCAGGCCTGTCAGGAGCCAAGGGCCTTGACTCCCTGCTGTTGGCTTTTCTGCCATTCCACAGTTACCCGTGCCACTGCCTTGCACAGGCTGTGTCTGAGGGTGTGGCTTTGCTGCCGTGTCTCACTTGCCCCCTTAACCCCACACCATTCTCTGACTTGCTCTGCGTCATGAGGCTGACCCCTACGTATTCCATCCTGTGCTTCCTGATGGCTGGTTTCCAAGTGGCATTAGCCAAAGTGAGCCACCGGAGGAGACTGGAGGGGAAGGAGGGAGAGGGCAGCCCAGTGTTTCTTGCGTGTCTGTCCCTGATTCTCAGCCTCGGAGCCTGTGGTGGCTGCGTTCCTCAGAGAGTATGGGGCCCCTGTTCCCCAGCTCAGCTCATTTCCCCTGGGCCCTAGTAGTACCATCCTCTCCCTCTGCCCCTTCAGGCCTAGATGGTAACAGCACCCCGCTGTTGATATTCCTTGGACACCTCAACACCCTTTGTTTGTTCCTTTAATCCTGCCCTGATGCCTGTACATTCTCCCCATCAGAGTGGAATCCTGGAATCCGATTGACCTGCTGCTCAAATTTGTTCCAGCATTCTGGGCCGGCTCGCTACGGGTTAACAAAATCCACCTGAAATAACATCACCACCACCACCACCAAAACCATGAAGACAAAGGCTTTATACTCACTCAGAGCCCTAGGACACAGCATCCGTCCAACAAATCAATGCCCAGAGAGAATACCATTCTCCCCAGCAGGGCCTGCCCTGTGGAAGCAAAAAACAAAGGACTGGCTGGAGTGTGTCCGCCTCTGCTCTCCGCCTGCTGCTGGGCACTCGGTGAAGCTGGATTCCCGAGCTCCCCGGGGAGGGTGTGGACATGAGTCTTCTCTCAACCTCTCTCATTCCCACTCCCATATGTAAACCCACTCTGCTCTTCCTTTGGCAAATCCAGGAGAGCGAAGCCATCATCCGCCTTTTTCCCGAGCTAGAAGTTGCAGGTTACCTGGAGCTCTTCTTCCACTGAGGCCCCTGGGCCCCACACCTGTCCCCCTATCTTCCGTCTGCTCTCACGCTTCTACTTCCACGGGCATCACCTTGTTCGGACCAGGAGTTTTCAACGAGGGTCAGCTGGGGAGGGTTTTTTTCCTTTCAAAGTGCATATGCTTTAATTCTCCTTCCCCCTATTCCCTAAGAGGATATGATTTTTTTTTTTTACCAGAGTAGGATGTCCTTTGCTTCAAACCAATTCCCGCATTCACTGGTTTTGACCTTCATTATCTCTTACTTGGAATGCCTCACTCCCTGGCCTGCCCGCTTCTGGTCTCTCCAGACACCCTCAGAATCCTCTGTCTCAAAGGCAAAACGGAGCATTTCTTTCTCTTGATTAAAAATCTTCAGTGGCTACAATAATAAAAGCCAACCTGCCTGACCAAACAAGGCCTCTCACCATCTGGTTCTCACCAAGCCTTCCAGCTTCATATCTGGAAGTGCAGAGAGAAGAGAACTGACGGTGGGAGGTGAGAGGTGGGACAGACCAGAGACGGCGGCATTAGGGGCCTGGGCCGCCGAGGCCGGGTGAGCAGCCCCGGACCAGAGCTGCCCTCCCAGCCCAGAATCTGGGAGGTCCGACCGAGGATTTCCGTGGGACTGTATCTCCTGCACATGTCCACATACAACCCCATTATTTGACTAGATGCGGTGCGTTTTACTTCCTCACAACCAGCAGAATCTCAGTAAATCGATGCGCTTTGTGAGTGTCTCTGCCTAGTTAGTACTTAATCATCTCCCAACTCCCAGCTCAAACAACCTCTCCTTTGAGGGGTCTCCCCCGAGTTACCTAGTGAGTGACCTTCTTCCGTGCTGTTGTGGAAACTCGTACGTGTCTCTGTCACAGCATTGGTCTTATTTCATTCTGTTGTAGATTCATTGTGTTATTTTTAAAATTCCATACAAGTTGAGAGTTGTCTTGTTTCAGTCTAAAAACCACAGCTATTTTCAAATAGAATTACATTGAATCTACAGATCAGTTTGGGGAGAATTGATTCTTGATAATATTCAGCCTTCCCATGCCTCTATATGATACATCTAGTCATTTATTTAAATGCTATTTAATTTCTCTCAGCTAATAGGGTGTTTTACATATATTCAGTGTTTTATACTATTTAATATTTTATAATATTCAATGTAGAAGTATCTCACATCTTTCATTAAATCTATTCCTAAATACCTTATGCTTTCTGATGTTATTGTAAATAAGATTTATAAGATTATAACTTTCCAATTATTTGCTGCTGGTATATTGCTATTTTTTGTATTGCCCTTATATCCTTTAACCTTGCTAAATTTATGTATTAGTTCTACTCAGATTGAGTTGATTTTTAATTCCTTGGGATTTTCTACGTAAACAATTATGTTGCCTGTAAATAGGAAAGGTTTTGCCTTTTTCCTTTTCAAACTGTGTGCTTTTATTTCTTTTTCTTGCTTTGCATACTGGCTAAGGGCTTCAGCACAGTAGTTAATAGATGTTTTAAGAACAGTCATCATTTTACTGTTTGTTCCTACCTTAGGGAAAGCATTTTTTTTGTATTTTGTTAGCTGTAGGTGTTTTTTTTCCCAGAATTTCCATTTATTGAGTTGAAGAAGTTCACTTCTATTCTTAAGTTGCTGAGAGTTTTGATCATGAAGGAATTAAAATTTTTTTCAAATGCTTTTTCTGCATCTATCAAGATGATTATTGGACTTTTTTAACCCTGTGTTTTGCTAATATGGTCAATTACATTGACTGATTTTTTAAAAAGATTTTATTTATTTATTTTTTAGAAAGGGAAGGTAGGGAGAAAGAGAGGGAGAGAGAGAAACATCAATGTGCGGTTGCTGGGGGTCATGGCCTGCAACCCAGGCATGTGCCCTGACTGGGAATTGAACCTGCGACACTTTGGTTCGCTGCCTGTGCTCAATCCACTGAGCTACTCCAGCCAGGGCTACATTGATTGATTTTTGAATGCTGAATCAACCTTTCATTTCTGAGATAAACCCCATCTGGTCACGGTACCTTATTCTTTTTGCATATTGCTGGTTTCAATTTGCTAAAATTTTGTCAAGAATTTTTGTGTCTGTGTTCATGAGAGATATTGGTCTGTAATGTTTTTCTTGAACTGTTTGTGTTAGATTTGGGTAGAAAGGTTTATTTTGAAAATTAAAGTTTAATTTCCATCAAACATATGCCCAATTTTTAAAAATCGAATAGTGCTAGAAGGCATATGTAGAATTAGTTTCAACTACAAAGAACGGAAAAGCCCAAAACCTTCGTGTTTTTTCCACGGAGAAGCAGTCTGAGAGGAAAGGAGTCCAGCCGGTGTGGCCACTGCATTGTGTCCTCAGAGGCCCCAGGCTTATCTTCTTGTTCTGCTGACCCTTTAGGTCCCTTCATATTCCACGATGGCTGCTGGGGCTCCAGCCATCAGCTCTATATTCCAGGCCGTCAGGTGGAGAACAGCAAAGAAGAAAACAAATGTGTCTGCCTCTCACTTTTACAGAGCCTCTTCAGAAGTCCCACGTGACCCTTCTAGTTATATGTCTCTGGCCATATTTTATTATAAGGCCACAGTTAGTTGCAAGGAAGGCTGGGAGGTATAATCTGTTAGCTGGGTGCCTCAGCCCAGATTTACTGGAGAAGGACAGGGTGGACGCAAATATTATGCTGAGCAAAATAAGGCCAGGACACAAAGAGGACATACTGCGTGATTCAATTGATATGAAACTCTTGAAAAGCCAAATCTAATGTATAGGGACAGGAAACACATTGTTGATTGCAGGTCGGGAGGGAAAGGGAGGGGGTTCGGGGGAACTTTCGCAGATGACAGGCATGTTCTGTAACTTGGTCGTGGCGATGGCTGTACAGGTGTACAGATTTGTCCCAATTCACCCAAATGTACACTTACAACGGATGTATTTTGCATATAAACTCTACCTCAATAAGGTCAATGTTTATAAGTACGGAAAATCCCAGCACTGTATGTAACAAAGCTGCTCTGAAATTTGTTCATTCCCATCGCGTTCTCTTGTATCTGCTTGTCTTCACGTGACTGAAATCAGAGCACACACGATGACTCGGGTCTCACTTTTCTTCACTGAACGTTACATCATAAAGTTTTCCTTGTCACATTAGTTCTCATAATCGCCATTGTAAATGGCTCTATAATGCTTTGGAAATGTAAAATGTAATGTATGCTCAGAGTAAAAAATAATCAGAAATACCAAATGGCACGCAGTAAAACCCTAAGCCTTTCCCCCCAGCTCTGATCTTCAAGGTGCCCTACTTAGAGGAATGGACAATCCAGCTTCTAGCATGTCCACCCAGAAAAATGCCGTGCGCGTGGAGACATGTACGGGAACATCATTCCCTCTCGTTTTAGACACAGTAAGATGCCATTAGATGCTTGCTGTTTCACATAATGCATCTTGGATACCGGCTCAAGGTCACACACTGAGACCGACCTTATTCTTTTCAACCACTGCATAGTAATCCACAAACGGATGTTCTACAATTGACTGAACTGATGTGGATAAACACGTGGGGTTTTCCCATTTTTTTCTATGATATATACCACAAGACATAACGTTGGAGTTTTGACTCAGCTACCAAGTTACAGGATATGCCGCATTCCAAAGGAAGTGCTAGACTGTATGCAACATTTAACACAAAATTAGCTGAAAGGTGACAACATGGCTATTGAAACCCGCCAGCTACGCTGAGGTTATAAAAGGGGGAGAGAGAAGAGATGGTGAAGGGATTTGTGAGGGCTTCCCCCATCCCCCGAAGTCAAGGAAGAGGAATTCAGCGGGGGACTCCAAGGGCCCAGTATGTCCCTGCAGTCTGGGGACACAGACAGCTGGTGGATGACTTCTGCCTGGGAAATGCTACGGAGGAGAGAGATGCTGATGGCAGTGTTTTCTGCCTCGAGGGAGCGAGGGGTGTGGCTGCTGCCTGTGCTCATCCACTGGCTCAGGGTTTGTTCGGAGAGGGTGACACAAGCTTTCCTGTGCAGCAGTTGATGTGGCTTGTCTTCAAGCAGTGCCAGCGCCCTCCCTCCCGTCTTCCTCTGTCTGTCAGCTGGAGTCAGCAGACCAGGTCTGGCCACCTTGTCTACGGACATGGCCTGTATCGCTTGTAATCTCAGCACAAGTCAGGAGCAGACAGGCCAGCACCCCTGAGTTGGGCCTGGGTCTAGCTCTCAGCCTGTTTTCTTGCCTTTGACCCTTCCCCTGTGGGCTGGGCTGAAATAGGACCCTGAGGACCACTGTGCTGGTCCGTCCTTTCCTTCTTCCCTCTTCCCTCTCTACCACCTGCATCAAGACAGGTGCATCCCCTCACAGGGTCCACACCCTCACCTGTGCCACTCACTGTGTCCTGAAAGAGCCTGCTTTCCAGGCTTCTTCTCTCTCATTGCTCCTCTTGACCTAGAGGCCAGCAGCCAAGGTCATGACATGCGAACTCCCCTCTGTGATCTGTTCTCAAAGGGCTCGGTTCTTTTTTCTCTGTTCCTGCCACCCTTCACAAGGCCCGGGACTGGATGCCCCCAGACGAGGCACTTGCCCAGAGAGGACCAATCCTGTCGCTGGGAGCAAAGCATAACTCTGCAAGGATGGTCTCTGCCCAGGAAGAAAATGTCCAGCGTGGTGCTTCTCAAACTCTCACATGCCCCGGATGCCCCTGACCCAGGAGATCAGGGGGAAGCATCTGCGCTCCTCACAAGCTGCTGGCCGATGCCAGTGCTGCTGGTCTGTGGGCCAAACTGTGAGCGGCAAGGACTTAGTGCATTTTGTGATTTTTTAAAAATAAAATGTATTCTTTGGGGTCATCTCTTTCATTTGGAAAAAAATTGAGGTAGAGAGGGCAGTCTGAATTTTTAAAAACAAATTAAGTATCATGAAGTGCAAGGGCCTTCCTTTCTTTTCAAGTGTTATCATTTCGTAGAAGGACAGAGGGTTAAAAAGGAGAACCCCATAGCCCTGGCCAGGTGGCTCAGTGGGTCGGAGCATCATTGTCTCATACACCAGAAGGCTGCAAGTTTGATCCCCAGTTGGGGCAATGTTTCTCTCTCACATCAATATTTCTGTCTCTCTCTCCCCCATTTCTTCTCCCTCTAAAATCAGTAAATATATTCTTGGGTAAGGATTAAAAAAACAGTAAGGAGAGCCCCATGAACCTACTCCAAGTCCCATGAAGGAAGCAGGATTTGAGATGCAAGTCTGTTTTCCTGCTAAACACGAAGGCCTCAGAACAGCTTGAAAATGCCCGATTCTCTCTCATGCACTAGGGTGTTGTGACTGATTACCTTAACCCTTTTTTCCTTCACAACAAGGGCCACGTTTAGTCTTTGTTCCTAGCCCTCATTTAGTGCATTCTCACATATGCATTGAATAAATGAACAAAGAATTAAATTCGTTTGCTCACAAATTCGTTTCCTCACAGGTTGAATGAAAAGTCAGCTTTCGTCCCACCACTGCGATGCCACGAAGTCTGTATATTGCCCAGAGGAATGATGCTCTCCCAGGACCTGAGCCAGGCCCGCCATCAGTTTCCTGGTCGTGGCCCTGCAGGCTCACTGGGGGCTGGGTAACAGTGTTTATCAGAGCAAAGCTGAGTGAACGTTTTTTGGGGTTTTTTGCCTTGCAATGACAGCTGGTGACAGCTCATTTGTCATTGCCTCTCCCTGCCTGTGCTGGGGGTGGGGGCAGGTGCAGGGAAGTTAAAAGGCTGCTTTTAGAGGCTGCGCAGTGAATGGCTGCGTGGCTCTCTCTGAGTCAGCACGGCAGGGAAGAGCTCAGAGTGGCAGGGCTTCCTGCCAGCCTTGGGGTTCCATCCTGGTATGAGTGGACACGAATGGCTCTGGAAATAGTCCAACAGCTGCCACCTCATTTGCATGATGATTTGCATGATGCCCAGGCTGGGTCTCGGACACTCAAGGGTAGGTATTTTTCTGGGGTGTTCAGACGAGAGGTTGTTTGGAGGGATGAAGTTCAGGGAACTCGATTTTGGGCTGTTTCCCCATTTCTACTGCTAAGGCTGATCTAGCCAGGGGGCTGGAGCACCTAACTAGGGCCCACCTTACACAGAACTTCATGTGGGGCCCTTGGCATTGGAGAGGGGAGGACATAAAGAGAACTAGTAAACACAACAGCCTTGGCTATTGAGGAACTTCTGAAGCACAGGAAGATGCTTCGAACACTCAAGAGGGAACTTCTGTGCAAATGGGTTTGTGGGGGAGCACACGAGCACACAGGTGGTCCATGTGGCGGTCAGAGGTGCTGTGGCAGGCGGAAAGCTGAGCAGAATAAACTATGTCCTCTAGGGACTTACTTGACTACTAAGTCTCAGTTCCCTCTAGAACAGCGTGTGGCTCTAAATGGCATTTGTCACAACGACTACTGTCAATAAGGTGAAACCATGGACCAGCCAAGGTGCTGTCTTGCATGTTGCTGCTAATTCTCCACTGTGAGGAAGGCCTGCCCTCATCTTCCTCATGCCCTCAAACCCAGGGCTAGTTTTGGGATCTACAGCACTAATGAGTGGCTAGACGAAGCACAACGTGCCGCCTGCAGCCACCAAGCAGGACAGACCCGAAGGAGGCTATAGGGAAAACTTGAAGGGAAAACTTGGGACCCCAGCCTCAGGGACAGCACTGATAACTTTCTGTCCCCAGCTGGCTGGGCTTAACATGTTGGCGGACCAGAAAGCTGTGCGGTGGGTAGTTAAGGTCACAGAGTCCAACTGGGTTCCAATCTCAGCACTGTCCACAGGTGGACGACCCCGAGCCAGTTATTTAACCTTTCCGTGCCTCCGTTTCCTGATCTATCCCCCCCTGGGGATGATGGGGACGATCATACTACCTACCTCGCAGGGCTCTGAGATTCACAGGAGTTAATTAACACCTGGGACGTGCTTGGAACAGGGTCTGGCACAGAGTAATTGTGAGGTAAATGGTAGCCACTCTCATTCAGCACAGACTCTTGGCTGTGGGATTCTGGGTCTTGTCGCTGATGATTTCTGAGGGTGTGCCTGCCATGGATAAAGCAGGAGGGTTGTGGCTGAGGGCTAAGGACAGCGGGCGGCCAGGCAGAGCCTTCCTCTCACCCTGGTCTGGGGTCTGTAGGGGGAGGGGGATAAGGGTGGTGGGCAGGAGGGAGGAAGACATGGCTGCCCGAGGCCAAGCAGCCCCCGGAGGACTCTCACTAGTTGTCTGTGAGCATCCACGAAGAGCTGGAGGCCCTGCCCGGGATGACATCTCCTCCTTCTGCAGACGGAGAACGACTGTGTCCCCGTCACCCTTCTGGGAACCACACCTGCCGGCTGCGGCCTGGGCGCCCCCACCTGCTGGCCAGGCCCCCAGCACGGGCACCAGCGCCTAACCCTCACCACGACGACGCCGGGCTTCTGCCACCCCCTCTCTCTCCTCCTTTCCACTTCCTTCTCCACCTTGAACAAGCGTCCCCTGCATTATGTCTGTGTTTGCGTGTCCTCTAGGCTGTTCTTGGGATAGGCAGGGAATAAATAATAAACTAGTTCTGGAGTTCTTATTTACCTTTCCTGAAGTTTTTATAACCATGATTTTCAAGTGCATTTTTTTCAAAGGAATCCCTTTTTTAAAAAGAAATCTTCTTCTTTTTCATAAATATTCTTCTTCATAGAAGATATATGTCATATATATAAATAACATACATGCACACGCATATATATATTTACATATCCATATTCAAAGCAGGGGGCCAGCCCCTGGCTGTCCCCTGGTCCCCTGAGGTATCCTTATGAAGCCCCGGTTCTGGGGAGGCCTGTTTGTAAACCACTAGCCCGCTCCATGGAAACCATACTGCAAACTTAGTATGCCATTTTGATGCAAAAATAAGGAAGTGAGAGGATTTCTTAGGGCCTTTTGAACAATTTGCAAACTACTGGTGGACACTGACTGCTACAGAATGAAGACTTGTCAGTATCTAACAGAGAAGAACTGAACAGAAACAAAACCCTGTTTTCCCTTCTATTATATAGGTAATCATTGTGAGATTAACTAACAATTAGGCCTTAAGTCCCACTGATGGAGTCCAACAGTTAAATGAGGGTTCTTTGTATGAAAGGTATTATTTTTTAAGATTTTATTTATTTATTTTTAGAGAGGGAAGGGAGAGAGAGAGAAAGAGAGAGAGAGAGAGAGAAACATCACTGTGCGGTTGCTGGCGGTTATGGCCTGCAACCCAGGCATGTACCCTTGCTGGGAATTGAACCTGGGACACTTTGGTTCCCAGCCCGTGCTCAATCCACTGAGTTATGCCAGCCAGGGCTGAAAGGTATTTTTAAAAATTCACAAGTAAGTGTGGAACTGAGTTTCAACCAATGGTCACAACCTATCAGTTGCCTCGGTTTCCCCCGTACCAGTGAATTCTCCATTCCTCAGAATGCCCCCACTCTCCCATCTCTCTCCTTTATGTTTAACCCCCTCTCTCCTCAAATCCCTGCTCCTTCATGACGCCCCTGGTGACCCGCCTGGTCCAACCCTGCAGCTCTCTGTCACGCCCAGGCTGCTCTGTACTAGGGTGTAGGTCCAGCTCCCGCCGAGGGAGGGTGACGTGATGTCTGCATCTCTTGGCGCCCAGAGCTCAGCCCGCACTAGGGCGCTGGGCACCTGTGAGCTGCTGAGTCTGCTGATTCTGCCTGGTACCTACCTACCTACCTAACGCCGTGCCTGCTTCTAGAACAATTAAAACTGGTATGCCTGTGTAGACAGAGAGACAAATATACCAATATTACATATTAAAACATTTTCTTTAGACCTTAAGATTCATTTTTCCTTCTGATTTAAAAAATAAGTAAAACATTTGTGAAGCAACCCCCCCCCCCGCGCAAAGCATTGTGGGTTCTCAATACTGCACAGGTATAATAAGGCGTACAGCTTACTAGCATTGGGGGCTTGGGCATTTCACTCAGCTTCTCTGGGTTCGGTTTTCTCATTTGTAAAATGGGGACCATAATATGACTTGATTCGCAAGATTAAATGTTGGCTAATAGTTGTTTTGTATTGTACCGTTACCTAGGACAACGCAAAGGATAAAAATCTTCATTTCTTTTTGTGCTCTCATCCAGCCTCAAATCTAGTTTTCCACTTTATTCTTGGCAAAATAGACTCCCTATTTCAAAGGAAAAGCATGACCCCAAAAAAGCCCAACCAAACAAAAACAAATGAAATCAAACCAAAAGCTCTTTCCGAGACATTCAAGGACTCTGGCCACAAACCAACTCGACGAGTTCGCGGTAATCAGAGACCCACAGCTCGCATTCCCTCTCCGAGTCCCGAGAAGGAGACAGGGAGGCAAGGACCTCACGGAGCAGCAGCCTGGCTACTCCGCATGAGCTGAGTGAGAGATCAGGGTGTCCCAGAGCCCCTCAGACGCCCCCTTCCCTGGGCTTCCCTCACACTTCTCCTCTGAACATGCTCTTACCCAGGGAGGAGACGCCAGCAGGTGGCCCTGCCAGTGGCACCTCCAACCCGAGATCCGGTTATTGCTCAATCCTCACCCTCCATTCCGTTCACTCCTGGCTGCAGGCCGCCAACGGTTTCTAAGAAAGATTTGGGGGTGGAGGTGGTGGATTTGTTTTCTGTGGATGATGTTTTCCAGGAAACTCGGCCAGCTTCCTGAGAGATGTCATACATCGGCACGTTCCCAGCAGCTGGCAGGGGAACTCTGGAATGACTCAAGTGAGGACCTGAACCAGGAAAGGGTGGGTTGCGTCCTAAAACCACACCTCCTCTCACTTTGTCACACTGCATCCGTTTTAACTACAGCTCCAGTCCCTCCACCTCCCAAACCAGGAAGCCTTCCTAGATGGCCCAGAAGCCCTTTCTACCCCAAGTCACCCTCACACCTCTAACGCCCTCATTTGCATATGTGCTTAGCTTTTTATTGACATTGAGTGATCTGTGAGCAGTTTCTGCAGGGTCCTCTGATGGACTTGAATGAGTTAGATTGCAGTTTCTTTATTTTTTTAAAGCTTCTATTTATTTATTTTTAGAGAGACATCAGTGTGTGGTTGCCTCTTGCGCACCTCCTGCTGGGGACCTGGTCTGAAACCCAGGCCTAACTGGAGTGGCTCAGTGGACCGAGTGCCAGCCTGTGAACCAAAAGGTCATTGGTTCGATTCCCAGTCAGGGCACATGCCTGGATTGCAGCTTCTTTAAAGATCTGCTTGAGATCCAGCTTGGTTAAACCCCCAGAGCCGACTGGTCAGACAGCCAGTGAACACACATGGAGAGGTTGTGCACCACCAGTAAGGCCTTTTGCCAGACACTGGTTAGTGTGAGACAGAGACATCTTAAGGAAAGACCTGACTCTCAGAGATGGGAAGTCAAGGAAGGCAGAAATACAAATCTCAAAGAACTCCAGGCACAAACACTTAAAAACTGACTCGCTATCCTGTGTGGCCATGCACAGCCGAGGCAAGAGTTTCAGCTGTCTTAACCTGGTCGAGGTTCTAGAGGTCAAGGTTCCGGACCCAGGCTCTCCCCCTCTGCCCTCAAGCCTTTATAAGGAGCGCACATTCTCTCCACTCCTGCGTGGAGGCAAAACAACTTCGACACACCACGCACCCACTGCAGACACCCCCCAGCCCCTGGCAGCAGCAGGGGTCCCCTGGCCTAGGAGGGAACACAGCTGTCCTCCCTCAGGCACAGTTGTACTTTCCAAGGTTTCAGTTATCTGTGGTCAACCACGGCTTGAAGCTATTAAACGGAAAATCCCAGAAATAAACAATTCCTAAGTTTTAAATGGCATGCTATTCCGAGCAGCGCGGTGGAATCTCGCGTTGTTTCGCTCCCGCCCACGTGGCACGGGAATCTTCCCTTGGCTCAGCGTCTCCGCGCTGCAGGCGACGCGGCGTCTCCGTGCCCTGTGCGGCGTCAGGCACCTAGTGGCCGCCTTGGTTATCAGATAACTGTGCCTGTATTGCTGCGCTTGTGTTCAAGCCACCCTTATTTTACTTAATAACGGCCCCCAAGCGCGAGAGTGGTGGTGCCAGCAATTTGGAAATGCCGAAGAACAGCCGTAAAGTGCTTCCTTTGAGTGAAAAGGTGAGTGAACAGTTCAATAAGCTATTTTGAGAGAGAGACCACATTCACGTAACTTTTATTACAGTATATTGTTCTAATTGTTCTATTGGATTATTAGTTATTGCTGTTCACCTCTTACTGCACCTAAGTTTAATTTAAAGTTTAAATTAAACTGTATCGTAGGCATGCACATATAGGAAAGCGCGTAGTGTATACAGGGTCCGGTACTCTCGGCGGTTTCAGGCATCCACCGGGGGCCTGGGAGTGTGTCCCCTCAGGTAAGGGGGTAGACTGTATAAGGCTGCAGTTCTCATCACTCAAAACCGGACACCCCTCGCCCCGCACCAGAGAAGGGCAGGGGACACGCTGCGATCGCACTAGGAGGTCTATGTGAGAGCCTGAGGAACGACCAGACGGAGGCAGAACTGTAGCCAGAGGCGGTGGTCTGTGGTGACTGCTGGGACCCACCCTAATCACTGTGCACCCAGCGAGGGCCTGTGCTGGGTACTTCCGAGTGCAGAGACGTGTCACGCAGCCCCGTGGCCATGGGCATCCTGTATGGAAAGTCAGCCAAAGTTCAAGGCTGCCTAGATTGAAGGCCAAATGACTGGTGCAGGCAGCGTCAGAGGAAAAGAAATAATAATGGTAACATTTATTGTGCACTTGCTATGTGTCAGACCTGATTCTAAATGGTGTATGCCTATTTAATTTTTCCAGCCACCCGTGAGATGGGTGCTAGTATTATTTTCCTTTTGTGGCTGGGAAGGGCGAGGCTAAAGGAGATTAGAGGACTTGGTTGGAGTCACACAACGTTTAACGGTAGATCCAGGATTTGAACTCAGACTTTTGCCTCACCAAGAGCGTGTACACAAACATACATGTGCATATACATACACCTTGTTCGAATGATGGAAAAGGACTTCCGGAAAAGGAGTGGCAGCAGGCAGGGACCCTGACTCCTGTTGTAACTGATTTTTGATGTAAGGAAGGAACTTTGATGGCTGAGCTTTAAAGTAGGAGCATGCCTTACAGCAAAGAGATCATGTTTGATGTTTTGTTTTGCAATGTTTAAGATCCTCAAATTGTGAGTGTGCTGAAACTATAATGTGTGAGAGCCGTGGGCTGGGACTGGCTGGCTGGGCGGGGTAGTAGCTGCGGGGGGGGGGGGGGGGGGGGGGGGGGGGGGGCTGGAAGAGGAAGGGAGGGCAGGGGAGGGCAGAAGCCGCTCTCCTGCGCGCTGCCTCGAAGTCGCTGCGGAATCCCAGTCCCTCAGGTGTCAGGCTCTCCCTGGTGCAGCCCCCATGCCGGGGCAGCGAGGAGGAGGAGGAGGAGGAGGAGGAGGAGGAAGGCGGGGAGGAATTCAGTTGGAGGTTGGGAAAGAACTCCTCCCCGCAACAACTCCTTCCCGCGACCTTGGGTCGGATCCTTAGCAAGGCAGCTCTGACTTGATGGGCCGCGTCCCCCAAGGGTCCGGGTTCTCGGTCCCAGAGAGGGTGTCAGGCAGGACCCCCGAGTCTCCTGCACCACAGCGCCATCTCGTGGCCACTAACAAGTCTCTCTCCTGGGCTACTCTGGCTCAACCCCTGGCGCCCTCCGCTACCGCGAGGGTGGGCTCGGGTTGGCTTTCTTCCAGAGGGGAGGCGGGCCTGAGGTTTGCCTGGATCTGAGGACTGGCTGTGTACGGATACTCAGCACGTAGCATAATGGAAGGAATAATCGTTAGAGCCAGACAAGCCAGAACCTGTTGTTTCTGAGCCTCTCTAGACCTCAATTTTCTCATCTGTTAAAGGGCATAGTGACGCTGGGTGGAGGATAAATGGCCAAGCTTCTAGAACACTGCCTTCTAGCCCTAGGCGTTCAGTACATCATGGATGGTGTCACCACCCTCAGTCTCTACAGTAAGTCCCAGCGCTGCCGAGAGTCGTGCTGGCAGATGGCGGGTGCTCTGAGCACCTTGCAAACTGGTAGCAATGCCTTCTTAGTGCCAGCTCAATAGTGGGTCAGCCCTAGCACTACATACTTGCCTATTTTCATGAAAGGTAACAGTCTGGTTGGGCTTGCAAGTCACGTAAAAATAGCTGCCCGTTCCGTGCATCAGCCCAGGAGCATGTTCCATCTTCTCCAGCTACTCCCGCCTCCCACGAGCACTGTAACAGAACCTCCTCACTTCCCAGAGGCATCACAGTGGTGAGGGGAGAGGACAGTAGTGCGTAGCCACACAGACCTGGGGTCCACCAACCAGGTGAGGACCCGGGGCAAGTCACTAACTTCTCCAAACCCCACTTTTCTCATCTGAAAGTCAGAGATATTAATTCCCACTCCCTTAGGCTTTTCTGGAATTAAATGAGGTAGTCATGTAAAACGATTAACCGAGTGGATTTAGCATGCGTCAGCATCACCAGAGAACTTATTAAAATATACTAGTCACTGGGGCCCACCCGCAGTTTCTAAATCAGTAAGTCTGAGCCTCAAGAATTTGCATGTCTAATTTGCATTTCAGGAGATGCTGGTATCATCTGTCCAGGGACCCAACTTTGAGAGGACTCATCTAGCACATAGCAGACCCTCCATGTTCACGGTCACTCCCCACCCACCCAAGTACAAGTCAAAAGGGAGACTGAGGAGATATGGGGGGACATTAATCCGAATCCAATCAAATAAAAGCTGCAAATGCACAGCAGTTGCCTTTCACAATGTTACTTGCAGGTCTTCTCTCCATCACTCTCATACGCTTTCTTGCGCAGTGCTTCACTCACATGCACCAGCTATCTAATTGGATGCTTCGGAAGTGTATGAAGATCTTGAGGAAGGGGCTCTCAAAGAGGTTGGGTGACCTGCTCAAGGGCACGGAGCCGTGGAAGGCAGAGCACAGACTCCCGAGCACGCTCGTGGAGGCTGGGCGGGCCATTGTGAGACTACCTTGGGCCCTGCCCTCCGATGGCTTCCGTCTAGACTGGATTCTCTGCCGGAGAGCTCTCTGCTAATCAGCTCATCCTGCTTTGGAGCCGAGTGCCAAATGGTGTCCTCTTGTCAGATTTATTTCACCCATGGGACACTTGGTCCTTCCAGAGTGCAGCTTGTTTTGCCTCTGGCTGTTTGCTCTGGGCTCCAAAGCCTCCAGGAAAAGGAGGGGCCCTCGGGGTTTGGGTAGAACCAGGAGGCCCATCTTTGACAGTCAGAGTCTACCCAAGCCCTGCAGATCTCAGAAGGAGGCCCCCTCCCCCGTCCTGGGCATCCGAGAAGCCACAGAGAGCCAGCCTTAGCAAGGCCATGCTAGTGAGCCTCCTTGGGGCCTGGAAGGAGCTGCCTCTCTCCCCCACCCAGCCTGGGGGTAGAGAGGGGAGGAGCCGTAACGGCATGGACTCCAGATACCAGGGTCCCCTCCTCCAGGTCCCAGATCCATTTAGTTTTTATGGTTGGTGGAAGGAGCATGGCCTTTCGTGCAAAAAGACTCAATATGAACCCACCCCACATCTCTGCTGCCAAAACGGCTGTGCAGTCTTAAAGAAGGCTCTTGCCTTTTTCGCCTGTGTTTGTTTTCTCACATGCAGAAAGCGGGCTGAGTAGGACCCATCTCCCAGGACTGCTGTGCCACCTGAATAATTTCTGTGTGTTCAAGATGCTGGCACCGAGCAAGCAATTAATAACCCCATTTTCCACCCTTTGACATCTATCCGCCTACAGTGAGCCTGTCCTTGGGGGTGAATGGACAGTGAGCCCCCGTCCCTGCCTGCTAGGAGCTTCCACCCCATACTCTTTCCAAAGCAGGGCAAAGACAGAAGGTCTGAGACTGGCTGTAAATGGGGGCATTGGGTATGGGAGGCCAGGGTGCTGGCCCAAGGGTTGGGCACCCAGCGTGTGAACGCTGCAGCAGGACGACTGACGTCTACTCCAAGCCAGCTGGGCTTGAGTCAGAGCTCATGGCCTGGCAGTGTTTTTCAGAGCTTCGTCTTGGAGGTGTGGAGAGTTGCCTGACTCATGGCTGTGCCAGCCAGGGAGACTGGTGGCTCCTCCATCCAGCAGTATCCGCCCTTGACACCTTTGGTTTTGTGCTCATTCATTCATTCATTCATCCCACAAACGCTGAGCAGGAGCCCAGGGTGTGCTGGGGCCCTGGGAACACTGGCCTGGACAAAGAAGGCAGGCTGAGGGGGGAAGGACTGAATGAAGGTGGCTCCCCTCCTACCTGTCCGCACCTCTCCTGGCAGGCCCTGAGGGAGGCTGGGGGTAGGGGAGCAGGAGCTTCCCTCCAGGTCTCCAAGGCTCACCCCCTCTCTCACAGGGTCACAGGGAAGGCTTGATGAAGCAGAAGTACCTGAAGTTGACTTGGTCTGGACTTAGCTGCCCCAAGGGGGTGCAGGATGCAGAAGGTGGGGGCCTCGAAGATAGTGGCTGGGCGCCTGGGAGCAGGGGTGCCCCCGACAGACTCAGCCATGGCTCAGAGGGGACAGGGGTCAATGTGGTTCCAGTTCAAGTATTTTCTTGAGTTTCTTTCCTATTAGGAGATGAGAAGGGAGTCAAGAAGCCCAGCGTGGGGATATTGGAAGGTGAAGTGAGGATCGAGGGAGGACAAAACACCCTCACAAAGCACCCAGAACATGTCTGACCGCACATCTAGGCACCCCGTGGCCCAGCTAAGTTGCCACAAAACTCACCACTACACCACTCCCTTTCTCTTCCTTCTCTTCCATGTCTGCTGTCTTGCAAGGATCATAAAAACTCACCCACCTCGAGGAGTCTTATGGGGCAATTCTGTGTCCCAGGAATATTTACACTGTACCTCCCCTGGTGGGATTCCAGCCCCAATGTTCCA